>NC_079494.1:44544481-45797005 GCF_030052815.1 Hevea brasiliensis
ACATTTTCTAGCTTAAATTGATGTTGTAACAAGGAATATAAGAGAAAAATAAACAAAAGTGGCACTAACCTCTTGAGTGCAAAATTTTTCTAAGCTTTAACTTCACTTTTTCCCCTTCAAATTGCTGCCCAAGTCTTGCTTTAGTGGTAGGGACAAATTTTCATGAAGGGAAGTTAGGAGGGTTTTGAGGTGGTTTGGTAGAGGTTTGGAAGCTTGGTGAAGCTTTAATGGTGGAAAGGGAGTGTGAAGTGGGTTTCACCGTGGAAGAAGGAAGATGAAGTCTAATTTTTCTTCTTTCATTTCTGCCCATTTACTCATTTTAAGTGGTTTAAAGACATGTGTCACAATGTGATTGGGTGGGAGCATTTTAATGGCATCATGTGATGTCATAATTCCAAATTTCCTTCCTTTTCTTTTCTACTCAGTTTCAATTTAATTTTTAGTAATATTTATTCATATTTTAGATCATAATAATTATTTACTTAACTGGACAAGTTGGTCAAAAATCATCTCTGAAGACGAAATGACCAAAATGCCCTCCGTTTGGCTAATTGAGCCAAAATCGTCTATACCGATCTAAAAATTTTTCTAAACCTTTTCTTAGCATTCTAATGTCATCAAAATCTCAATAACTCTTCTCTGGAGTCTCAAAAATTATTTAATAAATTTTCTCCCGGGTTTAGGGCTCCTAGCTGTGAGGACCGCAACTTCCCACGGGGTTACCCATCGCTAGGGCACCGGCTCATTTAACTTGATTGTATTTTATTTCTAAAATTTTTCCTAAATTTTTCTTATTCATATTTGAATTATTTATGACTCCTCTCTCTAGTATAAATATTTTTCTAAATGTTCTAGCTATCCGAACCGACACCGGTCACCGGAATAGTAGAATGTACGGAATGGCTACAGTGAGGGTGTTACACTCATTCATACCATAACACATTTCAATAATCATTAAAATAAATTCAATAATTGGTAAACATAATACATAAAGAAACTAAAATCATTTAATCAAATAAAATATTTGGAAAATATGAACAATTTAAAACTAGTTGTGCACAAACCTCTTTTGTTGACTCAATTTACTCAAATTTTTGTTTCTCCTTCGAAGATCCCTTTCCAACTAAAACACATAAATTTGAAGTGCTTTAGTATCCATTTCTAATAATTAAATTCCAACAATGTCTTTGCAGATTTATCCTACTCATTATGGTTTATAAATTCGAGTCTTTTATATTTTTGTGCATAGTGGCACTATTCATAGCACTATTCAAATCAAAATGTTGACTTTTTCATACTAAATAGGTTTACTAACTCTAACTACACCCATATACTACATTTTGGGGGTCAAATTTGCTGGCATTGATTGCTAATTAAATTTCCAAACTACCTAAGTAAAATCTCAAAATTTTAGTTTTGGGTCACAAGTTTCTACTGTTCCATTGGTCTATCTACAATAGAATTTTAGCCAACTTTCCTTCATCAAAGTTGTTCCTTAATGTGTCTTCTTTAATTTTCTTTTTGAATCACTCCATTTAGATTTTTGTAACTCAAGTTATGGCCATTTTTCTAAGGCTAGCCGGATTGGTCTAAACCCAGATTCTGGGTACCAAATTTGGTTCTAGTAGTTTTGAGCAATCAATTTTTGGTTGACAAGCTGACTTGGTTATGGGTAGAATTTGGGTTTGTATTCTTGATGAAAGTTGTGGTAATATGTCATAGCTTTCTAATGGTTCAAAAATCATATCATTTGGACTTGCCTAGGCCAAGTTATGGCCAAATGACATTGTTCATTTGGTCATTTTTGTACAGTGGTAGTGTGCATTACCCGAATTTGACCTAATTTTTCACTAACTTAATGTCAGTATCAGGGCATGGTTTCTCCATGAAAATTGTGGCATTATGTGTCTACTTTCATCTCTAATTGGCCTCACACCAATTAAAGTATCAGAATTACAGTTTTGGTTCCTGAAAGGGACCTAGGCCTGGCTGTCTAGAATTGGACCCCTACCAATCTGAATTTGGTTTCACTTCTCACCCTTCAAACACACCCTAATTGGTCCCTATTGACCATTTTAAGTAGCAATTACATCAATTTGGTTCAATTTCAAAAATCCCTTATTTTTCCCCTAATCTTCCCTAATTCAAGAACCCTAATTTTTTCAAATGTTTCAATCTATGCAATTAAGGTATATAACTTACTTCTGCTTATTTAATTAAACTTGCACACCTAAATAATTGAAGGAAAACACATCAATTCCATGCCCTCCATGGCTGGTCGAAATGCATAAAGCTATAGATATACATGATTTTTCATTTTTCTTTCCATAGATTCATCAATCTCAACTTAATTCATGCATATATATTAAATCAAGTAGAGAGGGAGAGACAACTCACCTCTAATGGAAATTTCCAATTCTCTAATTCTTTAATTTTCTTTTAATTTCCTTGCTTCCTTTTTGAATTTTCCTTCCTCCAATCCTCTTGCCAAGGTTTAATTATAAGTTTTCTCCAAGAAAAATAAGGGATTTAAGGTGGAAATTTGGGTTTAGAAAGCTTAGATATTAGCTTCCATGGTGGAAATTTGAGAGAGACAAGGGAGAGAGAAGGCTACGGCTTAGAGAAGAAGACCATCCCTTTTTATTTTTTTTTCATTTTAGTGTATTTATCTCATTTTTGACTTGGTCAAATTAATTCATTAATTTGATAATTATTTATGAGGTCATGTATGATGTCAACCATGGTGATGTTATTATTCTAATTTTCTTTTCTTTTCTTTTTCCTTTAGTTCTTTAATTTAAATCTATATTTTATAATTTTAATTTCTCACATTTTATTGGACAGTTAGGTCATGATTCACCTCTAGGGGTGAATTGACTAATTTGCCCCTAGTCAGTCTGATCCGATTTACCAATAATACTGTATTTCTTCCAAAATCCTGACCTAATTATTTGATCCAGTTCTCTATCTTTTTTCTGTGATTTCCACATTTCTCTTAGCTTTGCAATTTATCATAGGCCTGCGGTGTCACAATGCCCTATACCAAATTAGGGTTTTGATTGATCTCATCATCCCTTTCCGGTGCAGTCACCTATCGCTGTGACCCCCAACTCATTTAAACTTTTATGTTCTACTTTTCTTATTTGTATTTAACTTTCTAGTAATCACTATTAATTTTTGTTCAGGGCTTTTCTTGGTGACTTAAACATGATTCTAATCCTCTGAATTGTCCAAACTAACACTGGTGTAACACCCTGAACCTCCGAGTTATGAATAGTACCATTTTTGGTCCGTGACTAGTACTATTCAAAGACACCTTGAGGACTAAAAATAAATAAAAAATTAATTGAGATAGACACAATAAAAATTCAAGTGACCCAAAAATATAAGGATTCACTAGGTATATTGTAAAAGAGGGATTATGATCTGATAAGGGGCATTTTGGTCAATTCACTTTAAGAGTTGATTTTTTTTTTATGAAAAGGTCAATTTAATTAAATAAAAATAAATTATTAAATTATGAAGAAATATTGAGGAAAATTTAGTGTAAATATAAAAAGAAAAGAAAGGAAATAAAATTGTAAGTTTTATGACATTTTTGACACAATTAAAATTTTTAATTGAAACAAATTAATTTTGGGAATAAATATATATAAAAGATAAGACAAATTAAAAACCATTTCTTCCATTTTTCTCCCATTTAGTTACCACCCGCTCTCTCTCTTTTTCTCTTTCTTTCTTTCTTCTTTTTCCTTCTTTCTCCATTGACACCCATTCTCAAAACTCAATTCCTTACTTTTCCTCCATGGGTTTTCCATCTAATTGGTAGAGAACATCAAATTACTCTTTGATTTAGAGATTAAAAGTAAGGGGAAACAAGAGATTAGAAGAGGAACAAGATTTTGAAGAGATTAGAAGTGGGAAAAATCATCAAGTGAGGTAAGCTTTCTCTTTCATGCTTGATTTACCAATTATGCTTTTGCGTGTGATGAAATAACATGAGAAATTGAAAGGAAATATGTATGGAAATCTAAACTAGGGTTTTGGCCAACTTAGGGAAAATTAGGGTTTTTATGTATTTTAGTTAAATTGATGATAAATCTAAGTTAAATTGAAGTAGTATACATGATTGGAAGTAGTAAGATTTCATGGGATTGCATAAATTGAATTATGGAAGATTGGGGTTCATGGGGAAATTGGGTTTTGGTGCTAGAGAGTGAAATTGGTGTGTGTAGTATTAAATTATGATCATTTGAGGTTTATTTAGTTTGAATTGACATTAGGTTGATGAATGGAAGTAATGAAATGGTAGGATTAGGAAAAATTACAAACTTTGGTGTTTGAAAATTGTGGGGTTTGTGCTAGGAAGTTCCATTGATGTGTCAATGCTAAATTATAGTCATTTTGGGTGAATTAAATGTGAATTGAGGTTGGTTAATGGAAGTAATTGAAGAAATGAAAAAATTGAACTTAGGGCAGAATTTTGCACACTAAATTCAGTGTGTTTGGAAGCCCATAACTTAAGCTACACAACTCCAATTGCTGTGAAACCAATTGGAAACGAAACTTAAGATATAGGGCTAGAATTTTTGTGAAGATACCCTCTCTCAAAAATGACCTTAAGCTATCCAAAATGAGCCTTGAACTTAGAGACAAAATTCTGGAACCTATAGAATTTGACCATATGAACAGTAAACTTTGCATGGCCATAACTCTCTCTAGAAAACTCCGATTTAGGCAATTCTTGAGCCGATGGAAACCTAAGACATAGTAGAACATTTCATATGGAGAACTTGAGATCAAATTATGGACTTAACCCAATCAAATTGCTAAGTAAAGTTGAATTATCGAATCTGCAGAAATCTGGAAATCTGCAGATTTATCATATGAACAGTAAACTTTACATAGCCATAACTCTCTCTAGAAAACTCTGATTTAGGCGATTCTTGAGCCGATGGAAACCTAAGACATAGTAGAACATTTCGTATGGAGAACATTAGACCAGATTATGGACTTAAATTCATTAAATTTATGAATGAAGTTGGATCGATAAATCTGCTAGAACTGAATCTGTAGGATGAATAGTGACGTAAACAGTAACCGTGTTTTGGTCATAACTTGAGCTACACAACTCTAAATTAGGTGATTGAAAAAGGAAAATAAAGCTAAGACCTAGATGAATAATTTTCATAAAGAACACCTCACCAAATTATGATCGAAACTAGGTAAAAATTGGGTTTAAAGATTGGGGCACCAAGTTGTCCAAAACCAAAACTCTCTAAAATTTGCAAAGCTAATTTGGGATGCCTTAGACATTCATGTAATGAGTTCTTTGTTAGTAGTATGCCCTAGAGCATATCATTTAGTATGTATCTTGTACATGTTTTTATTAATAAAAGGCATTTTCACTTTTCCATTCACATAATATATTTATGTGTAATAGAAAAGGTCCAGTGATATTTTGTTAGAAATTCTATTCTTAAGTTGTTAAGAATATGAGTGACAGTATTTCTAGCACAAAGTATCATAAATAGGTTCACAATCAAGGATACTTCACAATAAGGACATAACTTATCCAGAAAGATTGTAATCATGTTTGTTCTCAAGTTATTTATATGAGATGTAAATAAGATGGAATAGTGAGTCTCATGCCATATAACAAACATGATAGGCACTTATACATGATAAGTAGGTCAAACCAGTGACATTTATGACAAGCACATGGAGTTTACTCTTATCAATGTATTATCATAAATCATATCAGTGCATATAATCTTTAGATCTGAGATAGCACAGTTATCTTGTATATAGGTGGTTTGAGTTTGATACTGCTTTCATACTTGTACTGAGTATGGGTATATGGGCATGTGTTGGATCCTACCAGTTATATGTGGAGGTAGGTGTTGATCAAGATGGAATCTATTCCTCTAAGTAAATAGGGATAAAATCCTATGTTCATTTAATTGTTCTTAATGTTTCAAGTTCCTAGCCAGAATAGATAGATTTATTCAGAAAAGAGTTTCTGATGAGAAAATCATTTTAATGAAGAACTGGAATTAAAAGAGAACATAATATTCATTGCAAATGGGGTTTAACATAAACTATGACTCCAGCTTGAGTTGGGATTTTGTAACAGAGAGATTCTAGTGCATGGTAACATATGATTATAGGTTCATTTAAGGTAAACCTTATTACTGATTGGGTGGCCATGGCATGCTATGCTAGGTGTTAACCATGGTCTATGAGGTGCATAAAATGATTTAGAGAAATCATTTATGGTAAGAAAGAGTTCTGATGATATTAAGAGTTGATATCATGTCTCATTGCCAATTAGTGATAAGCCTAGTAAGTCACACACATACACAAGTAATCACCAAATTAAATATGATTTAGTTAATTAATTAAGAGTTTAATTGATTAATTAAATAGGTTTTGTTTGCAATTAGATTGCAAAGTCCCTAGCATGGCTTGAAACCAAATCTAGGTTATTGGATGCATAGTATAAGTTAAATTTATATTTAAAGTATTTAAATATGAATTTAATTAATGAGAAATTAATTAATAGAAATTAATTAATTAATTTATATCTGATATAAATTGATTAGAAGAAGAGAAATAATTATTTTGGGTTGAGAACTCAAAATTAAGACACAGGGGTATTTTGGTCATTTCATAGGGTGACATGTGATACCATGAGATGGTGACACATGGCACTACACATAAGCTTGCCATATGTCTTTTAATCATGTAAGATGATTAAAGTCAAGTTTAAATATAGGTTTAACACTTGGCACAATGTGATTGGGTCAATTAAACCTAGAGCCAATCAGAAGGTGACATGTGGCAAGGGTTTTAAGTGGTGACCTAGCTATATAAGGGAAAGGATGAAAAGAAAAATACCTAGCTGCTTTTTGTTTCATTGGTGCTGCCCCAAAGCACCTCTCCCTTTCATCTTCTTCATCTCTCATCAATTCAAAGAGATTTCCAAACAATCTCTTGAATTAAAAATACTATAAATCGTTTCTAGTATCCTGTTTACATCTATAATCTCTCAAAAGGCAAAACTTGATTTTCTAATTCACAGAAAAAGCTTTAGAAGCTGTTTAAGGGCTGCCATAGGTGATCTTGGTGTGGACAAGCTAGAGGGACAATATCTGGTGTCCTAAAGACGCATCCTAAAGGTGCCAAACACACTGCAGTGCGTCAAAAGGTTACTGCACTTGTTCTTAATCTAATCTAGGGTTCTAATAATTAATTTGATTAATTCTAAAATCTTAAATGGCAAATGTAGATTCAAAAATATATTAAAAGAGTTTTAATATGCTATTTATCATTGAAATCAAATAGATAAAAATAAATCTTGCATGATGCATGTGACCCTAGATGAAATATTTTGTATTTCAATGTTCTAAACTTGTGTTTTTCATGCTTCCGCTCCTTATATTCTTAGCAGCAATTGAGATGCGTATTGAGACATTCTATTTGTGTATTTTCAGTAGAGAAAGAGGTTGGGACGGATAAGGAATAGTTAGTAAAGAGAAAGGAGAGCATTGAAGGTTTGTGCACAACTAACCTTTTCTTCATTTTTAAACTTATAAATTGCTTGGAATGTGTTAAATTGAATGAGTTTGCTTTGAACAAGTTTACTTTGACTGAAATATGGTTTTTCTCTTGCATTTAAGAAATTTGGGTGTTACCACCTTTATATGGATGTTATGATGAATTTAAACGTATTTATTGGTTTATAAATGTGATTGTTAAGTGGGAAATTTTTGGAAACTATTTTGAAACCACAGTTAGCATGACAGTCCCTTTTGGAACTTCCCAGTAGTAACGGCTACTTGGAGTTGATAATTGATATTGATTATGTCTCCCATTAATAATGGTTAGTGGGGTAAGACTACATGAGTACTCATTAGCTAGCTAGCCCTTCCCTCATTAATAATGGTTAGTGAGGTTGAGATTGCTTTGTCATGGTGTACAACACGGCACTGATCATAAAATTTTGTGTCATGGCCTAAACTGTGTGTTGATGTTGGCAACACTAATGCTTTGTGAATTGTGATTTATGAAGTGTGATTTCTCTTTTGAAATGTTATTCCAATAAATGGCTCTTATGGACTTAGAACTATTGTGAAGTTTTCATGCTTAAGAAAAATGTGATTTATTATGCTTTGACAAATTGTGTTTTACCTTAAGTTTTAAAGTTATTAGTTATGCACCACTGAGTGATATACTCAGCGATAGCTTCTTTATGCTGTCGCAGGTAAGGGAAAGGAGAAGGCTGCCAAGTGAGACACTTGGAAGTAGCATTTTGGTATTGATTGTGGGTATTTACGTTAGGTATACCCTTGTGATTCCTTTGGATGTATTTTGTACCTATATGTATAGATGTACGGATATTGAGCAGTTTGTATTAAAAAGTACTGCATTACTAAAGTATTTTGAGTTTGTAACTATTTGTATTTTATTTTGAGACTTATGAAAATGTAACTTTTACAATATTTAGTCTATCATTATTTCGAACAAATGTTTACATGGAATTTTAACTATTCTCATGCAATTTTTTGCAAAAGAATTGATAAGATAAAAAGCTATGACTTGTTTTAAAATCCTTTATAACATAACTAATGGGTTATCAGTAGCTGGAGTTCTGTAATTCATTAGGTATGCTACGGGAACATGTCATGCCTTACCAGGGATAAGGTGTGACAACCGGTCACTGGAATAGTGATTTACATAGGACTATGCATGGAGGGGTATTACAATTCTCTCTCCCTTAAAAGAAATTTCGACCTCAAAATTTTGCCCACTGTCAGTTCTTAATCGTCCATATGTGTTGTTTTCTCATGTCTCTCTCACATTTCCATGTAGCCTGATAGTCAGAATGATGGTCCGTAGCACTTTAGCCAATAATATTTACATATCGATTGCTCACCTCGTGTGCCAAGTTCCTTATGAGCTTCTGTCATAAGTTAGATTGGAATTCATTTCAATTCTAGAGGTAAGCAAATCTATGAGATAACGGATCCACTCTTTCTAGGACCTCATATAATCCTATGAAGTGAGAACTTAGTTTTTCTCTCTTATAATCTTCTTTTCTTTGAGTCTATGTAAGACTTCTAACAATCTAATACAACGTTTAATTTTTTTGTATAGCACTAATCTTCTCTTACTATTGTTCTATTTAATATTTCGATTCATGTTTCCTTATTGAATGACTATTGTGGTCGTATTAGAATTACTTATCTAATCATTGGCCATAGATTCATAACTATTATCTTGCCAACTTTTTTTCGAATCTAGGCCTATGTGTCATTTTACACCATCTTGTTTGCTTTTGTTTAACGTATTTCAATGTTTGCACTTTTATACCAAAATAAATATTTTTTCTGATGTCATTCTTTTTGTTTTTTTTCTTTTACCACCTTCATCCTTCCATAGCATCCTATCTCATTCAGGGGAACAAAATTTTTCGTTGTGCCTTGTTGTTACCCTAATATAATACTGTTTTTCACTAGACTTTAGGTGAAGAATCCATAACAATACCAAAATAATTATAACCCCATATCCGAGATCGGATGACCTCGCCCTATCAATGTTATCTTAATTTATGACTATACTGAAATCTCTAGTCTTATAGCAATTCCTGACATATCGTAGTTCACGTTAGATAACTGAGCTAGTGACTTTAGCTATCTTATAACTATAACCTTTTGATATTCTAACGTTAGATAAATCCCTGAGTAGGATTTTCAAACTTATTTCCAATAATAAAATTCTGTCCTGGCATAACTATACCAAAACAGATGCTGTTTACAAATATTCTTATCTTAGTGCACTATTGGGTAGTACGTAGCTCTACACAATAATCCTAAGTCGGTACTGTAATCTGCAGCTTACAGTACAAATATTATGAACATTATATAGGTGCTACGATACATTCCATTAGATCAAACTTTCCTATCTCTTATCCTTCTGGAATCCACTAGTATCTTAAACTTATTCTGATTTCAATAGCTATGGACAATTACTAACAATAACATCTTTGCCCTTATCTAGAGCAATTTTATTACTGTAACTTACTTTTAGGTCCTCTTGCCTTATATTAAACAGGCTCACCAATTAGCTTTATAATTTATTGTGTGTTAGAAAATATTTTTCACTGACAAACTCTTCCAAAACTAATTTCAATCACACTTGTTATCATAGTTTCTATCCTAAAGAACTAGTCACTAATGCCTCAAAATTTATTCCCATATAGAGGAATAACAACATAACATATAATTCTAACACTAGCATACAAATAAGTAGTGCTGAGATCAAATAATAACTAATTGTTTCCTTTAAAAATTAAGAACTTACCAGCAGCTACATCCAGAGTTTCTGCTCTTTCTCCTTAACGCATAGTGTGTAACACCCCTATTTGCATAGCCTGGTATATTTCACTCTTCCGGTGACCGGTGTTGGTCCGGACAATTAAGGAGATTAGAACCACACTTAAGACAACTAGAGAAGCCATAAACACAAATAATTAGTAATGTTCAATTAGTTAAGTATAAACAAGAAAAATAGAACATAAAAAGTTAAACGAACTGAGAGTCACAGCGAAGGGTGACCTTCTCGGGAACGACTGCGAAGTCATTTTAAACTCAAATTTTGAACCGTAAAATGTGACGCTGCGGTCCTTAGGACCATTACGAATACAATCGAAAAGAGAAAGTCACGAAAAAGAACTGTTAAGCCAATTAAATAATTAGGTTAGGGAGTTGGAAGAAATATGGAATTAATTGCAAATTGGGATGAATCAGCAAGGGGCAATTTGGTCAATTGACCGCGAGAGCTGACTCCTGACCTAACTGTCAAATAAAATCGGAGAAAAGAAAATTTCAGAATCGAGAATTAAATTAAAGAACTAATAGAAAAATAAAAAAATAAAATAAAAAGAAGAGAATGGAAAAGTTAAAAGGTGATGACATCATGCATGATGCCATAAAGAATATAATTAATGCTCATTTACATGTCAAACTTCACACCATCATTCATGCACTCAAACTGCCATAACAACTAACACATTTTAACATCATTATTCCATAAACCAAGCATGAATTCCAGCATTCTTCAAGAGCTAACAAACTGCCACAATGGTACATTTACATTCCATTAATTTCCAAGTTTTAAATTTCATTTCACATTTACATATTCTAAATATACATCACCCAAATGATTACCCATACACATAAATAATTAATCAACCTTCTAATCCACCATTTACAAGCAAGACTAAACTATCTTCAAGGTGTTTCCATGGCTGCCAAAAGTACACATTCCCATTCAACATCAAACCTCAAAATTTTCTCCATAAATCAAACACCCATAACCTCCTCACAAACTTTAATGAAGCACTAATAAAAAATACATACTTACCACTTTGGAAACTCTTCAAAACTTCACCAAAACTTGATCTTCTTGCTTCCTATCTACTACCCATGGTGTGAGGATTAACTTTAATGAAGGGAAGTGGAGAGAAAGAAGCTTGGATCACCCTTGCATGGAGCTCCAAAACCGTGCGGCAATGGAGTTCTTCCCTTCTCCATTTTTGGCTGAATTTTGAGAAATGAGGAAGATGACAATCTGCTGGTCCAAGATGAAGATTAAATGGTCCACTTTAATGAGTTAGTGGAGCACTATTGCAAGTTTAGTGTTAATTTATTCAAAAGTTTCAATTTCCCACATTTAACTCCCCATTTTTGCTATTTACATTAGGTACCCCTAAATTAATTTTTCATTATATTTTCCAATTGTAATATTATTTATTTTTTATGGACATTTAGGTCAAAAGACAATTCGGGATGTCAAATGACCACAATGCCCCTGTTCGGGTTGTATGCCCGATTTTTCGGTAGCACCGGGTTTTGTCCATTTTTCGATTTCTCACTTTTCTTTGTACTAATTATTTAATTTTTCTTTGATATTTCTAATGATATTTATACTTCAATAAATATTTATTTGAGTCCTAAAAATATTTTCCAGGGTTCCCCGCAGTCCAGGGCTTGTCAACGGTCCATGCCGTGACTTCCCGGTGCGGTCACCCATCGCTAGGGTTCCCGGCTCGCTTAACTTGGTTGCATTTCTTTACTATTATTTTTCCTTTATTTTTTTTTATATTTTCTTTTCTTGTATTTCATTATTTAATGTCTCCTCACTCATATCGAAGTGTAGTTCTAGGCATCCTAGCTGTCCAGACAACACTGGTCACAGGAATAGTAGAACGCATTACCGAACATAGGGGTGTTACAATTCTCCCCCCCTTAAAATAAATTTCGTCCACGAAATTTTACCCAATAGTCATCTTACAACAGTCATACGTTTATTTTTTTCCTTTTTATACGATCGTATAATCTTCTTTTCCTCAAATTTGTATAAGACTTTTAACAATCTAATACAACGTTTAATTTGTTTGTATATCACCAATCTTCTCTTACTATTGTCCTGTCTAATATTTCGATTCATGTTCCTTCTTGAATGACCCTTGAGGTCATGTTAGAATCATTTATCTAGTCATTGGTCCTCTGACCATTCTAGTCCATAGTCTTCCTCACATTCGTAACATTTCTTTGTTATATTTTAACCAATTGTTCGAATTTTTTTACTTTCATAACTCTGTTTATCTGTCAATATTCTATAACTTACTTCCTTTTGTACTGAACTATAACCTTTCAATATTCTAACCTTTGAGTTTTAGATCCCTAAGTAGGATTTTCAAACTTATTTCTAATAATTAAATTATGTCCTGGCATAACTACACCAAAACAGATGCCGTTGGTAACTATTCTTATCTAGGTATACTATCGGGTAGTACGTAGCTCTACACAATAATATCAAGTCAGTACTGTAATCTGTAGATTATAGTATAAACATCAAGAACATTGCATAGTTACTACGATACATCCCAATAGATCAAACTTTCCTATCTTTTATCCTTTTCGAATTCACCGATACCTGATACTTATTCTGATTACAATATCCATTAACAATTAACAACTGGAACATCTCTGCCTTCATCTAGAACAATTCTATTACCGCATCTTACTTTTATGTCCTCTTGCCTTACATTAAGTAGGCTTGCCATTTAGCTTTATAATTTATGGTGTGTTAGAAAATACTTTTCACTGATAAACTCTTCCAAAACTAATTTCACTTATTATCACAATCCTTATCTTAAGGACTAATCACTAATGCATCAAAAATTATTCCCCTGTAAAGGAATAACAACAGAACATATAGTTCTAACTCTAACATAAAAGTATGCAGACCCTAGGTCAAACAATACATAAACGAAGAGTGCCATCCTTCTTCTTAACAAATAATACTGGCGCTCCTCATGGTGACACACTAGGGCGAATGAAGCCCTTTTTAAGTAGTTCTTGAAACTGTACCTTCAACTCCTTCAACTCCGCTGGTGCCATTCTGTATGGTTTTATGGAGATTGGATCCACACCAGGCATAACATTAATTTCAAACTACACCTCTCTTTCCGGAGGTAATCCTAGCAATTCATCAGGAAACACGTCTGGAAAGTCATATACTGTAGGGATGTCCCTCAATCTCCCCACTTGGGTGTCTACCACATGTGCCAAGTATGCTTCACACCCCTTGCTAATCATTTTCTGGCTAGTGCAGCCGAAATAATGTTTGATGGCAATAGCTGCCTCTTCCCATGTATTACCACATCATCAGATCGAGGGAAACCGAAAGTGATCGTTTTCTTGACCTACTGATCAATCATGGTATGATGCCTAGCTAAGCAATCCATGCCCAAGATGATATCATAATCTCTAAAGGGCATTTCAATGAAATCAGATAGAAAAGTGTGTCCTTGGATCACCAAAGGACAATCTCTATACATTCTATTAACTCGACCTCTCCCTAGCGGACTTGTTACTAGCACCTCAAAGTCCATTTTTGTACATGGAACAGCAATGCAATCAATGATGCTAGCACTCACATAAGAATGGGTAGAACCCAGATCAAATAACACAAACACATCTTAGTTAAAAGTTGAGAAGGTACCAGCCATAACATCAGATGTCTCGACTTCTTCCCTCTGTCTCGTTGCGTAGACCCTAACCGGAGCACTATCTTGCTCTGATTGTTTCATTGTGCCTTGGCTGCCTGCTGGGCTACCTCTACCCCTGCCTCTACCTCTGCTAGGTGGTTGTGAACTTCTAGTGACAGGGCTCGAATCGACCTTCTGCAGAGTAGGAGGTGGTCCAACTCGCGACTCATCGGTGCGTCCTTGGCAAAGTGTCCTGTGCCTCCACAGTTATAACAGGCTCCAATAGCCTTATAGCATATCCCACTATGATATCTTCCACAAGCTTCACATTGACGAGAAGGGTAGGAACTTCTAATTGTTTCAACGACTGGACCTTGGTGATCTCTGCCTTGATGATCTACCTCTGTTATATCCCTAAGCTCGGGGCTCCTCAATTTCTTTTCTCTTTCTCAAATTACTGCTTGAGCTCTGACCCATAGGTTTCTCCCTCTTCTCTATTTCATGTTGCCCTTGTGGGGTTGGGTGCAGATTGGGCTTGGGTGATGTGATTATCAGCCATTTGTTGAAAGAAAGTGGCCATTTGTCGGGCCATTTGTGCAGAATTTGTACCGACAAAGCTGGTACACCAAAGCCTTCGACATTTTGTGGAGTGGGCCTCAACTTGTTCTTCCGCCATCACTGCATCGTTTCTATTGTCTCATTCTTCTCTTCCATATCTTTTCACAAGATTTTCTATTCCTGTACAACCAACATAAGGAGATTCCTCTCCATTAGTTCATATTTATGATGTAAATGTACTATATGTATCAAACATTTGAGCAGTTGTAGTTAACGACAAAAAGATTTCAAATTCACAGTTCAAAATTCACTTTAAAACCATTGCTTTGATACCACAAAACATGTCACACCCTACTCCCCTGTAAGATGCAACATGATCCCATAGTACACCTAATGAATTACCGTACTTCGCCTACCAATAACCCATTAGATATACTACAAGGGATTTTAAAACGATTTTCGTGAAATTTAAATCATCGGTTAAAATCTGGTGTTATTAAATTTTTTTTTTTTCAGAATTTCAGCAAAGTGCCGGTTGTATTTTGAGAAAACAGTTCTTCAATCCTGCAAAAGAAAATGCTCCCAATATGTTTTCTCAAATACAACTTCAATAACTTCATTTCAATTCACAATTCAATTCTCAATAAACAATCAATTCATTTTCAAACTACTCTCATCATAAAGAAACATTTCATTGATTACAAGACTCAAAATTTATAATACAAAACTATTCAAGTAAATGAAATCTCAACTTTATATTTACAATAATTTACATTTAATTACATACCAAAATAATTTACAAGATTTTTATACAACTGCTCAAATAATTTACATACATATTATTACATGCATACATCAAAACCTATGTACATGGGTATACCTATGATATATCTGGAGCTGATCTGAATATGTCTTCAAAGAAACTTATTCATCGCTTCTATGCTCTTTTACTGCGACAAAGATACAAAGCTATCGCTGAGTGATGAACTCAGTGGTGCAGAACTATAATTTAAAACATAGTACAATATACATTGACAAAATTTACAGTAAATAATTTAGAAATCTGAATACTCATCAAATTCCAAAACTCAAAATATTCATTGCCAATAATGTAAATCATTTGTATAAATGACTTTGATCACAAAATTCAATTTATCAAATCATGACTAACCATTTAAGTAATTCCAACAAAATCAATTATACATAAACCATAATTGAAATCACAATTCTTTACCATTCAAAAGCCATTCTGTATCTCAAAAATCATTATGTATCTCAAAAATCAATCTTTATCTCACTAACTATGCAAGACTAATCCGAAAGGGCAATATTCGATGTGATTCTAACTCCCTATGGTCAGGGAGGTCGAATCAGATTCTAACTCCCTATGGTCGGGGAGGTCGAATCATCGTGCACAGTACCATCACAATAATGAATCTTCCGCAAGGGCCATAACGATAAAATAAACTTAGATCTAACCTCAAATCAGAGGAAAATCTAAGCCTGTGCACGTACCATGGTAATCAAAACACAACTAACTCCATTGCCTTCTCAACAAATGAGAGAGACGGGTAATAACCTAGTCAAGCATCTATAGTGAGATATAAAACAATATCACAATCCTTTCAGTGAGCATAAATCACAATACAATTCGATTCAAAGTCAATTCCAATATCCAATAATTTTTATGCTCATCACAATTCAAATCATAAATTTGTATTTTTCCATGAAAATTACCATCACAATTCAAAACATGTTCTATCACAATTTTCCAAAATATAATTATTCAATCCATAACAATGCTTAATACTTGTGGAAATACCATTTCACAAAGCTAAATTCATACATACTATAACAATTTCAATAATCATTGAATCAAATCCAATGCTTGTTAAACATAATACATAATAAAAATATGTCATTTAATCATATGAAATATTCAAAACAAAATCAGTTAAAAACTAGCTGTGCACAAACCTCTGATAACTGTCTCTTGGCTCTGACTCAGTGTTTCCTTCCCCTTCCCTGAGTCTTTGCTAACTGAGAAACACAATTTGAAGTGTTTCAGTACTCATTTAAACTGTCTCTAAGAATAAGGTTCAATAATTAATTTATCGAATTCTATTATTTCCTTAGTCAACCTAATATGTTGACCCTCGATGCGTTCTAGGTAAATTAGGTTTTAATGTTACTAACATGTCACATTCAATAGTCTTTTAGGGTTGGTACATGTTACCAAGTTCATTTCTGTGTATACTGCATTTTCTTGCAATTTGCTGGATTCCGGAATACTAGTTTGACCTAGCCAGACGACCTAGTTCCCTCGGTTTTCGGGTTTCGGTCAAAACTAAAAACTTGTAGATCTATGTCTTATGGAACGCGGGGCAAAATTTCAGGTCATTCTGAGTTGTGTAGACCAAGTTATGGTCATTTTACTATTGCTGGTCAAATTGCATCAAAATTGGTCACTTTAGGTCACTTTAGGTCATTTTAGGTTCGGCCACTTTTTGGACCCGAACTTGTGCAAGCTGTTTGACTTGCTTATGGTCATTTCTGGGCTTTGGTGTCTTCATAAGACTTTTATATATAGGTCTTAACTATTCATGGTCAAAATTTCAGGTCAATTGGACCTGTTTTGAGTGAGTTATGGCCTAAACACTAACTGCTGCCCAAATGGTCAATTTTCAGGCCTCATTTGCACTTAATCCGGATTTGGTCATTTTTCAAGCTACCTTGAAAGCAGAATTTTGGTATATTTCCTTCATGAAAGTTGGCACATTTTGTGCCTAGTTTCACCTCCAATTGGTCTCATACCAATTGGAGTCACACACTTAAAGTTGTAGGCCTAAAACTCAAACTGCCTTATTGAAATTCTTGCATACACATCAAGCATCACTTCTAACACTCACCAAACTTAACATTTAAACCAATTCTGGTTGTACCAAAACCTAAACATAATTTACAACATTTTATAGGTCATTTTGGCAGCTTACAATTACATTCAATGTGCACCAACAAGTGCAGAATTTGTCCAACTCAATTTACAACAATTCAATCACCAATTCATGCTCATTTACATGTCAAACTTCACACCATCATTCATGCACTCAAACTGCCATAACAACTAACACATTTTAACATCATTATTCCATAAACCAAGCATGAATTCCAGCATTCTTCAAGAGCTAACAAACTGCCACAATGGTACATTTACATTCCATTAATTTCCAAGTTTTAAATTTCATTTCACATTTACATATTCTAAATATACATCACCCAAATGATTACCCATACACATAAATAATTAATCAACCTTCTAATCCACCATTTACAAGCAAGACTAAACTATCTTCAAGGTGTTTCCATGGCTGCCAAAAGTACACATTCCCATTCAACATCAAACCTCAAAATTTTCTCCATAAATCAAACACCCATAACCTCCTCACAAACTTTAATGAAGCACTAATAAAAAATACATACTTACCACTTTGGAAACTCTTCAAAACTTCACCAAAACTTGATCTTCTTGCTGCCTATCTACTACCCATGGTGTGAGGATTAACTTTAATGAAGGGAAGTGGAGAGAAAGAAGCTTGGATCACCCTTGCATGGAGCTCCAAAACCATGCGGCAATGGAGTTCTTCCCTTCTCCATTTTTGGCTGAATTTTGAGAAATGAGGAAGATGACAATCTGCTGGTCCAAGATGAAGATTAAATGGTCCACTTTAATGAGTTAGTGGAGCACTATTGCAAGTTTAATGTTAATTTATTCAAAAGTTTCAATTTCCCACATTTAACTCCCCATTTTTGCTATTTACATTAGGTACCCCTAAATTAATTTTTCATTATATTTTCCAATTGTAATATTATTTATTTTTTATGGATATTTAGGTCAAAAGACAATTCGGGATGTCAAATGACCATAATGCCCCTGTTCGGGTTGTATTCCCGATTTTTCGGTAGCACCGGGTTTTATCCGTTTTTCGATTTCTCACTTTTCTTTGTACTAATTATTTAATTTTTCTTTGATATTTCTAATGATATTTATACTTCAATAAATATTTATTTGAGTCCTAAAAATATTTTCCAGGGTTCCCCGCAGTCTAGGGCTAGTCAACGATCCATGCCGTGACTTCCCAGTGCGGTCACCCATTGCTAGGGTTCCCGGCTCGCTTAACTTGGTTGCATTTCTTTACTATTATTTTTCTTTTGTTTTTTTTTTATTTTCTTTTCTTGTATTTCATTATTTAATGTCTCCTCACTCATATCGAAGTGTAGTTCTAGGCATCCTAGCTGTCTGGACAACACTGGTCACAGGAACAGTAGAGCGCATTACCGAACATAGGGGTGTTACAGATTTGGTAGGGGCAGATTTTCTAGACAGAGACCCCCTAGGTCTGGTCAGCAGTCGAGCAGGGGTTCACATTCTGCCTGCCCCTGTGAAACTTGTGGCAAGATTCATGGGGGGGAATGTTATTGGGCCACTGGAGCCTACTTTAACTGCGGAGGCAAGGGTCATTTAGCAAGAGACTGCACTAGTGCTCCGTCTTCGAGATATGGTCCAGCTCCTACTACTGCCGAGGGATCTATTCAGAGTTCTGCTCCCAGAGGCTCACAGTCTATTAGCAGAGGAAGAGGCAGAAGTAGAGGCACTGCTTCAGGCAGTCAGGGTACAGTTGGTCAGTCAGCACAAGGGAATGCCTCAGTCAGGGTTTATTCAATGAGACAGCGAGAAGAGGCTGAGACTTCTGATGTTGTAGCTGGTACATTCTCTATCTCTGAGCAAGATGTATTTGTGTTGTTTGATCCGGGTTCAACCCATTCATATGTTAATGCTAGCATAGTCAGTTCACTTGCTGTTCCATGTGTGCAAATGGGTTTTGAAGTGCTAGTAACTAGTCCGTTAGGACAAGAGGTCCGGGTCAATAGAATTTATAGAGACTGTCCTTTGGTGATCCAAGGGCATGTTTTCCTGTCAGACTTGATTGAAATGCCCTTCAGAGAGTATGATATCATCTTGGGCATGGATTGGTTAGCCAGGCATCACGCCATGATTGATCAGAATCAAGATCACTTTTGGTCTCCCTTTGTACGGTGATGTGGTAATACATGGGGAGAGGCATTTACTGCCATCAAATATCATTTCGGCTGCACTAGCTAGAAGGATGATCAGAAAGGGGTGTGAAGCATACTTGGCACATGTGATAGACACCCAAGTGGGGAGTCCAACACTAAGAGACATCCCTACTTTATGTGATTTTCTGGATGTGTTTCCTAATGAATTACCAGGATTACCTCCAGAAAGAGAGGTGCAGTTTGAGATTGATGTTATGCCTGGTGTGGACCCAATCTCCATAACGCCATATAAAATGGCACCTGCAGAATTGAAAGAGTTGAAAGTGCAGTTGTAAGAATTGCTTGACAAGGGCTTTATCCGCCCTAGTGTGTCACCTTGGGGAGCGCCAGTGTTGTTTGTTAAGAAGAAGGATGGCACTCTTCGCTTGTGTATTGATTATCTGCAGTTGAATAAGGTGACAATAAAGAATAGATATCCATTACCCCGTATTGATGACTTGTTTGATCAGTTGAGGGGTGCAGCTGTGTTCTCCAAAATTGACCTGAGATCAGGTTATTATCAGCTGAAAGTATAAGAGCAGAGTATTCCTAAAACTGCCTTTAGAACCCGCTATGGCCATTATGAGTTTTTGGTTATGCCATTCGGGTTAACTAATGCTCCGGCTGCTTTTATGGATCTGATGAACACTATCTTCAGACCATACCTTGACCAGTTTGTTATGGTATTCATAGATGATATATTGGTCTATTCGAGGAATGCAGAAGAGCATGATAGACATTTGCGGATTGTACTGCAGACTTTGAGAGAGAAACAGCTATATGCCAAATTGTCGAAGTGTGAATTTTGGTTGAAGGAGATATCCTTTTTGGGGCTTGTAGTATCAGAAGAGGGCATTAAGGTAGATCCAAGTAAGATTGAAGCTGCCCTTAATTGGAGGCCACCTAGAAATGTCACAGAGATTCGCAGTTTTCTGGGTGTAGTTTGATACTACCGTCGATTTGTGAAGGGATTCTCCATGTTGGCATCTCCATTGACCAAGCTGCTTAGAAAAGATGTGAAATTTCAGTGGACGGATAAATGCCAACAGAGTTTTGATGAATTGAAGAAATGTTTGACTGAAGCTCCAGTCCTGACTTTACCTACTCCGGGTAAAGAATACACAGTTTATAGTGATGCTTCTTACAAAGGGTTAGGCTGTGTATTGATGCAAGATCGAAATGTCATTGCCTATGCATCGCGCTAGCTAAAACCGCATGAGAGGAATTATCTGACACATGATTTAGAGCTTGCAGCTATAGTGTTTGCTCCTAAGATCTGGAGACACTATTTGTATGGGGAAAAGTGTTACATCTACACAGATCATAAGAGTTTGAAGTATTTGGGCACCCAGAAAGAGCTAAATTTGAGACAGAGGAGATGGTTAGAGTTGATAAAAGACTATGATTGTCTGATAGACTATCAGCCAGGGAAAGCTAATGTTGTGGCTGATGCCTTAAGTCGCAAGACTATGGCAAGTCTACGGGTTACTCCTTTGTCTTTGGTACATGAGTTAAGATCATTGCATGCCAGCTAAGAGATTAATGATGGTGGGCAGACAGCAGTTGCATGGCATGTATAGCCAGTGTTGATTTATCATATTAGAATGACTACTCAGAATGATCAGAGGTATCAGAAGCTATTGGAAGAAGTTAGGCAGGGCAATAAACCTGAGTTCTTAGTTAGAGATAATGGCCTACTGCTACACTAGGGCAGAATGTGTGTTCCTAATGATATTGAATTTAGGAAGATCATTTTGAAGGAAGCACATGAGTCTCCTTTTGCCATGCACCTTGGTGGCACAAAAATGTATAGAGGGCTAAAGGAGCATTACTGGTGGATGGGTATGAAAAGAGATGTGGCAGAGTTTGTTTCCAAATGCCTAACTTGTTAGCAAGTGAAGGCAGAGCATTAAGTACTCGCCGGGTTGTTACATTCACTACCAATACCAGAATGGAAATGGGAGAGAATAATAATAGATTTTGTGATGGGACTTCCAAGGACACAAAAGAGTCATGATGCAGTATGGGTCATTATTGACAGACTAACCAAGCCTGCTCATTTTCTGCCAGTTTGGATGGACTACAGTTTAGAAAGATTGGCCAAGTTGTACATTGATGAGATTATGAGACTGCATGGAGTGCCAGTATCCATCGTATCAGACAGGGATCCTAGGTTCACTTCTAGATTCTGGGGTAGTCTTCAGAGAGCCCTAGGAACTAGATTGAACTTCAGTACGGCATTCCACCCACAGACAGATGGCCAGTCTGAGAGGGTAATTCAGATCTTAGAGGATATGCTATCGGCTTGTGTGATTGAATTTAAGGGCAGTTGGGATACACACTTGCCTTTGATTGAGTTTGCTTACAACAACAGCTATCAATCAAGTATTGGGATGCCTCCATATGAAGCTTTATATGGCAGAAAATGTAGAACCCCATTGTGTTAGGATGACGTGGGTGAAAGAAAGATGATTGGACTCGAAATTATTCAGCAGACTGAGGAGAAGATCAGGGTGATCAGAGATCGACTTAAGACTGCATCAGACCGTCAGAAGTCCTACATTGATCTGAAGAGAAGGGATATTGAGTATGTAGTGGGTGAGAAAGTTTTCCTCAAAGTTTCTCCTTGGAAGAGAATTATGAGATTCGGCAGAAAGGGGAAACTGAGTCCTCGTTTTATCGGGCCATATGAGGTTCTGGAAAGAGTGGGTCCTTTGGCATATCGTTTGGCACTACCTCCAGAGTTAGAGAAGATACATAATGTCTTCCATGTGTCTATGTTGAGGAGGTATCGATCAGACCCATCTCATGTACTACCAGTAGAGGAAATTGAAGTGAATCCAGACCTCACATATGAAGAAGAACCCATAGAGATTCTGGCTTATGAGGTAAAGCAGCTACAAAACAAACAGATATCGTTGGTAAAAGTGCTGTGGAACCATCATTTAGGCCAGGAGGCTACTTAGGAACGAGAGGAGGACATGAGGAGACAGCACCCACAACTGTTCAGAGATTAATACCAGGTAAAATTTCGAGACGAAATTTATTTAAGGGGGGGAGAATTGTAACACCCCTATTTGATGAAATTTATTTAAGGGGGGGAGAATTGTAATACCCCTATTTGCATAGCCTGGTATATTTCACTGTTCCGGTGACCGGTGTCGGTCCGGACAATTAAGGAGATTAGAACCACACTTAAGACAACTAGAGAAGCCATAAACACAAATAATTAGTAATGTTCAATTAGTTAAGTATAAACAAGAAAAATAGAACATAACAAGTTAAACGAGCCGAGAGTCACAGCAATGGGTGACCTTCTCGGGAACGACTGCGAAGTCATTTTAAACTCAAATTTCGAACCGTAAAATGTGACGCTGCGGTCCTTAGGACAATTATGAACACAGTGGAAAAGAGAAAATCACGAAAAAGAACTGTTAAGCCAGGCAAATAATTAGGTCAGGGAGCCGGAAGAAATATGGAATTAATTGCAAACCGGGATGAACCGACGAGGGGCAATTTGGTCAATTAACCCCGAGAGCTGACTCCTGACCTAACTGTCAAATAAAATCGGAGAAAAGAAAATTTTAGAAGCAAGAATTAAATTAAAGAACTAATAGAAAAATAAAAAAAAAATAAAAAAAAGAAGAGAATGGAAAAGTTAAAAGGTGATGACATCATGCATGATGCCATAAAGAATATAATTAATTTATTTATTTATTTAGATTTTTGGTCTTATTAAAGAGATAAAAGACAAAAGAAAAGAAAAGAAAAAAAAAAGTAAAAAGCCTCATCTTCCTCACCATTTACGTTTCTCTCTCCCTCACCATTGTAAACCTCCATTAAAGCTTGCTTCAAGCTTTGAAACCACCATTAAACCCCAAATCCTCCCATACTTGCTTCAAAAAAACTTGATTTAATCACTTGAGAGGAAGATTGGTCATCAAAGAATTGAAGAAAATTGGGAGGAAGTGAAAGTTCAAAGACACCTAACAAGGTAAGTAATGCAAACTTCAAGTTTTTAGTTTAATTAGTGTATGTATAGCATCAAGAGCATAGAAATAAACTTAAAATAAAAAAAAAATATGTGTGAGGGACTAAACTAAAATTCGTCCAGCAGGGAGGGGAGAGTGATTTGCATGAGTTTGATTGAGTTAAACATGTTAAGATGCTTGAATGAGTTGAAAGATTATGTTTATAAGCTTTGAATTAGTTAACTGCAATGGATTAGAGTGGTTAGGGTTTGAGACCTAGGGTTTTGAGGCAAAAATTTGGAGAAATTTGTAAATGGTGTCTTTGACCTAATATGAAGTGAAAAATGGTCATTTGTGACCAAATGACGTGTGTTAGAATTGTTGGAATTAAAAGCCAATTCGGATTGGATAAGGTCATGTGCTGGCAGCATGATCAAAATTCCCTTTGAGGGACCAAAAATGAAATTTTACAAGTCCAATGGATATGGGACCAATTGGGGATGAAAATAGGCACTAAATGACACAATTTTCATTTAGGAAGCATGCCCAAAAAGTGGCTAAAACCTAGTGAACAAATTGACCAAAGTTGAGAAATCACAGTCTGCCTCTGCACAACCTGACCAAATGAATAATGTTTGTTCATTTGGTCATAACTCGAGCTTGGCAGGTCAAAATCACCTAAAATTTTACCAGTGGTTAGATGAGATATAGATCTAAAACTTTCATGCAGAACACAAACCCAAATTATGCCATTTACCAAATCAAATTACTGAGCAAAGTTGGGTCACTGAATCTACAGACTGTAGATTTGCCATTTGAACAGTAAAGTTTCAATGGCTATAACTCTCTCTAGAAAACTCTGATTTAGGTAATTCTTGAACTGATCGAAACCTAAGACATAGTAGAATATTTCATATGAAGAAAATTAGACCAAATTATGGACTTAACTTGATCATATTGCTGAACAAAGTTGGAGCAACAAATCTGCAGAACCAAATTCTGCAGCATGAACAGTAAACGTAATTTGCTTATAACTTGAGCTACAAAACTCCAATTGGGGTGATTCAAAAAGAAGAATAAACTTAAGACAATAGGGAATATTTTCTATCAAGGAAGTTTTACCAAATTCCAACAGTAAACTGACCAATGAGACAGTACAACTAGGGACACCAAAACTGAAAATTTGCAATTTTGCCTAAAAGACCAAAATTTTGAGAAAATGACCAAAACCAATAAGTTTGGTGATCAAAATGTGGTATGTGGGTGAAGTTGGAATTCCCATACCTATTAAGCCTTAGAAAGTCAACAATTTGACTTGAATGGTGTAGTGAATAGTAACCCGAAACACAAAATTTAAAAAACGTCGAGTTTAGCACGTTAGAGCTAGGTAAAAATGAAGCTAAATTTATTTTGGATTTATGTTAAGTTCTAGTACTGAAACATTATAAAATTTTGTGTTTTAGTTGAAAAGAATACCGGGAAGAAACCCAAGGAACTGAGTCGAGGCCAAGAGGCGACTCGCTTGAGGTTTGTGCACAACGTATACTTTTTATAATCATCTTTTGCATACTGTTTTGAATAATGTGAAATATTGGATTATGGCGTTCTTATGATGTTTGATCTAAATTGTTGAAAGTTATTATGTATATTTGAAATGACAATGTTTAGCAAATTGTTAAGATAAGTTTTGAAACCACAGTATCATGACCATATATTTGAACACCTCACTAGCATGACTAGTGCAGGTAATTAGTTTCAAATTTTGATTCCTTCTCTAGAGAAGTGTTGAGGTGTGCCAGTAGAAGAGGATGTGAATGGATATCCATATATTTGAGCTAGCTAGCCTTGTAATGTAATTTCTCTTTAGCCTCTGGCTATTGAGATTCTATTTGTTTTGAATGGCATGATCTAACTGTGGGTTTTATGAAATGTGTTTTGATACTTTGAAATAAACTTGGTTTGCATTAAAATCTCATAATTCATGTTTTGTGTTTCATGCTCATGTTTAGTCAAATTTTTTGAATAAATGTGATTTAAGTTTTGCATAAAGATTATTTTAGTATGCTGTGAACCACTGAGTACTCAGCGATAACTTTTATTGCTGTCGCAGATACAGAGACTAGAAGAGCAGCAGACTGAGCTGCTGAGGTGTGAGGAGCTATCAGCTTAAAGTCATCGGGTATAATTTATACCCTAATTATAAATATTTCTTTTGATGTATGTATTGCATATAAAAGTATGGACATGTAAATGGGTCTTCAGCAGTTTGTATAAAATTTGTATAAAGTTGTAATATATATTGTAGTTTGAAATTCTCTTAATGTAAATTTTGTAATGATGTATCTAAATTGTTTTGTCTCTAATGAAATATGAGTGGAACTATTTTATTTAATTTGAATGAAATGTATTGCTAGTATTTTGAGGATTATTAAATTTTGAACTTGAGAAATTGATTGAAATGATTGTGGAGTTATTGAAATGGATTGAGTGTGATTGTGAAATTGAAGTAGTTGTTGGGGAAAAATTTTTAAAAGTGCTTTTTACAGGAATTTGAAGAACTATTTTCTCAAAATACAGACGGAATTCTGTCAAAATTTTTATAAAATTTGCAGAAAAATAAAATCGACCAAAAATATTAACTAGTTTTAATTTTAACTAAATGTTTTAAATACTTATTAGAAAATGCTCACCACTTATCAAAAATAAGAAAATTGTTTTAAAATCCCTTGTAGGGTACTTAATGAGTTATCGGTAGGTGAAGTTTGATAGTTCATTAAGTATTCTACAGGATCATGTTATGCCTTACAGGGGGGTAAGGTGTGACATAGTGGACACTCTGACTGATGCACTACTATATTCAGGTTGATTTACTGTGTTATGGTTGTGAAGAGTACCAACTCTATTTCTATCTTGACTCTGATAGACTGTTTGTGAACTTCGAAGAGTAGATTGATATGCTATAGTACAATCTCTAGTGAAATGTCCACATTCACTAAAATTATAGTAGGCTCCAGTGGCCTTACGACAAATACCCCTAAGTAACTTGCCACATACCTCACAGACACGGATAGGGTAGGAACTTCTGATTCTTTGCTGGCTGGTTCTCAATTGCTTCTACCCTGAAGATTCGCCTCTATCATATCCCTGAGCTCGGGTCCTTCAAATTCTTTTCTCTTTCCCAAATTACTACTCAAACTCTGACCCATAGGTTTCTCACTCTTTTCCATTTCATGTTGCCCTTGTGGGGGTTGGGTCTATACTTGGGCTTGGGTTGATAGATTATCAGCCATTTGTTGAAAGAAAGTGGCCAGTTACTGAGCCATTTACGGGGTAATTTGTACCAGTGGAACTAGTACAATCAGGCCTTCGACACTCTGAGGAGCTGGGGCCTTACCTTGTACTTCCACTGTCACAGACTGTTCTATTGTCTCATCTTTCTCTTCCATATCTTTTCACAGGATTTTCTATTTTTTGTACAACTAACACAAGGAGATTTCTCCTCGTTAGTTCATATTTATGATGTAAATGTACTATATATATATATATATATATATATATATATATATATATATATATATATATATATATATATATATATATCAAACATTCGAATAGTTATATTTGCTGATAAAATATTTCAAATTCAGAGTTCAAAATTTACTTTGAAACTATTGCTCTGATACCACTAAATATGTCACACCCTACTCCTCGTAAGATGTAACATGATCCCATAGTACACCTAATGAATTAACATACTTTGCCTACCGGTAACCCATTAAATATACTACAAAAAATTTTAAAATAATTTTTTATTATTTTTATAGTGGTGGGAACGTTGAATATTTATTAAAAAGCCTTTAATTGATATTTTAGCCATGGATCAAATCATTGATTAAAATCTGGTGTTACAAAATTTTTTTCAAAATTTTGGCAGAGTGTAGGCTGTATTTTGAGAAAACAGTTCTTCAAAACTTGAAAAGAAAAGCACTCTCAATATTTTTACTCAACCACAACTCCAATACAAATCATTTTCATATCCCAATTCAACACAATCAACTCACTTAAATTTTCAAGCCATACTTATCATAAGGAAAACCATACATGGATTTCAAACCTTAGGAAGAAATTTGAATATCATACTCATTAGGGTAATAAAATTAATATTACAAAAATATACAGGTAAATAAAATCTTAAATTAATATTACAATAATTTTCATTTCATTACATACCAAAATAATATTACAAGAGTTTATGTACAACTGCTCAAATATATTACATACATATAATTACATGCATACATCAAATCTAATGTACAAGGGTATACCTATAATATACCCGAAGCTAGTCCCAATGTGTCTTCAAGGCGCAACTACAAGAAATCTTACTCAGCTGCTCTATTTTTACTTTCACCTGCAATAGCATACAAAGCTATCGCTGAGTGGTGAACTCAGTGGTACACAACTATAATTTAAAACATAATATACTATACATTGACAAAATTATAGCAAAGAATCTGAAAATATTGAAATTCATCAAAATTCCAAAAATGAAAATATCCGCTGCCAATAATACCAATCATTTATCAAATCATAATTGAACATTTAAAATAATTCCATCATTTTGTGGAAATAAATATTAATTTCACTAAAATCAATTATACACAAATCTTATTTTAAATCACCATTTCTTACTATTTAAAAACCATTCTTTACACTAACTATGCCAGACTAATCCGTAAGGGCCATCTTCAAAGTGATTCTAACTCCCTATGGTCGGGGAGATCGAATCATCGTGCACATTACAACATTATAACAATGTAACTTTCGAAAGGGCCAATGAGAAACTTAGAACTAACCTTTAATAAGAGGAGAATCTAAGCATGTGCACGTACCATGTTAATCAAAACAAAGCTAGCTTCAGTGTCTCCTCAACAAATGAGGGACGGATAATAACTTAGTCAAGCATCTGTAGTGAGATACAAAACACATCATGAATCTTTTTGTCCTTTTTGTGAGCATAAATCACAATACAATTCAATTCAAAATCAATTCCAATATCCAATAATTTTTTTCTTATGCCCATCACAATTCAAAACATATTTAATCCATTTCCCATGTTAAGTATAAACCATTTTTCAAATCAAATTTTCTATGTAAACCATGTAAACGTATTTCAATCAAAATTTTTCCGAAGCCAGTTTCATTCAATTCATAACAAAATAAAATCATAATTAATTTTATTTTCCAAAACTAAACTCATTCATACCATACACATTTCAATAATCATTGAAATAAATTTAATAATTGCTAAACATAATACATAAAGAAACTAAAATCATTTAATCAAATAAAATATGCAAAACATGAACAATTTAAAACTAGTTGTGCACAAACCTCTTTTGTTGACTCAATTTACTCAAATTTTCGTTTCTCCTTTGAAGATCCCTTTCCAAATGAAATACATAAATTTGAAGTGCTTTAGTATCCATTTCTAATAATTAAATTCCAACAATTTCTGTAACACCCTCACTGTAGCAAGTCTGTACATTCTACTGTTCCCGTGACCGGTGTCGGTCAGGACAGCCAGAATGCCTGGAACTATATTTAGACTAGAGTGAAGAGTCATAAATAACTCAAATAATAATAAGAAAAATTAAGGAAAAATTTTAGAAATAAAATACAACCAAGTTAAATGAGCTGCTGCCCTAGCGATGGGTGACCTAATGGGAAATTGCTTTTTTCATAGCTAGTAGCCCTAAACCGGAGGGAAAATCCATGAAATAAATTTTAGGACTCCAGAGAAGAGTCATTGAGGTTTTGATGGCATTAGAATGCCAAGAAAATGCTTAAAAAAATTTTTAGATCAGTACAAACAATTTTCATCTATTAAGCAAAACGAAGGGCATTTTGGTCATTTCGTCTTCAGAGATGATTTTTGGCCAACTTGTCCAGTTAAATAAATAATTATTATGACATAAAATATGAATAAATATTGCTAAAAATTTAATTAAAAATAAGTAGAAAAGAAAAGGAAAGAAAATGAATTAAATTAGAATTTTGACATCACTATGATGTCATTAAAACACTTCCACCCAATCATATTGTGACACATGTTTATAAACCCCATTAAAAGAGATAAATGGGTAGAAAATTAACAAAAAAAAAAAAATGCTATCTTCCTTTACCTCTAACCAGCTGAAATCCCTCTTTAACCCCAATCCACCATTAAAGCTTCATTAAGCTTTAAACTCCATTCCACTTCACCTTAAAATCTCATCCTCTCTTCACAAAAATTTATCCTTACCACTAGGGCAAGACTTGGGCAGCAATTAAAAGAAGAGAAAGTGAAAGAAAGTGAGGTGTGAACAAGCTTAAAAAATCACCAAAGAGGTTACTTTCATATTCTTTACTCTTACTTCCTTCTAAGCATGAATTTAAGTTAAGTCAAGTTGAAAACTTGATGAAAAATGAATTAAATATGCATGATTATGTTCCATGGAATTTCAGCCAGTCTTGACATGAGTTAGGGTTAGGGGAATTTCTTGATTAAAGTGACATATTAGCTACCCCTAGTATGAATTATATGATTAGTATAACAATTAGGAGTAAGATGCATGAAATGAAGGCTTTGGTCAATTAGGGTTAGGTTTTGACACTCAAATTTAGGGGTTGATGCAATTGAGCATAAATTAAAGTTGTAATGGTCAATTAGTGACCATTTAGCTATATTTTATGAGGAACTGAAGTGATTTGTGCCAATGGAATTGAGGTTAGATATGCTACCTCTGGTGACCTATAGGGCTAGATGTGAGTCCAGCAGGTTTGGGTAGCTGTAACTTGAGTTGTGTAGGTTCAATCGATGCAGAGCCAATTGGACATGAAATTAGATACATAATGGCACAACTTTGATGAAGAAACCCTGCCCAGAAAACCATAATAGACTGACCTAAAAATTGACCAAATCCGGGTAACACACATTCTGCCTGAGCAAAATGACCAAATGAATACTATTCATTCATTTGGTCGTAACTCAGTGTAGAAAGGTGTAATTGACCCGAAATTTATATCAATGAAAAGCTTAGACAATTTAGAACAACTTTCATGCAGAACAAAAAGTCAAATTCTAGACTTAACCAAATGAAATTGCTAGCCAAATTTGAGCTAACAAATCTGGCAGAACTAGGACTGCCCAGAAATTCTGGGTAAAAGGTAATCCGGCCAGCTATGGTAAAATGGCTATAACTTGAGCTACAAAACTCCAAATAGAGTGATTCAAAAAGGGAATTAAAGAAGACACATAAAGGAATAACTTTGATTAAGAACATTTGGAAAAAATTTTACTGTAGAATTGCCTAATGGAATAGTGAACTCTAGCACCTAGAACTGAATTTTTTGATCTATTTCCTATTGGTTTTAAGTATTGATTGGAAACCATTGCCAACACTTTTGTGAACCAAAATATGATAATTTCATGTGATTAGAACTCATGTAACTATTATGTATGAGAAAGTCAATATCTTAACTTGAATAGTAAAATGAATAGTAACCTTACATATTAAACACAAATATTCAATTAAGAGCTTTATAATATGCCCTAGTAGACCTAGTAAGATTGGTTTGGATAGATTGGCATGCCAATAGGGTTCTGATAGTAGTACTGTGTATGACTTCACACCATTCTGTATTTTATGGCCTATTATGCCATTCTGTGATATGATAGCATATGGCTATACTAATTATGATGTTATACTTGGATTTATGCCTTATTGCTTTTATGGTTTATTAGCCATTCTGTCTACACACCGGGAGACACATTGTGACCGATGGTGTGACGACCCGAGGTACTTGGTAGCCAGTGCTAGTTTGCCCGTTTATCTAGTCGAGTCAATTTGTATAAGTTACTTGGGCATGGAAAAGTATTAATAAAAATTAAATTAAGTTTAAAGGAATAAATTGATGAAATATTAAGTTAAGAAACAAGAATGATTCCAATAAAAATAAATGTTCTTAAGGATCAGAAAATAAAGATAAATAATACATGAGGCTTAAAATCATTATGAGATCGATTAATAACATGTTAGGAAGAGTTAATATCATAAGATTTAATTAGCCTTAAACAGAATAAAAATTTAGAAACTATTTATTATTCTTATAAGCACAATAACTAAGAAATTATTATTTTTATTTGTATATTATATTTTCTTGTATTATTGGCACCACTAAGCTTTATGCTTAGCCTGTCACTATTTGCAACATGTAGGTACTGAAGATTTGGCCAGAGAACCCAGTAGACCATAGACTGGGAGATTAGAAGTTTTGATCTGCATTTGGGTCCCGAGTGTCACCTCCTCAGCAGTGCATATTTTGGTAGTGTCCAGCAGCTTGTATTTTATTTTTGATCATTGTAATCAAATTTTGGACATTTAATGTAAATTATGTATTTTTGTACGTTAAATGTGCATATGATGTAAATTAATACAGTTTAAAAATTTCATATTTGAATTGTATATGTATGGAAATGATTTAAATTTTCTTATGTATTTATATGAGTGAAACTTATTAATGTTTTGAATGTGAAAACGATTTTGAGAATCTATACAAAAATAATTGTTTAACACAGGTGGGAAAATCGTCAAATTATTAAGAAATGAGGGGAAACTCCGTCAGTTTCTCCAAAAAATAAAATAAAATAAAATAAATGAACAATTAATTAAATTTAATGAAAATTGAATGTGATAATTAAGAAGTAATAAATTGAGATAAGATAAGATAGGGTGCTCTGGCACCGAGTGTGACATGCCTTACTCAGCTACACTGTAAACGGGTAAGGGGCATCACAATTTCTTTGCAAACTTATCCTACTCATTACGGTTTATAAATTCGGGTCCTTTATATTTTTGTGTATAGTGGCACTATTTATGGTACTATTCAAGTCAAAATGTTGACTTTTTAATACTAAATAGGTTTATTAACTCTAATTGTACCCATATACCACATTTTGGATGTCAAATTTGTTGGCATTGATTGCCAATTAAAATTTCAAACTACCTAAGTAAAATCCCAAAATTTCAGTTTTGGGTTACAAGATTCTACTGGTCCATTGGTCTATCTACAGTGGATTTTTGGCCAACTTTCCTTCATCAAAGTTGCTCCTTAATGTGTCTTCTTTAATTTTCTTTTTGAATCACTCCATTTGGAGTTTTGTAGCTCAAGTTATGGCCATTTTTCTAAGGCTGGCCGGATTGGTCTGAACCCAGAATTTGGGTACCAAATTTGGTTCTGGCAGTTTTGAGCAACCAAATTTGGTTAACAATTTGACTTAGTTATCGGTAGAATTTGGGTTTGTATTCTTCATGAAAGTTGTAGTACTATGTCATAGCTTTCTAATGGTTCAAAACTCAGGTCATTTGGACTTGGCTAGACTAAGTTATGGCCAAATGAACAAACACTGTTTATTTAGTCATTTTTGTACAGTGACAGTGTGCATTACCCAGATTTGACCTAATTTTTCACTAACTTAATGTTAGTTTCAGGGCATGGTTTCTCCATGAAAATTGTGGCATTATGTGTCTACTTTCATCTCTAATTGGCCTCACACCAATTGAAGTGGCAGGATTATAGTTTTGGTCCCTGAAAGGGACCTAGGTCTGGCTGTCTAGAGTTGGACCCCTACCAATCCAAATTTGGTTTCACTTCTCACCCTTCAAACACACCATAATTGGTCCTTATTGACCATTTTAAGTCTCAATTAGGTCAATTTGGTTCAATTTCAAAAATACCTAATTTTTCCCCCAATTTTCCCCAATTCAAGAACCCTAATTTTTCCAAATGTTTCAATCTATGCAATTAAGGTATATAACTTACTTCTACTTAATTAAACTTGCACACCTAAATAATTGAAGGAAAACACATCAATTCTGTCACACCCTACTCCTCGTAAGATGTAACATGTTCTCGTAGTACACCTAATGAATTACTGTACTTTACCTACCGGTAACCCATTAAATATACTATAAGGGATTTTAAAACAATTTCCGTTCATTTTAGAATTGGTGGGTAAATTTTTTTTTTCTTTCAAATATTAAAAACTTTCATTTAGAGTCCAAACATAAATCAAATTTTTTGATATTTAAAATCTCCGCAATTTTTACAAAAATTTCGGCAGAGTGCCGTCTATATTTTGAGAAAACAGTTCTTCAAAACATAAAAATAGAAACACTTCCAATATATTTCTCAATCACAACTCCATTTGCAACCACCAAACTTCAAATCAACAGCAATAGCAACACTTCAATTTAAAATCCAAATTTCAAATCAAGAATTAATATCTCAAACATTTCATAACTCATGCACCTTACATTTTAAATCATTAATTTACAATCATAAGTTAATTTACAGATGTGAAATCTCAAAAATAATATTATTACAATTTTATCTGTAGAACTGCTCAAATTATAGAGATACATATGCATACTATTATATTTACATCAAACTAAACTACCAGGGTATAGACAAATACCCGTACAAAAATTCTTCAGTTGTGCTCCTCTCTAACTGTAGCAGCTCACTCTACTGCTATGTCCTTTTCTCTATCTGCGATAGCAAGTTAAAGCTATCGCTGAGTATATAAATACTCAGTGGTGCAGAATAAAGCATAAAATGCATAATATAAAACATTTATGAACAAATCATCATTAAAAAATCTCATAATCACATTTCACAATTTTTTTTTCTCAAATCACATTTATAACAAATCATAATTTTCAAAGCTTAATATAGCACAACTTGATCAAACAATTTAATAAACATAGTATTGCCAAACAATAACACAACTTAGGCCATGACACAAAATTTCCGAACATGTTGTGTGTACGTCACGACAAGGCATACTCACCCCATTAATCGAAATCAATGAGGGAGGTGACTAGCTAGCTAATGAGTACTCATCCAAACTCGCCTCTCATATTAGAAAGCTAAAGAGGGAGGAAAGTGATCAAATATCAAACTCACCCCACAAGTGGTGGAGGAACATATTAGTATTGCATGCCAAGTGTGAATTAAAAACAATTTAAATCAAGTTATTCAAATATTTTATACAATTCACAAATCATATTTCACTCTAAACTTTTCATTTACAAAGTAGGCAACACACTATTTTTCAAATAAGATTTTCAAAGCCATAACTAAATTCAAAACCATATTGTTTAAATATTTCATACAAATTAATAAATAATTTTCCTTCCAAATTTCCATTGTAGAATAGGCAACACAACATTTTAGAAATTTATAATGAACAAACACATTCACAATGTATAACAAATCAATTTTCATTATGAAAAATATAATTTAAAATTTTTGTACACAAACCTGACGTGAGTCGCCTCTAGGCCTTGACTCAGTCCCTTATACCTTCCGGGTCTTTTTCAGCTGAAATACAACATTTATAGTGTTTCAGTATCTTATTTCATAGTAAATCCAATAATTAATTCATAAATACTTAATTCTAACCCAAATATGCTTAAACTAACATTCTTGGAAATTTTCATTTTAGAGTTACTATTCATGGTACTATTCAAGTCAATTTGTTGACTTTCTAAGGCTTAATAGGTATGGGAATTCCAACTTCACCCACATACCATATTTTGGTCACTAAATTTGTTGGTTTTAGTTGTTTACTCAAATTCTAAGTCTTTTAGGCAAATTTACAAATTTTCAGTTTGGTGTCTTAAGTTGCACTGTTCCATTGGTCATTTTACTGTTAGAATTTGGCAAAACTTTCTTCATAGAAAATGTTCCCTATTGTCTTAAGTTTATTCTCCTTTTTGAATCACTCCAATTGGAGTTTTGTAGCTCAAGTTATAGCCATTTGAACCATGGTTGCCGGATTGGACTTAACCCAGATTTCTGGGCAAATTTTGGTTCTGGTAGTTTTAGGTCACCAAATTTGGGTGGCCCAATGACTTGGTTAATAGCATAATTTGGGTTTGTATTCTTCATAAAAGTTTTAGGTCTATATCTCATCTATCCACTGGTAAAATTTCAGGTCATTTAGAGCTGCCTAGCTCATGTTATGGCCAAATGAACAAACACTGTTCATTTGGTCAATTTGTACAAGGCAGACTGAGATTTTCCAAGTTTGGTCAATTTGTTCACTAAGTTTTGGTCACTTTTTGGGCATACTTCCTAAATGAAAATTGTGTCATTTAGTGTCTATTTTCATTCTCAATTGGTCTCATACCAATTGAACTTGTAAATTTTTAGTTTTGGTCTCTCAAAGGGACCTTGGTCATGCTGCCAGCAGCATGACCACAATGAATCTGAATTTGGTTTCAACTCCAACACTTCCAACACACTTCATTTGGTCACCATTGACCATTTCTTACTTCAAATTAGGTCAAAGACAACATTTATCAATTTTTCACATTTTTGTCTCTAAACCCTAAGGGTCCAAAACCCTAATTCACAAATTCTTACATTTAACCAATTCAATGCATATCAATCTCATTACCACATTCATACAAGCTTGCTTAACATATTAAATTCAATCAAACCATGCAAATACACCTCCACAACATGTTGGCCGAAATTTACTCATGGTCCCTCAACAATTTATTTCATTTTATTTTAATTTTATTTCTAAGTTAATCAAGCTATAAACACAACTAATAAACTAACTTTGCAACTTAAATCACTAACCTCAATCTTTGATGTCCAATTCCTCAATTCTCTTCCTTTTTCTTTTTCTTTGTTCTTCAATCTCCTCTTCCAGTTGCCAAAACAAGCTTTAACCATGGTAAAATAATTTTCTATGGTGAGATTTTTGGTTTTTCAAGCTCAAAGATGAGCTTTCATGGAGGATGAAATGAGGGAGAGGGTGAGGCAGCAAAATGGGAAGAAGAAGAAGACTTTTGCTTTTTTTTTTTTTCTTTTCTTTTATGACTTTTATCCTTATGGAAGACGCAAAAATCAAATTAATTAAATTTATTAATTATAACCTTTATGGCATCATACATGATGTCATGCATGATGTCATCTCCCTACACCTTTTTTATTTTCTCTTTTTTTTTATTTATTTTTCTATTAGTTCTTTAATTTAATTCCCGACTCTGAAATTTTTTTTTCTCCGATTTTATTTGATAGTTAGGTCAGGAGTCAGCTCTCGGGGTCAATTGACCAAATTGCCCCTCGCTGGTTCAACCCGTTTTGCAAATAATTCAATATTTCTTCCGGCTCTCTGACCTAATTATTTGACTGGCTTAACAATTCTTTTTTGTGATTTTCTCTTATCCATTGTGTTCATAATGGTCCTAAGGACCGTGCCGTCACATTTTACGGGTTCAAAATTTGAGTTTAAATCGACTTTGCAGTCGTTCCCGAGAAGGTCACCCATCGCTGTGACTCTCGGCTCATTTAACTTCTTATGTTATGTTTTTCTTATTTATACTTAACTAATTGACAAATACTAATTATTTGTGTTTATGGCTTATCTAGTTGTCTTAAGTGTTGTTCCAATCCCCTTAATTGTCCGGACTGACTCCGGTCACCGGAACAGTGAAATATACCAGGCTATGCAAATAGGGGTGTTACAAATTCCATAACCTCCATGGCTGGCCGAAATGCATAGAGTTATAGATATACATGATTTTTCATTTTCCTTTCTATAAATTCATCAATCTCAACTTAATTCACGCATATATATTAAATCAAGTAGAGAGAGATAACTCACCTCTAATGGAAATTTCCAATTCTCTAATTCTTTAATTTTCTTTCAATTTCCTTGCTTCCTTTTTGAATTTTCCTTCCTCTAATCCTCTTTCCAAGGCTTAATTATAAGTTTTCTCTAAGAAAAATAAGGGATTTGAGGTGGAATTTTGGGTTTAGAAAGCTTAGATATTAGCTTCCATGGTGGAAATTTGAGAGAGACAAGGGAAAGAGAGGGCTACGGCTTAGAGAAGAAGACCATCCCTTTTTATTTTATTTTATTTTTTTCATTTAGTGTATTTATCTCTTTTTTTACTTGGTCAAATTAATTCATTAATTTGATAATTATTTATGAGGTCATGTATAATGTCATCCATGGTGATGTCATTATTCTAATTTTCTTTTCTTTTCTTTTCTTTTTCCTTTAGTTTTTTAATTTAAATCTATATTTCACAATTTTAATTTCTCACATTTTATTAGACAGTTAGGTCATGAGTCACCTCTAGGAGTGAATTGACCAATTTGCCCCTTGCCAGTCTGATCTGGTTTACCAATAATTATGTATTTCTTCCGGAACTCTGACCTAATTATTTCATCTAGTTCTCTACCTTTTTCTGTGATTTTAACATTTCTCCTAACTTTGCAATTTTTCCTAGGCCTGCGGTGTCATAATGCCTCGAACCAAATTAGGGTTTTGATTAATCTCGCAGTCCCTTCCCGGTGCGGTTCACCCATCACTGTGACCCCCGGCTCATTTAAACTTTTATGTTCTATTTTTCTTATCTGTATTTAACCTTCTGGTAATCACTATTAATTTTTGTTAAGGGCTTTTCTAGGTGACTTAAACATGATTCTAATCCTCTAAATTGTCCAGGCCGACACCGGTCACCGGATCAGTGATTTACACGAGACTACGCATGGAGGGGTGTTACACAGAATGACCTAGTTCTTGAACCATTGGAAAGGGTAAACATAGGAGCACATTTTTCATGAAGAACATAGAACCCATATCTGCCTCTAACCAAGTCAAATTATTAGTACAAGTTAGATAAAAAAAAACTGTCCAGAACCAATCTGCCCATAATTTGTTGGACATAGTATTACCCGACCAGTTTTGGCAAAAAGCATATAACTTGGTCTAAAAAATTGCAAAAGCAATGAAACTAGTGTCAAAAGTTTTATAAGACATAGATCTATAATATTGATGTTTTGACCAAAACCCAAAAGCCAAGGAAACTAGGCCAAATTGCTAGAAAAATTTAGTGCACCAAATCTTGGAATTTGCCTCAATCACCACCTGACCCGAGAATAGAATTTATACCATAACTTTCACTAGAAAATCCCAAATGGGATGAGCCAAACTATTCTGGAAACCTAAGAGATAGGGCTTTAACTTTGATTTAGAAACTTTTCTCAAAATTTGAGTGTAAGAACCTTAAAATGGGAGTCAAAGCCACTGACCTGAACCTGGAATCCTGTAGATATAGGGTACCTGAGTCCATGCCAGTTAATTTGCTATAATTAATTCTACAAGGCCTGAAAAAATTATAATTCAAAATTCTGAGTAATCATAAGACATAGGGTAACAACTTCTATGAAGAACATTAGACTTAAAAGTGGCTGTAACATGTCCAATTAATTAGACAAAATGGACTTCAAATTCTGCCTAAATCTGGACCCAGAAAGAGACTAGGACCTAATTGTGGTTACTTGATCATAACTTGAGTTCTAAAACTTCAAATGACATGAATCGAAAAGAAAAACAAAGACAAGACATAGAGGAACAACTTCCATGTAACACTCCTATTTGCATGGCCTGGTATATTTTACTGTTTCAGTGACCGGTGTCGGTCCGGATAACTGAGGGGATTAGAACCACACTTAAGGCAACTAGATAAGCCCTGAACAAAAGTAATTAGTAATTGTCAATTGGTTAAGTATAAATAAGAAAAATAAAACATAAGAAGTTAAATGAGCCGATAGTCACAGCGATGGGTGACCTTCTCGGGAAGGACTGCGAGGTCGATTTAAACTCAAATTTCTAACTGTAAAATGTGACGCTGTGGTCCTTAGGACTATTGCGAACACAGTGGAAAAGAGAAAATCACAAAAAAGAATTGTTAAGAAGATCAAATAATTAGATCAGGGATCTGGAAGAAATATTGAATTATTTGCAAACCGGGTCGAACTGGCGAGGGGCAATTTGGTCAATTAACCCCTGGAGCTGACTCCTAACCTGACTGTTAAATAAAATCAGAGAAAAGAAAATTTTGGGATCAAGAATTAAATTAAAGAACTAAAGGAAAATAAATGAAAAAAAAAAGAGAAAAAGAAAAAGTGAAAAAGTTATTACATGATGCATGACATCATGCATGATGCAATAAACTTAATAATTAAAAATTTGAAAATTTCATTGGATAATTATGGATTAAAGTAGATTAAAAACATAAAAAAAAGAAAATAAAATAAAACAAAAGTCTTCTTATTCTCCATATTGCTGTGACACTCTCCCTCACCCTTTCCCTCTCAAAACCTCCATGAAAGCTCATTTGTGAGCTTGAAGAAACCTAATTTCAGCCATAGAAATTGCAAGTTTCTTAATTAAATCTTGTTTAGGCAACTAGAGAAGAAGATTGAGCAAGAAAAGAAAAGAAAAAAAGGAAGGATTTAGGTGGTTGAATTTCAAAAAGAAGGTTAGTAAGCTAAACTTTGAATTTCTAGTTGAATTATTGTGTTTATAGTTGAATAAACCTAGAAATATATTTAAAATGAAAAGAAAACATCTTTGGAGGACTATGTGTGAATTCGGCCAGCTAGGGTTTAAGTTGAGAATGCATGAGTTTGATTGAATTAAACATGTTAGAAAGCTTGAATGAATTGAGAAAGCATGTTTGTATGCTTGGAATTAATAAAATATAACAAATTAAGGAAGTAAGGGTTTTGGACCTAGGGTTTGGGAGACAAAACTTTGAGAATTGGTCAAATGGTGTGTTTGATCTTGTTTGAGCTGAAAAATAGTCATATATAACCAATTGTGGTATGTTGAAAGTGTTGGAATCAAATGGAGATTTGGATTGGATATGGTCATTATGCAGGCAGCATGACCAAGGTTCATTTTAGGGACCAAAACTGAAAATTTACCAACCCAATTGGTGTGAGACAAATTGGGAATGAAATTAGACACAAAATGACACATTTTTCATTTTGGAATCATGCTCAAAAAGTGACTAAAACCTAGTGAACAAATTGACCAAATCCGGATTAGGCAATCTGACCTATACAAAAATGACTAAATGAATAGTATTTGTTCATTTAGCCATAACTTGGGCTAGGCAGGTCTAAATAACCTAAAATTTTACCAGTAGAAAGCTGAGATATAGACCTAAAACTTTCATGCAGAACACAAATCCAAATTATGCCCTTAACGAAGCGATTTAGCCACCCAAAGTTGGTGACTTAAAACTGCCAGAACCAGTTTTGGTGCCCAGAAATCTGGGTTAGGCCAATCCGGCCAGCCATGTTCAAATGGCTATAACTTGAGCTAAAAAACTCAAAATGGAGTGATTCAAAAAGGAAAATAAAGTTAAGACAATAATGAACAATTTCTATGAAGAAAACTTAGCCAAATTCTAACAGCAACATGACCAATGAAATAGTGCAGAATAGGACACCAAAACTGAAAATTTACAATTTTGCCTAAAAGACTTAAGTTTTGAGAGAACAACCAAAACCAACAAAATTGGTGACCAAAATGTGGTATGTGAGTATAGTTGGAGTTCCCATACCTTTTAAGCATAAGAAAGTCAATATTTTGACTTGAATAGTATCATGAATAATAATCTCAACATGAAAATTTTCAAGAATGTAAGTTTAAGCATATTGGGATTAATTATTAGAATTATTATGAGGCAAAGATACTGAGACACTATAAATTTTGTGTTTCAGCTGAAAAAGACCCGGAAGGTCTAAGGGACTGAGTCAAGGCCTAGAGGCGACTCACGTCAGGTTTGTGCACAATAAATCTTATTTCATCATTTTCTTATTTCCGATTTGATTTGGTATGAATTATGAAAATTTGGTGTTACTCATGAATTGTGTTGCCACTTTATGAATGAAACTATGACTTTGGAAATTTATCGGATTTCTCATGAATTATTTGAATAAAATATTAGAAATTGATTTTTGATTCATACTTAGCATGACAGCACCATATTATTCCTCCTCCTTTTATGGGGTTGAGATCAATTATTTTCCTCCCTCTCTAGTTTACCAGCTGAGGTTGTAGATCGGATGAGTACTCATTAGCTAGCTAGCCACCTCCCTCATTGATTTTGATTAGTGGGGTTATAGATTGCTTTATCGTGGTGTACAGTGTAGCATTGATCGGAAATTTTGTGTGATGGCTTAAGTTGTGTATGAATTGGCAACACTATGTTTATTAAATTGTTTAACCAAAATTGTGCTATAATGAGTTTTGATAATTGTGAAATATATAAATTATGATTTATCAATGAATGTTTTATGTATTGCATTTCAAATTTTTATTGTGCACCACTGAGTATTTTTATACTCAGCGATAGCTTATTTTGCTGTCGCAGATAAGGGCAAGGAAGAAGCAGCAAGGTGAGTTGCTGAATTGGCAAGGACTTCTAATATTTTTTTACGAGTATTTATTTATACCCTTGTAGTTATTTGATGTAAATATTGTAATGTCTTATGTATTAATGAAAAGTTGAGCAGTTGTACAGTAAATTGTAATAATGTTATTTTGGATTTTCTTTTTATAAATTAAGATCTGTATTTGTAAATTAAGTACTATATGCAATGTGAATGAATTTGTTAAGTATTTTGAGATGACAAATTTTTGGTTGAGTTGTGAAATTGAATTTTGAGTTGAATTGAGATTATCTGGAGGTTGGGAGTTGTGGAAATTTATTGAAAGTTTTTTTTTTCAGATATTTCAAGAACTATTTTCTCAAAATACAAATGGCATTTTGCTGAAATTTTTCTAAAATTTGCAGAAAAATAAAAATGGACAAAAGTTTATACTAGTTTTAAAACTTCGAATAAATGATTTTATTTCCTACCAAAATGCTCGCCACTTTCAAAATGTAAGAAAATTATTTTAAAATCCCTTGTAGGATACTTAGTGAGTTATCGATAGGTGGAGTTTGGTAATTCATTAGGTATTCTATGGGATCATGTTATGCCTTATGGAGGGGTAAGGTGTGACATGTTTTAGTGGTATCAAAGCAAAGTAGGGACGGTAATACGTAATGCCTACGATTCCTGGGAACTCTCACGCGTGAACTGTGGCGAAGCGTGGCTCTTCACCCAGGAGCTTGCAGGGACGGCGATACGTAACGCCTGCAAGTGCTCTGATAGGTACCCTTAAATGCCACCAAAAGATCGTGTTTTAGTGGTATCAGATCATGGTTTTTCAATAAATTTTGACTATGTGTATGAATATTTCTTTGATAAGTACAACTGCTCAAGTGTCTTTAATTGATACATATGACATATTTACATCATGAATATGCACTAACGGAGGTCAACCTCCTTGTGTTTGATCTCAGGAAGTAGAAATTTTTGAGAAACGGAATGGAAGAGGGAGATCATTCCATGGAATAATCTGTTGAGGCTGAGGTTCAAGGGGAAGCCCCAGTACTACAGAACATGAGTGGGTCAGCCATTCTAGCTCCTACTCTAGCGCCGCAGTTTTCTGCTCAGTTTGCACAGTAGATGGCTGCGTTTTTCTAATAAATGGCAGGAAATGTGCCACCTCAAACTCAGATGCAAGCACTTGCAGCACAATCACAGCCCTCGGCTCGGCAACATGAAAAATTAATGAAATTTGGGGCCACCGAGTTTAAGGGCACTGTGGATCCACTGGAGGTAGAACAGTGGTTAGAGAGAATGGAACGGGTTTTCAAAAAGCTACAGTGTGTAGAAGAGCTGAAGTTTGAGTACTCTATTTCTCTATTGCAAGGGGATGCATTTGAATGGTGGAAGACCATCCCCCACAGCCTGGTTGAGCCACCTGTGCTGACATGGACAGACTTCCTGAGGGAATTCAGGTAGAAGTGGGTACCTGATGCTTATGTGGATATAAAGTTACAAGAATTATTGAGCTTGAAGCAAAGAGACAGAACAATAGTAGAGTATGAGCGGGACTTTTCAAGGCTAAGTCATTATGCTGGAAGCTTAGTCTCTACCCCCAGAGACAGATGTAAGAGGTTTAAGGCTGGGTTGAGGCCTAGCTTAAGAATGCAATTTGTGGGATTCAGACACCAGAATTTTTCTGAGCTGATTTCACAAGCCCTGGAACTAGAAAAGATAGAATCGAAAGGGGTAGTGAAGAAGGGCACTCAAGAGAAAGAGAAGACTGAAAAGGCTACGGGTTAGGCTACTGAGAGTGGTTCTGGGAAAAGGAAACAGTTTGGGGGATCTAGCTTTAGCAAATCTGGCAGAGGCAGATACTCTGGCCAAAGACCACCCCGATCTGGTCAGCAGACCCAGCAGACATCTCGAGGAGCTTTATCAGTCCGACAGTGTGAGACTTGTGGTAGAACACACGGTGGGGTTTGTTTTAAGGCCACAAGTGCATGTTTTAACTGTGGAGGGAGCGGACATTCTGCGAAGGATTGTACTAGTCCGCGCCGATCTGGACCTTCTGCTACATCTGAGGGATCAACCCAAGTCTCTACACCTAGAGGGTCATAGCCAGCTAGTAGAGGTAGAGGTAGAGGTAGGGGTCCTGGTAGTACTCATGGAAGTTAGAGTACTGTTAACCAGCCAGAACCAAGTGGTGCACCAGCTAGAGTCTATACCATCAAACAGAGAGAGGAGCCTAAAACATCCGATGTATTAGCTAGTATTTTCTCTATCCTTGACCAAGATGCATATGTGTTGTTTGATCCTGGCTCCACACATTCATATGTCAATGCTAGTGTGATGTGTTCTATTGCTATCCAGTGTGTACAAATGGACTATGATGTGCTAGTAACTAGTCTATTAGATCATGAGGTTAAGGTTAATAGAATCTATAGAGACTGTCCTTTAGTGATCCAAGGACATATTTTTCTGTCAGATTTGATTGAAATGCCCTTCAAAGATTATGATATTATCTTGGGCATGGATTGCTTAGCCAGGCATCATGCAATGATTGACTGTAGACTGAAGACAATCACTTTTGGTCTCCCTTAGTATGGTGATGTAGTAATACATGGGGAGAGGTAGTTATTACCATCAAACATCATTTCAGCTGCACTGGCTAGAAAAATGATTAGGAAGGGGTGTGAGGCATACTTGGCACATGTGATAGACACCCAAGTGGGTAGTCCAGCATTGAGGGACATCCCCACAGCATGTGACTTTCCGGATGTGTTTCCTGATGAATTGCCAGGATTACCTCCAGAAAGAAAAGTGCAGTTTGAGATTGATGTTATGCCTGGTGTGGACCCAATTTCCATAATGCCATACAGAATGGCACTAGCAGAACTAAATGAATTGAAAGTGCAGTTGCAAGAGCTGCTTGACAATGGCTTTATTCGCCCTAGTGTGTCACCTCCGGTTATGCATTGACTATTGATAGTTGAATAAGGTGATAATAAAGAATAGATACCCATTGCCCCGTATTAATGACTTGTTTGATTAGTTGAGGGCTGCAGCTGTGTTCTCCAAAATTGACCTGAGATTAGCTTATTATTAGCTGAAAGTACAAGATCAAAGTATTTCCAAAACTGCCTTTAGAACCCGCTATGGCCATTATGAGTTCTTGATCATGCCATTTGGGTTAACTAATGCTCCGGCTGCTTTTATGGATCTGATGAATACTATTTTCAAACCATACCTCGACCAGTTTGTAGTTGTGTTTATAGATGATATATTGGTTTATTCGAGGAATGCAAAAGAGCATGATAGACATCTACGCATTGTACTGCAAACTTTGAGGGAGAAACAACTATACTCCAAATTATCGAAGTGTGAATTTTGGCTGAAGGAGATATCCTTTTTGGGGCACATAGTATCAGCAGAAGGTATTAAGGTAGATCCTAGCAAGATAGAAGCTGTCCTTAATTGGAAGCCACCCAGAAATATCACAGAAATTCACAGTTTTCTGGGGTTAGCTGGATACTGCCGTCGTTTTGTGAAAGGGTTCTCCATGTTGGCATCTCGATTGACCAAGCTGCTTAGGAAAGATGTGAAATTTCAGTGGACGGATAAATGCCAGCAAAGTTTTGATGAATTGAAAAGGTGTTTGACTAAGGCTCCAGTCCTGACTTTACCTACACCGAGTAAAGAATATACAGTTTATAGTGATGCTTCTTGTCACACCCTACCCCTCTGTAAGGCATAACATGATCCCGTAGTATATCTAATGAATTACCAACTCCGTCTACTGATAATCCATTAAATACACTACAAGGGATTTTAAAAACTTTTCTTACTTCTTTTACAGTGGTGAGCACTATTTACAGGTGTTAAAAACTTTTGTGAACTGAAGTGAAACAGCTAACTCATTTAGATTATTTGGAATTTCTGTAAAAATTTTGGCAGAGTGCCATCTGTATCTTGGATAAAACATTTCTTCAGAAAACCTGTAAAAAAAAAACACTTCAATAATTTCCAAATATCAGCTTCAACATTTTTCTCAACTCAACACATTTCTCAAGTCAAATTCACAGTAATTTTTCAAGGACTGAGGTAAAAGAAATATAATACAATTTTTACAAGCCAAAATAACTCATAATTATTTTGCAACTTCAATGTACAATTTTTATTTACAACTGCTCAAAACCAACAACAATATGTACATACAGTGAACATACATTACATTACAAAATACAAAATATTGGTATACTCATTATACCCGGTAGTCTCTTCTTTGGAGGTACTAGCGACCTAGTATCTCAGACTGTCTGTCTACCGCAACAAAGAATAAAGCTATTCTTTGAGACAATGTCTCAGTAGTGCACAACATTAACCAAATACAATTTAAATCACAATTCATAAATCATATAAATAGTGGATACTTAAAACCATAGTTAATTTCAAGACAATAATTGTCAACCAGAATTTAAACTCCATTTCTCAATATCACAATAAATTTCAGTAAGTCAGATCATGGTTGAATTCAAAAGACAGTATATGTCAATAAGAGTTTAAATTCATTTCACAAATTATCAAATCGCATAACAACACAATTTAGTCGAATAAGTTAAGAATACAGTGTTGCCAATTCATTCACAACTTAAGCCATGACACAAATTTCCGATCAATGCCGCGTTGTACACCACAACAAAGCAATCACAACCCCACTAATCGAAATAAATGAGGAAGGGAGCTAGCTATATAATGAGTACTCATCCGATCACCTCAACTGGTAAACCAGAGAGGGAGAAAAATAAACGATCATGACTCCATAAATGGAGAAGGAAAATAAACGATCACAACCCCATAAAAGGAGAATGAATGATATGATACTGTCATGCTAAGTGTGAACACAAAATCAATTCCAAACATTTTATTCAAATGATTCGTGAGAATCCAATAAATTTCCAAAGTTATAATTTCATTCACAAAATGGCAACACAATTCATAATTATCTTTAATTTCCACAAAAACCATTTACAGTGTTTTTCAATCAATAGTATCCATCAAATCATTTACAATGCTTTTCAAGCAATAAATATCCATTCAAACACATTTCCACAATTTAAAACAATAATGTACAAATAGTCATAATTCATTTCAATTGAAAAATTCAAAAGAAATACTATTGTGCACAAACACAATTTAAATCAATAACATACAATTAATCATATGAAATCTTATTCAGAGTAAAATCAGTTGACAACTCGTTGTGCACAAACCTCGATAATTGTCTCTGTCCGGACTCGTGTTTCCTTCCCTTTTCCTGAGTCTTTGGTAACTGAGAAACACAATTTGAAGTGTTTCAGTACTAAATTAAACTGTCTCTAACGATAATGTTCGATAAGTAATTCACTGAAGGCTATTATTTGCTCAATTACCTAATATACCGACCCTCGATGCGGTTTAGGTAAATTAGGTTTTAGTGTCATTAATATGTCACATTCGATAGGGTTTTAGGGTTGGTACGTTTTACCAAACTCATTTCCTTGTTTAGTGCATTTTAATGCAACTTGCTGGATTCCGGGATACTAGTTTGACCTAGCCGGACGACCTAGTTCCCTCGGTTTTCGGGTTTCGGTTAAAATTACAAACTTGTAGATCTATGTCTTATGGAATGCGGGGAAAAATTTTAGGTCAATCCGAGTTAAGTAGACCAAGTTATGGTCATTATACTATTGCTGGTCAAATGGCATCAAATTAGGTCAATTTTAGGTCAATTTGGTCAACTTTGGTTCTGCCAGTTTTTGGACCCGAACTTGTGCAAGCTGTTTGACTTGCTTATGGTCATTTCTGGGCTTTGGTGTCTTCATAAGACTTGTAGGTATGGGTCTTAACTATTCATGGTTAAAATTTCAGGTCGATTGGACCTGTTTTGAGTGAGTTATGGCCTAACACTAACTGCTGCCCAATTGGTACATTTTCAGGTCTCAATTGCACCTAATCCGAATTGGTCATTTTTTTATGTCACCTTGCAAGCAGAATTTTAGTATGCTTTCTCAATGAAAGTTGGCACATTTTGTGCCTAGTTTCACCTCCAATTGGTCTCATACCAATTGAGGTTATACATTTAAAGTTATAGGCTAAAATGCATACTGCCCTTAATTACCTTGCTTAAACATACCTCAATTACACACTTACACTACTATATGTCCACTTCCCTTACCAATTCTGTTTTGGTTCATTACCAAAACCATATTCCACTTTACATTAACATCACTTTGGGCAGATTACAAACATCCTTAATACACTAATTAAAACTCACATTTACAAGGTCTAATTACAATCACATACACACCTAAACATCACTAATTCTTACATACACTTTACACAATCAATCTTTACACATATCCATAAATTCTCAAGGTCAATATTCTGCCAACACCTTCATGAACACACATTTATCCAAGTGTCCCAAGGCTGCCGAAAATGTTTCTCAATACCAAAGTGCCCTACAAATCATTAATTTCCATCCAAGTGCAAAAATCACCATATACATATGAAGCAATTTACTAGGATATTAAATCACCATAACCAACATCATTTCTAATCAAATATATGCACAATTATTTCATCAATTACATGACTCCATGGCTGTCCAAAATGAACATCTCAATAACTCTTCAAACCTAAAAATTTTCTTCACAAAACCAACACCCATAACATGTACACAAAGTTTAACAAAGAAATCTTCAAAAATGCTAACTTACCTTATAGTTGGAACTTGTTAAACCTTGATTAAACTTCTTAAATTTGGTATCAAACTCTTCCTTGTGATGTGTAGACAATTTTTCATGAAGGAACCTAAGTGATTGGATTTGAAATGAGGGAGAGGATGAAGGTTGAAAGCCAAACGGCAATGGTGGTTTTCTTCTTTCTCAAATTGGCATGAAGGAATTCAAATGAGGAAGATGAAGTGCAGATGGGATAATGGGTGTACACCTGCCCCATTATGCCTTTAGTTTAATCCTTTAGTGGCCCACTCACATTATTTAATCATATTATAAGTTTAATGTGTTATTTACACCATTTCCACTCCATTTTTGGCTATTTACTTTAGGTACCACTAAATTAATTTTTCATTTCATTTTCTAAGTGTAATATTATTTATTTTTAATGGACATTTAGGTCAAAAGACAATTCGGGATGTCAAATGGCCATAATGCCCCTGTTCGAGTTGCATTCCCGATTTTTCGGTAATACCGGGTTTTGTCTGTTTTTCGATTTCTCACTTTTCTTTGTACTAATTATTTAATTTTTCTTTGATCTTTCTATTGATATTTATTCTTCAATAAGGGTCTATTTAAGTCCTAAAAATATTTTCTAGGGTTCCCCGTAGTCCAGGGCTAGTCAACGGTCCACGCCGTGACTTCCCAGTGCGGTCACCCATCGTTAGGTTTCCCGGCTCGCTTAACTTGATCACATTTCTTTGCTATTATTTTTCCTTTGTTTTTCTTGTATTTTCTTTTCTTGTATTTCATTATTTTATGTCTCCTCACTCATTTTGAAGTGTAGTTCTAGGCATCCTAGCTGTCCGGACAACACTGGTCACTGGAACAGCAGAACGCACTACCGAACTTTGGGGTGTTACACTTCTCACAATGGGTTAGGCTGTGCATTGATGCAAGATCGAAATGTCATTGCCTATGCATCACGCCAGCTAAAACCGCATGAGAGGAATTATCCAACACATGACTTGGAGCTAGCAGCTATTATGTTTGCTCTTAAGATCTAGAGACACTATTTGCATGGGGAAAAGTGCTACATCTACAAAGATCATAAGAGTTTGAAGTATTTAGGCACCCAGAAAGAGTTGAATTTGAGACAGAGGAGATGGTTAGAGTTGATAAAAGACTATGATTGTCTGATAGACTATCAGCCAGGGAAAGCTAATGTTATGGCTGATGCCTTAAGTCGCAAGACTATGGCAAGTCTACGGGTTACTCCTTTGTCTATGGTACATGAGTTGAGATAATTACATGCTAGCTTAGAGATTAATGATGAGGGGCAGATAGCAGTTACATGGCATATATAGCCAGTGTTGACTGATCAGATCTGAATGGCTACTCGGAATGATCAGAAGTACCAGAGGCTATTGGAAGAAGTCCGGAAGGGCAAGAAACCAGAATTCTCAATTAGAGATGATGGTTTACTGCTACACCAGGGTAGAATGTGTGTTCCTAATGATGTTGATTTGAGGCAGATCATTTTGAAGGAAGCACATGAGTCTCCTTTTGCCATGCACCCTGGTGGTACAAAAATGTATAGAGGGCTAAAGGAGCAGTATTGGTGGATGGGTATGAAAAGAGATGTGGCCAAATTTGTTTCCAAGTGCCTAACTTGTCAGTAAGTGAAGGCAGAGCACCAAGTACCCGCTGGGTTGTTACATCTACTATCAGTACCAAAATGGAAATGGGAGAGAATAACAATGAATTTTGTGATAGGACTTTCGAGGACACAGAAGAGTCATGATACAGTATGGGTTATTATTGACAAAATGACGAAGTCTGCTCATTTTCTGCCAGTTCGGATGTACTACAGTTTAGAAAGTTGGCCAAGTTGTACATTGATGAGATTGTGAGACTACATGGAGTGCCAGTATCCATCGTATCAGACAGAGATCCTAGGTTCACTTTTAGATTCTGGGGTAGTCTTCAGAGAGCCCTAGGAACTAGATTGAACTTCAGTATGGCATTCCACCCACAGATAGAGGGCCAGTTTGAAAGGGTAATTCAGATCTTGGAGGACATGCTACAGGCTTGTGTGATTGAGTTTGAGGGCAGTTGGGACACGCACTTACCTTTGATTGAGTTTGCTTATAACAACAGCTACCAATCTAGCATTGGGATGCCTCCATATGAAGCTTTGTATGGTAGAAAATGCAGAACTCCCCTATGTTGGGATGAAGTAGGTGAAAGAAAGATGATTGGGCCAGAAATTGTTCAGTAAACTGAAGAGAAAATCAGATTAATCACAGACCGACTCAAGGCTGCATCAGACCGTTAGAAGCCCTATATTGATCTGAAGAGGTGAGATATTGAGTATGAAGTGGGTGAGAAAGTATTCCTCAAGATTTCCCCTTGGAAGAAAATTATGAGATTCGGCAGAAAGGGGAAATTGAGTCCTCGCTTCATTGGGCCATATGAGGTTCTAGAAAGAGTGGGTCCTTTGGCATATCGGTTGGCACTACCTCCAGAGTTGGAGAAGATACATAATGTCTTCCATGTATCCATGTTGAGGAGGTATCGATTAAACCCATCTCATGTACTACCAGTAGAACAAAATGAAGTGAATCCAGACCTTACATATGAAGAAGAACCCATAGAGATTCTGGCTTATGAGGTGAAGCAGCTATGGAATAAGCAGATCCCATTAGTGAAACTGCTGTGGAACCATCATTTGGGCCAGGAGGCTACTTGGGAATGAGAGGAGAACATGAGGAGACAGCACCCACAGCTGTTCAGAGATTGATACCAGGTAAAATTTTGAGACAAAATTTATTTTAATAGGGGAAGAATTGTAACACCCCTATTTGCATGGCCTGGTATATTTTACTGTTCCGATGACCGGTGTTGGTCCGAATAACTGAGGGGATTAGAACCACACATAAGACAACTAGATAATCCCTGAACACAAATAATTAGTAATTATCAATTGGTTAAGTGTAAATAAGAAAAACATAACATAAGAAGTTAAATGAGCCGAGAGTCACAGCGATGGGTGACCTTCTTGGGAAGGACTGCAAAGTCAATTTAAACTCAAATTTCGAATAGTAAAATGTGGCACCGTGGTCCTTAGGACTATTGCGAACATAGTGGAAAAGAGAAAATCACAAAAAAAACAATGTTAAGCAGATCAAATAATTAGGTCAGGGATCTGGAAAATATTGAATTATTTGCAAACTTGGTCGAACTGGCGAGGGGCAATTTGGTCAATTGACCCCTGAAGCTGACTCCTCACCTGACTGTCAAATAAAATCAGAGAAAAGAAAATTTTGGGATCAAGAATTAATTAAAGAACTAAAGGAAACTAATTGAAAAAAAAGAGAAAAAGAAAAAGTAAAAAAGTTATTACATCATGCATGACATCATACATGATGTAATAAACTTAATAATTAAAAATTTGAAAATTTTATTGGATAATTGTGGATTAAAGTAGATTAAAAACACAAAAATGAAAAGAAAAAAAAATAAAGCAAAAGTCTTCTTCTTCTCCATATTGCTATGACACTCTCCCTCACCCTTTCCCTCTCAAAACCTCCATGAAAGCTCATTTGTGAGCTTGAAGAAACCTAATTTCAGCCATAGAAATTGCAAGTTCCTTAATTAAACCTTGTTTAAGCAACTAGAGAAGAAGATTGAGCAAGAAAAGAAAAGAAGAAAAGGAAGGATTTGGGTGGTTGAATTTCAAAGAGAAGGTTAGTAAGCTAAACTTTGAATTTCTAGTTGAATTATTGTGTTTATAGTTGAATAAAACTAGAAATATAATTAAAATGAAAAGAAAACATCTTTGGAGGACTATGTGTGAATTCGGCCAGCTAGGGTTTAAGTTGAGAATGCATGAGTTTGATTGAATTAAACATGTTAAAAAGCTTGAATGAATTGAGAAAGTATGTTTGTATGGTTGGAATTAATAAAATGTAACAAATTAAGGAAGTTAGGGTTTTGGACTAAGGGTTTGGGAGACAAAACTTTGAGAATTGGTCAAATGGTGTGTTTGACCTTGTTTGAGCTGAAAAATAGTCATATATAACCAATTGTGGTATGTTGAAAGTGTTGGAATCAAATGGAGATTCAGATTGGATATGGTCATTATGCAGGCAACATGACCAAGGTCCCTTTTAGGAACCAAAACTGAAAATTTACCAACCCAATTAGTGTGAGGCTAATTGGGAATGAAACTAGACACAAAATGACACATTTTTCATCTAGGAATCATGCCCAAAAAGTGATTAAAACCTAGTGAAAAAATTGACCAAATCCGGATTAGGCAATCTGACCTGTACAAAAATGACCAAATGAATAGTATTTGTTCATTTGGCCATAACTTGGGCTAGGCACGTCTAAATGACCTGAAATTTTACCAGTGTAAAGCTGAGATATAGTTAATGAAGAACACAAACCCAAATTATGTCCTTAACTAAGTGATTTAGCCACCCAAAGTTGGTGACTAAAAACTGCCAGAACCAGTTTTGGTGCCCAGAAATCTGAGTTAGGCCAATCCGGCCAGCCATATTCAAATGGCTATAACTTGAGCTACAAAATTCCAAATAGAGTGATTCAAAAAAGAAAAATAAAGTTAAGACAATAAGGAACAATTTCTATGAAGAAAACTTAGATAAATTCTAACAGCAACATGACCAATAGAACAGTGCAAAATAGGACACCAAAATTAAAAATTTACAATTTTGCCTAAAAGACTTTAAGTTTTGAGAAAACAACCAAAACCAACAAAATTGGTGACCAAAATGTGGTATGTGAGTATAGTTGGAGTTCCCATACCTTTTAAGCATAAGAAAGTCAGTATTTTGACTTGAATAGTATCATGAATAGTAACCTCAACATGAAAATTTTCAAGAATGTAAGTTTAAGCATAGTGGGATTAATTATTTGAATTATTGTGAGACAAAGATACTGAAACACTATAAATTTTGTGTTTCAGCTAAAAAAGACCCGGAAGGTCTAAGGGACTGAGTCAAGACCTAGAGGTGACTCACGTCAGGTTTGTGCACAATAAATCTTATTTCATCATTTTCTTATTTCCGATTTGATTTGGTATGAATTATGAAAATTTGGTGTTACTTATGAATTGTGTTGCCACTTTGTGAATGAAACTATGACTTTGGAAATTTATCGGTTTTCTCATGAATTATTTGAATAAAATGTTTGAAATTGATTTTTGATTCACACTTAGCATGGCAGTACCATATTATTCCTCCTCCTTTTATGGGGTTGGGATCGATTATTTTCCTCCCTCTTCAGTTTACCAGTTGAGGTTGTAGATTGGATGAGTACTCATTAGCTAGCTAGCCACCTGCCTCATTGATTTTGATTAGTGGGGTTGTAGATTGCTTTATCGTGGTGTACAACGCGACATTGATAAAAAATTTTGTGCCATGGCTTAAGTTGTGTATGAATTGGCAACACTATGTTTATTAAATTGTTTGACCAAAATTGTGCTATAAATAGTTTTGATAATTGTGAAATATTTAAATTGTGATTTGTCAATGAATGTTTTATGTATTGCATTTCAAATTTTTATTGTGCACCACTGAGTATTTTTATACTCAGCGATAGCTTATTTTGCTATTGCAGATAAGGGCAAGGAAAAAGCAACAGGGTGAGCTGCTGAATTGGTAAGGACTTTGCTAATATTTTTGTACGGGTATTTATTTATACCCTTGTAGTTATTTGATGTAAATATTGTAATGTCTTATGCATTAATGAAAAGTTAAGCAGTTGTACAGTAAATTGTAATAATGTTATTTTGGATTTTCTTTTTACAAATTAAGATCTGTATTTGTAAATTAAGTACTATATGCAATGTGAATGAATTTGTGAAGTATTTTGAGATGACAAAATTTTGGTTGAGTTGTGAAATTGAATTTTGAGTTGAATTGAGATTATTTGGAGGTTGGGAGTTGTGGAAATTTATTGCAAGTGTTTTTTTCAGGTGTTTGAAGAATTGTTTTCTCAAAATACAAACGGCATTTTACCGAAATTTTTCTAAAATTTGCGAAAAAATAAAAATGGACAAAAATTTATACTAGTTTTAAAGCTTCGAATAAATGATTTTAATTCCTACCAAAATTCTCACCACTTCTAAAATGTAAGAAAATGGTTTTAAAATCCCTTGTAGGATACTTAATGAGTCATGGATAGGTGGAGTTCGATAGTTCATTAGGTATTCTATGGGATCATATTATGCCTTACAGAGGGGTAAGGTGTGACATTCCATAAAAGAAGTATGGCCAAACAGTGGCCACACCTTGGCCAATTTGTTAGGTGAACTTAAGACATCAAATCTGGACCTTGAGAAAGGCTCCTAAAATGACTTGTTATATGATATAAAGTTAATCAAAATGAATTGTTAAACATAAATGGGACATGGATATACATTGGAGACTTATGTTTCCCATCATAAGTAACATGAAAATGTTATTAAATACAACTAGCACATAATATGAAACTATAAATACTTAATAATATTAATTTGCCCAAAGTATACCTAGACTTACTTATATAGTATGGATCGATTGGTATACTAATTAGGGTCTAAAAATAGCAGTACTTGTATCACCCTCACTTTAGCTACTCCGTGCATTTGTTCCGGTGACCCATATCTATCCGGACAGTTAGAATGACTAGAACTATATGTAAACTAGAGTGAGGAGTCATGAATAATTCAAATAAGTGTAAGAAAAATTAAGAAAAAATTTTAGAAATGAAATACAATGAAGTTAAATGAGCTGGTGCCCCGGCGATGGGTGACCCTAACGGTAAGTTGCTGTCTTTAGAGCTAGTAGCCCTAAGCCTGAGGGAAATTCTATGAAATAATTTTTGAAACTCCAGAGAAGAATCATTGAAGTTTCAATGGCATTAGAATGCCAAGAAAAAATTAAAAAAAAATTTTAGATCTGTATAGACAATTTTAGTCTGTTAAGTAAAAGAAAGGGCATTTTGGTCATTTCGTCTTCAGAGATAATTTTTGGCCAACTTGCTCAGTTAAATAAATAATTATTATGACATAAAATGTAAATAAATATTGCTAAAAATTTAATTAAAAATGAATAGAAAAGGTAAGAAAATAAAATGGAATTAAATTAGATTTATTGCATGGGCATGATGTAGTGATGATGTCATTAAAAATTTTCTAACCAATTATAACTTAACAAGTCCACTTAAATTCATTAAAAAAGAGAAAAATGAGTAAAAAAAAACACCACCTTCTTCATTTTGCTCAAGTTGACTGAAAATCTCCATGGGAGGTTCTTTCCATTTTTCTTTTATTTTGTTTGAGTTCCACCAAATTACACCATAATACCCCTTCTTGCTTTCATTAAACTTGGTCCTTGCATCTTGGGAAAGCTAGAGAAAGCAAAAAGAAGTAGAAATTTGAGGTTAGGAGAATCTTGGGAATTCTTCAAAAAAGGTTAGTGCTACTATTATTTAATTTCTCTTTAGATTTCATGTTGGAAGCATGAATTGACTTAGAATTTGAAAGAATTAAAAGAAAATAACCATGTATGAGCCACTTCCATTTTTGGCAGCCATGAATTAGAAAAGTGTTTGATGAGTTTTAATGTAATTAAAGATGTTTATGGGTGGCTTTGATGGTGATTATGAGACTTTGAACATAAATTGATGTATGTGAAGTAGGATTTGAATATTTGAGAAATTTTGAGTTAGGGTTTGAATTAATTTTGGTACCTTGGTGTTATGGCTTGAGATTGATCTTGTTGAGACTGTTTGTTGACCATTTGAAGTGTTATGAATGATAAATTATAGTTGGGAGTAAGGAGGATGGAACATCGGGAGTGTTTCTCTTATGCAGGAAATTCGGACCTATGAGTTCAGTGTTTTTTTTGAGTTATAACTGAAGTTGTGTGACTCTAATTGGTATGAGGCCAATTGGAGGTGAAACTAGACTCATAATATCCCAATTTTCATGAGAAAACCTGCCCAAATTCTGTCAAAATCTTGGTCAATTTACTGTCCCAATCTGGATATTCAAACACTAAACCCAGAAAAATGACTAAATGAATAGTACATGTTCATTTGGCTATAACTCTCTCTAGACAGGTCCAAATGACCTGAATTTTATACCATTGGAAAGACTAAATATAGGACTACAACTTTCATTGAGAACACCAAGCTCAGAAATGTCTCTAAACAAATGAAATTGTTGACTCAATTTAGGATAACAATTTGACCTGCAGCATTTTGCCCAGAATTTCCTAGACTAAAGCTCACCCGACCAATTTTGGCAAAATGGCCATAACTTGGTCTATAAAAACCCAAATTCAATAAAACCAGTGGCAAAACTTCTATAAGACATAGATCTACAAAATTGGTCTTTTGACTAGAATCCAGATATTAAGGGAACTAGGCCAATTTATTAGGATAAATTAGTATATGAATTCTGGAAATTTACCTAAGTGATCATTTGACCCCAAAATAGTCATTTAGCCATATCTCCCACTAGGAAGCTCTAATTAAGATAAGCCATACTGATCTAGAACTCTAAGAAATAGGGCTCCAACTTTGTTTTAGACTTGGTTCTCAAGTTATGAATATAAGAACCCTAAAATGGGAGTCAAATTTTCTGACCTGAACATGAATCCTGGTAGAATCAGATACATGAGTCCCATAATTAATTCTACAAAACTTGAAAAATTGTAATAAAAATTTTTGAGTGACCATAAGATATAGGGTAACAACTTCTATGAAGAACCTTAGGCCTAAAAATGAATATAACATGACCAATTAATTAGACAAAGAAAGATTCTAGAAACTGCCAATTTTTAGACCTTGAGAAAGGTTCATTAAATAACTTAGCATATGATATGAAATAAAATAAAATACTTTGTTAAGCATAAAAATGACGTGAATTAATGAAACTATAGGTATGAAATAACATTATTTTGCCCAAAGCATACCTAAACTCATTTATATAGCTTGGATCGAACGGTATACCAATTAGGGACTATAGATTAGATTCCACGTGGATAATAATCACCGATAGACAACATATGTCTAAGATAATTGTTCTAATTGGTTTTATACACTCGATGGCCATAGTGCCAATTTTTATTATTACCGGCTTATGCCCGCCTACCGCCTTGTGCACGATATGATCGTTGTATCTTTGGATAAACATATGGATGTCTAACTAGTATACTCCCATTTATCGATCTTAATAGTCATCATAGGTTACTTGGGCAGCACGTATAAAAGCAATAAGCCTTAAATATAAATAAGTACATCGAAATCATTAATATGAATTGTATGAGACTGAATATAAGGTATATGCACCGAAAAGATCCCTATTAGCTTATTTACTTCTGAAGTTCTAGAAAACATGTAAAAGATTTTAAATACATGAAAATTGATATTTATTTATAAGGTTATACGTGAAATAATAATTTTAAATTGTTTAGTTATTTTTTTCCCTTATTTATGCACCACTAAGCATTATGCTTAGCGCGTTGGTTCTTACTACGAGTAGGTACTGGAGAGCAGCGGCAGCAGTAGTAGGGCCTAGACCGGACTTAGACCAGATCTGCTACAGTGTGGGTTGTCACCTCATCAGTCATTTTGGTAGGGCTCATGTACATATTAGATTTTGCATTTTGGTATTGTATATAATTAAATGATGTAAATAATTTTGGATTGTATATAAATTGTAAATTATTGTATATGTAAACTTTATATGAATGAAATGTAATTTATTTTCTTGAAATTGATATGAGCAATTGAGACATAATGTGATGAATGAATAGATGTAAAGGATATGAATTGTTTTAATAGGTAACGTGAAATCCACCATGCATTAATAGAATAGAGGACTCACTGGTCTCTCTGAAAATAAGATGTGAGGAAAAAAAATTTTTTCTACAAGTAAGATAATATAATTGAATTAATATTGTACACGATAAGACAGGATAGGGTGCTCCGGCACCGAATGTAGCACACTTTGCTTGACTACACTGCAGACCGGTGAGGCGTGTTACAGTACTGCCCATAGGAATGATCATTGATAGATAACATATGTCTGATATAGTTGTTCTTCAGGCTTCATGCCTGCCCATTGGCCACAGTGCCTATTATTATTACTAACTTTATGCTTGCCCGCTGGCCTTGTGCCTGACATGACAGATGTATACATGTTAGACATACGGATGTTTAACTAGCATACTCCCGTGTATCCAGTCTTTATAGTTTGTTATAGGTTACTTGGGCACAAATATGAATAATAAGTCTTAAATCTAAACAATTACATGAAGGCATTACAGAGATGAGCAATGAGATTGAAAATAACATAAATGACCAAAGAAGATCATAATAATTTACTTGCTCCCAAAATTTCATAAAATATGTAAATAACTTAGAAACTTATGAAATTACACATAGAATAATTATTTTGAATTGTTTAGTTATTTGTCCTATATTTTATGCACCACTAAGCATTATACTTAGCGCATTAGTTTTTCCATCACGTAGGTACAGGAGAGCAGCAGCAGCAGCAGCATCAGTAGCAGTAGTGCTAGATAGGATTCTGATCAGATCTACTATAGAGTGGTTGTCACCTCAGACTGTTATTTTGGTAGGGCTCATGTATAGTTAAATTTTGCATTTTGGTTATTGTATGTAAGTAAATAGTGTAAGTCATTTTGTGATTGTAAATAAAATTATAAATATTGTACTTGAGTTTATATGAATGCAATAAAGTATTTTATTTACTTGAAATGATTATAAGTAATGTGAAGATATGCATGGTTTAAGGAAATTGAAATAGATATAATTTATTTTTAACAGGTAAACAGTAACACCCACCATGCATTAATAAAAGCATAGGAGACTTTATCTGGGTCTCCACCAAAAAAAAAAAAAATTTACTACACGTAAAATAATATAAATAAATGAATTTAGTATAAGACAGGATAAGATAGAATGCTCCAACACTGAATGTAGCACACCTTGTGCGGCTATACTATAGACGGGTGAGGGGTGTTACAGTATCTATTAGGTACATACAAGTGTTGAAAGATATGTATGAAGGAGTAACTACTATTGTGTATACAGTGGGAGGGGACACAAGAGATTTTCCTATCTCAGTTGGATTGCACCAAAGTTCAGTTGTAAGCCCTTACCTTTTTACATTAGTTTTAGATGAATTGATAAGACATATATAAAAGAGTATCCCTTGGTGCATGATGTTTGCAGATGATATAGTTTTGATAGATGAGATGCGAGAAGGAGTCAATAGAAAGCTAGAGCTTTAGAAGTACTTTAGAGTCAAAGGGCTTTAAGTAGAGGAAGTAGAACGAAGACAGAATACATGCATTGCAAGTTCAGTTAAGGCTGAACTGGTAATAGAGAAGGAGTTAGTTTGGATGGAGTGGTACTGCCCTAAAGTAATCACTTTAAATGTCTTGCACAATCCTTCAAGTGGATAAGGGATGTGAGGAGGATGTTAGTCATAGGATTAAAGCCGGATGGTTAAAGTGGAGATGTGCCATGGGAGTTGTATGTGATCACAAGATTCCCAATAAGTTAAAATGAAAATTTTACCGTGTAGCCATACAACCGGCCATATTATATTATAGTGAGTGTTGGGTACTGAAGGAGTCGTGTTTGTTTAAGATAAGAGTTGCGAAGATGAGAATGTTAAGGTGGATGAGTGGCTATACTAGACTAGATAAAGTACGTAATGGGAGTATTAGAGAAAAGGAAGGAGTAGTACCAATTGAGGATAAGTTGAGAGAAGGGAGATTAAGGTGGTTTGGTCATGTGAAGCATAGACATACAGAGGCTCTAGTTAGATAAGTAGAGCACATTATGTAACACCCCTATATTCGGTAATGCGTTCTACTGTTCCTGTGACCAGTGTTGTCCGGACAGCTAGGATGCCTAGAACTACACTTAGATATGAGTGGGGAGACATAAAATAATGAAATAAAAGAAAAGAAAATACAAGAAAAACAAAGGAAAAATAATAGCAATGAAATGTAACCAAGTTAAACGAGCCGAGAACCCTAGCGATGGGTGACCGCACTGGAAAGTTGCGGTGTAGATCGTTGATTAGCCCTGGACCGCAGGGAACCCTGGAAAATATTTTTAAGACTTAAATAGACATCTATTGAAGTATAAATATCATTAGAAATATCATTAGAAATATCAAAGAAAAATTAATTAATTAGTACAAAAAAAAGTGAGAAATCGAAAAATGGACAAAACTCGGTGTTACCAAAAAATCGGGAATGTAACCTGAACAGGGGCATTGTGGTCATTTGACACCACGAGTTTTCTTTTGACATAAATGTTCATTAAAAATACATGATATTATACTTGAAAAATGTCATGAAAAATTAAATTGGTGATACATAGCTTAAATAGCAAAAATTGGGAGTTAAATGTGGGAATATGAAACCTTAGGATAAATAAACATTAAATTAAAATATAGTGCTCCACTAACTCACCTAAGTGGACCACTACATCTTCATTTTGGATAGATTTTCATCTTATTCAACCCTCCCAAAGAGCAAGCCGAAACCAAAGAAGATAGAAAACCTCCATGGCCGAATTTGAAGAAGCTTTATGCAAGCATGATCCCACCATGGAAACCTCAAGCATCCTTCACTAAAATTGCTCTACACCACTTGGGCAGTAGATAGGCATCAAGGAGATCAAGTTTAGTCAAGGTTTTGAAGAGTTTCCAAAGTGGTAAGTAGGTATTTTTGATGCTTGCTTCATTAAATTTTGTGTGGATGTTATGGGTAGTTGAATTGTGAAAAGATTTTTAGAGTTTGATGTTTTAAGGGAGATGTATATTTTTGGCAGCCATGGAAACTCCATAAAAACAGTTTATCCTTGCATGTAAATGATAGATTAAAGCGTTGATGAAGTGTTTATGTGTGTAGAAATAAATTGGGTGATGTATACTAAATGAATATGTGAATGTACACTTGACTTTGGAAGCTTGGAAAGCTAGTGAAGAAGATCACAATTTGGCAATGTGAAGTGTGGACTAAAATATGTTGCTTTATGGTTTGGTTTATGGAATATTATTGTCGAATTATGGTACTTGTTATGGCAGCATGTATATATGTATAAGAGTGTGAGTTTGGACACGTAAATGAGCTATATTATATAGTTAAATTGTGTGTAATTTGGACTTGGTAAATTCTATACTATAAGGTGCATATTGAGTGTGATTATAAGCTGCCAAAATGACCAACAATGTGAAGTAAAATGTGTTTAGGTTATGGTACAAACCAGAATTGGCATGAATGTGTAACTTGGTAATGTTAAATGTGTCCTTTGATGAGTGATGAACAATGTGCAATAGGGCAGTGTGTATTTTGGCTTAGAACCTTAAGTGTGTGACTCCAATTGGTATGAGACCAATTGGAGGTGAAACTAGGCACAAAATGTGCCAACTTTCATGAAGGAAGCTTACCAAAATTCTGCTTGGAAGGTAACTTGAAAAATGACCAAATCCGGATTAGTGCATTTAAGGCCTGAAAATTGACCATTTGGGCAGCAGTTAGTGTTTTGGCTATAACGCACTCAAAACAGGTCCAATTGACCCAAACTTTTTACCATGAATAGTTAAGACATATATCTACAAGTCTTATGAAGACACCAAAGCCCAGAAATGACCATAAGCAAGTCAAATAGCTTGCACAAGTTCAGGTCCAAAAACTAGCCGAACCAAAAGTGACCTAAAAATGACCTAAAGTGACAATTTTGGTGCATTCTGACCAGCAATAGTAAAATGACCATAACTTGGTCTAGTAAACTCAGAATGACCTGAAATTTTTCCCCGAGTGCAGTAAGACATAGACCTACAAGTTTGTAGTTTTGACCAAAACCCAAAAACTGAGGGAACTAGGTCATCCAGTTAGGTCAAATTAGTATACCGAAATCCAGCAAATTGCAATAAAATGCAATATACTTGAAAATGAATTGGGTAACATGTACCAACTCTAAAAGGCTACAAATGTGACATATTGGTAACATTAAAACCTAATTCACCTAGACTGCATCGAGGATCAACATCTTAGGTTGACTAAGGAAATAATAAAATTCAATAAACTAAGTGTTAAGCCTTATTCTTAGAGACAGTTTAAATGAGTACTGAAACACTTCAAATTGTATTTCTCAGTTAGCAAAGACTCTGTCACACCCTACCCCTCTGTAAGGCATAACATGATCCCGTAGTATACCTAATGAATTACCAACTCCGTCTACTGATAACCCATTAAATACACTACAAGGGATTTTAAAAAAAAACTTTTCTTACTTCTTTTACAGTGGTGAGCACTATTTACAGGTGTTAAAAACTTTGGTGAATTGAAATAAAACAACTAACTCATTTGATTTATTTGGAATTTCTGTACGTAAAAATTTTGGCGAGTGCCCTTTGTATTTTGGATAAACCTCAGAAAAGCATACTTCAATATATTTCCAAATCCCCACTCCAACATATTTTTCACACAACATATTTAGCAATTCAAATCCACAGGAATTTTTCAAAGGTTGAGATAAGGAAATATAGTACAATTTATGCAGCCAAAACAACTCATAATTAATTTACATGTCAAATTTACAATTTGGATTTACAACTGCTCAAAACCATCAACAAACTATACATACAGTGAATATACATTACAGTACAAATTGCAAAATTTTGGTATACTCGTTATACTGGTAATCCTCATTGGATGTACTAGAATTTATATCTAGACAATGTCTCGGTGGGCACAACATTAACCAAATACAATTTAAATCACAATTCAAAATCATGTAAATAGTGGATACTTAAAATCATAGTTAAATTCAAGACATAAATTGTCAACAAGAATTTAAACTCCATTTGTCAATATCACAATAATTTTCCATAAGAATCATGTTTGAGTTCAAAAGACAATATATGTCAATGAGAGTTCATGTTTACAATCAATCTCACAATACATAATAACACAATTCGATCAAATAATCAAGAATACAGTGTTGCGATCAATATCACAATTTAAGTCATGACACAAATTTTCCACACATTCAGAGATGTACACCACGACAAGACATACTCACCCCAATAATCGAAATCAATGAGGTAGGACGCTAGCTATATAATCAGAACTCATCCATACTCACCTCAGACTGGGAAGTCAAAGAGGGAGGAACTTAATCATACTCACCCCAGACTAATAAGTCAAAGAGGGAGGAATAATCACACTCACCCCATTAATGGAGGAGGAACATATTATCAGTGTCATGCCAATTGTGAGTCAAAACAATTCCAAACATTTTATTCAAATTATCCGTAAGAATCCAATAAATTTCCAAAGTTATAATTTCATTCACAAAATGGCAACACAATTCGTAATTCACTTCAATTTCCACAAAAACCATTTACAGTGCTTTTCAATCAATAAGTATCCATCAAATACCATTCAAACAATTTTTCCACGCTTTCAAACCATTCACAATGTTTTTCAATCAATAAGTGTCCACCAAACACATTTCCACAATTTAAAACAATGATATGCAAATAGTCAATATTTATTTCCATTGAAAATAATTCAAAAGAAACAGTTGTTGTGCACAAACACAATTTAAAATAATAACATATAATTAATCATATGAAATATTAGTCAGAACAAAATCAGTTGAAAACTAGTTGTGCACAGACACAATTTAAAACAATAATGTACAATGGTCATAATTCATTTCAATTGAAAAATTCAAAAGAAATAGCCGTTGCACAAACCTCGATATTTGTCTCTGGTCCCGACTCGATTTCTTTCCCTTTTCTGAGTCCTTGTTAAGCCCAGAAACACAATGAAGTGTTTGATCTCAAATTAAATTGTCTCTATCGATGGTGTTTGGTAAATAATACACTGAACTCAATTATTCACTTAATCACCTAATATACGACCCCTCGTTGCATTTTAGGTAAATTAGGTTTTAGTGTCGTTAATATGTCACATTCGATAGGGTTTTAGGTTTGGTACGTTTTACCAAAGTTATTTCCTTGTTTAGTGCATTTTAATGCAAATTATTCTTTGATCAGAGACACTGGTTTGACCTAACCGGACGATCTAGTTCCTCGGTTTTTCGGGTCAAAACTACAAACTTGTAGATCTAGGTCTTATTGCACGGGCAAAATTTCAGGTCAATCCGAGTTAAGTAGACCAAGTTATGGTCATTATACTATTGCTAGTCAAATGGCATCAATTAGGTCATTTTTTTGGTCAATTTGGTTCGGCCAACTGGTTCGCCAGTTTTGGACCTGAACTTGTGCAAGCTTTTGACTTGCTTCTGGTCATTTCTGGGTTTTGGTGTCTTCATAAGACTTGTAGGTATGGGTCTTAACTATTCATGGTTAAAATTTCAGGTCAATTGGACCTGTTTTGAGTGAGTTATGGCCTAAATACTCACTGCTGCCCAAATGGTCAGTTTTTAGGTCTCAAGTGTACCTAATCCGAATTGGTCATTTTTCACATCAACTTGCAAGCAGAATTTTGGCATGGTTTCTCAATGAAAGTTGGCACATTTTGTGCCTAGTTTCACCCCAAATTGGTCTCATACCAATTGAGGTTACACATTCAAGGTTATAGACCAAAATATACACTGCCCTCAATATGCATTTCACACCCCAACTTCAAACACACACTTACCTTTGCAAGGTTCACTTCCATACCTGCCAAACTGTTTTGGCACATTACCAACACTTTCTACATTACATTAGCATTATTTTGGTGATTATGAGACTTTGAACATAAATTGATGTATGTGAAGTAGGATTTGAATATTTGAGAAATTTTGAGTTAGGGTTTGAATTAATTTTGGAACCTTGGTGTTATTGCTTGAGATTGATATTGTTGAGACATTTTGTTGACCATTTTAAGTGTTATGAATGATAAATTATAGTTGGGAGTAAGGAGGATGGAACATCGGGAGTGTTTCTCTTATGCAGGAAATTCGGACCTATGAGTCCAGTGTTTTTTTTTAGTTATAACTGAAGTTGTGTGACTCTAATTGGTATGAGGCCAATTGGAGGTGAAACTAGACTCATAATATCCCAATTTTCATGAGAAAACCTGCCCAAATTCTGTCAAAATCTTGGTCAATTCTTTGTCCCAATCTGGATATTCAAACACTAAACCTGGAAAAATGACTAAATGAATAGTACATGTTCATTTGGCTATAACTCTCTAGACAGGTCCAAATGACCTGAATTTTATACCATTGGAAAGACTAAATATAGGACTACAACTTTCATTGAGAACACCAAGCTCAGAAATGTCTCTAAACAAATGAAATTGTTGACTCAATTTAGGATAACAATTTGACCTGCAGCATTTTGCCCAGAATTTCCTAGACTAAAGCTCACCCGACCAATTTTGGCAAAATGGCCATAACTTGGTCTATAAAAACCCAAATTCAATAAAACCAGTGGCAAAACTTCTATAAGACATAGATCTACAAAATTGGTCTTTTGACTAGAATCCAGATATTAAGGGAACTAGGCCAATTTATTAGGATAAATTAGTATATGAATCGAAATTTACCTAAGTGATCATTTGACCCCAAAATAGTCATTTAGCCATATCTCCCACTAGGAAGCTCTAATTAAGATAAGCCATACTGATCTAGAACTCTAAGAAATAGGGCTCCAACTTTGTTTTAGACTTGGTTCTCAAGTTATGAATATAAGAACCCTAAAATGGGAGTCAAATTTTCTGACCTGAACATGAATCCTGGTAGAATCAGATACATGAGTCCCATAATTAATTCTACAAAACTTGAAAAATTGTAATAAAAATTTTTGAGTGACCATAAGATATAGGGTAACAACTTCTATGAAGAACCTTAGGCCTAAAAATGAATATAACATGACCAATTAATTAGACAAAGAAAGATTCTAGAAACTGCCAATTTTTAGACCTTGAGAAAGGTTCATTAAATAACTTAGCATATGATATGAAATAAAATAAAATACTTTGTTAAGCATAAAAATGACGTGAATTAATGAAACTATAGGTATGAAATAACATTATTTTGCCCAAAGCATACCTAAACTCATTTATATAGCTTGGATCGAATGGTATACCAATTAGGGACTATAGATTGCAGTACTTCCCACAGGGATAATCACTGATAGACAACATATGTCTAAGATAATTGTTCTACTGGTTTTATACCTGCCCGATGGCCATAGTGCCAATTTTTATTATTACTGGCTTATGCCTGCCCGCTGGCCTTGTGCCTGATATGATCGTTGTATACTGGATAAACATATGGATGTCTAACTAGTATACTCCCATTTATCCAGTCTTAATAGTCTGTCATAGGTTACTTGGGCACAGATAAAAGCAATAAGCCTTAAATATAAATAAGTACATCAGAAAATCATTAATATGAATTGTATGAGACTGAATATAAGGTATATGCACCGAAAAGATCCCTATTAGCTTATTTACTTCTGAAGTTCTAGAAAACATGTAAAAGATTTTAAATACATGAAAATTGATATTTATTTATAAGGTTATACGTGAAATAATAATTTTAAATTGTTTAGTTATTTTTTTCCCTTATTTATGCACCACTAAGCATTATGCTTAGCGCGTTGGTTCTTACTACGAGTAGGTACTGGAGAGCAGCGGCAGCAGTAGTAGGGCCTAGACCGGACTTAGACCAGATCTGCTACAGTGTGGGTTGTCACCTCATCAGTCATTTTGGTAGGGCTCATGTACATATTAGATTTTGCATTTTGGTATTGTATATAATTAAATGATGTAAATAATTTTGGATTGTATATAAATTGTAAATTATTGTATATGTAAACTTTATATGAATGAAATGTAATTTATTTTCTTGAAATTGATATGAGCAATTGAGACATAATGTGATGAATGAATAGATGTAAAGGATATGAATTGTTTTAATAGGTAACGTGAAATCCACCATGCATTAATAGAATAGAGGGGACTCTGCCTGGGTCTCTACGAAAATAAGATGTGAGGAAAAAAAAATTTTTCTACAAGTAAGATAATATAATTGAATTAATATTGTACACGATAAGACAGGATAGGGTGCTCCGGCACCGAATGTAGCACACTTTGCTTGACTACACTGCAGACCGGTGAGGCGTGTTACAGTACTGCCCATAGGAATGATCATTGATAGATAACATATGTCTGATATAGTTGTTCTTCAGGCTTCATGCCTGCCCATTGGCCACAGTGCCTATTATTATTACTAACTTTATGCTTGCCCGCTGGCCTTGTGCCTGACATGACAGATGTATACATGTTAGACATACGGATGTTTAACTAGCATACTCCCGTGTATCCAGTCTTTATAGTTTGTTATAGGTTACTTGGGCACAAATATGAATAATAAGTCTTAAATCTAAACAATTACATGAAGGCATTACAGAGATGAGCAATGAGATTGAAAATAACATAAATGACCAAAGAAGATCATAATAATTTACTTGCTCCCAAAATTTCATAAAATATGTAAATAACTTAGAAACTTATGAAATTACACATAGAATAATTATTTTGAATTGTTTAGTTATTTGTCCTATATTTTATGCACCACTAAGCATTATACTTAGCGCATTAGTTTTTCCATCACGTAGGTAGGGAGAGGCAGAGCAGCAGCATCGAGTGATGAGTGCTAGATAGGATTCTGATCAGATCTACTATAGAGTGGTTGTCACCTTAGACTATTATTTTGGTAGGGCTCATGTATAGTTAAATTTTGTATTTTAGTTATTGTATGTAAGTAAATAGTGTAAGTCATTTTGTGATTGTAAATAAAATTATAAATATTGTACTTGAGTTTATATGAATGCAATAAAGTATTTTATTTACTTGAAATGATTATAAGTAATGTGAAGATATGCATGGTTTAAGGAAATTGAAATAGATATAATTTATTTTTAACAGGTAAACAGTAACACCCACCATGCATTAATAAAAGCATAGGAGACTTTATCTGGGTCTCCACCAAAAAAAAAAAAAATTTACTACACGTAAAATAATATAAATAAATGAATTTAGTATAAGACAGGATAAGATAGAATGCTCCAACACTGAATGTAGCACACCTTGTGCGGCTATACTATAGACGGGTGAGGGGTGTTACAGTATCTATTAGGTACATACAAGTGTTGAAAGATATGTATGAAGGAGTAACTACTATTGTGTATACAGTGGGAGGGGACACAAGAGATTTTCCTATCTCAGTTGGATTGCACCAAAGTTCAGTTGTAAGCCCTTACCTTTTTACATTAGTTTTAGATGAATTGATAAGACATATATAAAAGAGTATCCCTTGGTGCATGATGTTTGCAGATGATATAGTTTTGATAGATGAGATGCGAGAAGGAGTCAATAGAAAGCTAGAGCTTTAGAGAAGTACTTTAGAGTCAAAGGGCTTTCAGTTAAGTAGAACGAAGACAGAATACATGCATTGCAAGTTCAGTTAAGGCTGAACTGGTAATAGAGAAGGAGTTAGTTTGGATGGAGTGGTACTGCCCTAAAGTAATCACTTTAAATGTCTTGCACAATCCTTCAAGTGGATAAGGGATGTGAGGAGGATGTTAGTCATAGGATTAAAGCCGGATGGTTAAAGTGGAGATGTGCCATGGGAGTTGTATGTGATCACAAGATTCCCAATAAGTTAAAATGAAAATTTTACCGTGTAGCCATACAACCGGCCATATTATATTATAGTGAGTGTTGGGTACTGAAGGAGTCGTGTTTGTTTAAGATAAGAGTTGCGAAGATGAGAATGTTAAGGTGGATGAGTGGCTATACTAGACTAGATAAAGTACGTAATGGGAGTATTAGAGAAAAGGAAGGAGTAGTACCAATTGAGGATAAGTTGAGAGAAGGGAGATTAAGGTGGTTTGGTCATGTGAAGCATAGACATACAGAGGCTCTAGTAGATAAGTAGAGCACATTATGTAACACCCTATATGTAATGCGTTCTCATTGTTTCTGTGACCGTTGTCGACTGACGACTAGGATGCCTAGAACTACACTTAGATATGAGTGGGGAGACATAAAATAATGAAATAAAAGAAAAGAAAATACAAGAAAAACAAAGGAAAAATAATAGCAATGAAATGTAACCAAGTTAAACGAGCCGAGAACCCTAGCGATGGGTGACCGCACTGGAAAGTTGCGGTGTAGATCGTTGATTAGCCCTGGACCGCAGGGAACCCTGGAAAATATTTTTAAGACTTAAATAGACATCTATTGAAGTATAAATATCATTAGAAATATCATTAGAAATATCAAAGAAAAATTAATTAATTAGTACAAAAAAAAGTGAGAAATCGAAAAATGGACAAAACTCGGTGTTACCAAAAAATCGGGAATGTAACCTGAACAGGGGCATTGTGGTCATTTGACACCACGAGTTTTCTTTTGACATAAATGTTCATTAAAAATACATGATATTATACTTGAAAAATGTCATGAAAAATTAAATTGGTGATACATAGCTTAAATAGCAAAAATTGGGAGTTAAATGTGGGAATATGAAACCTTAGGATAAATAAACATTAAATTAAAATATAGTGCTCCACTAACTCACCTAAGTGGACCACTACATCTTCATTTTGGATAGATTTTCATCTTATTCAACCCTACCAAAGAGCAAGCGAAACCAAAGAAGATAGAAAACCTCCATGGCCGAATTTGAAGAAGCTTTATGCAAGCATGATCCCACCATGGAAACCTCAAGCATCCTTCACTAAAATTGCTCTACACCACTTGGGCAGTAGATAGGCATCAAGGAGATCAAGTTTAGTCAAGGTTTTGAAGAGTTTCCAAAGTGGTAAGTAGGTATTTTTGATGCTTGCTTCATTAAATTTTGTGTGGATGTTATGGGTAGTTGAATTGTGAAAAGATTTTTAGAGTTTGATGTTTTAAGGGAGATGTATATTTTTGGCAGCCATGGAAACTCCATAAAAACAGTTTATCCTTGCATGTAAATGATAGATTAAAGCGTTGATGAAGTGTTTATGTGTGTAGAAATAAATTGGGTGATGTATACTAAATGAATATGTGAATGTACACTTGACTTTGGAAGCTTGGAAAGCTAGTGAAGAAGATCACAATTCGGCAATGTGAAGTGTGGACTAAAATATGTTGCTTTATGGTTTGGTTTATGGAATATTATTGTCGAATTATGGTACTTGTTATGGCAGCATGTATATATGTATAAGAGTGTGAGTTTGGACACGTAAATGAGCTATATTATATAGTTAAATTGTGTGTAATTTGGACTTGGTAAATTCTATACTATAAGGTGCATATTGAGTGTGATTATAAGCTGCCAAAATGACCAACAATGTGAAGTAAAATGTGTTTAGGTTATGGTACAAACCAGAATTGGCATGAATGTGTAACTTGGTAATGTTAAATGTGTCCTTTGATGAGTGATGAACAATGTGCAATAGGGCAGTGTGTATTTTGGCTTAGAACCTTAAGTGTGTGACTCCAATTGGTATGAGACCAATTGGAGGTGAAACTAGGCACAAAATGTGCCAACTTTCATGAAGGAAGCTTACCAAAATTCTGCTTGGAAGGTAACTTGAAAAATGACCAAATCCGGATTAGTGCATTTAAGGCCTGAAAATTGACCATTTGGGCAGCAGTTAGTGTTTTGGCTATAACGCACTCAAAACAGGTCCAATTGACCCAAACTTTTTACCATGAATAGTTAAGACATATATCTACAAGTCTTATGAAGACACCAAAGCCCAGAAATGACCATAAGCAAGTCAAATAGCTTGCACAAATTCAGGTCCAAAAACTAGCCGAACCAAAAGTGACCTAAAAATGACCTAAAGTGACAATTTTGGTGCATTCTGACCAGCAATAGTAAAATGACCATAACTTGGTCTAGTAAACTCAGAATGACCTGAAATTTTTCCCCGAGTGCAATAAGACATAGACCTACAAGTTTGTAGCTTTGACCGAAACCCAAAAATCAAGGGAACTAGGTCATCCGGCTAGGTCAAATTAGTATACCAGAATATGACAAATTGCAATAAAATGCAATATACATGGAAATGAATTGGGTAACATGTACCAACTCTAAAAGGCTACAAATGTGACATATTGGTAACATTAAAACCTAATTCACCTAGACTGCATCGAGGATCAACATCTTAGGTTGACTAAGGAAATAATAAAATTCAATAAACTAAGTGTTAAGCCTTATTCTTAGAGACAGTTTAAATGAGTACTGAAACACTTCAAATTGTATTTCTCAGTTAGCAAAGACTCTGTCACACCCTACCCCTCTGTAAGGCATAACATGATCCCGTAGTATACCTAATGAATTACCAACTCCGTCTACTGATAACCCATTAAATACACTACAAGGGATTTTAAAAAAAAACTTTTCTTACTTCTTTTACAGTGGTGAGCACTATTTACAGGTGTTAAAAACTTTGGTGAATTGAAATAAAACAACTAACTCATTTGATTTATTTGGAATTTCTGTAAAAATTTTGGCAGAGTGCCCTTTGTATTTTGGATAAACAGTTCTTCAGAAAACCTGTAAAAAAGCATACTTCAATATATTTCCAAATCCCCACTCCAACATATTTTTCAACACAACATATTTAGCAATTCAAATCCACAGGAATTTTTCAAAGGTTGAGATAAGGAAATATAGTACAATTTGTACGAGCCAAAACAACTCATAATTATTTTACAAGTCAAATGTACAATTTGGATTTACAACTGCTCAAAACCAACAACAAAATATACATACAGTGAGTGAAGAATATACATTACTGTACAAATTGCAAAATATTGGTATACTCGTTATACTGTAATCCCTATTTGGATGTACTAGCGGCCTAGTCTCACGCCTCATATCTATCTACTGCGATAAGCAATAAAAGCTATCTTTGAGACAATGTCTCGATGCACACAACATTAACCAAATACAATTTAAATCACAATTCATAAATCATGTAAATAGTGGATACTTAAAATCATAGTTAAATTCAAGACAGAATTGTCAAGAATTTAAACTCCATTTGTCAATATCACAATAATTTTCCATAAGTCGATCATGTTTGAGTTCAAAAGACAATATATGTCAATGAGAGTTTAAACTGTTTCACAATCTCACAATACATAATAACACAATTCGATCAAATAACTGAAGAATACAGTGTTGCCAGTCAATATCACAATTTAAGTCATGACACAATTTTTCCACACATGCCGTGTTGTACACCACGACAAGACATACTCACCCCAATAATCGAAATCAATGAGGGAGGAAGCTAGCTATATAATGAGAACTCATCCATACTCACCTCAGACTGGGAAGTCAAAGAGGGAGGAACTTAATCATACTCACCCCAGACTAATAAGTCAAAGAGGGAGGAACAATCACACTCACCCCATTAATGGAGGAACATATTATCGATTGTCATGCCATTTGTGAGTCAAAACAATTCCAAACTTTTTATACAATTTATCCTTAAGAATCCAATAAAGTTCCAAAGTCATAATTTCATTCAAAAAATGGCAACACACGTAATTCACTTCAATTTCCACAAAACCATTTCTGATGCTTTTCAATCAATAAGTATCCATCAAATACCATTCAAACAATTTTTCACAATGTTTCAAACCATTCACAATGTTTTTCAATCAATAAGTGTCCACACACACATTTCCAAAATTTAAAACAATGATATGCAAATAGTCAATATTTATTTCCATTGAAAATAATTCAAAAGAAACAGTTGTTGTGCACAAACACAATTTAAAATAATAACATATAATTAATCATATGAAATATTAGTCAGAACAAAATCAGTTGAAAACTAGTTGTGCATGAACAATTTAAAACAATAATGTACAATGGTCATAATTCATTTCAATTGAAAAATTCAAAAGAAATAGCCGTTGTGCACAAACCTCGATATTTGTCTCTGGTCCCGACTATTTCTTTCCCTTTTCTTGAGTCCTTGTTAATCGAGAAACACAATTCAAGTGTTTGAGACTAAATTAAACTGTCTCTATCGATGGTGTTTGGTAAATAATACACTGAACTCAATTATTCACTTAATCACCTAATATACCGACCCTCGTTGCATTTTAGGTAAATTAGGTTTTAGTGTCGTTAATATGTCACATTCGATAGGGTTTTAGGTTTGGTACGTTTTACCAAAGTTATTTCCTTGTTTAGTGCATTTTAATGCAAATTGCTGGATTCCGAGACACTGGTTTGACCTAACCGGACGATCTAGTTCCCTCGGTTTTCGGGTCTCGGTCAAAACTACAAACTTGTAGATCTAGGTCTTATTGCACGCGGGGCAAAATTTCAGGTCAATCCGAGTTAAGTAGACCAAGTTATGGTCATTATACTATTGCTAGTCAAATGGCATCAATTAGGTCATTTTTTTGGTCAATTTGGTCAACTTTGGTTCGGCCAGTTTTTGGACCCGAACTTGTGCAAGCTTTTTGACTTGCTTCTGGTCATTTCTGGGTTTTGGTGTCTTCATAAGACTTGTAGGTATGGGTCTTAACTATTCATGGTTAAAATTTCAGGTCAATTGGACCTGTTTTGAGTGAGTTATGGCCTAAATACTCACTGCTGCCCAAATGGTCAGTTTTTAGGTCTCAAGTGTACCTAATCCGAATTGGTCATTTTTCACATCAACTTGCAAGCAGAATTTTGGCATGGTTTCTCAATGAAAGTTGGCACATTTTGTGCCTAGTTTCACCCCAAATTGGTCTCATACCAATTGAGGTTACACATTCAAGGTTATAGACCAAAATATACACTGCCCTCAATATGCATTTCACACCCCAACTTCAAACACACACTTACCTTTGCAAGGTTCACTTCCATACCCTGCCAAACTGTTTTGGCACATTACCAACACACTTTCTACATTACATTAGCATTATTTTGGGCAGATTCCAATCACCATCAACACACCAATTATCATTCACAATCACAATTCCTAAGTACCATTACAAACACACCTAAACATTACAAACTTTACATACACTTTACAACATTAATTTACATACATAACATCCATCCTTCTAGGTCAATATGCTGCCCACACTTCCTTCAATATACACCATTTCTCAAGTGTCCACAAGCTGCCACAAATCACTCATCAACATCACATTGCCGTACCATATGCTAATTCCCATCAAAGTGCATAATTCACCATATATACATGCATTAAATCACTAGGTTACTAAATCACCATGAACAACATTATTTCTCAACAATTATATGCACAATTTCCTCATCAAAAACGTGACCATGGCTGTCCAAAATGACAACAACAATAACCCTTCAAACTCAAAATTTTCCTTCACCAAACCAATACCCATAACATGCACATAAACTTTAACAAAGTAATTCTCAAAATTATGAACTTACCTTATGCTTGGAGCTTGTTAAACCTTGCTTAAACTTCCCAAAATTGGTATCAATATCTTCCTTGTGGTGTGTAGACCATTTTTCATGAAGGAACCTAAGAGATTGGAGTTGAAAATGGGGAGGTTAAGTGAGCTCATGCAAGCGTCCATGGAGTTTCTCTCCCTGCACTCACGGCAATGTTGAAATCTAAAATGAGGAAGATGAAGTTCAGCTGCATTTTAAGTGTACACTTGTCCCACTAAGTATTTAATTAATCCCCTTAGTGGTCCACTTAAAATTAAATCATTTTATAAGTTAAACTTTCACTTATTCCACAATTAACCCATGATTTTAGCTATTTTATTTAGGTACCACCAAATTAATTTTTCATTTTATTTTCTAAGTGTAATACTATTTATTTTTAATGGACATTTAGGTCAAAAGACACTTCGGGATGTCAAATGACCATAATGCCCTGTTCGGGTGGCTTTCCGATTTTTGGTAACACCGTATTTTGTCTGTTTTTCGATTTCTCACTTTTCTTTGTACTAATTATTTAATTTTTCTTTGATCTTTCTAATGATATCTATCATTCAATAAGGTTCTATTTATGTCCTAAAAATGTTTCCCAGGGTTCCCCGCAGTCCAGGGCTAGTCAACGGTCCACGCCGTGACTTCCCGGTGCGGTCACCTATCGCTAGGTTTCCCGGTTCACTTACTTGGTTACATTTCTTTACTATGATTTTTCCTTTGTTTTCTTTTCTTGTATTTCATTATTTTATGTCTCCTTACTCATTTTGAAATGCGGTTCTAGGCATCCTAGCTGTCAGGACAACACCGGTCACCGGAGCAGTAGAGCACTCTACGAACTTAGGGTGTTACAATTCTCCCCCTTAAATAAATTTCGTCCACGAAATTTTTACCCAGTAGCCATCTTACAATTGTCATACGTTTATTTCTCCTTTCTATATGATCGTATAATCTTCTTTTTCTCAAATTTGTATAAGACTTTTAACAATCTAATACAATGTTTACTTTGTTTGGATAACACTAATCTCCTCTTACTATTGTGTTGTTTAATATTTCGGCTCACGTTCCTTCTTGAATGACCCTTGAGGTCATGTTAGAATTATTCATCAGGCATTGGTCTTCTGACCATTCTAATCCATAGCCTTCCTCACATTCGTAATATTTCTTTGTTACATATGAATTAACTGTTCAATTCTCTATTTTCATAACTCTTTTTATCTGTCAATATTCTATAACTTACTTCCTTTTATCTTGAACTATAACCCTTCGATATTTTAACTTTTGAGTTTTAGATCCCTACGTAGGATTTTCAAACTTATTTCTAACAATTAAATTCTGTCATGGCATAACTATACCAAAACAGATGCCGTTGGCAACTATTCTTATCTAGGTGTACTATCGGGTAGTACGTAGCTCTACACAATAATCTCAAGTTAGTACTGTAATCTGCAGCTTACAGTATAAACATCAAGAACATTGCATAGTTACTACGATACATCCCAATAGATCAAACTTTGCTATCTTTTATTCTTTTTGAATTCACTGATATTCGAATCTTATTCTGATTACAATATCCATTCGCAATTTCTAACAGTAACCTCCTTGCCCTCATCTAGAGCAATTCCATTACTGCATCTTACTTTTACGTTCTCTTGCCTTACATTGAGTAGGCTCACTAATTAGCTTTATAATTTATGATGTTTTAGAAAATACTTTTCGCCGATAAACTCTTCCAAAACTAATTTCACTTCTTATCACAATCCTTATCTTAAGGACTAATAACTAATGCATAAAAATTTATTCCCCTTGCACCTCAGCCTCTATCGATTGATCGTGAGCGATCACCCTCTTCTATAATCAATTCGAGGATTTTAGACCTCTGTACAATGATACAAGGAGATTTCCTCCCGTTAGTGCATATTTATCTTTGTAATGTCTTGTATGTATCAGACAATGATATTGAGCGGTTGTACTATGCAAAAGAACATTCAAATAACGGTGAAAACGAATTTAAAAACTTTGCTCTGATACCACTAAAACATGTCACACCCTACCCCTCTGTAAGGCATAACATGATCCCGTAGTATACCTAATGAATTACCAACTCCGTCTACTGATAACCCATTAAATACACTACAAGGGATTTTAAAAAAAAACTTTTCTTACTTCTTTTCTGATGGTGAGCACTATTTAAAGGTGTTAAAAACTATGGTGAATTGAAATTAAAAAACTAACTCATTTGATTTATTTGTAATTTATGTAAAAATTTTGTGAGTGCCCTTTGTATTTTGGATAAACAGTTCTTCAGAAAACCTGTAAAAAAGCATACTTCAATATATTTCCAAATCCCCACTCCAACATATTTTTCAACACAACATATTTAGCAATTCAAATCCACAGGAATTTTTCAAAGGTTGAGATAAGGAAATATAGTACAATTTGTACGAGCCAAAACAACTCATAATTATTTTACAAGTCAAATGTACAATTTGGATTTACAACTGCTCAAAACCAACAACAAAATATACATACAGTGAATATACATTACAGTACAAATTGCAAAATATTGGTATACTCGTTATACCAGGTAATCCCTCGCTGGATGTACTAGCAGCCTAGTCTGCTGCCCTGTCTATCTATCTACCTGCGACAGCAATAAAAAGCTATCGCTGAGACAATGTCTCAGTGGTGCACAACATTAACCAAATACAATTTAAATCACAATTCATAAATCATGTAAATAGTGGATACTTAAAATCATAGTTAAATTCAAGACAGTAATTGTCAACAAGAATTTAAACTCCATTTGTCAATATCACAATAATTTTCCATAAGTCAGATCATGTTTGAGTTCAAAAGACAATATATGTCAATGAGAGTTTAAATCCGTTTCACAATCTCACAATACATAATAACACAATTCGATCAAATAACTGAAGAATACAGTGTTGCCAGTCAATATCACAATTTAAGTCATGACACAATTTTTCCACACATGCCGTGTTGTACACCACGACAAGACATACTCACCCCAATAATCGAAATCAATGAGGGAGGAAGCTAGCTATATAATGAGAACTCATCCATACTCACCTCAGACTGGGAAGTCAAAGAGGGAGGAACTTAATCATACTCACCCGGACTAATAAGTCAAAGAGGAGGAATAATCACACTCACCCCATTAATGGAGGAGGAACATATTATCAGTGTCATGCCAATTGTGAGTCAAAACAATTCCAAACATTTTATTCAAATTATCCGTAAGAATCCAATAAATTTCCAAAGTTATAATTTCATTCACAAAATGGCAACACAATTCGTAATTCACTTCAATTTCCACAAAAACCATTTACAGTGCTTTTCAATCAATAAGTATCCATCAAATACCATTCAAACAATTTTTCTGATTTCAAACCATTCACAATGTTTTTCAATCAATAAGTGTCCACCAAACACATTTCCACAATTTAAAACAATGATATGCAAATAGTCAATATTTATTTCCATTGAAAATAATTCAAAAGAAACAGTTGTTGTGCACAAACACAATTTAAAATAATAACATATAATTAATCATATGAAATATTAGTCAGAACAAAATCAGTTGAAAACTAGTTGTGCACAGACACAATTTAAAACAATAATGTACAATGGTCATAATTCATTTCAATTGAAAAATTCAAAAGAAATAGCCGTTGTGCACAAACCTCTGATATTTGTCTCCTGGTCCTGACTCAGTATTTCTTTCCCTTTTGCTGAGTCCTTGTTAACTGAGAAACACAATTCGAAGTGTTTCAGTACCAAATTAAATTGTCTCTATCGATGGTGTTTGGTAAATAATACACTGAACTCAATTATTCACTTAATCACCTAATATACCGACCCTCGTTGCATTTTAGGTAAATTAGGTTTTAGTGTCGTTAATATGTCACATTCGATAGGGTTTTAGGTTTGGTACGTTTTACCAAAGTTATTTCCTTGTTTAGTGCATTTTAATGCAAATTGCTGGATTCCGAGACACTGGTTTGACCTAACCGGACGATCTAGTTCCCTCGGTTTTCGGGTCTCGGTCAAAACTACAAACTTGTAGATCTAGGTCTTATTGCACGCGGGGCAAAATTTCAGGTCAATCCGAGTTAAGTAGACCAAGTTATGGCCATTATACTATTGCTAGTCAAATGGCATCAATTAGGTCATTTTTTTGGTCAATTTGGTCAACTTTGGTTCGGCCAGTTTTTGGACCCGAACTTGTGCAAGCTTTTTGACTTGCTTCTGGTCATTTCTGGGTTTTGGTGTCTTCATAAGACTTGTAGGTATGGGTCTTAACTATTCATGGTTAAAATTTCAGGTCAATTGGACCTGTTTTGAGTGAGTTATGGCCTAAATACTCACTGCTGCCCAAATGGTCAGTTTTTAGGTCTCAAGTGTACCTAATCCGAATTGGTCATTTTTCACATCAACTTGCAAGCAGAATTTTGGTATGGTTTCTCAATGAAAGTTGGCACATTTTGTGCCTAGTTTCACCTCAAATTGGTCTCATACCAATTGAGGTTACACATTTCAGGTTATAGACCAAAATATACACTGCCCTCAATATGCATTTCACACCCCAACTTCAAACACACACTTACCTTTGCAAGGTTCACTTCCATACCCTGCCAAACTGTTTTGGCACATTACCAACACACTTTCTACATTACATTAGCATTATTTTGGGCAGATTCCAATCACCATCAACACACCAATTATCATTCACAATCACAATTCCTAAGTACCATTACAAACACACCTAAACATTACAAACTTTACATACACTTTACAACATTAATTTACATACATAACATCCATCCTTCTAGGTCAATATGCTGCCCACACTTCCTTCAATATACACCATTTCTCAAGTGTCCACAAGCTGCCACAAATCACTCATCAACATCACATTGCCGTACCATATGCTAATTCCCATCAAAGTGCATAATTCACCATATATACATGCATTAAATCACTAGGTTACTAAATCACCATGAACAACATTATTTCTCAACAATTATATGCACAATTTCCTCATCAAAAACGTGACCATGGCTGTCCAAAATGACAACAACAATAACCCTTCAAACTCAAAATTTTCCTTCACCAAACCAATACCCATAACATGCACATAAACTTTAACAAAGTAATTCTCAAAATTATGAACTTACCTTATGCTTGGAGCTTGTTAAACCTTGCTTAAACTTCCCAAAATTGGTATCAATATCTTCCTTGTGGTGTGTAGACCATTTTTCATGAAGGAACCTAAGAGATTGGAGTTGAAAATGGGGAGGTTAAGTGAGCTCATGCAAAACGTCCATGGAGTTTCCTCTCCCTTCACTCACGGCAATGTTGAAATCTAAAATGAGGAAGATGAAGTTCAGCTGCATTTTAAGTGTACACTTGTCCCACTAAGTATTTAATTAATCCCCTTAGTGGTCCACTTAAAATTAAATCATTTTATAAGTTAAACTTTCACTTATTCCACAATTAACCCATGATTTTAGCTATTTTATTTAGGTACCACCAAATTAATTTTTCATTTTATTTTCTAAGTGTAATACTATTTATTTTTAATGGACATTTAGGTCAAAAGACACTTCGGGATGTCAAATGACCATAATGCCCCTGTTCGGGTGGCTTTCCCGATTTTTTGGTAACACCGTATTTTGTCTGTTTTTCGATTTTTCACTTTTCTTTGTACTAATTATTTAATTTTTCTTTGATCTTTCTAATGATATCTATCCTTCAATAAGGTTCTATTTATGTCCTAAAAATGTTTCCCAGGGTTTCCCGCAGTCCAGGGCTAGTCAACGGTCCACGCCGTGACTTCCCGGTGCGGTCACCTATCGCTAGGTTTCCCGGTTCACTTACTCGGTTACATTTCTTTACTATGATTTTTCCTTTGTTTTTCTTTTCTTGTATTTCATTATTTTATGTCTCCTTACTCATTTTGAAGTACGGTTCTAGGCATCCTAGCTGTCCGGACAACACTGGTCACCGGAACAGTAGAACGCACTACCGAACTTAGGGGTGTTACAGACTCAGGGAAGGGGAAGGAAACACTAAGTCAGAGCCAAGAGACAGTTATTAGAGGTTTGTGCACAATAGTTATTTCTTTGGAATTTTTCAATCGAAATAAATTATGACTATTTGTAAATTATTGTTTTAAATTGTGGAAATGTGTTTGAATGGATACTTATTGCTTGAAAAGCATTGTAAATGGTTTGAAACTGTGAAAAACTATTTGAATGATATTTGATGGATACTTATTGATTGAACAACATTTTAAATGGTTTGAAACCATAGCTATCATGTATATTGATTGAATTCCTCGCTAGCTTGTCTAGTGGGACGAATTGAATTCCCTCTCTGGCTGAAGTGTTGAGGTGTGTGCCTGTTGAGGACGAATAGAATGAGTACTCATATTTTTGCTAGCTAGCTATGTTATTCCTCATTAGCCATTGGCTTTTGGGACGAATTGAACTTTGGAACATGATTAAGTTGTGTGTGATTTATTAATATGTATTGTGAGATTGTGAAATAGAGTTTAAATTCTTATTGACATTCACTGTCTTTTGAATTTAACTATGATTTGATTTATTGAGATTTATTGTGATATTGTGAAATGGAGTTTAAATTCTTTATGACATTCATTGTCTTTGAATTTAACTATGGTTTAAGTATCCACTATTTATATGACTTATGATTTGTGATTTAAAGTTGTATTTGGTTAATGTTGTGCACCACTAAGACATTGTCTCAGCGATAGCTTTTATTCTTTATTGCAGGTGTAGATCGATCGAGACTAGGCTGCTAGTGCATTCAGTGAGAGATCATCGGGTATATTGAATATACCATATTTTGCATTTTGTATTATAATGTATGTTCACTGTATGTATATAGTGTTCTTGGTTTTGAGCAGTTGTAAATTAAAATTGCACATTGAAGTTGTAAAATAAATTATGAGTTATTTTGGCTTGTAAAATTTGTACTATATTTCTTTTATCTCAGCCTTTGAAAATACTGAAAAATTATTATGGATTTGAGTTGAGAAACATATTGTATAGATTAAATGTTGGAGTTTGAGATTGAGAAATATATTTGAAGTGCTTTTTACAGGTTTTTGAAGAACTGTTTTGTTTAAAATACAGAGGGTACTCCGCTAAAATTTTTATAGAAATTACTAGTAATTCAAATGTGTTAGCTGTTTCACTTCAGTTCAAAAATTTTTTTAATACCTGTAAATAGTGCTCACCACTGTAAAATGAAATAAGAAAAGTTTTAAAATCCCTTATAGTATATTTAATGGGTTATCAGTAGACGAAGTTGGTAATTCATTAGGTATAATACGGGATCATGTTATGCCTTACAGAGAGATAGGGTGTGACATGTTTTATTGGTATCAGAGCTAGTTTTTAAATTCTGTTTTCAGTTGTAATTTGAATATTCTTTCTTCATAGTACAACTGCTCAATGTCATTGTTTGATACATACATTACATTACATTATAAATATGCACTAACGGGAGGAAATCTCCTCGTGTTATTTGTTCAGGAGGTCTAAGATCCTCAAATTGACTATGGAAGAGGGTGATCGTTCAGTCAATTAATCTATAGAGGCTGAGGTACAAGGGGATGCTGACCCTACACAATGTCGATGGATCGTGACACGACCCTTTCGATGCATGACTTCCTACTCAGTTCGCTCAGCAGATGGCTGCAATGTTTCAACAAATGGCTGGTAACATGCCTACTCAAGTCCCACTACAGACACCAGTGGTACAACCACAGTCTTCTGCTAGGCAGTATAACAAATTAATGAAAAATGGGGCTACAGAGTTTAAGGGGACAATAGATTCTCTAGAGTCAGAACAGTGGTTAGAGAGAATGGATAGGGTATTCAAGAAGCTAAATTGTACAGAGGAGCTCAGATTTGAATATTCAGTATCTTTGCTACAGGGGGATGCATATGACTGGTGGAAAACCATTCCCCACGATGCAGTAGAACTGCGATGCTAACATGGAATGATTTTCTATGGGAGTTCAGACAAAAATATGTCCCTGATGCTTATGTGGACCAGAAGCTGCAAGAGTTCCTAAGTTTGAAACAGGGGAGTAGATCAGTGGCTGAATATGAAAGGGAATTTTCCCACCTAAGCCATTATGCAGTAAGTCTACTTGCTACCAGCAGGGAGAGATGTAAGAGGTTTGAAACCGGCTTGAAGCCCAGTATCAGATTATAAGTGGTCAGATTCAAATATAACAACTTCTCTGAGCTTATTTCTCAAGCACTAGAGTTAGAAAGAATTGAATCTGAAGCGGCTCCTGAGAAAAAGAAATCAAAGAAGATAGAAAAAGAGGGAAAGTCAGTAGAACAGAGTTCCAGTGGTCCTACTGGAAAGAGGAAGAACCATGGGGGACACAACAGAGGTGGTAAGAAGTCCAGTAGGGGAAGAAATTCAGTTTAGAAACCTCCTCTATCTGGTCAGCAGAGTACCAGAAGTTTCCACCCTCCCCGCCAATGTGAAACTTATGGAAGATATCATGGTGGGGTGTGCTACAAGGCTATTGGAGCCTGTTATAACTGTGGAGGCACAGGACAGTTTGCCAAAGACTGCACCAGTACTCGCAGAGTTGGACCACCTCCTACTACTGCTGAAGGGTCAGTTCAAAGCCCTATCACCAGAAGTTCACAACCACCCAGCAGAGGTAGAGGTAGGGGTAGAGGTAACCCAGCAAGCAGCCAAGGCACAGTGAAACAATCAGAGTAAGACAGTGTTCCGGTCTTAGTTTATGCAATGAGACAGAGAGAAGAGGCCGAGACATCTGATGTTGTAGCTGGTACCTTCTCAACCTTTAATCAAGATGTGTTTGCGTTATTTGATCCGGGTTCTACCCATTCTTATGTGAGTGCTAGCATCATTGATTGCATTGCTGTTCCATGTATAAAAATGGACATTGAGGTGCTAATAACAAGTCCATTAGGACAAGAGGTCAGGGTTAATAGAATGTATAGGGATTGTCCTTTGGTGATCCAAGGACATACTTTTCTATCTGATCTCATTGAAATGCCCTTCAGAGATTATGATATCATCTTGGGCATGGATTGGTTAGCCAGGCATCATGCCATGATTGACTGTAGACTGAAGACAGTCACTTTTGGTCTCCCTCAGTACAGTGATGTGGTAATACATGGGGAGAGGCAGCTATTGCCATCAAACATCATTTCGGCTGCACTAGCCAGAAAAATGATTAGAAAGGGGTGTGAAGCATACTTGGCACATGTGGTAGACACCCAAGTGGGGAGTCCAGCATTGAGGGACATCACTACAGTATGTGACTTTCCAGATGTGTTTCCTGATAAATTGCCAGGATTACGTTCGGAAAGAGAAGTGCAGTTTGAAATTAATGTTATGCCTGGTGTAGATCCAATCTGCATAACACCATATAGAATGGCACCAGTAGAGTTAAAGGAGTTGAAGATACAGTTGCAAGAACTACTTGAAAATGGCTTCATCCGCCCTAGTGTATCACCTTGGGGAGCGCCAGTATTGTTTGTTAAGAAGAAGGATGGCACTCTCCGCTTATGTATTGACTACTGGCAGTTGAATAAGGTGACAATAAAGAACAGATATCCATTGCCTCGCATTGATGATCTATTTGATCAGTTGAAGGGTGCAACTATATTCTCCAAAATTGATTTGCGATCGGGTTATTATCAGTTGAAAGTGCAAGAGCAAAGTATTCCAAAAACTGCTTTCAGAACTCTGTATGGCCACTATGAGTTTCTAGTAATGCCACTCGGGTTAACTAATGCTCCAGCTGCTTTTATGGATCTGATGAACACTATCTTCAGACCATATCTCGACTAGTTTGTGGTAGTGTTTATTGATGATATTTTGATATATTCGAGGAATGCAGAGGAGCATGCCAGACATCTGCGGATTGTACTGCAGACCCTAAGGGAGAAATAGCTATACGCCAAATTATCGAAATGTGAATTTTGGCTGAAAGAAATCTCCTTTTTGGGACATATTGTGTCAGCTGAAGGGATCAAGGTAGATTCCAACAAGGTAGAAGCTAACCTTAATTGGAAGCCGCCCAGGAATATCACAGAAATTCACAGTTTTTTGGGTTTAGCTGGATATTACCATCGATTTGTGAAAGGATTTTCTATGTTATCTTCTCCACTGACCAAGCTGCTTCGGAAAGATGTAAAATTTCAGTGGACAGATAAATGCTAGCAGAGTTTTAATGAGTTAAAGAGGTGTTTGACTGAAGCTCCAGTTCTTACTTTACCTACACCGGGTAAAGAATACACAGTTTATAGTGATGCTTCTCATAAAGGGTTAGGCTGTGTACTAATGCAAGATCAGAATGTCATTGCTTATGCATCACGCCAGCTAAAACCGCATGAGAGGAACTACCCAACACATGATTTGGAGCTAGCAGCTATTGTTTTTGCTCTGAAGATCTAGAGACATTACTTATATGGGGAGAAATGTTACATTTACACAGATGACAAGAAGTACTTAGGCACCCAGAAGGAATTGAATTTGAGGCAGAGGAGATGGTTAGAACTGATTAAAGACTATGATTGCTTAATAGACTATCAGCCAGGGAAAGTGTAACACCCCTATTTGTATAGCCCGGTATATTTCACTGTTTCGGTGACCGGTGTCGGTCCGGACAATTAAGGAGATTAGAACCACACTTAAGACAACTAGAGAAGCCATAAACACAAATACTTAGTAATTGCCAATTGGTTAAGTATAAATAAGAAGAACAGAACATAAGAAGTTAAACGAGCCGAGAGTCACAGCGATGGGTGACCTTCTCGGGAACGACTGTAAAGTCAATTTAAACTCAAATTTCAAACTGTAAAATGTGACACCGCGGTCCCTAGGACCATTACGAACACAGTGGAAAAGAGAAAATCACGAAAAAGAACTGTTAAGCCAGTCAAATAATTAGGTCAGGAGCCAGAAGAAATGTTGAATTATTTGCAAACCGGGTTGAACCGGTGAGGCGCAATTTGGTCAATTGACCCCGTGAGCTGACTCCTGACCAAACTATTAAATAAAAGCGGAGAAAAAAAAAATTCAGAATTGAGAATTAAATTAAAGAACTAATAGAAAAAAAAAAAAGAAAAAATGAAAAAGGTGTAGGGAGATGACATCATGCATGATGCCATAAATCCCATAATTAATAATTTCATTAAAATGATTTTTTTGGTCTTCTATAAGACAAAATACTTAAAAGAAAACAAAAGAAAAAAAAAATTCATTTGGTCATCTTCTTCCCTTGTTGCCGCCATCACTCTCTCCCTCACATCTCCATAGTTAAACCTCCATTAAAGCTTGCACTCAAGCTTAAATTTCTTCACTCAACCTTAATAACTCCCATAAAAACCTTACTAGAGCTTGTTATCTCAACTTAAGAAGAAGATTGAAATAAGAACAAAAGATAGAGATTTGAAGTTCTAAGAAAGGTTAGTATGCTAACTTTCAATTTTCTAATTTAAATGCATGTTTATTTACTTAAATGAACTTAGAAACTAATGAAATGAAATAAAAATATGTAGGGAGGACCAAACTGAAATTTTGGCCAGCTTGAAGGGGAGTATGATTTGCATGGTTTGATGGATTTGAATGAGTTTATGGACCTCCATTAGTTGAATGATTATAGTTGAGAGCTTTGAAATTAGCTAAATGCAATAATTTAGTGTGGTTAGGGTTTGGACTTAGGGTTTAGAGGCAAAAATGTGAGAAACTTGTAAATGATGTCTTTGACCTAATGTGAAGTGAGAAATGGTCATTTGTGACCTAATTAAGTGTGTTAGAAGTGTTTGAATCAAGGCCAAATTCGGATTGAGTGTGGTCATGCTACTGGCAACATGACTAGGTTATATTTGAAGGACCAAAAATGAAATTTTACAAGTCCAATTGGTATGAAACCGATTGGGAATGAAAATAGATACTAAATGACACAATTTTCATTTAGGAAGCATGCCCAAAAAGTGACCCAAACCTAATGAAAAAATTGACCAAACTTGAAAAATCACAGTCTGCCCTGTACAAACTGACCAAATGAACAGTGTTTGTTCATTTGGCCATAACTTGAGCTAGAAAGGTCTAAATGACCTGAAATTTTACCAATGGTTAGATGAGATATAGCCTAAAACTTTTATGAAGAACACAAACCCAAATTATTCCATTAACCAAGTCATTTGGCCACCCCAAGTTGGTGACCCAAAACTGCCAGCACCAAAAAGTTGCCCAGAATTCTGGGTTGAATCCAATCCAGCGGCCATGGTTCAAATGGCTATAACTTGAGTTACAAAACTCCAATTGGGGTGATTCAAAAAGGAGAATAAATTTAAGACATTAGGGAACATTTTCTGTGAAGAAAGTTTTGCCAAATTCCAACAGTAAAGTGACCAATGGAAAGTGCAACCTTAGACACCAAAACTGAAAATTGACAATTTTGCCTAAAAGACTTAAGTTTTGAGAAAATGACCAAAACCAACAAATTTAGTGACCAAAATGTGATATGTGGGTGAATTGGAATTCCCATACCTATTAAGCCTTAGAAAGTCAACAATTTAACTTGAATAGTATAGTGAATAGTAACCCCAAAACATAAAATTTCAAGAACGTCAAGTTTAGCAGATATAAGCTAGATAAAAGTGAAATTGAGTTTATTTTTGGATTTATGCTAAGTTATGCTACTGAAATACTGTGAAACTGTGTGTTTCAGCTGAAAAAGACTTGGAAGGTCTGAGAGACTGAGTCAAGGCCTAGAGGCGACTCACGTCAGGTCTGTACATAATAATTCTTGTTTAAATATTTTATTCTCGAAAATTTGACTCTGCAATTAATTATGTATTGTGTTGCCATTCTATGATCGCAAATATGACTTTGGAAATTAATCAGATTTCTCACAAATTATTTGATTAAATTGTTTTGAATTGATTTTGCGTTCACACTTAGCATGACAGTGCCTTATTATTCCTCCTACATTAATGGGGTGAGATCGATTATTTTTCCTCCCTCACTGGTTTACCAGTTTAGGTTGTAGATCGGATGAGTACTCATTAGCTAGCTAGCCACCTCTCTCATTGATTTCAATTAGTGGGGTTGTAGATTGCTTTGTCGTGGTGTACAACACGGCATTGATCGGAAATTTTATTTCATGGCTTAAGTTGTGTATGAATTGGCAACACTATGTTTATTTAATTATTTGACCCAAAAATTTTGCTATAATGAGCTTTGATAAATTGTGAAATTTAATTGTGCAACATTTAAATTGTGTTTTGTCAATGAGTGATTTTATGTATTGTATTTCAATTTTTATTGTGCACCTCTGAGTATTTTTATACTCAGCGATAGCTTATTTTGCTGTCGCAGATAAGAGCAAGGAGAAGGCAGCAGAGTGAGCTGCTACTGTTATTGAGGACCACACTAATCTTTTTGTACAGATATTGTTTTATACCCTTGTAGTTATTTTGATGTAAATATTGCAATGTTTTGTGTATCGATGTAAAGTTGAGCAGTTGTATAATAAATTGTAATAATATTATTTTTGAAACTTCTTTTTGTAAATTAATTTTTTTATTTGTGAATTTCATATTTTATGCACCGTGAATGAAGTTATGAAATATTTTGAGATGATAAACTTTGATTGGATTGTGGAATTATTTTGAAGTGAAATGAATTGAGTTGACTTGAGATCATTTGGAGGTTAGGAGTTGAGAAAATTATTGGAAGTGTTTTTTTTAAGGTATTTGAAGAACTGTTTTCTCTAAATACAAACGGAACTCTATCAAAATTTTTGTAAAATTTGCAAAAAAATAAAAATGGACAAAAATTTTTACTAGTTTTTAAGCTTTGAATAAATGATTTTAATTCACACCAAAATGCTCACCACTTACAAAATGTAAGAAAATAGTTTTAAAATCCCTTGTAGGGTACTTAATGAGTTATCGGTAGGTGAAGTTCAGTAGTTCATTAGGTATTCTATGGGATCATGTTATGCCTTACAGAGGGGTAAGGCGTGACAGAAAGCAAATGTGGTGGCTGACGCCTTAAGTCGCAAGACTATGGCAAGTCTCAGAGTTTCTCTTTTGTCCATGGTACATGAGTTGAAAGCACAACATGCCAGTTTAGAGATTGATGATGAGGGACAGACAGTAGTTGCATGGCATGTACAGCCAGTGTTGATTGTTCAGATCAGAATAGCTGCTCAGAGTGATGAAAAATATCAGAAGCTACTGAAAGAAGTCCAGCAGGGCAAGAAACCTGAATTCTCTATGAGAAATGATGGTATATTGCTACATCAGGGCAGAATGTGCATTCCTAATGATGTGGAATTGAGACAAATCATTATGAAGGAAGCACATGAGTCTCCTTTTGCTATGCACCCTAGTGGAACTAAAATGTACAGAGGACTGAAAGAGAATTACTGGTGGATGGGTATGAAGAGGGATATAGCTGAATTTGTTTCCCAATGCCTAACTTGTTAGCAAGTAAAGGCAGAACAGCAAGTTTCAGCTGGTTTGTTACATCCATTGCCAGTACCAGAGTGGAAATGGGAACGGATAACTATGGATTTTATTACAGGACTTCCGAGGACACAGAATAGTCATGATGCAGTATGGGTTATAGTTGATAGACTGACCAAGTCTACTGACTTTTTGCCAGTCCGGATGGACTATAGCCTGGAGAGATTGGCCAGATTGTACATATATGAAATTGTAAACTACATGGAGTACCAGTATCGATTATATCTGATAGAGATCCTAGGTTCACTTCTAGATTCTAGGGTAGTCTTCAAAGAGCCCTAGGAACTTGATTGAACTTTAGCACAGCATTCCACCCACAGATAAATGGCTAATCTAAGAGGTAATTCATATATTGGAGGATATGCTACAGGCTTGTGTGATTGAGTTTGAAGGTAGTTGGGATACACACTTGCCTTTGATTGAGTTTGCTTATAACAATAGCTACCAATCAAGCATTGGGATGCCTCCATATGAAGCTTTTGTATGGCAGAAAGTGCAGAACTCCCTTATGTTGGGATGAAGTAGGTGAAAGAAAGATGATTGGGCCAGAAATTATTCAGCAGACAGAGGAAAAGATCAGATTGATCAAAAATAGACTCAAGGCTGCATCAGATCGTCAGAAGTCCTATGCTGATCTGAAGAGAAGAGACATTGAATATGCAGTGGGTGATAAGGTATTCCTCAAAGTTTCTCCTTAGAAGAGGATTATGAGATTTGGCAGAAAGGGGAAACTGAGTCCTCGTTTCATCGGACCATATGAGGCTTTGGAGAGAGTGGGTCCTTTGGCATATTGGTTGGCATTACCTCTAGAGCTAGAAAGGATACACAGTGTCTTTCATGTGTCCATGTTAATGAGGTACAGATCTAACCCATCTCATGTACTATCAGTTAAAGAGATTGAGGTAAATCCATACCTCTCATATGAGGAAGAACCCATAGAAATTCTGGCATATGAGGTGAAGCAATTGAGGAATAAACAGATACACCTAGTTAAAGTGCTGTGGAACCATCATTCAGGTCAAGAAGCTACTTGGGAACGTGAAGAGGATATGAGAAGACAGCACCCACAGCTGTTCAGGGACTAATACCAGGTAAAATTTTGAGACAAAATTTATTTTAAGGGGGGGAGAATTGTAACACCCCTATGTTCGGTAGTGCGTTATACTGTTCCTATGACCAGTGTTGTCCGGACAGCTAGGATGCCTAGAACTACACTTAGATATGAGTGGGGAGACATAAAATAATGAAATAAAAAAAAAGAAAATACAAGAAAAACAAAGGAAAAATAATAGCAATGAAATTTAACCAAGTTAAATGAGTCGAGAACCCTAGCGATAGGTGACCGCACCGGGAAGTTGCGGCGTGGACTGTTGACTAGCCCTAGACTGCGGGGAACCCTGGAAAATATTTTTAAGACTTAAATAGACATCTATTAAAGTATAAATATCATTAGAAATATCAAAGAAAAGTTAATTAATTAGTACAAAGAAAAGTAAGAAATCGAAAAACGGACAAAACTCGGTGTTACCGAAAAATCGGGAATGTAACCTGAACAGGGGCATTGTGGTCATTTGACACCCCGAGTTGTCTTTTGACCTAAATGTACATTAAAAATACATGATATTACACTTGGAAAATGTCATGAAAAATTAAATTAGTGATACATAGTTTAAATAGCAAAAATTGGGAGTTAAATGTGGGAATATGAAACCTTAGGATAAATAAACATTAAATTAAAACATAGTGCTCCACTAACTCACCTATTTAACACCCCTATTTGCATAGCCTAGTATATTTCACTGTTCCGGGTGACCGGTGTCGATCCGAACAATTAAGGGGATTAGAACCACACTTAAGACAACTAGACAAGCCTTAAACCCAAATAATTAGTAATTGCCAATTAGTTAAGTATAAATAAGAAAAACAGAACATAAGAAGTTAAACGAGCTGAGAGTCACTGCGATGGGTGACTTTCTCGAGAAGAACTGCGAAGTCGTTTTAAACTCAAATTTTGAACCATAAAATGTGACACTGCGGTCCTTAGGACCCTTACGAACCCAGTGGAAAAGAGAAAATCACGAAAAAGAACTATTAAGCCAGTCCAATAATTAGGTCAGGAAGCCAGAAGAAATATTGAATTATTTGCAAATCGGGTTAAACCGGCGAGGGGCAATTTGGTCAATTGACCCCGAGAGCTGACTCCTGACCTAATTGACAAATAAAATCGGAGAAAAGAAAATTTTGGAGTCAGAAATTAAATCAAAGAACTAATAGAAAAATAAATAGAAAAAAAAAAAGAAAAAGAAAAGTAAAAAAGGTAGTGACATCATCATGGTGACATCACATATGAAGTCATAAATAAATTTTTATTTACTTGATATTTTGACTAAGTCAATTAAGGGATAAATATAAAAAATAAAGAAATAAAAATCATTTTTTCCTTCTTCTTCCTCTTGTTAGCCGAAACCCTCTCTCTCCCTCCTCCATGTTTGTCCACCATTGATGAGTTATTCAAGCTTGAATAACTTGAATCCTTCCCATAAATTTTAATCTTGAACCCTAGGAAACTTCTGAATTACCATAGAAAAGAAGAATAGAGGAAAGAAAAAGTGAGAAAGTGGAACAAAAAGTGAAGATCAAAGGCTTCACCTAAGGTTGGTATTCTAACCTTCAATTTCTATTTTAAGTGCATGTTTAGTTACTTAAATGAACTTAAAAACTAAAGAAATGAAGTGAAATCAATTGTTGAAGGACCAAACTGAATTTCGGCCAGCATGTGTATAAGGGTATTATTGCATGGTTTGATTGATTTAAATGAGTATATGAACCTCAATTAGTTGAGTGATTATAGTTAAGGACTTTGAATTAGCTAAATGCAACAATTTAGTGTTGTTAGGGTTTGGACTTAGGGTTTAGAGGCAAAAATGTGAAAAATTGGTAAATAATGTCTTGGACCTGGTTTGAAGGGAGAAATGGTCAATTGTGACCAAATGGAATGTGTTAGAAGTGTTTTAACCAAAACCAAATTCGGATTGAGTGTGGTCATGCTACTGGCAACATGACCAAGGTACCTTTGAGGGACCAAAAATGAAAATTTACAAGTCCAATTGGTATGAGATCAATTGGGAATGAAAATAGACACTAAATGACACAATTTTCATTCAGGAAGCATGCCAAAAAAGTGACCAAAACCTAGTGAACAAATTAACCAAACTTGAAAAATCTCAGTCTGCCTTGTACAAAATGACCAACTGATATTTGTTCATTTGGCCATAACTTGAGCTAGGCTGGTCTAAATGACCTGAAATTTTACCAGTGGTTAGATGAGATATAGACCTAAAACTTTCATGAAGAACACAAACCCAAATTATGTCATTAACCAAGTCATTTAGCCACCTCACGTTGGTGACCTAAAACTGCCAGAACCAAAATTTGCCCAGAAAATCTGGGTTGAGTCAAATCCGGCAGCCATGACTCAAATGGCTATAACTTGAGCTACAAAACTCCAATTGGAGTGATTCAAAAAGGAGAATAAACTTAAGAAAATAGGAAACATTTTCTATAGAGAAAGTTTTTCCAAATTTTAACAGTAAAATGACCAAAAGAACAGTGTAACCTTAGACACCAAAATTGAAAATTTATCAAATTTGCCTAAAAGACTTAGAATTTAAGTAAACAACCAAAACCAACAAATTTAGTGACCAAAATGTGGTATGTGGGTGAATTTGGAATTCCCATACCTATTAAGCCTTAGAAAGTCAACAATTTGACTTAAATAGTATAGTGAATAGTAATCCCGAAACACAAAATTTAAAGAACGTTGAATTTAGCACATTAGAGCTAGGTAAAAGTGAAGTTAAATTTATTTTTTAGATTTATGTTAAGTTATAGCACTGAAACACTATAAAATTATGTGTTTTAGTTGAAAAGAACACCGGGAAAGAACCTGAAGAATCGAGTCAAGGCCAAGAGGCGACTCGCTTGAGGTTTGTGCACAACATCACTATACTTTAAAATTCATTGATAAAGTGAATGAAATATGTATTTTACTTTTGCTTTGAATTGTTGAAAGTTTATTTGTGACATTATTTATGATGTTTTAATTTAAATTGTGAAAGTTATTGTGTATATTTAAAATAGCAATGTTTAGCAAATTGTTAAGATAAGTTTTGAAACCACAGTGTCATGACCATATATTTGAACACCTCAACTAGCATGACTAGTGGGGGTAATTAGTTTCGAATTTTGATTCCTTCTCTGGAGAAGTTTTGAGGTGTGCCAGTAGAAGAGGATTTGAATGGATATCCATATATTTGAGCTATCTAGCCTTGTGATGTGACTTCTCCTTAGCCTTTGGCTATTGAGATTATTTTTGTTTCGAATGGCATGATCTAACTGTGGGTTTTATGAAATGTGTTTGATACTTCGAAATGAAATTGTTTGGAATAAAATCTCATAATTTATGTTTTGTGTTTAACTCGCATGCTCAGTTCAATTTTTGAATAAAGGTGATTTAAATTCTGCATAAAGATTATTTTAGTATGTTGTGCACCACTGAGTCCTAATGTCGATGATAGTTATTATTTATCCAGATATAGAGACTAGAGGAGCAAGCGTGAGTCTTGAGGTTGAGGATCTATCAGCTTGAAGTTATCGGGTATAGTTTATACCCTAGCTATAAATATTTATTTTGATGTATGTATTGCAAATAAATGTATGGACATGTAAAAATGGTTCTTTAGCAGCTTGTACAAAGTTTGTATAAAATTTGTAATAAATTTTAGTTTGGATTTTTTGAATGTAAATTTTAGTATGATGTATATACAAATTGTTTATCTTTAAGGAAATATGAATGAATGATATTGATTGACAGTATTTTGAGAATTATTGAATTTTGAAATTGAGAAAATGGTTGAGATTGATTGTGAATATGAAGAAGTAGTTGAAAAATTATTGGAAGTGTTTTTTTTCAGGTATTTGAAGAACTATTTTCTCAAAATACAGACGGAACTCTGTTAAAATTTTTATAAAATTTGCGGAAAAATAAAATGGACCAAAAATATTAACTAGTTTTAATTTTAATTAAATGTTTTAATATCTATTTAGAAAATGCTCACCACTTACCAAAAATAAGAAAATTGTTTTAAAATCCCTTGTAGAGTACTTAATGAGTTATCGGTAGATGAAGTGCGGTGGTTCATTAGGTATTCTACGGGATCATGTTATGCCTTACAGAGGGGTAAGGTGTGACAACCTAAGTGGACCACTACATCTTCATTTTGAATAGATTTTCATCTTCTTCAACCCTCCCAAAGAACCAGCCGAAACCAAAGAAGATAGAAAACCTCCATGGCCGAATTTGAAGAAGCTTCATGCAAGCATGATCCAACCATGGAAACCTCAATCATCCTTCACTAAAATTGCTCTACACCACTTGGGCAGTAGATAGGCAGTAAGGAGATCAAGTTTAGTCATGGTTTTGAAGAGTTTCCAAAGTGGTAAGTAGGTATTTTTTATGCTTGCTTCATTAAAGTTTGTGTGGATGTTATGGGTAGTTGAATTGTGGAAAGATTTTTGGAGTTTGATGTTTTAAGGGAGATGTATATTTTTGGCAGCCATGGAAACTCCATAAGAATAGTTTATCTTTGCATGTAAATGGTAGATTAAAGTGTTGATGAAGTGTTTATGTCTGTAGGAATAAATTGGGTGATATACACTAAATGAATATGTGAATGTACACTTGACTTTGGAAGCTTGGAAAGCTAGTGAAGAAGATCACAATTTGGCAATGTGAAGTGTGGACCAAAATATGTTGCTTTATGGTTTGGTTTATGGAATATTATTGTTGAATTATGGTACTTGTTATGGCAGCATGTATATGTGTATAAGAGTGTGAGTTTGGACATGTAAATGAGCTATATTATGTAGTTAAATTGTGTGTAATTTGGACTTGGTAAATTCTGTACTATAAGGTGCATATTGAGTGTGATTATAAGCTGCCAAAATGACGAACAATGTGAAGTAAAATGTGTTTAGGTTATGATAAAAACCAGAATTGGCATGAATGTGTAACTTGGTAATGTTAAATGTGTCCTTTGATGAATGATGAACAATGTGCAATAGGGCAGTGTGTATTTTAGCTTAGAACCTTAAGTGCGTGACTCCAATCGGTATGGGACCAATTGGAGGTGAAACTAGGCACAAAATGTGCCAACTTTCATGACGGAAGCTTACCAAAATTCTGCTTGGAAGGTAACTTGAAAAATGACCAAATTTGGATTAGTGCATTTAAGGCCTGAAAATTGACCATTTGGGCAGCAGTTAGTGTTTTGGCCATAACTCACTCAAAACAGGTCTAATTGATCTGAAATTTTTATCATGAATAGTTAAGACATATATATAAAAGTCTTATGAATACACTGAAGCCCTGAAATGACCATAAGTAAGTCAAATAGCTTGCACAAATTTAGGTCCAAAAACTGGCCGAACCAAAAGTGACCTAAAAATGACCTAAAGTGACCATTTTGGTGCATTCTGACCAGCAATTGTAAAATGACCATAACTTGGTCTAGTAAACTCAGAATGACCTGAAATTTTTCCCCGCATGCAATAAGACATAGACCTACAAGTTTGTAGTTTTGACCAAAACCCAAAAACTGAGGGAACTAGGTCATCCGGCTAGGTCAAATTAGTATACCGGAATCCGACAAATCGCAATAAAACGCAATATACATAGAAATGAATTAGGTAACATGTACCAACCCTAAAAGGCTACAAATGTGACATATTGATAACATTAAAACCTAATTCACCTAGACTACATCGAGGATCAACATCTTAGGTTGACTAAGGAAATAATAAAATTTAATAAACTAAGTGTTAAGCCTTATTCTTAGAAACAGTTTAAATGAGTACTGAAACACTTCAAATTGTGTTTCTCAGTTAGCAAAGACTCAGGGAAGGGGAAGGAAACACTGAGTCAGAGCCAAGAGACAGTTATTAGAGGTTTGTGCACAACAGTTATTTCTTTTGAATTTTTCAATTGAAATAAATTATGACAATTTGTATATTATTGTTTTAAATTGTGGAAATGTGTTTGAATGGATACTTATTGCTTGAAAAGCATTGTAAATGGTTTGAAACTGTGAAAAATTGTTTGAATGATATTTGATGGATACTTATTGATTGAAAAGCATTTTAAATGGTTTGAAACCATAGCTATCATGTATATTGATTGAATTCCTCGCTAGCTTGTCTAGTGGGACGAATTGAATTCCCTCTCTGGCTGAAGCGTTGAGGTGTGTGCCTGTTGAGGACGAATAGAATAAGTACTCATATTTTTGCTAGCTAGCTATGTTATTCCTCATTAGCCATCGGCTTTTGGGACGAATTGAATTCCTCATTAGCCATCAGCTTTTGGGACAAATTGAACTTTGGAACATGATTAAGCTGTGTGTGATTTATTGATATGTATTGTGAGATTGTGGAATGGAGTTTAAATTATTATTGACATTCACTTTCTTTTGAATTTAACTATGTTTTGATTTATTAAGATTTATTGTGATATTGTGAAATGGAGTTTAAATTCTTTATGACATTCATTGTCTTTGAATTTAACTATGGTTTAAGTATCCACTATTTATATGACTTATGATTTGTGATTTAAAGTTGTATTTGGTTAATGTTGTGCACCACTGAGACATTGTCTCAGCGATAGCTTCTTATTGCTGTCGCAGGTAAACAGACTGACAGGGCAGCAGACTAGGCTGCTAGTGCATTCAGTGAGAGATCATCGGGTATATTAAATATACCATATTTTGCATTTTGTATTGTAATGTATGTTCACTGTATGTCTATAGTGTTCTTGGTTTTGAGCAGTTGTAAATTAAAATTGTACATTGAAGTTGTAAAATAAATTATGAGTTATTTTGGCTTGTAAAATTTGTACTATATTTCTTTTATCTCAGCCTTTGAAAATACTGAAAAATTATTATGGATTTGAGTTGAGAAACATATTGTGTTGATTAAATGTTAGAGTTTGAGATTGAGAAATATATTTGAAGTGCTTTTTACAGGTTTTTAAAGAACTGTTTTGTTCAAAATACAGAGGGCACTCTGCTAAAATTTCTACAGAAATTACTAGTAATTCAAATGTGTTAGCTGTTTCACTTCAGTTCAAAAAAATTTTTAACACCTGTAAATAGTGCTCACCACTGTAAAAAGAAGTGAGAAAAGTTTTAAAATCCCTTATAGCATATTTAATGGGTTATCAGTAGACAAAGTTGGTAATTCATTAGGTACATTATGGGATCATGTTATGCCTTACAGAGAGGTTGAGTGTGGCACATTAGGTTAGAGGATAGAAAGAAAAGACGAGGTAGACCTAAACTGACTTAGAGAAGAGTAGTACAACATGACCTAGAAGCGTTACACATTTTCGTGGATTTGACCTAAAATCGTTTAGGGTGGAGAAAAAGAATCCATATAGGCAACTACAAATTTTTGGGATAAAGGCTTAGTTGAGTTGAGTTGAGCTGAGCTAATGTATACAATGAAGATTTCCTTTGGAATTTAGCTTCTTTGTAATTTTGATTTAGCTCAAAAATACAAGCACATACAAATACTATTATAAATAAAAGTGTTTGGTTCTAGTTCTGGTACGGTTCTAGCCAAGAATTGAAATCAAAACCAAACCTTTACTTCTTTGATTTTTAGAGACCAGACTTGGAACCGAACTTTGATTCTAGTTGAGTGCTAATAATAGGAATTTAATATTATTTTTACTATTTTAAAATAACCAAACCAAAATAGAACCAGAACTATAATAATAAAAATAATAATACTAGCAATAACATAATAATATTAATATAAGAAAATATTATATATATTCCTTAATAAATGAGAATATTAATTAGTAATAGCTTGAATCTGAACTGTTACCAGCACTAGAGCTATAGGAGGCATAAGGCCACCAAAACACCTATTAAGCCTAATCATATCTTTTCTTTAACTCTTTTATATTATATCTTTATAAACACATTGGGTGAAACTCATTAATGCTCTATTCATAATATCATTTCCTTTATCATTCCCCAGTTTACTAATAAACTTCACCTCTATTTCATAAAGTTCATTGGGCCAGGGCATGGCTTATCATCACATTTATTTACATTCTTTTCTTTGAAGACGGAATCTATGTAAATGGGTCTCTTGATTCCTTTGCCTTGGCTACTTTGAAAAATAATATATTTACTTTAATATCATGAGTCACTTTTAGTGTAATCTTATTACAAAATACAATAGCAAGCAAAATGTCAAAAATAACAAAAAAAAAAAAAATACACGTTTCGAAATGGCCCCATAAATAGTACAAAATGCTTTTACTTGATTTTGTCAAAGTTAGGAACTGAATTACCCAAAATCTGCTAATTGTTGCCTTAGTCATGTCCCTAAAAGGGATAAATAGAAGCAGGGGAGGAGACTGAGTGTATAAAACGAGTGAGTAGAGAATTACAAGGGAAAGGAAAGACATTAATAAAAATACAAATTTCAAGTACATGAAGGGTTTCATAACTTAAACAAATCAAAACAAAGTAGCTATATCACTAAAGGTTCGACATCCATAGACATATCATATATCCAATGTCTAACCCATTAAAGAAGCTCCTCAAAACTTCCTCTAAATATTCATAAATATAATGGATACCAGGTAGCCAAAAGTCATGACTTTTCTAAGGTGGATTCTGAAAACAATAGTACCCAGATGTCAGAAACGTAAAATTGCCTTACCCAACATTTATTTCCTTTACTTTTCATAAATGAGCTCATTCCATTGCATTACTTTCCTTTTCCTTTTTTCCTTTACTTTCCCATTATGAACCATTGGGTCATCCATAGCTACCATGTTTATCACAATTATATAATGCAAAATCTTTGTGAATTAAACATATAATAAAATTATTTATATGCAACTCCTATATGCAATATATCTATTTCACATAGCTATATGATGCAAGAGTTCTTATGCATATAAAGTAGGTTTTAAGAAAGCATTTTGTAACACCCCTTACATGTCTACAGTGTAGCTGAGCAAGGCGTGTTACATTCAGTGCCGGAGCACCCTGTACTATTTTGTCGTGTACAATGTTAATTTAATTATATTATCTTATGTGTAAATTTTTTTTTATCCCATTTCATTTTTATGGAGACCTAGACAAAGTCTTCTCTGTTTTATTAGTGCATAGCAGGTTTCCCTATTTACCTATTAAACAGTCCATATTTATTTCATGTGATCATAATACTCGTAATCATTTCAAGTAAATAAAATACTTTATTTCATTCATATATAATCAAATACAATATTTACAATTCTATTTACAATCACAAAATAATTTACATCATTTAATTACATACAATACCCAAAATGCAAAATTAGCTATAAATGAGCCCTTCCAAAATAACAGTATGAGGTGACAATCTACATTGCAGCAGAACTGATCAAAGCCCTATCTAAGCTCTACTGTGGCTGCTGGTGGTCTCCTATACCTACGTGATGAAAAAACCAATGCGCTAAGCATAATGCTTAGTGGTGCATAAATTGAAATAAAAATAACTATATAATTGAAATAATTATTCCACATATAATCTTATAAAGAAATATAGAATTTTAGGAGTTAAAGTCTTTTACATGTTTATAAAACTTTTCGAACTATTAAATTAATCGGGATCTTTTTATCACGTATCATATATTCGATCTTATTAAATTCACATTAATAGCCTTCTCATTTATTTATTTAAAATTTAGAACTTTTTTACTCATATCTGTGCCCAAGTAACCTATAACAGACTATAAAGACTAGATACATGGGAGTATACTAGTTAAACATCCATATGTCTAACATGTATAAATTCGTCATGTCAGGCACAAGGCCAAAGGGCAGGCATAAAGCCAGAAATAAAATCAGGCACAAAGGCCAATGGGCAGACATAAAGCCTGTAGAACAATCATATCAGACATATATTGTCTATCAATGATTATTCCTGTGGGTAGTACTGCAATTTGTAGTCTCTAATTGGTATACCAATTGATCCATGCTATATAAATAAGTCTAGGTAAACTTTGGGCAAATTAGTATTATTAATTACTTATGATCTTATCATTTCATGTCATGCACTATTAGTGCTTTATAGTAGTTTCATGTCAATTTATAGTGGGAAAATAGGTTCCCCCTTCATTTTCATGTAACTTATACATTTAGCAATTCATATAGGTAATTTTCATGTAACTTGAACCTTTCTTTAGGTCTAGATTTGGTGTCTTATTTTCTCCTAGCAAATTGGCCAAGATGTGGCCACTGTTTGGCTATACTTCCTTTATGAAAGTTGTTCCTCTATGTACTGTCATTGTTTTCCTTTTTTATTCATGTCATTTGAAGTTTTAGAACTCAAGTTATGGTCAAATAACCAAAACTAGTTCCTTAACTCACTTAAGTTCCACAACTAGGTAGATTCTGGTGTCAATTATTTCCTAATTATTTGGACATGTTGCAGCTACTTTTTGGCCCAATGTTCTTCATAGAAGTTGTTACCCTATGTCTTATGATTACTCAAAATTTTAAATTACAATTTTTCAAATCTTGTAGAATTGATTATAGCAAATTAACTAGCCTGGACTCAGGCACCCTGTGTCTACAAGATTCCAGGTTCAGGTCAATGGCTTTAACTATCATTTTAGGGTTCTTACACTCTAATTTTGAGAAAAGTTTCTAAATCAAAGTTGAAGCCCTATCTCTTAAGTTTCCAGAGCAGTTTGGCTTATCGCATTTGGGATTTCCTAGTGAAAGTTATCATATAAATTCTGTTCTGGGGTCAGGTGGTAGTTGAGTCAAATTTTAAGATTTTGGGTACTAACTTGTTATAACAATTTGACTTAGTTCCCTTGGGTTCTAGTAAAAAAATCAATATTGTAGATATATGTCTTATAAAACTTTTGGCACTGGTTTCATTACTTTTGAAATTTTGTAGACCAAGTTATGGTATTTTTGCCAAAACTGGTCGGATGAGCCTAAGTCCAACAAATTCTGGGCAGATTGGTTCTGGACAGTTTTGTTGATCTAATTTGTGCTAGCAATTTGATTTGGTTAGAGACATTTCTAGGTTTTGTGTTCTTCATGAAAGTTGTAATCCTATGTCTAAGCTTTCCAATTCCATAAAAATCAGGTCATTTGGACCTATCTAGAGGAAGTTATGGACTGTTAATTTTGTCATTTTTCTAGATTTAGGATTTAGTAAGCCAGATTGGAACAGTAATTTGGTCAAGATTTGTATAGAATTTGGGCATGGTTTCTTTATGAAAAATAGAGTGCTTTGAATCTAGTTTCACCTCCAATTGGATTCATACCAATTGGAGACACAAAATTTCAATTACAAGTCAAAATTCAAACTGGACTCAGTGAGTCCCACAACCTGCACAAGAAAGACACTTCCAAATTCTCATTTTCTCTAGCTCCTCAAACTACACATGGCATTCAAGGCAATTCTAAATGGCAAGAATCATTCTCAATTTGGTTAATTTCAAGCAATTCCAACAAATCCCCAATAGTTAGGTCAAACCCTAACTCAAAGTCCAAATTTTTAATCATATTCATGCAATTCCACTTCCATTGTATGTAAATATATCAATTAACCTCACTAATCAAGTTTAGGTGAACCACAATTATCAAACTCCTAAATCTCTCTAGGCTGCTAAAAATTTAAAGTTCCCATATATTCAAGATTTTCTTCTAATTTCATATGATTCACACTTAGATTATAATGCTTCTACTAATTAAGGAAGAAGAGAAGGTTGTTTAGTGCGCTAACCTTTTTGATCACTTCTTGAGCTTATTAAAACTTTAAAATTCTTCAATTTTTTGGCAGCCAAAGTCTTTCTAATGGTGTGGGGAGAATTTTTAGTGAAGGAAGTCTAAGGTTTTATGGTGAGATTTGGGGAGAATCAAGCTTGAAAGTAAAAAAAAATGGTGGAAGCTATATTAGGAGAGAGGTTCAGCCATGGGTTCTCAAGGAAGAAGATAGATTTTCTTTTTGGTCAATTTGTCTCTTATACACATATTTATCCATTTAAATTTAGGTGTTAGGTCTTAATTGGTTAAAATTTTAATTTACCCCTTTATGACATCATGTATGCTTATGTCATAATTAATATTTAAATTTTCTTTTCTTTCTTTCTCTCTACTTATTTTTCATTACACAAATTCATAATTTGATTCATTTTAATTATTTCATTCTCAATCTTTTTGATAGACATTTAGGTCAAAATTTAACTCTGGGTTTGAAATGACCAAAATACCCTTCATTATACTCATCGGGTTATTTTTATCTGTACCGATTAACTAATTTTCTTGAATTTTTCTTTCACATTTTTAATGTCAACTATACCTTAGTAAACCTTTAATTTGGTCCTAAAAATTATTTCCCTAGGATTCCTAGCGGATCTAGGGTCAGCAACTATCTTCGCAGTTGCTTCCCAGTATAGTCACCCATCGCTGTGGCTCCCAGCTCATTTAACCCATTTGCACTTTGCTTGTTTTATTTTTCCTTGATTTTTCTTAGTCGTTATTCAGTCAATTTATGCCTCCTCACTTTAGTTTGAGTGTAGTTCCAGACATTCTAGCTGTCTGAATAGACATTAGTCGCCGGAACAGTAGAATGCATAGACTACCTAAAGTGAGGGCACTACACATTTTGTAATTTCTACTCACCTCAATTATGGTCACTTTTGCTACATAACACTTGTTTTTGGTTAGGCCTCCCCTTCAACTTTCTTCTTCCCATAACTTGTGTCTTAGCCTAGAAAAGAGCATATAAATTGTCTTTAGGTTATAGATAAATTAAACATTAGTTAAATGTTTAGTTTATGGGTAGAACCTATTTTGGCTGCCGAATATCAAAGCTAGTATGTTTTACCCACAAAACTTTCTTTATTGATCGATCGTCAATCCCACATTCTCATTAAATGCCTTAGGCACACAACTCTTTGTATCTTAATAGTTGTAGGTTCCCATATCCCTTTATTATCTCTAATAGTTTCTATTACATTATTATCTCTTAGAGGCTCACTTAATTAGTATAATACCCTCACTGTAGCAATTCCGTACATTCTACTATTCCGGTGATCGGTATTGGTCTGGATAGCTAGAACGTCTAGAAAAATATTTAGACTAGAGTGAGGAGTCATAAATAACTCCAATATTAGTAAGAAAAATTTAGGAAAAATTTTAGAAATAAAATACAACTAAGTTAAATGAACCGGTGCCCTAGCGATGGGTAACCTAGTGGGAAGTTGCGATCCTCGCAGCTAGGAGCCCTAAACCCAGAAGAAAATTCATAAAATGATTTTTGGGACACCAGAGAAGAGTCATTGAGGTTTTGATGGTATTAGAATTCCAAGAAAATGTTTAGAAAAATTTTTAGATCAGTACAGTCAATTTTGGCTCGATAAGCCAAATGGAGGGCATTTTGGTCATTTCGTCTTCATAAATGATTTTTGGCTGACTTGTCCAGTTAAATAAATAATTATTATGACATAAAATATAAATAAATATTTCTAAAAATTTAATTGAAAATAAGTAAAATATGGAAGAAAGAAAAGAAAACAAAAATGAAATAAAAATCAAATTTATGACAGGATGATGCAATTAAAACCCTATCAACCAATCATATTTAATCAAGCATAAGAATAAAAGTCAAAAGACACTAAATTAAACTAAAATTCTGCATCTTCTTCCTTACACCCAAGTTAGCTGAACTCCATGGGAAGAGAAGCTCCACCATTTTCTCTTCTTCTCACTTAAATCCTTAGCTAATCTTACCCCATATCCCTAGGATCCCTTCTCTAAAAATGTTCCCTACCCCTTGAGGAAGCTTTGGGTAGCAAAAATTTGAAGAAAAATTGTAATTCCCTCACTTTACGTAGTCCATACATTCTGCTGCTCCATTGACCTAATGTTTGTTTGGATAAGTCAGGATGTATGGGACTACACTTCAGTGATAGTGAGAAGGCATAAAATGATGAAATAAATAAAAAGAAAATATAAGAAAAATTAAAGAAAAATAAAAGAGAGAAAGTGAAACTAAGTTAAACAAGCCGATACCGTAGCGATGGGTGACCACACCGGAAAGTTACGGCGAAGGTAATTGCCAACCCCAGGACCACAGGGAACCCTCAGAAATAATTTTTGAGACATAATTAAAGGCCTATAGAGGTGTAATTGACATTAGAAGTGTCAAAGAAAAATTAATGAATTAGTACAAATAAAAATGAAAAATCGAGAAACCGATAAAAAATCGGTGTTACCGAAAAATCAGGAATACAAACCGAATAGGGGCATTTTGGTCATTTGACACATAGATTTGGCTTTTGACCTAAATGTCCATGAAAAATAAGTAGTATTAAATTTTGAAAATCACATGAAAGATGAAATTATATAGGAAATGCAATTAAGGGAAATTATGGGGTGTAAATTACAAATAATGGAAACTTAATTATTTAAGTAATATTTAATTGATTAAGTGGAGGTATAAAAGGCAAAGTGGACAGCATATCCCACTAATACACTCATCTTCATCTTCCTCACGTCATAGCCGAATTCCATTTCTCTCAAATTCTCTAAGGTTCCTCCATAGCCGACCATGAATGAAGCTTCAATCTACCTATGATCAAGTCACTTTCTTCCTAAGTGTCTTCACTAAATCTTGTCTACACACCATGGGCAACATAAAGACAGCAAAAAGGAGAGGAAATTCCATGGATTTGTGAAGCACAAGTTGAGGCAAGTGCCCATTTTCTTCCCTTGTTTAACTAAAGTTTGTGTTGAGGTTGAGAAGTGTTAAATGGTGAAGAAATTTGAAGGAATTGAGGAGTTAATGATGTGTACTATTTTTGGCAGCCATGTATATTGAAGGAGCTTGATTTCTTTTTACATGTAATTAGTGGGTAATGAAGTTAATTAGGTTATGATGTTATGTGTAAGTGGGGAATTTATGTTTAGAGTTAGAATTTTGAAGTAGATTTTGAAGGATTATGCAATGTTGAATTGGGCAGTCATGAAAGACATAGAAGATTGTTTAATTCTTATATGTAAATTACTATTTGGGAAGTTCATTAAGTTAATTTCATGTACTAGTACTTGATGTCATGTGTATGATTGATTTTGATTAGTTGAACTTAGGTTTTGAATTGGTTATGAGACAATTGATTGATTTGCTTGAATTGATGGATAATTGCTTGAGTTAAATTGTATTTGGATATTGATTGAATTATTGGATACTAGATCACATATTTTGTGGCTGGATATTAGTTATATTAGATTGATAATTAACAATATGCACAATGTGAATGGTATTCAATAGAAATGCAAAAATTGGCAATGCAAGCAAGGTTAAGTAGGGCAGTATGTATTTTAGGATTTAAATGGAAATGTGTGACCCCAATTGGCATGAGGCCAATTGGAGATGAAATGTGACTTATAGTAGACCAATTTTCATGCATAAGTCATGCCTAAATTCTACTTAGAAGTGACCTAAAAGATTGCCTAAATTCGGAATTGCATGACATGAAAACCCAAAATTTTGATCATATGAATAGTAGTCGGTATGTTGGCCATAACTCACTCAAAACAGGCCCAAATGACCTAAAATTTATATCTTTGGAAAGCTTAGAAATAGGGCTACAATTTTGGTGAAGACCACAAAGCCCAGAAATGCCAATTACCAAGTCAAAATGATCACCAAAGTTGGGTTACAAAAACTGGCCGAATTGAATTTGACCTAAAAATGACCTAAACTTTGCAATATAAGTGCAACTTGACCAGCAATAGTAAAATGACCATAACTTGGTTCATAGAACTCCAAATGACATAAAATCAGTCCCAAAATTTCAATAAGACATAGATCTACAATATTGGTAATTTGACCAAAACCCAGAAATCAAGGGAACTAGGTCAATTTACTTGATTAAATTGGCATACTAAATCTGGAATTGGCACATTTGACCATAAAATCCAGAAAATTCAAATAAGCATATCTTCTACAAGAAGTGTCCAGTTTAAAAGAGCCATACCAATATGGAAAGCTAAGAAAGAGACCTAAAACTTTATTTTAGACAACTTCCTCAAATTATAAATATATAAGGTCAGAATTTAAGGTCAAAGCCATTGACCTAATAAAGGACCATGCCAATATAAGACCTTTGAGTCCAAGTCAACAATTTGGCTATAAATAATTCTATAAGACTTGACAAATTACAAGTAAAATTTTTGATTGACCCTAAGACATAGGGCAACAATACTTATGAAGAATGTTAGACCTCAATGTGATTACAAATAGTCCAAATAAATTAGTAAAATCAGAACAAAAAATGCCTAATAAGGAAGTCAAAATTTAACTTTGACCTAGTTATGGTTAAATAACCATAACTTAAGTTATACAACTCCAAATGGAGTGATTCAAAAAGGAAATTAAAGAAGACATAATGAGAAACAATTTAATGAAGGGAAATCTATTAAATTTACATTGTAGCTTGGTCCAATAGACAGTAAATATTGGCCATGAAATATGAATAATTACAATAAAAATGCAATAAGCTTTGAAATGAAATTGGCAACATATGTCAACATGTGAGGAATGAAAAATGGAACATATTAGTGACATTAAAACTAATTCACCTAGTGTGCATTAAAGGTCAAAATTATAGGTTGACTAATGAAAGGAATAGTATTAATAAAATTTAATTATTGAACCTTATTATTAGAAATAATTTAAATGAGTACTGAAACACTTTAAATTGTGTGTTTCAGTTAGAAAAGACACTGGAAAGGGAAAAGACCCACTGAGTCAAGGCCAAGAGGTGACTCATCGAAGGTTTGTGCACAACTAGTTTTTAATTGATTTTTTTTTTAATATTTCATATGATTAAATGACGTTATTTTCATTATGTATTATGTTTATCAAGTATTGGATTTAATTCAATGATTATTAAAATTGTTATAGTATGTATGAATTTAGCTTTGAGAAATGGTATTTCAACAAGTATTAAGCATTGTTGTGGATTGAATAAATTATGTTTTGGAAAATTGTGATAAAATATGTTTTATTGTGATGAGCAATTTACATGGAAAAATACAAATTTATGTTTTGAATTGTGATGAGCATAAAAATTATTGGATATTGGAATTGACTTTGAATCGAATTGTGTTGTGATTTATGCTCATAAAAAGGACAAAGAGATTTATGATATTATTTTATATCTCACTATAGATGCTTGACTAGGTTATTACCCATCTCTCTCATTTATTGAGGAGACAATGGAGTTAACTTTATTTTGATTACCATGGTATGTGCATAGGCTTAGATTCTCCTCTTATTAGAGGTTAGATCTAAGTTTTTTTTTTTTTGTTATGGTCATTTCGGAAGTTTCATTATTGTGATGTGTACTATGCACGATGATTCGACCTCTTCGACCATAGGGAGTTAGAATCCAATTCGACCTCCCCAGCCATAAGGAGTTAGAATCACCAAGGAGATGGCCCTTTTGGATTAGTCTTGCATAGTTAGTGAGATAAAGAATGATTTTTGAATAGTAAAGAATTTTGATTTCAAATGGGATTTGTGCATAATTGATTTTATTGGAATTAATCTTTATTTCCATAAATTGCTAGAATTACCTTAAATATTTAGTCGTGATTTTATAAATTGAATTTCGTGATCAAAGTCATTTTATACAAATGATTATATTATTGGCACCGATTATTTTGACCTTTAGAGAAGTTCAAGATTTCCAAATTATTTGTTATAATTCTGTCAACATATATATGGTATTATATTTTAAATTATAGTTATACACCACTAAGTTCACCACTCAGCGATATCTTTGCATGCTGTCGCAGGTGAAGAGAGCATAGAGCAGTTGAGTAAGCTTCCTTGAAGACACATTCAGATAAGCTCCAGGTATATCATAGGTATACCCATGTACATAGGTTTTGATGTATGCATGTAATAATATGTATGTAAATTTTTTGAGCAGTTATATAAAAACTCTTGTAAAATATTTTGGTATGTAATTAAATGCAAATTATTGTAATGTAAATTTGAGATTTCATTTACCTGCATAGTTTTCTAATATTAATTTTTGAGTCTTGTAATCAATGAAATGTTTTTTTTATGATGAGGTTGGTTTGAAAATGAATTGATTTGATTATTGAGATTGAATTGTGAGATGAAGTGAAGTTTATTGGAGTTGTATTTGAGAAAACATATTGGGAGTGTTTTCCTTTTCAGGTTTGAAGAACTGTTTTCTCAAAATACAGCCGGCACTCTACTAAAATTTTGAAAAATTTTTATAACACCAGATTTTAATCGATGATTTAAATTTCATGAAAATTGATTTAAAATCCCTTATAGTATATTTAATGGGTTACCGGTAGGTGAAGTACGGTAATTTATTAGGTGTACTACGGGATCATGTTACATCTTACGGACGAGTAGGGTGTGACAAAAATTGAAGTTCTACAAGACCCAAACTTGTTTCCAAAGAGGTTAGTGCCTAATCTCATTAACTCTTTTGTTTCATGCTTGATTTGGACTTAAGAAGAGCTGAAATTACTTGAAATAAAAGAAAATGACAACTTCGTGAGGGATTAAATTTTTAGCAGCCATAAGATTTGATGGGAGTTTGATGAAATGAAGGTTATACTGCAACATCCCCACTGTACGTATTCTATACGTTCTATCGCTCCAGTGGCCAAATAATAGTCCAGGCAGGTTAGGATGTCTGGAACTACACTTCGGTGATAGTGAACAGACATATAATGATGAAATAAATAAAAAGAAAATACAAGAAAAATCAAAGAAAAATGAAAGAGAGAAAATGAAGCTAAGTTAAACGAGCTGGCACCACGGCGATGGGTGATCGCACTGGGAAGGCCGTTGCCAACCCTAGGATTGTGGGGAACCCTCGAAATTTAATTTTGAGGCATAAATAAAGATTTATTGAAATGTAATTGACACTAGAAATATCAAAGAAAAATTAATAAATTAGTACAAAGAAAAATGAAAAATCGAGAAACAGACAAAAATCGATGTTACCGAAAAATCAGGAATATAACCCGAAGTGGGGTATTTTGGTTATTTGACACCTAGAGTTGCCTTTTGACCTCAATGTCCATTAAAAATAAATGATATTACACTTTATAAATGTCATGAAAAATTAAATTGTGATACATTATAAGAATAGTGAAAGAAATGGGGGATAAAATCTAATTTATGAAACTTTGAATAATTAACATTAAAATCCAAGTTAGTGCTCCACTAACTCTTAATTTGGGACACTTAAATATTCCTTTGGGATAGCAGAACCATCATCTTCAACCTTGAGAAATAACCAGCCAAGAGAAATGAAGTTCACCATGGAAATCACCATGGACGCCCCACATGCAACCTCCATAGGTGCATGATCAAGCCACCATTTCTACTTAGTTCCTTTATTAAAGCTTGCCTATTCACCTTGGGGAAGATATTGGCAACAAGAAAAACAAGATTTGGTGAAGTTTTGATAAGCTCCAAAAGTGGTAAGTGTCCAAAACCTCTCCCTTGCTTTAGTAAACCTTGTGTTTAGGTTGAGGTGAGTATTTTGGTTAAGAGAAATGAAGAAAATCTTGAGAAATGAAATGGTCCATTTTTGGCAGCCATGAATATATGTTGTAGTTGAATTTTTCTTACCTCTAATGGATGGAAACTAAGGTTGAATAACTTAAATGGAGGAAGTAGTAAGTTAAAATCTAAGTATGCGCATGTAGTGCTTGAATTAAGGGTGTGTAATGGAACCTTAATGCTTTGGGCAAACTGCCATGTTTGGCAGCCTATTAAACCATGAATTTGTGTTTGAACATGTAGTTATTAATGAAATATGCTAATGTTAAATTGTGGGCAGCAAGTGTAAGTGATATTGAAGTATGATTATGTTGAAGTGTATGTGTAATATTGACATTGAGATATGTTAAATCTTGGTGGAAGTGAATGTTGAACTTAATGGTGAATTGTGTGCATTGAGCACTTGAATATTCTGCCCAAAATTATTGCTAGAATTGTGTACAATATATATATATGGAAGTGTTATTGATTGAATATTGAAGTAATGAGGAGGAGAAGGAATATCAAATTAGAAGTGTATGTGCTTTTGTGCAGGTTGTGTATTGAAGGCAGTACCTAAATTAGGCCATAAGTGCCAAACTATGAACCCAATTGGTATAAGGCCAATGAGGGGTGAAACTAGACACCAAATAGGCCAACTTTCATGTAGAAATGTTGCCAAAATTCTGCCTAGAAACTGACCTTAAAAATAACCAAATCCGGATTAGCAACCTTGCAACCCAGATTTTTGACCATATGAACAGTAATCATTAGGATGACCATAACTCACTCAAAACAGGTCCAATTTACCTGAACTTTTTACCATGGTTAGTTTAGACATAGATCTACAATTCTTATGAAGACACCAAAGCCCAGAAATGGCCAGAACTAAGTCAAATGGCTTGCACAAATTCGGGTACAAAAACTGTCGAACCAAAAGTGACCTAAAAATTGACCAAATTTTGCACTAAAGGTGCAATCTGTCCAGCTTTAGTAAATTGACCATAACTTGGTCTATACAACTCGGAATGACCTGAAATTTTGCCCCGCGTGCAATAAGACATAGAGCTACAATTTTTCTTCTTTGACCAGAAGCTAAAAACCAAGAAAAATAGGACTTTAAGCTAGACCAATCTAGCACACAAAAATTAAGAATTTGACATTTTACATTCAATGATGCTTGAAGCATTTTGGCAATGGATGCCAACTTGTAAAAATGGTAAATTGCACTATATTGGCAGCATATTGAGATATAAATTATGACATATTGATGCTAGAAACAACTTATCCATATTACCTAAAAAGGTCAACATATGCATTGACTTGTAAATTATATAATAGTTAGTAAACTCCAAAAATTGAAGAATTAAACAATTAATTTATAATGTGCCCTAATTTGCCTAGTTGACTAGTATGGATAGGTTGGCATGCCAATAGGATTTTGATAGCTGTTTTGTAAATGGCTTCATGTCATACTGTGTTTTTACGGCTTATTATGCCACACTGTGACTTTAATAGCCTACGGCTATACATATTGTGTAGTTATTCATGGCTTATCACCAGATTGACTATATGGCTTTTTATCCATGCTATTTGCACACCGGGGGACACTTTGTGACCGATGGTGTGATGGCCTGAGGTACTAGGTACCCAAAGGCCGATATCCGCTTATCCACCGTCAGTATATAGGCTACACGGGCAGTAATTCAAGTACTATTAAATTCAAATAGCTAAATCCAGTCTACTGATATACAGCACCACCAAAAATTCATAAACACTTTATTTACTTTATTTTAGTGTATATTTCTTTATATTTGGCACCACTAAGCAAAATTGCTTATCGCGTTGCTTTTGTAATGCGTAGGTATTGGAGACACAGCTGGGGAGCCTAGCAGACCTATGACCGGGTGAGACATCAGATCTGCACAAGAGTCCAGAGTCATCTGCACTGCATTGTATACATGGTAGGACTTAGGATATCTTGTATTTTGTACTTTTGTTATATCTTTGAAATTTGGCCTTGTATTTTGTAATATTATGAAAGCTTTAAAGTTTGTAATATCTTGTACATATTAAATAACATGAAAATTTTCTGGATATATTTGAATTATTATGGATCAGATTATGGAATCTGTTTAATGATCAGAAAAGTCTATTGACTTTACTGAGAAATAAAGACTGTGAAATATTTGAGATTTTGATATTATCATATTAAACTGTTTTCAACAGGTTTGGAAGGACAGTTTGTCCGAAATACAGATGGCACCTTGCCAAATTTTTATTACCATTTTTAAAATACTGATTTTATTAAAGTGTGAAAATAGAACCAGTATGCTATGAATAACACATAAAGACTTCTTAAAATCAAATTGAGTTTAGAAAATGTGATAATCACAGACTAAGTGCTCCGGCACATTGTGTAGCACGCCTTGCTCTGCTACACTATAGATGGGTGAGGGGTGTTACATATACTTGTGGTTATAAGTGTTGATTAACAAGTGAATGTGATTAACATGGTGATTTACATATGGTGTGCATAAATTGAAATTTTGATTTAGGGTTTGTGATCATGAATTAAGGCTTTGTGTAATTGTTGGAAATTGACCTAATTGAACTTGTGTGTTGATCATTTGAAATGCCATATATGTCAATTGAAGTAAGGGAGTTGGTAGATTGAATATTGGGAGTGCTTCTCTTATGCAGGAAATTCAGACCTATGAGTCCAGGGTCTTGTTTGACCTATAACTGAAGTTTTGTGACTCCAATTGGTATGAGGCTAATTGGAGGTGAAACTAGACTCAAAATACCCCATTTTTCATGAAGAAACTGTGCCTTAATTCTGTCCATAAGTTGACTAATTTGCTGGTCCAATCCAAATATCCAAACACTGAACCCAGAAAAATGACCAATGTTCATTTGACCATAACTCTCGTTAGACAGGTCCAAATGACCTAAATTTTATACCATTGGAAAGCTTAGACATAGTACTACAACTTTCATTGAGAACACCAAGCCCAAAAATGCCTCTAACCTAATGAAATTGTTGACTCAAATTATGACACCAAACTGACCTGAACCATTTTGCCCAAAATTTTCTGGACATAGACTACCCGACCAGTTTTGGCAAAATGGCCATAACTTGGTCTATAAAAAATTAAATGCAATGAAACCAATGGAAAAAGTTTTATAAGACATAGGTATACAATAGTGGTCTTTTGACCAAAACCCAAAACCCAAAGGAACTAGGTCAAATAGTTAGAAGAAATTAACACATTAAAACTTGGAGTTTGACCAAATCATAATTGACCCTAGAATAGTATTTATAGCATATCTCCCGCCAGGAAACTCTAATTAGGTTGAGCCATACTGATCTAGAACCCTAAGAAACAGGGCTCCAATTTTGTTTTAGACAATGTCCTCAAATTTTGAACATAAGAACCCTAAAATGGAGGTCAAAACTACTGACTTGAACTTGGACCCTAAAGGCATAGGGTACTGGAGTCTAGGCCAATTAAATTGGTATAATTAATTCTAAAAAACTTGGAAAATTGTAATTAAAATTTCTGAGTGACTATAAGACATAGGGAAACAAATTATATGAATAACACTAAGCCTAAAAGTAACTACAACATGTCCAATTAAATTGGAAAAAGGTAATGCCAAAATCTACCTAATTAAAGAGACATAATTAGGAAATGAACTAGTTATGGTTATTTAACCATAACTTGAGCCACAAAACTCCAAATGGAGTGATTCAAAAAGGGAATTAAACTAGATACATAAAGGAACAACTTTCATGAAGAAAGTTTAGTCAAATTCTACTTTAGCATAGACCAATGGAACAGTAAACTTAAGGCAAGAAATCTGAAAATTTTGAATAACATAAAATAAGCTTTGAAATGGTATTGGCAATTAATGCCAACAAATTTAGAACCTAAAATGTGGTATAATTATGTATCAAATATTTGTATACATATTATGTATGAAAAAGTCAACAATTTGAGTGAACAGTAATATGTGAATAGTAACCCCAAGGACATAAGAAAAGTAAAATAAATTAGAGAAGACATTGTGAATGATAATATATAATGTAATTAGTGAATTTTAATCCTTGATAACCCACATGGAGGGCTTTAGGAAAAATTGTGACTGATAATACATATACTTATTGTAATAAATAAAAGAATAAGGGGATAACCCACATGGAGGGCTTTAGGAAAAATTATGACTGATAATACATATACTTATTGTAATAAATAAAAGAATCATAAGGATGTATGAATTTGATATTAGTTCTCCTCCTGAGAGGAGAAAAATATTTCAATGTACAAATGGTACATAAAAAAAAAATTAATGTGAATTGAAATGATCATGGATGGTATGATGAGTTGCATAAATTGTGTAGGAATGAGATTTAGGTATTTATGCTTTTGCTATGAATAAAAATTAAAATACTATAAATTATACTCGAAATATTTACTAAATAATGAAATTATGTGCCCATGTATTGCCTAGACACGTGTGTCAGATTGGATAGATTGACATGCCAATAGGGTATTATTTTAGTAGTACTGCGAAAGGCTTTATGCCTGTATTCAAGGCTTTATGCCCGCACTCATGGCTTTATGCCAGTACTCATAGCTTTTATTCTCGATTATGTGTTATCATGGCTTTTTAACTATACTGACTGCATACATGGTTGACGTTCCGCCTCCCATGGTATGACGGCCCGAGGCACCGCGGTGTCCAATGCCAACGACCCGTTATCTAGTTTTATCAGCCTATCATAGGTTACTTGGGCAGTGAAATTTATTGAAATAAGTTAAGAATATTAGCAACTAAAAATATTAGTAATTAAATAAATGAGTAAGAATATTTAAAATAAATTAGATTAGTTATTTAGTAGAAAGAATTGAAATGAATTGGAAAGATATTAAAATTTAATTATTATGAAATAATTGCGATAACCTAGAAAGTACTGAAAGAAATGATAAAAAGATTTGCAATAGAGATATAACTTAATTTCTTGGAATTTTTGGGGATGGTACCGTGAATTTAAGAATTAAATGCTTCTGAAGAGGAATAAATTAGAACAAAGGATAGTTGACCGAATTATGATCCATTTCTTTCTTTATTTGAATATATTATTTTCTTGTTATATTATTGCACCAGTAAGCAGAAATGCCTAGCGTGATGGATTTGTTTCCTTTGCACAAGTACTGAAGGCAAAACCCAGTGGATATTAGACTGGGATTTTGAAGTCCAGATCTGCAGAAGTGTCAGAATAGTTCAAGGTTGTCACCTCCTCAGCAATGCATGTAGATAGGGCCCATATAAGTTATTTTATATATTTTGTATATTATGTAAATTATGGACTTGTGTAATTAATTTATAAATTATGTAAATTTATGTGATTTGAAAATTTTTACATATGAATTGAGTATGAATGGAAATGTATGGAAACGATTATGAAATTGCAATATATGGATGAGATTTGAAATATGAGAAAATTATGAGAATGATTGATGAGATAATTATGATTAGCATGCATAAGATTTTATTGTGAAAATATTGTTGAATTTCAAGTAGGTGAATAGTAAATCACGTCAAACGATAATAGAAACAGGGGAAACTCCACTGGTTTCTCCCATCGAAAAATAATTGATATTAAAATATAACGAGAACAAATTATGTTAAGAATAAAGTTAGATAAAATAGGGTGCTCCGGCACCGAATGTAGCACGCCTTGCTCGGCTACACTGTAGTTGGGTGAGGGGTGTCATAATTAGTGTCATTCATTCTTGGCATTCATAGTGTTTATATTAGTCCTAACATGATTTTCTCCCTGAATTGCTCTTTTCATGCTCATATAACATTTTATGTCCCAATATTACTCAAATCATTTCTTGAATCCCAACTAGATTTAGGAGTTTAAAGAATGAGCACTTATTTATTAACAATAATGAAATCACTGACTTTCCTAATTCTCCACCTTATTGCTTTTTCATTATTTGGCTAGCATTTGAGCTATAAGAATCAAGGAGTTTAGTTTAGTAAATAGAAAAGGGAAGTAGAAAGTTCTTTTGGTGGATAAGGTGGGTGTGGGTTAAAAGAGATGGAAGAAGAGGGAAAAAAGAGAGAGGAAGAAGAAGGAAAAGAAGAAAGAATGCTCTACAATGATAAGTTTTGAAAAAATATCTCTACCTACCCTCCCTCTTATCTTTTATATATAAAAACCCCAAGTAATCAGCGACCAAAATTTAATGCTTAGGTGGCTAAATGCTCATTTGAGTTTAGATTTCAAGTAAAGTAATTAGAATTCACATGTTACACTATTCTACACTTGTTCTTTGATGATTAATGCTTTTCTTCCTACTAGATCTGGAAGAGGGCTATTACAACCTCCCCCCCTCCAGAAGACTTTCATCCCCAAATGTCACTTAGGTAAAGAGAACTAGATCATAGATACCATGGCCAATACCAAGTTCACAGGTTTTAGTTTTCCTGATAGTTAATCTTTCATTTATGCCCTACTCATCTTGAGTTTGGTTTTATACTCTATAACGCCCTTACTTTAGGTAGTCCGTACATTTTATTATTTCGATGACTAATGTCTGTTCGGACAGCCAGGATATCTTGAACTACAGTTAAACTAGAGTGAGGAGTCATAAATTAATTGAATTAAGATAAAGAAAAATTAAAGAAAAATTTAAGAAATGAAATGTTAATAAGTTAAAGGAGCCGGGACTCCAGCGATGGCTGACCTTAATGGAAAGCGATTGTGAAGACAGTTGTCGACTCTAGACCCCCGAGGATCCCTATGGAATAAATATTTTGGATTAATTGAAGGTTTTATGTGTAACACCCTCATAGTTAGCAGTTCCATACATTCTACTGTTTCGGTGGCTAGTGTCTTTCCGGACAGTTAGGATGTTCAGAACCATATTTAAGTCATCTAGAAAAGCCATGAAAAAAAATTGATAGTAATTATATGAAGATGAAATGGAAATAAGGAAAACAAAACATGATGGGTTAAATGAGCCGAGGCCACAGTGATGGGTGATCGAACCAAGAAGTAACTGTGAGCTCAGTCATTACCTTAATTTCGTGTGGGACTCTATGGCACCTCAGGCCTAGGGATAATTGCAATGCTAGTGGTAATGTGAAAACCACAGAAAAGAATTGAGAACAGGCTCAAATAATTGAATCAGAGTTCAGGAAGCAACCTAGTGCTGTTGGAAAAACGGATCAGACCAGTAAGGGGCAAATTGGTCAATTCACCCTTAGAGGTGACTCTTGGCCTAAAGATCCATTAAAATGTAGGAAATTAAAATTGTGAAAAATAATTAAAAACATAAAGAGTGTGGTAGGAAAGGAAAAACAAAAGAAAAGAAAATTCAAATTAAAGTGAATTATGACATCATGCTTAAGTAAGCATGACACAATAAAAATTATAATTTAAATTTTGAATTTTTGGATAAATGTTACATAAAAGGGACCAATTACAAGAAAAGAAAAGAAAAAATTTAATTCACTCGTCTTCTCCTCCTAGCCGTCCCACTCTCTCTCCATTCTCTCTTTTCTTTTTTCTTCCTCTATTATTAAAGCTTGAAAACTTAAAATTGCTTAATTCTCTTCCGTAATTTCCCCAAATCCCAACTGTCACACCCTACCCCTCTGTAAGGCATAACATGATCCCGTAGTATACCTAATGAATTACCAACTTCGTCTACTGATAGCCCATTAAATACGCTTTAAGGGATTTTAAAACTTTTCTTACTTCTTTTTTTACAGTGGTGAGCACTATTTACAGGTGTTAAAAACTTTTTGAACTGAAGTGATAGAATTAACACATTTGAATTATTAGGAATTTCTGTAAAAATTTTGGCAGAGTGCCATCTGTATTTTGGATAAAACAGTTCTTCAGGAAACCTGTAAAAAAACACTTCAATATATTTCTCAATCTCAACTCCAACAGTTAAACAACACAATATTTTCCTCAACTCAATTCCACAATAATTTTTCAAAGACTGAGATTAAAGAGATACAGTACAAATTATAAAAGTCAAAATAACTCATAATTTATTTTACAACTTCAAGGTACAATTTTATTTTACAACTGCTCAAACCAAGAACAAAATATACATACAGTGAATATATATTACAGTACAAAATGCAAAATGGAGTATACTCAATATACCCGATGCTCTCTCGCTGAATGCTCTAGCAGCCTAGTCTGTCCACGCTCTGTCACTGTCTTCACGATAAAGAATGAAAAGCTATCGCTGAGACAATGTCTCAGTGGTGCATAACATTTACCAAATACAACTTTAAATCACAATTCATAAATCATATAAATAGTGGATACGTAAAACCATAGTTAGATTCAAGACAATAAATGTCATAAGGAATTTAAACTCTATTTTACAATATCACAATAAATCTTAGAAATCAAAATATAGTTAAATTCAAAAGACAGTGAATGTCAATAAGAATTTAAACTCCATTTCACAATCTTACAATACATATCAATAAATCACACACAGCTTAATCATGTTCCAAAGTTCAATTCGTCCCAAAAGCCGATGGCAAATGAGGTATTCAATTCGTCCCCGAAGCCGATGGCTAATGAGGAATAACATAGCTAGCTAGTAAAAATATGAGTACTCATTCTATTCGTCCTCAACAGGCACACACCTCAACACTTCAGCCAGAGAGGGAATTCAATTCGTCCCACTAGACAAGCTAGCGAGGAATACAATCAATATACATGATAGCTGTGGTTTCAAATCATTTACAATGCTTCTCAATCAATAAGTATCCATCAATATCATTCAAACAATTTTTCACAGTTTCAAACCACTTACAATGCTTTTCAAGCAATAAATATTCATTCAAACACATTTCCACAATTTAAAACAATAATGTACAAATAGTCATAATTCATTTCAATTGAAAAAATTCAAAAGAATTAGCTGTTGTGCACAAACCTCTGATAACTGTCTCCTGGCCTTAACTCAGTGTTTCCTTCCCTTTCCCTGAGTCTTTGCTAACTGAGAAACACAATTTGAAGTGTTTCAGTATTCATTTAAACTGTCTCTAATGATAATGCTCGATAATTAATTTACTGAATTCTATTATTTGCTTAGTCAACCTAATATGTTGACCCTAAATGCGTTCTAGGTAAATTAGGTTTTAATATTACTAATTTGTCACATTCAATAGTCTTTTAGGGTTGGTACATGTTACCAAATTCATTTTCTTGTATATTGCATTTTCTTGCAATTTACTGGATTCTGGGATACTAGTTCGACCTAGCCGGACGACCTAGTTCCCTTGGTTTTCGGGTTTCGATCAAAACTACAAACTTGTAGATCTATGTCACACCCTACCCCTCTGTAAGGCATAACATGATCCCGTAGTATACCTAATGAATTACCAACTTCGTCTACTGATAACCCATTAAATACACTACAAGGGATTTTAAAACTTTTCTTACTTCATTTTATAGTGGTGAGCACTATTTACAGGTGTTAAAAACTTTTTGTGAATTGACTTGAAACAGTTAACAAATTTAGACTATTAGTAATTTCTGTAAAAATTTTGGCAGAGTGCCATATGTATTTTGGATAAAACAGTTCTTCAGAAAACCTGTAAAAGCACTTCAATATAATTCTCAATCTCCACTTCAATAGTTGAACAACACAATTTCTTTTTCAATTCAAATCCACAATAATTTTTCAAAGATTGAGATAAAAGAAAGATAATACAATTTTTATAAGTCAAAATACTCATAATTTACTTTACAACTTCAATGTAAAATTTTAATGTACAACTGCTCAAAACAAAGAACAATATATACATCCAGTGAACATACATTACAGTACAAAATGCAAAATGTGGTATACTCAATATACCCGATGATCTCACGCTGAATGCACTAACAGCCTAGTCTGCTGCCCTGTCCGTCTGTCTACCTGTGACAGCAATGGAAAGCTATCGCTGAGACAATGTCTCAGTGGTGCACAACATTAACAAATACAACTTTAATTCAAATTTCATAAATCATATAAATGATGGATACATAAAACCATAGTTAAATTCAAGACAATGAATGTCATAAGGATTTCACAATATCACAATAAATCTCAATAGTCAAAACATGGTTAAATTCAAAAGACAGTGAATGTCAATAAGAATTTAAACTCTAATTCACAATATCACAATAAATCTCAATAGTCAAAACATGGTTAAATTCAAAAGACAGTGAATGTCAATAAGAATTTAAACTCCAATTCACAATATCATAATAAATCTCAATAGCCAAAACATGGTTAAATTCGAAAGACAATGAATGTCAATAAGAATTTAAACTCTATTTCACAAATTATCAAATCGCATAACAACACAATTTAGTCGAATAATTTAAGAATACAGTGTTGGCAATTCATTCACAACTTAAGCCATGACACAAAATTTTCGATCAATGCCGCGTTGTACACCACGACAAAGCAATCACAACCCACTAATCGAAATCAATGAGGAAGGGAGCTAGCTATATAATGAGTACTCATCCGATCACCTCAGCTGGAAAACCAGAGAGGGAGAAAAATAAACGATCACGACTCCATAAATAGAGAAGGAAAATAAACGATCACAACCCCATAAATGGAGAAGGAATGATACGATACTGTCATGCTAAGTGTGAACACAAAATCAATTCCAAACATTTTATTCAAATGATTCGTGAGAATCCAATAAATTTCCAAAGTCATAATTTCATTCACAAAATGGCAACACAATTCATAAGTAACTTCAATTTTCACAAATCACACTAAATAATTTTTTCCACAGTTTCAAACCATTTACAATGCTTTTCAAGCAATAAGTATCCATTCAAACACATTTCCATAATTAAAAACAATAATATACAAATAGTCATAAATTAATTCAATTGAAAAATTCAAAAGAAATAACTGTTGTGCACAAACCTCTGATATCTGTCTCCTGGTCTTGACTCAGTGTTTCCTTCCCTTTCCCTGAGTCTTTGCTAATTGAGAAACACAATTTGAAGTGTTTCAGTACATAATTAAACTGTCTCTAACGATAATGCTTGATAATTAATTTACTGAATTCTATTATTTGCTTAGTCAACCTAATATGTCGACCCTCGATGCATTCTAGGTGAATTAGGTTTTAAGGTTACCAATATGTCACATTCGATAGTCTTTTAGGGTTGGTACATGTTACCAAATTCATTTCCATGTATCTTGCATTTTCTTGCAATTTGATGGATTCCGGGATACTAGTTTGACCTAGCCGAACGACCTAGTTCCCTCGGTTTTCGGGTTTGGTCAAAACTACAAACTTGGAGATCTTTGTCTTATTGCACGCGGGGCAAAATTTCAGGTCATTCTGAGTTATGTAGACCAAGTTATGGTCATTTTACTATTGCTGGTCAAATTGCACCAAAATTAGTCACTTTAGGTCATTTTAGGTCATTTTAGGTTCGGCCAGTTTTTGGACCCGAACTTGTGCAAGCTGTTTGACTTGCTTATTGTCATTTCTGGGCTTTTATGTCTTCATAAGACTTGTAGATATGGGTCTTAACTATTCATGGTTAAAATTTCAGGTCAATTGGACCTGTTTTGAGTGAGTTATGGCCTAAAAACTAACTGCTGCCGAAATGGTTAATTTTCAGGCCTCAATTGCACTTAATCCGAATTTGTTCATTTTTCAAGCTACCTTGCAAGAAGAATTTTGGCAAGATTTCTTCATGAAAGTTGGCACATTTTGTGCCTAGTTTCACCTCCAATTGGTCTCATACCAATTGGAGCCACACACTCAAAGTTCTAGGCCTAAAACTCAAACTGCCTTATTGCATTTCTTTCATACACATCAAGGATCACTCCTAACACTTACCAAACTCAACATTCAAGTCAATTCTGGTTGTACCATAACCTAAACATAATTTACAACATATTATAGGTCATTTTGGCAGCTTACACTTACATTCAACAAACACCATAAAGTGCAGAATTTTTCAACTCAATTACAACAATTCAAGCACCTAACCATAACATTTTTTTCATGTCCAACTTCACACCATCATATATACACTCAAACTTCCATAACATCCAACACAAGTCAACATTAATATACCATAAACCAAGCATGAATTCCAGCATTCTTCTAGAGTCAACAACCTGCCGCATTAGTGCATTTACAATCCATTAATTTCCAAGCTTCAAATTTCAATTCACATTTACATATACTAAGTATACATCACCCAAACAATTTCCTACACAATATACATTTAAACAATCATTTAATTCATCATTTACAAGCAAAAATAAACTGCCTTCAAAGTGTTTCCATGGCTGCCAAAAGTACACATCCCCATTCAACATCAAACCTCAAAAATTTCTTCATAAATCAAACACCCATAACATCCTTACAAACTTTAATTAAAGAATAATAAAAAACTGAAACTTACCACTTTGGAAATTCTTCAAAACTCCACAAAAACTTTCCTTTCTTGCTGCCTATCTACTGCCCATGGTGTGAGGATCAAAATTAATGAAGACAAGTAACCAAAATCTAGCTTGAAAATGGGTGTAAGGAACCATGCATTTGGGTGGCCATGGGAGAACCTTGGAACTTCTTCATTTCGACAATGGTGAGGAATGAAGGTTGAAGATGAGCTTAGTGGAAGTAATCTGCCCACTTAATAAATATTTTAATTCCCATAGTGCTCCACTCATGCATTTTTAATCATATTATATGTTTAAGTGCTAATTACCCCATTTACCCTCCATTTTTGTTATTTACATTAGGTACTGTTAAATTAGTTTTTCATTATATTTTTCAAGTGTAATATTATTTATTTTTGATGGACATTTAGGTCAAAAGACAACTCAGGGTGTCAAATGACCACAATGCCCCTATTCAGGTTACATTCCCGATTTTTCGGTAACACCGAGTTTTGTCCGTTTTTCGATTTCTTACTTTTCTTTGTACTAATTATTTAATTTTTATTTAATATTTCTTATGGTATTTATACCTCAATAGGGGTCTATTTAAGTCCTAAAATATTTTTCAGGGTTTCCCGCAGTCCAGGGCTAGTCAACGGTCCACGCCGCGACTTTCCGGTGCGGTCACCCATCGCTAGGGTTCTCGGCTCGCTTAACTTGGTTACATTTCTTTGCTATTATTTTTCCTTTATTTTTCTTCTATTTTCTTTTCTTGTATTTTCTTTTCTTGTATTTCATTATTTTATGTCTCCTCAATCATAACAAAGTGTAATTCTAGGCATCCTAGCTGTCCGGACAACACTAGTCACCGGAACGGTAGAAGGCACTACCGAACTTAGGGGTGTTACAATTCTCCCCCCCTTAAAATAAATTTCGTCCGCGAAATTTTACGCAATAGCCATCTTACAATAGTCATACGTTTATTTTCTCCTTTCTATACGATCGTATAATCTTTTTTGCCTCAAATTTGTATAAGATTTTTAACAATCTAGTACAACATTTTTTTTTTTGTATAACACCAATCTTCTCTTACTATTGTGCTGTCTAATATTTCGGTTCATGTTCCTTTTTGAATGACCCTTGAGGTCATGTTAGAATCTTTTATCTAGTCATTGGTCCTCTGACCATTCTAGTCATAGTCTTCCTCACATTTGTAACATTTCTTTGTTATATCTGAACCAACTGTTCGAATTTTTACGTCCATAACTCTTTTTATCTTTCAATATTTTATAACTTACTTCCTTTTGTACTGAACTATAACCTTTCGATAATCTAACTTTTGAGTTTTAGATCCCTAAGTAGGATTTTCAAACTTATTTCTAACAATTAAATTCTGTCCTGGCATAACTATACCAAAACAGATGCCGTTGGCAACTATTCTCATCTAGGTGTACTATCGGGTAGTATGTAGCTCTACACAATAATCTCAAGTTAGTACTGTAATCTGCAGCTTACAGTATAAACATCAAGAACATTGCATAGTTACTATGATACATTCCAATAGATCAGACTTTCCTATCTTTTATCCTTTTCGAATTCACTGATATCCGAATTTATTCTGATTACAATATCCATTAGCAATTACTAACAGTAACATCCTTGCCCTCATCTAGAGCAATTCGATTACTGCATCTTACTTTTACGTCCTCTTACCTTACATTAAGTAGGCTCACCAATTAGCTTTATAATTTATGGTGTGTCAGAAAATACTTTTCGCCGATAAACTCTTCCAAAACTAATTTCACTTATTATCACAATCCTTATCCTAAAGGACTATTCACTAATGCATCAAAATTTATTCCCCTGTAAAGGAATAACAACAGAACATATAATTCTAACACTAACATAAAAGTATTCAGACTCCAGGTCAAACAATACATAAACGAAGAGTGCCATCCTTCTTCTTAATAAATAATACTGGCACTCCCCATGGTGACACACTAGGGCAGATAAAGCCCTTTTCAAGTAATTCTTGCAACTGTACCTTCAACTCCTTCAACTCTGCTGGTGCCATTCTATATGGTGTTATGGAGATTGGATCCACACCAGGCATAACATTAATTTCAAACTTCACCTCTCTTTCCGGAGGTAATCCTGGCAATTCATCAGGAAACACATCTGGAAAGTCATATATTGTAGGGATGTCCCTCAATGCTGAACTCCCCACTTGGGTGTCTACCACATGTGCCAAGTATGCTTCACACCCCTTTCTAATCATTTTTCTGGCTAGTGCAGTCGAAATGACGTTTGATGGCAATAACTGCCTCTCCCCATGTATTACCACATCACTGTACTGAGGGAGGCCAAAAGTGATTGTCTTCAGCCTACAGTCAATCATGGCATGATGCCTGGTTAACCAATCCATGCCCAAGATGACATGATAATCTCTGAAGGGCATTTGAATGAAATCAGATAGAAAAGTGTGTCCTTGGATCACCAAAGGACAATCCCTATACATTTTATTAACCCTGACCTCCTGTCCTAACGGACTTGTTACTAGCACCTAAAAGTCCATTTTTGTGCATGGAACAGCAATGCAATCAATGATGCTAGCACTCACATAAGAATGGGTAGAACCCAGATCAAATAACACAAACACATCCTGATTAAAAGTTGAGAAGGTACCAGCCACAACATCAGATGTCTCTGCCTCTTCCCTCTGTCTCATTGCATAAACTCGATCGAGCACTGCCTTGCTCAATGTTTCATCGTGCCTTGGCCGTCACTGGGCTACCTCTACCCCTGCCTCTACCTCTGCTGGGTGGTTGTGAACTTCTGGTGACAGGGCTCTGAACTGATCCCTCTACAGTAGTAGGAGGTTGTCCAACTCTGCGAGCACTGGTGCAGTCCTTGGTAAAGTGTCTTGTGCCTCCACAGTTATAACAGGCTCCAATAGCCTTATAGCATATCCCACCATGATATCTTCCACAAGTTTCACATTGGCGGGAATGGTAGGAACCTCTGGTACTCTGCTGACCAGATAGAGGAGGTTTCTGTCCTGAATGTCTTCCCCTACTAGACTTCTTGCCACCTCTGCTGTGTCCCCCATAGTTATTCCTCTTTCCAATAGGACCACTGGAACTCTGTTCTACTGATTTTCCCTCTTTCTCTGTCTTCTCTGATTTCTTTTTCTCAGGAGTTGCTTCAGACTCAATTCTTTCTAACTCTAGGGCTTGAGAAACAAGTTCAGAGAAGTTAGTATGTTTGAATCTGACCACTTGTAATCTGATACTGGGCTTCAAGCTAGTTTCAAACCTCTTGCATCTCTCCCTGCTGGTAGCAAGTAAACTTACTGCATAATGGCTCAGGCGGGAAAATTCTCTTTCATACTCAGCCACTGATCTACTTCCTTGTTTCAGACTTAGGAACTCTTGTAGCTTCTGGTCTACATAAGCATCAGGGACATACTTTTGTCTGAATTCCCTGAGAAAGTCATTCCATGTTAGCACTGCAGGTTCTACCAGACTGTGGGGAATGGTTTTCCACCAGTCATAAGCATCCCCCTGTAGCAAAGATACTGAGTATTCAAATTTGTGTTCCTCTGTACAATGCAGTTTCTTGAATACCCTATCCATTCTCTCTAACCACTGTTCTGCCTCTAGAGGATCTACTGTCCCCTTGAACTCTGTAGCCCCATATTTCATCAATTTGTCATACTGTCTAGCAGGAGACTGTGGTTGTACCACTGGTATCTGTATTGGGACTTGAGTAGGCACATTACCAGCCATTTGTTGGAATATTGCAGCCATCTGCTAAGCCAACAGAGCAGGAAACTGCGGTACTGCGGGGGCTGGTGCTGCTGAACCACTGGCATTATATAGGGCTGGGGCATCCCCTTGCACCTCAGCCTCTATAGATTGATCGATTGAACAATCACCCTCTTCCATAGTCAATGCGAGGATCTTAGATCTCCTGAACAAATAACACAAGGAGATTTGCTCCCGTCAGTGCATATTTATAGTGTAATGTACTGTATGTATCAAACAATGATATTGAGCAGTTGTACTATGAAGAAAGAATATTCAAATAACAGGTGAAAACATAATTTAAAAACTTTGCTCTGATACCACTAAAACATGTCACACCCTACCCCTCTGTAAGGCATAACATGATCCCGTAGTATACCTAATGAATTACTAACTTTGTCTACTGATAACCCATTAAATACACTACAAGGGATTTTAAAACTTTTCTTACTTCATTTTACAGTGGTGAGCATTATTTACAGGTGTTTAAAACTTTTTGTGAACTGACTTGAAACAGTTAACACATTTAGACTATTAGTAATTTCTGTAAAAATTTTGGCAGAGTGCCATCTGTATTTTGAATAAAACAGTTCTTCAGAAAACTTGTAAAAGCACTTCAATATAATTCTCAATCTCCACTTCAACAGTTAAACAACACAATTTCTTTCTTAACTCACATCCACAATAATTTTTCAAAGACTGAGATAAAAGAAAGATAATACAATTTTTACAAGTCAAAATACTCATAATTTACTTTACAACTTCAATATACAAATTTAATTTACAACTGCTCAAAACCAAGAACAATATATACATACAGTGAACATACATTACAGTACAAAATGCAAAATGTGGTATACTCAATATACCCGATGATCTCTCGCTGAATGCACTAGCAGCCTAGTCTGCTGCCCCGTCCGTCTGTCTACCTGCGACAGCAATGGAAAGCTATCGCTGAGACAATGTCTCAGTGGTGCACAACATTAACAAATACAACTTTAAATCAAATTTCATAAATCATATAAATGATGGATACATAAAACCATAGTTAAATTCAAGACAATGAATGTCATAAGGAATTTAACACAATATCACATTAAATCTCAGTAATCAAAACATAGTTAAATTCAAAAGACAGCGAATGTCAATAAGAATTTAAACTCCAATTCACAATATCACAATAAATCTCAATAGCCAAAACATAGTTAAATTTAAAAGACAGTGAATGTCAATAAGAATTTAAACTCCAATTTACAATATCACAATAAATCTCAATAGTCAAAACATGGTTAAATTCAAAAGACAGTGAATGTCTATAAGAATTTAAACTCCAATTCACAATATCACAATAAATCTCAATAGTCAAAACATGGTTAAATTCTAAAGATAGTGAATGCCAATAAGAATTTAAACTCCATTTCATAAATTATCAAATCACATAATAACACAATTTAGTAGAATAATTTAAGAATACAGTGTTGCCAATTCATTCACAACTTAAGCCATGACACAAAATTTCCGATCAATGCCGCGTTGTACACCACGACAAAGCAATCACAACCCCACTAATTGAAATCAATGTGGAAGGGAGCTAGCTATATAATGAGTACTCATCCGATCACCTCAACTGGTAAACCAGAGAGGGAGAAAAATAAACGATCACGACTCCATAAATGGCGAAGGAAAATAAACGATCACAACCCCATAAATGGAGAAGGAATGATACGATACTGTCATGCTAAGTGTGAACACAAAATCAATTCCAAATATTTTATTCAAATGATTCGTGAGAATCCAATAAATTTCCAAAGTCATAATTTCATTCACAAAATGGCAACAAAATTCATAAGTAACTTCAATTTTCACAAATCACACTAAATAATTTTTTCCATAGTTTCAAACCATTTACAATGCTTTTCAAGCAATAAGTATCCATTCAAACACATTTCCATAATTAAAAACAATAATATACGAATAGTCATAATTTATTTCAATTGAAAAATTCAAAAGAAATAACTGTTGTGCACAAACCTCTGACATCTATCTCCTGGTCTTGACTCAGTGTTTCCTTCCCTTTCCCTAAGTCTTTGCTAACTGAGAAACACAATTTGAAGTGTTTCAGTACTTAATCAAATTGTCTCTAACGATAATGCTTGATAATTAATTTACTGAATTCTATTATTTGCTTAGTCAACCTAATATGTCGACCCTCGATGCATTCTAGGTGAATTAGGTTTTAAGGTTACCAAAATGTCACATTCAATAGTTGTTACACTCATTTCATATAGGCATTTTAGGGTAGTTTTGCATTCATTTTGCACTTATATTTTAGTATATTTTATGTTTTTAGCTTTATTTTAGCCTATTTGTTGAATTTAAATACTTTATATTTGATTTTCGTAATTTTGTTGTTTTTGATAGGATTTTGTGGCAAATCGAAGATCAATGAGTGCAATAGGAAATAATTTGAAGAGATTTGAAGTTCTTTAAGCATGGAGGAAAGTTGAAGAAATCAAGCCTTGAAAGAGCAAACTAGCCGAAATTTGATTGAGACTCTGCTTAAGGTCATGCTTAGGGTAAAGCGGCAGTGCTTAAGGTGCAGCACAAGTCAAGCATGAGCAGAAAAGTCCATTTTACTCTAAGTCTGCTGAGATATGCTGAAGGTCTGCTTAACCTTAAGCAGACAGTGTGACCAGAGGCTAAATTTGCTAAGAAGCTGCTTAGGGTTAAGCCGAACCCTAAGCAGAATGCCCAGAACGTGAATAGTGCTGCTGACTTGGATAATTTTACACCTCATTTCCTATCCACTCCTTGGCTCTTATTTACTTTTAGGGCAACTTTTAGGGACGATATAAATACATCATTTCCTTATTTTTGCCACAAGAGGAAGGGGGAAGAAAACAAAAAGAAAAGAAAATCTGATAGAAAGGGGGAGAGAAGACGCCATTTCCCCTGGGGAAGGAGCTGCTGCACCAGTTTTGAAGCTCCAGAAACCAGAGGCTTTGGTTCTTCCACCTGGGTTTTTCTATTTCAGTCCTCTTATCATGTTTTCCTTTACTTTTCCATCTATATTTCTTGTAAATACCATAATGAGTGAGTAATTTCCTTAGATTTCAGAGTTGGGAAATATGTTTTAGATTAATTAGTGGATTTGGATTGGGTATTTCCTTATTTTATATGAATATGAGTTTTGATTCCTTCCTTGTGTGCTTGATTTACTTGCCTAATGTTGGTACCCATTGGGTATTGTGTTAATCTTTGATTGAAGGACCGAAAGGTGAAAGTCATTGATAGTTAATCAAGGATTGGAACTTAAAATCACCTAGATTTAGAAATAAACTAGGACTTTAAGAGGAATTAATTATTGGTTACAAAACTTAATGGGTTTTAAAGTAATCAAATACATACGAAAGTAGGTTTGGTTATTTTAGAATACACTTTGATATGCTTGAAAAAGATATTAAAGGGATTTAGAATCAATTTCCTTCAAACTCTATTTTTCCCTAAAAATTGGAATGCCCAAGACAAATCCCAATTGATTTATGCATAAACCCCCAACTCTGGGATCACTTTTACCATAATTAGACTTTCGTTTAAATTACCCATTGTCAACTTCAGTTTAATTGCAAACTAGAATTAGAATTTATTTGTTTACTCTTTACCCATTTCAACTAGATTAATCAATTTACCTTGCTCATTCACATTTACCATTTATTCATTAATCATTAGCCCAAATAATCGCTTCATTCATAATTTAGTAATCAAACAGCAAATCCTCGTGGGAACGATACTTGATTCATCACTTTATTACTTGAGACGACCCGTATACTTGCGGATTCGCCACATCAAGTTTTTGGCGCCGTTGCCGGGGATTTGATTTTTGCTTGATATTAAACGATTGTTTGTTTGGTTAATTTGGGCATTTTATTTTATTTTCTTTTTACCATTTTACTTTGAGAATTTGTTTATTTTTGTTTTTCAGGTGCTTTATTTTATGAGAAGGTCAAAAAGTGAAGAAATCAATCTATTCTTTGACCCAGAAATAGAGAAGACAGCAAAAGCTTTAAGAGCAGAATCTAAAAGGAGAAAAGCTGAAATTAAAGCTCAACAACAACAAGAAAGAGCACAAGAGCAAGAGCAAGTACAAGAAGAAATGGCTGACAACAATAATAACAACAATAACAACCGCTCTGTGAAGGATCATGCCTATCCTAACATTGGAGATTTCATGCCAAGTATCACAAGACCAAGGGTAGAAGCTAATAATTTTGAATTGAAGCCTGCACTTTGTCAAATGGTACAACAAGCACAATTTGGAGGAAATCCAAGTGAAAGTCCACATGTGCATCTGGCACACTTTCTTGAGATCAGTGATATGTTGAAGATAAATGGAGTTTCTGATGATGCAATTCGACTCAGATTATTTCCTTTTTCTCTAAAGGACCGAGCTAGAGAGTGGTTACATTCTTTGCCACCGGGTTCTATCACAACATGGGATGAACTTTCTCAAGCATTTTTGGCTCAATATTTTCCACCAAGCAAGACAGCTAAGCTGAGAAATGAGCTGACTTCTTTTAAACCTAGAGATGATGAGAGCTTGTATGAAGCATGGGAGAGGTACAAGGATTTGCAAAGGAGATGTCCACATCATGGGATTCCTAAGTGGATGCTTGTTCAACACTTTTATAATGGAGTTTCACCAGCTATTAGGAGTACAATTGATGCATCTTCTGGAGGTGACCTTATGGAGAAATCTGAAGATGAAGCTTTTTCTGCTCTTGATAAAATTGCTTATAACAACTACCAATGGAGTTGTGAGAGGAATGAGATCAAGAAACCAGCTGGTATGTTCGAGCTTGATGCCATGAATATGATTAATGCTAAGTTTGATGCTTTGACAAAGAAGATGGACAAGTTAAGTATGAAAGTAGATTCTTCATAGGAGGTTACGTAATACACTAGAAATTGAGTCGCAAATGTCAATTGTGCAGATTTTTCTGCACTTAATCAAGATTTTTCAAGTGAGCAAGTGGATTATGTGGGAACTACAATCAAAGATCGGTGGTAACCCATTTTCTGCAACTTATGATCCAAAGATGGAGAAACCACCCAAATTTCTCTTGGGAGGTAGACAAGGGCAAAATCAGAATTTTCAAAGAACCTTACGGATATCAACAAAATCGAATTTTCAGAATAGAGGGCCTCCTCCTGGAATTTTTAAACCTCAAAATGTACCTGCTCCACCTCTACCACAACAAGCACAACTAGACAAGACAACTAGATTGGAATCTATGATTGAAACTCTTCTTGTGAGCCATCAAAGTCAACAAGAAATGATTTCTCAATTAGCATCTAAAGTGGATCAAATGGCAACACACAACAAGATGTTAGAGAATCAAATAGCTCAACAAGCTAGCTCTTCAAATAGCAAAGCTTTAGGGAAGCTTCCTAGCCAACCTGAGAATCCAAGAGATCAATGCAATGTCATATTACTTTAAGAAGTGAAAAGGTAATGGGGAAAAACACAAAATTGAAGTAAAGTTGAAAGAAAAGAAAGATGAGTGTGAGAGTGAATCCACTTCAACTAAAGCTAAAGCTAGTAAGGAAGCAAATGAAGAGAAAGAAGATAAAAAGAAAATAGAAGAGAAATATGTGCCTCCTGCACCATACAAGCCACCATTGCCCTTTCCTCAGAGGTTTCATAAAGCACAATTAGATAAGCAGTTTGGGAAATTCCTTGAAGTTTTGAAGAAGTTGTATATCAACATTCCATTCACCGATGTCATTTCTCAAATGCCTTCTTATGCTAAGTTTTTGAGGGAGATTTTATCAAATAAAAGAAGGTTGGAAGATTATGAAACTGTTGCACTTACTGAGAAGTGCAGTGCTTTATTGCAGAACAAGCTCCCACCAAAGCTGAAAGATCCTGGAAGTTTTTCCATACCATGTCACATTGGAGAAACAAGTATTGAGAGAGCATTATGTGACTTGGGGGCTAGTGTTAGCTTGATGCCACTTTCCATATGTGAGAAGTTAAAGGTTAGAGATCTAAAGCCCACAACTATTTCTTTGCAGTTAGCTGACAGGTCTATAAAGTATCCAGTTGGGATTTTAGAGAATGTACCATTAAAAGTTGGAAAGTTTTTCATTCCGGTGGATTTTATTGTACTAGAGATGGAGGAGGATGTAAGAACGCCCATCATACTTGGAAGGCCATTTTTAGCCACTGCAGGAGCTAATATAGATGTAAAGAATGGGAAATTGAAGTTGACAGTGGGGGAGGAGGAAATAGAGTTTAATTTATTCCAAAATTCCAAGGAACCAGCTGTGTTGAATTCTTGTTATAGGGTAGATGTTATAGAGCATGATGCTGAAACTGAAGTTACTAAACTAGAGGAAAATCAAGCTATTCCAATGCAATGCAATCAGCATAAAGTGCAAAAGAAAAAGTCAGCTTCACCATCTCGTTTGATTAACAATGAAGCTTCAAAAGTTAAGCTCAAGCCTCCATCAAAATCACTCAAAAGAGGAGATTCATCTAAAGTTTGTAAGAATATTCCTCAAGATATAGTTGGGATTCTGAACAAAGCAACAGGTATTTTCACACATAATGGGAAAAAGTTGAAATATAAATTCATTTCAGCACCTGTTGTGAAGGGAGGTAATATTTTCCAATTCCAACCACCATGAGCTTTGAAAAGAAGGTCAAGCTTAAGACCTTAAACAAGCGCTTCTTGGGAGGCAACCCAAGCGTATCCTTTTATAGTTTATTAATTTCCATTTCATTTCATTTTCAGTTTTCACCCTCATTAAACTCAAAAGTGACATTTGTTTATCTTTTGTAGGTCATTCATGAAGATTGGGCAAATTAACACTTGTAGCAAAAATGAAGAATTGAGAAGGAACAAGTGTAAAGCAAAATTCTGCACTTTATGCAGTACCTGTGAACAGTAACACCTTTAAACTTGTGCTAAATTGCTGATATTGCAATCTACTTGATAGCACATGTTTAATTTTGTGTCTTGTGTAAATTCTGTGAAATACAACTTGGATGAGGATCAATTTTGATATTTAGGACTGATGTGAGCTTTATTGAAGTGCAAAAATAGTGTTTGTTGAGTTTCACCTTTTAGTGTATATATAATTTTGTAGTCTGATAGGAATTTGCATGTTTTTGTTTGAATTGCTGCTAGTTTTTGAAATCTGCAGATTTTGGTTACTGTTTATGCTACTGTTCATGCTGCTTAAAAGGTCAATTTCTATGTCTTTTCTGCAATTCTTGAATGATTGGAACTTGTCTCAAATGCTGTTGAAATGTACCTTTGGTATAAGTAGAGAAAGGAGACCATTTCATTAAGTGTGCACAAAGGTAGTCAAAATTGATGCCTAAATTGAAAAATGCTTGCATAAGCTAAATGAAAATATATAGTGTTTGATGAGTTCTAAGAGATGATGAGCTTAAATTCCTCAAATTTATGGTGTTTGTGTGTATTTGGTAATTGCTAAGGGTCATGACAGCATTCCATAGCATTTGGACTGTTTTTGGTAAGCAAAACCACAATTTTTCCCAAAACTAAACTTGTCGATGATGTTGCTTACTAAGCAAAGTCTTAAGCAAATTCTCACTGAACCTTATGCTTAACCCCAAGCATGGCCCAAATTACTGATTACGCCCCACATTTTAAAAAGCCCAAAACTTCCGCCATTTTTATAAAACCTCGCCACAACAAATTGGCCCAATCTTATAACAATTTATATCATTGGGGCCAAGACATGCTTCAAGAAATGAAAGACCTCAGAAAATTTGGAACCGCTTCAAGCTTGATCACAATGAAACTATCAGAACTCAGGCGGACTTCGATGCAAAGAAGAAAGCCTTGACAAAGAAAGCTTGAACAAGAGTGACAATTTAGTATTAGTTTTAGTGCGAAAGCGATATGATACTAGTTTTTCAATTCAGTTTCTGTGTTAGGTTTATTTTGTAATCTGTTTATTTTAATTTTCAAACTTTAGTAATAGTTGTAATACTTTGGTAATTAGTTTTTATAATTATACTTGCACTTCTTTCCTTTAGTTTATTTTATTTTATCTTATCTTCTGCTATGGACATAGTTATTTTGTGAATGCTTTTTGATTTAATTCTTGATTTAACTGTCAGATTTTATTTCTTTACACTTTTTCATCTTCTTGCACATTATTTTTGCACTTTATCTTTTTCTTCAATCCTAATTTTGTTGATATTGATGAGTTGCACAATTTCCTTTGAGCCGCATCTGTTTCACATCATTTGGAGGTAACAGCTTACCCTTTTACTATTTATGCCTATGGTATGTTGCCAATGCTTATGCTTTCGCTTTACCCTACGCAACAGGTAAAGCAACATCTTAAGCAGTGTAAATTCATACATTTGGGATACTTTTTCACATTTTTCTCTCTAAAGCTTCATTGTTAATATCATTTTGAGCTAATTTTGGAATTCTTGAGCTTATATTGATTTAATCCCCAATTGTATAAATTTCAATAATTGAGTAATTCACACAATTTTGCCCATCTTTGCATTCATTTTAAACATTGAGGACAATGTTTCATTTGAGTTTGGGGGTGAGGGCAAAATTTTTGCAAAATTTTTAAAATTTTCTTTAAAATTTTCATTCATTCATTCATTCATTTATTGCATTTCATTCATCCATATATAGATAATTCATACACTTATACATAAACCACACACATGTCTATACTCATACACATATATTTGCATATAGTTTTCATATAGATTACACTTAGTTTTAATTTGATTTGTGCATTCATTTTAGGATCATGCATATCATAAAAAATAATTTTTTTTTTTACCTTGTCCTTAGAGGATTGAGAATTGCTTTGAAGAGCAATTGAGCTTACTTTTAGAAGGGTTTGATGGATTGAAAGTTCTGGATAGGTGCAAAGTTATTAGATTCTTGCTTTAGTTTATATCTTTTTAGCCAAGGGCCACCCAATCAATTGCGTTGACTTTGAGTGCCTAGAGAAAATTCTAGGGTGAGAAATAGCTAATTGATGTCTCATCAATCCTAGAACAATCTTTCTAAACCTTTCAAGGCGAAATCATAGCATGCACTTGAAAAAGAAATGATCTAGGCATTCTTTGAATTTTAAACCCATATTTTAGCCTTAGCCAACCTCACTTAAAAATTTCCCTTTGGAACCAATTTGAGCCAACATTTATCCCTCTTATTCCTTTGGAACCCACATTACTACCTAGCCATAAACTCAAACACTTACCTACCCTCCATGAGAATAATTCTTTGAGTGATAGATACACATAAAAAAAAATAAAAAAAATATATATATATAACAATTAGTTGGGAGAAGTGGCTAAAGTAAAAAAAAAAAAAAAAGCTAGCAAATTCAATTATGGTATGTAAAGTAATTCACCACTCAAATACACAAAGAAATGAGTTTGGGGGTGAATTGAAAGGGACAATTATAATTCAAAGTCAATGTTTTTATGTAGTCCCTCTAAAAGCTTCAAAATTATATGCTAGCATTGGTGAATAGTTGTAAAGTTCCTTCTCCCATTTGATTCCAAAAAAAAAAAAAAAAAAAAAAAAAAGATAGAAAAAAAATTTTGTGTGTCTTGATCTTTTAATAATTTGATTATTCTCATATTTTGTTACCTTTATCCTTTCTTTGTTAGCCACATTATTACCCCCTTAGCCCCATTATAACCCTTGAAAGTCCTTTTGATCTTTTGATGGTGTTTTGTTACATTAGTGGAGATTGGAATAGGAAAATTGCCTATGGGATTGTGATATCTAATCCATTCATTTACTTCCATCAAGTTTTTGAGACACTTTAACTTATGGATTACCCTATAGTCTATTTAGGCATAATTATTCTTTGTGATTGATTGGTTTGGGCTTGATAATATGGATAATTGACCCAAGGCTAAGCGGTGATAACTTTGGTAAGGATTAAATTCTTGGCACCTTGAAAGTGGGTATATGGTGTGTTGGTGGCTAAAGGTAAGCTTGAGAGTTCGGATAAGTAATTTTCATAAATTTAAGGTAAGGTACCCCAAATTGCATTAATTGTTTTTAATTTGCTTGAGGACAAGCAAAGGTTTGAGTTTGGGGGAATTTGTTACACTCATTTCATATAGGCATTTTAGGGTAGTTTTGCATTCATTTTGCACTTATATTTTAGTATATTTTATGTTTTTAGCTTTATTTTAGCCTATTTGTTGAATTTAAATACTTTATATTTGATTTTCGTAATTTTGTTGTTTTTGATAGGATTTTATGGCAAATCGAAGATCAATGAGTGCAATAGGAAATAATTTGAAGAGATTTGAAGTTCTTTAAGCATGGAGGAAAGTTGAAGAAATCAAGCCTTGAAAGAGCAAACTAGCCGAAATTTGATTGAGACTCTGCTTAAGGTCATGCTTAGGGTAAAGCGGCAGTGCTTAAGGTGCAGCACAAGTCAAGCATGAGCAGAAAAGTCCATTTTACTCTAAGTCTGCTGAGATATGCTGAAGGTCTGCTTAACCTTAAGCAGACAGTGTGACCAGAGGCTAAATTTGCTAAGAAGCTGCTTAGGGTTAACCCTAAGCGAGAATGCCCGTAACGTGAATAGTGTCACGACTTGGATAATTTTACACCTCATTTCCTATCCACTCCTTGGCTCTTATTTACTTTTAGGGTAACTTTTAGGGACGATATAAATACATCATTTCCTTATTTTTGCCACAAGAGGAAGGGGAAGAAAACAAAAAGAAAAGAAAATCTGATAGAAAGGGAGAGAGAAGACGCCATTTCCCCTGGGGAAGGAGCTGCTGCACCAGTTTTGAAGCTCCAGAAACCAGAGGCTTTGGTTCTTCCACCTGGGTTTTTCTATTTCAGTCCTCTTATCATGTTTTCCTTTACTTTTCCATCTATATTTCTTGTAAATACCATAATGAGTGAGTAATTTCCTTAGATTTCAGAGTTGGGAAATATGTTTTAGATTAATTAGTGGATTTGGATTGGGTATTTCCTTATTTTATATGAATATGAGTTTTGATTCCTTCCTTGTGTGCTTGATTTACTTGCCTAATGTTGGTACCCATTGGGTATTGTGTTAATCTTTGATTGAAGGACCGAAAGGTGAAAGTCATTGATAGTTAATCAAGGATTGGAACTTAAAATCACCTAGATTTAGAAATAAACTAGGACTTTAAGAGGAATTAATTATTGGTTACAAAACTTAATGGGTTTTAAAGTAATCAAATACATACGAAAGTAGGTTTGGTTATTTTAGAATACACTTTGATATGCTTGAAAAAGATATTAAAGGGATTTAGAATCAATTTCCTTCAAACTCTATTTTTCCCTAAAAATTGGAATGCCCAAGACAAATCCCAATTGATTTATGCATAAACCCCCAACTCTGGGATCACTTTTACCATAATTAGACTTTCGTTTAAATTACCCATTGTCAACTTCAGTTTAATTGCAAACTAGAATTAGAATTTATTTGTTTACTCTTTACCCATTTCAACTAGATTAATCAATTTACCTTGCTCATTCACATTTACCATTTATTCATTAATCATTAGCCCAAATAATCGCTTCATTCATAATTTAGTAATCAAACAGCAAATCCTCGTGGGAACGATACTTGATTCATCACTTTATTACTTGAGACGACCCGTATACTTGCGGATAAGTCGCCAACAATAGTCTTTTAGGGTTGGTACATGTTACCAAATTCATTTCCATGTATCTTGCATTTTCTTACAATTTGCTGGATTCCGGGATACTGGTTTGACCTAGCCAGACGACCTAGTTCCCTCTGTTTTCCTGTTTCAGTCAAAACTAAAAACTTGTAGATCTATGTCTTATTGCACGCAGAAAAAAATTTCAGGTCATTCTGAGTTATGTAGACCAAGTTATGGTCATTTTACTATTGCTGGTTAAATTGCACCAAAATTGGTCACTTTAGATCATTTTAGGTCATTTTAGGTTCGGCCAGTTTTTGGACCCGAGCTTGTGCAAGCTGTTTGACTTGCTTATGGTCATTTCTGGGCTTTGATGTCTTCATAATACTTGTAGATATGGGTCTTAACTATTCATGGTTAAAATTTCAGGTCAATTGGACCTGTTTTGAGTGAGTTATGGCCTAAACACTAACTGCTGCCCAAATGGTCAATTTTCAGGCCTCAATTGCACTTAATCCGAATTTGGTCATTTTTCAAGCTACCTTGCAAGCAGAATTTTGGCAAGCTTTCTTCATGAAAGTTGGCACATTTTGTGCCTAGTTTCACCTCCAATTGGTCTCATACCAATTGGAGCCACACACTCAAAGTTCTAGGCCTAAAACTCAAACTGCCTTATTGCATTTCTTTCATACACATCAAGGATCACTCCTAACACTTACCAAACTCAACATTCAAGTCAATTCTGGTTGTACCATAACCTAAACATAATTTACAACATATTATAGGTCATTTTGGTAGCTTACACTTACATTCAACAAACACCATAAAGTGCAGAATTTTTCAACTCAATTACAACAATTCAAGCACCTAACCATAACATTTTTTTCATGTCCAACTTCACACCATCATATATGCACTCAAACTGCCATAACATCCAACACAAGTCAACATTAATATACCATAAACCAAGCATGAATTCCAACATTCTTCAAGAGTCAACAACCTGCCTCATTAGTGCATTTACAATCCATTAATTTCCAAGCTTCAAATTTCAATTCACATTTACATATACTAAGTATACATCACCCAAACAATTTCCTACACAATATACATTTAAACAATCATTTAATTCATCATTTACAAGCAAAAATAAACTGCCTTCAAAGTGTTTCCATGGCTGCCAAAAGTACACATCCCCATTCAACTTCAAACCTCAAAAATTTCTTCATAAATCAAACACCCATAACATCCTTACAAACTTTAATTAAACAATAATAAAAAACAGAAACTTACCACTTTGGAAATTCTTCAAAACTCCACAAAAACTTTCCTTTCTTGCTGCCTATCTACTGCCCATGGTGTGAGGATTAAAATTAATGAAGACAAGTAACCAAAATCTAGCTTGAAAATGGGTGTAAGGAACCATGCATTTGGATGGCCATGGGAGAACCTTGGAACTTCTTCATTTCGGCAATGGTGAGGAATGAAGGTTGAAGATGAGCTTAGTGGAAGTAATTTGACCACTTAATAAATATTTTAATTCCCATAGTGCTCCACTCATGCATTTTTAATCATATTATATGTTTAAGTTCTAATTACCCCATTTACCCTCCATTTTTGTTATTTACATTAGGCACCACTAAATTAATTTTTCATTATATTTTCCAAGTGTAATATTATTTATTTTTTATGGACATTTAGGTCAAAAGACAACTCGGGGTGTCAAATGACCACAATGCCCCTGTTCAGGTTGCATTCCCGATTTTTCGGTAACACCAGATTTTGTCCGTTTTTCGATTTCTCACTTTTCTTTGTACTAATTATTTAATTTTTATTTAATATTTCTTATGGTATTTATACCTCAATAGGGGTCTATTTAAGTCCTAAAAATATTTTTCAAGGTTCCCCGCAGTCCAAGGCTAGTCAATGGTCCACGCCGCGACTTCCCGGTGCGGTCACCCATCGCTAGGGTTCTCGGCTCGCTTAACTTGGTTAAATTTCTTTGCTATTATTTTTCCTTTGTTTTTCTTGTATTTTCTTTTCTTGTATTTCATTATTTTATGTCTCCTCAGTCATAACAAAGTGTAATTCTAGGCATCCTAGCTGTCCGGACAACACTGGTCACCGGAACAGTAGAACGCACTACCGAAATTAGGGGTGTTACAATCTATATCTTATGGAACGCGGGAAAAAATTTCAGGTCATTCTGAGTTATGTAAACCATGTTATGGTCATTTTACTATTACTGGTCAAAATGTATCAAAATTGATCACTTTAGGTCATTTTAGGTTCGGCCAGTTTTTTGACCCAAACTTGTGCAAGCTTTTTGACTTACTTATGGTCATTTCTGGGCTTTGGTGTCTGCATAAGACTTGTAGATATAGGTATTAACTATTCATGGTCAAAATTTCAAGTCAATTGGACCTGTTTTGAGTGAGTTATGGCCTAAACACTAGCTGCTGCCCAAATGGTCAATTTTCAGGCCTCAATTACACTAATCCGGATTTGGTCACTTTTCATGTTACCTTACAAGCAGAATTTTGGCAATCTTCCTTCATGAAAGTTGGCACATTTTGTGCCTAGTTTCACCTCCAATTGGTCTCATACCAATTGGAGCCACACACTTAAAGTTCTAGGCCCAAAACACAAACTGCCTTATTGCATTTCTTTCATACACATCAAGGATCACTTTTAACACTTACCAAACTCAACATTCAAGCCAATTCTGGTTGTACCATAACCTAAACATAATTCAACATTATTATTCCATAAACCAAGCATGAATTCCAGCATTCTTCAAGAGTTAACAAACTGCCGCAATGATATACCTCTATAATTGCCTTCAAACTCAAAGTTTTCACTTGGTCACCATTCCATATACATGAAGTTAACTTACCTAAACTTTGAATCACATTAGTCAAAGTTAATTCTCCATAATACATGTAATAATATTTCATTTAGTGTATAATCCCATGGCTGTCCATTTAGACAATCACGCATATAATTCCAAATTCAACAAAAATTTCCAATTCAAGTGTTCAATTTAACATACATCAATAATTAACCTACCAAACTTTGATTTACTTTAATCAACACTAATACCCATCAAATGCATGTGAAAATAATTCAAGTTCTTAAATTGCCATGGCTTCCTAAACTAGTTCATAATAACAATTCACCAAAATCTCAAAATTTCTTCATCAATTCAATGATCTCAAGCTTCCCATAAACTTTACTTAAGAAATAAATCAATTTAAACACTTACCTATTGTTGAGGCTTGTTAAATCTTCACCAAACTCCCTTGATTTTAGTATCTACTTCTTCCTTGTGAGGTGGGGATCAAGATTAGTGAAGAAACTTTGGTGTTTGGAGGTGAAAATGGAGGAGGTTTGGAAGCTTTAAAGATTTCGGCTATGGAGGATTTTAATGGATTTCATTTCGGAATGGAGGTTTTGAAAGGTTGAAGATGAAGTATAATGGCCATACATCTGCCCACTTAGTGAATATTTTAATCCATAGTGCTCCACTCATCCTAATTTAACTATATTATATGTTTTAAATGTTAATTACCCAATTTGAACCCCATTTTTGCTATTTATATTAGGTACCACTAAATTAATTTTTCATTATATTTTCCAGATGTAATATTATTTATTTTTAATGGAAATTTAGGTCAAAAGACAACTTGGGGTGTCAAATGACCACAATGCCCCTGTTCGGATTGCATTCCCGATTTTTCGGTAACACCAAGTTTTGTCCATTTTTCGATTTCTCACTTTTCTTTGTACTAATTAATTAATTTTTTTTTGATATTTCTAGTGATATTTTATACTTAAATTGATGTCTCTTTAAGTCCTAAAAATATTTTTTCAGGGTTCCTCGCAGTCCAGGGCTAGTCAACGGTCTACGCCGTGACTTCCCGGTGTGGTCACCCATCGCTAGGGTTCTCGGCTCGCTTAACTTGGTTACATTTCTTTGCTATTATTTTTTCTTTGTTTTTCTTGTATTTTCTTTTCTTGTATTTCATTATTTTATGTCTCCTCAGTTCTAGGCATTCTAGCTGTCCGGACAACACTGGTCATTGGAACAGTAGAACGCACTACCGAACATAGGGGTGTTAAAATTCTCCCCCCCCCCTTAAAATAAATTTTGTCTTGAAATTTTACCTAGCATTAGTCTCTGAACAGCTGTGGGTGTTGTCTCCTCATATCCTCTTCATGTTCCCAAGTAGCTTCCTGGCCTGAATGATGATTCCACAGCACTTTAACCAGGTGTATTTGTTTGTTCCTCAGCTGCTTCACCTCATATGCCAGAATTTCTATGGGTTCTTCCTCATATGAGAGGTCTGGATTTACCTCAATCTCTTCAATTGATAGTACATGAGATGGCTCAGATCTGTACCTCCTTAACATCGACACATGGAAGACACTGTGTATCCTTGCTAGCTCTGGAGTTAATGCCAACTGATATGCCAAAGGACCCACTCTTTCCAGAACCTCATATGGTCCGATGAAACGAGGACTCAGTTTCCCCTTTCTACCAAATCTCATAATCCTCTTCCAAGGAGAAACTTTGAGGAATACCTTATCACCCACTGCATATTCAATATCTCTTCTCTTCATATCAACATAGGACTTTTGTGATGCGATGCACCTTGAGTCTATCTCTGATCAATCTGATCTTTTCCTCTGTCTACTGAACAATTTCTGGCCCAATCATCTTCCTTTCACCTAATTCATCCCAACATAAGGGAGTTCTGCACTTTCTGCCATACAAAGCTTCATATGGAGGCATCCCAATGCTTGACTGGTAGCTGTTGTTATAAGCAAACTCAATCAAAGGCAAGTGTGTATCCCAACTACCTTCAAACTCAATCACACAAGCCCGTAGCATATCCTCCAATATCTGAATTACCCTTTCAGACTGGCCATCTGTCTGTGGGTGGAATGCTGTGCTGAAGTTCAATCTAGTTCCTAGGGCCCTCTAAAGACTACCCCAGAATCTAGAAGTGAACCTAGGATCTCTATCAGACACAATTGATACTGGCACTCCATGCAATTTTACAATCTCATATATGTACAATCTGGCCAATCTTTCCAAGCTATAATCCATCCGAACTGGCAAAAAGTGAGCAAACTTGGTCAATCTGTCAACTATAACCCATACTGCATCATGACTACTCTGTGTCCTTGGAAGTCCTGTAACAAAATCCATAGTTATCCGTTCCCATTTCCACTCTGGTACTGGCAAAGGATGTAACAAACCAGTTGGAACTTGATGTTCTGCCTTTACTTGCTGACAAGTTAGGCATTTGGAAACAAATTCAGCTATATCTCTCTTCATACCCATCCACCAGTAATGCTCTTTCAGCCCTCTATACATTTTAGTTCCACCAGGGTGCATAGCAAAAGGAGACTCATGTGCTTCCTTCATAATGATCTGTCTCAATTCCACATCACGAGGAATGCACATTCTACCCTGATGTAGCAATAAACCATCATCTCTGACAGAAAATTCAGGTTTCTTGCCCTGCTGGACTTCTTTCAGTAGCTTATGATATTTAACATCACTCTGAGCAGCCATTCTGATCTGATCAATCAACACTAGCTGTACATGCCATGCAACTACTATCTGTCCCTCATCATCAATCTCTAAACTGGCATGCTGTGCTTTCAACTCATATACCATGGACAAAGGAGAAACTCTGAGACTTGCCATAGTCTTGCGACTTAAGGCGTCAGCCACCACATTTGGTTTCCCTGGCTGATAGTCTATTAAACAATCATAGTCTTTAATCAGTTCTAGCCATCTCCTCTGCCTCAAATTCAATTCCTTCTGGGTGCCTAAGTACTTCAAGCTCTTGTGATCTGTGTAAATGTAGCATTTCTCCCCATACAAATAGTATCTCCAGATCTTCAGAGCAAAAACAATAGCTGCTAGCTCCAAATCATGTGTTGGGTAGTTCCTCTCATGCGATTTCAGTTGGCGTGATGCATAAGCAATAACATTCCGATATTGCATCACTACACAGCCTAACCCATTGTGAGAAGCATCACTATAAACTGTGTATTCTTTACCCGGAGTAGGTAAAGTGAGAACTGGAGCTTCAGTCAAACACCTCTTCAACTCATCAAAACTCTGCTGACATTTATCTGTCCACTGAAATTTTACATCTTTCCGAAGCAGTTTGGTCAGTGGAGAAGATAACATAGAAAACCCCTTCACAAACCGATGGTAATATCCAGCTAAACCCAGAAAACTGCGAATTTCTGTGATGTTCCTGGGCAGCTTCCAATTAAGGATAGCTTCTACCTTGCTGGAATCTACCTTGATCCCTTCAGCTGACACAACATGTCCCAAAAAGGAGATTTCTTTTAGCCAAAATTCACACTTTGACAATTTGGCGTATAGCTGTTTCTCCTTTAAAGTCTGCAGTATAATCCGCAGATGTCTGTCATGCTCCTCTGCATTCCTTGAATATATCAAAATGTCATCAATAAACACCACCACAAATTGGTCGAGATATGGTCTGAAGATAGTGTTCATCAGATCCATAAAAGCAGCTGGAGCATTTGTTAACCCGAATGGCATTACTAGAAACTCATAGTGGCCATACCGAGTTCTGAAAGCAGTTTTTGGAATACTTTGCTCTTGCACCTTCAACTGATAATAACCAGATCGCAAATTAATTTTGGAGAATACAGTTGTACCCTTCAACTGATCAAATAGATCATCAATGCGAGGCAATGGATATCTGTTCTTTATTGTCACATTATTCAATTGCCGGTAATCTATACATAAGTGGAGAGTACTATCCTTCTTCTTAACAAACAACACTGGTGCTCCCCAAGGTGACACACTAGGGCGGATGAAGCCCTTTTCAAGTAATTCTTGCAACTATATCTTCAACTCCTTCAACTCTGCTGGTGCCATTCTATATGGTGTTATGGAGATTGGATCCGCACCAGGCATAACATTAATTTCAAACTGCACTTCTCTTTCCGGAGGTAATCCTGGCAATTCATCAGGAAACACATATGGAAAGTCATATACTGTAGGGATGTCCTTCAATGCTGGACTCCCCACTTGGGTGTCTACCACATGTGCCAAGTATGCTTCACACCCCTTTCTGATCATTTTTCTGGCTAGTGCAGCCGAAATGATGTTTGATGGCAATAACTGCCTCTCCCCATGTATTACCACATCACTGTACTGAGGGAGGCCAAAAGTGACTATCTTCAGCCTACAGTCAATCATGGAATGATTCCTGGCTAACCAATCCATGCCCAAGATGATATCATAATCTCTGAAGGGCATTTCAATGAAATCAGATAGAAAAGTGTATCCTTGGATCACCAAAGGACAATCCCTATACATTCTATTAACCCTGACCTCCTGTCCTAGCGGACTTGTTACTAGCACCTCAAAGTCCATTTTTGTACATGGAACAGCAATGCAATCGATGATGCTAGCACTCACATAAGAATGGGTAGAACCCGGATCAAATAACACAAACACATCTTGATTAAAACTTGATAAGGTACCAGCCACAACATCAGATGTCTCGGCCTCTTCTCTATGTCTTCTCTGATTTTTTTTTCTCAGGAGCTGCTTCAGACTCAATTCTTTCCAACTCTATTGCTTGAGAAACAAGTTCAGAGAAGTTAGTGTGTTTGAATCTAACTACTTGTAATCTGATACTGGGCTTCAAGCCGGTTTCAAACCTCTTGCATCTCTCCCTGCTGGTAGAAAGTAGACTTACTGCATAATGGCTTAGGCAGGAAAATTCTCTTTCATACTCAGCCACTTATCTGCTCCCCTGTTTTAGACTTAGGAACTCTTGTAGCTTTTGGTCTACATAAGCATCAGGGACATATTTTTGTCTGAATTCCCTGAGAAAGTCATTCCATGTTAGCACTGCAGGTTCTACCAGACTGTGGGGAATGGTTTTCCACCAGTCATAAGCATCCCCCTTGTAACACCCTCCCGGTAGCAACTCCGTACATTCTACTGTTTCGGTGACCAGTGTCGGTCCGGACAGCTAGAACGTCCGAAAAAATATTTAAACTAAAGTCGGGAATCATAATTAACTCAAATATTACTAAGAAAAATTTAGCAAAAATTTTAGAAATAAAATGCAACTAAGTCAAATGAGCCGGTGCCCAAGCGATGGGTAACCAGAGGTAAGTTGCGGTTCTCGCAACGAGGAGCCCTAGACCTGGGAAAAAATTCATAAAATAATTTTTGGGACACCAGAGAAGGGTCATTGAGGTTCCTATGGCATTAGAATGCCAAGAAAATATTTAGAAAAATTTTTCAATCGGTACAGACAATTTTGACCCGTTAAGCCAAACGGAGGGCATTTTGGTCATTTCGCCTTCAGAGACGATTTTTGGACGACTTGTCCAGTTGAGTAAATAATTATTATGACATAAAATATGAATTAATGTTGATGAAAAATTAATTTGAAGTTAGTAGAAGAGAAAAGAAAAGAAAATACAATAAAATGCCAATTATGACATATTATGAGGTCATTTAAAATTGTCCACCAATCACAATTAAGTAACCATTTGACTAATTAATAAAAGAGATAAATAAAGACCAAGGAAGACCAAAAACAAGCAGCCATCTTCTTCTTCAAAACGTGATCCTCTCCTCCATAACCCTCCATGGAAGTTTTCTTTAATTACTTCTATTTTCCCATGAATTTGCACTATAAAACCCTAAGTCCCTTCACTAAAAGCTTGTCTCTACCTCTTGGGAAGTGTTTGGCAGCCTAGAAAGTGAAGGAAAGTGAAGTTTTGAGTTGGGGAAAATCTGCCTACAAGAGGTTAGTGCTTACTTTTACAAATATTTCTTTATTTCTATGTTAGGGACTTGAACTTAGTATAAAATTGTAAATTAAATGGACTAAACTCATGTGTATCTATACCATGAATTTTGGCTGCCCTAAGGAAGGAATAGGATTGATTGTTTTGATGGACTTAGAGTGGACTAAATATGATGTTTAAGGTATTTATATACATGGATAATGAGTTAGTGTATTAACTAGGGTAACTAGTGTGAATCACAATGGGGAACTAGGGTTTTGGAGAGTGAAATTTGGTTTTGGCTTATGAAGTGGTAAGTGAACCTTATAAGGGTCAATTAGTGACCATTTGAGGTAAGTTCACCATAATTTGAAGAGATTTAGAGTGATGCAAACTGAATTGGTAGGCTGCCTAGGGTAACCATTAGGGAGGCTGTGATTCCAGCCCACTTGGACTGCCATATCTTTGGCTGTGTTGGTCCAATTGGTGTTTGGCCAATTGGACATGAAACTAGGCTTATAATGGCACATTTTTGCTGAAGAAACCATGCCCAAAAGACCAAAGCAAGAGGACCAAAAGTTGGCCCCAATCCGGATACCCTGCAAACAGCCCCTGCAGAATGACCAAATGAATAGTAACTATTCATTTGGCCATAACTCACTATAGAAATGGTCAATTGATTACAGCAACAAGTTAAGACATAGAAAAACAACTTTCATGAAGAAACCTACCCCAAATTATGACCAGAACCTAATCAAATCATTGAGCAAAGTGAAGTTTACTGTACTGAGATTTCCAGAATTTTCATTTGAGCAGCAATGTTTGGAGGACTATAACTCTCTCTAGAAAACTCGGATTTAGGCCATTCTTTAACCAATGGAAACCTAAGACATGGTAGAACATTTCATATGAAGAAAGTTAGACCAAATTATGAACTTAACTTGGTCAAATTACTGACCAAAGTTGGACCAAAATCTGCCAAAACCCAAAATTTCAGCAGGAATAGTACACGTGAACAGTAAACTTATTTTGGCCATAACTTGAGGTACAAAACTCCAAATGGAGTGATTCAAAAAAAAGAAATTCAACAAGACAAAATAAGGAACATTTTCTATGAAGGAAGTTTTGTCAAATTCCAACAGTAAATCGACCAATGAAACAAAGGCAACTTCGAGCACCAAAGCGAAAATTGGCAATTTTGCCAAAATGACCTAAGCTTTGAGAAAGTGACCAAAACCAACAAGTTTTAAATGAAAAATGTAGTATGTTTGAAGTGCCAAAGTCAATGTACATATTTTCTATGCAAAAGTCAACATTTTAGTTGACTAATGAAGTGAATAGTGACATGAAAACTTGAAATAAGCTTGGAAATAGATTTGGTAATTGATTCCAACAAGTTTTAAATGCAAAATGTGGTACATCGAGAGTGTTAAAACCAATGTACCTATTGTCTATGCAAAAGTCAACATTTTTGTTGACCAATGAGGTGAATAGTGACACCAAAACTTGAAATTCAAAATTTGAAATTAGAAATGCATCTAGGGGACTTTAAATTGCAATTGGCAATTAATACTAGTAAATGTAAAACTCAAAATGTGGGATCTTGGTGTAATTAGAATTAATATATCCATTAAGTATAAAAAGGTCAACATTTTGGTTGACTAGTATGGTGAATAGTAATCAAAATGATTAGTGAATTAAGATGAAGACTTAGAACCAATTCTAAGCTTAAATGCTTAGAATTGTATGACAAATATGGACTATGCATCCTAGTCAAAATTGTTAAAAAGAAATTAGGCCATAAATTTGAAATCCATGAAATATTCATGGATTACTTGAAACATGAAAAATAAGTCACCTAATTGATGTGAACAAATGGAATTCATAAAATATTAGTAACTCAACTTGAAATATAAAATTTGTAATTACATAAGTAGACTCTTGAATGTATAAATGAGAAAGGAAAAATGTTTTGAATACAATGGTACATGTGAACCATTGTTTAGAATTGGGATCAATATGAATAACATAATGAATGGATAAATAAACCATATTAATGTATGAATGAGACATTAGTTCTCATTATTGTAAAGAGGAGAAGTATTTTGAGTACAATGGTATAAAAGGATAATTGATATGAATTGTGATCATATAAATGATCAAATGAATGTATGAATTATGATTGAAATTTATCATGAAATAATGAAGTCATAAAGCACAATATATTAATATTTTAAAGTATCAAATGCCCTAGTATACCTAACAAGATTGGTTTGGATAGTTTGGCATGCCAATAGGGTATTGTTTTAGCGATCGCGAAAGGCTTTATGCTGTATTCATGGCTTTATGCCCGTATTCATGGCTTTTATGCCCGTATGCATGGCTTTTATGCCCGATTATGTGATATCATGGCTTTTTAGCCATACTGACTGCATACATGGTTGACGTTCTGCGTCCCATGGTATGACGGCCCGAGGCACCGCGGTGTCGGTGCCAACGACCGTTATCGATCCGATCGTCTAGTATAGGTTACTTGGGCATCAATTAAAGTATTATTCAATTCATGACTAAGTTAAGTTAAGTATAATGAAAATTCAGTACAATTAAATTAAGTATTGAATGAATAAGCAAAAGAGATTAGCAAAAGAAACATAACAAAAATATAAATTGCAGAAAATGCAGACTTGAAATACAATACAGATAGAATAAATTATATACTGCAGATATCTGAAAAGTTATAAACTAAGCACTTCCAAAGAGGAACAAACTAGTATATAAGATCGTTGATACTAGAAATACCATACCAAATTAAATTGATTCTTGAGTATCCGAATTATCATTTATTTCTTTCTTTACTTGTATATATTATTTCGGTTATATTATTGCACCACTAAGCAGAAATGCTTAGCGCGATGGAATTGCTTCCTCGCAGTAGTCAAGAAGGTAAAACCAGATGGATCATTGAGATTTTTGGAGTCGGATCTGCGAAGTGTCGGAAGAGTTCAAGATTGTCACCTCCTCAAGAATGCATGTAGATAGGGCTCATTTTATACATGTTATGTATATTGTTCATTCCTAGCACATTGTAAATTATTTGTATATCTTGTACAAAATAAACTCATGTAATTAACCTATGAATTATGGAAGCTATTCAAAGTAAGTATTTTAGTATGTGAATTGAATTTGAGTTATAATGAGATTATACTTGTGAATATTGAGATATTGAAAATCTAATGAGATTTCTGAGAAATCTGAATCGCATTGAGATACATTATGTTTGAAAATTTTTGAGACTATTAAGTTTGAGAAATTGAGTATATATTGAAATTGTCTTTGGCGAGTTCGGAAGAATCTGTTAGTCAAATTACAGTAGACACTTTGTCGGATTATCGTTAAAATTTTTGAAATTTCCAACTTAGTTAGATTTTGATAAAAGTAAAAATAGCCTAAATCTTCAATAAAGTTTTTGAATAAATAAATCAAGGACTGTAATGAAATCAGATAAAATAGAGTGCTCCGGCACACTGAGTGGCATAACTTGCTCGGCTACACTGTAGTCGGGTAAGGGGTGTCACACCCCTGTAGCAAATATACTGAGTATTCAAATCTGAGTTCCTCCGTGCAATGCAGTTTCTTGAATACCCTATCCATCCTCTCTAACCACTATTCAGCCTCTAGAGGATCTACTGTCCCCTTGAACTCTGTAGCCCCATATTTCATCAATTTGTCATACTGCCTAGTAGGAGACTGTGGTTGTATCACTGGTGTCTGTATTGGGACTTGAGTAGACACATTACCAACCATTTGTTGGAACATTGCAGCCATCTGCTGAGCGAACCGAGCAGGAAACTGCGGTACTGTGGGGGCTGGTGCTGCTAAACCACTGACATTATGTAGGGCTGGGGCATCCCCTTGCACCTCAACCTCTATAGGTTGATCGAATGAACGATCACCCTCTTCCATAGTCAATGCGAGGATCTTAGATCTCCTGAACAAATAACACAAGGAGATTTCCTCCCGTTAGTGCATATTTATAATGTAATGTACTATATGTATCAAACAATGATATTGAGCAGTTGTACTATGAAGAAAGAATATTCAAATAATATGTGAAAACAAAATTTAAAAACCAGGCTCTGATACCACTAAAACATGTCACACCCTACCCCTCTATAAGGTATAACATGATCCTGTAGTATACCTAATGAATTACCAACTTCAACTACTGATAGCCCATTAAATACACCACAAGGGATTTTAAAACTTTTCTTACGTCTTTTTTTACAGTGGTGAGCACTATTTACAGGTGTTAAAAACTTTTTGAACTGAAGTGATAGAACTAAATGTGATACCCCTTACCCGTCTCCAGTGTAGCCGAGCAAGTTATGCCACTCAGTGTGTCGGAACACCAATTCATGTTTCAATTTCAATTAATCTCTTTTAATTCACTTATCTATAATTTTTTATAAATCTAAATTTTTCCACAAATTTTATAGAAAATCCGGCAGAGTGCTGGCTATAAATTAGAAAAACAGTTCTTCTGAACCTGTTAAAAACACTTCCAATAATATTATCACATTATTCTCAATCAACCTCCAATATATTCTCAACAATTTCTCAATTCACTTCAGTATCTCAAAAATTTAATTCAACTCAAAACACAATCAACTCAATAAAAAAAATGTTCAATTTATAACTGAACATGTTTCATAGATATTTACATCAAAAGCCTAATTACATGAATTTATAATATACATTACATAAGGTTACAAAATACAAAATATCAAAATATCAAAATGGCCTAAGGTCCTACCAAATGCACTGCAATGTGAGGTGACTCTGAACTCTAAGTGCAAATATGAAGGCTCACCCTGTGTGAGGTCTGCAGGACTCCCCAGCTATATCTCTAGTACCTGCGCATGGCAAAAGCGACGCGCTAAGCAATTCTGCTTAGTGGTGACCATATAAAATAAAATAAAATAAAATAAAATAAAATAAAATAAAACATGTGTACAGAATGTATGTTTACATTTTTGGGTGAACTAAGTCTCAAATGGTTATTGCAATATTATTCAATTGAAGTTTGGTAAGATTTATTAATACTGCCTGAGTAACCTAGACTAGTTGACTGGACTGGATAAACGGGTAAACTGGTACTGGGTACTAAGTACCTCGGACCATTACACCATCGGTCACATTGTGTCTCCCAGTGTGCAACAGAACAGCTAATAAGCTGTGATAATTATCAGGGATTAAATCCTTGTATAATAACTCATTATCATAGCCAAAGGCTATTATGTCACCGAATGGCATGGGAAGCCATGAAATACAGAATGGTATAAAGCCATATGCAGTACTGCTAACAGAACCCTATTGGCATGCCAACCTATCCAAACCAATCACATTAGGCCTACTAGGGCATTTAACACTTTTAATTTGTGTAATTCTTTGAAATTGAAATTTTTATGACCACTATTCATTTCATTAGTCAACCAAAATGTTGACTTTTGAATTGACAATAGGTAAATTAGTTTAAATATCATCAACATACCACATTATGCATTTTAAACTTATTGGTATTGGTTGCCAATACCATTTCTAAGCTTAATGTGAATTGGACAAAATTTTCAATTTTCAAAGCTTAGGTTTACTGTTCCATTAGTCACTTTTGCAGTGGGAATTTGGAAAAATGCTCAACATGAAAGTTGTTCCTCATTTTGTCTAGTTGAATTTCTTTTTTTGAATCACTCCATTTGGAGTTGTGTAACTCAAGTTATGGCCTAAAAACCATAACTGGCCGGAATGGGCAGATTCCAAAAATCTAGGCAAAACTGGTTATGCCAGATTTGGTAACCTAAGTTTGGTTGGCAATTTGATTAAGTTATGGTCATAATTTGGGTCAAGTTTCTTCATGAAAATTGTTGGTCTATATGTCACCTTGTTGCTGGTAAAATTTCAGGTGAATTGGACTATGCTACATTGAGTTATGGCCAAATGACCAAATACTGTTCATTTGGTCATTTTGCCCAGGCAGATTGCAGGTCACCCGGATTAGGGCAAACTTTTGGTCAAGTTGGTTTGATTTTCTGGGCATGGTTTCTTCATCAAAGTTGTGCCATTATGTGTGTAGTTTCATGTCCAATTGGCAAAACACCAATTAAACCTCTACAATTCAAGTTATGGCTGTCCAAACAGGCTGAACTCACAGCCACACCTGCAGGTCACACAAGGCAGCCACCCATACACAAATGCCAAGCCTCAACTCACCTTATTCCCTCCTCACACACATTCAAATGGTCACTAATTGACCATTACAATGTTCATATACCATTTCATGAGCAAACCCTAAAATTGTTCAAGTGTCTAATTTTTTTTTTCATGTTCATACATGCACAAATCTTGCATTTCACCTGCTTAACTATGTTCAATCATCCATCCACTATCAAAGGTTGCTCATAACTATTTTGCTATCAAGCAAAATCATCAAACCCTAACTAACCCTAGCTGCTGAAATTTGTAAGGTGCACATACACACATTTTTGTGTTATTTTCTTATAATTCCTACACCATTCATGCCATTGAACATGAATTAAAGCAAAAAGGAACAAGAATTGGACACTAACCTTGAATGGAGCAGAATTTCAAGCTACCCAAACTTCTTTTTTTCTTCCTCTTTTGGCTGCCTAGAGGTTGCTCAAGTTGCTAGGTTAATTTTTTGTGAAGCTAGGTTAGGGTTTCAAGTGAAATTTGGTGAGCTAATGAAGCTTTGGGGTGTTTTAATGGAGGTTTGGGTGGGAGGAGAGGGAAACGGCTGTTTGGAGAAGGAGATGGCTGCTGACTTTGTTTTAATTTTTTTGTTGTATTCTTTTCCCCTTTTATTAGTTAATTTAAATGTTTGTTAAATGTGATTGGTGGAATTTGCTAATGACATCATAATATGTCATAAATGGGCCTTTTATCTCATTTCCTATTCTTTTCTTCTCTACTTATTTTCAATTTAATTTTTAGCAATATTTATTCACATTTTATGTCATAATAATTATTTACTTAACTGGACAAGTCGGTCAAAAATCACCTCTAAAGGCAAAATGACCAAAATGCCCTCCGTTTGGCTTAATGGGCCAAAATTGTCTGTACCGATTGAAAATTTTTTCTATGTATTTTCTTGGCATTCTAATGCCATAATAACCTCAATGACCCTTCCCTGGAGTCCCAATAATTATTTTATAATTTTTCCCCCGGGTCTAGGGCTCCTAGTTGCGAGAACCGCAACTTCTCACTAGGTTACCCATCGCTAGGGCACCAGCTCATTTAACTTGGTTGTATTTTATTTCTAAAATTTTTACTAAATTTTTCTTATTAATGTTTGAGTTAATTATGGTTCCTCACTTTAGTGTAAATATTTTTCCAGACGTTCTAGCTGTCCGGACCGACCTCGTCACGGAGCGATGAGAATGTCTGAGTTGCTACCGAGAGGGTGTTACAACTCTTCCCCTCTAATTTAAATTTCTTCCTCGAAATTTACCTGATGCAAACAGTTGAGGGAACTGTTGCCTCATCGTCTCTTCACTTTCCAAAGTTGCCTCTTCAATGTTGTGGTGCCTCCAAAGCACTTTCACCAGTGGAATTTGTTTATTTCTCAGTTCCTTCACTTTTCGAGCTAGGATCCGTATAGGTTCCTCTTCATATGTCAAATCCGGTTGTACTTCAATTTCTTCCATGGAGATGACATGTGAAGGATCTGAGAGGTATCTTCTGAGCATGGACACGTGGAACACATTGTGGATCTTGTCCAGCTCTGGTGGTAAAGCTAGCCTGTAGGCCACTGGACCCACAAGTTCAATGACTTCATATGGGCCAATAAACCTAGGGCTCAACTTACCTTTTCTTCCGAACCTCAATATTTTCTTCCATGGTGAGACTTTGAGAAATACTTTATCACCAATTGCATACTCTATCTCTTTTCTCTTTAGGTCGGCATAAGACTTCTGTCTATCGGAGGCAATCTTCAGGTTAGCTTTGATTATTTTCACTTTTTCCTCAGTCTGTTTCACCAGGTCTGGTCCTACCAGCTTATCTTCTCCCAATTCAGTCCAACACACTGGTGTTCTACATTTCCTCCCATACAGTGCTTCATACGGAGCCATTTGAATGCTAGCTTGGTAGCTATTGTTGTATGCGAATTCTGCCAGTGGGAGGTATCTATCCCAACTTCCCTCAAACTCAATGACACAACTCCTCAGCATATCCTCAAGGACCTGACATATATTTCATGTTATTATTATCATTTCAGTTCAATATTTGCATTAGTTCAATCGGTTTCAGTTGTTTACTTGGATTACTCTTTCTGATTGCCCATCCGCCTGAGGATGAAAAGCTGTGCTGAAGCGGAGTTGTGTGCCCAAGGCTTCTTGCAACTTTTTCCAAAATCTCGATGTAAACCTTGGGTCTCTGTCAGATATGATGGAAAGTGGGATTCCATGCAGCCTAACTATCTCACTGATATAAAATTCTGTTAGCTTCTCCAAAGAGTAGTCAGTCCTAACTGGTAGAAAATGTGCTGACTTCGTCAATTTGTCCACTATCACCCACACTGCATCATGCTTCCTTTGGGTGAGAGGTAGACCACTAAAAAAATCCATAGTGACCCGGTCCCATTTCCATTCAGGTATGTTTATAGGCTGTAACAAACCCGATGGAACTTGATGTTCTGCCTTAACTTGCTGACATGTCAAACATTTAGTCACATAGTCAGCTATATCCCTCTTCATACCAGGCCACCAATAATAAGGCTTCAAATCATTATACATTTTTGTGCTCCCCGGGTGCATAGCATAAACACTCGTGTGTGCTTTTTCAGAATACTAGTCTTCAGTTCCCCATCATCTGGTACACACACTCTTCCTCTGTAGTATAGACACCCATCTGCTTTCACCTCATATTCATTTTCCTTCCCCTCAGGAATTTTAACCATAATTGCCATTAGTTTTTCATTTGTCTTCTGCCCATCTTGTATTTGCTGTAGTAGGGTTGGCCTCACTTGCAACTCAGCCAAAATAGCTCCATCTTGAGCTAAGGACAGACAGGCATTTAGTGATCTTAAAGCGGTGATGGACTTCCTGCTCAAAGCATCAGCCACTACATTTGACTTCCCAGGATGATAATCTATCACACAATCATAGTCCTACAGGAACTCAATCCATCGCCTTTGTCTAAGGTTGAGCTCCTTCTGAGTTGGCAAATATTTTAGACTCTTGTGGTCTGTATAGATGTAGCATTTTTCACCATATAAATAATGCCTCCATATCTTTAGTGTGAAGATGATTGCTGCTAATTCTAGGTCATGAGTAGGGTAGTTTTGTTCATGTGGCCTTAACTGCCTGGAAGCATAGGCGACCACTTTCCCCTCTTGCATCAATACACACCCTAACCCATTATGCGAGGCATCACTATAGACCACAAAGTCGTTTCCTGACACTGGCTGTGTTAACACTGGTGCTTCTGTCAACATAGCCTTCAACCTCTCAAAACTAGCTTGGCACTTATCGTTCCAGCTAAATTTCACATTCTTATGCAACAACTTGGTCATTGGAGCAGCTATTAAGGAAAATCCCTTCACAAATTTTCTGTAATACCCAGCTAGCCCCAAGAAACTTCTGACCTCAGTTGTATTTCTAGGAGGCTTCCATTCCATCACTGCTTCTATCTTTTTGGGATCTACTCTAATCCCCTCAACTGATACTATGTGTCCAAGGAAGGAGATTTCACTCATCCAGAAGTCACATTTGGACAGCTTAGCATACAGCTTCTTTTCTCGCAGGGTTTGCAGAACAATCCTCAAATGTTCATCATGTTCTTCCTTGGTCTTGGAATACACCAGAATGTCATCAATAAAGACCACTACAAACCGATCTAAGTATGGATGGAAGATACGGTTCATAAGGTCCATAAATGCTGCTGGTGCATTTGTTAACCCAAACGGCATCACTAGAAATTCATAGTGCCCATACCGAGTTCTGAATGCAGTTTTTGACGCATCTGCATCCTTTACCCTCAGCTGATGATACCCTGATCTGAGATCAATTTTTGAAAATACACCAGCTCCTTTCAACTGATCAAACAGATCGTCGATTCTGGGCAATGGATATTTATTCTTCACAGTTACTTTATTCAACTGCCGGTAATCAATACACAATCTCAAGGTTCCATCCTTTTTCTTCACAAATAGCACCGGAGCTCCCCATGGTGACACACTGGGGCGTATGAACCCCTTATCAAGCAACTCTTGCAACTGAGTTTTCAACTCCCTCAATTCAGTGGGTGCCATCCTGTAAGGAGCAATGGAAATGGGTGCTGTACCCGGCATTACCTCAATAGCAAACTCAACTTCCCTTTCTGGTGGTAAACCAGGCAACTCTTCAGGAAATACATCTGGGAAGTCTCTTACTGTGGGTATATCACTCAGGTTTGGCTTAGCTTGCCTAGTATCAACCACGTGTGCTAGGTAAGCTTCACAGCCTTTTCTCATCAATTTTCTTGCAACTATGGCTGAGATAACATTGGACAGGAAATCTGTCCTTTCACCCACAATAGTGATCTCATTACCCTCAGAAGTTTTCAGAGAAATCCTTTTCAAATTGCAATCAACTATTGCCTGATGACGTGACAACCAGTCCATACCCAAAATCACGTCAAACTCGTGGAAGGGCAACTCAATTAGGTCTGCCAAGAATTCATACCCCTGAATCCTCAGCGGACACCCTTTATACACCTTATTCACTACCACACTGTGGCCTAGTGGATTTGTGACCAGAATGTTTTGATCACTTTCCTCTACTAGAACTCCCCTCTCTACGGGTAGTTTGATGCAAATATAGGAATGATTGGATCCTGGATCCACCAATGCATGTATAGAAGTGTTGTAGGGGGAAAAAGTACCCCTGATGACATACGGGGCATCTTGCTCCTCCTGAGCTCTGATGGCATAGGCCCTAGCTGGTATTCTAGTGTCTGGCCTCTCAGCTGACTCAGATGCAGGCCTCAGTGATGGACCAGCTGTCTTAGGTTTACCAGGTTTCCTACCCCTTTGTGGTGCAGGAGCAGGTCTGTCAGTTTGTGTTGGAGCAACAGTAGTAATCCTCTTTGGACAATTCTTGATATGATGTTTTTTCGATCCACACCGTAAGCATGCACCGGTCACTCGCCAACACTCCCCCTTATGCCACTTTTGACAGTACTGACAAGCAGAAGATGCAGGGGTTGGTCCCCTAAACACCGTCCCTGGAGAGCTGCCCATTGATGGTGTGGGCTGGCCTCTCCTCGGTGTGAATCATGTCCGGCCCCTCGAGACCACGACCCTGTGGTGGTCTTAAACTCTGAGCAGGAGGACCCTTACTCTTCTTACTAGGAGCAAAAAATGCACTGGACTGACCCGGACCCCTCTTCTGCTGTGTTTCCCTTCTATTTTGTTCATTGATTCTGACCCTTTCCACTTTTGATGCTACATCTACCAGTTTAGCAAAATCCGTAATCTCTAGTGTTGTGATCATGAATTTGATGTTGTCATTGAGCCCTTCCTTAAACCGTCTTCACCTCTCTGCCTCGGTAGGGACTATCTCCCTCCCATACCGGCTCAGTTTGACAAACTCACGCTCATACTCAGCCACTGACAACTGTCTCTGTCTCAGACTGATAAATTCCCTTCTTCACTCCTCTAAATACACTTTGCTAATATATTTCTTCCTGAACCCTGTGAGGAAGAATTCCCAGGTGATCCGTTCAGGTTGCACCTCACTGGTCACTGTGTCCCACCACTGATATGTGTCATCCTGAAGTAAGGACACAGCACCCACCAGGTTCTGCTCGGGGGTGCAGTTTAGCTATTTTAGTACTATGATGGTTCTATCCAACCAGTTTTCTGTGGCCATGGGATCATCCTCCCTCTTCCTAAAAAAGTCCATAGCCCCATGTTTTCGTAATTTCTCTAGATGAGATTTTTGTGGTGCTGGTGGAGGTTGCGGCTGTGGTTGTGGTGGTGGAATTACCCCCATCATTTGCCGGTAGAATTCAGTCATTTGCTGGAATAGAGCAAACTGAGGTTGGGCAGGTGCCTCAGCTGCTGGTGGAGCAGATTCTCTCTTGCCCCCAGACTCAGCCCTTGGTGGAGCATGACTCTCCACCTCTTCATCAACTGCTCTTTGCGAAGCAGGGTCCATAACCTATTCAAAATGAGAAAACAAACAGATCTGCATCAGTGTCACCTCAACACTTACAAATACAATGCAATGGTATGTACTCTATCTAGACCCAGAAAGGCCTAAACCGATGCTCTAATACCACTAAATGTGACACCCCTTACCCGTCTACAGTGTAGCCGAGCAAGTTATGCCACTCAGTGTGTCGGAACACCAATTCATGTTTCAATTTCAATTAATCTCTTTTAATTCACTTATCTATAATTTTTGATAAATCTAAATTTTTCCACAAATTTTATAAAAAATCCGGTAGAGTGCCGGCTATAAATTGGAAAAACAGTTCTTCTGAACCTGTTAAAAACACTTCCAATAATATCATCACATTATTCTCAATCAACCTCCAATATATTCTCAACAATTTCTCAATTTACTTCAGTATCTCAAAAATTTAATTCAACTCAAAACACAATCAACTCAATAAAAAAAATGCTCAATTTATAACTGAACATGTTTCATAGATATTTACATCAAAAGCCTAATTACATGAATTTATAATATACATTACAGAAGGTTACAAAATACAAAATATCAAAATATCAAAATGGCCTAAGGTCCTACCAAATGCACTGCAATGTGAGGTGACTCTGAACTCTGAGTGCAAATATGAAGGCTCACCCTATGTGAGGTCTGCTGGACTCCCCAGCTATGTCTCTAGTACATGCGCGTGGCAAAAGTGACGCGCTAAGCAATTCTGCTTAGTGGTGACCATATAAAATAAAATAAAATAAAATAAAATAAAATAAAACATGTGTACAGAATGTATGTCTACATTTTTGGGTGAACTAAGTCTCAAATGGTTATTGCAATATTATTCAATTGAAGTTTGGTAAGATTTATTAATACTGCCCGAGTAACCTATACTAGTTGACTGGACTGGATAAATGGGTAAACTGATACTGGGTACTAAGTACCTCGGACCATTACACCATCGGTCACATTGTGTCTCTCGGTGTGCAACAGAACAGCTAATAAGCTGTGATAATTATCGGGGATTAAATCCGAGTATAATAACTCATTATCATAGCCAAAGGCTATTATGTCACCGAATGGCATGGGAAGCCATGAAATACAGAATGGCATAAATCCATATGCAGTACTGCTAACAGAACCCTATTGGCATGCCAACCTATCCAAACCAATCACATTAGGCCTACTAGGGCATTTAACACTTTCAATTTGTGTAATTCTTTGAAATTGAAATTTTTATGACCACTATTTATTTCATTAGTCAACCAAAATATTGACTTTTGCATTGGCAATAGGTAAATTAGTTTAAATATCATCAACATACCACATTATGCATTTTAAACTTGTTGATATTGGTTGCCAATACCATTTCTAAGCTTAATGTGAATTGGACAAAATTTTCAATTTTCAAGGCTTAGGTTTACTGTTCCATTAGTCACTTTTGCAGTGGGAATTTTGAAAAATGCTCAACATGAAAGTTGTTCCTCATTTTGTCTAGTTGAATTTCTTTTTTTGAATCACTCCATTTGGAGTTGTGTAACTTAAGTTATGGCCTAAAAACCATAACTGGCCGGAAAGGGCAGATTCCAAAAATCTGAGCAAAACTGGTTCTGCCAGATTTGGTAACCTAAGTTTGGTTGGCAATTTGACTAGGTTATGGTCATAATTTGGGCCAAGTTTCTTCACGAAAGTTGTTGGTCTATATGTCACCTTGTTTCTGGTAAAAGTTCAGGTCAATTGGACTTTGCTACATTGAGTTATGGCCAAATGACCAAATACTGTTTATTTGGTCATTTTGCCCAGGCAGATTGCAGGTCACCCGGATTAGGGCGAACTTTTGGTCAAGTTGGTTTGGTTTTCTGGGCATGGTTTCTTCATCAAAGTTGTGCCATTATGTGTGTAGTTTCATGTCAAATTGCAAAACACCAATTGAACCTCTACAATTCAAGTTATGGCTGTCCAAACAGGCTGGACTCACAGCCACACCTGCAGGTCACACAAGGCAGCCACCCATACACAAATGCCAAGCCTCAACTCACCTTATTCCCTCCTCACACACATTCAAATGGTTACTAATTGACCATTACAATGTTCATATACCATTTCATGAGCAAACCCTAAAATTGTTCAAGTGTCCAATTTTTTTTTCATGTTCATACATGCACAAATCTTGCATTTCACCTACTTAACTATGTTCAATCACTCATCCACTATCAAAGGCTGCTCATAACTATTTTGCTATTAAGCAAAATCATCAAACCCTAACTAACCCTAGCTGCTGAAATTTGTAAGGTGCACATACACACATTTTTGTGTTATTTTCTTATAATTCCTACACCATTCATGCCATTGAACATGAATTAAAGCAAAAGGAACAAGAATTGGACACTAACCTTGAATGGAGCAGAATTTCAAGCTACCCAAACTTCTTTTTTTCTTCCTCTTTTGGCTGCCTAGAGGTTGCTCAAGTTGCTAGGTTAATTTTTTTTGAAGCTAGGTTAGGGTTTCAAGTGAAATTTGTTGAGCTAATGAAGCTTTGGGGTGTTTTAATGGAGGTTTGGGTGGGAGGAGAGGGAAACGGCTGTTTGGAGAAGGAGATGGCTGCTGACTTTGTTTTAATTTTTTTGTTGTATTCTTTTCCCCTTTTATTAGTTAATTTAAATGTTTGTTAAATGTGATTGGTGGAATTTGCTAATGACATCATAATATGTCATAAATGGGCCTTTTATCTCATTTCCTATTCTTTTCTTCTCTACTTATTTTCAATTTAATTTTTAGCAATATTTATTCACATTTTATGTCATAATAATTATTTACTTAACTGGACAAGTCGGTCAAAAATCACCTCTGAAGGCGAAATGATCAAAATGCCCTCCGTTTGGCTTAACAGGCCAAAATTGTCTGTAACGATTGAAAAATTTTTCTATGTATTTTCTTGGCATTCTAATGCCATAATAACCTCAATGACCCTTCCCTGGAGTCCCAATAATTATTTTATAATTTTTCCCCTGGGTCTAGGGCTCCTAGTTGCGAGAACCGCAACTTCTCACTAGGTTACCCATCGCTAGGGCACTTGCTCATTTAACTTGGTTGTATTTTATTTCTAAAATTTTTACTAAATTTTTCTTATTAATATTTGAGTTAATTATGGTTCCTCACTTTAGTTTAAATATTTTTCCGGACGTTCTAGCTGTCCGAACCGACACTGGTCACCGGAGCAGTAGAATGTACGGAGTTGCTACCGGGAGGGTGTTACATAACACATTTGAATTATTAGGAATTTCTGTAAAAATTTTGGCAGAGTGCCATCTTTATTTTGGATAAAACAGTTCTTCAGGAAACCTGTAAAAAAACACTTCAATATATTTCTCAATCTCAACTCCAACAGTTAAACAACACAATATTTTCCTCAACTCAATTCCACAATAATTTTTCAAAGACTGAGATTAAAGAGATACAGCACAAAATTTAAAAGTCAAAATAACTCACAATTTATTTTACAACCTCAAGGTACAATTTTATTTTACAACTGCTCAAACCAAGAACAAAATATACATACAGTGAATATACATTACAGTACAAAATGCAAAATGGAGTATACTCAATATACCCGATGCTCTCTCTGAAGGAACGGAAGCGTGAAAAACACAAGTTTATACCATTGAATTCAAAAATTTTCACCTAGGGTCACATGCATCATGCAAGATTTATTTTTATCTATTTGATTTCAATGATAAACAACATATTAAAACTCTTTTAATATGTTTTTGGATCTGTATTTGCCATTTAAGATTTTAAAATTAATCAAACAAATTTTAGAACCCTAGATTAAATCAAGAACGATTACACTAACCTCTTGATGCACTACAGTGTGTCTGCGCCTTTGAGATTCGTCTTCAGGACACCAGATGTTGTCCCTCTAGCTTGTCCACACCAAGAACACTTATGGCAGCCCTTGAACAGCTTCTAAAGCTTTTTCTATTAATTAGAAATTCAAGTTCTGCCTTTTAAGAGATTAGAGATGTAAACAGGACACTAGAAATAATTTCTAGTGTTCTTAATTCAAGAGATTGATGGCTAATCTCTTTGAATTGATGAGAGATGAAGAAGAATAGATGAAAAGCCTCAAAGTGGTGTGACAAAGGAGAGGAGTGGCTGCTGGTTGCTTTTCTTTTCATAACAACACTTAAATAGCTAGGTTAACACATTAAACCCTTGCCACATGTCACCTTTTGATTAGCTCTAGGTTTAAGTGACCCAATCACATTGTGCCAAGTGTCAAACCTATATTTAATCTTGATTTTAATCATCTTACATGATTAAAAAACATTTGGCAAGCTTATGTGTAATCCCATGTGTCACCATCTCATGGTGCCACGTGTCACACTGTGAAATGACCAAAATGCCCATGTGTCTTAATTTTGAGTTCTTAACCCAAAATAATTATTTTTCTTCTTCTAATCAATTTATATCAAATATAAATTAATTAATTAATCTCTGTTAATTAATTTCTCATTAATTAAATTCATATTTAAACACTTTAAATATAAATTTAACTCATACTATACATCCAATAATCTAGATTTGGTTTCAAGTCATGCTAGGGACTTTGCAATTTAATTGCAAACCAAACCTATTTAATTAATCAATTAAACTCTTTAATTAATTAATTAAATCATATTTAAATAGGTGATAACTTGTGTATGTGTGTGACTTACTAGGCTCATCACTAATTGGCAATGAGACATGATATCAACTCTTAATATCATCAGAACTCTTTCTTACCATAAATGATTTCTCTAAATCATTTTTATGAACCTCATAGACCATGGTTAACACCTAGCATAGCATGCCATGGCCACCCAATTAGTAATAAGGTTTACCTTAAATGAACCTATAATCATATGTTACCATGCACTAGAATCTCTCTGTTACAAAATCCCAACTCAAGATGGAGTCATGGTTTATGTCAAACCCCATTTGCTATGAATATTATATTCTCTTTTAATTCCAGTTCTTGATTAAAAAGATTTTCTCATCAGAAACTCTTTTCTGAATAAATCTATTTGTCCTGGCCAGGAACTTGAAACATAAAGAACAATTAAATGAACATAGGATTTTATCTCTATTTACTTAGAGGAACAGATTGCATCTTGATCAACACTTACCTCCATATATAACTAGTAGGAGCCAACAGATGCGCATATACCCATACACAGTACAAGTATGAAAGCAGTATCAAACTCAAACTACCTATATACAAGATAACTGTGCTATCTCAGGTCTAAAGATTATATGCACTGATATGATTTATGACAAAACATTGACAAGAGTAAACTCCATGTGCTTGTCATAAGTGTCACTGGTTCGGCCTACTTATCATTTATAAGTGCCTATCATATTTGTCATATGGCATGAGACTCACCATTTCATCTTATTTATATCTCATATAAATAACTTGGGAACAAACATGAGTACAATCTTTCTGGATAAGTCATGTCTTTATTCTGAAGTATCCTCGATTGTGAACCTATTTATGATACTTTGTGTTAGAAATATTGTCACTCATATTCTTAACAACTTAAGAATAATATTTCTAACAAAATATCAATGGACCTTTTCTATTACACATAAATATATTATGTAAACGGAAAAGTGGAAATGCCTTTTATTAATAAAAATATGTATAAGATACATACTAAATGATATGCTTTAGGGCATACTACTAACATTCTCCCACTAGCACTAGAGCCACTCATTACAATATCTTAGACCTATCTTCTCAAGATGTCGGTCTAACTGAGTCTGTGACATAGGCTTAGTGAATGGATCAGCTAGATTTTCAACTGATGCTATTTTCTGCATGGCAACATTGCCTCGCCCAACTATTTCTTTGATAATGTGGTAGCGCCTTTCTATGTGTTTGGATTTCTGGTGAGACCTTGGTTCCTTAGCTCAGATGATCGCTGCTCCATTATTGTCACAAAGGTAGTGGAACCGCCGACTCAATGGAAGGAACTACTGTAAGTTCTCATCACGAACTTCTTTATCCAAACAGACTTCCTTTGCAAGATTCGATGCAAAGAATATACTCACCTGCAGTGGAATCTGCAATGTGTTCTGCTTGGAACTCTTCCAACCGATCGCACCTCCATTACAAATGAACACATATCCAGAGGTAGACTTTCTATCATCGATATCTGAATGGAAATCGTAATCGATAACCATCCAATTGCAAGTCTCCACCTCCATAAATCAAGAATAAATCCTTAGTTCTTCTCAAGTACTTAAGGATATTCTTGACACTATCCATGTTCCAAACTCGGATTGGATTGATACCGCTAGTCAAACTAATAAAGATATGGAATATCCGGCCTAGTACACAACATTGCATACATTAAACTTCCAATAGCTGAAGCATATGGAATCCTGGCCATCTTATCTCTTTCTTCAGGTGTCTTTGGAGACATCTCTTTAGAAAGATGGATACCATGTCTCACTGGTAACAATCCTCTATTGGAATCAAGCATGTTAAACCTCTTTAACACCTTTTCCAAGTATAGACCTTGGGATAAACCAATTATTCTTTTCGCTCTATCTCTATAGATGCGAATCCCAAGAATATAGGTTGCCTCCCCTAAGTCTTTCATGGAGAATGTATTTGACAACCATACCTTTATAGTTGTCAACATACCTGTGTCATTACCCATCAATAATATGTCATCCACATATAAGACAAGGAAAATGATAGCACTATCACTAACCTTCTTATATACACATGGCTCATCCTCATTTTTGATAAAACCAAAGGATTTAATGGCTTCATCAAAATGGATGTTCCAACTCCTCGAAGCTTGTTTCAACCCATAAATGGATCGCTTTAGCTTGCATACCTTGGAACCATCTTGGGATTCAAAACCCCTAGGTTGTTCCATGAAAATGTTTTCTTCAATGTATCCATTCAGAAAAGCTGTTTTGACATCCATCTGCCAAATCTCATAATCATAGTATGCAGCTATTGCTAATAAAATCCTAATTGATTTAAGCATGGCAACAGGCGAGAAAGTCTCCTCATAGTCGATTACTTGCCTTTGGCGAAACCCTTTCGCTACTAGCCTTGCCTTATAGGTCTCTACCTTTCCATCAGAACCAATTTTCTTCTTGAAAACCCATTTGTTCCCTATAGGTACAATACCTTCAGGTGGGTCAACATGATCCCAAACTTGATTCTTATACATGGAATCAATTTCGGATTTCATAGCATCAATCCATTTTGAAGAATCTGTATTTTATATAGCTTCTTCATAGGTAAGTGGATCATCTCCATGATCTACTTCTTCATGAGTAGACAACTCTTGTTCTTCTTCATGAAGAAAACCATATCTCACTGGTGGGTGAGATACCTTGGTTGTTCTACGAGGAACAGCTGTAGATGTTTCATCAACGGGTATAGGTTGACTAGATGGATCTATATCCATCGATGCATTGGTTGGTCAGAATTCTCCAATTCTAACTCTATTTGCCTTCCTTTGCCTCCTTCTTGAACAAACTGTTGTTCAAGAAATGTGGCATCTCTACTTATCACAACCTTTTGTAAAGTAGGCAAATAAAAATAATATCCAAAACTATCTTTTGGATATCCAACAAATCGACCTTTTTCTGATCTGGTCTCCAATTTATCAGTGTTCAGCTTTTTGATATAAGCTGGACAACCTCAAATCTTAACGTGCTTAAGACTTGGTTTTCTTCCATGCCATATCTCATAAGGTGTGGAAGAAACTGACTTTGATGGAATCCTATTCAGAATATACAAAGCTGATTCTAATGCAAATCCCCAAAAGAAGATTGGCATATCAGTATAGCTCATCATACTATGTACCATATCCAATAGGGTACGATTTTTCCTTTCAGATACACCATTCAACTGTGGCGTTCCTGGAGGAGTCAGCTGAGAAACAATGCCAAGCTCTCTCAAGTATTCATCAAATTCAGTACTCAAATATTCACCTCCATGATCTGATCGAAGAGCTTTAATACTCTTTCCTGTTTGATTTTCTACTTCAGATTTAAATTCCTTAAACTTTTCAAAGGATTCATGTTTGTATTTCATCAAATACAAAAAACCTAACCTTGATTTATCATCAGTAAAGGTAATAAAATAATGAAAACCCCCTCTAGCCATTTCTTTAAATGAACCACATACATCATTATGTATTAGCTCCAAAATATTTTCAGCTCTTAGCCCTTGTCCAACAAAGGGTGATCTAGTCATTTTGCCCTGAAGGCAAGATTCACAAGTTGGAGTAGGCTCAGAGCCCAATGAGGATAGAATCCCCATTTTCTCCAGTTTTGCAATCCTATCTTCTGCAACATGACATAACCTTAAGTGCCAAATATATTTTGAACTTGAGTTGGTTTTCACCATGGCATTGCATTCTTTTAGATCACTTGCATTCAATTTGTGTTTGTCATTATTATCCAAATAGTAAAGACCATCATTCATATAACCCGAACCAACATATTTATTTCCGAAATAAATATTGCAAACATCATCTGTGAACTGAAATTCATAGCCATTTCTAGTCAAACTAGATATAGAAATGATGTTCTTAAAAGCATCAGGTACATATAAAATATTATCCAAACACAAAACATGTCCAAACATGTAAAAAGATTTAGATCCTATGGCTAAAGCTTCAATAGTTGAGCCATTGCCAATCCGGACTCTAATATCTTGAGAACGCAAGTCGCCATCGCTTGCTAGTTCCCGCATATCATTAGAAATGTGAGAACTGCACCAGATATAAAACCCAAGTCAGATGAACTATGAGTATCATCAGAATCTAAATAACAAGATATGGACATACCTTCCGAAGGTGTATCCTTCTTGTCCTTCAGAGAAGCAAGATACTCTGGGCAGTTCCTTTTTCAGTGCCCATCCTTTTGGCAGTGGAAACACTTTCCTTTGCCTCCATCAGCTTTAGTCTTCCTTTTCTGTTTAGCTATTTTCTTGGATGGACCAGGAATCTGAGGTTTCTTTTTCTTATTGCCCTTCTTCTTGTTGGACTTTCCAGCAGAAAAAGATGCAACCAAAGCTACCTCTTTTCCTTTATTTCCTGTCATATTCTTTTTGGCAATAACCAGAATGTATAGTAAACCAGATAAGGTTCATTCCTGTTTAGTAATATGGAAATTTTTCACAAAATTCCCAAAAGACTCGTGAAGGGATGAAGGATCAAATCCATCTGTAGTTGGAAATCCATGTTGAAGTCAAGATGTTCCAACCGCTCAATCACCGAATCATCTTGTCGACATGATCCCCAACATTCTCGTCCTCGGACATCCTCATACGGAATAGTGTCTAGATTTCTCATACCTAGCATTCCTGCTGTGCTCACCATACACCTCTTATAGGTGAAGGAGGATCTCACTCGCACTCTGCATGTTCTCATGTTGCTTCTGTAACTCATTACTCATGGAAGCAAGCATGTAACACTTAGCTCTCATATCATGCTCCTTCCACTTGTCCAAAGTTTCATGTTCCTCTTGTGTGGCCTCTGGAGGTAAGGGACCAGAACATTTGAATCTAGAACATATCCTATATGTTCAAGGTTCAGACAAGTTTCAAATTTCTTAGCCAATCGATGATTAGGTCCTGTCAACCTATTGTGATCAAGTATGCTTGCAAGGATATTGGATGGTGGTGGTTGTTTTGTGCTCATTTTTATCGTAAAATTAATCGCAAAAATAACCAGATTAATTAGTAAATGTATCATGTAATTAACCAAAATGATTATGGTCTTTTAATCAAATTGGTTCTCCCACTAACTTAGCGAATCCTACACTTCCAAAGTAGAAAACGGAAATCCTAGTTGGATAGATTTCTAGTGGGTGATTGAATTCTTATAATTTTATTGATCATCATCTGGTACATCCATTATTGGAATTACAATAAACTATAAGTGAGCAACTCCTTGCCCATCACATCTCATGTGAGGTTCAATCATTTACCTAGCCCCTAATGCTCAAAATCTCAGGTACATCCATTATTGACTTATCTTGCATTAGTTAAGTTGATCCCATTGAGCTAGTAATTATGCAAATAATTTTCATGTCCTCAGGTACATCCAATATTGGCCACTAAACCATTTACATAGTTACAACATCTCATGCTTAACAATTATTCTTAAGAAAATCTATTAAATTAATTGCATCTTATGCAACTATTTAAAATTTCTTAAAATAATTGCCCCAATGGAGGGCCTATGTTATAATTACTTTAATTATAGCATTTCCAACTTAATTATTTTTTTGGAAGATTTTATGGTCATTCTAATTACTATAAGGTCTCACTTTGCACATTATCCAATTAGCATGCATATATCATCTAATAGCATACATTCCCATACATCTCATACATTCATGGATAAGCAATAAATATGTTATGATCATGGACTTTCTAAGGGATTCAATTATGAGCCACCAAGAATTGAATCAGGGCATTCCTAGGTGCATTTCATTCATTCATTCATTTTACAAGAGTTGCTGAAGGAGTACATAATCAACACTTGATCTTGAATTTCTTCCACTGGTCCCACCAATGCTCTTGACCTCCTTGAACTTCTTGCAATCCAATATTACATAGTAATCCTTGGCATACCAAGGCGAATTTACAAGAACTTAAATAAATGAAATTACAACCCAAAAATTATTACAAACTTAATAATACATGCCCAAAATAAATTAAAATAAATTAATTAATTTACAATCCCAAAGAAACATAAAAGAAATAAATCCAATCACATTGGTCTTTTATAGTCCATGATCATCCATCATGCATATCACTATTTAACAATTAAATAAAACATACATTCTTAAATTAAATTGAATATCTCATATTCAACTTAAAAATCCAGATTTGAATATGATTCAAATAAATTTAAAAATTTAGATTTGAATCTCATTCAAACAAATTTTAAAATTCAGATTTGAATCACATTCAAACAACTTTAAAAATTCAGATTTGAATCACATTCAAACATTTTTTTAAAAATCATATCTGAATTTTATTCAATCAATTTTAAAAAATCAGATTTAAATATGATTCAAACAACTTTAAAAATTCAGATTTGAATCACATTCAAACAACTTTTAAAATTTAGATTTGAATCACATCCAAACAATTTTTAAAATTCTGATTTGAATCATAATTTAATTGTGTGATTAAAAATCTCAATTAAACATTTTAATTAGTCATATGATGAACCTTTCATCATGCAACAATTGCAGAATTTAATAACAACCATGCGCACCATGTTGGAGTTCATCAAGCATGCCGCCACACCTCCTGATCCAACCAGCAATGGATCAATTATCTCATGATCAAATCACACAATTAAATCATATAATCAACAATCTAAATGGCAAATATAGTGGTTCTGATACCAATTGAAGGAACGGAAGCGTGAAAAACACAAGTTTATACCATTGAATTCAAAAATTTTCACCTAGGGTCACATGCATCATGCAAGATTTATTTTTATCTATTTGATTTCAATGATAAACAATATATTAAAACTCTTTTAATATGTTTTTGGATCTGTATTTGCCATTTAAGATTTTAAAATCAATCAGATAAATTTTAGAACCCTAGATTAAATCAAGAACGATTACACTAACCTCTTGATGCAATCGCAATGTCTGCGCTTTGAGATTCATCTTCGTGACACGGATGTTGTCCCTCTAGCTTGTCCACACCAAGAACACCTATGGCAGCCCTTGAACAGCTTCTAAAGCTTTTTCTATTAATTAGAAATTCAAGTTCTGCCTTTTAAGAGATTAGAGATGTAAACAGGACACTAGAAACAATTTCCAGTGTTCTTAATTCAAGAGATTGATGGCTAATCTCTTTGAATTGATGAGAGATGAAGAAGAATAGATGAAAAGCCTCAAAGTGGCGTGACAAAGGAGAGGAGTGGCTGCTGGTTGCTTTTCTTTTCATAACAACACTTAAATAGCTAGGTTAACACATTAAACCCTTGCCACATGTCACCCTTTGATTAGCTCTAGGTTTAAGTGACCCAATCACATTGTGCCAAGTGTCAAACCTATATTTAATCTTGATTTTAATCATCTTACATGATTAAAAAACATTTGGCAAGCTTATGTGTAATCCCATGTGTCACCATCTCATGGTGCCACGTGTCACACTGTGAAATGACCAAAATGCCCATGTGTCTTAATTTTGAGTTCTTAACCCAAAATAATTATTTTTCTTCTTCTAATCAATTTATATTAAATATAAATTAATTAATTAATCTCTATTAATTAATTTCTCATTAATTAAATTCATATTTAAACACTTTAAATATAAATTTAACTCATACTATACATCCAATAATCTAGATTTGGTTTCAAGTCATGCTAGGGACTTTGCAATTTAATTGCAAACCAAACCTATTTAATTAATTAATTAAACTCTTCAATTAATTAATTAAATCATATTTAAATAGGTGATAACTTGTGTATGTGTGTGACTTACTAGGCTCATCACTAATTGGCAATGAGACATGATATCAACTCTTAATATCATCAGAACTCTTTCTTACCATAAATGATTTCTCTAAATCATTTTTATGAACCTCATAGACCATGGTTAACGCCTAGCATAGCATGCCATGGCCACCCAATTAGTAATAAGGTTTACCTTAAATGAACCTATAATCATATGTTACCATGCACTAGAATCTCTCTGTTACAAAATCCCAACTCAAGCTGGAGTCATGGTTTATGTTAAACTCCATTTGCTATGAATATTATGTTCTCTTTTAATTCCAGTTCTTGATTAAAAAGATTTTCTCATCAGAAACTCTTTTCTGAATAAATCTATCTGTCCTGGCCAAGAACTTGAAACATCAAGAACAATTAAATGAACATAGGATTTTATCTCTATTTACTTAGAGGAACAGATTCCATCTTGATCAACACCTACCTCCATATATAACTAGTAGGAGCCAACAGATGCCCATATACCCATACACAGTACAAGTATGAAAGCAGTATCAAACTCAAACTACCTATATACAAGATAACTGTGCTATCTCAGGTCTAAAGATTATATGCACTGATATGATTTATGACAAAACATTAACAAGAGTAAACTCCATGTGCTTGTCATAAGTGTCACTGGTTCGACCTACTTATCATTTATAAGTGCCTATCATGTTTGTCATATGGCATGAGACTCACCATTCTATCTTATTTATATCTCATATAAATAACTTGGGAACAAATATGAATACAATCTTTCTAGATAAGTCATGTCCTTATTCTGAAGTATCCTCGATTGTGAACCTATTTATGATACTTTGTGCTAGAAATATTGTCACTCATATTCTTAACAACTTAAGAATAATATTTCTAACAAAATATCAATGGACCTTTTCTATTACACATAAATATATTATGTAAACGGAAAAGTGGAAATGCCTTTTATTAATAAAAATATGTACAAGATACATACTAAATGATATGCTCTAGGGCATACTACTAACACTCTCGCTGATTGCTCTAGCAGCCTAGTCTGCTGCCCTGTCCGTCTGTCTACCTGCAACAGTAATGAAAAGCTATCGCTGAGACAATGTCTCAGTGGTGCACAACATTTACCAAATACAACTTTAAATCACAATTCGTAAATCATATAAATAGTGGATACGTAAAACCATAGTTAGATTCAAGACAATAAATGTCATAAGGAATTTAAACTCTATTTTACAATATCACAATAAATCTCAGAAATCAAAACATAGTTAAATTCAAAAGACAGTGAATGTCAATAAGAATTTAAACTCCATTTCACAATCTTACAATACATATCAATAAATCACTCACAGCTTAATCATGTTCCAAAGTTCAATTCGTCCCAAAAGCCGATGGCTAATAAGGTATTCAATTCATCCCAAAAGCCGATGGCTAATGAGGAATAACATAGCTAGCTAGCAAAAATATGAGTACTCATTCTATTCGTCCTCAACATGCGCACACCTCAACACTTCAGCCAGAGAGGGAATTCAATTCGTCCCACTAGACAAGCTAGCGAGGAATACAATCAATATACATGATAGCTGTGGTTTCAAATCATTTCCAATGCTTTTCAATCAATAAGTATCCATCAATATCATTCAAACAATTTTTCATAGTTTCAAACCATTTACAATGCTTTTCAAGCAATAAATATTCATTCAAACACATTTCCACAATTTAAAACAATAATGTACAAATAGTCATAATTCATTTCAATTGAAAAAATTCAAAAGAATTAGCTGTTGTGCAAAAACCTCTGATAACTGTCTCCTGGCCTTGACTCAGTATTTCCTTCCCTTTCCCTGAGTCTTTGCTAACTGAGAAACACAATTTGAAGTGTTTCAGTATTCATTTAAACTGTCTCTAACGATAATGCTCGATAATTAATTCACTGAATTCTATTATTTGCTTAGTCAACCTAATATGTTGACCCTAAATGCGTTCTACGTAAATTAGGTTTTAATATTACTAATTTGTCACATTCAATAGTCTTTTAGGGTTGGTACATGTTACCAAATTCATTTCCTTGTATATTGCATTTTCTTGCAATTTGTTGGATTCCGGGATACTAGTTTGACCTAGTCGGACAACCTAGTTCCCTCGGTTTTCGAGTTTTGGTCAAAACTACAAACTTGTAGATCTATGTCTTATAGAACGCGAGGCAAAATTTCAGGTCATTCTGAGTTATGTAGACGAAGTTATGGTCATTTTACTATTACTGGTCAAAATGTATCAAAATTGGTCACTTTGGGTCATTTTAGGTCATTTTAGGTTTGGCCAGTTTTTGGACCTGAACTTGTGCAAGCTTTCTGACTTGCTTATGGTCATTTCTGGGCTTTGGTGTCTTCATAAGACTTGTAGATATAGGTCTTAACTATTCATGGTCAAAATGTCAGGTCAATTGGACCTGTTTTGAGTCAGTTATTGCCTAAAAACTAGCTGCTGCGCAAATGGTCAATTTTCAGGCCTGAATCGCACTAATCCGGATTTGGTCACTTTTCAAGTTACCTTACAAGCAGAATTTTGGCAAGCTTCCTTCATGAAAGTTGGCACATTTTGTGCGTAGTTTCACCTCCAATTGGTCTCATACCAATTGGAGCCACACACTTAAAGTTCTAGGCCCAAAACACGAACTGCCTTATTGCATTTCTTTCATACACATCAAGGATCACTTTTAACACTTACCAAACTCAACATTCAAGCCAATTCTGGTTGTACCATAACCTAAACATAATTCAACATTATTATTCCATAAACCAAGCATGAATTCCAGCATTCTTCAAGAGTTAACAAACTGCCACAATGGTATACCTCCATAATTGCCTTTAAACTCAAATTTTTCACTTGGCCACCATTCCATATACATGAAGTTAACTTACCAAAACTTTGAATCACATTAGTCAAAGTTAATTTTCCACAATACATGTAATAATATTTCATTTAGTGTACAATCCCATGGCTGTCCATTTAGACAATCACGCATACAATTCCAAATTCAACAAAAATTTCCAATTCAAGTGTTCAATTTAACATACATCAATAATTAACCTACTAAACTTTGATTTACTTTAATCAACACTAATACCCATCAAATGCATGTGAAAATAATTCAAGTTCTTAAATTGCCATGGCTACCTAAACTAGTGCATAATAACAATTCACCAAAATCTCAAAATTTCTTCATCAATTCAATGATCTCAAGCTTCCCATAAACTTTACTTAAGAAATAAATCAATTTAAACACTTACCTATTGTTGTGGCTTGTTAAGTCTTCACCAAACTCCCTTGATTTTAGTATCTACTTGTTCCTTGTGAGGTGGGGATCAAGATTAGTGAAGAAACTTTGGTGTTTGGAGGTGAAAATGGAGGAGGTTTGGAAGCTTTAAAGATTTCGGCTATGAAGGATTTTAATGGATTTCATTTCGGCATGGAGGTTTTGGAAGGTTGAAGATGAAGTATAATGGGTATACATCTGCCCAATTAGTGAATATTTTAATCCATAGTGCTCCACTCATCCTAATTTCACTATATTATATGTTTTAAATGTTAATTACCCAATTTGAACCCCATTTTTGCTATTTACATTAGGTACCACTAAATTAATTTTTCATTATATTTTTCAAATGTAATATTATTTATTTTTAATGGAAATTTAGGTCAAAAGACAACTCGGGGTGTCAAATGACCACAATGCCCCTGTTCGGGTTGCATTCCCGATTTTTCGGTAACACCGAGTTTTGTCCGTTTTTCGATTTTCTCACTTTTCTTTGTACTGATTAATTAATTTTTCTTTGATATTTCTAATGATATTTATACTTGAATTGATGTCTCTTTAAGTCCTAAAAATATTTTTCAGGGTTCCCCACAGTCCAGGGCTAGTCAACGATTCACGCCGTGACTTCCCGGTGCGGCCACCCATCGCTAGGGTTCTCGGCTCGCTTAACTTGGTTACATTTCTTTGCTATTATTTTTCCTTTGTTTTTCTTGTATTTTCTTTTCTTATATTTCATTATTTTATGTCTCCTCACTCATATTGAAGTGTAGTTCTAGGCATTCTAGCTGTCCGGACAACACTGGTCATTAGAATAGTAGAACGCACTACCGAATATAGGAGTGTTACGCTAACATAAAACCTTGATATCTAGTCTTGCTTCACACTTTGGGAACAAAAAGGAAGAGGAAAATTGAAGAATTGGAGATTTGGAAATCTAACAAAGAGGTAAGTCTCTCTCTTATCTCAAATTTGATTATATTCGTAGAAATAAGGTTGAGCAAGTGAAAAATTGCTTGGAAAAGTGAAAAATTATGCTTGAATTTTAATGTGTGGAATTCAGCCAGCCATGGAGTTGAGAGGAATTGGTGTGTTTTAATCCAATTCAACTTGTATTCATTCTTAAATGAGTAAGTGGATGTGCTTAGTAAATGTAAATTGCATGAATTGTGGCAATTGAGAAATTAGGGTTCTTCGTGATTAGGGTTTTGAATGGAATTGGGGATTTTTGAGAATCGATGACCAATTGGTATTATTGATGCTCAATTTGGTCAATTGGTGTGTTTATAAGTGTAACTTGATGGATTCAATTGAATTGAAGTGTGAATATGGAATGGCGAAATTCTAGCAGCTTGACCTTTGTCCAATTGAAAGGCTATAAGTTAAATTATGTTGCTCTAATTGGTATGAGACTAATTGAAGATGAAACTAGCGTCATAATGCAACAATTTTCATGCAGAAACCTTGCCCTAAAACTAAACCCAAGTTGGTCTAAAATTAGGTTAAATCCGAATTAGGTACCCTACCACTGGACAGAATTGACCAAATGAACAGTACATGTTCAATTGGTCATAACTTGGTGTAGAAAGGTCCAAATGACCTGATTTTTGAACTATTAGTAAGCTTAGACATAGTAGAACAACTTTCATGGAGAACAAAAATCCAAATTCTAACCATAACACATTCAAATTTTTGACCAAATTTGACCTATCAAAACTGCCAGAACCAAAAATTTGCCTAGAATTCTAGACAATGACCAATCCGGCCAACCATAGTAAAAATGGCATAACTTGAGCTACAAAACTCCAAATGGAGTGATTCAAAAGGGAAATTAAAGTAGACACAATAAGGAACAGCTTTGATGAAGGAAGTTTAGCCAAATGTTCACTGTAGAAAGATCCAATGGAATAGTAAACTTGGGTAACCAAAACTGAATATTTGGAAATACATTTAGGGAACTTTGAACTGCAATTGGCAACCAATGCTAACAAAATTGTGACCCAAAATGTGGTATAACCATGAGTTTAGAAATGGTATACCTATTATGTATGAAAAAGTTAATATTTTACATAACTAGTCAAATGAATAGTAACCCCATAACTGTAACATCCCCACTGTACGTGTTCTATACGTTCTGTTGCTCTAGTGGCCAAATAACAGTCCAGGCAAGTCAAGATGTCTGGAACTACACTTCAGTGATAGTGAATAGACATATAATGATGAAATAAACAAAAAGAAAATATAAGAAAAATCAAAGAAAAGTGAAAGAGAGAAAATAAAGTTAAGTTAAACGAGCTGGCACCGCAGCGATGGGTGACCGTACCGAAAAGGCCGTTGCCAACCCCAGGACCACGGGAAACCCTCAAAATTTAATTGTGAGACATAAATAAAGGTTTATTGAAATGTAATTGACACTAGAAATATCAAAGAAAAATTAATAAATTTGTACAAATAAAAACGAAAAATCGAGAAACAGACAAAAATCGGTGTTACCGAAAAATCGGGAATATAACTCGAAGTGGGGAATTTTGGTCATTTGACGCCTAGAGTTGCCTTTTGACCTCAATATCCATTAAAAATAAATGATATTGCACTTAGGAAATATCATGAAAAATTAAAATGGGATACAATATGTAAATAGTAAAAGAATTTAGCTAAATGTGCAAATAGTGGAACTTTAACTAATTAATCATTAAACTATTACCTAGTGCTCCACTATCTCAAAATTTGGGATAGCTATACAAGTCATTTGTGGACAGAAACCATCATCATCAACCTTGAGAAATAACCAGCTGAAAGAACTCCATTGAAGACCACCATGGCCGCCCCACATGCAACCTCCATGGGTGTATGTTCAAGCCACCATTTCCACTTGGTTCCTTCATTAAAGCTTGCCTACTTACCTTGGGGAAGATATTGGCAACAAGAAAAACCAGATTTGGTGAAGTTTTATTAAAATTCAAAAGTGGTAAGTGTCAAAAACCTCTCCCTTGCTTTAGTAAATCTTGTGTTTAGGTTGAGGTGAGTATTTTGGTGAAGATAAATAAAGAAAATCTTGAGAAATGAAATGGTCCATTTTCGGCAGCCATGATTATGTGTTGTATTTGAGTTTTTCTTACCTCTCATGGATGGAAATTATGGTTGATTAACTCAAATGGAGGATGTAGTAAGTTAAAATCTAAGTATGTGTATGTAGTGCTTGAATTAAGGGTGTGAAATGGAACCTTAATGCTTTGGGCAAACTGCCATGTTTGGCAGCCTATTAAACCATGAATTTGTGTGTGAATATGTAGTTATTAATGAAATATGCTAGTGTTAAATTGTGGGCAGCATGTGTAAGTGATATTGAAGTATTGATAATGTTCAAGTGTATGTGTAATATAGACATTGAGATATGTTGAATTTTGGTGGAAGTGAATGTTGAACTTAATGGTGAATTATGTGCATTAAGCACTTGAATGTTCTGCCCAAAATTGTTGCTAGAATTGTGTACAATATATATATATATGGAGGTGTCATTGATTGAATATTGAAGTAATGAGGAGGAGAAGGAATATCAAATTGGAAGTGTATGTGTTTTGTGTAGGCTGTGTATTGATGGTAGTACCTAAATTAGGTCATAAGTGCCAAACTGTAAACCCAATTGGTATGAGGCCAATGGGGGGTGAAACTAGACACCAAATAGGCCAACTTTCATGTGGAAATGTTGCCAAAATTCTACCTAGAAACTGAGCTTAAAAATGACCAAATCCGGAATAGCAACCTTGCAACCCAGATTTTTGGCCATATGAACAGTAATCATTAGGATGACTATAACTCACTCAAAACAGGTCCAATTGACCTGAAATTTTTACCATGGATAGCTTAGGTATAGAGCTACATTTCTTATGAAGACACCAAAGCCCAAAAATGACTAGAACCAAGTCAAATAGCTAGCATAAGTTTGGGTACCAAAACTGTCAGAACTAAAAGTGACCTAAAATTGACCAAATTTTGCACTAAAGGTGCAATCTGTCCAGCTTTAGTAAATTGACCATATCTTGGTCTATACAACTCGGAATGACCTGAAATTTTGCCCGCGTGCAATAAGACATGGTGTTAGTAATATGCCCTAGAGCATATCATTTAGTATGTATCTTGTACATATTTTTATTAATAAAGGCATTTCCACTTTTCCGTTTACATAATATATTTATGTGTAATAGAAAAGGTCCATTGATATTTTGTTAGAAATATTATTCTTAAGTTGTTAAGAATATGAGTGACAATATTTCTAGCACGAAGTATCATAAATAGGTTCACAATCGAGGATACTTCATAATAAGGACATGACTTATCCAGAAAGATTGTATTCATGTTTGTTCCCAAGTTATTTATATGAGATATAAATAAGATGGAATGGTGAGTCTCATGCCATATAACAAACATGATAGGCACTTATAAATGATAAGTAGGCCGAACCAGTGACGCTTATGACAAGCACATGGAGTTTACTCTTGTCAATGTTTTGTCATAAATCATATCAGTGCATATAATCTTTAGACCTGAGATAGCACAGTTATCTTGTATATAGGTAGTTTGAGTTTGATATTGCTTTCATACTTGTACTATGTATGGGTATATGGGCATGTGTTGGCTCCTACTAGTTATATATGGAGGTAGGTGTTGATCAAGATGGAATCTGTTCCTCTAAGTAAATAGAGATAAAATCCTATGTTCATTTAATTGTTCTTGATGTTTCAAGTTCCTGGCCAGGACAGATAGATTTATTCGAAAAGAGTTTACGATGAGAAAAATCTTTTAATCAAGAACTGGAATTAAAAGAGAACATAATATTCATAGCAAATGGAGTTTGACATAAACCATGACTCGGCTTGAGTTGGGATTTTGTAACAGAGAGAGATTCTAGTGCATGGTAACATATGATTATAGGTTCATTTAAGGTAAACCTTATTACTAATTGGGTGGCCATGGCATGCTATGCTAGGTGTTAACCATGGTCTATGAGGTTCATAAAATGATTTAGAGAAATCATTTATGGTAAGAAAGAGTTCTGATGATATTAAGAGTTGATATCATGTCTCATTGCCAATTAGTGATGAGCCTAGTAAGTCACACACATACACAAGTTATCACCTATTTAAATATGATTTAATTAATTAATTAAAGAGTTTAATTGATTAATTAAATAGATTTGGTTTGCAATTAAATTGCAAAGTCCCTAGCATGACTTGAAACCAAATCTAGATTATTGGATGTGTAGTATAAATTAAATTTATATTTAAAGTGTTTAAATATGAATTTAATTGATGAGAAATTAATTAATAGAGATTAATTAATTAATTTATATTTGATATAAATTAATTAGAAGAAAAAAATAATTATTTTGGGTTGAGAACTCAAAATTAAGACCCAGGTGCATTTTGGTCATTTTGCAGTGTGACACGTGGCACCATGAGATGGTGACACATGGCATAACACATAAGCTTGCCAAATAATTTTAATCATGTAAGATGATTAAAATCAAGATTAAATATAGGTTTGACACTTGGCACAATGTGATTGAGTCACTTAAACCTAGAGCTAATCAAAAGGTGACATGTGGCTAGGGTTTAATGTGTTAACCTAGCTATTTAAGTGGGGTTATGAAAAGAAAACACAACCAGCAGCCTCTCCTCTCATATGTCACGCCACTTTGAGCCTCTCCAGCTATTTCTCTTCATCTCTCATCAATTCAAAGAGATTAGCCATCAATCTCTTGAATTAAGAACACTAGAAATTGTTTCTAGTGTCCTGTTTGCATCTCTAATCTCTTAAAAGGCAGAACTTGAATTTCTAATTAATAGAAAAGGCTTTAGAAGCTGTTCAAGGGCTGCCATAGGTGTTCTTGGTGTGGACAAGCTAGAGAGACAAAATCAGTAGTACTGAAGACGAATCTCAAAGGCGCAGACACGCTGCAAAGACATCAAGAGGTTAGTGTAATCGTTCTTGATTTAATCTAGGGTTCTAAAATTAATCTGATTAATTTTAAAATCTTAAATGGCAAATACAGATCCAAAAACATATTAAAAGAGTTTTAATATGTTGTTTATCATTGAAATCAAATAGATAAAAATAAATCTTGCATGGTGCATGTGACCCTAGGTGAAAATTTTTGAATTCAATGGTATAATCTTGTGTTTTTCACGCCTGTTCCTTCAATTGGTATCGAGCCACTATATTTGCCATTTGGATTGTTGATTATATAATTTAATTGTGTGTTTGATCATGAGATCAAGAGATTCATTGCTGGTTGGATCATGAGATGTGGCGTCACACATGGAGAAGCCACCATTGGTGGCGGCAACAATGGTTCCATGGGTGATTCAAGGTTTGGCTTTTAATTCTGCAATTGTTGTATGATCTAAGGCCTATTCTTTGACTAATTAAAGTGTTTAATTAGTTGTTTTAATCACACAATTAAATTATGATTCAAATCAGAATTTTAAAAAAATGTTTGAATGTGATTCAAATCTGAATTTTAAAAGTTGTTTGAATGTGATTCAAATCTGAATTTTTAAAGTTGTTTGAATCATATTTAAATCTGATTTTTTAAAATTGATTCAATAAAATTCAGATCTGATTTTTTAAAAATATTTGACTGTGATTAAAATCTGATTTTTTAAAAAATATTTGAATGTGATTAAAATCTGATTTTTTGAAGTTGTTTGAATGTGATTCAAATCTGAATTTTTAAATTTGTTTGAATGAGATTCAAATCGGAATTTTAAATTTATTTGAATCATATTCAAATCTGGATTTTTAAGTTGAATATGAGATATTCAATTTAATATAAGTATGTATGTTTTATTTAATTGTTAAATAGTGATATGCATGATGGATGATCATGGACTATAAAAGACCAATGTGATTGGATTTATTTCTTTTATGTTTCTTTGGGATTGTAAATTAATTTATTTTAATTTATTTTGGGCATATATTATTAAGTTTGTAATATTTTTGGGTTGTAATTTCATTTATTTAAGTTCTTGTAAATTCGCCTTGGTATGCCAAGGATTACTATGTAATATTGGATTGCAAGAAGTTCAAGGAGGTCAAGAGCATTGGTGGGACCAGTGGGAGGAATTCAAGATCAAGTGTTGATTATGTACTCCTTCAGCAACTCTTGTAAAATGAATGAATGAAATGCACCTAGGAATGCCCTGATTCAATTCTTGGTGGCTCATTGAATCCCTTAGAAAGTCCATGATCATACCATATTTACTGCTTATCCATGAATGCATGAGATGTATGGGAATGTATGCAATTATATGATATATGCATGCTAAATGGATAATGTGCAAAGTGAGACCTTAATAGTAATTAGGTTGGCTATAAAATCTTCCAAACAAATGATTAAGTTGGAAATGCTATAATTAAAGTAATTATAACATAAGCCCTCTATTGGGGCAATTATTTTAAGAAATTTTAAATAGTTGCATGAGATGCAATTAATTTAAGAGATTTTCTTAAGAATAATTGTTAAGCATGAGATGTTGTAAATATGTAAATGGTTTGGTGGCCAATATTGGATGTACTGAGGACATTAAAATTATTTGCATAATTCTGGCTCAATGGGATCAACTTAACTAATGCAAGATAAGTCAATATTGGATGTACACGAGATTTTGAGCATTAGGGGCTAGTAAAAGATTGAACCTCACATGAGATGTGATGGGCAAGGAGTTGCTCACTTATAGTTTATTGTAATTCCAATAATGGATGTACCTGAGGATGATCAATAGAATTATAAGAATTCAATCACCCACTAGAAATCCATCCAACTAGGATTTCCGTTTTCGACTTTGGAAGTGTAGGATTCGCTAAGTTAGTGGGAGGACCAATTTGATTAAAAGACCATAATCATTTTGGTTAATTACATGATACATTTATTAATTAATCTGGTTATTTTCTGCGATTAATTTTACGATAAAAATGAGCACAAAACAACCACCACCATCCAATATCCTTGCAAGCATCCTTGATCACAACAGGTTGACAGGACCTAATCATGCGATTGGCTAAGAAATTTGATACTTGTCTGAACCTTGAACATATAGGATATGTTCTATATTCAAATGTTCCTGGTCCCTTACCTCCAGAGGCCACACAAGAGGAACATGATACTTTGGACAAGTGGAAGGAGCATGATATGAGAGCTAAGTGTTACATGCTTGCTTCCATGAGTAATGAGTTACAGAAGCAACATGAGAACATGCAGAGTGCTAGTGAAATCCTCCTTCACCTACAAGAGTTGTATGGTGAGCACAGCAGGAATGCTAGGTATGAGATATCTAAACAGTTATTCCGTATGAGGATGTCTGAGGGACAGAATGTTGGGGATCATGTCCACAAGATGATTCGGCTGATTGAGCAGTTGGAACATCTTGACTTCAACATGGATTTCCAACTACAAACGGATTTGATCCTTCAGTCCCTTCCTGAGTCTTTTGGGAATTTTGTGACAAATTTCCATATGACTAAACAGGAATGCACCTTAGCTGAATTACTCAACATGCTGGTTATTGCCCAAAAGAATATGCCAGGCAATAAAGGGAAAGAGGTAGCTTTGGTTGCATCTTCTTCTGCTGGAAAGTCCAACAAGAAAAAGGTAATAAGAAAAAGAAACCTCAGATTCCTGGTCCTTCCAAGAAAATAGCTAAACAGAAAGGGAAGACCAAAGCTGACAAAGGCAAAGGAAAGTGTTTCCACTGCCAACAGGAAAGTGTTTCCATTGCCAATAAGAAAGTGTTTCCATTACCAGTAAGAAATTGTTTCCACTGGCCAGAGTATAGAAATCTAAATGAATGCAATGCCATGGTGAAAACCAACTCAAGTTCAAAATATATTTGGCACTTAAGGTTATGTCATGTTGCAGAAGATAGGATTGCAAAATTGGAGAAAATGGGGATTCTATCCTCATTGGGCTCTGAGCCTACTCCAACTTGTGAATCTTGCCTTCAGGGCAAAATGACTAGATCACCCTTTGTTGGACAAGGGCTAAGAGCTGAAAATATTTTGGAGCTAATACATAGTGATGTATGTGGTCCATTTAAAGAAATGTCTAGAGGGGGCTTTCATTATTTTATTACCTTTACTGATGATAAATCAAGGTTTGGGTATTTGTATTTGATGAAATACAAACATGAATCCTTTGAAAAGTTTAAGGAATTTAAATCTGAAGTAGTAAATCAAACAGGAAAAAATATTAAAGCTCTTCGATCAGATCGTGGAGGTGAATATTTGAGTATTGAATTTGATGAATACTTGAGAGAGCATGGCATTGTTTCTCGGTGACTCCTCCAGAACGCATACAACCGAATGGTGTATCCGAAAGGAGAAATCGTACCCTATTGGATATGGTACGTAGTATGATGAGCTATCTTGATATGCCAATCTCCTTTTGTGATTTGAATTAGAATCATCTTTTTATATTCTGAATATGATTCCATCAAAATCAGTTTCTTCCACACCTTATGAGATATGGCATGGAAGAAAACCAAGTCTTAAGCATGTTAAGATTTGGGGTTGTCCAGCTTATATCAAAAAGCTGAACACTGATAAATTGGAGACTCGATCAGAAAAAGGTCGATTTGTTGGATATCCAAAAGATAGTTTTGGATATTATTTTTATTTGCCTACTTCACAAAAGGTTGTGATAAGTAGAGATGCCACATTTCTTGAACAACAGTTTGTTCAAGAAGGAGGCAAAGGAAGGCAAATAGAGTTAGAATTGGAGAATTCTGACCAACCAACACAGCAGATGGATATAGATCCAACAACTCAACCTATCCCCATTGATGAAACATCTACAGCTGTTCCTCGTAGAACAACCAGGGTATCTCACCCACCATTGAGATATGGTTTTCTTCATGAAGAAGAACAAGAGTTGTCTACTCATGAAGAAGTAGATCATGGAGATGATCCACTTACCTATGAAGAAGCTATATCAGATATAGACTCTTCAAAATGGATTGATGCTATGAAATCCGAGATTGATTCCATGTATAAGAATCAAGTTTGGGATCTTGTTGACCCACCTAAAGGTATTGTACCTATAGGGAACAAATGGGTTTTCAAGAAGAAAATTGGTTCTGATGGAAAGGTAGAGACCTATAAGGCAAGGCTTGTAGCGAAAGGGTTTCGCCAAAGGCAAGGAATAGACTATGAGGAGACTTTCTGCTTTGTTGCCATGCTTAAATCAATTAGGATTTTATTAGCAATAGTGCATACTATGATTATGAGATTTGGCGGATGGATGTCAAAGCGACTTTTCTTAATGGATACATTGAAGAAAACATTTTCATGGAACAACCTACGGGATTTGAATCCCAAGATGGTTCCAAGGTATGCAAGCTAAAGCGATCCATTTATGGGTTGAAACAAGCTTCGAGGAGTTGGAACATCCGTTTTGATAAAGCCATTAAATCCTTTAGTTTTATCAAAAATAAGGATGAGCCATGTGTATATAAGAAGGTTAGTGACAGTGCTATCATTTTCCTTGTCTTATATGTGGATGACATCGTTGATGGGTAATGATACGGTATGTTGGACTATAAAGGTATGGTTGTCAAATACATTCTCCATGAAAGACTTAGGGGAGGCAACCTATATTCTTGGGATTCGCATCTATAGAGATAGAGCGAAAAGGATAATTGGTTTATCACAAAGTCTATACTTGGAAAAGGTGTTAAAGAGGTTTAACATGCTTGATTCCAAGAGAGGATTGTTACCAGTGAGACATGGTATCCATCTTTCTAAAGAGATGTCTCCAAAGACATCTGAAGAAAGAGATAAGATGGCGAGGATTCCATATGCTTGGCTATTGGAAGTTTAATGTATGCAATGTTGTGTACTAGGCGGATATCGCATATCTTGTTAGTTTGACTAGCGGTATCAATCCAATCCAGTTTGGAACATTTGGATAGTATCAAGAATATTCTTAAGTACTTAAGAAGAACTAAGGATTTATTCTTGATTTATGGAGGTGGAGACTTGCAATTGGATGGTTATCTCGATTCGATTTCAATCGGATATCGATGATAGAAAGTCTACCTCTGGATATGTGTTCATTTGTAATGGAGGTGCGATCGGTTGGAAGAGTTCCAAGCGAGCACGATTGCGATTCCACTCACGAGGTGAGTATATTGTTGCATCGAGATCCGCAAAGGAAGTGTTTGGATAAAGAAGTTCGTAATGTAACTTATAGTAGTTCCTTCCATTAAGTCAGCGGTTCCACTACTGCTGTGACAACAATGGAGCGATCATGCGAGCTAAGGAACTAAGGACTCACCCAAAATCCAAACACATAGAAAGGCACTACCATATTATCGGGGATATAGTTGGGCAAGCGATATAGCCATGCAGAAAATATAACATCGGCTAAAAAACCGGTGATCCATTCACTAAGCCTTTGTCATAATCTCGATTAGATGACATCGTGAGAAGATGGGTCTAAGATATTGGAATGAATGGCTCTAGTGCTAGTGGGAGATTGTTAGTAATATGCCCTAGAGCATATCATTTAGTATGTATCTTGTACATATTTTTATTAATAAAGGCATTTCCACTTTTCCGTTTACATAATATATTTATGTGTAATAGAAAAGGTCCATTGATATTTTGTTAGAAATATTATTCTTAAGTTGTTAAGAATATGAGTGACAATATTTCTAGCACTAAGTATCATAAATAGGTTCACAATCGAGGATACTTCATAATAAGGACATGACTTATCCGTAAAGATTGTATTCATGTTTGTTCCCAAGTTATTTATATGAGATATAAATAAGATGGAATGGTGAGTCTCATGCCATATAACAAACATGATAGGCACTTATAAATGATAAGTAGGCCGAACCGGTGACGCTTATGACAAGCACATGGAGTTTACTCTTGTCAATGTTTTGTCATAAATCATATCGGTGCATATAATCTTTAGACTGAGATAGCACAGTTATCTTGTATATAGGTAGTTTGAGTTTGATACTACCTTCATACTTGTACTATGTATGGGTATATGGGCATGTGTTGGCTCCTACTAGTTATATATGGAGGTAGGTGTTGATCAAGATGGAATCTGTTCCTCTAAGTAAACAGAGATAAAATCCTATGTTCATTTAATTGTTCTTGATGTTTCAAGTTCTGGCCAGACAGATAGATTTATTCGTAAAAGAGTTTCGATGAGAAAAATCTTTTAATCAAGAACTGAATTAAAAGAGAACATAATATTCATAGCAAATGGAGTTTGACATAAACCATGACTCAACTTGAGTTGGGATTTTGTAACAGAGAGATTCTAGTGCATGGTAACATATGATTATAGGTTCATTTAAGGTAAACCTTATTACTAATTGGGTGGCCATGGCATGCTATGCTAGGTGTTAACCATGGTCTATGAGGTTCATAAAATGATTTAGAGAAATCATTTATGGTAAGAAAGAGTTCTGATGATATTAAGAGTTGATATTATGTCTCATTGCCAATTAGTGATGAGCCTAGTAAGTCACACACATACACAAGTTATCACCTATTTAAATATGATTTAATTAATTAATTAAAGAGTTTAATTGATTAATTAAATAGATTTGGTTTGCAATTAAATTGCAAAGTCCCTAGCATGACTTGAAACCAAATCTAGATTATTGGATGTGTAGTATAAATTAAATTTATATTTAAAGTGTTTAAATATGAATTTAATTGATGAGAAATTAATTAATAGAGATTAATTAATTAATTTATATTTGATATAAATTAATTAGAAGAAAAAATAATTATTTTGGGTTGAGAACTCAAAATTAAGACACAGGGGCATTTTGGTCATTTTGCAGTGTGACACGTGGCACCATGAGATGGTGACACATGGCATAACACATAAGCTTGCCAAATAATTTTAATCATGTAAGATGATTAAAATCAAGATTAAATATAGGTTTGACACTTGGCACAATGTGATTGAGTCACTTAAACCTAGAGCTAATCAAAAGGTGACATGTGGCTAGGGTTTAATGTGTTAACCTAGCTATTTAAGTGGGGTTATGAAAAGAAAACACAACCAGCAGCCTCTCCTCTCATATGTCACGCCACTTTGAGCCTCTCCAGCTATTTCTCTTCATCTCTCATCAATTCAAAGAGATTAGCCATCAATCTCTTGAATTAAGAACACTAGAAATTGTTTCTAGTGTCCTGTTTGCATCTCTAATCTCTTAAAAGGCAGAACTTGAATTTCTAATTAATAGAAAAGGCTTTAGAAGCTGTTCAAGGGCTGCCATAGGTGTTCTTGGTGTGGACAAGCTAGAGGGACAACATCTGGTGTCCTGAAGACGAATCTCAAAGGCGCAGACACGCTGCAGCACATCAAGAGGTTAGTGTAATCGTTCTTGATTTAATCTAGGGTTCTAAAATTAATCTGATTAATTTTAAAATCTTAAATGGCAAATACAGATCCAAAAACATATTAAAAGAGTTTTAATATGTTGTTTATCATTGAAATCAAATAGATAAAAATAAATCTTGCATGGTGCATGTGACCCTAGGTGAAAATTTTTGAATTCAATGGTATAATCTTGTGTTTTTCACGCTTCCGTTCCTTCACATGGAGCTACAATTTTGCTTCTTTGACCAGAAGCTAAAAACCAAGAGAAATAGGACTTTCAGCTAGACCAAACTAGCACACCAAAAATTGAGAATTTGACATTTACATACAATGATACCTGAAGCAATTTGACAATGAGTGTCAACTTGTAAAAATGGTAAATTGCACTATATTGGCAGCATATTGAATTACAGTATGTGACATGTTGATGCTAGAAATAACTTATCCATAGTACTTAAAAAGGTCAACATATGCATTGACTTATGAATTACATAATAGTTAGTAAACTCTAAAAATTTAAGAATTAAATAATTAATTTATGATGTGCCCTAGTTTGCCTAGTTGACTAGTTTGGATAGGTTGGCATGCCAATAGGATTCTGACAGCTGTTCTATAAATGGCTTCATGCCATACTGTGTTTTTACAGCTTATTATGCCGCACTATGACTTTAATAGCCTACTACTATACATATTGTGTATTTTTTATTGGCTTATCGCTAGATTGACTATATGGCTTTTTAGCCACGCTATTTGCACACCGGGAGACACTTTGTGACCGATGGTGTGATCACCTGAGATACTAGGTACCCAGTGCCAGTATATCTGTTTATCCAGTCTGGTCAGTATATAGGCTACACGGGCAGTAATTCAAGTATTATAAAATTCAAATAGCTAAATCTAGTCTACTGACATACAACACTACCAAAAATTAGCAAATATTGAAATGTTAGCAAATAAAAGTAGAATCAGCAACTGCAAAGTATATCGATGTTATAAATTCGTAAACACTTTATTTACTTTATTTTAGTGTATATTTCTTTATATTTGGTACCACTAAGCAAAATTGTTTAGTGCGTTGCTTTTGTAATGCGTAGGTATTGGAGACACAGCTGGGGAGCCCAGCAGACCTACGACCGGGTGAGACATCAGATCTGCATAGGAGTCCAGAGTCATCTGCACGTCATTGCATACATGGTAGGACTTAGGATATCTTGTATTTTGTACTTTTGTTGTATTTTTGAAATTCGGTCTTGTATTTTGTAATATTATGAAAGCTCTAAAGTTTGTAATATGTTGTACATATTAAATAACATGGAGATTTTCTGGATATATTTAAATTATTATGGATTGTCTCATGAAACTGTTTAATGACTGTAAAAGTCTTTAGACTTTACTGAGAAATAGAGACTGTGAAATATTTGAGATTTTAATATTATCATATTAAACTGTTTTCAATAGGTTTGGAAGGACAGTTTGTCCGAAATATAGACGGCACCTTGCCAAATTTTTATTACCAATCTTGAAACACTGATTTTATCAAAGTATGAAAATAGTATCAATATGATATGAATATTACATAAAAGACTTCTTAAAATCAAATTGAGCTCAAGAAATGAAATAATCACAGACTAGGTGTTTCGGCACGCCGTGTAGCACGCCTTGCTCGGCTATACTGTAGATAGGTGAGGGGTGTTACATTTAGTGGTATCAGAGCACGGTTTAGGCATTTATGGACCTAGATAGTTTGCATATCTTGCATTGCATTGTAAGTGTTAAGATGACTCTAATGCAGATTTTTTGATTTGATTTGTTATTTTGATCAGAATATGGACCCCACATCACAGAGAGTGGTCGATGAAGAAGTGGAAAGTCATGCTCCATCTATGACTGAACCAGGAGACAGGAGGGAACCTGCTCCACCAGTACCAAATGCACCAGCCACATTTCAGCAAATGGTTGAGTTCTTTAGGCAGATGGCAGGAGTTATGCCACCACCACCACCTCCACATCAAAAAAATCTCATATGGAGAGACTTAGGAAGTTTGGAGCAGTGGATTTTCTGGGTAAAAGGGAAGATGATTCTGTCACAGCTGTAAACTGGTTGGACAGAACTGGAAGAGTTTTGAAACAACTTCATTGTACTCCAAAGCAGAATTTAGAAGCTACTGTATCACTACTGCAAGATGATGCATACCAATGGTGGGATACAGTGACTAGTGAGGTGCCACCAGAACAAATAACTTGGGATTTATTTCTCACTGAGTTAAGAAAGAAGTATGTGGGCAGTGTATACCTGGAAGAGAAGAGAAGGGAGTTTATTACCCTATGCCAAAGACAGCTGATAGTGGCTGAATATGAAAGAGAATTTATCAGACTGAGCCGCTATGGGCGGGAAATAGTCCCTAATGAGGCAGAGAGATGCAAGAGATTTGAGGAAGGACTCAATGATAACATTAAAGTAATGATTACAGCCTTGGGGATTACAGAGTTTGCCAAATTAGTGGATCCTGGATCTACTCATTCATATATTTATATCAAGCTGCTCGTAAAAAAGGGAATACCAGTAGAGGAAAGTGACCAAGACATTCTGGTCACAAATCCGCTAAGCCATAGTGTGGTAGTAAACAAGGTGTATAAGGGCTATCCATTGAAGATTCAAGGGAAAGAGTTCTCAGCAGACTTAATTGAACTACCTTTCCATGAGTTTGATGTGATTTTGGAAATGGACTGGTTTCCCATCATTAGGCAATAGTAGATTGTAAATTGAAGAGAATCTCTCTGAAAACTGCTGAGAACGAAGAAATAACAGTTGTGGGTGAAACGACAGATTTCTTGTCCAATGTCATTTCAACTACAGTTGCAAGGAGATGGTTGAGAAAAGGATGTGAAGCCTATCTGGCACACGTGGTTGACACTAGGCAGAGTAAACTTGACTTATCTGACATACCCACAGTAAGGGATTTCTCTGAGGTATTTTCTGAGGAATTACCTAGTTTGCCAATAGAAAGGGAAGTTGAATTTGCTATTGAGATTATGCCGGTACAGCTCCGATTTCAATTGCTCCATATAGGATGGCACCTGCTGAATTGAAAGAGTTAAAAATCCAGCTGCAAGAATTACTAGACAAGGGGTTCATACGCCCCAGTGTTTCACTGTGGGGAGCTCCGGTACTGTTTGTAAAGAAGAAAGATGGGACACTGAGCTTATGTGTTGACTACCGGTAGCTAAATAGAGTAACAGTGAAGAACAAGTATCCGTTGCCTAGAATTGACAATCTGTTTGATCAGTTGAAGGGAGCCGGTGTGTTTTCTATGATTGATCTCAGATCGAGGTATCATCAGCTAAGGGTTAAGGATGCAGATGTGCCTAAGACTGCATTTAGAACCTAATATGGGAATTATGAATTCCTGGTGATGCCATTTGGGTTAACAAATGCTCTAGCAGCATTCATGGACCTTATGAACCGTATCTTCCATCCATACTTAGATCAGTTCATAGTGGTCTTCATTGATGACATCCTAGTATATTCCAAGGATAAAGCAGAACATGATGAGCATTTGAGAATTATTCTGCAGACTCTAAAAGAGAAGAAACTGTATGCTAAATTGTCCAAGTGTGAGTTTTGGTTGAATGAAATTGCATTCCTTGGACATGTAGTATCAGCCGAAGGGATTAGAGTGGATCCCAAAAAGATTGAAGCAGTGATGGAATGGAAACCTCCCAAAAATACAACTGAGATCAGAAGTTTCTTAGGGTTAGATGGATATTATAGAAGATTTGTAAAGGGATTTTCCCTAATAGCTGCTCCAATGACCAAATTACTACACAAGAATATGAAATTTGACTGGAATGACAAGTGTCAAGCCAGTTTTGAGAGGCTGAAGGCTATGTTGACAGAGGCACCAGTGTTAACATAGCCAATGTCAGGAAAAGACTTTATAGTCTACAGTGATGCCTCACATAATGGGTTAGGGTGTGTACTCATGCAAGAAGGGAAAGTGGTCGCATATGCTTCCAGGTAGTTAAGGCCACATGAAAAGAATTACCCTCCTCATGATTTAGAGTTAGCAACAATTATCTTCGCATTGAAGATATGGAGGCATTACTTGTATGGAGAAAAATGCTACATATACACAGACCATAAAAGTCTGAAGTATCTGCCAACCCAGAAGGAACTTAATTTGGGATAGAGGCGATGGATTGAATTCCTGAAAGATTATAATTGTGTGATTGACTACCACCATGGGAAGGCAAATGTAGTCGCTGATGCTTTAAGCAAAAAATCTATTATAGCATTAAGATCTCTGAATGCCCAACTGTCCTTAGCTCATGATGGAGTTATTTTGGCTGAGTTGCAAGTGAAGCCGAATCATACAATAGATGGGATGGGCGTAAGATGATGAGAAATTAATGGCTGTTATGGGCAAAATCACTGAAGGGAAGGAAACTGAATATGAAGTGAAAGAAAATGGATGCCTGTACTATAAAGAAAGAGCGTGTGTTCCAGATGATAAAGAATTAAAAACCAATATTCTGAGAGAAGCACATAACAGTGTGTATGCTATGCACCCAGGAAGCACAAAAATGTACTATGACCTGAAACTCCGATACTGGTGGCCAGGTATGAAGAAGGACATAGTTTACTATGTAACTAGATGCTTGACATATCAGCAAGTCAAAGCAGAACATCAAGTTCCATCAGGTTTGTTACAGCCCATAAACATACCTGAATGGAAATGGAACCGAGTCACTATGGACTTTGTCAGTGGTCTACCTCTCACTTAGAAGAAGCATGATGTAGTATGGGTGATTATGGATAGGTTGACCAAATCAGCACATTTTATGCCAGTCAGAACTGATTACTCACTGGAAAAGCTAGCAGAATTGTACATTAGTGAGATAGTTAGACTACATGGAATTCCACTTTCCATTATATCTGATAGACACTCGAGGTCTACATCTAGATTTTGGAAGAAATTACAAGAATCCTTGGGCACACAACTCCATTTTAGTACGGGCTTTCATCCTCAGATGGATGGACAGTCAGAAAGAATAATCCAGGTAAATTCTGAAACTCATTGAGTTATTGTAAACAATAATTGAACTGATAATGATAATAATAACTGAACATATGTGATAGGTCCTTGAGGATATGCTGAGAAGTTGTGTTATTGAGTTTGAGGGAAGTTGGGACAGATACCTTCCACTGGAAGAATTTGCATATAATAATAGCTATCAAGCTAGCATACAAATGGCACCCTATGAAGCACTGTATGGGAGAAAATGCAGAACACCTGTATGTTGAACTGAATTGGGTAAAGATAAGCTAGTGGGGCCAGACTTAATAAAATAGACAGAGGAAAAGGTGAAACTGATAAAAGCCAATTTGAAAGTTGCCTCAGACCGATAGAAATCTTATGCTGACTTGAGGAGAAAGGACATTGAGTATGAAGTTGGCAAAGTGTTGAGATTTGGAAAAAAGGAAAAATTAAGCCCTAGGTTCATTGGCCCATATGAAGTTATTGAATGTGTGGGACCAGTAGCCTACCGATTAGCCTTACCACTTGATCTGGACAAGATACATAATGTGTTCTAAGTTTCGATGCTCAAAGATACAAATAAGATCCTTCACATGTCATCTCAGTAGAAGAAATTGTGGTATAACCTGACCTGACATATGAAGAAGAACCAATTAAAATCTTGGCATGAGAGGTAAAAGAGCTCAGAAATAAAACAATTCTACTAGTGAAAATCTTATGGAGACACCACAACACGGAAGAGGCAACATGGGAGAGCGAGGAGACAATGAGGCAATAGTTCCCTCAGCTCTTTACATCAGGTAAATTTCGAGGACGAAATTTTTATTTAGAGGGGAAAAGTTGTAACATCCCCACTGTACGTGTTCTGTACGTTCTGTTGCTCCAGTGGCCAAATAACAGTCTAGGCAAGTCAGGATGTTTGGAACTATACTTCGGTGATAGTGAATAGATATATAATAATGAAATAAATAAAAAGAAAATACAATAAAAATCAAAGAAAAGTGAAAGAGAGAAAATGAGTTAAACGAACCGGTACCGCAGCGATGAGTGACTGCACCGAGAAGGCCGTTGTCGACCCCAGAACCGTGGAGAACCCTCGAAATTTAATTTTGAGAAATAAATAAAGGTTTATTGAAATGTAATTAACACTAGAAATATCAAAGAAAAATTAATAAATTTGTACAAATAAAAATGAAAAATCGAGAAATAGACAAAAATCAGTGTTATCAAAAAATCGGGAATATAACCCGAAGTGGGGAATTTTGGTCATTTGACACCTAGAGTTGCCTTTTGACCTCAATTTCCATTAAAAATAAATGATATTGCACTTAGGAAATTTCATAAAAAATTAAAATGGGATACAATATATAAATAGTAAAAGAATTTAGCTAAATGTGCAAATAGTGGAACTTTAACTAATTAATCATTAAACTATTACCTAGTGCTCCACTAACTCCTAATTTGGGACAGCTATACAAGTCATTTGGGACAGGAAATAACCAGCCAAGAGAACTCCATTGAAGACCACCATGGCCGCCCCACATGCAACCTCCATGGGTGCATGATCAAGCCACTATTTCCACTTGGTTCCTTCATTAAAGCTTGCCTACTTACCTTAGGGAAGATATTGGCAACAAGAAAAATAAGATTTGGTGAAGTTTTGATAAGCTTCAAAAGTGGTAAGTGTCCAAAACCTCTCCCTTGCTTTAGTAAATCTTGTGTTTAGGTTGAGGTGAGTATTTTGGTGAAGAGAAATGAATAAAATCTTGAGAAATAAAATGGTCCATTTTCGGCAGCCATGATTATGTGTTGTATTTGAGTTTTTCTTACCTCTAATGGATGGAAATTATGGTTGATTAACTCAAATGGAGGATGTAGTAAGTTAAAATCTAAGTGCATGTAGTGCTTGAATTAAGGGTATGAAATGGAACCTTAATGCTTTGGGCAAACTGCCATGTTTGGCAGCCTATTAAACCATGAATTTGTATGTGAATATGTAGTTATTAATGAAATATGCTAGTGTTAAATTGTGGGCAGTATGTGCGAGTGATATTGAAATATGATTATGTTCAAGTGTATGTGTAATATGGACATTGAGATATGTTGAATTTTGGTGGAAGTGAATGTTGAACTTAATGGTGAATTGTGTGCATTGAGCACTTGAATGTTCTGCCCAAAATTGTTCCTGGAATTATGTACAATATATATATATATATATATATGGAAGTGTCATTGATTGAATATTGAAGTAATGAGGAGGAGAAGGAATATCAAATTGAAAGTATATGTATTTTGTGCAGGTTGTGTATTGATGGCAGTACCTAAATTAGGTCATAAGTGCCAAATTGTAAACCCAATTGGTATGAGGCCAATGGGTCGTGAAACTAGACACCAAATAGGCCAACTTTTATGTAGAAATATTGCCAAAATTCTGCCTAGAAACTGACCTTAAAAATGACCAAATCCGGAATAGCAACCTTGCAATCCAGATTTTTGGCCATATGAACAGTAATCATTAGGTTGATCATAACTCACTCAAAACAGGTCTAATTGACCTAAAATTTTTACCATGGATAGATTAGATATAGAGCTACATTTCTTATGAAGACACCAAAGCCCATAAATGACCAGAACCAATTCAAATAGCTAGCATAAGTTCGGGTACCAAAACTGCCAGAACTAAAAGTGACCAAAAATTGACCAAATTTTGCACTAAAGGTGCAATCTGTCCAGCTTTAGTAAATTGACCATATCTTGGTCAGAATGACCTGAAATTTTTCCCCGTGTGCAATAAGACATAGAGCTACAATTTTGCTTCTTTGACCAGAAGCTAAAAACTAAGAAAAATAGGACTTTCAGCTAGACCAAACTAGCACACCAAAAATTGAGAATTTGATATTTACATACAATGATGCTTGAAGCAATTTGGCAATGAATGCCAACTTGTAAAAATGGTAAATTGCACTATATTGGCAGCATATTGAATTACAATATGTGACATGTTGATGCTAGAAACAACTTATCCATAGTACCTAAAAATGTCAACATATGCATTGACTTATGAATTACATAATAGTTAGTAAACTCTAAAAATTTAAGAATTAAACAATTAATTTATAATGTGCCCTAGTTTGCCTAGTTGACTAGTTTGGATAGGTTGGCATGCCAATAGGATTCGACAAATTGCTCAGAAATGGCTTCATGCCATACTGTGTTTTTATGGCTTATTATGCCGCACTGTGACTTTAATAGCCTACTGCTATACATATTGTGTATTTATTATTGGCTTATCGCCAGATTGACTATATGGCTTTTTAGCCAAGCTATTTGCACACCGGGAGACACTTTCTGACCGATGGTGTGACCGCTCGAGGTACTAGATACCCAATGCCAGTATATCCGTTTATCCAGTCTGGTCAGTATATAGGCTACACGGGCAGTAATTCAAGTACTATTAAATTCAAATAGCTAAATCCAGTCTACTGATATACAACACTACCAAAAATTAGCAAATATTGAAATGTTAGCAAATAAAAGTAGAATCAGCAACTGTAAAGTATATCAATGTTATAAATTCGAAAAAACTTTATTTACTTTATTTTAGTGTATATTTCTTTATATTTGGCACCGCTAAGCAAAATTGCTTAGCACGTTGCTTTTGTAATGCGTAGGTATTGGAGACACTGCTGGGGAGCCCAGCAGACCTACGACCGGGTGAGACATCGGATCTACATAGGAGTCCAGAGTCATCTGCACTGCATTGCATACGTGGTAGGACTTAGGATATCTTGTATTTTGTACTTTTGTTGTATTTTTGAAATTCAATCTTGTATTTTGTAATATTATGAAAGCTCTAAAGTTTGTAATATCTTGTACATATTAAATAATATGGAGATTTTCTGGATATATTTAAATTATTATGGATTGTATCATGGCACTGTTTAATGACTGTAAAAGTCTATTGACTTTACTAAGAAATAGAGACTGTGAAATATTTGAGATTTTGATATTATCATATTAAACTATTTTCAACAGGTTTGGAAGGATAGTTTGTCCGAAATATAGATGGCACCTTGCCAAATTTTTATTACCAATCTTGAAACACTGATTTTATCAAAGTCTGAAAATAGTATCAGTATGATATGAATATTACATAAAAGACTTCTTAAAATCAAATTGAGCTCAAGAAATGAAATAAACACAGACTAGGTGTTCCGGCACACCATGTAGCACGCCTTGCTCGGCTATACTGTAGACGGGTGAGGGGTGTTACAATAACCATAAATACAAGAATTCAACTTATGAGACCTAATAGGTAAATTTAGTATGCAAAAATGATATTATTGTTGGATTAATTCCTAGAAATAGTTTGAATGGGTATTGAAACACTTTAAAATTATGTGTTTCAGTTGGAAAGGAGCCATCCAAGGAATGAGGAGAAATTGGATTAGGTCAATACAATCAAAGGGGTTTGTGCACAACTAGTCTTTAATTGATAAATGGTCTACATATTTTCAATGATTAAATGGTTTTATTGCCACATGATTTATGTTTATCAAGTTATGATTTCACCTCAACAATTATTGAATATTGTTAAAGTGTGAATGAATTTGGTTTTGGAAAATTGTGATTGAAATGGGGTTTGCATGGAAAATGAAAATTATAATTGGAATTGTGGTTTGCATGGAAAATATTGATTACTGAGATTGGCATGGAAATGATTTGTATTGTGATTGTATGCTCATAAAAAGGGCTATAAATTTTCTGATGTTATTTTATATCTCACTACTAATGCTCGACATCGTTATTATCCTTCCCTCATTTTTTGAGGAGACACTGGTGTAACACCCTCACTTTAGCTAATCCGTACATTCGACTGTTCCATTGACCAATGTTTGACCGGATAGCTAGAATGTCTGAAATTATAATTAAACTAGAGTGAGGAGTCATAAATAATTGAAATAATGGTAAGAAAAGAATTTAGAAAAATTTAAGCTATGAAATACACCAAGGTTAAATGAGTCGGTGCCTCGGTGATGGGTGACCCTAACGAGAAGTTGCTGTCTTCACAGCTATAGGCCTAAACTCGAGGGAAATTCTATGAAATAATTTTTGGGACTTCAGAGAAGAGTCATTGAGGTTTCGATGGCACTAGAATGCCAAGAAAATACTTCTGGAATTTTATCAATTGGTACAGACGATTTTGGCTCAATAAGCCAAACGGAGGGCATTTTGGTCATTTCGTCTTCAGAGATAATTTTTGACCGACTTGTTCAATTAAGTAAATAAATTATATGACATAAAATATGAATAAAAAGTGATAAAAATTAAATTGAAAATGAGTAGAGAAGAATAGAAAAGAAAATGAATTAAATGAGACTTATGACATCATTATGATGCAATTAAAAACTTTCCACCCAATCATAACTTGACAAACTAATTAAAAGGAGATAAATACACATAAAATGAGATAAATTAAGAAACAAATTTTGCTCATCTCCTCAACCATTTTCGGCAGCCACTCCCATCTCTCTCTACCTCCATTAAAACTTTCTAATCTCTCTCTTCTAAGCCTTATTTTCTCACCCTAAAACCTTAAGTTTCTTTCATTAAAACATGTCTACACCTCTTGTGCAAGTGTTTGGCAGCCTAGAGAAAGAAGGAAAGTGAAGGAAAAATTAAAGATTAGCCAAGAAAATTCTGTTAAAAAAGGTTAGTGCATAAAGTAGTTTCCTTCCTTCTTCTTTAGTTAAAATTTAGTTAAATTATGATGAGCTTACATGAATATTTATGGAATTGAGGTATGTATGAAGGCATGGAAAATTTGGTCAGCCTTAATGGTGTGGGATTTTCATGGTTTTGATATTTAGGATGCAATTAAATTTGTATATTAAAGTCAATTGGTGTGTATATATATAAAGTAGAGTTGAAATTTAATGAGTTTGTAGGAGATGGAAATTATAACCAATTAGGGTTTGTGACAAATTTGGATTTTGCTCATGTGTTGGTGAATGGAAGTCCTAATGGCCAATTAGTGACCATTTGGCTGTGTTTGATGAGGAATTGAAGTGAATTATGGCTTTGGATTTGAGGTTGGGTATGCTGCCTCCTAGGACCTGCAGGGCTGGATGTGAGTCCAGCAAGTTTGGGTAGCTATAACTTGAGTTGTGTAGGTTCAATTGGTGCAAAGCTAATTGTACATGAAACTAGACACATAATGGCACAACTTTGATGAAGAAACCTTGCCCAGAAAACAAACTTAGGATGACCTAAAAATTGGCCAAATCGAGGTAACCAATTCTGGACCTGGTAAAAGTAACCAAATGAACATGGCCCTAACTCAGTGTAGCAATATCCAATTGATCTGAATTTTATATCAATAGAAAGCTTAGACAATTTAGAACAACTTTCATGAAGAACATTACTCCACATTTTTACCAGAACTGAATGGAATTGTCCACCAAAGTCAAGACACCAAATCTGGCAGAACCAATTCTGCCCAAAAATTCTGGAAAATTTTAATCCGGCCAGTTATGGTATTTAGGCCATAACTTGAGCTACAAAACTCCAAATTGAGTGATTCATAAAGGAAATTAAAGAAGACACATAAAGAAACAACTTTGATGAAGAAAATTTTGCCAAATTTCCATTATAACAATGACCAATGGAATAGAAAACTTAAGGTATGAAATCTAAAAATGTTGAATAACATAAAATAAGCTTTGAAATGGTATTGGCAATCAATACTAACAAAAATAAAATGTAAAATGTGGTATCTTGGTGAACTTAGGCTTAACAAATCTATTATGAATTAAAAAGTCAACTTTTGTGTAGGAATAGCTAAGTGAATAGTAACAACCAAAATTAATGGAGTGAATGGTACCCTACTTAAAGGATTTAATATATACCTAAATTATGAGAATAGGTAGATGGGAATTGTATTCTCATCACAAATAGAACTTAGGAGACATTGTTAATATATTTTGAAATGAGGTTTGAAAATCAATATAAATGAAAATATTGAACCTAGGGACATGTAAAATGATGTAATAAATTAGATAAGGAATTATAAAGGAAAAATAGATGATATAATTGATAAATTATGAATTATATAAATGATAATTCATATAAATTTTGAAATGAATAAATGAATCACATAAATGTGTGAATAGGATTTTAGTTCTCATTAGGAAAGAAAGGAAGAATGTTTTGAGTACAATGGTACATGAGAACCATTATTGTGAATTGTGATCAACACAAATGATATAATAAATGAATGTATAAATTATGATAAATGCATAATTTATGTAAAATTGTATTCTAAAAATTTATATTTCTGTTACGAATAGAATTGAAATGTTATAAATTATAATTAGAATTTATCGTGAAATAATGAAATAATAAAAAAAAACATATTAACACTTAATGGTACTTATATGCCCATGTATTGCCTAGACACATGTGTCAGATTGGTTATATTGGCATGCTAATAGGGTATTAATTTAGCAATATTGCGTAAGGCTTTATGCCTATATTCATGGCTTTATGCCCGCACTCATGGCTTTTATGCCCGATTATATGTTATCATGGCTTTTTAGCCATATTGACTACATACGTGGTTGACGTTCCACGTCCCATGGTATGACAGCCCGAGGCATCGCGATGTCTAGTGCCAATGACCCGTTATCCAGTTTAGTCAACCTATCATAGGTTACCTGGGCAGTGTAAATTATTGAAATTATTTAAGAACATTAGTAATTAAAAACATTAGAAAGTATTGAATGAAATAAGGAATAAGATTAGCAATGGAAACATAACTGAATCAAGTAGTACAAACGAAATTTTCAGAATTGTAGGAACCGAAAATACAATACTCCTTGAATTAATCTATATATCGAATATCATTACTGTATAAACTCAACATTTCCAAAGAGGGACAAAATAGAATATAAGATAGTTGATATTAGAAATATCATACCAAATTTAATTGATACCCGAGGATCTAAATTATACTTTAGAATTGTACTTCAGTTTTTATTATTTGTATCTATTATTTTTTTGTTATATTATTGCACCACAAAGCAGAAATGCTTAGCGTGATGGATTTGTTTCCTTCACGCAAGTACTAAAGCTAAAACCTAGTAGACAATGGACTGGGATTTTTGGAGTTCAAATCTGCAGAAGTGTCAGAAGTGTTCAAGTTGTCACCTCCTCAGCAATGCATGTAAATAGGGCTCACAAAAGTTTTTTTATGCATTTATAATTAGTTATTATGTTGAATATAAATTATGGAATTGTAATTAATTTGTATTTGTATATTATGTAAATTGTAAATTATGAACTTGTGTAATTAGTTTATAAATCATGTAAATTTATGTAATTTGAAAATTTTTACATATGAATTGAGTATGAATGGAAATGTATGGAAATGATTATGAAATTGAAATATATGGATGAGATTTTAAATATGAGATGACTATGAGAATGATTGATGAGATAATTATGATTAGTATGGATAAGATTTTATTGTGAAAATATTATTGATTTTCAAGTAGGTGAATAGTAAAATATGCCAAATGGTAATAGAAATAGGAGAAACTCTGTTGTTTTCTCCTTAGAAAAATAATTGATATTAAAATATAATGAGAAAAAATTATTAAAAGAATAAAGTAAGATAAGATAGGGCGCTCCGGCACCGAGTATGACATGCCTTGCTTGGCTACACTGTAGATGGGTGAGGGGTGTCACAACTGGTGTTAGCTTTGTTTTGATTACCATGGTACGTGGACATTGATGATTTGATCTTTCTCATATAAGAGGTTAGATCAAAGTTGAAGATGGCCCTTTCGAAATTTAATTTGTTATGGTGTTAAGGATGGAATGTGCACGATTCGTTCTCCCCTGCCATAGGGAGTGAGAATAACTTTGAAGATGGCCCTTATGGATTAGTCTTGCATTAAGTTAGTGAGAATAAAAATGGATTTGAAAGTGAGCAATCATGCTTTCCAAGTGATATCTTATGCACAAATTATTTAAAAGATATTATTTATTTTAGTTGGTTTATATTTTTTACGCTTTTCCCTATTTCGTGAAATTTACTATCTGTTTCCATAATTTAACGGGAATATTTCAAATATCCATTTACGATATGGTAAATTTTAATTATTGATCACTGTCATTCAAATAAATGATTTGCATTATTGAAAATGTTGATTTGGATTTTATGAATTATGATGAAATTGAATATTTCCAATCTTTTTGTTATGATTTTGTCAAAGTATAGTGTATTGCATTTTTAATTATTAGTTGTGCACCACTGAGTTCACCGCTCAGTAATAGCTTTGTATGTTGTCGCAGGTGAAAGGAAGGCATAGAGCAGCTGAGTGGGAACACTTGAACCTGTGCTTTGAAGACAAGCTGGGATTAATTTTGGGTATATTGTAGGTATATCTCTAGACATTAGATTTTTATGTAAATATGTAATTATGTGTATGTAAGTACATTCGAGCAGTTGTATAAAAACTTTTGTAATATTATTTTGGAATATGATCTAATGCAAATTATTGTAATATTAATTTGAGATTTTATTTACCTGTATATTTTGTAAAATTAATTTATCACTCCAATGAATGTATTATTTAAATCTCCTTTTAAGTCTTATAAATAATGAATTAAATTCTTTATGATGGTTTGATTGAGAATGGAATGAAACAAATTTAGTAGAGTTGATGGAGATTGTAATGGGACATTTTTATAAATTGCTTTTGCAGGTAAATTGAAGAACTGCTTTTATCCAGTTTTAACCATAACCATGCGAATTTTCTACAAAATTTTAAAAATTCCTAATTATTATTAAATAAGTTTTATGACACATCCTTGAGTTGAAGGCACTCAAGATAAATTTTTATCACCACGCTAAATTTAAAAATGCATTTGTTTTGTCAAAATCCCTTGTAGTATATTTAATAGATTATCAGTAAGCGAAGTTCGATAATTTATTAGGTATACTACGGGATCATGTCATACCTTACAGAGGGGTAGGGTGTGACATTATGAGGTTTAAATGACATTAAAAATGTCAAAGAAAATTCAAGAAAATTAAATCAATCAGTAAAGGGAAATTATAACCCGATAAGCATAAGAAGGGCATTTTGGTCATTTCAACCTCAGAGTTGAATTTTGACCTAAATATCAATTAAAATGAGAGAGAGTAAAACACATAAAATAAATTAAATTGTGAATTTATGCAACAGAAGGGGAATAGAAAAGGAAAGAAAAGAAATAAAATTTTTACCTAAGCATGATGTCATAATGACATCATTTAAAATTGTGACCAATAAAAATTCAACAACCAATTATAAGGGGATAAGATAGATTAGAAAAGAGACAAATTACACGATTAACAAGTCTTTTTCTTCCTTGAACCTTCCCAGGCCGAAACACATAAAGAAATTCCTTCCCCCATTTTCATTCTTTTCTAGCTCAATTTCTCCCCCTTTCTCACCATAATTTTCATAAGTCCCTTCATTAAAAATTAACCCCACACCTTGAAGAAGATAAAGGCTGCCAAGGATTTAAGAAATTCTAAAGTTTTAGCAAGTCCAAGAAGTTGATCAATAAGGTTAGTGCCTAATCTTCTTTCCTTCTTTCTTTAAATCTTGAAATGGACTTAAGATGAGTTGAAATTGCATGAAATAAAAAGGAAATCATGAACATATGGGAACCTTAATTTTTGGTAGCCATGAGGACTGTGTGAAATTGATGACTTTAATGGTTTTGAAATGGTTAGTGAGGACATGTGATGAGTTTGTAAACAGTAGAAATCAAATTGAATGGAAAAATGCATGAGATTGTAATTTTTGAGTTAGGGTTTTGACCCAACATTTGGACTTTATGTTATGGCTTGAGATTGGCATTTTTGAGATTTATTATTGCCTACTAGAAGTGCTATATATGTTAAATGAAGTTTGGAAGATTAGAGGAACTAAAAATTTGGGAGTGTGTTTTCATGCAGGTTTTGGGACCAATGAGTCCAGTGTGAATATTGAGCCATAACTAGAGTTGTGTTGCTCTAATTGGTATGAGGCCAATTAGAGGTGAAACTAGGGTCAAAATGCCCCTTTTTTCATGAAGAAATCATGCCCAAAAACTATCCCTAACTTGACTTGAAAACTGCTTGAATCTGGATAACTCTATTCTAGACTTAGAAAATGACCAAATGAACAGTAAATGTTCAAATGACCATAACTTGCCCTAGAAATGTTGGAATGACCTGATTTTTAAACCATTGGAAAGTTTAGACATAGGAGTACATTTTTCATGAAGAACACAGAGCCTAATTCTGCCCCTAACCTAACCAATTTGCTAGCACAAGTTAGGTCACTAATTCTGTCTAGAACCAAACTGAACTTGAACCTATCCGACCAGTTTTGCAAAAATGCCATAACTTGGTCCACAAAACTAAAACTGCAGTGAAACCAAAGCCCAAATTTCCATAATACCTAGATCTAAAACTTTGTTATTTTGACCAAAATCCAGAACCAAATGGAACTTGGTCAATTGGCTAGGTCAATTCAACATGCGAAAATCTAAAATTGAACCAAATAACCACTTGACCCCAGAACAGTTTTTATACAATAACGTTTAGTAGAAAACCCCAATTGGGATGAGCCAAATTGTTCTGAAAACCTAAGAAATAGGGCTCCAACTTTTATTTTAGAACTTGCCTCAAATGTTGAGTGTATGAACCCTAAAATGGGAGACAAAGCCACTAACTTGAACCAAGAATCCTGAAGGCACAGGGTACCTGAGTCCAGGCCAATTAATTTTCTATAAATAATTCTACAAAACTTGAAAAATTGTAAATCTTAAATCTAAGTGATATTAATACATAGGGTAACAACTCCTATGAAGAACATTAGGCTTAAAAGTGGCTATAAATTGCCCAAATAATTAGATAAAATTGGACTCCAGAATCTGCCTGGTTCTGGAACCAGTAAGAGACAATAAACCAGTTGTGTTCATTTGACCATAACATAAGTTCTAAAACTCCAAATGACATGATTCAAAAAGGAAAACAAGGACAAGATATAGAGGGACAACTTCCATGAAGGAAGTGTAGCCAAACAGTGGCCACACCTTAGCCAATTTGCTAGGTGAGTATAAGATACTAAAACTGGACCTAAAGAAAGGTTCAAGAAATTGTTTAATACATGACATGTAAATTATCTACTTGAGTTACCAAATGCATAAATTACATGAAAATACAAGTGGGACCTACTTCCCAATACAAATTGACATAACATAATAATAATAAGTCCACAATTAAGTAAAAATAATAATTTGCCCAAAGTATACCTAGGCTTATGTATGTAGATTGGATACCAACTAGGGACTATAGATTGCAATACTACCCTTGTCACACCCTACCCCTCTGTAAGGCATAACATGATCCCGTAGTATACCTAATGAATTACCAACTTCGTCTACTGATAACCCATTAAATACACTATAAGGGATTTTAAAACTTTTCTTACTTCTTTTTACAGTGGTGAGCACTATGTATAGGTGCTAAAAACTTTTTTTGAACTTAAGTGAAAGAGCTAACAAATTTGAATTATTAGTAATTTCTATAAAAATTTTGGCGAAGTGCCCTCTGTATTTTGAATAAAACAGTTCTTCAGAAAACCTGTAAAAATCACTTCAAATATATTTCTCAATCTCAACTCCAACAATTAAACAACACAATATATTTCTCAACTCAAATCCACAATAATTTTTTTTTTTTTTTCAAAGGATGAGATAAAAGAAATATAGTACGAATTTTACAAGTCAAAATAACTCATAATTTATTTTACAACTTCAATGTACAATCTTAATTTACAACTGCTCAAAACCAAGAACAATATATATATACAGTGAACATACATTACAGAACAAAATGCAAAATGTGGTATACTCAATATACCTGATGATCTCTCGCTGAATGCACTAGCAGCCTAGTCTGCTGCCCTGTCCGTCTGTCTACCTGCAACAATAATGAAAAGCTATTGCTGAGACAATATCTCAGTGGTGCACAACATTAACCAAATACAACTTTAAATCACAAATCATAAGTCATATAAATAGTGGATACTTAAACCATAGTTAAATTAAAGACAATGAATGTCATAAATAATTTGAACTCCATTCCACAATATCACAATAAATCTCAATAGTCAAAACATGGTTAAATTCAAAAGACAGTGAATGTCAATAAGAATTTAAACTCCATTTTACAAATTATCAAAGCTCATAATAACACAATTTAGTCAAATAATTTAAGAACACAGTGTTGCCAATTCATACACAACTTAAGCCATGACACAAATTTCCGATCAATGCCGCGTTGTACACCAAGACAAAGCAATCTACAACCCCACTAATCGAAATCAATGAGGGAGGTGGCTAGCTAGCTAATGAGTACTCATCCGATCTACAACCTCAACTGGTAAACCAGAGAGGGAGGAAAATAAACGATCTCAACCCCATAAATGGAGGAGGAATAGTGTGATACTGTCATGCTAAGTGTGAACAAAAAATCAATTCCAAACATTTTATTCAAATGATTCGTGAGAAATCCAATAAATTTCCAAAGTCATAATTTCATTCACAAGATGGCAACACTGTAACACCCTCCCGGTAACCACTCCGTACCTCCTACTGTTCCGGTGACCAGTGTCGGTCCGGACAGCTAGAATGTCCGAAAAAATATTTAAACTAAAGTCAGGAACCATAATTAACTCAAATATTAATAAGAAAAATTTAGTAAAAATTTTTGAAATAAAATACAACCAAGTTAAACGAGCCGGTGCCCTAGCGATGGGTAACCAGAGGGAAGTTGCGGTTCTCGCAACAAGGAGCCCTAGACTCGGGGGAAAAATTATAAAATAATTTTTGGGACTCCAGAGAAGGGTTACTGAGGTTCCTATGGCATTAGAATTCCAAGAAAATATTTAGAAAAATTTTTCAATCGGTACAGACAATTTTGACCCGTTAAGCCAAACGGAGGGCATTTTGGTCATTTTGCCTTCAGAGGTGATTTTTGGCCGACTTGTCCAGTTGAGTAAATAATTAATATGACATAAAATATGAATAAAAATTACTAGAAATTAAATTGAAGATGAGTAGTGGAGGAAAGAAAAGAAAGTGAGGAAAAAGCTTATTTATGACATCATGGGGATGTCATTAAGAACACTATGACCAATCACAATTAAGTAACCATTTGACTAACAAATAAAAGAGATAATTGAGACTAAAAAAATAAAAGAAAAACCAGCAGCCACCTCTTCCCATTCCAGCCGAAACCCTTGCCCATAGCCAACCTCCATTGCCAACTTCCATCAAGCTTATTTTCTCTCTTCTTCTCATCATAAACCCTAAACCCCTTTCATTAAAAGTTGTCCACTCATCTTGGGAGAGTGTTTGGCAGCCTAGAAAGTGAAGGAAAGTGAAGTTTTGAGTTGGGAAAAATCTGCCCTATTCAAGGTTAGTGTTATACTTTCACTCTCACTCCTTTAATCCTTGTTAGAGCATCATTTTAAGACAAGAAATTGTAAGAATTTGAAGTAAATCATATATGTTAGAGTATCTTCAATTTTCGGCAGCCCTAAGGAAGGATGAGTTTGATTGTTTTAATGAATTTAGAGTGGCTAGAAATGATGTTTAAGTTATGAATATGCATGGATGTTGAACTAGTATGCTAATTAAGGTTTATGTGTAATTTGAATTGGACATTAGGGTTTTGAGAAGTGAAAGATTGACTTGGCTTAGGAAATTGTTAGAGAACATTTTAATGGTCAATTAGTGACTATTTTAGGTAAGTTGAGCACAATTTGGACTGAAAAATAGGATTGCAAAGTGAAGATGTAGGTTGCCCTAGGACAGCAGCAGAGGGACTGAAAATTCAGTCCACTTGGACTGCCATAACTTGGGCTGTGTTGGTCCAATTGGTTTTTGGCCAATTGGACATGAAACTAGGCTTATAATGGCACATTTTTGCTGAAGAAACCATGCCCAAAAGACCAAAGCAAGAGGACCAAAACTTGGCCCCAATCCGGACACCCTGCAACTGATTCTGCAGAATGACCAAATGAATAGTAACTGTTCATTTGGCCATAACTCACTGTAGATTTGGTCAATTGACCTGAAATTTTTACAGCAATAAGTTAAGATATAGACAAACAACTTTTATGAAGAAACCTACCCCAAATTATGGCCAGAAACAATTCAAAAATGCAATCACAGTCACTATCCATGTTACTATAGATATGGTCAATTATGCAAATTGGCAATCCGGCCAGCTGTGGTTTTTGAGCCATATCTGGAGCTACAAAACTCCAAATGGAGTGATTCAAAAAAGGAAATTCAACTAGACAAAATAAGGAACAACTTTCATGTTTGTCATTTCTTCAAATTCCCACTGAAAAATGTAACAGTAAGCATATGCTTCAAAAACTGAAATTTTCTGCCCTCTTGGTTTTAAGTTAGAAATGGTAATGGTGACCAATTCCAACAAGTTTTAAAGGCAAAATGTGGTATGTTGGGAGTGCCAAAACCAATGTTCCTAATTTCTACCTAAAAGTCAACATTTTTGTTGACCAATGAGGTGAATAGTAACACCAAAACATGAAATTCACAAATTGAAGAATTTAAAAGTTTCAAATGCCCTAGTATACCTAACAAGATTGGTTTGGATAGTTTGGCATGCCAATAGGGTTCAGTTAGCAGTACTGCACATGGCAATATGCCATTCGGTGATTTTATGGCTTTTAGCCATTCTGACTTTGTATTGAGACTTGGCCTTGTGCCTGATGTTATTACACTTATTAGCCGCTCAAGGTACACCGGGAGATGCATATGTGACCGATGGTGTGACGGCCCGAGGTACTAGGTACCCAGTGCCAGTTTACACGTTATCCAGTCCAGTTGTCTAGTGTAGGTTACTTGGGCAACCAAATGAATGAAAGTGAACAAAGTTAATGAATTAATGTATATACCCATACTAAACAAATGAATCATACACATTCCCTACAAATTTGTTTCTTGCTATTTTCTTTTATTGTATTATTGCACCACTAAGCATTATTGCTTAGCGCGTTGCTTTTGCCACGCGTAGGTACTGGAGATACAGATCGTGAGCCCAGTAGACCGCAGACTGGGTGAGTCTATCCTGCAGTTCTGCTCAGTGTCCGTGTCACCTCAACTTCTGCAGTGCATTGGTAGGACACTAGGTGTCATTTTGACATTTTGTAACTAAATTCTGATTTTCTCATATGAAATTAAACTTGTGTAATGTATATTGATGTTTATGTAAATTATGAAAATTGTATTTGTGAATGGAAAAGTAAATGTTTATTTGTGATTTATATGTGATCATCACATGTGATGGATGAATGAGAATTGAAATTGAAATGTTGAGATCTTGATATTGAGTTTTGTGATGATATTGGAGTTGAGAATGAATGAATTTGTTTATTGGAAGTGTTTTTCAAAGGTTCCGAAGAACTGTTTTCTCCATTTTTAGCCGGTACTCTGCCGGATTTTCTTTAAAATTTTCGGAACCCCAAATAAATTATGATTTCAATAAATGACTTAAATGAGTTATATTTTACAAGTTATATTCAAAGTTATGATGAAAATTAATTAAGGTATATTAGAGTGTGCCGGTACACCGTGTGGCATTACTTACTCGGGTATATTGTACACGGGTACGGGGTGTCACATTTAGTGGTATCAGAGCACGATTTAGGCATTTCTGGTCCTAGATTGAGTCCATACCATGCATTGCATTTGTAAGAGTCGAGGTGACACTAATGCAGATCTGTTTGTCTTTGTTATTTTGAATAGGATATGGACCCTTCATCTCAAAGAGCTGTTGAGGAGGAAGTGGAGAGTCATGCTCCACCTGCAGCAGCTGAGACTGGGGGCATGGGAGAACCTGCTCCACCAGCTCAGGCAGAGCCCCCTCAGCCTCCACAGGCCATGTTCCAGCAAATGGCCGATTTCTTTAGACAAATGGCCGGGGTAATGCCAGCACCACCACCACCACCAGCTCCACAGCAGAAATCACACCTGGAAAGGTTAAGAAAGTTTGGGGCAGTGGACTTCTATGGTAAGAGAGAAGATGATTCTGTTGCAGCCGAGAATTGGTTGAACAGAACAGGTAGAGTTCTAAAACAACTCCACTGCACCCCAGAACAAAATTTAGAGGCTGCCATTTCTCTGTTTCAAGATGATGCCTACGAATGGTGGGATACTGTGTCCAGTGAAGTGCAGCCAGAAGTTATGACATTGGACTTCTTTCTCTTCGAGTTCAAGAAGAAATATGTGGGTACTGTATACCTGGAAGAGAGAAGAAGAGAGTTCATTAACCTGAGGCAGAGACAGCTATCAGTGGCCGAGTATGAGAAGGAATTTGTCCGATTAAGCCGCTACGGAAGGGAGATAGTCCCTAATGAAGTTGAAAGGTGCAAGAGATTTGAAGAGGGACTAAATGATAACATCAAGATCCAGCTCACTGCCTTGGGAATCACAGAATTTAGCAAGTTAGTGGAAGCTACAATAAGGGTTGAAAAAGTAAGAATAAGTGAGCAGACCAGAAGGGAGAGACAGCAGAAGAGGGGCCCGAGTCAGTCTAGTTCAGCTCCTGCATCTGGGAAGAGGTTCAAAGGTCCACCTGCACAGAGTTCAGGTCAGCCACATGGTCAGGGTCAGTCTCAGGGGCCCAGGCCACAGTTCACCCCTAGGAGAGGTCAGTCCACACCATTTGTGGGCAGCTCTCTAGGGATGGGGTTCAGGGGACCAGCCCCAGCAACTTTTGCATGTCCACACTGTCAGAAATGGCATAAGGGGGAGTGTTGGAGAGTGACTGGTGCCTGCTTAAGGTGTGGGTCAATAGAGCATCAGTTGAGAAACTGTCCACATAGAACCACTACAGCTGCTCCAACACAAGTAGAAAGACCTGCTCCTGCACCACAGAGAGGTAGAAAATCTGGTAAGTTTGACGCAGTGGGACCATCACAGAGGCCTGCATCTGAGCCAGCAGAGAGGCCAGATAACAGACCACCTGCCAAAAATTATGCCCTGAGAGCTCAGGAGGAGCAAGATGCCCCGGACGTCATCAGGGGTACGTTCTCCCTCTACAATACTCCTGTGCATGCATTGGTAGATCCAGGATGTACTCATTCTTACATTTGCATCAACTTACCCGTAGAAAGGGGGATACTAGTGGGGGAGAGTGACCAAGACATTCTGGTCACTAACCCATTGGGCCACAGTGTAGTGGTGAACAAGGTATACAAGGGTTGCCCATTAAGGATTCAGGGGTATGAATTCTTGGCAGACCTGATTGAGTTGCCCTTCCACGAGTTTGACGTGATTTTGGGAATGGACTGGTTGTCATGTCATCAGGCAATAGTTGATTGCAAATTGAAGAGAATTTCTTTGAAAACTTCTGAGGGTAATGAGATCACTGTTGTGGGTGAAAGGACAGATTTCTTGTACAATGTTATCTCAACCACAGTTGCAAGAAGAATGATGAGAAAAGGCTGTGAAGCCTACCTAGCACATGTGGTGGATACTAGGCAGGCTAAGCCAAACCTGAGTGATATACCCACAGTAAGAGACTTCCCAGAGGTGTTTCCTGAAGAATTGCCTGGTTTGCCACCAGAAAGGGAAGTTGAATTTGCTATTGAGACACTGCCGGGTACAGCACCCATTTCTATTGCTCCTTATAGGATGGCACCCACTGAATTGAGGGAGTTGAAAACTCAGTTGCAAGAGTTGTTTGATAAGGGGTTTATACGCCCCAGTGTGTCACCATGGGGAGCTCCAGTGCTGTTTGTGAAAAAGAAGGATGGGACTTTGAGGCTTTGCATTGATTACCGGCAGTTGAATAAAGTGATTGTGAAGAACAAATATCCATTGCCTAGAATTGATGATCTGTTTGATCAGTTGAAGGGAGCAGGAGTATTTTCTAAGATTGATCTCAGATCAGGGTATCATCAGTTGAGGGTGAAGGATGTAGATGTGCCCAAGACTGCATTCAGGACCCGATATGGGCATTAGGAGTTTCTGGTGATGCCCTTTGGCCTAACAAATGCACCAGTGGCATTTATGGACCTTATGAACCGTATCTTCCATCCATACCTAGATCGGTTTGTAGTGGTCTTTATTGATGATATTTTGGTGTATTCTAAGACCAGGGAAGAACATGATGAGCATTTGAGGATTGTTCTGCAAACCCTGAGAGAAAAGGAACTGTATGCTAAGTTGTCCAAGTGTGACTTTTGGCTGAATGAGATTGCATTCCTTGGACACATAGTGTCAGCTGATGGGATTAGGGTGGATCCCAAGAAAATAGAAGCAGTGATGGAATGGAAGCCTCCCAGAAATACAACTGAGGTCAGAAGCTTCTTGGGGCTAGCTGGGTATTACAGAAGATTTGTGAAGGGATTTTCCTTAATAGCTGCTCCAATGACCAAGTTGTTACACAAGAATGTTAGATTTGACTGGAATGACAAGTGTCAGACCAGTTTTGAGAAGTTGAAGGCTATGTTGACAGAGGCACCAGTGCTAACACAGCCAGTGTCAGGAAAGGACTTTGTGGTCTACAGTGATGCCTCACATAATGGGCTAGGGTGTGTATTGATGCAAGAGGGGAAGGTGGTCGCTTATGCTTCCAGGCAGCTAAGGCCACATGAACAGAATTACCCTACCCATGATCTAGAGCTTGCAGCAATTATCTTCGCACTGAAGATATGGAGGCATTACTTGTATGGTGAAAAGTGCTACATTTACACAGACCACAAAAGCCTGAAATATTGCCAACCCAGAAGGAGCTCAACCTTAGACAGAGGCGATGTATTGAGTTCCTGAAGGACTATGACTGTGTAATTGACTACCATCCTGGGAAGGCAAATGTAGTTGCTGATGCTTTGAGCAGAAAATCCATGACAGCTTTGAGATCATTGAATGCCCATCTATCTTTGGTTCGAGATGGAGCTATTTTGGCTGAGTTGCAAGTGAGGCCAAACCTGCTACAACAGATCTTAGATGGGCAGAAGGTAGATGAGAAGCTAATGGCTATTATGAGCAAAATCTCAGAGGGAAAAGCAACTGACTATGAGGTGAAGGCAGATGGGTGTCTGTATTACAAAGGAAGACTGTGTGTACCAGATAATGGGGAATTGAAGGCCAGTATTCTAAAAGAGGCACACACCAGTGTATATGCTATGCACCCAGGAAGTACAAAGATGTATCATGATCTAAAGCTTCAGTATTGGTGACCTGGTATGAAAAAGGACATAGCTGACTACGTGACTAAATGCTTGACATGTCAGCAAGTCAAGGCAGAACATCAAGTTCCATCAGGTTTGCTACAGCCTATACGCATACCTGAATGGAAATGGGATCGGGTCACCATGGATTTTGTAAGTGGTCTACCTCTCACCCGGAAGAAACATGATGCAGCATGGGTGATAGTGGACCGATTGATGAAGTCAGCACACTTTCTGCCAGTTAGGACTGACTACTCACTGGAAAAGTTAGCAGAATTGTATATCAGTGAGATAGTTAGACTGCATGGAATTCCACTTTCCATCATATCTGATCGAGACCCAAGGTTCACATCGAGATTTTGGAAGAAGTTGCATGAGTCCTTGGGTACACAACTCCACTTCAGCACAGCTTTCCATCCTCAGACGGATGGGCAATCAGAAAGAGTAATCCAGGTAAACAATTGAACCAATTGAATTAATATAAATATTGAACTGAAATGATAACAATAACATGAAATATATGTCAGGTCCTTGAGGATATGCTGAGGAGTTGTGTCATTGAATTTGAGGGAAGTTGGGACAGATACCTCCCACTGTCAGAATTTGCATCTAACAATAGCTACCAAGCTAGCATACAAATGGCCCCATATGAAGCACTGAATGGGAGAAAATGTAGAACTCCAGTGTGCTGGACTGAATTGGGCGAAGACAAACTGGTAGGGCTAGACCTGGTGAAACAGACTGAGGAGAAAGTGAAACTAATAAAAGCCAATTTGAAGGTTGCCTCAGACAGACAGAAATCTTATGCCGACCTGAAGAGAAAAGAAATAGAATATGTGGTTAGTGACAAAGTGTTCCTCAAGGTGTCACCATGGAAAAAGGTATTGAGATTTGGAAGAAAAGGTAAGTTGAGCCCTAGGTTCATTGGCCCATATGAAGTCATTGAACGTGTGGGTCCAGTGGCCTATAGGCTAGCTTTACCACCAGAGCTGGACAAGATCCACAATGTGTTCCACGTGTCCATGCTTAGAAGTTACCACTCAGACCCTTCACATGTCATCTCCAGAGAAGAAATTGAAATACAACCGTATTTGACATATGAAGAAGAACCTCTACGAATCCTAGCTCGGAAAGTAAAAGAATTAAGGAACAAGCAGATTCCACTAGTGAAAGTGCTTTGGAGGCACCACAACACCGAGGAGGCAACTTGGGAAAGTGAAGAAACGATGAGGCAACAGTTCCCTCAACTGTTTGCATCAGGTAAATTTCGAGGACGAAATTTAAATTAGAGGGGAAGAGTTGTAGCACCCTCCCGGTAACCACTCCGTACCTCCTACTGTTCCGGTGACCAGTGTCGGTCTGGACAGCTAGAATGTCCGGAAAAATATTTAAACTAAAGTCAGGAACCATAATTAACTCAAATATTAATAAGAAAAATTTAGTAAAAATTTTTGAAATAAAATACAACCAAGTTAAACGAGCCGGTGCCCTAGCGATGGGTAACCAGAGGGAAGTTGCGGTTCTCGCAACGAGGAGCCCTAGACCCGGGAGAAAAATTATAAAATAATTTTTGGGACTCCAAAGAAGGGTTAATGAGGTTCCCATGGCATTAGAATGCCAAGAAAATATTTAGAAAAATTTTTCAATCGGTACAGACAATTTTGACCCATTAAGCCAAACGGAGGGCATTTTGGTCATTTCGCCTTCAGAGGTGATTTTTGGCCGACTTGTCCAGTTGAGTAAATAATTAATATGACATAAAATATGAATAAAAATTACTAGAAATTAAATTGAAGATGAGCAGTGGAGGAAAGAAAAGAAAGTGAGGAAAAAGCTTATTTATGACATCATGGAGATGTCATTAAGAACACTATGACCAATCACAATTAAGTAACCATTTGACTAACAAATAAAAGAGATAATTGAGACTAAAAAAATAAAAGAAAAACCAGCAGCCACCTCTTCCCATTCCAGACGAAACCCTTGCCTATAGCCAACCTCCATTGCCAACTTCCATCAAGCTTATTTTCTCTCTTCTTCTCATCATAAACCCTAAACCCCTTTCATTAAAAGTTGTCCACTCATCTTGGGAGAGTGTTTGGCAGCCTAGAAAGTGAAGGAAAGTGAAGTTTTGAGTTGGGAAAAATCTGCCCTATTCAAGGTTAGTGCTATACTTTCACTCTCACTCCTTTAATCCTTGTTAGAGCATCATTTTAAGGTAAGAAATTGTAAGAATTTGAAGTAAATCATATATGTTAGAGTATCTTCAATTTTCGGTAGCCCTAAGGAAGGATGAGTTTGATTGTTTTAATGAATTTAGAGTGGCTAGAAATGATGTTTAAGTTATGAATATGCATGGATGTTGAACTAGTATGCTAATTAAGGTTTATGTATAATTTGAATTGGACATTAGGGTTTTGAGAAGTGAAAGATTGACTTGGCTTAGGAAATTGTTAAAGAACATTTTAATGGTCAATTAGTGACTATTTTAGGTAAGTTGAGCACAATTTGGACTGAAAAATAGGATTACAAAGTGAAGATGTAGGCTGCCCTAGGACAGCAGCAGAGGATCAAAATTCACCCACTTGGACTGCCATAACTTGGGCTGTGTTGGTCCAATTGGTGTTTGCCAATTGGACATGAAACTAGGCTTCTAATGGCACATTTTTGCTGAAGAAACCATGCCAAAAAGATCAAAGCAAGAGGACCAAAACTTGGCCCCAATCCGGACACCCTGCAACTAATTCTGCAGAATGACCAAATGAACAGTAACTGTTCATTTGGCCATAACTCACTGTATATTTGGTCAATTGACCTGAAATGTTTACAGCAACAAGTTAAGACATAGAAAAACAACTTTCATGAAGAAACCTACCCCAAATTATGGCCAGAACCAATTCAAAAATGCAATCACAGTCACTATCCATGTTACTGTAGATATGGTCAATTCTGCAGATTGGCAATCCGGCCAGCTGTGGTTTTTGAGCCATATCTGGAGCTACAAAACTCCAAATGGAGTGATTCAAAAAAGGAAATTCAACTAGACAAAATAAGGAACAACTTTCATGTTTGTTATTTCTTCAAATTCCCACTGCAACAGTGTTAAATGTAACAGTAAACATATGCTTCAAAAACTGAAATATTTTGCCCTCTTGGTTTTAAGTTAGAAATGGTAATGGTGACCAATTCCAACAAGTTTTAAAGGCAAAATGTGGTATGTTGGGAGTGTCAAAACCAATGTACCTAATTTCTACCTAAAAGTCAACATTTTTGTTGACCAATGAGGTGAATAGTAACACCAAAACATGAAATTCACAAATTGAAGAATTTAAAAGTTTCAAATGCCCTAGTATACCTAACAAGATTGGTTTGGATAGTTTGGCATGCCAATAAGGTTCAGTTAGCAGTACTGCACATGGTAATATGTCATTCGGTGATTTTATGGCTTTTAGCCAATCTGACTTTGTATTGAGACTTGGCCTTGTGCCTGATGTTATTACAGCTTATTAGCTATTCTGTTGCACACCGGGAGATGCATATGTGACCGATGGTGTGACGGCCTGAGGTACTAGGTACCCAGTGCCAGTGTGACACCCCTTACCCGTGTACAATATACCCGAGTAAGTAATGCCACACGGTGTACTGGCACACTCTAATATTCCTCAATTCATTTATATCATGCTTTTGAAGTTAATTTATGAAATATGATTTATTTTAACCATTTATCAAAAGCATTATTCATTTGAGGTTCCGAAGATTTTAAAGAAAATCCGGCGGAGTACCGGCTAAAAATGGAGAAAACAGTTCTTCGGAACCTGTTAAAAACACTTCCAATATTTGTATTTCATCATCTCAAACTCCAATATCCAAAATTTCAACAATATTTCTCAATTTCAATTCTCAATAATCTTTTCATTTCTCAAACATCCATTTCTCATATACAAGCGATAAATACATGCTCAAATTTTTGCATTCATAGTCATAACTTTCATTATTTACATGAACATCAAAATATATTACATGAGTTCAAATACATATGAGAAAGTAAAAATCTGCTACAAAATATCAAAATAACAAAATGACACCTAGTGCCCTACCAATGCACTGCAGGTAGTGAGGTGACACAGACACTGTGCAGATCTACAGGATGAACTCACCCAGTCTGCGGTCTACTGGGCTCACGATCGGGATCTCCAGTACCTACGCGTGGCAAAAGCAACGCGCTAAGCAATAATGCTTAGTGGTGCAATAATATAATAGAAGAAAATAGCAAGAAAATGAATGTGTATAGAATGTGTATGCTTTCTTTGTTTGGTATTGGTATATCCATTATTTCGTTAACGTTGTTCACTTTTATTCATTTGGTTGCCCCAAGTAACCTACACTAGACGCATCGGATCGATAACGAGTAAACTGGCACTGGGTACCTAGTACCTCGGGCCGTCACACCATCGGTCACATATGCATCTCCCGGTGTGCAACAGAACAGCTAACAAGCTGTAAATATATCAGGCACAAGGCCAAAGCTCAATACAAAGTCAGAATGGCTAAAAGCCATAAAATCACGGAATGGCATATTGCCATGTGCAGTACTGCTAACTGAACCCTATTGGCATGCCAAACTATCCAAACCAATCTTGTTAGGTATACTAGGGCATTTGAAACTTTTAAATTCTTCAATTTGTGAATTTCAAATTTTTGGTGTCACTATTCATCATTGGTCAACAAAAATGTTGACTTTTAGAATAAAAATGTGTACATTGACTTTGGCACTCCCAACATACCACATTTGGTGTTTAAAACTTGTTGGCATTAAGTGTTAATACCATTTCAAAGTGTAAACCCACACAAGCAGAATTTTCAATTTTGGTGAGTCAACTTCACTGTTCCATTGGACACTGTTACTGTGGGAATTTGAAGAAATGTAAAACATGAAAGTTGTTCCTTATTTTGTCTAGTTGAATTTCCTTTTTTGAATCACTCCATTTGGAGTTTTGTAGCTCCAGATATGACCCAAAAACCCAGGCTGGCCGGATTTGCATTCTGCAGAAAATATCATATCTACAGTAGCATGAACAGTGACTGCCATAGCCATTTGGGTTAGGTTCTGGCCATAATTTGGGGTAGGTTCCTTCATAAAAGTTGTTTGTCCATGTCTTAACTTGTTGCTGTAAAAATTGCAGGTCAATTGACCAAATCTACAGTGAGTTATGGCCAAATGAACAGTTACTTTTCATTTGGTCAATTCTGCAGAATCAGCTGCAGGGTATCCGGATTGGGGCCAAGTTTTAGTCCTCTTGCTTTGGTCTTTTGGGCATGGTTTCTTCAGAAAAAATGTGCCATTATAAGCCTAGTTTCATGTCCAATTGGCCAAACTTCAATTGGACTAACACAGCCCAAGTTATGGCAGTGCAAAGGGACTGAATTTTCAGTCCCTATGCTGCCCTAGGGCGCTTTATACCTTGACTTTGCCATACCATTTTTCAGTCCAAATTGTATTCAACATACCTCAAATGGTCACTTATTGACCATTAGATTGTTCTTTAACAGTTTAGTAAGTCAAGTCAATTTTTCATGCCTCAAAACCCTAATATCCAATGCAATTTACCCATAAACCTCAATTAGCACCCTAGTTCAACATCTATATAGGTATATAGCTTAAACATAACCTCCAATTCATGCTAAGTCTATTAAAAACATCCAAAACCATTCCCCTATTAGGGCTGCCGAATTCTTTGGTGGAGATATACATTGAATTTGTTTCATTATTTCACAATTTCTAATTCATTACAAGCCTAAATCATGGAATTAATGAACTTTAATTACATATATGCACTAACCTTGTTGTATGCCAATCCAAGCTTGAGAAAGCTTCACTTTCTTTCTTCTTCTTGGCTGCCAAGAGCTTGTTTAAGACGTGGAGTAAAGCTTTAATGAAGAGAAGTTAGAGTTTTGTGGTGTAAACAAGGGAAAAATCAAGCTTGATTGAAAAAATCAATGGAGGTGTCTAGGGCAATTTTCGGCTTGCTTTTGGGGAGGGAAGTAGCTGCTGCAATTTTTATTATTTTGGTCTTCTTTTAGTCCATTTTAATAGTTAGTCAAATGAGGGCTTAATGGTGATTGGTGGAAAATCTTGAATGACATCATAATATGTCATTATTTGCATTATTTTTCATTTTCTTTTCTTTTCTTTCACTACTCATTTCCAATTTCATTTTTAGTAATGTTTATTCATATTTTATGTCATATTAATTATTTACTCAACTGGACAAGTCGGCCAAAAATCACCTCTGAAGGCGAAATGACCAAAATGCCCTCCGTTTGGCTTAACGGGTCAAAATTGTCTGTACCGATTGAAAAATTTTTCTAGGTATTTTCTTGGCATTCTAATGCCATGAGAACCTCAGTAACCCTTCTCTGGAGTCCCAAAAATTATTTTACAATTTTTCCCCCGGGTCTAGGGCTCCTCGTTGCGAGAACCGCAACTTCCCTCTGATTACCCTTCGCTTGGGCACCGGCTCATTTAACTTGGTTGTATTTTATTTCTAAAATTTTTACTAAATTTTTCTTATTAATATTTGAGTTAATTATGGTTCCTGACTTTAGTTTAAATATTTTTCCGGACGTTCTAGCTGTCCGGACCGACATCGGTTACCGGAACAGTAGAATGTACGGAGTGGTTACCGGGAGGGTGTTACAGCCAGTTTACCCGTTATCCAGTCCAGTTGTCTAGTGTAGGTTACTTGGGCAACCAAATGAATGAAAGTGAACAAAGTTAATGAATTAATGTATATACCCATACTAAACAAATGAATCATACACATTCCCTACATATTTGTTTTCTTGCTATTTTCTTTTATTTTATTATTGCACCACTAAGCATTATTGCTTAGCGCGTTGCTTTTGCCACGCGTAGGTACTGGAGATACTGATCGTGAGCCCAGTAGACCGCAGACTGGGTGAGTCTATCCTGCAGCTTCGCTGTCCGTGTCACCTCAACTTCTGCAGTGCATTGGTAGGACACTAGGTGTCATTTTGACATTTTGTAACTAAATTTTGATTTTCTCATATGAAATTAAACTTGTGTAATGTATATTGATGTTTATGTAAATTATGAAAATTGTATTTGTGAATGGAAAAGTAAATGTTTATTTGTGATTTATATGTGATCATCACATGTGATGGATGAATGAGAATTGAAATTGAAATGTTGAGATCTTGATATTGAGTTTTGTGATGATATTGGAGTTGAGAATGAATGAATTTGTTTATTGGAAGTGTTTTTCACAGTTCAAGAACTGCTTTCCATTTTTAGCCAGATCACGGATTTTCTTTAAAATTTTCGGAACCTCAAATAAATTATGATTTCAATAAATGACTTAAATGAGTTATATTTTACAAGTTATATTCAAAGTTATGATGAAAATTAATTAAGGTATATTAGAGTGTGCCGGTACACCGTGTGGCATTACTTACTCGGGTATACTGTACACGGGTACAGGGTGTCACAAACACAATTCATAATTAACTTCAAATTTCCATAAATCACACTAAATCAATTTTTCAATGACAAAAGGCTCAAATAAGGTTTATTGTGCACAAACCTCTGATAACTGTCTCCTGGCCTTGACTCAATGTTTCCTTCCCTTTCCCTGAGTCCTTGCTAGCTGAGAAACACAATTTGAAGTGTTTCAGTACTCATTTAAACTGTCTCTAATGATAATGCTTGATAATTAATTCACTGAATTCTATTATTTGCTTAGTTGACCTAATATGTCGACCTTCGATGCATTCTAGGTAAATTAGGTTTTAATGTTACTAATATCTCACATTTGTAGCCTTTTAGGGTTGGTACATGTTACCCAATTCATTTCCATGTATATTGCATTTTATTGCAATTTGCTGGATTCCAGGATACTAGTTTGACCTAGCCGGACGACCTAGTTCCCTCAGTTTTCGGGTTTCGGTCGAAACTACAAACTTGTAGATCTATCTCTTATTGCTCGCGGAGCAAAATTTCAGGTCATTCTGAGTTTACTAGACCAAGTTATGGTCATTTTACTGTTGCTGGTCAAAGTGCATCAAAATTGGTCACTTTAGGTCATTTTAAGTTCGGCCAGTTTTTGGACCCGAAATTTTGCAAGCTTTTTGACTTACCTATGGTCATTTTTGGGCTTTGGTGTCTTCGTAAGACTTGTAGATATAAGTCTTAACTATTCATGGTCAAAATTTCAGGTCAATTGGACCTGTTTTGAGTGAGTTATGGCCTAGACACTAACTACTGCCCAAATGGTCAATTTTCAGGCCTTAATTGCACTAATCCGGATTTGGTCACTTTTCAAGGTACCTTACAAGCAGAATTTTGGTAAGCTTCCTTCATGAAAGTTGGCAATTTTTGTGCCTAGTTTCACCTCCAATTGGTCTCATACCAATAGGAGCCACGCACTTAAGGTTCTAGGCCCAAAACATAAACTGCCCTATTGCATTTTATTCATTACTCATCAAAGGACACTTTTAACATTTACTAAACTAAACATTCATGCCAATTCTGGTTTGTACCATAACCTAAACACAATTCACAACATGTTGTTGGTCATTTTGGCATCTTATAATCACACTCAATATGCACCATTTAGTACAGAATTTTTCAAGCTCAAATTACAACAATTCAATCATCTAACCTAGCTCATTTACATGTCCAACCTCACACCATCATACATATACACAAGCTGCCATAACAAGTACCATAATTCAACATTAATATTCCATAAACCAAACATGAAATAACATTTTTATGGTTCACCAAATCAAGCTGCCGATTCATATATCACACTCCATTAATTTCCAAGCTTCCAAATTCAAGTACACATTTACATATACTTAATATACATCACCCAAATAAATTCCTACACACATAAACACTTAATCAACCCTTTAATCTACCATTTACAAGCAAGAATAAACTGTCCTCAAGGAGTTTCCATGGCTACCAAATTACACCTCTCCCTTTAAACATCAAACCTCAAAAATCTCTCCATAATTCAAGTACCCATAACATTCTTACTAACTTTAATGAAGCCATAACCCAAAAACACAAACTTACCACTTTGGAAACTCTTCAAAACCTCTCCAAAACTTGGTCTTCTTGTTGCCTATCTACTACCCAAGATGTATGGACAATCTTTAATGAAGGAAAGTGCCAAGAAAGGAGCTTGAATCTCACATGCATGGAGCTCCAAGGTGGACGGCAATGGTGGTTTCCCTTAAGAGAATTTTGGCTGGTTTTTTGGCAAGGTGAGGAAGAAGATGAAATCTGTCCAAATGGTGAGTTAATGGTCCACTTTGATGGGTGAGTGGAGCACTAAGCTTAATTTAATATTAGTTTAACCTTAACTTTCCTTATTCCCACATTTAACTCCCCATATTTGCTATTTACATTATATACCACTAATTTAATTTTTCATTATATTTTCCAAGTGTAATATAATGTATTTTTAATGAAAATTTAGGTCAAAAGACAACTCGAGGTGTCAAATGACCACAATGCCCCTGTTCGGGTTACATTCCCGATTTTTCAGTAACACCGGGTTTTGTCCGTTTTTCGATTTCTCACTTTTCCTTGTACTAATTAATTAATTTGTCTTTAATATTTCTAATGGTATTTATACTTCAATAGGTGTCTATTTAAGTCCTAAAAATATTTTTCAGGGTTCCCTGCGGTCCAGGGCTAGTTAATGGTCCACGCCGTGACTTCCCGGTGCGGTCACCCATCGCTAGGGTTCTCGGCTCGTTTAACTTGGTTACATTTCATTGCTATTATTTTTCCTTTATTTTTCTTATATTTTATTTTCTTGTATTTTATTATTTTATGTCTCTTCACTCATATCAAAGTGTAGTTCTAGGCATTCTAGCTGTCCGGACAACACTGGTCACCGGAACAGTAGAACGCATTACCGAACTTAGGGGCGTTACAATTCTCCCCCCCCCCCCCTTTAAAATAAATTTCGTCTTGAAATTTTACCTGGCATTAGTCTCTAAACAGCTGTGGGTGCTGTCTCCTCATATCCTCTTCACGTTCCCAAGTAGCTTCCTAGCCTGAATGATAGTTCCACAGCACTTTAGCTAGGTGTATCTGTTTGTTCCTCAGCTGCTTCACCTCATATGTCAGAATTTATATGGGTTCTTCCTCATAGGAGAGGTCTGGATTTACCTCAATCTCTTCAACTGATAGTACATGAGATGGGTCTGATCTGTACCTCCTTAACATGGACACATGGAAGACACTGTGTATCCTTTCTAGCTCCGGAGGTAATGCCAACCGATATGCTAAAGGACCCACTCTTTCCAGAACCTCATATGGTCCGATGAAACGAGGACTCAGTTTCCCCTTTCTGCTAAATCTCATAATCCTGTTCCAAGGAGAAACTTTGAGGAATACCTTATCACCCACTGCATATTCAATATCTCTTCTCTTTAGATCAACATAGGACTTCTGACGGTCTGATGCAGCCTTGAGTCTATCTCTGATCAATCTGATCTTTTCCTCTATCTGCTGAACAATTTCTGGCCCAATCATCTTCCTTTCACCTACTTCATCCCAACATAGGGGAGTTCTGCACTTTCTGCCATACAAAGCTGATGATATTAAGAGTTGATATCATTTCTCATTGCCAATTAGTGATGAGCCTAGTAAGTCACACACATACACAAGTTATCACGTAATTAAATATGATTTAATTAATTAATTAAAGAGTTTAAATTGATTAATTAAATAGGTTTGGTTTGCAATTAGATTGCAAAGTCCCTAGCATGACTTGAAACCAAATCTAGATTATTGGATGTATAATATAAGTTAAATTTATATTTAAAGTGTTTAAATATGAATTTAATTAATGAGAAATTAATTAATAGAGATTAATTAATTAATTTATATTTGATATAAATTAATTAGAAGAAGAAAATAATTATTTTGGGTTAAGAACTCAAAATTAAGACACAAGGGCATTTTGGTCATTTTGCAGTGTGACACGTGGCACCATCAGATGGTGACACATGGCATAACACATAAGCTTGCCAAATGTTTTTTAATCATGTAAGATGATTAAAATCAAGATTAAATATAGGTTTGACACTTGGCACAATGTGATTGGGTCACTTAAACCTAGAGCTAATCAAAGGGTGACATGTGGCAAGGGTTTAATGTGTTAACCTAGCTATTTAAGTGTTGTTATGAGAAAATAAAACATAACCAGCAGCCTCTCCTCTCATTTGTCACGCCACTTTGAGCCTCTCCAGCTATTTCTCTTCATCTCTCATCAATTCAAAGAGATTAGCCATCAATCTCTTGAATTAAGAACACTAGAAATTGTTTCTAGTGTCCTGTTTACATCTCTAATCTCTTAAAAGGCAGAACTTGAATTTCTAATTAATAGAAAAGGCTTTAGAAGCTGTTCAAGGGCTGCCATAGGTGTTCTTGGTGTGGACAAGCTAGAGGGACAACATCTGGTGTCCTGAATACGAATCTCAAAGGCGCAGACACGCTGCAGCACATCAAGAGGTTAGTGTAATCGTTCTTGATTTAATCTAGGGTTCTAAAATTAATCTGATTAATTTTAAAATCTTAAATGGCAAATACAGATCCAAAAACATATTAAAAGAGTTTTAATATGTTGTTTATCATTGAAATCAAATAGATAAAAATAAATCTTGCATGATGCATGTGACCCTAGGTAAAAAATTTTTTAATTCAATGGTATAAACTTGTGTTTTTCACGCTTTTGTTTCTACAATTGGTATCAGAGCCACTATATTTGCCATTTAGATTGTTGATTATATGATTTAATTGTGTGTTTGATCATGAGATCAAATGTTCATTGCTAGTTGCAAAGCAAGTTGGCGGCATACTTGAAAAAACACTATCAATGGTGCGCATGGTTTGGCTTCCATGGGTGGTTTAAGGTTTGGCTTTTAATTCTGCAATTGTTGTATGATCTAAGGCCTATTCTTTGACTAATTAAAGTGTTTAATTAGTAGTTTTTATCACACAATTAAATTATGATTCAAATCAGAATTTTAAAAATTGTTTGAATGTGATTCAAATCTGAATTTTAAAAGTTGTTTGAATGTGATTCAAATCTGAATTTTTAAAGTTGTTTGAATCATATTTAAATCTGATTTTTTAAAATTGATTGAATAAAATTCCGATCTGATTTTTTAAAAAATGTTTGAATGTGATTCAAATCTGATTTTTTTAAAAATGTTTGAATGTGATTCAAATCTGAATTTTTGAAGTTGTTTGAATGTGATTCAAATCTGAATTTTTAAATTTGTTTGAATGAGATTCAAATCTGAATTTTTAAATTTATTTGAATCATATTCAAATCTGGATTTTTAAGTTGAATATGAGATATTCAATTTAATTTAAGTATGTATTATTTTGGGCATGCATTATTAAGTTTGTAATAAATTTTGGGTTGTAATTTCATTTATTTAAGTTCTTGTAAATTCGCCTTGGTATGCCAAGGATTACTATGTAATATTGGATTGCAAGAAGTTCAAGGAGGTCAAGAGCATTGGTGGGGCCAGTGGGAGGAATTCAAGATCAAGTGTTGATTATGTACTCCTTCAGCAACTCTTGTAAAATGAATGAATGAAATGCACCTAGGAATGCCCTGATTCAATTCTTGGTGGCTCAGAATTGAATCCCTTAGAAAGTCCATGATCATACCATATTTACTGCTTATCCATGAATGCATGAGATGTATGGGAATGTATGCAATTATATGATATATGCATGCTAAATGAATAATGTGCAAAGTGAGACCTTAATAGTAAATAGAATGCCCATAAAATCTTCCAAACAAATAATTAAGTTGGAAATGCTATAATTAAAGTAATTATAACATAGGCCCTCCATTGAGGCAATTATTTTAAGAAATTTTAAATAGTTGCATAAGATGCAATTTATTTAAGAGATTTTCTTAAGAATAATTGTTAAGCATGAGATGTTGTAAATATGTAAATGGTTTAGTGGCCAATATTGGATGTACCTGAGGACATTAAAATTATTTGCATAATTACTGGCTCAATGGGATCAACTTAACTAATGCAAGATAAGTCAATAATGGATGTACCTGAGATTTTGAGCATTAGGGGCTAGGTAAAGGATTGAACCTCACATGAGATGTGATGGGCAAAGAGTTGCTCACTTATAGTTTATTGTAATTCCAATAATGGATGTACTTGAGGATGATCAATAGAATTATAAGAATTCAATCACCCACTAGAAATCCATCCAACTAGGATTTCCGTTTTCTACTTTGGAAGTGTAGGATTCGCTAAGTTAGTGGGAGGACCAATTTGATTAAAAGACCATAATCATTTTGGTTAATTACATGATACATTTACTAATTAATCTGGTTATTTTCTGCAGTTAATTTTCTGATAAAAATGAGCACAAAACAACCACCACCATCCAATATCCTTGCAAGCATACTTGATCACAATAGGTTGATAGGACCTAATCTGTCTGATTGGCTAAGAAATTTGAAACTTGTCCTGAACCTTGAACATATAGGATATGTTCTAGATTCAAATGTTCCTGGTCCCTTACCTCCAGAGGCCACACAAGAGGAACATGAAACTTTGGACAAGTGGAAGGAGCATGATATGAGAGCTAAGTGTTACATGCTTGCTTCCTTGAGTAATGAGTTACGGAAGCAACATGAGAACATGCAGAGTGCGAGTGAGATCCTCCTTCACCTACAAGAGTTGTATGGTGAGCACAGTAGGAATGCTAGGTATGAGATATCTAGACAGCTATTCCGTATGAGGATGTCTGAGGGACAAAATGTTGGGGATCATGTCCACAAGATGATTCGGCTGATTGAGCAGTTGGAACATCTTGACTTCAACATGGATTTCCAACTACAGACGGATTTGATCCTTCAGTCCCTTCCTGAGTCTTTTGAGAATTTTGTGACAAATTTCCATATGACTAAATAGGAATGCACCTTAGCTGGTTTACTCAACATGCTGGTTATTGCCCAAAAGAATATGCCAGGCAATAAAGGAAAAGAGGTAGCTTTGGTTGCATCTTCTTCTGCTGGAAAAGTCCAACAAGAAGAAGGGTAATAAGAAAAAGAAACTTCAGATTCCTGGTCCTTCCAAGAAAATAGCTAAACAGAAAGGGAAGACCAAAGCTGACAAAGGCAAAGGAAAGTGTTTCCACTGCCAATAGGAAAGTGTTTCCATTGCCAGTAAGAAAGTGTTTCCACTGGCTATAGTATAGCAATCTAAAAGAATGCAATGCCATGGTGAAAACCAACTCAAGTTCAAAATATATTTGGCACTTAAGGTTATGTCATGTTGCAGAAGATAAGATTGCAAAACTGGAGAAAATGGGGATTCTATCCTCATTGGGCTCTGAGCCTACTCCAACTTGTGAATCTTGCCTTCAGGGCAAAATGACTAGATCACCCTTTGTTGGACAGGGGCTAAGAGCTGAAAATATTTTGGAGCTAATACATAGTGATGTATGTGGTCCATTTAAAGAAATGGCTAGAGGGGGTTTTCATTATTTTATTACCTTTACTGATGATAAATCAAGGTTTGGGTATTTGTATTTGATGAAATACAAACATGAATCTTTTGAAAAGTTCAAAGAATTTAAATCTGAAGTAGAAAATCAAATAGGAAAGAATATTAAAGCTCTTCGATCAGATCGTGGAGGTGAATATTTGAGTACTGAATTTGATGAATACTTGAGAGAGCATGGCATTGTTTCCAACTGACTCCTCAAGGAACACCACAGTTGAATGGTGTATTTGAAAGGAGAAATCGTACCCTATTGGATATGGTACGTTGTATGATGAGCTATACTGATATGCCAATCTTCTTTTGGGGATTTGCATTAGAATCAGCTTTGTATATTCTGAATAGGATTCCATCAAAATCAGTTTCTTCCACACCTTATGAGATATGGCATGGAAGAAAACCAAGTCTTAAGCATGTTAAGATTTGGGGTTGTCCAGCTTATATCAAAAAGCTGAACACTGATAAATTGGAGACCAGATCAGAAAAAGGTCGATTTGTTGGATATCCAAAAGATAGTTTTGGATATTATTTTTATTTGCCTACTTCACAAAAGGTTGTGATAAGTAGAGATACCATATTTCTTTAACAACAGTTTGTTCAAGAAGGAGGCAAAGGAAGGCAAATAGAGTTAGAATTGGAGAATTCTGACCAACCAACAGATCAGATGGATATAGATCCATCTAGTCAACCTATACCCGTTGATGAAACATCTACAACTGTTCCTCGTAGAACAACCAGGGTATCTCATCCACCAGTGAGATATGGTTTTCTTCATGAAGAAGAACAAGAGTTGTCTACTCATAAAGAAGTAGATCATGGAGATGATCCACTTACCTATGAAAAAGCTATATCAGATATAGACTCTTCAAAATGGATTGATGCTATGAAATCCAAGATTGATTCCATGTATAAGAATCAAGTTTGGGATCTTGTTGACCCACCTGAAGGTATTGTACCTATAGGGAACAAATGGGTTTTCGAGAAGAAAATTGGTTCTGATGGAAAGGTAGAGACCTATAAGGCAAGGCTAGTAGCGAAAGGATTTCGCTAAAGGCAAGGAATAGACTATGAGGAGACTTTCTCACTTGTTGCCATGCTTAAATCAATTAGGATTTTATTAGCAATAGCTACATATTATGATTATGAGATTTGGTAGATGGATGTCAAAACAGCTTTTCTCAATGGATACATTGAAGAAAACATTTTCATGGAACAACCTAAGGGATTTGAATCCCAAGATGGTTCCAAGGTATGCAAGCTAAAGCGATCCATTTATGGGTTGAAACAAGCTTCGAGGAGTTGGAACATCCGTCTTGATGAAGCCATTAAATCCTTTGGTTTTATCAAAAATGAGGATGAGCCATGTGTATATAAGAAGATTAGTGACAGTGCTATCACTTTCCTTGTCTTATATGTGGATGACATACTGTTGATAGGTAATGACACAAGTATGTTGATGACTATAAAGGTATGGTTGTCAAATACATTCTCCATGAAAGACTTAGGGGAGGCAACCTATATTCTTGGGATTCACATCTATAGAGATAGAGCGAAAAGAATAATTGGTTTATCCCAAAGTCTATACTTGGAAAAGGTGTTAAAGAGGTTTAACATGCTTGATTCCAAGAGAGGATTGTTACCAGTGAGACATGGTATCCATCTTTCTAAAGAGATGTCTCCAAAGACACCTGAAGAAAGAGATAAGATGGCTAGGATTCCATATGCTTCGGCTATTGGAAGTTTAATGTATGCAATGTTGTGTACTAGGCCGGATATCGCATATGCTGTTAGTTTGACTAGCAGGTATCAATCCAATCCAGGTTTGGAACACTGGATAGCTGTCAAGAATATCCTTAAATACTTGAGAAGAACTAAGGATTTATTCTTGATTTATGGAGGTGGAGACTTGCAATTGGATGGTTATACTGATTCTAATTTCCAATCAGATATCGATGATAGAAAGTCTACTTCTGGATATGTGTTCATTTGTAATGGAGGTGCAGTCAGTTGGAAGAGTTCCAAACAGAGCACGACTGCAGATTCCACTCATCGAGGTCGAGTATATTCTCGCATCGATGTCGCAAAGGAAGTCGCTTTGGATAAAGAAGTTCGTGATAGAACTTACAGTAGTTCCTTCCATTAAGTCAACAGTTCCACTACACTGTGACAATAATGGAGCAGTCATACAGACTAAGGAACTAAGGTCTCACCAAAATCCAAACACATAGAAAGGCACTACCATATTATCAAGGATATAGTTGGGCAAGGCGATGTAGCCATGCAGAAAATAGCATCAGCTGAAAATCCAGCTGATCCATTCACTAAGCCTATGTCACAGACTCAGTTAGACCGACATCTTGAGAAGATAGGTCTAAGATATTGTAATGAATGGCTCTAGTGCTAGTGGGAGATTGTTAGTAGTATGCCCTAGAGCATATCATTTAGTATGTATCTTGTACATATTTTATTAATAAAAGGCATTTCCACTTTTCCGTTTACATAATATATTTATGTGTAATAGAAAAGGTCCATTGATATTTTGTTAGAAATATTATTCTTAAGTTGTTAAGAATATGAGTGACAATATTTCTAGCACAAAGTATCATAAATAGGTTCACAATCAAGGATACTTCATAATAAGGACATGACTTATCCAGAAAGATTGTATTCATGTTTGTTCCCAAGTTATTTATATGAGATATAAATAAGATGGAATGGTGAGTCTCATGCCATATAACAAACATGATAGGCACTTATACATGATAAGTAGGCCGAACCAGTGACACTTATGACAAGCACACGGAGTTTACTCTTGTCAATGTTTTGTCATAAATCATATCAGTGCATATAATCTTTAGACCTGAGATAGCACAGTTATCTTGTATATAGGTAGTTTGAGTTTGATACTGCTTTCATACTTGTACTGTGTATGGGTATATGGGCATGTGTTGGCTCCTACTAGTTATATATGGAGGTAGGTGTTGATCAAGATGGAATCTGTTCCTCTAAGTAAATAGAGATAAAATCCTATGTTCATTTAATTGTTCTTGATGTTTCAAGTTCCTGGCCAAGACAGATAGATTTATTCAGAAAAGAGTTTCTGATGAGAAAATCATTTTAATCAAGAACTGGAATTAAAAGAGAACATAATATTCATAGCAAATGGAGTTTGACATAAACCATGACTCCAGCTTGAGTTGGGATTTTGTAATAGAGAGATTCTAGTGCATGGTAACATATGATTATAGGTTCATTTAAGATAAATCTTATCACTAATTGGGTGGCCATGGCATGCTATGCTAGGTGTTAACCATGGTCTATGAGGTTCATAAAATGATTTAGAGAAATCATTTATGGTAAGAAAGAGTTCTGATGATATTAAGAGTTGATATCATGTCTCATTGCCATTTAGTGATAAGCCTAGTATGTCACACACATACACAAGTTATCACCTATTTAAATATGATTTAATTAATTAATTAAAGAGTTTAATTGATTAATTAAATAGATTTGGTTTGCAATTAAATTGCAAAATCCCTAGCATGACTTGAAACCAAATCTAGATTATTGGATGTGTAGTATAAATTAAATTTATATTTAAAGTGTTTAAATATGAATTTAATTGATGAGAAATTAATTAATAGAGATTAATTAATTAATTTACATTTGATATAAATTAATTAGAAGAAGAAAATAATTGTTTTGGGCTAAGAACTCAAAATTAAGACACAGGGGTATTTTGGTCATTTCACAGTGTGACACGTGGCACCATGAGATGGTGACACATGGGATTACACATAAGCTTGCCAAATGTTTTTTTAATCATGTAAGATGATTAAAATCAAGATTAAATATAGGTTTGACACTTGGCACAATGTGATTGGGTCACTTAAACCTAGAGCTAATCAAAAGGTGACATGTGGCTAGGGTGTAATGTGTTAACCTAGCTATTTAAGTGTGGTTATGAAAAGAAAAAATAACCAGCAGCCTCTCCTCTCATTTGTCACGCCACTTTGAGCCTCTCCAGCTATTTCTCTTCATCTCTCATCAATTCAAAGAGATTAGCCATCAATCTCTTGAATTAAGAACACTAGAAATTGTTTCTAGTGTTCTGTTTACATCTCTAATCTCTTAAAAGGTAGAACTTGAATTTCTAATTAATAGAAAAAGCTTTAGAGGCTGTTCAAGGGCTGCCATAGGTGTTCTTGGTGTGGACAAGCTAGAGGGACAACATTTGGTGCCCTGAAGACGAATCTCAAAGGCGCAGACACGCTGCAGTGCATCAAGAGGTTAGTGTAATCGTTCTTGATTTAATCTAGGGTTCTAAAATTAATCTGATTAATTTTAAAATCTTAAATGGCAAATACAGATCCAAAAACATATTAAAAGAGTTTTAATATGTTGTTTATCATTGAAATCAAAAAGATAAAAATAAATCTTGCATGATGCATGTGACCCTAGGTGAAAATTTTTGAATTCAATGGTATAAACTTGTGTTTTTCACTCTTCCGTTCCTTCATATTTTACCATAACTGGCCGGATTGACCTGTACCCAGAATTTCTGGACAATTTGGTTCTGCCAGATTTGGTGACCTAAGTTTGGTTGGCATTTTGACTAGGTTATGATCAGAATTTGGATTTGTGTTCCGTATGAAAGTTGTAGAGCTATGTCTCAGCTTTCTACTGGTAAAATTTTAGATCAATTGAACTTTTCTACACTGATTTATGACCATTTGAATAAACACTGTTCATTTGGTCATTTTCTAGGGACAACATGTTGGTCACCCAGATTAGGGTAATTTTTAGGTCAACTTGGTTTGGTGTTCTGGGCAGGGTTTCTTCACCAAAGTTTTGCTATTATGTGTCTAGTTTCATATCCAATTAACCTTGCACCAATTAAACCTATACAACTCCATTATAGCTGCCCAAACCTGTTGGACTCACAACTAGTCCTGTAGGTCACCAAGGGCAGCATGCCTAAGTTCAACTCCAACATCCTTACTCACTTCAATTCCTCCTCACACATATTCAAATGGTCACTAATTGACCATTTCAATGTTAACATATCATTACATAAGAGAAACTCCAATTTTTTTCACAAACCCTAATTTCCAAGTGTCCATTTCATGTTATCCATGCCATCCAACACACATAATTCTACATCTAACTCAAGTTATCTCATCACAAATCACTTCTAAACAATTCAAGTCATACAAATCAACAAATCTCATCCTTCTCCCATGGCTGCAAATTTTCATACACACTTTAATATAATTGTTTTACTCAATTTTACAATAAATTCTCATTTAATTTGTCTTCCTAACAAAGATTAAAAGGTATGAAAGTGAGTATAGGCACTAACTTTGATTTAGCTAATTTTCAAAGCTTGAGAACTCTTCTTTTTTTCTTTCTTTTTGCTGCCCAAGACTTGCTCTAGGTGTAAGGGTAAATATTTGTGAAGGGAAGCTAGGTTTTGGGGTTATTTGGGTGGGTTAGCTCAAGCTTGATCAAGCTTCCATGGACTTTTCTTTCTTCTCTCTCTCTCTCTCTACGTTTTTTACTGCCCAAAGGTTGAAGTTGCAGATTGTTTGTCAATTTTTGGTCTTCCTTATCCCTTTTAACGAGTTTAATAAATTATGATTGGTGGAGGAAATTTAAATGACATCATATGATGTCATAATTAGCATTTTCTTTCATTTTCTTTTCTTCTCTTCTCTACTCATTTCCAAATTTAATTTTTAGCAATATCTATTCATATTTTATGTCATAATAATTATTTACTTAACTAGACAAGTCGGCCAAAAATCATCTCTGAAGATGAAATGATCAAAATGCCCTCCGTTTGGCTTAACAGACTAAAATTGTCTGTACTGATTGAAAAATTTTTCTAAACCTTTTCTTGGCATTCTAATGCCATAGAACCCTCAATGACTCTTCTCTAGAGTCCCAAAAATTATTTTATGAATTTTCTCTAGGGTCTAGGGCTCCTAGTTGCGAGGACCGCAACTTCCCACTAGGTTACCCATTGCTAGGGCACCAGCTCATTTAACTTGGTTTTATTTTTTTAAAAATTTTTTTTCTAAATTTTTCATATTAATATTTAAGTTAATTATAGTTCCTCACTTTAGTTTAAATATTTTTCCAGGCGTTCTAGCTGTCCAGACTGACACCAGTCACCGGAACAGTAGAATGTGCGGAATTGCTACAGTGAGGGTGTTACAAAAATTGTCCCTAACTTGACCTAAAAGCTGCTTGAATCCGGATAACTCTATTATGGACTTAGGAAAATAACCAAATAAACAGTAAATATTCAAATGGCCATAACTTACTCTAGAAAGGTCAGAATGACCTGGTTTTTGAACCATTAGAAAGGTTAGACATAGGAGTACATTTTTCATGAGAAACACAGAGCCTAATTTTGCCTCTAGCCCAACCAAATTGCTAACACAAGTTAGGTAACCAATTCTGTCCAGAACCAAACTGACCTGAAATTCTAGACTTGAACCTATCCGACTAGTTTTGCCAAAAATGCCATAACTTGGTCTAAAAAACTAAAACTACAGTGAAACCAAAGCCCAAATTTCCATAAGACCTATATCTACAACTTTGGTATTTTGACTAAAACACAGAACCAAATGGAACTTGGTCAATTAGCTAGGTCAAGTCAACATGCCAAAATTTGAAATTGAACCAAATAACCACTTGACCGCAAAATAGTGTTTATACCATCACGTTTAGTAAAAAACCCCAATTGGGATGAGCCAAATTGTTCTGGAAACCTAAGAAATAGGGCTCCAACTTTTATTTAGGAACTTGCCTCAAATTTTGAGTGTATGAACCCTAAAATGAGAGACAAAGCCACTAAATGGGTGGCTATAGTGACAGCATCTAGCTGGACTCTCTATCCGCTCACATAACTAATTAAGTGGATGGGTCTATGCTAAATAGAAAGTGTATATTCATATAAAACTCTCTAACCAACCTAGGGTAGGTAGGGACTGGGGTTGTGATAAGGGTTTGCTAATGTTGTGTGTTAAAGATGAAAAGGAAATGACTAGTGCTTGTAGTGACCTGCATCCGTGGGGTGGAAAAACCTACCAAGACTCATAGGACATCTCTTAAAGAGGCATGTGCAGGATCACTCTCCCTCACTATCTCAAATTCATAATCTATTTATGCTGGGGCTATCAGACGTGCTAGTGGGTCATTTTGGTCTCTAGGGGCTTATCTGTGTGGTCCCCTACTAGACTCTCCTCGAGATAATTGCGATGGTGCTCTATGTTTATGGACCATGGATAAATGGATGAGTCACTGAGAGAACTTCATTGGCAGTAGGGACCTCATATCAATTCAAGCACACATTCCCACATATGCATATACATGTAAAATAAATAAGAATAGTTAGGTGCACGCATATTTATTACTTAAATTTTTATTTTGCAAATTTAACTTTAGTAGTTACATCTAACTAATGAGACAGTAGGGACCCTCAAACTAATGATACAAGTCTTGTTATTCAACTAAAGTTATTCTAATGATACCATATTCCCTTAATATAATGGAGTTTAACTATGAATACTTGAACTATTCCTACAACTATTGGTTCCATACGTGCTTTAATTTAAGAGCCTTTTGATGAAAACTGGTTTAACAAGATCCGTACCCTTATAAAAAATTTACTAAAACCCAGAGAATCGTAACTATTTAATCAAATTTTCCTATACCCAATTATAAAATTTTGTTCACATTTTAAAAGAACAACCCCAATTGTACCAATCACAACAAGGACTATAAACTTACCAAAAGAGAAGGGTTACAATGCAAAGGTGAGGCACTACAGTAGTTAAGAAACTTGGTTTTGTTGCTTAATATAAAAAACATAAAGGGGAAATGAACAAATATTAATTTGAATAAAAGGGAACATTTAGAGTTGTCAGCTAAGACATTTGTCTTAGTAGCACTTACTTAGTGACTGGATGAGTAAGGTTTTATGACTATGTTTATGCCTTTAAGCTCCACTCCATTTTTTTTTCTTTTGACCATGTTTGATCTCTTTTGCTTGCTTTGGTTCTTTTTGAAATTTCTTGGGATCTATTCATGCCTTGTTTAATATTTTTCTTACTCAAAAGAACAAAAAAATTAAAGCAAAAAGAACAACACCAAGATTTAAATACCAAAATTAATGAAACTTATTTGAAATATTATATCTCAATTTTGAGACCTCAATCCCAATTTCTTCCATTTGATCTTACACTATTCTCAAAAGACAAACATCAAACTCATACACAACAAAAATAAAAAAAAAAGTTAGTATGAAATGAAAATAAGAAAAAGGTTAAATGCAATAAAACATTAGGAACTAAAAAAAATGTGAATCACAATATATAGGCTACCACTTTGTGTTCACATCTAAAAATACTCAAAACTTCATAAAAAGCTCCAAATTTTACCATAATCTAGTTAACACTTCATATTAAAAAATAGAAAACATAAATTAATCACAAATATGCATGGGTAAATATACAATGAGACCAAAAAATAAAATAAAATAATTAAAAGATGACACTGTCAAAAAACTAATTGGGCCAATAATTATAAATTAATTTCTAAAAATAGCAAACCTTAATAAAAATTCATGAAAATCAACTATATTATACCTAACATGTCATGTTAAAAGAAATTTACCAATATATGTTTAGATTAATAAACCAAATGAAAGTGACATGCCATATATAGTACACATGCAAAAATTAGCCCATTAACCAAATTAAATTTATATACATGAAAAATTAAGGCTATTGCAAATCTAAAAGAAATCGAATTGAGGCTAATATCCTAACAAACAGTTTAAAATAAATAAACATTAAAAATAAAACCATTTACCCAAGGTTATAGAATTGGTCTTCAATTCTTGGATTAGAAGATCTTACAACACTCAGGAATGCCTTCAAATGATGACAATATGTTTAGGAGCAATGGAGATGTGATTTTGGTCAATTGGGCAACTAGAATGAACTTAAATCTAAAAATTAACAAAGGTAACTTTTGTGAAAGGATTGACAATTATTGCTCTAATAGCACAAAAGAGAGCCTTATAATTAATTTATAATCTCCTTAGAGTGCTCCAGCAGATTTTGGGTTATTTTCCTCTTATCCTTTGTCACACCCTACCCCTCTGTAAGGCATAACATGATCCCATAGCATACCTAATGAATTACCAACTTCGTCTACTGATAAACCATTAAATACACTACAAGGGATTTTAAAACTTTTCTTACTTCTTTTTACAGTGGTGAGTACTATTTACAGGTGTTAAAAACTTTTTGGAACTTAAGTGAAAAAGCTAACACATTTGAATTATTAGTAATTTCTATAAAAATTTTGGCGGAGTGCCCTCTGTATTTTGAGTAAAACAGTTCTTCAGAAAACCTGTAAAAAGCACTTCAAATATTTTTCTCAATCTCAAACTCTAACATTTGATCAACTCAATATGTTTCTCAACTCAAATCCATAATAATTTTTTCCAAGAGCTGAGATAAAAGAAATACAGTACAAATTTTACAAGCCAAAATAACTCATAATTTATTTTACAACTTCAATGTACAATTTTAATTTACAACTACTCAAAACCAAGAACACTATATACATACAGTGGACATACATTACAGTACAAAATGCAAAATGAGGTACACTCAATATACCCGATAATCTCTCGCTGGATGTACTAGCAGCCTAGTCTGCTGCCCTGTCCGTCTGTCTACCTGCGACAGCAATGAAAAGCTATCGCTAAGACAATGTCTCAGTGGTGCACAACGTTAACAAATACAACTTTAAATCAAATTTCATAAATCATATAAATGATGGATACATAAAACCATAGTTAAATTCAAGACAATGAGTGTCATAAGGAATTTAACACAATATCACATTAAATCTTAGTAATCAAAACATAGTTAAATTCAAAAGACAGTGAATGTCAATAAGAATTTAAACTCTAATTCACAATATCACAATAAATCTCAATAGTCAAAACATGGTTAAATTCAAAAGACAGTGAATGTCAATAAGAATTTAAACTCCATTTCACAAATTATCAAATCGCATAATAACACAATTTAATCGAATAATTTAAGAATACAGTGTTGCCAATTCATTCACAACTTAAGCCATGACACAAAATTTCCGATCAATGCCGCGTTGTACACCACGACAAAGCAATCACAACCCCACTAATCGAAATCAATGAGGAAGGGAGCTAGCTATATAATGAGTACTCATCCGATCACCTCAACTGGTAAACCAGAGAGGGAGAAAAATAAACGATCACGACTCCATAAATGGAGAAGGAAAATAAACGATCACAACCCCATAAATGGAGAAGGAATGATATGATACTGTCATGCTAAGTGTGAACACAAAATCAATTCCAAACATTTTATTCAAATGATTCGTGAGAATCCAATAAATTTCTAAAGTCATAAATTCATTCACAAAATGGCAACACAATTCATAATTAACTTCAAATTTTCACAAATCACACTAAATCAATTTTTCCACAGTTTCAAACCATTTACAATGCTTTTCAAGCAATAAGTATCCATTCAAACACATTTCCATAATTGAAAACAATAATATACAAATAGTCATAATTTATTTCAATTGAAAAATTCAAAAGAAATAACTGTTGTGCACAAACCTCTGATAACTGTCTCCTGGCCTTGACTCAGTGTTTCCTTCCCTTTCCCTGAGCTTTGCTAACTGAGAAACACAATTTGAAGTGTTTCAGTACTCATTTAAACTGTTTCTAACGATAATGCTTGATAAGTAATTCACTGAATGCTATTATTTGCTTAATCAACCTAATATATCGACCCTCGATGCATTCTAGGTAAATTAGGTTTTAGGGTTACCAATATGTCACATTCGATAGTCTTTTAGGGTTGATACATTTACCAAATTCATTTCCGTATATACTGCATTTTCTTGCAATTTGCTGGATTCCGGGATACTAGTTTGACCTAGCAGGACAACCTAGTTCCCTCGGTTTTCGGGTTTGGGTCAAAACTACAAACTTGTAGATCTATGTCTTATGGAACGTGGGGCAACATTTCAGGTCATTCTGAGTTATGTAGACCAAGTTATGGTCATTTTACTATTGCTGGTCAAATTGCATCAAAATTGGTTACTTTAGGTCACTTTAGGTCATTTTAGGTTCGGCCACTTTTTGGACCCGAACTTGTGCAAGCTGTTTGACTTGCTTATGGTCATTTCTGGGCTTTGGTGTCTTCATAAGACTTGTAGATATGGGTCTTAACTATTCATGGTCAAAATTTCAGGTCAATTGGACCTGTTTTGAGTGAGTTATGGCCTAAACACTAACTGCTGCCCAAATGGTCAATTTTCAGGCCTCATTTGCACTTAATCCGGATTTAGTCATTTTTCAAGCTACCTTGCAAGCAGAATTTTTGCAAGCTTCCTTCATGAAAGTTGGCACATTTTGTGCCTAGTTTCACCTCCAATTGGTCTCATACCAATTGGAGCCACACAATTAATGTTCTAGGCCTAAAACTCAAACTGCCTTATTGAAATTCTTGCATACACATCAAGCATCACTTTTAACACTTACCAAACTTAACATTTAAACCAATTCTGGTTGTACCACAACCTAAACATAATTTACAACATTTTATAGGTCATTTTGGCAGCTTACAATTACATTCAATGTGCACCAACAAGTGCAGAATTTGTCCAACTCAATTTACAACAATTCAATCACCAATTCATGCTCACTTACATGTCAAACTTCACACCATCATTCATGAACTCAAACTGCCATAACAACCAACACATTTTAACATCATTATTCCATAAACCAAGCATGAATTCCAACATTCTTCAAGAGCTAAAAAACTACCACAATGGTGCATTTACATTCCATTAATTTTCAAGCTTTAAATTTCATTTCACATTTACATATTCTAAATATACATCACCCAAATGATTACCCATACACATAAATAATTAATTAACCTTCTAATCCACCATTTACAAGCAAGAGTAAACTATCTTCAAGGTGTTTCCATGGCTGCCAAAAGTACACATTCCCATTCAACATCAAACCTCAAAATTTTCTTCATAAATCAAACACCCATAACACCCTTACAAACTTTAACAAAGCAACAATCAAAAACTCAAACTTACCTATGGATGAGACTTCTCAAATCTTCACTAAACTTCTTGATTTTGGTATCAAACTCTTCCTTGTGATGTGGGGATAAACTTTAATGAAGCAACCTAGGTGTTTGGAGGTGAAATGAAAAGGATGATAAAGCTTGAACCAATTGCGGCAATGGAGGTTTTGAGAGAGTTCAATTCGGCATGGTGAGTCTCAAGGTTGAAGATGAAGTTTAGTGGAAGTAATCTGCCCATGTGATGCTAATTTAATCCCCAAAGTGCTCCACTCACCCATTTTTACTGATTTAATAAGTGAAAAGTGTTAATTACCCAATTTGAACCCCATTTTTGCTATTTATATTAGGTACCCCTAATTTAATTTTTCATTATATTTTCCAAGTGTAATATCATGTATTTTCAATAGAAATTTAGGTCAAAAGACAACTCGGGGTGTCAAATGACCACAATACCCCTGTTCGGGTTGCATTCCTGATTTTTCGGTAACACCGAGTTTTGTCCGTTTTTCGATTTCTCACTTTTCTTTGTACTAATTATTTAATTTTTCTTTGATATTTCTAATGATATTTATACTTCAATTGATATCTCTTTAAGTCTTAAAATTAATTTCCAGGGTTCCCCGCGGTCCAGGGCTAGTCAACGGTCTACGCCGTGACTTCCCGGTGCAGTCACCCATCGCTAGGGTTCTCGGCTCGCTTAACTTGGTTACATTTCTTTGCTATTATTTTTCCTTTGTTTTTATTGTATTTTCTTTTATTGTATTTCATTATTTTATGTCTCCTCAATCATAACGAAGTGTAGTTCTAGGCATCCTAGCTGTCCGGACAACACTGGTCACCAAAACAGTAAAACGCACTACCGAACTTAGGGGTGTTACAATTCTCCCCCCCTTAAAATAAATTTCGTCCGCGAAATTTTACCCAATAGCCATCTTACAATAGTCATACATTTATTTTCTCCTTTCTATACGATCGTATAATCTTATTTTCCTCAAATTTGTATAAGACTTTTAACAATCTAATACAACGTTTAATTTGTTTGTATATCACCAATCTTCTCTTACTATTGTCCTGTCTAATATTTCGATTCATGTTCCTTCTTGAATGACCCTTAAGGTCATGTTAGAATTATTTATCTAGTCATTGGTCCTCTGACCATTCTAGTCCATAGTCTTCCTCACATTCGTAACATTTCTTTGTTATATTTGAACCAATTGTTCGAATTTTTTTACTTTCATAACTCTGTTTATCTGTCAATATTCTATAACTTACTTCCTTTTGTACTGAACTATAACCTTTCGATATTCTAACCTTTGAGTTTTAGATCCCTAAGTAGGATTTTCAAACTTATTTCTAACAATTAAATTCTGTCCTGGCATAACTATACCAAAACAGATGCCGTTGGTAACTATTCTTATCTAGGTATACTATCGGGTAGTACATAGTTCTACACAATAATCTCAAGTCAGTACTGTAATCTACAGCTTACAGTATAAACATCAAGAACATTGCATAGTTACTACGATACATCCCAATAGATCAACTTTCCTATCTTTTATCCTTTTCGAATTCACCGATACCTGAAACTTATTCTGATTACAATATCCATTAACAATTAACAACTGGAACATCTCTGCCTTCATCTAGAACAATTCTATTACCGCATCTTACTTTTACGTCCTCTTGCCTTACATTAAGTAGGCTTGCCATTTAGCTTTATAATTTATGGTGTGTTAGAAAATACTTTTCGCCAATAAACTCTTCCAAAACTAATTTCACTTATTATCACAATCCTTATCTTAAGGACTAATCACTAATGCATCAAAATTTGTTCCCCTGTAAAGGAATAACAACAGAACATATAGTTCTAACTCTAACATAAAAGTATGCAGACCCCAGGTCAAACAATCCATAAACGAAGAGTGCCATCCTTCTTTTTAACAAACAATACTGGCGCTCCCCATGGTGACATAATAGGGCGGATGAAGCCTTTTCAAGTAGTTCTTGCAACTGTACCTTCAACTCCTTCAACTCTGTTGGTGCCATTTTATATGGTGTTATGGAGATTGGATCCACACCAGGCATAACATTAATTTCAAACTGCACTTCTCTTTCCGGAGGTAATCCTAGCAATTCATCAGGAAACAGATCCGGAAAGTCATGTACTGTAGGGATGTCCTTCAATGCTGGACTCCCCACTTGGGTGTCTACCACATGTGCCAAGTATGCTTCACACCCCTTGCAGATCATTTTACGCTAGTGCAAATTAAATAATGTTTGATGGCAATAGCTGCCTCTTCCCATGTATTACCACATCACTGTACTGAGGGAGACCGAAAGTGACTGTCTTCAGCCTACAGTCAATCATGGCATGATGCCTAGCTCACTAATCCATGCCCAAGATGATATCATAATCTCTAAAGGGCATTTCAATGAAATCAGACGGAAAAGTGTGTCCTTGGATCACCAAAGGACAATCTTTATACATTCTATTAACCGTGACCTTCTGTCCTAGCGGACTTGTTACTAGCACCTCAAAGTCCATTTTTGTACATGGAACTGCAATGCAATCAATGATGCTAGCACTCACATAAGAATGGGTAGAACCCAGATCAAATAACACAAACACATCTTGATTAAAAGTTGAGAAGGTACCAGCCACAACATCAGATGTCTCGGCCTCTTCTCTCTGCCTCATTGCATAGATTCTGACTGGAGCACTATCTTGCTCTGAATGTTTCACTGTGCTTTGGTCGCCTGCTGGGCTACCTCTACCCCTACCTCTACCTCTGCTGGGTGGTTGTGAACTTCTGGTGACAGGGCTCTGAACTGACCCTTCTGCAGTAGTAGGAGGTGGTCCAACTCTGCGAGCACTGGTGCAGTCCTTGGCAAAGTGTCATGTGCCTCCACAGTTATAACAGGCTCCAATAGCCTTATAGCATACCCCACCATGATTTCTACCACAAGTTTCACATTGGCGGGGAGGGTAGGAACTTCTAGTTGTTCGACGACTGGACCTTGGTGGTCTCTGTCTGGATGATTCACCTCTGTTATATCCCAGAGCTCGGGGCTCCTCATATTCTTTTCTCTTTCTCAAATTACTGCTTGAGCTCTGACCCATAGGTTTCTCCCTCTTCTCTATTTCATGTTGCCCTTGTGGGGTTGGGTCTGTACTTGGGCTTGGGCTGACAGATTATCAGCCATTTGTTGAAAGAAAGTGGCCATTTGCTGGGCCATTTGTGCAGTAATTTGTACTGGCAAAATTGGTACAGTCAGGCCTTCGACATTTTGTGGAGTTGGGGCCTCAACTTGTTCTTCTGCCATCACAGACTGTTCTATTGTCTCATTCTTCACTTCCATATCTTTTCACAAGATTTTCTATTCCTGTACGACCAACATAAGGAGATTCCTCTCCATTAGTTCATATTTATGATGTAAATGTACTATATGTATCAAACATTTGAGCAGTTGTAGTTACCGAAAAAAGATTTCAAATTCACAGTTCGAAATTCACTTTAAAACCATTGCTCTGATACCACTAAAACATGTCACACTCTACCACTCTGTAAGGATAACATGATCCCATAGTATACCTAATGAATTACCAACTTAGTCTACCGATAACCATTAAATACACTACAAGGGATTTTAAAACTTTTCTTACTTCTTTTTACAGTGGTGAGAACTATTTACAGGTGTTAAAAACTTTTTGCAACTTAAGTGAAAAAGCTAACACATTTGAATTATTAGTAATTTCTATAAAAATTTTGGCAGAGTGCCCTCTATATTTTGAGTAAAACAGTTCTTCAGAAAACCTGTAAAAAGCACTTCAAATATTTTACTCAATCTCAAACTCCAACATTTGATCAACTCAATATGTTTCTCAACTCAAATCCATAATAATTTTTTTCAAGAGCTGAGATAAAAGAAATACAGTACAAATTTTACAAGCCAACATAACTCATAATTTATTTTACAACTTCAATGTACAATTTTAATTTACAACTGCTCAAAACCAAGAACACTATATACATACAATGGACATACATTACAGTATAAAATGCAAAATGAGGTATACTCAATATACCTGATAATCTCTCACTGGATGTACTAGTAGCCTAGTCTGCTGCCCTGTTCGTCTGTCTACCTGCGACAACAATGAAAAGCTATCGCTGAGACAATGTCTCAGTGGTGCACAACATTAACAAATACAACTTTAAATCAAATTTCATAAATCATATAAATGATGGATACATAAAACCATAGTTAAATTCAAGACAATGAGTGTCATAAGGAATTTAACACAATATCACATTAAATCTTAGTAATCAAAACATAGTTAAATTCAAAAGACAGTGAATGTCAATGTAACACCCCTAAGTTCGGTAGTGCGTTCTGCTGTTCCGGTGACCAGTGCTGTCCGGACAGCTAGGATGCCTAGAACCACACCTTGTTATGAGAGAGGAGACATAAATAATGAAATACAAAAAAAGAAAATACAAGAAAAACAAAGGAAAAATCATAGCAAAGAAATGTAACCGAATAAGTGAGTCGGGAAACCTAGCGATGGGTGATCAGACCTGAAGTCACGGAGTGGACCGTTGACTAGCCCTGGACTGCGGGGAACCCTGGAAAACATTTTTAAGACTTAAATAGACCCTTATTGAAGAATAAATATCATTAGAAAGATCAAAGAAAAATTAAATAATTAGTACAAAGAAAAGTGAGAAATCGAAAAACAGACAAAATACGGTGTTACCGAAAAATTGGGAATGCCACCCGAACAGGGGCATTATGGTCATTTGACATCCCGAATTGTCTTTTGACCTAAATTTCCATTAAAAATAAATAATATTACACTTAGAAAATGAAATGAAAAATTTGTTTAGTGGTACCTAAAATAAATAGCCAAAAATGGAGTGGAAATGGTGTAAATAACACATTAAACTTATAATATGGTTAAATAATGTGAGTGGGCCACTAAAGGAATAAACTAAAGACATAGTGGGGCAGGTGTACATCCATTATCCAAGGCAGAAACTTCATCTTCTCCATTGTACCAAAGTTGCCGTGAATGAAGGGAGAGGAAACTCCATGGACATTTTCATGCAAGCTTGATCCATCCCTCCATTTCAACTCCATTCACTTGGGTTCCTTCATGAAACTTTGTCTACTCATCACAAGGAAGAGTTTGATACTAAATTTGAGAAGTTTAAGCAAGGTTTAACAAGCTCCAAGCATAAGGTAAGTCCATAATTTTGAAGATAGCTTTGTTAAGTTTTGTGTGCATGTTATGGGTGTTGGTTTTGTGAAGGAAAATTTTGAGTTTGAAGAGTTATTGTTGTTTTCATTTTGGACAGCCATGGAGTCACGTTTTTGATGAGATATTTATGCATATAATTGATGAGAAATAATGTTGATCATGGTGATTTAATATCCTAGAGGATTATTTCACATATATATGGTGATTTATGCACTTGGATGGGAATTGGTAAATTGTAGGGCACTTTGATGTTGAAGGACAAATTTTGGCAGCCTTGGGGACACTTGAATAAATATGTATATTCATGGGAGTGTTGGCAGAATTGTGGCATTAAGGAATGAAGGATATGTGTATGAAATTATTGTGTAAAGTGTATGTGAGAATTAGTGGTGTTTAGGTGTGTATGTAATGGTATTGAGATATTGTAAATGTGAATTATATTTGGTGTGTTGAGGGTAATGGTAATCTGCCCAAAATAATGTTAATGTAAAGTAGATTATACTGTGGTTAATGTACCAAAACAGATTGGTAGGGAAGTAAACAAATTGCAAAGTAAATGTGTGTAGTTGATGTGTGTTAAGCAAAGTAATCAAGGGCAGTGTACATTTTAGCCTATAACCTTAAATGTGTAACCTCAATTGGTATGAGACCAATTTGAGGTGAAACTAGGCACAAAATGTGCCAACTTTCATTGAGAAACCATACCAAAATTCTGGTTGCAAGGTGACCTAAGAAAATGACCAATTCGGATTAGGTGCAATTAGGACCTGAAAAATGACCAATTGGGCAGCAGTGAGTGTTTAGGCCATAACTCACTCAAACCAGGTCCAATTGACCTGAAATTTTAACCAAGAATAGTTAAGACCCATACCTACAAGTCTTATGAAGACAACAAAGCCCAAAAATGACCATAAGCAAGTCAAAAAGCTTGCACAAGTTCGGGTCCAAAAACTGGCCGAACCAGAGTTGACCAAATTGACCAAAAAAATGACCTAATTGATGCCATTTGACCAGCAGTAGTATAATGACCATAACTTGGTCTACTTAACTCGGATTGACCTGAAATTTTGCCCCGCGTGCAATAAGACCTAGATCTACAAGTTTGTAGTTTCGACCGAGACCCGAAAACCGAGGGAACTAGATCGTCCGGTTAGGTCAAACCAGTGTCCCGGAATCCAGCAATTTGCATTAAAATGCACTAAACAAGGAAATGACTTTGGTAAAACGTACCAAACCTAAAACCCTATCGAATGTGACATATTAACGACACTAAAACCTAATTTACCTAAAACGCAATGAGGGTCGGTATATTAGGTGATTAAGTGAATAATTGAGTTCAGTGCATTATTTACCAAACCCCATCGATAGAGACAGTTTAATTTGGTACTGAAACACTTCAAATTGTGTTTCTCGATTAACAAGGACTCAAAGAAAAGGGAAAGAAATACTGAGTCAAGACCAGAGACAAATATCGAGGTTTGTGCACAACAACTGCTTTTTTGAATTATTTTCAATGGAAATAAATATTGACTATTTGCATATCATTGTTTTAAATTGTGGAAATGTGTTTGGTGGACACTTATTGATTGAAAAACATTGTGAATGGTTTGAAACTGTGAAAAATTGTTTGAATGGTATTTGATGGATACTTATTGATTGAAAAGCACTGTAAATGGTTTTTGTGGAAATTGAAGTGAATTACGAATTGTGTTGCCATTTTGTGAATGAAATTATAACTTTGGAAATTTATTGGATTCTTACGGATCATTTGAATAAAATGTTTGGAATTGTTTTGACTCACAATTGGCATGACACTGATAATATGTTCCTCCTCCATTAATGGGGTGAGTGTGATTATTCCTCCCTCTTTGACTTATCAGTCTGGGGTGAGTATGATTATGTTCCTCCCTCTTTGACTTCCCAGTCTGAGGTGAGTATGGATGAGTTCTCATTAGATAGCTAGCTTCCTCCCTCATTGATTTCGATTATTGGGGTGAGTATGTCTTGTCGTGGTGTACAACACGGCATATATGGAAAAATTTGTGTCATGACCTAAATTGTGTTATTGATTGGCAACATTGTATTGTTCAATTATTTGATCGAATGGTGTTATTGATTTGCAAAACGATATTATTCAGTTATTTGATCAATTGTGTTATTGATTTGCAAAACGATATTATTCAGTTATTTGATCAATTGTGTTATTGATTTGCAAAACGATATTATTCAGTTATTTGATCAATTGTGTTATTGATTTGCAAAACGATATTATTCAGTTATTTGATCAATTGTGTTATTGATTTGCAAAACGATATTATTCAGTTATTTGATCGAATTGTGTTATTGATTTGCAAAAAGGTATTATTCAGTTATTTGATCAAATTGTGCATGAATTGGCAATATGGTATTCTTAAACTATTTGACTAAATTGTGTTATTATGAATTTTGATAATTTGTGAATTGGAGTTTAAATTCCTTATGACATTCATTGTCTTGAATTTAACTATGGTTTTAAGTATCCACTATTGATATGATTTATGAATTGTGATTTAAAATTTGTATTTGGTAAATGTTGTGCACCACTGAGACATTGTCTCAAATGATAGCTTTATTCTTTGTCGCAGTAGAGAGACAGATGTGGCAAAGCAGTTAGGTCGCTAGTATCGCCAATGAGAGATTTTTGGGTATAGTGAGTATACCACATGTGGCATTTTGTAATCAGAATGTATATTCACTGTATGTATATTTTGTTCTTGGTTTTGAGCAGTTGTAAATTTAAGTTGTACAGTAAAGTTGTAAAATAATTATGAGTTATTTGGCTTGTAAAAATTGTGTTATATCTTTGTATCTTAGTCTTTGAAAATCACTGTGGATTTGACTTGAGAAATGTGTTGTGTTGATAAAAAAGTTGGAGTTGAGATTTGAAAATATATTGAAGTGCTTTTTACAGGTTTTCTGAAGAACTGTTTTGTCCAAAATACAAATGGCACCTTGCCAAAATTTTTACAGATATTCCAAATAAATCAAATGAGTTAGTTGTTTCACTTCAGTTCACCAAAGCCTTTCACACCTGTAAATAGTGCTCACCACTGTAAAAGAAGTAAGAAAAGTTTTTGAAATCCCTTGTAGTGTATTTAATGGATTATCAGTAGACGGAGTTGGTAATTCATTAGGTATACTACGGGATCATGTTATGCCTTACAGAGGGGTAGGGTGTGACATGTTTTAATGGTATCAGAGCAATGGTTTTAAAGTGAATTTCGAACTGTGAATTTGAAATCTTTATGTCGGTAACTACAACTGCTCAAATGTTTGATACATACAGTACATTACATTATAAATATGCACTAACGGGAGGAAATCTCCTTGTATTATTGTACAGGAGGTCAGGGAAATAAATTTTGATGCATTAGTGACTAGTCCTTTAGGATAAGGATTGTGATAACAAGTGAAATTAGTTTTGGAAGAGTTTATCGACGAAAAGTATTTGCTGACACACCATAAAATTATAAGCTAATTGGCGAGCCTACTTAATGTAAGGCAAGAGGACGTAAATGTAAGATGCAGTAATGGAATTGCTCTAGATGAGGGCAAGGAGGTTACTGTTAGAAATTGCTAATGGATATTGTAATTAGAATAAGATTCGAATATCAGTGAATTCAAAAAGAATAAAAGATAACAAAGTTTGATCTATTGGGATGTATCGTAGTAACTATGCAATGTTCTTGATGTTTATACTGTAGTCGCAGATTCTGATCGACTTGAGATTATTGTGTAGAGCTACGTACTACCCGATAGTACACCTAGATAAGAATAGTTGCCAACGGCATCTGTTTTGGTATAGTTATGCCATGACAGAATTTAATTGTTAGAAATAAGTTTGAAAATCCTACTTAGGGATCTAAAACTCAAAAGTTAAAATATCGAAAGGTTATAGTTCAAGACAAAAGGAAGTAAGTTATAGAATATTGATGATAAAAAGAGTTATGAAAGTAGAGAATTGAGCAGTTGATTCATGTGTAACAAAGAAATATTACAAATGTGAGGAAGACTATGGACTAGAATGGTCGAGGACCAATGACGATGAATGATTCTAACATGACCTCAAGGGTCATTCAAGGAGCAACGTGAACCAAAATATTAGAAAAGATAATAGTAAGAGGAGATTGGTGTTATCCAAACAAATTAAACATTGTATTAGATTGTTAAAAGTCTTACGATCATATAGAAAGGAGAAATAAACGTATGACTATTGTAAGATGGCTCTCGGGTAAAAATTTCGTGGATGAAATTTATTTAAGGGGGAGAATTGTAACACCCTAAGTTCGGTAGTGCGTCATTGCTCGGTGACCGATCTTTGTCAGGACAGCTAGGATGCCTAGAACCACACCTTGTTATGAGAGAGGAGACATAAATAATGAAATACAAAAAGAAAATACAAGAAAAACAAAGGAAAAATCATAGCAAAGAAATGTAACCGAATAAGTGAGTAGGAAACCTAGCGATGGGTGATCAGACCGGAAGTCACTGAGTGGACCGTTGACTAGCTCGGATCATGGGAACCACGGAAAACATTTTTAAGACTTAAATATACCCTTATTGAAGAATAAATATCATTAGAAAGATCAATGAAAATTTAAATAATTAGTACAAAGAAAAGAGAGAAATCGAAAAAACAGACAAACTACGGTGTTAACGAAAAATGTGGAATGCCACCTGAACAGGGGCATTATGGTCATTTGACATCCCGAATTGTCTTTTGACCTAAATTTCCATTAAAAATAAATAATATTACACTTAGAAAATGAAATGAAAAATTTGTTTAGTGGTACCTAAAATAAATAGCCAAAAATGGAGTGGAAATGGTGTAAATAACACATTAAACTTATAATATGGTTAAATAATGTGAGTGGGCCACTAAAGGAATAAACTAAAGACATAGTGGGGCAGGTGTACATCCATTATCCAAGGCAGAAACTTCATCTTCTCCATTGTACCAAAGTTGCCGTGAATGAAGGGAGAGGAAACTCCATGGACATTTTCATGCAAGCTTGATCCATCCCTCCATTTCAACTCCATTCACTTGGGTTCCTTCATGAAACTTTGTCTACTCATCACAAGGAAGAGTTTGATACTAAATTTGAGAAGTTTAAGCAAGGTTTAACAAGCTCCAAGCATAAGGTAAGTCCATAATTTTGAAGATAGCTTTGTTAAGTTTTGTGTGCATGTTATGGGTGTTGGTTTTGTGAAGGAAAATTTTGAGTTTGAAGAGTTATTGTTGTTTTCATTTTGGACAGCCATGGAGTCACGTTTTTGATGAGATATTTATGCATATAATTGATGAGAAATAATGTTGATCATGGTGATTTAATATCCTAGAGGATTATTTCACATATATATGGTGATTTATGCACTTGGATGGGAATTGGTAAATTGTAGGGCACTTTGATGTTGAAGGACAAATTTTGGCAGCCTTGGGGACACTTGAATAAATATGTATATTCATGGGAGTGTTGGCAGAATTGTGGCATTAAGGAATGAAGGATATGTGTATGAAATTATTGTGTAAAGTGTATGTGAGAATTAGTGGTGTTTAGGTGTGTATGTAATGGTATTGAGATATTGTAAATGTGAATTATATTTGGTGTGTTGAGGGTAATGGTAATCTGCCCAAAATAATGTTAATGTAAAGTAGATTATACTGTGGTTAATGTACCAAAACAGATTGGTAGGGAAGTAAACAAATTGCAAAGTAAATGTGTGTAGTTGATGTGTGTTAAGCAAAGTAATCAAGGGCAGTGTACATTTTAGCCTATAACCTTAAATGTGTAACCTCAATTGGTATGAGACCAATTTGAGGTGAAACTAGGCACAAAATGTGCCAACTTTCATTGAGAAACCATACCAAAATTCTGGTTGCAAGGTGACCTAAGAAAATGACCAATTCGGATTAGGTGCAATTAGGACCTGAAAAATGACCAATTGGGCAGCAGTGAGTGTTTAGGCCATAACTCACTCAAACCAGGTCCAATTGACCTGAAATTTTAACCAAGAATAGTTAAGACCCATACCTACAAGTCTTATGAAGACAACAAAGCCCAAAAATGACCATAAGCAAGTCAAAAAGCTTGCACAAGTTCGGGTCCAAAAACTGGCCGAACCAGAGTTGACCAAATTGACCAAAAAAATGACCTAATTGATGCCATTTGACCAGCAGTAGTATAATGACCATAACTTGGTCTACTTAACTCGGATTGACCTGAAATTTTGCACCGCGTGCTATAAGACCTAGATCTACAAGTTTGTAGTTTCGACCGAGACCGAAAACCGAGGAACTAGATCGTCGGTTAGGTCAAACCAGGTCCCGAATCCAAAGAATTTGCATTAAAATGCACTAAACAAGGAAATGACTTTGGTAAAACGTACCAAACCTAAAACCCTATCGAATGTGACATATTAACGACACTAAAACCTAATTTACCTAAAACGCAATGAGGGTCGGTATATTAGGTGATTAAGTGAATAATTGAGTTCAGTGCATTATTTACCAAACCCCATCGATAGAGACAGTTTAATTTGGTACTGAAACACTTCAAATTGTGTTTCTCAGTTAACAAGGACTCAAAGAAAAGGGAAAGAAATCTTGAGTCAAGACCAGGAGACAAATATCGAGGTTTGTGCACAACAACTGCTTTCTTTTGAATTATTTTCAATGGAAATAAATATTGACTATTTGCATATCATTGTTTTAAATTGTGGAAATGTGTTTGGTGGACACTTATTGATTGAAAAACATTGTGAATGGTTTGAAACTGTGAAAAATTGTTTGAATGGTATTTGATGGATACTTATTGATTGAAAAGCACTGTAAATGGTTTTTGTGGAAATTGAAGTGAATTACGAATTGTGTTGCCATTTTGTGAATGAAATTATAACTTTGAAAATTTATTGGATTCTTACGGATCATTTGAATAAAATGTTTGGAATTGTTTTGACTCACAATTGGCATGACACTGATACTATGTTCCTCCTCCATTAATGGGGTGAGTGTGATTATTCCTCCCTCTTTGACTTATCAGTCTGGGGTGAGTATGATTATGTTCCTCCCTCTTTGACTTCCCAGTCTGAGGTGAGTATGGATGAGTTCTCATTAGATAGCTAGCTTCCTCCCTCATTGATTTCGATTATTGGGGTGAGTATGTCTTGTCGTGGTGTACAACACGGCATATATGGAAAAATTTGTGTCATGACCTAAATTGTGTTATTGATTGGCAACATTGTATTGTTCAATTATTTGATCGTATGGTGTTATTGATTTGCAAAACGATATTATTCAGTTATTTGATCAATTGTGTTATTGATTTGCAAAACGATATTATTCAGTTATTTGATCAATTGTGTTATTGATTTGCAAAACGATATTATTCAGTTATTTGATCAATTGTGTTATTGATTTGCAAAACGATATTATTCAGTTATTTGATCAATTGTGTTATTGATTTGCAAAACGATATTATTCAGTTATTTGATCGAATTGTGTTATTGATTTGCAAAACGGTATTATTCAGTTATTTGATCAAATTGTGCATGAATTGGCAATATGGTATTCTTAAACTATTTGACTAAATTGTGTTATTATGAATTTTGATAATTTGTGAATTGGAGTTTAAATTCCTTATGACATTCATTGTCTTGAATTTAACTATGGTTTTAAGTATCCACTATTGATATGATTTATGAATTGTGATTTAAAATTTGTATTTGGTAAATGTTGTACCATCGAGACATTGTCTCAAATGATAGCTTTATTCCGTCGCAGTAGAGAGACAGACAGGCGAGCTAGGTCGCTAGTATCGCCAATGAGAGATTTTTGGGTATAGTGAGTATACCACATGTGGCATTTTGTAATCAGAATGTATATTCACTGTATGTATATTTTGTTCTTGGTTTTGAGATTGTAAATTTAAGTTGTACAAGAAAGATGTAAAATAATTATGAGTTATTTGGCTTGTAAAAATTGTGTTATATCTTTGTATCTTAGTCTTTGAAAATCACTGTGGATTTGACTTGAGAAATGTGTTGTGTTGATAAAAAAGTTGGAGTTGAGATTTGAAAATATATTGAAGTGCTTTTTACAGGTTTTCTGAAGAACTGTTTTGTCCAAAATACAAATGGCACCTTGCCAAAATTTTTACAGATATTCCAAATAAATCAAATGAGTTAGTTGTTTCACTTCAGTTCACCAAAGCCTTTCACACCTGTAAATAGTGCTCACCACTGTAAAAGAAGTAAGAAAAGTTTTTGAAATCCCTTGTAGTGTATTTAATGGATTATCAGTAGACGGAGTTGGTAATTCATTAGGTATACTACGGGATCATGTTATGCCTTACAGAGGGGTAGGGTGTGACAGTCAATAAGAATTTAAACTCCAATTCACAATATCACAATAAATCTCAATAGTCAAAACATGGTTAAATTCAAAAGACAGTGAATGTCAATAAGAATTTAAACTCCATTTCACAAATTATCAAATCGCATAATAACACAATTTAATCGAATAATTTAAGAATACAGTGTTGCCAATTCATTCACAACTTAAGCCATGACACAAAATTTCCAATCAATGCCGCGTTGTACACCACGACAAAGCAATCACAACCCCACTAATCGAAATCAATGAGGAAGGGAGCTAGCTATATAATGAGTACTCATCCGATAACCTCAACTGGTAAACCAGGGAGGGAGAAAAATAAATGATCACGACTCCATAAATGGAGAAGGAAAATAAACGATCACAACCCCATAAATGGAGAAGGAATGATATGATACTGTCATGCTAAGTGTGAACACAAAATCAATTCCAAACATTTTATTCAAATGATTCGTGAGAATCCAATAAATTTCTAAAGTCATAAATTCATTCACAAAATGGCAACACAATTCATAATTAACTTCAAATTTTCACAAATCACACTAAATCAATTTTTCCACAGTTTCAAACCATTTACAATGCTTTTCAAGCAATAAGTATCCATTCAAACACATTTCCATAATTGAAAACAATAATATACAAATATTCATAATTTATTTCAATTGAAAAATTCAAAAGAAATAAATCACAGTGCACAAACCTCGATAATCGTCTCTGGCCTTGACTCAGTGTTTCCTTCCCTTTCCCTGAGTCTTTGCTAACTGAGAAACACAATTTGAAGTGTTTCAGTACTCATTTAAACTGTCTCTAACGATAATGCTTGATAAGTAATTCACTGAATGCTATTATTTGCTTAATCAACCTAATATATCGACCCTCGATGCATTCTAGGTAAATTAGGTTTTAGGGTTACAAATATGTCACATTCGATAGTCTTTTAGGGTTGGTACATGTTACCAAATTCATTTCCATGTATACTGCATTTTCTTGCAATTTGCTGGATTCCAGGATACTAGTTTGACCTAGCAGGACGACCTAGTTCCCTCGGTTTTCGGGTTTGGGTCAAAACTACAAACTTGTAGATCTATGTCTTATGGAACGCGGGGCAACATTTCAGGTCATTCTGAGTTATGTAGACCAAGTTATGGTCATTTTACTATTGCTGGTCAAATTGCATCAAAATTGGTCACTTTAGGTCACTTTAGGTCATTTTAGGTTCGACCAGTTTTTGGACCCGAAATTGTGCAAGCTATTTGACTTGCTTATGGTCATTTCTGGGCTTTGGTGTCTTCATAAGACTTGTAGATATGGGTCTTAACTATTCATGGTCAAAATTTCAGGTCAATTGGACCTGTTTGAGTGAGTTATGGCCTAAACACTAACTGCTGCCCAAATAGTCAATTTTCAGGCCTCAATTGCACTTAATCCGGATTTGGTCATTTTTCAAGCTACCTTGCAAGCAGAATTTTGGCAAGCTTCCTTCATGAAAGTTGGCACATTTTGTGCCTAGTTTCACCTCCAATTGGTTTCATACCAATTGGAGCCACACAATTAATGTTCTAGGCCTAAAACTCAAACTGCCTTATTGAAATTCTTGCATACACATCAAGCATCACTTTTAACACTCACCAAACTTAACATTTAAACCAATTCTAGTTGTACCACAACCTAAACATAATTTACAACATTTTATAGGTCATTTTGGCAGCTTACAATTACATTCAATGTGCACCAACAAGTGCAGAATTTGTCCAACTCAATTTACAACAATTCAATCACCAATTCATGCTCATTTACATGTCAAACTTCACACCATCATTCATGCACTCAAACTACCATAACAACCAACACATTTTAACATCATTATTCCATAAACCAAGCATGAATTCTAGCATTCTTCAAGAGCTAACAAACTGCCACAATGGTACATTTACATTCCATTAATTTCCAAGCTTTAAATTTCATTTCACATTTACATATTCTAAATATACATCACCCAAATGATTACCCATACACATAAATAATTAATCAACCTTCTAATCCACCATTTACAAGCAAGAGTAAACTATCTTCTGAAGGAATGGAAGCGTGAAAAACACAAGTTTATACCATTGAATTCAAAAATTTTCACCTAGGGTCACATGCATCATGCAAGATTTATTTTTATCTATTTGATTTCAATGATAAACAACATATTAAAACTCTTTTAATATGTTTTTTGGATCTGTATTTGCCATTTAAGATTTTAAAATTAATCAGATTAATTTTAGAACCCTAGATTAAATCAAGAACGATTACACTAACCTCTTGATGTGCTGCAGCGTGTCTGCGCCTTTGAGATTCGTCTTCAGGACACCAGATGTTGTCCCTCTAGCTTGTCCACACCAAGAACACCTATGGCAGCCCTTGAACAGCTTCTAAAGCCTTTTCTATAAATTAGAAATTCAAGTTCTGCCTTTTACGAGATTGGAGATGTAAACAGGACACTAGAAACAATTTCTAGTGTTCTTAATTCAAGAGATTGATGGCTAATCTCTTTGAATTGATGAGAGATGAAGAAGAATAGCTGGAGAGGCTCAAAGTGGCGTGACAAATGAGAGGAGAGGCTGCTGGTTATTTTTCTTTTCATAACCACACTTAAATAGCTAGGTTAACACATTAAACCCTTGCCACATGTCACCCTTTGATTAGCTCTAGGTTTAAGTGACCCAATCAAATTGTGCCAAGTGTCAAACCTATATTTAATCTTGATTTTAATCATCTTACATGATTAAAAAACATTTGGCAAGCTTATGTGTTATGCCATGTGTCACCATCTCATGATGCCACGTGTCACACTGCAAAATGACCAAAATGCCCCTGTGTCTTAATTTTGAGTTCTCAACCCAAAATAATTATTTTTCTTCTTCTAATTAATTTATATCAAATATAAATTAATTAATTAATCTCTATTAATTAATTTATCATTAATTAAATTCATATTAAACACTTTAAATATAAATTTAACTTATATTATACATCTAATAATCTAGATTTGGTTTCAAGTCATGCTAGGGACTTTGCAATCTAATTACAAACCAAACCTATTTAATTAATCAATTAAACTCTTTAATTAATTAATTAAATCATATTTAATTAGGTGATAACTTGTGTATGTGTGTGACTTACTAGGCTCATCACTAATTGGCAATGAGAAATGATATCAACTCTTAATATCATCAGAACTCTTTCTTACCATAAATGATTTCTCTAAATCATTTTATGAACCTCAAAGACCATGGTTAACACCTAGCATAGCATGCCATGGCCACCCAATTAGTAATAAGGTTTACCTTAAATGAACCTATAATCATATGTTACCATGTACTAAAATCTCTCTGTTACAAAATCCCAACTCAAGCTGGAGTCATGGTTTATGTCAAACTCCATTTGCTATGAATATTATGTTCTCTTTCAATTCCAGTTCTTGATTAAAAAGATTTTCTCATCAGAAACTCTTTTCTGAATAAATCCATCTGTCCTGGCCAGGAACTTGAAACATCAAGAACAATTAAATGAACATAAGATTTTATCTCTATTTACTTAGAGGAACAGATTCCATCTTGATCAACACCTACCTCCATATATAACTAGTAGGAGCCAACACATGCCCATATACCCATACATAGTACAAGTATGAAAGCAGTATCAAACTCAAACTACCTATATACAAGATAACTGTGCTATCTCAGGTTTAAAGATTATATGCACTGATATGATTTATGACAAAACATTGACAAGAGTAAACTCCATGTGCTTGTCATAAGCGTCACTGGTTCGGCCTACTTATCATTTATAAGTGCCTATCATGTTTGTTATATGGCATTAGACTCACCATTCCATCTTATTTATATCTCATATAAATAACTTGGGAACTAACATGAATACAATCTTTCTGGATAAGTCATGTCCTTATTATGAAGTATCCTCGATTGTGAACCTATTTATGATACTTCGTGCTAGAAATATTGTCACTCATATTCTTAACAACTTAAGAATAATATTTCTAACAAAATATCAATGGACCTTTTCTATTACACATAAATATATTATGTAAACGGAAAAGTGGAAATACCTTTATTAACAAAAATATGTACAAGATACATACTAAATGATATGCTCTAGGGCATACTACTAACAATCTCCCACTAGCACTAGAGCCATTCATTATAATATCTTAGACCTATCTTCTCAAGATGTCGGTCTAACTGAGACTGTGACATAGGCTTAGTGAATGGATCACCGGATTTTCACCGATGCTATTTTCTGCATGGCTACATCGCCGCCCAACTATTTCTCCGATAATGTGGTAGCGCTTTCTATGTGTTTGGATTTCTCGTGAGACCTTGGTTCCTTAGCTCAGTATGATCGCTCCATTATTGTCACAGTGTAGTGGAACCTTGATCGAATGGAAGGAACTACTGTAAGTTACATCACGAACTTCTTTATCCAAATAGCTTCCTTTGCAAAGATTCGATGCAAAGAATATACTCAGCCTTTGTAGTGGAATCTGCAGTTGTGCTCTGTTTGGAACTCTTCCAACTGACTACACCTCCATTACAAATGAACACATATCTAGAGGTAGACTTTCTATCATCGATATCTGATTGGAAATCAGAATCAGTATAACCATCCAATTGCAAGTCTCCACTCCATAAATCAAGAATAAATCCTTAGTTCTTCTCAAGTACTTAAGGATATTCTTGATACTATCCATGTTCCAAACTGGATTGGATTGATACCGCTAGTCAAACTAACAACATATGCGATATCCAAATTTAGTACACAACATCGCATACATTAAACTTCCAATAGCCAAGCATATGGAATCTGGCCATCTTATCTCTTTCTTCAGGTGTCTTTGGAGACATCTCTTTAGAAAGATGGATACCATGTCTCACTGGTAACAATCCTCTCTTGGAATCAAGCATGTTAAACCTCTTTAACACCTTTTCCAAGTATAGACTTTGGGATAAACCAATTATTCTTTTCGCTCTATCTCTATAGATGCGAATCCCAAGAATATAGGTTGCCTCCCCTAAGTCTTTCATGGAGAATGTATTTGAGAACGATACCTTTATAGACGACAAAATACATGAATCATTACCAATCAAGAAAATGTCATCCACATAAAAGACAAGTAAAGTGATAGCAATGTCACAAACATTCTTATAAACAAATGGCTCATCCCCATTTTTGATAAAACTAAAGGATTTAATGGCTTCATCAAAATGGATGTTCCAACTCCTCGAAGCTTGTTTCAACCCATAAATGGATCGCTTTAGCTTGCATACCTTGGAACCATCTTGGGATTCAAATCCCTAGGTTGTTCCATGAAAATGTTTTCTTCAATGTATCCATTGAGAAAAGCCGCTTTGACATCCATCCGCCAAATCTCATAATCATAGTATGCAGCTATTGCTAATAAAATCCTAATTGATTTAAGCATGGCAACAAAGCAGAAAGTCTCCTCATAGTCGATTCCTTGCCTTTGGCGAAACCCTTTCGCTACTAGCCTTGCCTTATAGGTCTTTACCTTTCCATCGTAACCAATTTTCTTCTTGAAAACCCATTTGTTCCCTATAGGTATAATACCTTGGTGGGTCAACAAGATCCCAAACTTGATTATTATACATGGAATCAATCTCGATTTCATAGCATCAATCCATTTTGAAGAGTCTATATCCGATATAGCTTCTTCATAGGTAAGTGGATCATCTCCATGATCTACTTCTTCATGAGTAGACAACTCTTGTTCTTCTTCATGAAGAAAACCATATCTCATCGTGGGTGAGATACCTCGTTGTTCTACGAGGAACAGTGTAGATATTTCATCAACTGGGTATTGGTTGACTAGATGGATCTATATCCATCCGACCATTGGTTGGTCAGAATTCTCCAATTCTAACTCTATTTACTTTCCTTTGCCTCCTTCTTGAACAAACTGTTGTTCAAGAAATGTGGCATCTCTACTTATCACAACCTTTTGTGAAGTAGGCAAATAAAAATAATATCAAAAACTATCTTTTGGATATCCAACAAATCGACCTTTTCTCGATCCGGTCTCCAAATTATCGTTGTTCACCTTTTTGATATAAGTCGACAGCCCCCATATCTTCACATGCTTAAGACTTGGTTTTCTTCCATGCCATATCTCATAAAGTGTGGAAGAAACTGATTTTGATGGAATCCTATTCAGAATATACAAAGCTGATTCTAATGCAAATCCCCAAAAGAAGATTGGCATATCAGTATAGCTCATCATACTACGTACCATATCCAATAGGGTACGATTTCTCCTTTCAGATACACCATTCACCGTATGCGCTCCCGGAGGAGTCAGCTGAGAAACAATTCCATGCTCTCTCAAGTATTCATCAAATTCAGTACTCAAATATTCACCTCCACGATCTGATCGAAGAACTTTAATATTCTTTCCTGTTTGATTTTCTACTTCAGATTTAAATTCTTTGAACTTTTCAAAAGATTCATGTTTGTATTTCATCAAATACAAATACCCAAACCTTGATTTATCATCAGTAAAGGTAATAAAATAATGAAAAACCCCTCTAGCCATTTCTTTAAATGGACCACATACATCACTATGTATTAGCTCCAAAATTTTTTTAGCTCTTAGCCCTTGTCCAACAAAGGGTGATCTAGTCATTTTGCCCTGAAGGCAAGATTCATAAGTTGGAGTAGGCTCAGAGCCCAATGAGGATAGAATCCCCATTTTCTCCAATTTTGTAATCCTATCTTCTGCAACATGACATAAACTTAAGTGCCAAATATATTTTGAACTTGAGTTGGTTTTCACCATGGCATATTTTTTTTTTTTTTAGATTGCTATACTCTGGCTAGTGGAAACACTTTCTTACTAGCAATGGAAACACTTTCCTGTTGGCAATGGAAACACTTTCCTTTGCCTTTGTCAGCTTTGGTTTTCCTTTTCTGTTTAGCTATTTTCTTGGAAGGACCAGGAATTTGATGTTTCTTTTTCTTATTGCCCTTCTTCTTGTTGGACTTTCCAGCAGAAGAAGATGCAACCAAAGCTACCTCTTTTCCTTTATTGCCTGGCATATTCTTTTGGGCAATAACCAGCATGTTGAGTAATTCAGCTAAGGTGCATTCCTGTTTAGTCATATGAAAATTTGTCACAAAATTCCCAAAAGACTCAGGAAGGGACTGAAGGATCAAATCCGTTTGTAGTTGGAAATCCATGTTGAAGTCAAGATGTTCCAACTGCTCAATCAGCCGAATCATCTTGTGGACATGATCCCCAACATTCTGTCCCTCAGACATCCTCATACGGAATAGCTGTCTAGATATCTCATACTTAGCATTCCTGCTGTGCTCACCATACAACTCTTGTAGGTGAAGGAGGATCTCACTAGCACTCTGCATGTTCTCATGTTGCTTCTGTAACTCATTACTCATGGAAGCAAGCATGTAACACTTAGCTCTCATATCATGCTCCTTCCACTTGTCCAAAGTTTCATGTTCCTCTTGTGTGGCCTCTGGAGGTAAGGGACCAGGAACATTTGAATCTAGAACATATCCTATATGTTCAAGGTTCAGGACAAGTTTCAAATTTCTTAGCCAATCAGACAGATTTGGTCCTGTCAACCTATTGTGATCAAGTATGCTTGCAAGGATATTGGATGGTGGTGGTTGTTTTGTGCTCATTTTTATCAGAAAATTAACTGCAGAAAATAACCAGATTAATTAGTAAATGTATCATGTAATTAACCAAAATGATTATGGTTTTTTAATCAAATTGATCCTCCCACTAACTTAGCGAATCCTACACTTCCAAAGTAGAAAACGGAAATCCTAGTTGGATGGATTTCTAGTGGGTGATTGAATTCTTATAATTCTATTGATCATCCTCAGGTACATCCATTATTGGAATTACAATAAACTATAAGTGAGCAACTCCTTGCCCATCACATCTCATGTGAGGTTCAATCCTTTACCTAGCCCCTAATGCTTAAAATCTCAGGTACATCCATTATTGACTTATCTTGCATTAGTTAAGTTGATCCCATTAAGCCAGTAATTATGCAAATAATTTTAATGTCCTCAGGTACATCCAATATTGGCCACAAAACCATTTACATATTTACAACATCTCATGCTTAACAATTATTCTTAAGAAAATCTCTTAAATTAATTGCATCTCATGCAACTATTTAAAATTTCTTAAAATAATTGGCCCAACGGAGGGCTTATGTTATAATTACTTTAATTATACCATTTCCAACTTAATAATTTGTTTGGAAGATTTTATAGCCATCCTAATTACTATTAAGGTCTCACTTTGCACATTATCCATTTAGCATGCATATATCATATAATTGCATACATTCCAATACATCTCATGCATTCATGGATAAGCAGTAAATATGGTATGATCATGGACTTTCTAAGGGATTCAATTCTGAGCCACCAAGAATTGAATCAGGGCATTCCTAGGTGCATTTCATTCATTCATTTTACAAGAGTTGCTGAAGGAGTACATAATCAACACTTGATCTTGAATTCCTCCCACTGGTCCCACCAATGCTCTTGACCTCCTTGAACTTCTTGCAATCCAATATTACAAAGTAATCCTTGGCATACCAAGGCGAATTTACAAGAACTTAAATAAATGAAATTACAACCCAAAAATTATTACAAACTTAATAATACATGCCCAAAATAAATTAAAATAAATTAATTAATTTACAATCCCAAAGAAACATAAAAGAAATAAATCCAATCACATTGGTCTTTTATAGTCCATGATCATCCATCATGCATATCACTATTTAACAATTAAATAAAACATACATACTTAAATTAAATTGAATATCTCATATTCAACTTAAAAATCCAGATTTGAATATGATTCAAATAAATTTAAAAATTCAGATTTGAATCTCATTCAAACAAATTTAAAAATTCAGATTTGAATCACATTCAAACAACTTCAAAAAATCAGATTTGAATCACATTCAAATATTTTTTAAAAAATCAAATCTGAATTTTATTGAATCAATTTTAAAAAATCAGATTTAAATATGATTCAAACAACTTTAAAAATTCAGATTTGAATCACATTCAAACAACTTTTAAAATTCAGATTTGAATCACATTCAAACAATTTTTAAAATTCTGATTTGAATCATAATTTAATTGTGTGATTAAAACAACTAATTAAACACTTTAATTAGTCAAAGAATAGGCCTTAGATCATACAACAATTGCAGAATTAAAAGCCAAACCTTGAACCACCCATGGAACCATTGTTGCCGCCACCAATGGTGGCTTCACCATGTGTGCCGCCACACCTCTTGATCCAACCAGCAATGGATCAATCATCTCATGATCAAATCACACAATTAAATCATATAATAAACAATCTAAATGGCAAATAGTGGCTATGATACCAATTGAAGGAACAGAAGCGTGAAAAACACAAGTTTATACCATTGAATTCAAAACTTTTCACCTAGGGTCACATGCATCATGCAAGATTTATTTTTATCTATTTGATTTCAATGATAAACAACATATTAAAACTCTTTTAATATTTTTTTTGGATCTGTATTTTCCATTTATGATTTTAAAATTAATCAGATTAATTTTAGAACCCTAGATTAAATCAAGAACGATTACACTAACCTCTTGATGTGCTGCAGCGTGTCTGCGCCTTTGAGATTCGTCTTCAGGACACCAGATGTTATCCCTCTAGCTTGTCCACACCAAGAAAACCTATGGCAGCCCTTGAACAGCTTCTAAAGCCTTTTCTATTAATTAGAAATTCAAGTTCTGCCTTTTACGAGATTAGAGATGTAAACAGGACACTAGAAACAATTTCTAGTGTTCTTAATTCAAGAGATTGATGGCTAATATCTTTGAATTGATGAGAGATAAAGAAGAATAGCTGGAGAGGCTCAAAGTGGCGTGACAAATGAGAGGAGAGGCTGCTGGTTATTTTTTCTTTTCATAACCACACATAAATAGCTAGGTTAACACACTAAACCCTTACCACATGTCACCCTTTGATTAGCTCTAGGTTTAAGTGACCCAATCAAATTGTGCCAAGTGTCAAACCTATATTTAATCTTGATTTTAATCATCTTACATGATTAAAAAAACATTTGGCAAGCTTATGTGTTATGCCATGTGTCACCATCTCATGATGCCACGTGTCACACTGCAAAATGACCAAAATGCCCCTGTGTCTTAATTTTGAGTTCTCAACCCAAAATAATTATTTTTCTTCTTCTAATTAATTTATATCAAATATAAATTAATTAATTAATCTCTATTAATTAATTTCTCATTAATTATATTCATATTTAAACACTTTAAATATAAATTTAACTTATATTATACATCCAATAATCTAGATTTGGTTTCAAGTCATGCTAGGGACTTTGCAATCTAATTGCAAACCAAACCTATTTAATTAATGAATTAAACTCTTTAATTAATTAATTAAATCATATTTAATTAGGTGATAACTTGTGTATGTGTGTGACTTACTAGGCTCATCACTAATTGGCAATGAGAAATGATATCAACTCTTAATATCATCAGAACTCTTTCTTACCATAAATGATTTCTCTAAATCATTTTATGAACCTCATAGACCATGGTTAACACCTAGCATAGCATGCCATGGCCACCCAATTAGTAATAAGGTTTACCTTAAATGAACCTATAATCATATGTTACCATGCACTAAAATCTCTCTGTTACAAAATCCCAACTCAAGCTGGAGTCATGGTTTATGTCAAACTCCATTTGCTATGAATATTATGTTCTCTTTTAATTCCAGTTCTTGATTAAAAAGATTTTCTCATCAGAAACTCTTTTATGAATAAATCTATCTGTCCTGGCCAGGAACTTGAAACATCAAGAACAATTAAATGAACATAGGATTTTATCTCTATTTACTTAGAGGAACAGATTCCATCTTGATCAATACCTACCTCCATATATAACTAGTAGGAGCCAACACATGCCCATATACCCATACATAGTACAAGTATGAAAGCAGTATCAAACTCAAACTACCTATATACAAGATAACTGTGCTATCTCAGTCTAAAGATTATATGCACTGATATGATTTATGACAAAACATTGACAAGAGTAAACTCCATGTGCTTGTCATAAGCGTCACTGGTTCGGCCTACTTATCATTTATAAGTGCCTATCATGTTTGTTATATGGCATGAGACTCACCATTCCATCTTATTTATATCTCATATAAATAACTTGGGAACAAACATGAATACAATCTTTCTGGATAAGTCATGTCCTTATTATGAAGTATCCTCGATTGTGAACCTATTTATGATACTTCGTGCTAGAAATATTGTCACTCATATTCTTAACAACTTAAGAATAATATTTCTAACAAAATATCAATGGACCTTTTCTATTACACATAAATATATTATGTAAACGGAAAAGTGGAAATGCCTTTATTAATAAAAATATGTACAAGATACATACTAAATGATATGCTCTAGGGCATACTACTAACATCTTCAAGGTGTTTCCATGGCTGCCAAAAGTACACATTCCCATTCAACATCAAACCTCAAAATTTTCTTCATAAATCAAACACCCATAACACCCTTACAAACTTTAACAAAGCAACAATCAAAAACTCAAACTTACCTATGGATGAGACTTCTCAAATCTTCACTAAACTTCTTGATTTTGGTATCAAACTCTTCCTTGTGATGTGGGGATAAACTTTAATGAAGCAACCTAGGTGTTTGGAGGTGAAATGAAGAGGATGATGAAGCTTGAACCAATTGCGGCAATGGAGGTTTTGAGAGAGTTTAATTCGGCATGGTGAGTCTCAAGGTTGAAGATGAAGTTTAGTGGAAGTAATCTACCCATGTGATGTTAATTTAATCCCCAAAGTGCTCCACTCACCCATTTTTAATGATTTAATAAGTGAAAAGTGTTAATTACCCAATTTGAACCCCATTTTTGCTATTTATATTAGGTACCCCTAATTTAATTTTTCATTATATTTTCCAAGTGTAATATCATGTATTTTCAATGGACATTTAGGTCAAAAGACAACTCGGGGTGTCAAATGACCACAATGCCCCTGTTCTGGTTGCAGTCCCGATTTTTCGGCAACACCGGGTTTTGTCCATTTTTCAATTTCTCACTTTTCTTTGTACTAATTATTTAATTTTTTTTTTGATATTTCTAATGATATTTATACTTCAATTGATGTCTCTTTAAGTCTTTAAATTAATTTCCAGGGTTCCCCGCGGTCCAGGGCTAGTCAACGGTCTACGCCGTGACTTCCCGGTGCCGTCACCCATCGCTAGGGTTCTCGGCTCGCTTAACTTGGTTACATTTCTTTGCTATTATTTTTCCTTTGTTTTTCTTGTATTTTCTTTTATTGTATTTCATTATTTTATGTCTCCTCAATCATAACGAAGTGTAGTTCTAGGCATCCTAGCTGTCTGGACAACACTGGTCACCGGAACAGTAGAACGCTCTACCGAACTTAGGGGTGTTACACTTTAGGTGGTATGGCTAGGGTTTTTATAATAAAAAAAAATCATCTTAAAGCCTATAAAAAATCTAATTAAGATAATATATATATATTTTTTCTATCAATATAAAGTCTTCTAAGTGCTTTAAGATTCCTCATTATCCAGTGGTATTTCATCACAGGGCTCCTCACTACTTTTACAAATCATGTATTCCAGAAGTTAAAAAAATAGATGTCTACATTTTGTCCCCTACTTTGGCTATGCTTAGGAATAGTGCCAAAAGGTTCTGCTAAAGTCTGTTAAATTATGTTGACTCATATGATGTAAAGAAGTAACCTTCTATGATATACTCATTACTTAAGTTAGATTAGGACTTTAACTATATTTCCTACTCCTTCTGAGACTGATGATTACATAGGCTGTAACAGAAGTGTGTCATTTTGAAAATTGATTTGAAAAAAACTTTATAAGATTACTTGAAATCTCACAATTTAGGTGTTATTAGAGTTCGCAGACACCAACATTGTTGTGCTCATGCTTTTGAAAATCTCTGCTGGAGAGGTGATGCTAATGCTTTAAAAATTCCTCTGGGATTTTAGACTTGTTTGAAAAAAAAATATGTCTCAATTTAAGGACCATGTTGTAATTTTATAACTTCAATGGGGACTAAAATGTAAATTTTCATCTTTTGAAAACTTTTTGCAAATAAAGATGTAAATTTTGAACTCAAAATTTGGACCTTTTTGTAATTTACTACTCCCTTGGGGATCAAAAATGCAATTTTACATTATTTTGGGAATGAAGTGCAATTTTGATGCCTAATATGCAAAATGCATGCAATGCAAATCCTAGTATTTTCCTTCATTTTTATGTCACTCTTAAAAGTCTTCCCTCTATCTAGCTTTTTCTATCTTATTTTTATCCCTATCCTAATCCTCATATTTGTTAAAACATGTTGCTTCTAATCCTCATGCCGATTCAAGCATGTTACTCCTAATTCTTATACTTGTTCAAGCATGTTATTCTAATCCTCATGACTATTCAAGCATGTTACTCCTATTCCTCATTCCAATTCAAGCTTGTTGCTCCTATTTATCATGCCTTTTCAAGCCAGTTACCTCTAATCCTCATGCCTATTAAGCATGTTGTTTCTAATCTTAATGCATGTTCAAGCATGTTGCTCCTAATTCTCATGCCCATTCAAGCATGTTGTTCCTAATTCTCATGCCTTCTCAAGCATGTTACCTCTAATCCTCATGCCTATTTAAGCATTTTGTCTCTAATCTTCATGCCTGTCGAAGCATGTTGCTCTTAATTCTCATGCCCATCAAACATGTTGTTCCTAATTCTCATGCCTTTTCAATCATGTTACTTCTAATCCTCATGCCTACTTAAGCATGTTGTTTCCAATCTTCATGCCTGTTCAAGCATGTTGCTCCTAATTATCATGTCCATTCAAGTCTGTTGTTACTAATTCTCATGCCCATTCAAGCATATTGCTCCTAATTCTCATGCCTTTCAAACATGTTGCTTTTAATCCTTATGCCCATTCAAACATGTGGTTCTATGTTTACGCTTATTATTTGTTCAATAAATTTTCTCATCCTCTCATCGTTTCTTTCTTCTTTTTGATTTTTTTTTCTTCTCTCATGCATTCTATATGATCCTTAAGTTCGTTTCTACATGCAATGCAGACATGACTAAGGTGAGACAAATGCATCTTTTATGACAATGTTTGATGTGTTTAATGATGTGCATGTTTAAAGATTTATGCTTATGTTCTCTAACTTCAATTTGCCTAAAGATTTTATTTCTTAGCAATGAATGATGCAAGATATGTCATAAATTTATACAATGCATGTAGCTTATACTTTTTTTGTAACACCCCTCACTTGTCTATAGTGTAGCTGAGCGAGGAGTGCCACATTCGGTGCCGGAACACCCTATCTTATCCTGTCATGTCCATTGTTAATTTTTAAACTTTGTATAAAACATATGGTAATATTTATTTTTATCATAATTTATTTCTACGGAAACCCAGGCAGAGCCTCCTTTGATTTATTTGCATCTGGCGGGTTCCAATAGTCACCTGTCAAAACAATTTTATATCATATCTGTTCTATTAATCTTGTCATATAACATATCATATCATATCTGTTCATTCAATTTCAAGAAAATAATATTTTTCATTCATTCATTCATATGGAAATTATACATAAAAGTTCATAAGCTTATTCTATAGTCTCAAAAATATCAATACAATTTATTACATCATCAACTATAATTACATGAACCAAAATACTAGTCTATACATGGGCCCTGCCAAAATATTATAACTGATGAGGTGACTTTGGACTCTGGACTGTAGCAGATTTGGACAACTGTAATTTGAGTACTACTGTGGTGGCTACTGCTATGGCGACTGCTGTGTCTGGTCTCCAGTACCTACGTGATGGAAAATCCAACGTGCTAAGTAAATTGCTTAGTAGTGCATAATCTTAAAGAAATTCAACTAAATAATTATAAATACTAACTCTGTGTAAACTTTAGCAATTCTAGGTCATTTGCATATTTTACTACACTTTGGGAAAAAATTAATTAGCAGTATTTTTTCTGTGTATTTATTTCATTCTCTGTCTTTTTAAACTCATGTCAGAGTCTTTAAAATTACTTCAGTGTCTTTCATGTTATATCAGTGTATTTCATGTCATATCAATGTATTTCATGTCATATTAGTGTATTTCATGTCATATCAGTGTATTTCATGTCATATTAGTGTATTTCATATCATATCAGTGTATTTCATGTCATATCAGTGTATTTGTACCTAAGTAACCTATAACAGACTATAATGCTGGATACACGGGAGTATACGGGTTAGACCTCCATATGTCTACCCTGTACACAACTGTCATGTCAGGCACAAGGCTAGTGGGCAGGCTGTTGAAGCCAGAAATATAATTATGAACAATGGCATCTGTCATGTCAGGCACAAGGCCAGCGGTCAGAAATCATCTCAGACATATTTTGTCAAATAATGATTATTCATGTAGGCAGTACTGCTATCTGTAGTCCCTAATTGGTATACCAATCGATCCAACTATATATATAAGTTTAGGTATACTTTGGGCAAATTAGTATTATTAAGCACTTATAGTTTTATTATTTCATGCTATGTACTATTAAGGGTTCATAACACATTTTTATTTCACTTCATGTACTATCTATGCTTTATACCACCTTCATGTCTTTATTATGGGAACATAGGTCCCAAGTACATATTCATATAACTTACGCATTTATCACTCTCAATATTTTTTGTCATGTACTATACACATTTACATTTTATGTATCAACTGATTTCATATCACATTGTAGTGGGAAAGTGGGAAAAGTGGGACCCACATACCTGTTTCGTGCAATTTAGCATGTAGTGACTTATTAGGGATAAGTCAATAATTTATTTCAAGAACCTTTCTTTAGGTTCAGCTTTACTGTCTTGTTTTTGCATATCAAATTGAGCAATTTGTGGCTACTCTTTGGCCACACTTCCTTAATGGAAGTTGGTCCTCTATGTCTTGTCTTTATTTTTCTTTTTAAATCATGTCATTTGGATTTATAGAACTCAAGTTATGGTCAAATAACCATAACTAGGTCAATTCTGGATTTTGGTTCCTGTACTAGGCAGTTTTGATGTTAAACTTTACCAATTTATTTGGAGAGCTTATAGTGACATTTAGGCCTAGTGTGCTTCATAGGATTTGTTACCCTATGTCTTATGGCCACTCAGAATTTCTAGTTGCAATTTATCAAGTCTTGCAGAATTTATTATAGCCACATTATTTGACTGGACTCAAATGTCCTATACTAACATAATCCTCAATTAGGTCAGTAACTTTAACCTATAATTTAAGCTTCTTACATTTATAAGTTGAGGAAGATTTCTAAAACAAAGTTGAATATCTGTTTCTTAGGTTTCCAGAATGGTATGATTCATTTCAATTGAAGATTTCTAGTGGGAGATATGCTTAAGATACAATTCTAGAGTTAATGGCCATTTATACCATTTCCATAATTTGTATGCCAGCGAAATCAAGTTACTTGACCTAGTTCCCTTAATTTCTGGGTTTTGGTCAAAATACCAATCTTCTAGGCCTATGTCTTATTAAAATTTTGACACTGGTTTCAAGGAATTTGAAGTTCTATGGACCAAGTTATAGCCTGTTTGCCCAAACTAGTTAGTTTGCATAGACAAAGGCAATTCTGGGCTGTTTTCATTCTGGACAGTTTTGGTAACCCAACTTGGGCAAGCAATTTGACTTGGTTAATAGCATTTCTGGGCTTTGATGTCTTCACAAGAGTTGTATCCCTATGTCTAAGCTTTCCAATGATATAAATTTCAGGTCATTTGGACCTGTCTACTGTGAGTTATGGCCAAAGGAATGAACACTGTTCATTTGGTAAAAATTCTGGGTTTACAAATTTACAATCCAGATTAGGTCAAATTTTTATGTCCCTTTTAGATAGAATTTTGGCAAGGTTTCCACATGAAAGTTGGTCTATTTTAGGTCTAATTTTACCTTCAATTGGCCTCTTACCAATTTGGGTCACAGAAATTAGGTTAGGGCTCAAATTATACACTATTTTGAATAATACACAACCTGCACATAATTTGCACTTCCAATTTTCATTCTCCAACTCCCAAACTCCACATTAACATTCATGGTACTTCTAATTATCATCAATCAAACCTCAATTTGGTCAAATTCCAGCAGAGCTATCATGTCCCCAATAATTAATCCAAAATCTCTAATTCTATGGTCAATGTCAACAATTCACATTCAATCAATTTCTAATACAAGTATTTTCATCAATCAACTTATAGCCTCATCTACTTATTCATAAACACCATTAATCAACACTCACATATATGAAATAATCACTCTCCTAAGTACTTCAGGGCTGCCAATTTGAACCATTACTCAAGGTTTTCAATACTTTGTTCAAAACTAATTCAAATTGTCCCATTTTATACCTAACACATGCAATTAAATCTAATACCTATAAATATCTTAATCAACATCATAATTCATCATTTACATACATGAATTAACCAATTCTCATGGAAATCAAGGCTGCCCAAAGTTCAACAATTACACAAGCCTTGCCAAATTCAAGCAATTACACACAAAGTCTCCAATTCTAATACTAATCGATCCAACTATATATATAAGTCTAGGTATACTTTGGGCAAATTAGTATTATTAAGCACTTATAGTTTTATTATTTCATGCTATGTATTATTAAGGGTTCATAACATATTTCTATTTCACTTGATGTACTATATATACTTTATACCATCTTCATGTCTTTATTATGGGAACATAGGTGCCAAGTACATATTCATATATCTTACGTATTTATCACTCTCATTATTTTATGTATTTTACTAGACATATTTACATTTTATGTATCAACTGATTTCATGTCACATTGTAGTGGGAAAGTGGGAAAAGTGGGACCCACATACTTGTTTCGTGCAATTTAGCTTGTAGTGACTTATTAGGATAAGTCAATAATTTATTTGAAGAACCTTTCTTTAGGTTTAGCTTTACTGTCTTGTTTTTACATATCAAATTGAGCAATTTGTGGCTACTGTTTGGCCACACTTCATTAATGGAAGTTGGTCCTCTATGTCTTGTCTTTATTTTTCTTTTTAAATTGTAACACCCTCCCGGTAGCAACTCCGTACAGTCTACTTTTCCGGTGACCGGTGTCGGTCCGGACAGCTAGAACGTCCGGAAAAATATTTAAACTAAAGTCAATAACCAAAATTAACTCAAATATTAATAAAAAAAATTTAGTAAAAATTTTAGAAATAAAATACAACCAAGTTAAATGAGCCGGTGCCCAAGCGATGGGTAACCAGAGTGAAGTTGCGGTTCTCGCAACGAGGAGCCCTAGAGCCGAGGAAAAATTCATAAAATAATTTTTGGGACTCTAGAGAAGGGTCATTGAGGTTCCTATGGCATTAGAATGCCAAGAAAATATTTAGAAAAATTTTTCAATCGGTACAGACAATTTTAACCTGTTAAGCCAAACGGAGGGCATTTTGGTCATTTCGCCTTCAGAGGTGATTTTTGGCCGACTTGTCCAGTTAAGTAAATAATTATTATGACATAAAATGTGAATAAATATCACTAAAAATTAAATTGAAAATGAGTAGAAAAGAAAAGAAAAAAAAATGAATTAAATGGGAATTTATGACATCACATGATGTCATTAGTGTGCCTTCACCCACTCAAGTGTTGACACATGGCTATAACCCATTTAAAATCAATAAAATGGGTAGAAAATGAATGAAAAATGCAGCTTTCTTCTTCTTCCCAATTTTAGACGTGAACCTTTTCTTCCTCTATTAAAATTCATTTCATTTTCTCTCTTCCAAACCTTGAATTCTCACCACTAAACCTTAAGTCTCTTCATTAAAAATTATCCTTACCTCTTGGGAAGGTGTTTGGCAGCCAAGAAAACAAAAAAAAGTGAGGAATTTACAAGGGAAAATTCTGCCCTCCTAAGGTTAGTGCTAAATTCTTACTTCTTCCTCTTATAATGATGAAAATAAAGTGAATTACACTAGAATTACATGATAAATGATGAAAATAAAGTGAGTTATACTAAAATTACATGATAAATGATGAAATTGATGAATATATGTTAGACTAAGAATCCAGCCAGCTTGTGTAGGAGTAGGATTTGAAGTGTTTTATTGTAAATAAAATGGATAACTTGCTTGATTATGATGAGAAGTGTGATTAGTATGTTTAATTGGTGTGTGTTGTGTGAACCATGAATTTGAGCTAGGGTTTTGGGAGTAAAATGTGGACTTGGCTTATGAAATGATTAATGGAAATTCTAATGGTCAATTAGTGACCATTTAAGGCAAGTTAATCATAATTTGAAGTGAGCTAATGCATGGCAAAGTGAAATGGGAAGGCTGCCCAAAGACAGCAGAAATGAGGCTGTGAGTCCAGCCTGTTTGGACTGCCATATCATTGGCTGTGTTGGTCCAATTGGTGTTTGGCCAATTGGACATGAAACTAGACTTATAATGGCACATTTTTGCTGAAGAAACCATGCCCAAAAGACCAAAGCAAGTAGACCAAAAGTTGGCTCCAATCAGGATACCCTGCAACAGCACCTGCAGAAATGACCAAATGAACAGTAACTGTTCATTTGGCCATAACTCACTGTAGAAATGGTCAATTGACCTGAACTTTTTACAGCAACAAGTTAAGACATAGAAAAACAACTTTCATGAAGAAACCTACCCCAAATTATGGCCAGAACCAATTCAAAAATGCAATCACAGTCACTGTTCATGTTACTGTAGATATGGTAACTCTGCAGTTTTGGAAATCCGGCCAGCTGTGGTTTTTGGACAATATCTGGAGCTAAAAAACTCCAAATGGAGTGATTCAAAAAAGGAAATTCAACTAGACAAAATAAGGAACAACTTTCATGTTTACTATTTCCTCAAATTTCCACTGTAACAGTCCCTAATGGAACAGTAAACTTATGGTACAAAAACTAAAAATTCTGCCCTTTAGTGCTAAGTTTGGAAATGGATTTGTTGATCAATTCTAACAAGTTTTAAATGCAAAATGTGGCATATTGGGAATGCCAAAACCCATGTACCTATTTTCTATCCAAAAGTCAACATTTTTGTTGACCAATGAGGTGAATAGTGACACCAAAACTTGAAGAATTCAAAAGTATCCAATAAGCTTGGAAATGGTATTGGCAACCAATACCAACAAATTTGAAATGCAAAATGTGGTATCTTTGAGAACTTAGATTCAATAAATTTATTATGTATTAAAAAGTCAACAATTTGAGTGAATAGTAATATGAATAGTAATACAAAGACACAAAGTACAATAACTAGATTGGTAGAACAAATTAAGGTATGAAAATTTAGAAATGCATCTAGGGAACTTTAAATTGCAATTGACAATTAGTACTAGCGAAGGTAAAACTCAAAATGTGGGATCTTGGTGTAATTAGAATTAATATATCCATTAAGTATGAAAAAGTCAACATTTTGGTTGACTAGTAAGGGAATAGTAATCAAAATGATTAGTAAATTAAGATGAAGACCTAGAACCAATTCTAAGCTTAAATGCTTAGAATTGTATGACAAATGTAGACTATGCATCCTAGTCAAAATTGTTAAAAAGAAATTAAGACCATAAATTTGAAATCCATGAAATGTTTATGGATTACTTGAAACATGAAAAAAATAGTCACCTAACTGATGTGAATAGATAGTTAGGGCTTATATGCCCATCACAAATGGAATTCATAAAATATTAATAACTCAACTGGAAATATAAAATTTGAAATTACATAAGTAGATTCTTGAATGTATAAATGAGAAAAGCAAAAATGTTTTGAATACAATGGCACATGTAAACCATTGTTTAGAATTGTGATTAATATGAATAACATAATGAATGAATAAAGGAACTATATTAATGCATGAATGAGACATTAGTTCTCATTATTGTAGAGAGGAGAAGCATTTTGAGTACAATGGTATAAAAGGATAATTGATGTGAATTGTGATCATATAATTGATCAAATGAATGTATGAATTATAATTGAAATTTATCATGAAATAATAAACTCATAAAATACAATATATTAATATTTAATGATATTATGTGCCCTTGTATTGCCTAGACATGTGTGTCAGATTGGATAGTTTGGCATGCCAATAGGGTATTGTTTTAGCAGTACTGCGAAAGGCTTTATGCCTGTATTCATGGCTTTTATGCCCGATTATGTGTTATCATGGCTTTTTAGCCATACTGACTGCATACATGGTTGACGTTCTGCGTCCCATGGTATGACGGCCCGAGGCACCGCGGTGTCCAGTGCCAACGACCCGTTATCCAGTTTAGTCAGCCTGTCGTAGGTTACTTGGGCAGTGTATTTATTGAGATAAGTTAAGAATATTAGCAATTTAAAATATTAGAAATCAAATAAAATAAATGAGTGAGATGACCTAAAATAAATTAGAATAGTTATTTATTAGAAAGAATCAAAATGAACTGGACCATTATTAAAATTTACTTATTATGAGATAATCTAAAACAACCTAGCAAGTATAGAGAAAATGCTAAAAGATTAGCAAAGAAATTATACCATACATAAATATTGCAAATGTGACTTACATGATAATATAAGCATAAATTTAACTGAGTATTTTTATTAATTATGTATATTGTACATTATCACTGTGAATTTAGGAATTAAACGCTTCCAAAGCGGAACAAATTAGAACAAAAGATAATTAATATTAGACACATTGTATTAAATTAAATTGATTCTTAAATATTCAAATTATGCTTCGTTCTTTCTTTATTTGTATATTTTATCTTCTTGCTATATTATTGCACCACTAAGCAGCAATGCTTAGCGCGATGGAATTGTTTCCTCGCGCAGGTACCGAAGTTAAAGCCCAGCGAATACTAAACAGAAATTTTGGAGTCTGGATCTGCAGAGTGTCAACGTTTGTCACCTCCTCAGCAATGCATGTAGATAGGGCCCATATAGATCATATTTTGTATTTTGTATAAAATGCTAGATATTGTATTATGATGTAAATTATGAAATTTTGTAATTATTTTGTAAATTATGTAAATTAAGAAAATTTGAAAATTTTGTTTATGTAATTTGAATTGAGTATGAATGGAAATGATTATGAAATTGAGTTATATGAATTGAGTATGAATGGAAATGATTATGAAATTGAGTTATATGAATGAGATGTGAATTATGAGATGAATGATTGAGAAATGAAATTGAAAAATGTTGAGATTGTAACATGCCTTACTCGGCTACACTGTAGTCGGGTGAGGGGTGTTACATAAATCATGTCATTTGGATTTATAAAACTCAAGTTATGGTCAAATAACCATAACTAGGTCAATTCTGGATTTTGGTTGTTGTACTAGGCAGTTTTGATGTTAAACTTAACCAATTTATTTGGAGAGCTTATAGTGACATTTAGGCCTAGTGTGCTTCATAGGATTTGTTACCCTATGTCTTATGGTCACTCAGAATTTCTAGTTGCAATTTATCAAGTCTTGTAGAATTTATTATAGCCACATTATTGGACTGGACTCAAATGTCCTATACTAATGTAATCCTCAATTAGGTCAGTAACTTTGACCTATAATTTAAGCTTCTTACATTTATAAGTTGAGGAAGATGTCTAAAACAAAGTTGAATATCTGTTTCTTAGGTTTCCAGAATGGTATGATTCATTACAATTGAAGATTTCTAGAGGGAGATATGCTTAAGATACAATTCTAGAGTTAATGGCCATTTATACCATTTCCAGAATTTGTATGCCAACTAAATCAAGTTAATTGACCTAGATCCCTTAATTTCTGGGTTTTGGTCAAAATACCAATCTTTTAGGCCTATGTCTTATTAAAATTTTGGCACTGGTTTCAGGAAATTTGAAGTTCTATGGACCAAGTTATAGCCTGTTTGCCAAAACTAGTTAGTTTGCATAGACAAAGGCAATTCTGGGCAGTTTTCATTGTGGACAGTTTTGGTAACCCAACTTGGGCAAGCAATTTGACTTGGTTAATAGCATTCCTGGGCTTTGATGTCTTCACAAGAGTTGTATTCCTATGTCTAAGCTTTCCAATGATATAAATTTCAAGTCATTTGGACCTGTGTACTGTGAGTTATGGCCAAATGAATGAACACTGTTCATTTAGTAAAAATTCTGGGTTTACAAATTTGCAATCCGGATTAGGTCAAATTTTTATGTCCCTTTTAGGCAGAATTTTGGCAAGGTTTCGACATGAAAGTTGATCTATTTTAGGTCTAATTTTACCTTCAATTGGCCTCTTACCAATTTGGGTCACAGAAATTAGGTTAGGGCTCAAATTATACACTGTTTTGAATAATACACAACCTGCACATAATTTGCACTTCCAATTTTCATTCTCCAACTCCCAAACTCCACATTAACATTCATGGTACTTCTAATTATCATCAATCAAACCTCAATTAGGTCAAATTCTAGCAGAGCTATCATGTCCCCAATAATTAATCCAAAATCTCTAATTCTATGGTCAATGTCAATAATTCACATTCAATCAATTTCTAATACAAGTATTTTCATCAATCAACTTATAGCCTCATCTACTTATTCATAAACACCATTAATCAACACTCACATATATGAAATAATCACTCTCCTAAGTACTTCAGGGCTGCCAATTTGAACCATTACTCAAGGTTTGCAATACTTTGTTCAAAACTAATTCAAATTGTCCCATTTTATACCTAACACATGCAATTAAATCTAATACCTATAAATATCTTAATCAACATCATAATTCATCATTTACATACATGAATTAACGTATTCTCATGGAAATCAAGGCTGCCCAAAGTTCAACAATTACACAAGCCTTGCCAAATTCAAGCAATTACACACAAAGTCTCCAATTCTAATACTAATCGATCCAACTATATATATAAGTCTAGGTATACTTTGGGCAAATTAGTATTATTAAGCACTTAAAGTTTTATTATTTCATGCTATGTATTATTAAGGGTTCATAACATATTTCTATTTCACTTGATGTACTATCTATACTTTATACCATTTTCATGTCTTTATTATGGGAACATAGGTGCCAAGTACATATTCATATATCTTACATATATCTTACGTATTTATCACTCTCATTATTTTATGTCATGTACTAGACATATTTACATTTTCTGTATCAACTGATTTCATGTCACATTGTAGTGGGAAAGTGGGAAAAGTGGGACCCACATATTTGTTTCGTGCAATTTAGCTTGTAGTGACTTATTAGGATAAGTCAATAATTTATTTGAAGAACCTTTCTTTAGGTTCAACTTTACTATCTTGTTTTTACATATCAAATTGAGCAATTTGTGGCTACTGTTTGTCCACACTTCCTTAATGGAAGTTGGTCCTCTATGTCTTGTCTTTATTTTTCTTTTTAAATCATGTCATTTGGATTTATAAAACTCAAGTTATGGTCAAATAACCATAACTAGGTCAATTCTGGATTTTGGTTGTTGTACTAGGCAGTTTTGATGTTAAACTTAACCAATTTATTTGGAGAGCTTATAGTGACATTTAGGCCTAGTGTGCTTCATAGGATTTGTTACCCTATGTCTTATGGCCACTCAGAATTTCTAGTTGCAATTTATCAAGTCTTGCAGAATTTATTATAGCCACATTATTTGACTGGACTCAAATGTCCTATACTAACATAATCCTCAATTAGGTCAGTAACTTTAACCTATAATTTAAGCTTCTTACATTTATAAGTTGAGGAAGATTTCTAAAACAAAGTTGAATATCTGTTTCTTAGGTTTCCAGAATGGTATGATTCATTTCAATTGAAGATTTCTAGTGGGAGATATGCTTAAGATACAATTCTAGAGTTAATGGCCATTTATACCATTTCCATAATTTGTATGCCAAAGAAATCAAGTTACCTAACCTAGTTCCCTTAATTTCTGGGTTTTGGTCAAAATACCAATCTTTTAGGCCTATGTCTTATTAAAATTTTGACACTGGTTTCAAGGAATTTGAAGTTCTATGGACCAAGTTATAGCCTGGTTGCCCAAACTAGTTAGTTTGCATAGACAAAGGCAATTCTGGGCTGTTTTCATTCTGGACAGTTTTGGTAACCCAACTTGGGCAAGCAATTTGACTTGGTTAATAGCATTTCTGGGCTTTGATGTCTTCACAAGAGTTGTATCCCTATGTCTAAGCTTTCCACTGATATAAATTTCAGGTCATTTGGAACTGTCTACTGTGAGTTATGGCCAAATGAATGAACACTGTTCATTTGGTAAAAATTCTGGGTTTACAAATTTGCAATCCAGATTAGGTCAAATTTTTATGTCCCTTTTAGACAGAATTTTGGCAAGGTTTCTACATGAAAGTTGGTCTATTTTAGGTCTAATTTTACCTTCAATTGGCCTCTTACCAATTTCGGTCACAGAAATTAGGTTAGGGCTCAAATTATACACTGTTTTGAATAATACACAACCTGCACATAATTTGCACTTCCAATTTTCATTTTCCAACTCCCAAACTCCACATTAACATTCATGGTACTTCTAATTATCATCAATCAAACCTCAATTTGGTCAAATTCCAGCAGAGCTATCATGTCCCCAATAATTAATCCAAAATCTCTAATTCTATGGTCAATGTCAACAATTCACATTCAATCAATTTCTAATACAAGTATTTTCATCAATCAACTTATAGCCTCATCTACTTATTCATAAACACCATTAATCAACACTCACATATATGAAATAATCACTCTCCTAAGTACTTCAGGGCTGCCAATTTGAACCATTACTCAAGGTTTTCAATACTTTGTTCAAAACTAATTCAAATTGTCCCATTTTATACCTAACACATGCAATTAAATCTAATACCTATAAATATCTTAATCAACATCATAATTCATCATTTACATACATGAATTAACCAATTCTCATTGAAATCAAGGCTGCCCAAAGTTCAACAATTACACAAGCCTTGCCAAATTCAAGCAATTACACACAAACTCTCCAATTCTAATACTAATCGATCCAACTATATATATAAGTCTAGGTATACTTTGGGCAAATTAGTATTATTAAGCACTTATAGTTTTAATATTTCATGCTATGTATTATTAAGGGTTCATAACATATTTCTATTTCACTTGATGTACTATCTATACTTTATACCATCTTCATGTCTTTATTATGGGAACATAGGTGCCAAGTACATATTCATATATCTTACGTATTTATCACTCTCATTATTTTATGTATTGTACTAGACATATTTACATTTTATGTATCAACTGATTTCATGTCACATTATAGTGGGAAAGTGGGAAAACTGGGACCCACATACTTGTTTCGTGCAATTTAGCTTGTAGTGACTTATTAGGATAAGTCAATAATTTATTTGAAGAACCTTTCTTTAGGTTCAGCTTTACTATCTTGTTTTTACATATCAAATTGAGCAATTTGTGGCTACTGTTTGGCCACACTTCCTTAATGGAAGTTGGTCCTCTATGTCTTGTCTTTATTTTTCTTTTTAAATCATGTCATTTGGATTTATAAAACTCAAGTTATGGTCAAATAACCATAACTAGGTCAATTCTGGATTTTGGTTGTTGTACTAGGCAGTTTTGATGTTAAACTTAACCAATTTATTTGGAGAGCTTATAGTGACATTTAGGCCTAGTGTGCTTCATAGGATTTGTTGCCCTATGTCTTATGGTCACTAAGAATTTCTAGTTGCAATTTATCAAGTCTTGTAGAATTTATTATAGCCACATTATTGGACTGGACTCAAATGTCCTATACTAATGTAATCCTCAATTAGGTCAGTAAATTTGATCTATAATTTAAGCTTCTTACATTTATAAGTTGAGGAAGATTTCTAAAACAAAGTTGAATATCTGTTTCTTAGTATGATTCATTTCAATTGAAGATTTCTAGTTGGAGATTTGCTTAAGACACAATTCTAGAGTTAGTGGTCATTTATACCATTTCCAGAATTTGTATGCCAACTAAATCAAGTTAATTGACCTAGTTCCCTTAATTTCTGGGTTTTGGTCAAAATACCAATCTTTTAGGCCTATGTCATATTAAAATTTTGGCACTGGTTTTCAGGGAATTTGAAGTTCTATGGACCAAGTTATAGCCTATTTGCCAAAACTAGTTAGTTTGCATTGACAAAGGCAATTCTGGGCAGTTTTTATTCTGGACAGTTTTGGTAACCCAACTTGGGCAAGCAATTTGACTTGGTTAATAGCATTCCTGGGCTTTGATGTCTGCACAAGAGTTGTATTCCTATGTCTAAGCTTTCCAATGATATAAATTTCAAGTTATTTGGACCTGTGTACTGTGAGTTATGGCCAAATGAATGAACACTGTTCATTTGGTCAAAATTCTGGGTTTACAAATTTGCAATCCGGATTAGGTCAAATTTTTATGTCCCTTTTAGGCAGAATTTTGGCAAGGTTTCTACATGAAAGTTGGTCTATTTTAGGTCTAATTTTACCTTCAATTGGCCTCTTACCAATTTGGGTCACAGAAATTAGGTTAGGGCTCAAATTATACACTGTTTTGAATAATACACAACCTGCACATAATTTGCACTTCCAATTTTCATTCTCCAACTCCCAAACTCCACATTAACATTCATGGTACTTCTAATTATCATCAATCAAACCTCAATTAGGTCAAATTCCAGCAGAGTTATCATGTCCCTAATAATTAATCCAAAATCTCTAATTCTATGGTCAATGTCAACAATTCACATTCAATCAATTTCTAATACAAGTATTTTCATCAATCAACTTATAGCCTCATCTACTTATTCATAAACAACATTAATCAACACTCACATATATGAAATTATCACTCTCTTAAGTACTTCAGGGCTGCCAATTTGAACCATTACTCAAAGATTTCAATACTTTGTTCAACCCTAATTCAAATTGTCCCAATTTATACCAAACACATGCAATTAAATTATAATACCTATAAATATCTTAATCAACATCATAATTCATCATTTACATACATGAATTAACGTATTCTCATGGAAATCAAGGCTGCCCAAAGTTCAACAATTGCAAAAGCCTTGCCAAATTCAAGCAATTGCACACAAAGTCTCCAATTCTAATACTAATCGATCCAACTACATATATAAGTCTAGGTATACTTTGGGCAAATTAGTATTATTAAGCACTTATAGTTTTATTATTTCATGCTATGTACTATTAAGGGTTCATAACATATTTTTATTTCACGTCATGTACAATCTATGTTTTATACCATCTTCATGTCTTTATTATGGGAACATAGGTGCCAAGTACATATTCATATATCTTACGCATTTATCACTCTCATTAGTTTATGTCATGTACTATACATATTTACATTTTATGTATCAACTAATTTCATGTCACATTGTAGTGGGAAAGTGGGAAAAGTGGGACCCACATACCTGTTTCGTGTAATTTAGCATGTAGTGACTTAGTAGGGATAAGTCAATAATTTATTTTAAGTACCTTTCTTTAGGTTCAGCTTTACTGTCCTGTTTTTGCATATCAAATTGAGCAATTTATGGCTGCTGTTTGGCCACACTTCCTCAATGGAAGTTGGTCCTCTATGTCTTGTCTTTATTTTTCTTTTTAAATCATGTCATTTGGATTTATAAAACTCAAGTTATGGTCAAATAACCATAACTAGGTCAATTTTGAATTTTGGTTGTTGTACTAGGCAGTTTTGATGTTAATCTTAACCAATTTATTTGGAGAGCTTATAGTGACATTTAGGCCTAGTGTGCTTCATAGGATTTGTTGCTCTATGTCTTATTGTCACTCAGAATTTCTAGTTGCAATTTATCAAGCCTTGTAGAATTTATTATAGCCACATTATTGGACTGGACTCAAATGTCCTATACTAACATAATCCTCAATTAGGTCAGTAACTTTGACCTATAATTTAAGCTTCTTACATTTATAAGTTGAGGAAGATTTCTAAAACAAAGTTGAATATCTGTTTCTTAGTATGATTCATTTCAATTGAAGATTTCTAGTTGGAGATATGCTTAAGACACAATTCTAGAGTTAGTGGTCATTTATACCATTTCCAGAATTTGTATGCCAACTAAATCAAGTTAATTGACCTAGTTCCCTTAATTTCTGGGTTTTGGTCAAAATACCAATCTTTTAGGCCTATGTCTTATTAAAATTTTGGCACTGGTTTTCAGGGAATTTGAAGTTCTATGGACCAAGTTATAGCCTATTTGCCAAAACTAGTTAGTTTGCATTGACAAAGGCAATTCTGGGCAGTTTTCATTCTGGACAGTTTTGGTAACCCAACTTGGGCAAGCAATTTTACTTGGTTAATAGCATTTCTGGGCTTTGATGTCTTCACAAGAGTTGTATCCCTATGTCTAAGCATTCCACTGATATAAATTTCAGGTCATTTGGACCTGTCTACTGTGAGTTATGGCCAAATGAATGAACACTGTTCATTTGGTCAAAATTCCGGGTTTACAAATTTGCAATCCGGATTTGGTCAAATTTTTATGGCCCTTTTAGGCAGAATTTTGGCAAGGTTTCTACATGAAAGTTGGTCTATTTTTGGTCTAATTTTACCGTCAATTGGCTTCTTATCAATTTGGGTCACAGAAATTAGGTTAGGGCTCAAATTATGCACTGTTTTGAATAATACACAACCTGCACATAATTTGCACTTCCAATTTTCATTCTCCAACTCCAAACTCCACATTAACATTCATGGTACTTCTAATTGTAATCAATCAAACCTCAATTAGGTTAAATTCTAGCATAGTTATCATGTCCCCAATAATTAATCCAAAATCTCTAATTCTACGGTAAATGTCAACAATTCACATTCAATCAATTTCTAATACAAGTATTTTCATCAATCAACTTATAGCCTCATCTACTTATTCATAAACACCATTAATCAACACTCACATATATCAAATTATCACTCTCCTAAGTACTTCAGGACTGCCAATTTGAACCATTACTCAAAGATTTCAATACTTTGTTCAACACTAATTCAAATTGTCCCAATTTATACCTAACACATGCAATTAAATTCTAATACCTATAAATATCTTAATCAACATCATAATTCATCATTTACATACATGAATTAACCTATTCTTATGGAAATCAAGGCTGCCCAAAGTTCAAAAATTACAGAAGCCTTGCCAAATTCAAACAATTACACGCAAAGTCTCCAATTCTAATACTAATCGATCCAACTATATATATAAGTCTAGGTATACTTTGGGCAAATTAGTATGATTAAGCACTTATAGTTTTATTATTTCATGCTATGTACTATTAAGGGTTCATAACATATTTTTATTTCAATTCATGTACTATCTATGCTTTATACCATCTTCATGTCTTTATTATGGGAACATAGGTGCCAAGTACATATTCATATATCTTACGTATTTATCACTCTCATTATTTTATGTCATGTACTATACGTATTTACATTTTATGTATCAACTGATTTCATGTCACATTGTAGTGGGAAAGTGGTAAAAGTGGGACCCACATTCCTATTTCATGCAATTTAGCATGTAGTGACTTATTAGGGATAAGTCAATAATTTATTTCAAGAACCTTTCTTTAGGTTCAGCTTTACTGTCTTGTTTTTGCATATCAAATTGAGCAATTTGTGGCTGCTGTTTGGCCACACTTCCTTAATGGAAGTTGGTCCTCTATGTCTTGTCTTTATTTTTCCTTTTAAATCATGTCATTTCGATTTATAAAACTCAAGTTATGGTCAAATAACCATAACTAGGTCAATTCTGGATTTTGGTTGTTGTACTAGGCAGTTTTGATGTTAAAATTAACCAATTTATTTGGAGAGCTTATAGTGACATTTAGGCCTAGTGTGCTTCATAGGATTTGTTGCCCTATGTCTTATGGTCACTCAAAATTTCTAGTTGCAATTTATCAAGTTTTGTGGAATTTATTATAGCCACATTATTGGACTGTACTCAAATTTCCTATACTAACATAATCCTCAATTAGGACAGTAACTTTGACCTATAATTTAAGCTTCTTACATTTACAAGTTGAGGAAGATGTCTAAAAAAAAGTTTAATATCTTTTTCTTAGGTTTCCAGAATGGTATGATTCATTTCAATTGAAGATTTCTAGTCGGAGATATGATTAAGATACAATTCTAGAGTTAATGGTCATTTATACCATTTCCAGAATTTGTATGCCAACTAAATCAAGTTAATTGACCTAGTTCCCTTAATTTCTGTGGTTTGGTCAAAATACCAATCTATTAGGCCTATGTCTTATTAAAATTTTGGCACTGGTTTCAGGGAATTTGAAGTTCTATGGACCAAGTTATAGCCTGTTTACCAAAACTAGTTAGTTTGCATAGACAAAGGCAATTCTGGGCAGTTTTCATTCTGGACAGTTTTGGAAACCCAACTTGGGCAAGTAATTTGACTTGGTTAATAGCATTTCTGGGCTTTGATGTCTTCACAAGAGTTGTATCCCTATGTCTAAGCTTTCCAATGATATAAATTTCAGGTCATTTGGACCTGTCTACTGTGAGTTATGGCCAAATGAATGAACACTGTTCATTTGGTCAAAATTCTGGGTTTACAAATTTGCAATCCGGATTAAGTCAATTTTTTATGTCACTTTTACTCAGAATTTTAGCAAGGTTTCTACATGAAAGTTGGTCTATTTTAGGTCTAGTTTTACCTTCAATTGGCCTCTTACCAATTTGGGTCACAGAAATTAGGTTAGAGCTCAAATTATACTCTGTTTTGAATAATACACAACCTGCACATAATTTGCACTTCCAATTTTCATTTTCCAACTCCCAAACTCCACATTAACATTCATGGTACTTCTAATTATCATCAATCAAACGTCAATTAGGTCAAATTCTAACAGAGTTATCAAGTCCCCAATAATTAAACCAAAATCTCTAATTCTATGGTCAATGTCAACAATTCACATTCAATCAATTTCTAATACAAGTATTTTCATCAATCAACTTATAGCCTCATCTACTTATTCATAAACAACATTAATCAACACTCACATATATGAAATTATCACTCTCTTAAGTACTTCAGGGCTGCCAATTTGAACCATTACTCAAAGATTTCAATACTTTGTTCAACCCTAATTCAAATTGTCCCTATTTATACCTAACACATGCAATTAAATTCTAATACCTATAAATATCTTAATCAACATCATAATTCATCATTTACATACATGAATTAACCTATTCTCATGGAAATCAAGGCTGCCCAAAGCTCAACAATTGCACAAGCCTTGCCAAATTCAAGCAATTACACACAAAGTCTCCAATTCTAATACTAATCGATCCAACTATATATATAAGTCTAGGTATACTTTGGTCAAATTAGTATTATTAAGCACTTATAGTTTTATTATTTCATGCTATGTACTATTAAGAGTTCATAACATATTTTCATTTCACTTCATGTACTATTTATGCTTTATACCATCTTCATGTCTTTATTATGGGAACATAGGTGCCAAGTACATATTCATATATCTTACGTATTTATCACTCTCATTATTTTATGTCATGTACTATACGTATTTACATTTTATGTATCAACTAATTTCATGTCACATTGTAGTGGGAAAGTGGGAAAAGTGAGACCCACATACCTGTTTCGTACAATTTAACATGTAGTGACTTGTTAGCGATAAGTCAATAATTTATTTTAAGAACCTTTCTTTAGGTTTAGCTTTACTGTCTTGTTTTAGCATATCAAATTGAGCAATTTTTGGCTGCTGTTTGGCCACACTTCCTTAATGGAAGTTGGTCCTCTATGTCTTGTCTTTATTTTTCTTTTTAAATCATGTCATTTCGATTTATAAAACTCAAGTTATGGTCAAATAACCATAACTAGGTCAATTCTGGATTTTGGTTGTTGTACTAGGCAGTTTTGATGTTAAATTTAACCAATTTATTTAGAGAGCTTATAGTGACATTTAGGCCTAGTGTGCTTCATAGGATTTGTTGCCCTATGTCTTATGGTCACTTAGAATTTCTAGTTGCAATTTATCAAGTTTTGTATAATTTATTATAGCCACATTATTGGACTATACTAAAATTTCCTATACTAACATAATCCTCAATTAGGTCAGTAACTTTGACCTATAATTTAAGCTTCTTACATTTACAAGTTGAGGAAGATGTCTAAAAAAAAGTTTAATATCTGTTTCTTAGGTTTCCAGAATGGTATGATTCATTTCAATTGAAGATTTCTAGTGGGAGATATGCTTAAGATACAATTCTAGAGTTAATGGTCATTTATACCATTTCCAGAATTTGTATGCCAACTAAATCAAGTTAATTGACCTAGTTCCCTTAATTTCTGGGTTTTGGTCAAAATGCCAATCTATTTGGCCTATGTCTTATTAAAATTTTGGCACTGGTTTCAGGGAATTTGAAGTTCTATGGACCAAGTTATAGCCTGTTTACCAAAACTAGTTAGTTTGCATAGACAAAGGCAATTCTGGGCAGTTTTCATTCTGGACAGTTTTGGTAACCCAACTTGGGTAAGCAATTTGACTTGGTTAGTAACATTTCTGGGCTTTGATGTCTTCACAAGAGTTGTATCCCTATGTCTAAGCTTTCCAATGATATAAATTTCAGGTCATTTGGACCTGTCTACTGTGAGTTTTGGCCAAATGAATGAACACTGTTCATTTGGTCAAAATTCTGGGTTTACAAATTTGCAATCCGGATTAGGTCAAATTTTTATGTCACTTTTAGGCAGAATTTTGGCAAGGTTTCTACATGAAAGTTGGTCTATTTTAGGTCTAGTTTTACCTTCAATTGGCATCTTTCCAATTTGGGTCACAGAAATTAGGTTAGGGCTCAAATTATACACTGTTTTGAATAATACACAACCTGCACATAATTTGCACTACCAATTTTCATTCTCCAACTCCCAAACTCCACATTAACATTCATGGTACTTCTAACTATCATCAATCAAACCTCAATTAGGTCAAATTCTAGCAGAGTTATCATGTCCCCAATAATTAATCCAAAATCTCTAATTCTATGGTCAATGTCAACAATTCACATTCAATCAATTTCTAATACAAGTATTTTCATCAATCAACTTATAGCCTCATCTACTTATTCATAAACAACATTAATCAACACTCACATATATGAAATTATCACTCTCCTAAGTACTTCAGGGCTGCCAATTTGAACCATTACTTAAAGATTTCAATACTTTGTTCAACCCTAATTCAAATTGTCCCAATTTATACCTAACACATGCAATTAAATTCTAATACCTATAAATATCTTAATCAACATCATAATTCATCATTTACATACATGAATTAACCTATTCTCATGGAAATCAAGGCTGCCCAAAGTTCAACAATTGCACAAGCCTTGCCAAATTCAAGCAATTACAAATAAAGTCTCCAATTCTAATACTAATCAATCCAACTATATATATAAGTCTAGGTATACTTTGGGCAAATTAGTATTATTAAGCACTTATAGTTTTATTATTTCAAGCTATGTACTATTAAGGGTTCATAACATATTTTTATTTCACTTCATGTACTATCTATGATTTATACCATCTTCATGTCTTTATTATGGGAACATAGGTGCCAAGTACATATTCATATATCTTACGTATTTATCACTCTCATTATTTTATGTCATGTATTATACGTATTTACATTTTATGTATCAACTGATTTCATGTCACATTGTAGTGGGAAAGTGGGAAAAGTTGTACCCACATACCTGTTTCGTGCAATTTAGCATGTAGTGACTTATTAGGGATAAGTCAATAATTTATTTCAAGAACCTTTCTTTAGGTTCAGCTTTACTGTCTTGTTTTTGCATATCAAATTGAGCAATTTGTGGCTGCTGTTTGGCCACACTTCCTTAATGGAAGTTGGTCCTCTATGTCTTGTCTTTATTTTTCTTTTTAAATCATGTCATTTCGATTTATAAAACTCAAGTTATGGTTAAATAACCATAACTAGGTCAATTCTGGATTTTGGTTGTTGTACTAGGCAGTTTTGATGTTAAAATTAACCAATTTATTTGGAGAGCTTATAGTGACATTTAGGCCTAGTGTGCTTCATAGGATTTGTTGCCCTATGTCTTATGGTCACTCAGAATTTCTATTTGCAATTTATCAAGTTTTGTGGAATTTATTATAGCCACATTATTGGACTGTACTCAAATTTCCTATACTAACATAATCCTCAATTAGGACAGTAACTTTGACCTATAATTTAAGCTTCTTACATTTACAAGTTGAGGAAGATGTCTAAAAAAAAGTTTAATATCTGTTTCTTAGGTTTCCAGAATGGTATGATTCATTTCAATTGAAGATTTCTAGTCGGAGATATGCTTAAGATACAATTCTAGAGTTAATGGTCATTTATACCATTTCCAGAATTTGTATGCCAAATAAATCAAGTTAATTGACCTAGTTCCCTTAGTTTTTGGGGTTTGGTCAAAATACCAATCTATTAGGCCTATGTCTTATTAAAATTTTGGCACTAGTTTCAAGGAATTTGAAGTTCTATGGAACAAGTTATAGCCTGTTTACCAAAACTAGTTAGTTTGCATAGACAAAGGCAATTCTAGGCAGTTTTCATTCTGGACAGTTTTGGTAACCCAACTTGGGTAAGTAATTTGACTTGGTTAATAGCATTTCTGGGCTTTGATGTCTCCAAAATAGTTACATCCCTATGTCTAAGCTTTCCAATGATATAAATTTCAGGTCATTTGGACCTGTCTACTGTGAGTTATGGCCAAATGAATGAACACTGTTCATTTGGTCAAAATTCTGGGTTTACAAATTTGCAATCCGGATTAGGTCAAATTTTTATGTCACTTTTAGGCAGAATTTTGGCAAGGTTTCTACATGAAAGTTGGTCTATTTTAGGTCTTGTTTTGCTTTCAATTGGCCTCTTACCAATTTGGGTCACAGAAATTAGGTTAGGGCTCAAATTATACACTGTTTTGAATAATACTAAACCTGCACATAATTTGCACTTCCAATTTTCATTCTCCAACTCCCAAACTCCACATTAACATTTATGGTACTTCTAATTATCATCAATCAAACCTCAATTAGGTCAAATTCTAACAGATTTATCAAGTCCCCAATAATTAATCCAAAATCTCTAATTCTATGGCCAATGTCAACAGTTCACATTCAATCAATTTCTAATACAAGTATTTTCATCAATCAACTTATAGCCTCATCTACTTATTCACAAACAATATTAATCAACACTCACATATATGAAATTATCACTCTCCTAAGTACTTCAGGGCTACCAATTTGAACCATTACTCAAAGATTTCAATACTTTGTTCAACCCTAATTCAAATTGTCCCAATTTATATCTAACACATGCAGTTAAATTCTAATACCTATAAATATCTTAATCAACATCATAATTCATCATTTACATACATGAATTAACCTATTCTCATGGAAATCAAGGCTGCCCAAAGCTCAACAATTGCACAAGCCTTGCCAAATTCAAGCAATTACACACAAAGTCTCCAATTCTAATACTAATTTATCCAACTATATATATAAGTCTAGGTATACTTTGGTCAAATTAGGTTTCCAGAATGGTATGATTCATTTCAATTGAAGATTTCTAGTGGGAGATATGCTTAAGATACAATTCTAGAGTTAATGGTCATTTATACCATTTCCAGAATTTGTATGCCAACTAAATCAAGTTAATTGACCTAGTTCCCTTAATTTCTGGGTTTTGGTCAAAATACCAATCTATTTGGCCTATGTCTTATTAAAATTTTGGCACTGGTTTCAGGGAATTTGAAGTTCTATGGACCAAGTTATAGCCTGTTTACCAAAACTAGTTAGTTTGCATAGACAAAGGCAATTCTGGGCAGTTTTCATTCTGGACAGTTTTGGTAACCCAACTTGGGTAAGCTATTTGACTTGGTTAATAGCATTTCTGGGCTTTGATGTCTTCACAAGAGTTGTATCCCTATGTCTAAGCTTTCCAATGATATAAATTTCAGGTCATTTGGACCTGTCTACTGTGAGTTTTGGCCAAATGAATGAACACTGTTCATTTGGTCAAAATTCTGGGTTTACAAATTTGCAATCCGGATTAGGTCAAATTTTTATGTCACTTTTAGGCAGAATTTTGGCAAGGTTTCTACATGAAAGTTGGTCTATTTTAGGTCTAGTTTTACCTTCAATTGGCCTCTTTCTAATTTGGGTCACAGAAATTAGGTTAGGGCTCAAATTATACACTGTTTTGAATAATACACAACCTGCACATAATTTGCACTTCCAATTTTCATTCTCCAACTCCCAAACTCCACATTAACATTCATGGTACTTCTAATTATCATCAATCAAACCTCAATTAGGTCAAATTCTAGCAGAGTTATCAAGTCCCCAATAATTAATCCAAAATCTCTAATTCTATGGCCAAAGTCAACAATTCACATTCAATCAATTTCTAATACAAGTATTTTCATCAATCAACTTATAGCCTCATCTACTTATTCATAAACACCATTAATCAACACTCACATTTATGAAATTATCACTCTCCTAAGTACTTCAGGGCTGCCAATTTGAACCATTACTCAAAGTTTGCAATACTTTGTTCAACACTAATTCAAATTGTCCCAATTTATACCTAACACATGCAATTAAATTCTAATACCTATAAATATCTTAATCAACATCATAATTTATCATTTACATACATGAATTAACCTATTCTCATGGAAATCAAGGCTGCCCAAAGTTCAACAATTACACAAGCCTTGCCAAATTCAAGCAATTACACACAAAGTCTCCAAGTCAAAATCAAAACCCTAATTCAAATTAGTCAATCTCAAAATTTCATATACCATTAAATCCTAATACATGTAACTGAAGGAGCGAAAGCTTGAAAATTGTTAGATTAGAATATTGAGTTCAAAAATTTTCTTTTAGGGTTTCATGCATCATGCAAAATCCATTATATACCTAATTGATTTCAATGTTCAAATGCATATTAAAACACTTTTAATATGTATTAGGATCTATATTTGCCATTTAAGATTTTTGAATTAACAAATTAATTCTTTAGAACCCTAGATTAATACAAGAATATGTGTACTAACCTTTTGATGCACTGTATATGTGATTAGTACCTTTGGGAAGCACCTAGGACCCCAAATGTTATCCCTCTAGTTTGTCCACACCAAGATCACCAATGGCAGCCCCTTGAATAGCTTCTCAAGCCTTGCCAACCAATTAGAAATTAGGGATTTACCTTTAGAGAGGTTGTAGATGTATATAGGACACTAGAAACAATTTCTAGCAATTTTAATTTAAGAGAATATGGACAATTGTCTTTGAATTGATGAGAGAAGAAGAAGAAGAAGAAGAGGGGAAGAGAGCATTATGGGTGGTGGCACCTCTTTAGAAAAAATCAGAATGTACGTATTTTATTTTTCATTCTTTCCCTTTTATAATTAGGTCATCACTTAAAACCCTTGCCACATGTCATCACCTGATTGCATTTTGAATTTTAATTGACCAAATCACATTAAGCCAAGTGTCAAAGCTAGATTAATCTTGACTTTGATCATCTTGCATAATTGGAAGACAAATGGCAAGCTTATATGGTGCCACATGTCACCATGTGAAATAACCAAATTACCCTTGTGTTTTAATTTTGAGTTCTCAACCCAAAATAGTTATTTCTCCTCTTCTAATCAATTTATATCAAATATAAATTAATTAATTAATCTCTATTAATTAATTTCTCATAATTAAATTCATATTTAAATACTTTAAATGTGACACCCCTTACCTGACTACAGTGTAGCCGAGCAAGTTATGCCACTCAGTGTGCCGAGCACTCTATTTTTATCTTATTTTTTTTATCATAATTTTGAATATAACTTGTGAAATATAATTCATTTTAAGCCATTTATCGAAATTATTATTTCTTTGAGGTTCCGAAAATTTTAAAGAAAATCCGGCAGAATACCGGCTAAAAATGGAGAAAACAGTTCTTCGGAACCTGTGAAAAACACTTCCTATATTCATTTTCCATCATCTCAACTCCATTTATCAAATTCTCAACAATGTTCAATCTCAGTTCTCATTCATCCATCTCATATGATACCATGCATAATTCATATATAAACATTCACTTTTCCATTTACAACCACACTTTTCATTATTTACATGAATATCAAAATACATTACACTATGCAGAACTGTGAACTGCCTTACCGAATCTGTGGTCTACTGGGCCCTCTGTCCAATCTTCAGTACCTACGCGTTGCAAAAGCGACGCGCTAAGCATAAAGCTTAGTGGTGCAAATAATAAAATAGAAAGAAATAATATGCAAATAAAAATCATAATTTCTTAGCCATTGTGTTCATAAGAACTGAATAATTACCAACTTAATGTTTAGTCGAGGGCTAATTACGTTTTATGATATTAACTTCTTCATGCATTTTGTTTATTTATTTTCTTCCTGATCTTGAGTTTCTTTTTATTCTATCGTAATCATTCCTGATATTTGATTTTCGTATTTTCTTTAACAATCAGTTCGATTCTGCTTATACTTTTCCATGCCCAAGTAACCTATCTTGAATGACTGGATCGATAACGGTCGTTGGCATCGACACCGCGGTTCGCCGTCATATACCATGGGACGCAGAACGCCAACCATGTATGCAATCGATGGCTAAAAAGCCATGATATCACATAATCGGGCATAAAAGCCATGCATACGGAATAAAAGCCATGAATACGGGCATAAAGCCATGAATACGGGCATAAAAGCCATGAATACAGTATAAAGCCTTTCGTTTCGCGATCGCTAAACAATACCCTATTGGCATGCCAAACTATCCAAACCAATCACATTAGGCCTACTAGGGCATTTTGCATTTTTAAGTTTCACAATTTTTGAATTTCAAGTTTTCATGTCACTATTCATTTCATTAGTCAACGAAAATGTTGACTTTTGCATAAACAATAGGTACATTGGTTTTAATACTCCCAACATACCACATTTTGTATTCAAAACTTGTTAGTTTTGGTCACTTTCTCAAAGTTTAGGTCATTTTGGCAAAATTGCCAATTTTTTGGTTTTGGTGTCACTATTCACCTCATTGGTCAACAAAAATGTTGACTTTTAGAATAAAAATGTGTACATTGACTTTGGCACTCCCAACATACCACATTTGGTGTTTAAAACTTGTTGGCATTAAGTGTTAATACCATTTCCAAGCATTAAACCAAAGGAGCAGATTTTTCAGTTTTGGTGAGTCAACTTCACTGTTCCATTGGACACTGTTACTGTTGGAATTTGAAGAAATGTAAAACATGAAAGTTGTTCCTTATTTTGTCTAGTTGAATTTCCTTTTTTGAATCACTCCATTTGGAGTTTTGTAGCTCCAGATATGGCTCAAAAACCCAAGCTGTCCGGATATGCATTCTGCAGAAATTTACCATATCTACAGTGCATGAACAGTAACTTGAGTCACTTGGTTGAATGGGTTCTGGCCATAATTTGGGGTAGGTTCCTTCATAAAAGTTGTTTGTCTATGTCTTATCTTGTTGCTGTAAAAATTTCAGGCCAATTGACCAAATCTACAGTGAGTTATGGCCAAATGAACAGTTACTGTTCATTTGGTCAATTCTGCAGAGGCAGTTTCAGGGTATCCGAATTGGGGCCAAGTTTTGGTCCTCTTGCTTTGGTCTTTTGGGCATGGTTTCTTCAGAAAAAATGTGCCATTATAAGCCTAGTTTCATGTCCAATTGGACAAACATCAATTGGACTAACACAGCCCAAGTTATGGCAGTGCAAAGGGACTGAATTTTCAGTCCCTATGCTGCTGTCCTAGGGCAGTTTGCAACCTCACTTTGCAATCTCATTTTTCAGTCTATTTGTTGGTCAATCTACCTAAAATGGTCACTAATTGACCATTAAAATGCTCTCTTATAATTTCCTAAACCAAGTTACATTTTTCTCACAAAACCCTAACTCAAATTCATGTTTTTATACAATATGTCTTAGTTAGCTTTTTAATCATTGTTCTTGTATTTACAAACTTCTAACATAACTCTAATTCACTTCAAACTCATAAAAACACTCCCTCCTATTCTATAATTAGGGTAGCTGAAATTCATGTACACCTTCACAAGAATTTTTGTTCATTTAATTTACATTTTCTCACTAAATTCAAGTTGCTATTTATGAAATGAAAGAGTTTTAAGTATATAGAGCACTAACCTTGTTGTATGCCAATCCAAGCTTGAGAGAACTTCACTTTCCTTCTTCTTCTTGGCTGCCAAGAGCTTGTTAAGGTGTGGGATTAATTTTTGATGAAGGGACATATGGGTTTTAGGGTGAGGAAGCATGGAATTTAAAGCTTGAAAGAGCTTTCATGGAGGTGGCTATGGTGGAAACCCTCTCCTTCCTCTCTCTACGTTTTTGGCTGCTGGTTTTTGGTCCATTTGGTCTTCATTTTATGTCTTTTAATGGTTTAGTCAAATGGTAGCTTAATGGTGATTGGTGGTGGCTTTTTAATGACATCACCTTATGTCATTATTAAGCCTTTTTCTTCATTTTCTTTTCTTTCCTCCACTACTCATTTTTAATTTAATTTCTAGTAATGTTTATTCATATTTTGAGTCATAATAATTATTTACTTAACTGGACAAGTCGGCCAAAAATCACCTCTGAAGGCGAAATGACCAAAATGCCCTCCGTTTGGCTTAACGGGTCAAAATTGTCTGTACCAATTGAAAAAATTTTCTAAATATTTCCTTGGCATTCTAATGCCATAGGAACCTCAATGACCCTTCTCTGGAGTCTCAAAAATTATTTTATAATTTTTCTCCCGGGTCTAGGGCTCCTCGTTGCGAGAACCGCAACTTCCCTCCGGTTACCCATCGCTTGGGCACCGGCTCGTTTTGCTTGGTTGTATTTTATTTCTAAAATTTTTACTAAATTTTTCTCATTAATATTTGAGTTAATTATGGTCCCTCACTTAAATTTAATTATTTTTCCGGACGTTCTAGCTGTCCGGACCGACACCGGTCACCGGAACAGTAGGATGTACGGAATTGCTACCGGGAGGATGTTACAACTCTTCCCCTCTAATTTAAATTTCGTCCTCGAAATTTACTGGATGTTTTTTGGTTCTAAGATAATTCTTTTACCTTTCTATTACTCCATCTGTCTACTTCTTTTGTATACATGGTACCATTTAGTCTTTTCGAATCTATCATTATACACTTAGGCATATCATAAAAGAAATATTTTACCTCAAATTCACATCTGGGGCTTCTTGCTCCTCTCCGGCTTGGGTGACATTTGGAAGTGGTGTTACTGTTGTACTTGGTCCTTCCACGCCTGCCTCAAGGCCCGTGGTAAATTCCTCTTAGGACAATCTTTCAGACGATGGTCTATGGCCCCACATCTATAACAGGTTCCAGTCAATCCCCTACATTCACCTTTATGCCACTTGTTACAATGACCACATTTTCTTGCTAGTCCTGTCGCACTCACTACTAGTATTTCTGGTTGATCTCTTCTGGGTATAGGCCTAGGTCTAGATCTCCTACTTTGATCGATGTCCGACTTGACTTCTTCTCGGCCTCTTATTACTAGATTGTCCAAATTTCCTCTTTTGCTGATCACCACTCCTCTTCTGTTCCTCTTCGTGAACACAGCTAATATATTTCTTTCTGAACTCTATCAGAAAGAATTTCCAAGTTATGTCTGTTGGTGGCACTACCTTGGTTACGACATCCCACCACCGATATGTAGCTTCTTGTAACAAAGAAACTGCACACTCCAAACTCTGTTCTGGTGTGCAATGGAGCTGCTGCAGGACTCTTTTAGTCCTTTCTAACTAATACTCAGCCGCTGCAGAATCGTCTTCCTTTCTACCATTGAAATCTGCAGCTCCATATTTCCTAATTTTTCCAAGAGGTGATTTCTGCTGAGATAGTGGTGGAATAACCCCAGTCATCTGTCGAAAGAATCCAGTCATCTGCTCAAACAAGGCCTGTTGGGGTTGTACAGGCACCTCTTGCACTGGTGGAGCAGGATCTCCCCGATTTTCAATATTACTACCAGTCGGAATACGGCTTACTACTTCTTCTTCTACTGCTCTCTGCGATTCTGAATCCATACCTTAACCTAAAATAATCAGGAAAACAGATCTGCATTAGTGTCACCTCGACTCTTACAAATGCAATGCATGGTATGGACTCAATCTAGGCCCAGAAACGCCTAAACCGTGCTCTGATACCACTAAATGTGACACCCCTTACCCGACTACAGTGTAGCCGAGCAAGTTATGCCACTCAGTGTGCCGAGCACTCTATTTTTATCTTAATTTTTTTTTATCATAATTTTGAATATAACTTGTGAAATATAATTCATTTTAAGCCATTTATCGAAATTATTATTTCTTTGAGGTTCCGGAAATTTTAAAGAAAATCCGGCAGAATACCGGCTAAAAATGGAGAAAACAGTTCTTCGGAACCTGTGAAAAACACTTCCTATATTCATTTTCCATCATCTCAACTCCATTTATCAAATTCTCAACAATGTTCAATCTCAGTTCTCATTCATCCATCTCATATGATACCATGCATAATTCATATATAAACATTCACTTTTCAATTACAACCACACTTTTCATTATTTACATGAATATCAAAATACATTACATAAGTTTCAAATACATATGAGAAAATAAAATCAATTACAAAATACCAAAATGACATCTAGCGTCCTACCAATGCACTGCTGACAGTGAGGTGACACAGACACTATGCAGAACTGTGAACTGCCTTACCGAATCTGTGGTCTACTGGCCCTCTGTCCAATCTTCAGTACCTACGCGTTGCAAAAGCGACGCGCTAAGCATAAAGCTTAGTGGTGCAAATAATAAAATAGAAAGAAATAATATGCAAATAAAAATCATAATTTCTTAGCCATTGTGTTCATAAGAACTGAATAATTACCAACTTAATGTTTAGTCGAGGGCTAATTACGTTTTATGATATTAACTTCTTCATGCATTTTGTTTATTTATTTTCTTCCTGATCTTGAGTTTCTTTGTATTCTATCGTAATCATTCCTGATATTTGATTTTCGTATTTTCTTTAACAATCAGTTCAGTTACAGTTATACTTTTCCATGCCCAAGTAACCTATACTGAACGACTGGACTGGATAACGGGTCGTTGGCACTGGACACCGCGGTGTCTCGGGCAGTCATACCATGGGACGCAGAACGTCAACCATGTATGCAGTCAGTATGGCTAAAAAGCCATGATATCACATAATCGGGCATAAAAGCCATGCATACGGGCATAAAAGCCATGAATACGGGCATAAAGCCATGAATACGGGCATAAAAGCCATGAATACAGGCATAAAGCCTTTCGTTTCGCGATCGCTAAACAATACCCTATTGGCATGCCAAACTATCCAAACCAATCACATTAGCCCTACTAGGGCATTTTGCATTTTTAAGTTTCACAATTTTTGAATTTCAAGTTTTCATGTCACTATTCATTTCATTAGTCAACTAAAATGTTGACTTTTGCATAAACAATAGGTACATTGGTTTTAATACTCCCAACATACCACATTTTGTATTCAAAACTTGTTAGTTTTGGTCACTTTCTCAAAGTTTAGGTCATTTTGGCAAAATTGCCAATTTTTTGGTTTTGGTGTCACTATTCACCTCATTGGTCAACAAAAATGTTGACTTTTAGAATAGAAATGTGTACATTGACTTTGGCACTCCCAACATACCACATTTGGTGTTTAAAACTTGTTGGCATTAAGTGTTAATACCATTTCCAAGCATTAAACCAAAGGAGCAGATTTTTCAGTTTTGGTGAGTCAACTTCACTGTTCCATTGGACACTGTTACTGTTGGAATTTGAAGAAATGTAAAACATGAAAGTTGTTCCTTATTTTGTCTAGTTGAATTTCCTTTTTTGAATCACTCCATTTGGAGTTTTGTAGCTCCAGATATAGCTCAAAAACCCAAGCTGTCCGGATATGCATTCTGCAGAAATTTACCATATCTACAGTGCATGAACAGTAACTTGAGTCACTTGGTTGAATGGGTTCTGGCCATACTTTGGGGTAGGTTCCTTCATAAAAGTTGTTTGTATATGTCTTAACTTGTTGCTGTAAAAATTTCAGGCCAATTGACCAAATCTACAGTGAGTTATGGCCAAATGAACAGTTACTGTTCATTTGGTCAATTCTGCAGAGGCAGTTTCAGGGTATCCGGATTGGGGCCAAGTTTTGGTCCTCTTGCTTTGGTCTTTTGGGCATGGTTTCTTCAGCAAAAATGTGCCATTATAAGCCTAGTTTCATGTCCAATTACCCAAACATCAATTGGACTAACACAACCCAAGTTATGGCAGTGCAAAGGGACTGAATTTTCAGTCCCTATGCTGCTGTCCGAGGGCAGTTTGCAACCTCACTTTGCAATCTCATTTTTTAGTCCATTTGTTGGTCAATCTACCTAAAATGGTCACTAATTGACCATTAAAATGCTCTCTTATAATTTCCTAAACCAAGTTACATTTTTCTCACAAAACCCTAACTCAAATTCATGTTTTTATACAATATGTCTTAGTTAGCTTTTTAATCATTGTTTTTGTATTTACAAACTTCCAAAATAACTCTAATTCACTTCAAACTCATAAAAACACTCCCTCCTATTCCATAATTAGGGCAGCCGAAATTCATGTACACCTTCACAAGAATTTTTCTTTATTTAATTTACATTTTCTCACTAAATTCAAGTTGCTATTTATGAAATGAAAGAGTTTTAAGTATATAGAGCACTAACCTTGTTGTATGCCAATCCAAGCTTAAGAGAACTTCACTTTCCTTCTTCTTCTTGGCTGCCAAGAGCTTGTTTAAGGTGTGGGATTAATTTTTGATGAAGGGACTTATGGGTTTTAGGGTGAGGAAGCATGGAATTTAAAGCTTGAAAGAGCTTTCATGGAGGTGGCTATGGTGGAAACCCTCTCCTTCCTCTCTCTACGTTTTTGGCTGCTGGTTTTTGGTCCATTTGGTCTTCATTTTATGTCTTTTAATGGTTTAGTCAAATGGTAGCTTAATGGTGATTGGTGGTGGCTTTTTAATGACATCACCTTATGTCATTATTAAGCCTTTTTCTTCATTTTCTTTTCTTTCCTCCACTACTCATTTTTAATTTAATTTCTAGTAATGTTTATTCATATTTTGAGTCATAATAATTATTTACTTAACTGGACAAGTCGGCCAAAAATCACCTCTGAAGGCGAAATGACCAAAATGCCCTCCGTTTGGCTTAACGGGTCAAAATTGTCTGTACCAATTGAAAAATTTTTCTAAATATTTTCTTGGCATTCTAATGCCATAGGAACCTCAATGACCCTTCTCTGGAGTCTCAAAAATTATTTTATAATTTTTCCCCCTGGTCTAGGGCTCCTCGTTGCGAGAACCGTAACTTCCCTCCGGTTACCCATCGCTTGGGCACCGGCTCGTTTTGCTTGGTTGTATTTTATTTCTAAAATTTTTACTAAATTTTTCTCATTAATATTTGAGTTAATTATGGTCCCTCACTTACATTTAATTATTTTTCCGGATGTTCTAACTGTCAGGACCGACACCGGTCACCGGAACAGTAGGATGTACGGAATTGCTACCGGAAGGATGTTACAACTCTTCCCCTCTAATTTAAATTTCGTCCTCGAAATTTACTGGATGTTTTTTTGGTTCTAAGATAATTCTTTTACCTTTCTATTACTCCATCTGTCTACTTCTTTTGTATACATGGTACCATTTAGTCTTTTCGAATCTATCATTATACACTTAGGCATATCATAAAAGAAATATTTTACCTCAAATTCACATCTGGGGCTTCTTGCTCCTCTCCGGCTTGGGTGACATTTGGAAGTGGTGTTACTGTTGTACTTGGTCCTTCCACGGCCTCTGTCTGGGTCCGTGGTAAATTCCTCTTAGGACAATCTTTCAGACGATGGTCTATGGCCCCATATCTATAACAGGCTCCAGTCAATCCCCTACATTCACCTTTATGCCACTTGTTACAATGACCACATTTTCTTGCTAGTCCTGTCGCACTCACTACTAGTATTTCTGGTTGATCTCTTCTGGGTATAGGCCTAGGTCTAGATCTCCTACTTTGATCAGATGTCTGACTTGACTGTTCTCTCGGCCTCTTATTACTAGATTGTCCAAATTTCCTCTTTTGCTGATCACCACTCCTCTTCTGTTCCTCTTCGTGAACACAGCTAATATATTTCTTTCTGAACTCTATCAGAAAGAATTTCCAAGTTATGTCTGTTGGTGGCACTACCTTGGTTACGACATCCCACCACCGATATGCAGCTTCTTGTAACAAAGAAACTGCACACTCCAAACTCGCTACGTGTGCAATGGAGCTGCAGGACTCTTTCGATCCTTTCTAACTAATACTCACCATGCAGAATCGTCTTCCTTTCTACCATTGAAATCTACACTCCATATTTCCTAATTTTTCCAAGAGGAGATTTACTGAGATAGTGGTGGAATAACTTGATCATCTGTCGAAAGAATCCTGTCATCTGCTCAAACAAGGCCTGTTGGGGTTGTACAGGCACCTCTTGCACTAGTGGAGCAGGATCTCCCCGATTTTCAATATTACTACCAATCGGAATACGGCTTACTACTTCTTCTTCTACTGCTCTCTGCGATTCTGAATCCATACCTTAACCTAAAATAATCAGGAAAACAGATCTGCATTAGTGTCACCTCGACTCTTACAAATGCAATGCATGGTATGGACTCAATCTAGGCCCAGAAACGCCTAAACCGTGCTCTGATACCACTAAATGTGACACCCCTTACCCGACTACAGTGTAGCCGAGCAAGTTATGCCACTCAGTGTGCCGAGCACTCTATTTTTATCTTATTTTTTTTTATCATAATTTTGAATATAACTTGTGAAATATAATTCATTTTAAGCCATTTATCGAAATTATTATTTCTTTGAGGTTCCGGAAATTTTAAAGAAAATCCGGCAGAATACCGGCTAAAAATGGAGAAAACAGTTCTTCGAAACCTGTGAAAAAACACTTCCTATATTCATTTTCCATCATCTCAACTCCATTTATCAAATTCTCAACAATGTTTAATCTCAGTTCTCATTCATCCATCTCATATGATACCATGCATAATTCATATATAAACATTCACTTTTCCATTTACAACCACACTTTTCATTATTTACATGAATATCAAAATACATTACATAAGTTTCAAATACATATGAGAAAATAAAATCAATTACAAAATACCAAAATGACATCTAGCGTCCTACCAATGCACTGCAGACAGTGAGGTGACACAGACACTATGCAGAACTGTGAACTGCCTTACCGAATCTGTGGTCTACTGGCCCTCTGTCCAATCTTCAGTACCTACGCGTTGCAAAAGCGACGCGCTAAGCATAAAGCTTAGTGGTGCAAATAATAAAATAGAAAGAAATAATATGCAAATAAAAATCATAATTTCTTAGCCATTGTGTTCATAAGAACTGAATAATTACCAACTTAATGTTTAGTCGAGGGCTAATTACGTTTTATGATATTAACTTCTTCATGCATTTTGTTTATTTATTTTCTTCCTGATCTTGAGTTTCTTTGTATTCTATCGTAATCATTCCTGATATTTGATTTTCGTATTTTCTTTAACAATCGATTCGATTCTGATTATACTTTTCCATGCCCAAGTAACCTATCTCAACGATCGGATCGATAACGGGTCGTTGGCACCGACACCGCGGTGCCTCGGGCGTCATACCATGGGACGCAACGCCAACCATGTATGCGATCGATGGCTAAAAAGCCATGATATCACATAATCGGGCATAAAAGCCATGCATACGGGCATAAAAGCCATGAATACGGGCATAAAGCCATGAATACGGGCATAAAAGCCATGAATACAGGCATAAAGCCTTTCGTTTCGCAGTACTGCTAAACAATACCCTATTGGCATGCCAAACTATCCAAACCAATCACATTAGCCCTACTAGGGCATTTTGCATTTTTAAGTTTCACAATTTTTGAATTTCAAGTTTTCATGTCACTATTCATTTCATTAGTCAACTAAAATGTTGACTTTTGCATAAACAATAGGTACATTGGTTTTAATACTCCCAACATACCACATTTTGTATTCAAAACTTGTTAGTTTTGGTCACTTTCTCAAAGTTTAGGTCATTTTAGCAAAATTGCCAATTTTTTGGTTTTGGTGTCACTATTCACCTCATTGGTCAACAAAAATGTTGACTTTTAGAATAAAAATGTGTACATTGACTTTGGCACTCCCAACATACCACATTTGGTGTTTAAAACTTGTTGGCATTAAGTGTTAATACCATTTCCAAGCATTAAACCAAAGGAGCAGATTTTTCAGTTTTGGTGAGTCAACTTCACTGTTCCATTGGACACTGTTACTGTTGGAATTTGAAGAAATGTAAAACATGAAAGTTGTTCCTTATTTTGTCTAGTTGAATTTCCTTTTTTGAATCACTCCATTTGGAGTTTTGTAGCTCCAGATATGGCTCAAAAACCCAAGCTGTCCGGATATGCATTCCGCAGAAATTTACCATATCTACAGTGCATGAACAGTAACTTGAGTCACTTGGTTGAATGGGTTCTGGCCATAATTTGGGGTAGGTTCCTTCATAAAAGTTGTTTGTCTATGTCTTAACTTGTTGCTGTAAAAATTTCAGGCCAATTGACCAAATCTACAGTTAGTTATGGCCAAATGAACAGTTACTGTTCATTTGGTCAATTCTGCAGAGGCAGTTTCAGGGTATCCGGATTGGGGCCAAGTTTTGGTCCTCTTGCTTTGGTCTTTTGGGCATGGTTTCTTCAGCAAAAATGTGCCATTATAAGCCTAGTTTCATGTCCAATTGGCCAAACATCAATTGGACTAACACAGCCCAAGTTATGGCAGTGCAAAGGGACTGAATTTTCAGTCCCTATGTCTTGTCCTAGGGCAGTTTGCAACCTCACTTTGCAATCTCATTTTTCAGTCCATTTGTTGGTCAATCTACCTAAAATGGTCACTAATTGACCATTAAAATGCTCTCTTATAATTTCCTAAACCAAGTTACATTTTTCTCACAAAACCCTAACTCAAATTCATGTTTTTATACAATATGTCTTAGTTAGCTTTTTAATCATTGTTCTTGTATTTACAAACTTCCAACATAACTCTAATTCACTTCAAACTCATAAAAACACTCCCTCCTATTCCATAATTAGGGCAGCCGAAATTCATGTACACCTTCACAAGAATTTTTGTTCATTTAATTTACATTTTCTCACTAAATTCAAGTTGCTATTTATGAAATGAAAGAGTTTTAAGTATATAGAGCACTAACCTTGTTGTATGCCAATCCAAGCTTGAGAGAACTTCACTTTCTGTAACACCCTCCCGGTAACCACTCCGTACATTCTACTGTTCCGTTGACCGGTGTCGGTCCGGACAGCTAGAACGTCCGGAAAAATATTAAAATTAAAGTCAGGAACCATAATTAACTCAAATATTAATAAGAAACACTTAGTAAAAATTTTAGAAATAAAATACAACCAAGCAAAACGAGCCGGTGCCCAAGCGATGGGTAACCGGAGGGAAGTTGCGGTTCTCGCAACGAGAAGCCCTAGACCCGGGGGAAAAATTATAAAATAATTTTTGGGACTCCTGAGAAGGGTAATTGAGGTTCCCATGGCATTAGAATGCCAAGAAAATACCTAGAAAAATTTTTCAATCGGTACAGACGATTTTGACCCGTTAAGCCAAACGGAGGGCATTTTGGTCATTTCGCCTTCCGAGGTGATTTTTGGCCGACTTGTCCAGTTGAGTAAATAATTAATATGACATAAAATATGAAGAAATATTGCTAGAAATTAAATTGAAAATGAGTAGTGGAGGAAAGAAAAGAAATTGAGGAAAAATGGCTATTTATGACATCAAAGTGATGTCATTTAAAATGTGCAACCAATCACAATTAATCTACCATTTGACTAACTAATAAAGAGATAAAATGAAGACTAAATAACCACAAAATCCAGCAGCCACCATCCTCCCCAATTGCAGCCGAAATCAACCTTGCCCTAAACCCCCATTGCCAACTTCCATCAAGCTTATTTTCTCTCTTCTTTTCACCACTAAACCCTAACTTCACTTCATTAAAACCTTACCCCACATCTTAAACAAGCTCTTGGCAGCCAACAAGAGGAAGGAAATTGAGGTTTAGAGGCTTGGAAAAATCTGCCATTCAAGGTTAGTGCACTTATACCCATTAAACTCTTTATTTCCATGATTTTGGACTTGAACTTAGTAAGATTTGTAGTTTAAATGAACAAAAAACCTATGGGTATGAACACTTGAATTTCGGCAGCCCTAATAGAGGAAGGGTTTTGAATGTTTTTAATGGACTTAGCATGAGTTGAAGATTGTATTTAAGTTATATATTTACATAGATGTTTAACTAGGATGCTAATGGAGGTTTATGGGTAAATTGCCTTGGACACTAGGGTTTTGAAGCATGAAAAATTGATTTGGCTTACCAACCTATTAAAGAACACTCTAATGGTCAATAAGTGACCATTTGAGGTATGTTGGCCACAAATTGAACTTAAAAATGCTATGGCAAAGTGAGGTTGCAGGCTGCCCTATGACAGCAGCATAGGGACTGAAAATTCAGTCCCTTTGCACTGCCATAACTTGGGCACTGGTAGTCCAATTGGTGTTTGGCCAATTGGACATGAAACTAGGCTTATAATGGCACATTTTTGCTGAAGAAACCATGCCCAAAAGACCAAAGCAAAAGGGTCAAAACTCAGCCACAATCCGGATGCCCTGCACTGAATTTTGCAGAATTTGCCAAATGAATAGTAACTGTTCATTTGGCCATAACTCACTGTAGATTTGGTCAATTGGCCTGAAATTTTTACAGCAACAAGTTAAGACATAGACAAACAACTTTAATGAAGGAACCTACCCCAAATTATGGCCAGAACCCAGCCAACCAAGTGACTCTAGTTACTGTTCATGCACTGTAGATATGGTAAATCTGCAGATTTGGCAATCCGGCCAGCTTGGGTTTTTGAGCCATATCTGGAGCTACAAAACTCCAAATGGAGTGATTCAAAAAAGGAAATTCAACTAGACAAAATAAGGAACAACTTTCATGTTTTACATTTCTTCAAATTCCAACAGTAACAGTGTTTAATGGAACAGTGAAGTTGACTCACCAAAACTGAAAATTCTGCTTGTTTTGAGTTTCACTTTGGAATGGTATTAACACTTAATGCCAACAAGTTTTAAACACCAAAGGTGGTATGTTGGGAGTGCCAAAGTCAATGTACACATTTTTATTCCAAAAGTCAACATTTTTGTTGACCAATGATGAATAGTGACACCAAAAAAGTTGAAATTCACAAATTGAAGAATTTAAAAGTTTCAAATGCCCTAGTATACCTAACAAGATTGGTTTGGATAGTTTGGCATGCCAATAGGGTTCAGTTAGCAGTACTGCACATGGCAATATGCCATTCCGAGATTTCATGGCTTTTAGATTGAGACTTGGCCTTGTGCCTGATATTAATTACAGCTTGTTAGCTGTTCTGTTGCACACCGGGAGATGCATATGTGACCGATGGTGTGACGGCCCGAGGTACTAGGTACCCAGTGCCAGTTTACCCGTTATCCAGTCCAGTCATCTAGTGTAGGTTACTTGGGGCAACCAAATGAATAAAAGCGAACAACGTTAATGAAACAATGAATATATCAATACCAAACAAAGAAAGCATACACATTCTATACACATTTATTTTCTTGCTATTTTCTTTTATTATATTATTGCACCACTAAGCATTATTGCTTAGCGCGTTGCTTTTGTCACGCTTAGGTACTGGAGATCCCGATCGCGACCCTAGTAGACCACAGACTGGGTGAGTCCATCCGGCAGTTCTGCTCAGTGTCCGTGTCACCTCGTCACCTGCAGTGCATTGGTAGGACACTAGATGTCATTTTGTCATTTTGTAATTAAATTTTTATTTCTCATATGTATTTGGGATTTATGTAATGTATTTTGAGCTTATTGTAAATAATAAAGATTTATGGTCATGTATGGTATTAATTTGAGTATTTAATGGTTGTCTATATATGCGAACCCTGAGAAAGGGATGTTTTGAGAAATGAAAAGGTTGTTGAGACCTGAAATTGACAAATTATTGAGATATTGATATTGAGTTTGGTGTTGATATTGGAGTTTGAGATGATGGAATAAAAATATTGGAAGTGTTTTTAACAGGTTCCGAAGAACGGTTTTCTCCATTTTTAGCCGGTACTCCGCCGGATTTTCTTAAAAATTTTCGGAACCTTAAATGAATGATACTTTTGATAAATGGTTTAAATAAATTGTATTTCATAAATTATATGCAAAAGCATTGTCTAAATTAATTGAGAAATATTAGAGTGTGCCGGTACACCAGGTGGCATTACTTACTCGGGTATACTGTACACGGGTAAGGGGTGTCACATTTAGTGGTATCAGAGCACGGTTTAGGCGTTTCTGGGCCTAGATTGAGTCCATACCATGCATTGCATTTGTAAGAGTCGAGGTGACACTAACGCAGATCTGTTTATCTTTCTTATTTTGAATAGGATATGGACCCTTCATCTCAGAGAGCCGTTGAGGAGGAAGTGGAGAGTCATGCTCCACCTGCAGCAGCTGAGACTGGGGGCATGAGAGAATCTGCTCCACCAGCTCAAGTAGAGCTTGCTCATCCTCCACAGGCCATGTTCCAACAAATGGCCGACTTCTTCAGACAAATGGCCAGGGTAATGCCAGCACCACCACCACCACCACCAGCTCCACAGCAGAAATCACACCTGGAAAGGCTAAGGAAGTTTGGAGCTGTAGATTTCTATGGCAAGAGAGAAGATGACTCTGTTGCAGCCGAGAATTGGTTGAACAGAACAGGCAGAGTACTAAAACAACTCCACTGCACTCCAGAGCAAAACCTGGAAGCTGCCATCTCTTTACTGCAAGATGATGCATATGAGTGGTGGGACACGGTATCCAGTGAAGTGCAGCCAGAAGTTATGACATGGGACTTCTTTCTCTCTGAGTTCAAGAAGAAGTATGTAGGTACTGTATACCTGGAAGAGAGAAGAAGAGAATTTATTAACCTGAGGCAGAGACAGTTGTCGGTGGCTGAGTATGAGAAAGAATTCGTCCGATTAAGCCGCTATGGAAGGGAGATAGTCCCAAATGAAGCTGAAAGATGCAAGAGATTTGAAGAGGGACTAAATGACAACATCAAGATCCAGCTCACTGCCTTGGGAATCACCGAATTTACCAAGTTAGTGGAAGCTGCAATAAAGGTGGAAAAAGTAAGAATTAGTGAGTGGACTAGAAGAGAGAGACAACAGAAGAGGGGACCGGGTCAGTCTAGTTCAGCTCCTGCATCAGGGAAGAAGTTCAAGGGTCCTCTTGCACAGAGTTTGGGTCAGCCACAGGGCCAGGGCCAGGGTCAGTCTCAGGGGCCTAGGCCACAGTTCACCCCTAGGAGAGGTCAGTCCACACCATCAGTGGGCAGCTCTCCAGGGATGGGGTTCAGGGGACCAGCCCCAGCATCTTCTGCATGTCCACACTGTCAGAAATGGCATAAGGGGGAGTGTTGGAGAGTGACTGGTGCTTGCTTGAGGTGTGGGTCAACAGAGCATCAGTTAAGGAACTGTCCACGCAGAACTACTACTGCTGCTCCAACACAAGCAGACAGACCTGCTCCTGCACCACCAAGGGGTAGAAGGTCTGGTAAATCCGAAGCTGTGGGACCATCTCAGAGGCCTACATCTGAGCCAGCAGAGAGGCCAGATAACAGACCACCTGCCAGAAATTATGCCCTGAGAGCTCAGGAGGAGCAAGATGCCCCGGACGTCATCAGGGGTACGTTCTCCCTCTACAATACTCCTGTGCATGCATTGGTGGATCCAGGATCCACTCATTCCTACATTTGCATCAACCTACCCGTAGAAAGGGGGATACTAGTAGGGGAGAGTGACCAAGACATTCTGGTCACTAATCCATTGGGCCACAGTGTAGTGGTGAATAAAGTATACAAGGGTTGCCCGTTAAGAATTCAAGGGTATGAATTCTCGGCAGACCTAATTGAGTTACCCTTCCATGAGTTTGACGTGATATTGGGAATGGACTGGTTGTCACGTCATCAGGCAATAGTTGATTGCAAATTGAAGAGAATTTCTCTAAAAACTTCAGAGGGTAATGAGATCACAGTTGTGGGCGAAAGGACAGATTTCCTGTCCAATGTTATCTCAGCCACTGTTGCAAGGAGAATGAAGAGAAAAGGCTGTGAAGCCTACCTAGCACATGTGGTGGATACTAGGCAGGCTAAGCCAAACCTGAGTGACATGCCCACAGTGAGAGACTTCCCAGAGGTATTTCCTGAAGAGTTGCCTGGTTTGCCACCAGAAAGGGAAGTTGAATTTGCCATTGAGACACTGCCGGGTACAGCACCCATTTCCATTGCTCCTTATAGGATGGCACCCACTGAATTGAGAGAGTTGAAAACTCATTTGCAAGAGTTGCTTGATAAGGGGTTCATACGCCCCAGTGTGTCACCATGGGGAGCTCCAGTGCTGTTTGTAAAGAAGAAGGATGGGACTTTGAGGCTATGTATTGATTACCAGCAGTTGAATAAAGTGACTGTGAAGAACAAGTATCTGTTGCCTAGAATTGATGATCTGTTTGATCAGTTGAAGGGAGCAGGAGTATTTTCTAAGATTGATCTCAGATCAGTGTATCATCAACTGAGGGTGAAAGATGTAGATGTGCCCAAGACTGCATTCAGGACCCGGTATGGGCATTATGAGTTTCTGGTGATGCCCTTTGGCCTAACAAATGCACCAGCGGCATTCATGGACCTTATGAACCGTATCTTTCATCCACACTTAGATCGGTTCGTAGTGGTCTTTATTGATGATATTTTGGTGTATTCCAAGACCAGTGAAGAACATGATGAGCATTTGAGGATTGTTCGCAAACCACGAGAGAAAAGAAGTCAGATGCTAAGTTGTCCAAGTGTGACTTTTGGTTGAATGAGATTTCATTCCTTGGACACATAGTGTCAGCTGATGGGATTAGGGTGGATCCCAAGAAAATAGAAGCAGTGATGGAATGGAAGCCTCCCAGAAATACAACTGAGGTCAGAAGTTTCTTGGGGCTAGCTGGGTATTACAGAAGATTTGTGAAGGGATTTTCCCTAATAGCTGCTCCAATGACCAAGTTGTTACACAAGAATGTCAGATTTGACTGGAATGACAAGTGTCAGACCAGTTTTGAGAAATTGAAGGCTATGTTGACAGAGGCACCAGTGTTAACACAGCCAGTGTCCGGAAAGGACTTTGTGGTCTATAGTGATGCCTCACATAATGGGTTAGGGTGTGTATTGATGCAAGAGGGGAAAGTGATCGCCTATGCTTCCAGACAGCTAAGGCCACATGAACAGAACTACCCTACCCATGATCTAGAGCTTGCAGCAATTATCTTCGCACTGAAGATATGGAGGCATTACTTGTATGGGGAAAAGTGCTACATTTACACAGACCACAAAAGCCTGAAATACTTGCCAACCCAGAAGGAGCTCAACCTTAGACAGAGGCGATGGATTGAGTTCCTGAAGGATTATGATTGTGTAATTGACTACCATCCTGGGAAGGCAAATGTAGTTGCTGATGCTTTGAGCAGAAAATCCATCACAGCTCTGAGATCATTGAATACCCGTCTAACTTTGATTCGAGATGGAGCTATTTTGGCTGAATTGCAAGTGAGGCCAAACCTGTTACAACAGATATTAGATGGGCAGAAGGCAGATGAGAAGCTAATGGCTATTATGAGCAAGATCTCAGAGGGAAAAGCAACTGACTATGGGGTGAAAGCAGATGGGTGTCTGTATTACAAAGGAAGACTGTGTACCAGATGATGGGGAATTGAAAGCTAGTATTCTAAAAGAGGCACACACTAGTGTATATGCTATGCACCCAGGAAGTACAAAGATGTATCATGACCTGAAGCTTCAGTATTGGTGGCCTGGTATGAAGAGGGATATAGGTGACTATGTAACTAAATGCTTGACATGTCAACAAGTCAAGGCAGAACATCAAGTTCCATCGGGTTTGCTACAGCCTATACGCATACCTGAATGGAAATGGGATCGGGTCACCATGGATTTTGTAAGTGGTCTACCTCTCACCCAGAAGAAATATGATGCAGCATGGGTAATAGTGGATAGATTGACGAAGTCAGCACACTTTCTGCCAGTTAGGGCTGACTACTCACTGGAGAGGTTAGCAGAATTGTATATCAGTGAGATAGTTAGACTGCATGGAATCCCACTTTCCATCATATCTGACCGAGACCCAAGGTTCACATCGAGATTTTGGAAGAAGTTGCATGAGTCCTTGGGTACACAACTCCACTTCAGCACAGCTTTCCATCCTCAGACGGATGGGCAATCCGAAAGAGTAATCCAGGTAAACAATTGAAACCCATGAAATTGATACAAATATTGAACTAAAATGATGACAATAACACGAAATATATGTCAGGTCCTTGAGGATATGCTGAGTAGTTTTGTCATTGAGTTTGATTGTAGTTGTGATAGATATCTACCACTGCCAGAATTCGCATACAACAATAGCTATCAAGCTAGCATCCAAATGGCCCATATGAAGCACTGTATGGGAGAAAATGTAGAACTCGCTGGTGCTGGACTGAATTGTGCGAAGACAAGCGGTAGGGCTGGACACTGTGAAACAGTGAGGAGAAGGTGAAATCAATCAAAGCCAACTTAAAGGTTGCCTCGCATGCATGTAAATCTTATGCCGACCAAGAGGAAAGAAATAGAATATGTGGTTGGCGACAAAGTGTTCCTCAAGGTGTCACCATGGAAGAAAGTGTTGAGGTTTGGAAGAAAAGGTAAGTTGAGCCCTAGGTTTATTGGCCCATATGAAGTTATTGAACGTGTGGGTCCAGTGGCCTATAGGCAAGCTTTACCTCCAGAGCTGGACAAGATCCACAATGTGTTCCATGTATCCATGCTCAGAAGATACCGCTCAGACCCTTCACATGTCATCTCCAGAGAAGAAATTGAAATACAAGCGGATTTGACATATGAAGAAGAACCTCTACGGATCCTAGCTCGGGAATTGAAAGAGTTGAGGAACAAACAGATTCCATTGGTGAAAGTGCTTTGGAGGCACCACAACACCGAGGAAGCAACTTGGGAAAGTGAAGAGACGATGAGGCAACAGTTCCCTCAACTGTTTGCATCAGGTAAATTTCGAGGACGAAATTTAAATTAGAGGGGAAGAGTTGTAACACCCTCCATTAACCACTCGTACATTCTCTTGTTTGGTGACGGTGTCGGTTCGGACAGCTAGAACGTCCGGAAAAATATTAAAATTAAAGTCAGGAACCATAATTAACTCAAATATTAATAAGAAACACTTAGTAAAAATTTTAGAAATAAAATACAACCAAGCAAAACGAGCCAGTGCCCAAGCGATGGGTAACCGGAGGGAAGTTGCGGTTCTCGCAACGAGGAGCCCTAGACCCGAGGGAAAAATTATAAAATAATTTTTGAGACTCCAGAGAAGGGTAATTGAGGTTCCCATGGCATTAGAATGCCAAGAAAATACCTAGAAAAATTTTTCAATCGGTACAGACGATTTTGACCCGTTAAGCCAAACGGAGGGCATTTTGGTCATTTCGCCTTCCGAGGTGATTTTTGGCCGACTTGTCCAGTTGAGTAAATAATTAATATGACATAAAATATGAAGAAATATTGCTAGAAATTAAATTGAAAATGAGTAGTGGAGGAAAGAAAAGAAATTGAGGAAAAATGGCTATTTATGACATCAAAGTGATGTCATTTAAAATGTGCAACCAATCACAATTAATCTACCATTTGACTAACTAATAAAGAGATAAAATGAAGACTAAATAACCACAAAATCTAGCAGCCACCATCCTCCCCAATTGCAGCCGAAATCAACCTTGCCCTAAACCCCCATTGCCAACTTCCATCAAGCTTATTTTCTCTCTTCTTTTCACCACTAAACCCTAACTTCACTTCATTAAAACCTTACCCCACATCTTAAACAAGCTCTTGGCAGCCAACAAGAGGAAGGAAATTGAGGTTTAGAGGCTTGGAAAAATCTGCCATTCAAGGTTAGTGCACTTATACCCATTAAACTCTTTATTTCCATGATTTTGGACTTGAACTTAGTAAGATTTGTAGTTTAAATGAACAAAAACCTATGGGTATGAACACTTGAATTTCGGCAGCCCTAATAGAGGAAGGGTTTTGAATGTTTTTAATGGACTTAGCATGAGTTGAAGATTGTATTTAAGTTATATATTTACATAGATGTTTAACTAGGGTGCTAATGGAGGTTTATGGGTAAATTGCCTTGGACACTAGGGTTTTGAAGCATGAAAAATTGATTTGGCTTACCAACCTATTAAAGAACACTCTAATGGTCAATAAGTGACCATTTGAGGTATGTTGGCCACAAATTGAACTTAAAAATGCTATGGCAAAGTGAGGTTGCAGGCTGCCCTATGACAGCAGCATAGGGACTGAAAATTCAGTCCCTTTGCACTGCCATAACTTGGGCAGTGGTAGTCCAATTGGTGTTTGGCCAATTGGACATGAAACTAGGCTTATAATGGCACATTTTTGCTGAAGAAACCATGCCCAAAAGACCAAAGCAAAAGGGTCAAAACTCAGCCACAATCCGGATGCCCTGTACTGAATTCTGCAGAATTTGCCAAATGAACAGTATAGTAACTGTTCATTTGGCCATAACTCACTGTAGATTTGGTCAATTGGCCTGAAATTTTTACAGCAACAAGTTAAGACATAGACAAACAACTTTCATGAAGGAACCTACCCCAAATTATGGCCAGAACCCAGCCAACCAAGTGACTCTAGTTACTGTTCATGCACTGTAGATATGGTAAATCTGCAGATTTGGCAATCCGGCCAGCTTGGGTTTTTGAGCCATATCTGGAGCTACAAAACTCCAAATGGAGTGATTCAAAAAAGTAAATTCAACTAGACAAAATAAGGAACAACTTTCATGTTTTACATTTCTTCAAATTCCAACAGTAACAGTGTCTAATGGAACAGTGAAGTTGACTCACCAAAACTGAAAATTCTGCTTGTTTTGAGTTTCACTTTGGAATGGTATTAACACTTAATGCCAACAAGTTTTAAACACCAAAGGTGGTATGTTGGGAGTGCCAAAGTCAATGTACACATTTTTATTCCAAAAGTCAACATTTTTGTTGACCAATGATGAATAGTGACACCAAAAAAGTTGAAATTCACAAATTGAAGAATTTAAAAGTTTCAAATGCCCTAGTATACCTAACAAGATTGGTTTGGATAGTTTGGCATGCCAATAGGGTTCAGTTAGCAGTACTGCACATGGCAATATGCCATTCCGAGATTTCATGGCTTTTAGATTGAGACTTGGCCTTGTGCCTGATATTAATTACAGCTTGTTAGCTGTTCTGCACACCGAGATGCATATGTGACCGATGGTGTGACGGCCCGAGGTACTAGGTACCCAAAGGCGCTTACCCGTTATCCAGTCCAGTCATCTAGTGTAGGTTACTTGGGGCAACCAAATGAATAAAAGCGAACAACGTTAATGAAACAATGAATATATCAATACCAAACAAAGAAAGCATACACATTCTATACACATTTATTTTCTTGCTATTTTCTTTTATTATATTATTGCACCACTAAGCATTATTGCTTAGCGCGTTGCTTTTGCCACGCCAGAGGTACCGGAGATCCCGATCGCGAGCCCAAGAGACCACGATCGGGTGAGTCCATCCGGCAGCTTCTACTCGATGTCCGTGTCACCTCGTCACTGCAATTGCATTGGTAGGACACTAGATGTCATTTTGTCATTTTGTAATTAAATTTTTATTTCTCATATGTATTTGGGATTTATGTAATGTATTTTGAGCTTATTGTAAATAATAAAGATTTATGGTCATGTATGGTATTAATTTGAGTATTTAATGGTTGTCTATATATGCGAACCCTGAGAAAGGGATGTTTTGAGAAATGAAAAGGTTGTTGAGACCTGAAATTGACAAATTATTGAGATATTGATATTGAGTTTGGTGTTGATATTGGAGTTTGAGATGATGGAATAAAAATATTGGAAGTGTTTTTAACAGGTTCCGAAGAACGGTTTTCTCCATTTTTAGCCGGTACTCCGCCGGATTTTCTTAAAAATTTTCGGAACCTTAAATGAATGATACTTTTGATAAATGGTTTAAATAAATTGTATTTCATAAATTATATGCAAAAGCATTGTCTAAATTAATTGAGGAATATTAGAGCGTGCCGGTACACTAGGTGGCATTACTTACTTGGGTATACTGTACACGGGTAAGGGGTGTCACACTTTCCTTCTTCTTCTTGGCTGCCAAGAGCTTGTTTAAGGTGTGGGATTAATTTTTGATGAAGGGACTTATGGGTTTTAGGGTGAGGAAGCATGGAATTTAAAGCTTGAAAGAGCTTTCATGGAGGTGGCTATGGTGGAAACCCTCTCCTTCCTCTCTTTACGTTTTTGGCTGCTGGTTTTTGGTCCATTTGGTCTTCATTTTATGTCTTTTAATGGTTTAGTCAAATGGTAGCTTAATGGTGATTGGTGGTGGCTTTTTAATGACATCACCTTATGTCATTATTAAGCCTTTTTCTTCATTTTCTTTTCTTTCCTCCACTACTCATTTTTAATTTAATTTCTAGTAATGTTTATTCATATTTTGAGTCATAATAATTATTTACTTAACTGGACAAGTCGGCCAAAAATCACCTCTGAAGGCGAAATGACCAAAATGTCCTCCGTTTGGCTTAACGGGTCAAAATTGTCTGTACCGATTGAAAAATTTTTCTAAATATTTCCTTGGCATTCTAATGCCATAGGAACGTCAATGACCCTTTTCTGGAGTCTCAAAAATTATTTTATAATTTTTCCTCCGGGTCTAGGGCTCCTCGTTGCGAGAACCGCAACTTCCCTCCAGTTACCCATCGCTTGGGCACCGGCTCGTTTTGCTTGGTTGTATTTTATTTCTAAAATTTTTACTAAATTTTTCTCATTAATATTTGAGTTAATTATGGTCCCTCACTTAAATTTAATTATTTTTCCGGACGTTCTAGTTGTCCGGACCGACACCGGTCACCGGAACAGTAGGATGTACGGAATTGCTACCGGAAGGATGTTACATTAAATATAAATTTAACTTATACTATACATCCAATAACCTAGATTTGGTTTCAAGCCATGCTAGGAACTTTGCAACCTTATTGCGAACCAAACCTATTTAATTAATCAATTAAACTCTTTAATTAATCAATTAAATCACATTTAACTTGGTGATTACTTGTGTATGTGTGTGACTCGCTAGGCTCATCACTAATTGGCAATGAGATATGATATTAACTCTTAATATCATCAAAACTCTTTGTTACCGTAAATGATTTCTCTAAATCATTTTAGGCATCTCATAGACCATGGTTAACACTTAGCATAGCATGCCATGGCCACCTAATCAGTAACAAGGAATACCTTAAATGAACATATAATCATATGTTACCATGCACTAGAATCTCTCTATTACAAAATGCCAATTTGAGCTGGAGTCATGGTTTATGTCAAACCCCATTTGCTATGAATATTATTTTCTCATTTAATTCCAGTTCTTGATTAAAAAGATTTTCTCATCAGAAACTCTTTTCTGATTAAATTTGACTGTCCTGGCCAGGAGCTTGAAATATCAAGAATAATTAAATGAACATAGGATTTTATCCCTATTTACTTAGGGTAACAGATTCCATCTTGATCAACACCTATCTCCATATATAACTAGTAGGAGCCAACACATGCCCATATACCCATACACTATACAAATATGAAAGCAGTATCAAAGTCAAACCACCTATATACAAGATAACTATGCTATCTCAGGTCTAAAGATTGTATACACTGATATGATTTATGACAATGGATTGACAAGAGTAAACTTCCACGTGATTATCATAAGCGTCACTGGTTCGGCCTACTTATCATGTATAAGTGTCTGTCATGTTTGTTGTATGTCATGAGATTCACCATTCCATCTTATTTACATCTCATATAAATAACTTGTGAACAAACATGATTATAATCTTTCTGGATAAGTCATGTCCTTATTGTGAAGTATCCTCGATTATAAACCAATTTACAATACTTTATGCTAGAAATACTGTCACTCATATTTTTAACAACTTGAGAATAGAATTTGTATAATGGAACACCCCTATGTTCGGTAATGCATTCTATTGTTCTGGTGACCAGTGTTGTCCGGACAGCTAAGATGCCTAGAACTACATTTAAATGTCAGTGAGAAGACATAAAATAATGAAATACAAGAAAAAAAAATACAAGAAAAACAAAGGAAAAATAATAGCAAAGAAATGAAACTAAGTTAAATGAGCTAGCACCGCAGTGATGGGTGACCGCATGGGGAAGTTACGGCGCAGGCAATAGCTGACCCCAAGACTACAAAGAACCCTTAGAATTTAGTTTCGAGACATAATTAAAGATTTATTGAAGCATAAATGTCATTAGAAATATCAAAGAAAAATTAATTAATTTGTACAAAGAAAAACGAGAAATCGAGAAACTGACAAAACTCGGTGTTATCGAAAAATTGGGAACACAACCCGAATAGGGGCATTGTGGTCATTTGACACCTCGATTTGACTTTTGACCTCAATGTCCATTAAAAATAAATGATATTAAACTTTGAAAATATCATGAAAATTAAAATGGTGGTACATAATCTAAATAGTAAAAGAAATGAGGAAAATGTGGGAATTTAGAAACTTTGGAATAAATAACTATTCTTTCACATTAGTGCTCCACTAACTTCACTTCATGGACACATATGTAAGCCATTTAGGATAGATTCATCCACTAAGTAACCTTCTTCTTCTTTGTTCTTCTCCATTACCGAACCAAAAAGCTCCCAAACTCTCCCATGGCCGTCCAAGCTCCAACCTCCATGTATCCATGATCTGAACTCCCAATGCTTAAGGTTTCTTCATTAATCTTTGCCTACACACCTTGGTTAGCAATAAGGGAGCAAGAAAGATAAGTTTTGGTGGAGTTTTGAAGAAGTCCAAAAGAGGTAAGCGGTTATTTTCAATTCTTGTTTCATTAAAAGTGTAACTAAGGTTGTGGGTAGTTGAATTATGGAAGAAGTTTGAGGTTTGATGAATTATTGGTGATGGAGCATTTCAGCAGCCATGGAACTTCATCATGTACAGATTATTTTTGCATGAATTTAGTGATTTGGGGTATTGATTTAAGTGTTTAAGTGTATTGAAGTTGATTTCCATGTATAAAGTGTGATTGTAAGTTGAAAAATGAAAATGAAAGTTTGATGTATATGTGTAATTTTTTAGCAGCCTCATGATGAAGATTGAAGTGTTTAAATTCATGAAATGTTGATTGAAGTATTGTAGCAAAAATGGCAGCCTATGTGATGGTGTTAAATAGTGGGCAGCATATGTAGTTTTCATGGATGTGTATGTGAAATGTTGGTGTTGAAGTATGTGGTATTTTGGTGGAATTGAATGTTGGACTTTAATGGTGAATTGTGCACATTGAGCACTTGAGTGTTCTGCCCAATATACTTGCTGGAATTGTGTTTAATATTTGTAGAAGTGCTATGCATGAATAATGAAGTAATGAGGAGGAGAAGGAATGTCAAATTGGAAGTGTAAGTGTCTTGTGCAGGTTGTGTATTGATGGCAGTACATAAATTAGGTTATAAGTGCAAAATTGTAGACCCAATTGGTATGAAGCCAATAGAGAGTGAAAATAGACACCAAATAGGCCAACTTTCATGCAGTTAGTGTTTTGGCCATAACTCACTCAAAACAGGTCCAAATGACTTGAAATTTTTACCATGGATAGATTAGACAAAAAGCTACAATTCTTATGAAGACATCAAAACCCAGAAATGACTATGAGCAAGTCAAATAGCTTGCACAAATTCGGGTATAAAAACTGCCAGAACCAGAAATGACCTAAAAATGACCTAAAGTTGCCATTTTAGTACAATCTGTCCAGCTTTAGTAGATTGACCATATCTTGGTCTATACAACTCAGAATGACCTAAAATTTTGCCTCCAAAGCAATAAGACATAGAGCTACAATTTTGCTTCTTTGACTAGAAGCTAAAAACTAAGAAAAATAGGACTTTGGCAATGATGCTTTACATACAATGATGCTTGAAATAATTTGGCAATGAATGCAAACTTGTAAAAATGGTAAATTGCACTATATTGGTAGCATATTGAAATGCAAAATGTGACATATTGGTAACATTAAACCTAATTCACTAAGAGTGCATTGAGGGTTAACATTATAGGTTGACTAAGGAAAATAATAGAATTAAATAAGTTAATTATTAAGCCTTATTGTTAGAGACAGTTTAAATGAGTACTGAAACACTTCAAATTGTGTGTTTCAGTTAGCAAAGACTCAGAGAAGGGGAAAGAAACGCTGAGTTAGGGCCAAGAGGCATTTATTAGAGGTTTGTGCACAACAGTTATTTCTTTTGAATTTTCAATTGAAATAAATTATGACAATTTGTCTGTTATTGTTTAAATTGTGAAAATTTGTTTGAATGATATTTGATGGATACTTATTGCTTGAAAAACATTGTAAATGGTTTGAAACCATAGCTATCATGTATTTTGATAGAATTCCTTGCTAGCTTGTCTAGTGGGACGAATTAACTTTAAATTCCCTCTCTGGCTGAAGTGTTGAGGTGTGTGCCTGTTGAGGATGAATAGGATGAGTACTCATATTATTGCTAGCTAGCTATGTTATTCCTCACTAGCCATCGGCATTTGGGATGAATTGGACTATGGGATCATGATTAAGCTGTGTGTATGATTTTTTGACATTTATTGTGATATTGTGAAATGGGGTTTAATTCTTTATGACATTCACTGTCTTTTGAATTCAACTATGATTTTAAGTATCCACTGTTCATATGATTTATGGTTTATAGTTTTAAATTGTATTTTCTTAATATTGTGCACCACTAAGACATTGGCTCAGCGATAGCTTTTTCATTGCTGTCGCAGGTAGACAGACGGACAGAGCAGCAAAGTAGGTTGCTTGTGCTACATTTTGAGATTTCGCCCGGTATATTGAGTATACCATATTTTGTAGTTTTTGTTATAATGTATGTGCATTGTATGTATATATTGTACTTGGTCTTGAGCAGTTGTAAACTAAAATTGTAAATTATTTTGGCTTGTAAAAATATTGTGATATAATTATCTTGTCTCAGCTTTTGGAAACACTGGAAAATTGATTGTTGAACTGAGTTGATAAATATTAAGAAATTTATTGTGTTGACAAATTTATTGGAGTTTGGGATTGAACAAATTATTGGAAGTGCTTTTTACAGGTTTTTGAAGAACTGTTTTATTCAAAATACAGATGGCACTCTGCCAAAATTTTTACAGAAATTATTAATACTCAGAATTGTTATTTTGTTTCACTTCAATTAATTTTTTTTTTTAATACCTGTCAAAAGTGCTCACCACTGTAAAATGAAATAAGAAAATGTTTTAAAATCCCTTGTAGTGTATTTAATGAGCTATCAGTAGGCGAAGTTTGGTAATTCATTAGATATACTAAGGGATCATATTATGCCTTACGAAGGGGTAGGGTGTGACATGTTTTAGTGGTATCAAAGCTACAAGGGGATGCCCCAGCCCTACACAATTTGAGTGGATCAGCCGCACTAGCCCCCTCAGTACCGCAGTTTCCTGCTCAGTTTGCATAGCAGATGGCTGCAATGTTCCAACAGATGGCTAGTAACATGCCTACTGAAGTCCCACTACAGGCACTAGTGGTACAACCATAGTCTTCAGCTAGGCAGTATGACAAGCTGATTAAATATGGGGCTACTGAGTTCAAGGGGACAGTAGATCCTCTAAAGGCAGAACAATGGTTAGAGAGAATGGATAGGGTGTTCAAACAACTGCACTGCATAGAAGAGCTAAGATTTGAGTATTCAGTGTCACTACTATAGGGAGAAGCATATGACTGGTGGAAAACCATTCCTCATAGTTTGGTGGGACCCCCAATACTAACCTGGGATGACTTTCTGCGGGAGTTCAGACAAAAATATGTCCCAGATGCCTATGTGGACCAGAAGCTACAGGAGTTCTTAAGTCTGAAACAAGGAAGTAGGTCAGTGGCAGAATATAAAAGGGAATTTTCCCGCCTGAGCCACTATGCAGAAAGTCTCCTTGCTACCAGTAGGGAAAGATGTAAGAGGTTTGAAACCGGCTTGAAGCCCAGTCTCAGACTATAAGTGGTCGAATTCAAGCATACTAACTTCTCTGAGCTTATTTCTCAAGCACTGGAATTGGAAAGAATTGAGTTAGAAGTGGCCCCAGAGAAAAAGAAATTTGAGAGGAAAGAATTGAGTTAGAAGTGGCCCCAGAGAAAAAGAAATCAGAGAAGATAGAAAAAGAGAAATAGGGCAAGTCAGTAGATTAGAGTTCCAGTGGTCCTACTGGGAAGAGGAAGAACTTTGGGGGACACAGCAGAGGTGGTAAAAAGTCTGGTATGGGAAGATATTCGAGACAGAAACCTCCTCCATCTGGTCAGCAGACTACCAGAAGTTCCTACCCTCCCCGCCAATGTGAAACTTGTGGAAGAAATCATGGTGGGGTATGCTAAAAGGCCATAGGAGCCTGTTATAACTTTGGAGCCACGGGACACTTTGCCAAGGACTGCACCAGTGCCCGTAGAGTTGGGCCACCTCCTACTACTGCTGAAGGGTCAGTTCAGAATCCTATCACCAGAGGTTCACAACCACCTAGCAGAGGTAGAGGCAGGGGTAGAGGTAGTCCAGCAGGCAGCCAAGGCACTGTGAATCAATCAGAGCAAGGTAGTGCTCCAGTCAGAGTCTACACAACGAGACAGAGAGAAGAGGCTGAGACATCTGATATTGTGGCTGGTACCTTCTCAACTTTTAATCAAGATGTGTTTGTATTATTTGATCCGGGTTCTACCCATTCCTATGTGAGTACTAGCATCATTGATTGCATTGTTGTTCCGTGTGTGAAAATGGACTTTGAGGTGCTAGTAACAAGTCTGCTAGGACAAGAGGTTAGCGTCAGTAGAATGTATATGGATTGTCCTTTGGTGATCCAAGGACACACTTTTCTATCTGATCTCATTGAAATGCCCTTCAGAGATTATGATATCATCCTGGGCATGGATTGGTTAGCCAGGCATCACGCCATGATTGACTGTAGACTGAAGACAGTCACTTTTGGTCTCCTTTAGTACAGTGATGTGGTAATACATGGGAAAAGGTAGCTGTTGCCATCAAACATCATTTCGGCTGCACTAGCCAGTAAAATGATCAGAAAGGGGTGTGAAGCATACTTGGCACATGTGGTAGACACCCAAGTAGGGAGTCTAGCATTGAGGGACATCCCTACAGTATATGACTTTCCAGATGTGTTTCCTGATGAATTGCCTGGATTACCTCCAGAAATAGAGGTGCAGTTTGAAATTAATGTTATGCCTGGTGTGGATCCAATCTCCATAACACCATACAGAATGGCACCAGCAAAGTTGAAGGTACAATTGCAATAACTACTTGAAAAGGGCTTCATCCGCCCTAGTGTGTCACCTTGGGGAGCGCCAGTATTGTTTGTTAAGAAGAAAGATGGCACCCTCCGCTTATGTATTGATTACCGACAGTTGAATAAGGTGACAATAAAGAACAGATATCCATTGCCTCGCATTGATGATCTGTTTGATCAGTTGAAGGGTGCAGCTGTATTCTCCAAAATTAATTTACGATATAGTTATTATCAGTTGAAAGTGCAAGAGCAGAGTATTCCGAAAACTGCTTTCAGAACTCGATATGGCCACTATGAGTTTCTAGTAATGCCATTCGGGTTAACTAATGCTCCAGCTGCTTTTATGGATCTGATGAACACTATCTTCAAACCACACCTCGACCAATTTGTGGTGGTGTTTATTGATGATATTTTGATATATTCGGGGAATGTAGAGGAGCATGACAGACATCTACGAATTGTAGTACAAACTTTAAGGGAGAAACAACTATATGCCAAATTGTCGAAATGTGAATTTTGGCTAAAAAAAATCTCTTTCTTGGGACATCATGTGTCAGCTGAAGGGATCAAGGTATATTCCAGCAAGGTAGAAGCTATCCTTAAATGGAAGCCACCCAGGAATATCACAGAATTTTGTAGTTTTCTGGATTTAGCTGGATATTACCACCGATTTGTGAAAGGGTTTTCTATGTTAGCTTCTCCACTGACCAAGCTGCTTCAGAAAGATGTAAAATTTTAGTGGACAAATAAATGCCAGCAGAGTTTTAATGAGTTGAAGAGGTGTTTGACTGAAGCTCCAATCCTTACTTTACCTACACTGGGTAAAGAATATATAGTTTGTAGTGATGCTTCTCACAATGGGTTAGGCTGTGTACTGATGCAAGATCGGAATGTCATTGCTTATGCATCACGCCAGCTAAAACCGCATAAGAGGAACTACCTAACACAAGATTTGGAGCTTGCAGCTATTGTTTTTGCTCTAAAGATCTGGAGACACTATTTGTATGGGGAGAAATGCTACATCTACACAGATCACAAGAGCTTGAAGTACTTAGGCACCCAGAAGGAATTGAATTTGAGGCAGAGGTGATGGTTAGAACTGATTAAAGACTATGATTGTTTAATAGACTATCAGCCAGGGAAAGCAAATGTGGTGGCTGACGCCTTAAGTCGCAAGACTATGGCAAGTCTTAGAGTTTCTCCTTTGTCCATGGTACATGAATTGAAAGCACAGCATGCTAGTTTGGAGATTGATGATGAGGGACAGATAGTATTTCATGGCACGTACAGCCAGTGTTGATTGATCAGATCAGAATGGCTACTCAGAATGATGAAAAATATCAGAAGCTATTGAAAGAAGTCCAGCAGGGCATGAAACTTGAATTTTCTATGAGAGATGATGGTTTATTGCTACATTAGGGCAGAATGTGCATTCCTAATGATGTGGAATTGAGACAGATCATTATGAAGGAAGCACATGAGTCTCCTTTTGCTATGCATCCTGGTGGAACTAAAATGTACAGAGGGCTGAAAGAGCATTACTGGTGGATGGGTATGAAAAGGGATGTAGCTAACTTTGTCTCCAAATCCCTAACTTGTCAGCAAGTGAAGGCAGAACATCAAGTATCAGGAGGTTTGTTACATCCATTGCTAGTACCATAGTGGAAATGGGAATGGATAACTATGGATTTTGTAATGGGACTTCCGAGGACACAGAATAGTCATGATGCAATAAGGGTTATAGTTGATAGACTAACCAAGTCTGCTCACTTTTTGCCAATTCGGATGGACTATAGTTTGGAGAGATTGGCTAGATTGTACATAAATGAGATTGTAAAACTACATGGAGTGCCAGTATCGATTGTATCAGACAGAGATTCTAGGTTCATGTAACACCCCTATGTTCGGTAGTGCGTTCTATTGTTTCGGTGACCAGTGTTGTTTGGATAGCTAGGATGCTTAGAACTACACTTAGATATGAGTGAGGAGACATAAAATAATGAAATACAAGAAAAGAAAAATACAAGAAAAACAGAGGAAAAATAATAGCAAATAAATGTAACCAAGTTAAACGAGCCGAGAACCCTAGCGATGGGTGACCGCACCGGGAAGTCACGGCGTGGACCGTTGACTAGCCCTGGACTGCGGGGAACCCTAAAAAATATTTTTAGGACTTAAATAAATGTCTATTGAAGTATAAATTCCATTAGAAATATCAAAGAAAAATTAATTAATTAGTACAAAGAAAAGTGAGAAATCGAAAAACAGACAAAACCGGGTGTTACCGAAAAATCGGGAATGCAACCCGAACAGGGGCATTGTGGTCATTTGACACCCCGAGTTGTCTTCTGACCTAAATGTCCATTAAAAATACATAATATTACACTTGGAAAATATAATGAAAAATTAAATTAGTGGTACATAATGTAAATAACAAAAATGGAGAGTTAAATGTGGGAAAATGAAAGTTAAGATTAAATTAATTTTAGATTAAGCTTAGTGCTCCACTCACCCATCAAAGTGGACCACTAACTCACCATTTGGACAGAAGATTCAACTTCATCTTCAAGCTCCCAAACTCAGCCGAAAATGGTGAAAAGAAGTCCACCATTGCCGTCCACCTTGAATGCTCCATGCATGTGAGATTTAAACTTCTTTCCTTCCACTTTCCTTCATTAAAAGTTGTCCATACACCTTGGGCAGTAGATAGGCAACAAGAAGACCAAGTTTTGGAGAGATTTTTAAGAGTTTCCAAAGTGGTAAGTTTGTGTTTTTTATTATTGTTTCATTAAAGTTTGTAAGGATGTTATGGGTACTTGAATTATGGAGAGATTTTTGAGGTTTGATATTTAAAGGGGGATGTGTACTTTTGGCAGCCATGGAAACTCCTTGAGGACAGTTTATTCTTGCTTGTAAATGGTAGATTCAAGGGTTGATTTAATGTTTATGTGTGTAGGAATTAATTTGGGTGATGTATACTTAGTATATGTGAATGTGTACTTGAATTTGAAAGCTTGGAAATTAATGGACTGTAATGTATGAATCGGCAGCTTGGTTTGGTGAACCATAAGGATGTTATTTCATATTTGGTTTATGGAATATTATTGTTGAATTGTGATAGTTGTTATGGCAGCTTGGGTATATGTATGATGGTGTGAGGTTGGACATGTAAATGAGCTAGGTTAAGTGATTGAAATGTTGTAATTTGAGCTTGAAAAATTTTGTACTAAATGGTGCATATTGAGGGTGATTGTAAGCTACCAAAATCACCAACAATATGTTGTGAATTATGTTTAGGTTATGGTACAAACCAGAATTGGCATGAATGTGTAGTTTGGTAATTGTTAAAAGTGTCCTTTGTTGAGCAATGAACAAAATGCAATAGGGCAGTTTATGTTTTGGACCTAGAACCTTAAGTGTGTGGCTCCAATTGGTATGAGACCAATTGGAGGTGAAACTAGGCACAAAATGTGCCAACTTTCGTGAAGGAAGCTTACCAAAATTCTGCTTGTAAAATGACCTAAAGTGACCAATTTTGATGCATTTTGACCAGCAATAGTAAAATGACCATAACTTGGTCTACATAACTCAAAATGACCTGAAATTTTGCCCCGCGTGCAATAAGACATAGATCTACAAGTTTTTAGTTTTGACCGAAATCCGAAAACCGAGGGAACTAGGTCATCCGACTAGGTCAAACTAGTATCCCGGAATCTAGCAAATTGCAATAAAATGCAAAATACATGGAAATGAATTGGATAACATGTACCAACCCTAAAAGGCTACAAATGTGACATATTAGTAACATTAAAATCTAATTTGCCTAGAATGCATCGATGGTCGACATATTAGGTTGACTAAGATAATAATAGAATTCAGTGAATTAATTATCAAGCATTATCATTAGAGACAGTTTAAATGAGTACTAAAACACTTCAAATTGTGTTTCTCAGTTAGCAAAGACTCAGGGAAAGGGAAGGAAACACTGAGTCAAGCCCAGGATACAATTATAAGATGTTTGTGCACAACAACTATTTCTTTTGAATTTTTCAATTGAAATAAATTATGACTATTTGTATATTATTGTTTTCAATTATGGAAATGTGTTTGAATGGATACTTATTGCTTGAAAAGCATTATAAATGGTTTGAAACTGTGAAAAATTGTTTGAATGATATTTGATGGATACTTATTGATTAAAAAGCATTGTAAATGGTTTGAAACCACAGCTATCATATATATTGATTGTATTCCTCGCTAGCTTGTCTAGTGGGACGAATTGAATTCCCTCTATGGCTGAAGTGTTAAGGTGTGTGCCTGTTGAGGACGAATAGAATGAGTACTCATATTTTTGCTAGCTTGCTATGTTATACATCATTAGCCATCGGCTTTTGGGACGAATTGAATACATCATTAGCCATTGGCTCTTGGGACGAATTGAACTTTGGAACATGATTAAGCTGTGTGTGATTTATTAAGGTTCATCGTGATATTGTGAAATGGACTTTAAATTCTTATTGACATTCACTGTCTTTTGAATTTAACTATGTTTTGATTATTGAGATTTATTGTGACATTGTGAAATGGAGTTTAAATTCTTTATGACATTCATTGTCTTGAATTTAACTATGGTTTTACGTATCCACTATTTATATGATTTATGATTTGTGATTTAAAGTTGTATTTGGTTAATGTTGTGCACCACTGAGACATTGTCTCAGCGATAGCTTTTCATTGCTGTCGCAGGTAGGCAAACTGACAGGGTACATTCAATGAGAGATCATCGGGTATATTGAGTATATCGTATTTTATATTTTGTACTGTAATGTATGTTCATTGTATGTATATAGTGTTTTTGGTTTTGAGCAGTTATAAATTAAAATTGTACATTGAAGTTGTAAAAATAAATTATGAGTTATTTTGGCTTGTAAAAATTGTACTGTATTTCTTTTATATCAGTCTTTGAAAAATTATTGTGGATTTGAGTTGAGAAACATATTGTGTTGAATTATGTTGGAGTTTGAGATTGAGAAATATATTTGAAGTACTTTTTATAGGTTTTTGAAGAACTATTTTATCCAAAATACAGATGGCACTCTGCTAAAATTTTTACATAAATTACTAATAATTCAAATGTGTTAGTTGTTTCACTTCAATTCAAAAAGGTTTTTTTTTTATACATGTAAATAGTGCTCACCACTGTAAAAAGAAGTAAGAAAAGTTTTGAAATCCCCTGTAGTGTATTTAATGGCTTATCGGTAGACGAAGTTGGTAATTAATTAGGTGTACTATGGGACCATGTTATGCCTTATAGAGAGATAGGGTGTAACATGTTTTAGTGGTATCAGAGCTAGTTTTTTTTTAAATTCTGTTTTCACCTGTTACTTGAATATTCTTTCTTCATAGTACAACTGCTCGATATCATTGTTTGATACATACAGTACATTACATTATAAATATGCACTAACAGGAGGAAATCTCCTTGTGTTATTTATTCAGGAGGGTGATCGTTCAGTCGATCAATCTATAGAGGCTGAGGTGCAAGGGGATGCCCCGGCCCTACACAATGTCAGTGGTTTAGTAGCACCAGCCCCCGCAGTACCGCAGTTTCCTGCTCAGTTCACTCAGTAGATGGCTATAATGTTCCAACAAATGGTTAGTAATGTGCCTACTCAAGTCCCAATACAGACACCAGTGGTACAACCACAGTCTTCTGCTAGACAGTATAACAAAGTGATGAAATATGGAGCTACAGAGTTCAAGGGGACAGTAGATCCTCTAGAGGTAGAACAGTGGTTAGAGAGGATGGATAGGGTATTCAAGAAACTGCACTGCACAGAGGAGCTCAGATTTGAATACTCAGTATCTTTGCTACAGGGGATGCTTATGACTAGTGGAAAACCATTCCCCACAGTCTGGTAGAACCTGTAGTGCTAACATGGAATGACTTTCTCAGGGAATTCAGACAAAAATATGTCCCTGATGCTTATGTAGACCAGAAGCTGCAAGAGTTCCTATGTCTGAAATAGGGACGTAGATCAGTGGCTGAATATGAAAGGGAATTTTCCCGCCTGAGCCATTATGCAGTAAGTCTACTTTCTACCAGCAGGGAGAGATGCAAGAGGTTTGAAACTGGCTTGAAGCCCAGTATCAGATTACAAGTGGTCGGATTCAAATACACTAACTTCTCTGAACTTATTTCTCAAGCCCTAGAGTTAGAAAGAATTGAATCTAAAGCAAGCTCCTGAGAAAAAGAAATCAGAGAAGACAGAGAAAGAGGGAAAATCAGTAGAACAGAGTCCCAGTGGTCCTACTGGAAAGAGGAAGAACCATGAGGGACACAGTAGAGGTGGCAAGAAGTCTGGTAGGGGAAGATATTCAGGATAGAAGCCTCCTTTATCTGGTCAGCAGAGTACCAGAGGTTCCTACCCTCCCCGCCAATGTGAAACTTGTGGAAGAAATCATGGTGGGATATGCTACAAGGCTATTGGAGCTTGTTATAACTGTGGAGGCACAGGATATTTTGCCAAGGACTGCACCAGTGCTCGCAGAGTTGGACCACCTCCTACTACTGTAGAAGGGTCAGTTCAGAGCCCTATCACCAGAAGTTCACAACCACCCAGCAGAGGTAGAGGCAGGGGTAGAGGTAGCCCAGCAGGCAGCCAAGGCACAGTGAAACAATTAGAGCAAGACAGTGCTCCAGTCAGAGTCTACGCAATGAGGCTGAGAGAAAAGGCCGAGACATCTGATGTTGTGGCTGGTACCTTCTCAACTTTTAACCAAGCTGTGTTTGTGTTATTTGATCCGGGTTCTACCCATTCTTATGTGAGTGCTAGCATCATTGATTGCATTGCTGTTCCATGTACAAAAATGGACTTTGGGGTGCTAGTAACAAGTCTGCTAGGACAGGAGGTCAGGGTTAACAGAATGTATAGAGATTGTCCTTTGGTGATCCAAGGACACACTTTTCTATGTGATTTCATTGAAATGCCCTTTAGAGATTATGATATCATCTTGGGCATGGATTGGTTAGCCAGGCATCACGCCATGATTGGCTATAGGCTAAAGACAGTCACTTTTGGTCTCCTTCAGTACAGTGATGTGGTAATACATGGGGAGAGGCAGCTATTACCATCAAACATCATTTCGGCTGCACTAGCCAGAAAAATGATCAGAAAGGGGTGTGAAGCATACTTGGCACATGTGATAGACATCCAAGGGGGGAGTCCAGCATTGAGGGACATCCCTACAGCATATGACTTTCTATATGTGTTTCCTGATGAATTGCTAGGATTACCTCCAGAAAGAGAAGTGCAGTTTGAAATTAATGTTATGCCTGGTGTGGATCCAATCTCCATAACACCATACCGAATGGCACTAGCAGAGTTGAAGGAGTTGAAGGCACAGTTGCAAGAACTACTTGAAAAGGGCTTCATCCGCCCTAGTGTGTCACCTTGGGGAGCGCTAGTATTATTTGTTAAGAAGAAAGATGGAACCCTCCGCTTATGTGTTGATTACCGGCAGTTGAATAAGGTGACAATAAAGAACAGATATCCATTGCCTCGCATTGATGATCTGTTTGATTAGTTGAAGGGTGCAGCTGTATTCTCCAAAATTGATTTGCGATATAGTTATTATCAGTTGAAGGTGCAAGAGCAGAGTATTCCAAAAACTGCTTTCAGAACTCGATATGGCCATTATGAATTTATAGTAATGCCATTCGGGTTAACTAATGCTCTAGCTGCTTTTATGGATCTGATGAACACTATCTTCAGACCATATCTCGATCAATTTGTGGTGGTGTTTATTGATGACATTTTGATATATTCGAGGAATGCAGAGGAGCATGACAGATATCTGCGGATTATACTACAGACTTTAAGGGAGAAACAGCTATACGCCAAATTATCGAAATATGAATTTTGGCTGAGAGAAATCTCCTTCTTAGGACATGTTGTGTCAGCTGAAGGGATCAAGGTAGATTCCAACAAGGTAAAAGCTATCCTTAATTGGAAGCTGCCCAGGAATATCACAGAAATTCACAGTTTTCTGGGTTTAGCTGGATATTACCATCGGTTTGTGAAAGGGTTTTCTATGTTATCTTCTCCACTGACCAAGCTGCTTCAGAAAGATGTAAAATTTCAGTGGGCAGATAAATGTCAGCAGAGTTTTGATGAGTTAAAGAGGTGTTTAACTGAAGCTCCAGTCCTTACTTTACCTACTCCGGGTAAAGAATACACAGTTTTTAGTGATGCTTCTCACAATGGGTTAGGCTGTGTACTGATACAAGATCGGAATGTCATTGCTTATTCATCACGCTAGCTAAAACTGCATGAGAGGAACTACCTAACACATGATTTGGAGCTAGCAGCTATTGTTTTTGCTCTGAAAATCTAGAGACACTATTTGTATGGGGAGAAATGCTACATTTACACAGATCACAAGAGCTTGAAGTACTTAGGCACCCAGAAGGAATTGAATTTGAGGTAGAGGTGATGGTTAGAATTGATTAAAGACTATGATTTTTTAATAGACTATCAGCCAGGGAAAGCAAATGTGGTGGCTGACGCCTTAAGTCGCAAGACTATGGCAAGTCTCAGAGTTTCTCCTTTGTCCATGGTATATGAATTGAAAGCACAGCATGCCAGTTTAGAGATTGATGATGAGGGGCAGACAGTAGTTGGATGGCATGTACAGCCAGTGTTGATTGATCAGATCAGAATGGCTGCTCAGAGTGATGTTAAATATCAGAAGCTACTGAAAGAAGTCCAGCAGGGCAAGAAACATGAATTTTCTATGAGAGATGATGGTTTATTGCTACATCAGGGCAGAATGTGCATTCCTAGTGATGTGGAATTGAGACAGATCATTATGAAGGAAGCACATGAGTCTCCTTTTGCTATGCACCCTGGTGGAACTAAAATGTACAGAGGGCTGAAAGAGCATTACTGGTGGATGGGTATGAAGAGAGATATAGCTGAATTTGTTTCCAAGTGCGTAACTTGTCAGCAAGTAAAGGCAGAACATCAAGTTCCAGCTGGTTTGTTACATCCATTGCCAGTACCAGAGTGGAAATGGGAGCGGATAACTATGGATTTTGTTACAGGACTTCCAAGGACACAGAATAGTCATGATGCAGTATGGGTTATAGTTGACAGATTGACCAAGTCGGCTCACTTTTTGCCCGTTCGTATGGACTATAGCCTGGAAAGATTGGCCAGATTATACATATATGAGATTGTAAAACTGCATGGAGTGCCAGTATCAATTGTGTCTGACAGAGATCCTAGGTTCACTTCTAGATTATGGGGTAGTCTTCAGAGAGCCCTAGGAACTAGATTGAACTTCAGCACAGCATTCCACCCACAGATAGATGGCCAGTTTGAAAGGGTAATTCAGATATTAGAGGATATGCTATGGGCTTGTGTGATTGAGTTTGAAGGTAGTTGGGATACACACTTGCCTTTGATTGAGTTTGCTTATAACAACAGCTACCAATCAAGCATTGGGATGCCTCCATATGAAGCTTTGTATGGCAGAAAGTGCAGAACTCCCTTATGTTGGATGAAGTAGGTGAAAGGAAGATGATTGGGCCAGAAATTGTTCAGCAGACAGAGGAAAAAATCAGATTGATAAGAGATAGACTCAAGGCTGCATCAGACCGTCAGAAGTCCTATGTTGATCTGAAGAGAAGAGATATTGAATATGCAGTGGGTGATAAGGTATTCCTCAAAGTTTCTCCTTGGAAGAGGATTATGAGATTTGGCAGAAAGGGGAAACTGAGTCCTCGTTTCATCAGATCATATGAGGTTCTGGAAAGAGTGGGTCCTTTGGCATATCGATTGGCATTACCTCTAGAGTTAGAAAGGATACACAATGTCTTCCATGTGTCCATGTTAAGGAGGTACAGATCTGACCCATCTCATGTGCTATCAGTTGAAGAGATTGAGGTAAATCCAAACCTCTCATATGAGGAAGAACCCATAGAAATTCTGGCTTATGAGGTGAAGCAGCTAAGGAACAAACAGATACACCTGGTTAAAGTGCTGTGGAACCATCATTCAGGCCAGGAAGCTACTTGGGAATGTGAAGAGGATATGAGGAGACAGCACCCACAGCTATTCAGAGACTAATGCCAGGTAAAATTTCGAGACGAAATTTATTTTAAGGGGGGAGATTTGTAATACCCCTATATTCGGTAGTGCGTTCTACTATTCCGGTGACTAGTTTTGTCCGGACAGCTAGGATGCCTAGAACTACACTTAGATATGAGTGAGGAGACATAAAATAATGAAATACAAGAAAAGAAAATACAAGAAAAACAAAGGAAAAATAATAGCAAATAAATGTAACCAAGTTAAACGAGTCGAGAACCCTAGCGATGGGTAACCGCACTGGGATGTCACAGCGTAGACCGTTGACTAGCCCTGGACCGCGAGGAACCCTGGAAAATATTTTTAGGACTTAAATAAATGTCTATTGAAGTATAAATGCCATTAGAAATATCAAATAAAAATTAATTAATTAATTAGTACAAAGAAAAGTGAGAAATCGAAAAACAGACAAAACCCGGTATTACCGAAAAATTGGGAATGTAACCCGAACAGAGGCATTGTGGGCATTTGACACCCCGAGTTGTCTTTTGACCTAAATGTCCATTAAAAATACATGATATTACACTTGGAAAATAGAATAAAAATTAAATTAGTGGTACATAATGTAAATAAAAAAAATGGAGAGTTAAATGTGGGAAAATGAAAGTTAAGATTAAATTAATATTAGATTAAGCTTAGTGCTCCACTCACCCATCAAAGTGGACCATTAACTCACCATTTGGACAGCAGATTCAACTTCATCTTCAAGCCCCCAAACTCAGCCGAAAATGGTGAAAAGAAGTCCACCATTGCCGTCCACCTTAAATGCTCCATGCATGTAAGATTCAAGCTTCTTTCCTTCCACTTTCCTTCATTAAAAGTTGTCCATACACCTTGGGCAATAGATAGGCAACAAGAAGACCAAGTTTTGGAGCGATTTTGAAGAGTTTCCAAAGTGGTAAGTTTTTGTTTTTCTATTATTGTTTCATTAAAGTTTGTAAGGATGTTATGGGTACTTGAATTATGGAGAGATTTTTGAGGTTTGATGTTTAAAGGGGGATGTGTACTTTTGGTAGCCATGGAAACTCCTTGAAGAAAGTTTATTCTTGCTTGTAAATGGTAGATTCAAGGGTTGATTTAATGTTTATGTGTGTAGGAATTAATTTGGGTGATGTATGCTTAGTATATGTGAATGTGTACTTGAATTTGGAAGCTTGGAAATTAATGGACTGTAATGTATGAATCGGCAGCTTGGTTTGGTGAACCATAAGGATGTTATTTCATGTTTGGTTTATGGAATATTAATTTTGAATTGTGATAGTTGTTATGGCAGCTTGGGTATATGTATGATGGTGTGAGGTTGGACATGTAAATGAGCTAGGTTAAGTGATTGAATTGTTGTAATTTGAGCTTGAAAAATTCTGTACTAAATGGTGCATATTGAGGGTGATTGTAAGCTGCCAAAATGACCAACAATATGTTGTGAATTATGTTTAGGTTATGGTACAAACCATAATTGGCATGAATGTGTAGTTTGGTAATTGTTAAAAGTGTCCTTTGATGAGTAATGAACAAAATGCAATAGGGCAGTTTATGTTTTGGACCTAGGACCTTAAGTGTGTGGCTCCAATTGGCATGAGACCAATTGGAGGTGAAACTAGGCACAAAATGTGCCAACTTTCATGAAGGAAGCTTACCAAAATTCTGCTTGTAAGGTAACTTGAAAAGTGACCAAATCCGGATTAGTGCAATTAAGGCCTGAAAATTGACCATTTGGGCAACAGTTAGTGTTTAGGCCATAACTCACTCAAAACAGGTCCAATTGACCTGAAATTTTAACCATGAATATAAGACATATATCTACAAGTCTTATGAAGACACCAAAGCCCAGAAATGACCATAAGCAAGTCAAACAGCTTGCACAAGTTTGGGTCCAAAAACTGGCCGAACCTAAAATGACCTAAAATGACCTAAAGTGACCAATTTTGATGCATTTTGACCAACAATAGTAAAATGACCATAACTTGGTCTACATAACTCAGAATGACCTGAAATTTTGCCCCGCGTGCAATAAGACATTGATCTACAAGTTTGTAGTTTCGACCGAAACTCGAAAACCGAGGGAACTAGGTCGTCCGGCTAGGTCAAACTATTATCCCGAAATCCAGCAAATTGCAATAAAATGCAAAATACATGGAAATGAATTGGGTAACATGTACCAACCCTAAAAGGCTACAAATGTGACATATTAGTAACATTAAAACCTAATTTACCTAGAATACATTGAGGGTCAATATATTAGGTTGACTAAGCAAATAATAGAATTCAGTGAATTAATTATCAAGCATTATCGTTAGAGACAGTTTAAATGAGTACTGAAACACTTCAAATTATGTTTCTCAGTTAGCAAAGATTCAGGGAAAGGGAAGGAAACACAGAGTCAAGGGCAGGAGACAATTATCAGATGTTTGTGCACAACATTTATTTCTTTTGCATTTTTCAATTGAAATAAATTATTACTATTTGTATATTATTGTTTTCAATTATGAAAATGTGTTTGAATGGATACTTATAACTTGAAAAGAATTGTAAATGGTTTGAAACTGTGAAAAATTGTTTGAATGATATTTGATGGATACTTATTGATTGAAAAGCATTGTAAATGGTTTGAAACGACAGCTATCATGTATATTGATTGTATTCCTTGCTAGCCTGTCTAGTGGGACGAATTGAATTCCCTCTCTGGCTAAAGTGTTGAGGTGTGTGCCTGTTGAGGACGAATAGAATGAGTACTCATATTTTTGCTAGTTAGCTATGGTATACCTCATTAGCCATCGGCTTTTGGGACGAATTGAATACCTCATTAGCCATCGGCTCTTGGGACGAATTGAACTTTGGAACATGATTAAGCTGTGTGTGATTTATTGAGATTCATCGTGATATTGTGAAATGGACTTTAAATTCTTATTGACATTCACTGTCTTTTGAATTTAACTATGTTTTGATTATTGGGATTTATTGTGACATTGTGAAATGGAGTTTAAATTCTTTATGACATTCATTGTCTTGAATTTAACTATGGTTTTACGTATCCACTATTTATATGATTTATGATTTGTGATTTAAAGTTGTATTTGGTTAATGTTGTGCACCACTGAGACATTGTCTCAGCGATAGCTTTTCATTGCTGTCACAGGTAGGTAGACTGACAGGGCAGCAAACTAGGCTGCTAGTACATTCAGCAAGAGATCATCGGGTATAATGAGTATACCGTATTTTGCATTTTGTACTGTAATGTATGTTCACTGTATGTATATAGTGTTTTTGGTTTTGAGCAGTTATAAATTAAAATTGTACATTGAAGTTGTAAAAATAAATTATGAGTTATTTTGGATTGTAAAATTTGTACTATATTTCTTTTATCTCAGCCTTTGAAAAATTATTGTGGATTTGAGTTGAGAAACATATTGTGTTGAATTATATTGGAGTTTGAGATTGAGAAATATATTTGAAGTACTTTTTACAAGTTTTTGAAGAACTGTTTTATCCAAAATACAGATGGCACTCTGCCAAAATTTTTACAGAAATTACTAATAATTCAAATGTGTTAGCTGTTTCACTTCAATTCAAAAAGGTCTTTTTTTTTATACATGTAAATAGTGCTCACTACTGTAAAAAGAAATAAAAAAAGTTTTAAAATCCCTTGTAGTGTATTTAATGGGTTATCGGTAGACGAAGTTGGTAATTCATTAGGTATACTACGGGACCATATTATGCCTTATAGAGAGATAGGGTGTGACAGTTCACTTCTAGATTTTAGGGTAGTCTTCAGAGAGCCCTAGGAACTAGATTGAACTTCAGCATAGCATTCCACCCACTGAAAGATGGCCAGTCTGAGAGGGTAATTCATTTAACACCCCTATTTGTATAGCCTGGTATATTTCACTATTCCGGTGATCGGGGTCGGTCTGGACAATTAAGGAGATTAGAACCACACTTAAGACAACTAGAGAAGCCATAAACACAAATAATTAGTAATTGTCAATTAGTTAAGTATAAATAAGAAAAACAGAACCTAAGAAGTTAAACGGGCCGAGAGTCACAGCGATGGGTGACCTTCTCGGGAATGACTGCAAAGTCATTTTGAACTCAAATTTTGAATCGTAAAATGTGATGCCGCGGTCCTTAGGACCCTTATAAACACAGTGGAAAAGAGAAAATCACAAAAAAGAACTGTTAAGCCAGTCAAATAATTAGGTCAGGGAGCTAGAAGAAATATTAGATTATTTGTAAACCGGGATGAACCGGCGATGGGCAGTTTGGTCAATTGACCCCGAGAGCTGACTCCTGACCTAACTGTCAAATAAAATCGGAGAAAAGAAAACTTCAGGATCGAGAATTAAATTAAAGAACTAATAGAAAAATAAATAGAAAAAAAAAGAAAGAGAAAAGTCAAAAGGTGATGACATAATGCATGACCTCATGCATGATGCCATAAAGAATAAAATTAATTTATTTACTTATTTGGATTTTTGGTCTTCCTAAAGAGATAGAAGATAAAAGAAAAGAAAAGAAAAGAAAAGAAAAGAAATTAAAAGCCTCATCTTCCTCAAAGTGCCGCCTCCCATCCTTCTCTCTCCCTTACCATTGCAAATCTCATTTAAAGCTTGCTTCAAGCTTTGAAACCATTATTAAACCCCAAATTCTCCCATACTTGCTTCACAAAAACTTGATTTAATCACTTGAGAGGAAGATTGATCATCAAAGAATTGAAGAAAATTGAGAGGAAGTGAAAGTTCAAAGACACCTAACAAGGTTATTAATGCAAACTTCAAGTTTTTAGTTTAATTGGTATATGTATAACATCAAGAACATAGAAACAAACTTAAAATGAAAAGAAAAATTGGTTGAGAGACTAAACTGATTTTTGGCCAGCTTGGTTATGAGGATGATTTGCATGAATTGAATGGTTTGAAAGGGGTATATAAACCTTAGTTAGTTGAATGATTATGGTTAAAGGCATGGAATCAAGTAAATGCAAAAATTAGTATGAATTAGGGTTTGGACATTAGGCTTTCGAGACTAAAAATGTGAAGAAGTGCTAAATCATGTCTTTGACATAGTTTAAGGAAAGAAATGGTCATTTGTGACCTAATTAAGTGTGTTAGAAGTGTTTGAATCAAAGCCAAATTCGGATTGGGTATGCACCATGACCAAAAGTCAACTTTGAGGGACCAAAAATGGAATTTTACAAGTCCAATTGGCATGAGACCAATTGGGAATGAAAACAGGTACTAAATGACACAATTTTCATTTAGGAAGCATGCCCAAAAAGTGACTAAAACCTAGTGAACAAATTGACCAAAGTTGAGAAATCACAGTCAGCCTCTGCACAAACTAACCAAATGAATAGTATTTGTTTATTTGGTCATAACTCAAGGTAGGCAAGTCAAAATGACCTGAAATTTTACCAGTGGTTAGACGGAATATAGTCCTAAAACTTTCATGAAGAATACCAACCCAAATTATGCCATTAACCCAATCAAATTACTGAAGAAAGTTGAGTCACTAAATCTACAAAACTGCAGATTTTCCATATGAACAGTAAAGTTTTAATGACTATAACTCTCTCTAGAAAACTCCGATTTAGGCGATTATTCAACCGATGGAAACCTAATACATAGTAGAACATTTCATATGAAGAAAATTAGACCAAATTATGGACTTAACTTGATCAAATTGCTGAACGAAGTTGGAGCAATAAATCTGCAAAACTAAAATCTGCAGCATGAACAGTAACTGTATTTTGGCTATAACTTGAGCTACAAAACTCCAATTGGGGTGATTCAAAAAGGAGAATAAACTTAAGACAATAGAGAACATTTTATATGAAGAAAGTTTTGCCAAATTCCAATAGTAAAAGGACTAATGAAACAGTGCAATTTAGGACTCCAAAACTGAAAATTGGCAATTTTGCCTAAAAGACCTAAGTTTTGAGAAAATGACCAAAACCAACAAATTTAGTGACCAAACTGTGGTATGTGGGTGAAGTTGGAGTTCCCATACCTATTAAGCCTTAGAAAGTCAACAATTTGACTTGAATAGTATAAAAAATAGTAACCCGAAACACAAAATTTCAAGAACGTCGAGTTTAGCATGTTAGAGCTAGGTAAAAGTGAAGCTAAATTTATTTTGGATTTATATTAAGTTCTAGTATTGAGACATTGTGAAATTGTGTGTTTCAGATGGAAAGAATACCGGGAAAGAACCTGAGGAACCGAGTCGAGGCCAAGAGGCGACTCGCTTGAGGTTTGTGCACAACGTGTAATTTTTGTAAATTATTTGCTGCATATTGTTTTGAATGATTTGAAAAAGTGAATTAAGACATTATTTATGATGCTTTGATCGAAATTATTGAAAGTTATTGTGTATATTGAAATGACAATGTTTAGCAAATTGTTAAGATAAGTTTTGAAACCACAGTGTTATGACCATATATTTGAACAACTCACTAGCATGACTAGTGGGGGTAATTAGTTTCGAATTTTGATTCCTTCTCTGGATAAGTGTTGAGGTGTGCCAGTAGAAGAGGATGTGAATGGATATCCATATATTTGAGCTAGCTAGCCTTGTGATGTGATTTCTCTTTAGCCTCTGGCTATTGAGATTCTATTTATTTCGAATGGCATGATCTAACTGTGGGTTTTATGAAATGTGATTTGATACTTCAAAATGAAATTGTTTGGGATTAAAATCTCATAATGCATTATTTGTATTAAATACTCATGTTCAGTGAAATTTTTAAATAAATGTGATTTAAGTTCTGCATAAAGATTATTTTAGTATGTTGTGCACCACTGAGTCCTAGTACTCAGCGATAGCTTCTATTGCTGTCGCAGATACAGAGACTAGAGGAGCAGCAAACTGAGCTGCTAAGGATTAAAGATCATTCAGCTTGAAGTTATCGGGTATAATTTATACCCTAATTGTGAATATTTCTTTTGATGTATGTATTGCATATAAAAGTATGGATATGTAAATGGGTCTTGAGCAGCTTGTACAAAATTTGTATGAAGTTTGTGATAAAGTTTAGTTTGTATTTCTTTTGATGTAAATTTTGTAAGGATGTATATAAATTGTTTTGTCTCTAATGAAAAATGAGTGGAACTATTTTATTTAATTTGAATGAAATATATTGCTAGTATTTTGAGGATTATTGAATTTTTTACTTGAGAAATTGATTGAAATGATTATGGAGTTGTTGAAATGGATTGAGTTTGATTGTGAAATTGAAGTAGTTGTTGAGAAAACATTTTTAGAAGTGCTTTTTACAGGTATTTGAAGAATTGTTTTCTCAAAGTATAAACGAAACTCTGTCAAAATTTTTATAAAATTTGTGGAAAAATAAAATGGGCCAAAAGTTTTAACTAGTTTTTAATTTCAATTAAATATTTTAAATACCTATTAGAAAACGCTCACCACTTATCAAATATAAGAAAATTGTTTTAAAATCCCTTGTAGGGTACTTAATGAGTTATCGGTAGATGAAGTGCGGTAGTTTATTAGGTATTATACGAGATCATGTTATGCCTTACAGAGGGGTAAGGTGTGACATGTTTTAGTGGTATCAGAGCAAATTTTTTTTGAATTATGTTTTAACTTGAGAATTTGTGTCTTTCTTTGTTAAGTACAACTGCTTAATGTCCATAATTGTTACGTACAGTGCATTACATCATGAATATGAACTAACGGAGGGAAATCTCCTTGTGTTACTTATTCAGGAGATACCCTAACTTCAGACTGAGATAGAAGAAGGGGATCGCTCAGTTGAGCAGTCTGTTGAAGCTGAGGCACAAGGGGAAGCCCGAGCTTTACAGAATGTCAGTGGATCTGTAGCACCAGCCCCGTATATGCCACAATTTCCTGCACAGTTTGCACAGCAGATGGCAGCAATGTTTCAACAAATGGCTGGGGGTATGCCTGCTCAAGCTCCACCTCAGACACCTATGGCACAACCACTGCCTCCAGCCAAACATGTGACACCCCTTACCCGTGTACAGTATACCCGAGTAAGTAATGCCACACGGTGTACTGGCACACTCTAATATACCTTACTTAATTTGTGTCATGCTTTTGAAGCTAATTTATGAAATATGATTTATTTAAGCCATTTATTAAAAATTATTATTTATTTGGGGTTCCGAAAATTTTAAAGAAAATCCGGCGGAGTACCGGCTAAAAATGGAGAAAACAGTTCTTCGGAACCTGTTAAAAACACTTCCAAATAATTTCCAAACAATCACATCTTCAATTTATCAACAAAATCTCAATATTAAGATCTCAACAACATTTCAATTCCAGTTCTCAATCATCCATCACATGTGATGATCACATATAAATCACAAATAAACATTTACATTTCCATTCACAAGTACAATTTTCATAATTTACATAAACATCAATATACATTACACAAGTTTAATTACATATGAGAAAAACAAAGTTAAGTTACAAAATGTCAAAATGACACCTAATGTCCTACCAATGCACTGCAGAAGTTGAGGTGACACGGACACTGTGCAGGACTGCAGGATGGACTCACCCAGTCTGCGGTCTACTGGGCTCACGATCTGTATCTCCAGTACCTACGCGGGGCAAAAGCAACGCGCTAAGCAATAATGCTTAGTGGTGCAATAGTATAATAAAAGAAAATAGCAAGAAATTAAATGTGTAGTGAATGTATATGTTTTATTTGTTTGGTATTTGTATATCATTTACTTTGTTCACTTTTATTCATTTGGTTGCCCCAAGTAACCTACACTAGACGACTGGACTGGATAACGGGTAAACTGGCACTGGGTATCTAATACCTCGGGCCGTCACACCATCGGTCGCATATGCATCACCCGGCAAATGCAACGACTACCAAGTCAGAATAATCTCAGGCACAAGGCCAAGTCTCAATGCAAAGTCAGAATGGCTAAAAGCCATGAAATCATAGATTGGCATTTTTGCCATGTGCAGTACTGCTAACTGAGCCCTATTGGCATGCCAAACTACCCAAACCAATCATGTTAGGTATACTAGGGCATTTGAAACTTTTAAATTCTTCAATTTGTGCATTTCAAGTTTTGGGGTTACTATTCACCTCATGGGTCAACAAAAATGTTGACTTTTGGATAGAAAATATGTGTATTGGTTTTAACACCCCAAACATACCACATTTTGTATTTAAAACTTATTGGAATTGATTGCCATTTCCATTCCTCAACTTAAATCTAGGAGGGCAGAATTTTCAGTTTTGGAGACCCAACTTTACTATTCCATTGGGCCCTGTTACAGTGGGAATTTGAAGAAATGGCAAACATGAAAGTTGTTCCTTATTTTGTCTAGTTGAATTTCCTTTTTTGAATCACTCCATTTGGAGTTTTTTAGCTCCAGATATGGTCCAAAAACCACAGCTGGCCGGATTACCATTCTGCAGAAATTACCATATCTATAGTAACATGAACAGTGACTGCCATTGCCATTTGGTTTAGGTTCTGGCCATAATTTGGGGTAGGTTCCTTCATGAAAGTTGTTTGTCTATGTCTTAAATTATTTCTGTAAAAATTTCAGGTCAATTGACCAAATCTACAGTGAGTTATGGCCAAATGAACAGTTACTGTTCATTTGGTCAATTCTGCAGGGGCTGTTGCAGGGTGTCCGGATTGGGGCCAAGTTTTGGTCCTCTTGATTTGGTCTTTTGGGCATGGTTTCTTCAGCAAAAATGTGCCATTATAAGCCTAGTTTCATTTCCAATTGGCCAAACACTAATTGGACTAACATAGCCAAAGTTATGGCTGTGTAATTGGACTGAAATCTCAGTCCATTGCTGCTGTCCATAGGCAGCATAGTCATTCCCTTTTTCCATGCTATTTTTCAGTCCATATTATGGTCAAATCTCCTCAAATGGTCACTAATTGACAATTAATATGTCCTCTAACAATTTCATAAGCCAAATCAATTTTCACTCCCCAAAACCCTAGCTTCCAATCCATGAATCATGCACTACATCCCAATTAAGGTCATCAATCATTCATATGTCATTATCTAAGCTTGTATTTAGATTTTAGCCCAATAAAACTCATCAATTCCTCATCCTATAAGTGTTGGCCAAAATTTGCTTCTCAATTTCACACATGAGTTTCTTCAATTTATTAATTATTTATTCATATTCAAACTAAATTTCAATAAATAAACAAGATTAGGAAGTTAATATGCACTAACCTCACTTAGGAGCTTTTCTCCCTTCCTCAAAGTCTTGGTTTCCTTTTCTTTTTGCTCCCACAATAATCACCAAGATGATAGAATGAATTTTTGTGTTGGTAATTAGGGTTTTTAGTGGAAGAAAGCTAAGAAAGATGAAGGATGAAAGGTTGTTAATGGTGGAATGGGTAAGGGTGAGTGGGTGGCGTGAAGAAGAAGAGAGGGAGCTGGTTTTGGGTTTCTAGAATTCTGCCTCATTACCCATTTTTATTTCATTTTAATGGACTTGCTTAAATTTGATTGGCCAATACACTTTTAATTACCTAAGCATGACATCATAATTCCCAATTTAGCTCCTTTTTCTTTCTTTTCTTTTCTATCAAGTTTCAATTTAATTTCTAGTAATGTTTATTCATATTTTATGTCATATTAATTATTTACTCAACTGGACAAGTCGGCCAAAAATCACCTCTGAAGGCAAAATGACCAAAATGCCCTCCGTTTGGCTTAACGAGTCAAAATTGTCTGTACCGATTGAAATATTTTTCTAGGTATTTTCTTGGCATTCTAATGCCATAGGAACCTCAATGACCCTTCTCTGGAGTCCCAAAAATTATTTTATAATTTTTCCCCCGGGTCTAGGGCTCCTCATTGCGAGAACCGCAACTTCCCTCCGGTTACCCATCGCTTGGGCACCGGCTCGTTTTACTTGGTTGTATTTTATTTCTAAAATTTTTGCTAAGTGTTTCTTATTAATATTTGAGTTAATTATGGTCCCTCACTTAAGTTTAATTATTTTTCCGGACGTTCTAGCTGTCCGGACTGACACCGGTCACCGGAACAGTAGAATGTACGGAATGATTACCGGGAGGGTGTTACAAAACAGTATGACAAATTACTGAAGTATGTTGCCGCAGAATTTAATGGTACAGTGGACCCTTTAGAGGCAGAGCAATGGCTTGAAAGAATGGATAGAGTATTTAAGAAGCTGCACTGCCAAGATGAACTGAAGTTTGAATAATCTGTGTCGCTACTGCAAGGGGATGCGTATGATTGGTGGAAGACCATCCCCCACAGCTTAGCTGAACCACCAGTGCTGACCTGGGATGACTTCATCAAAGAGTTCAAACAGAAATACATCCCAGATGCATATGTTGATCAGAAGTTACAAGAGTTTCTGAGTTTAAAACAAGGCAACAGATCGGTGGCAGAGTATGAGAGGGAGTTCTCTCGCTTAAGTCATTATGCTAGGAGTCTCCTAACTACCAGCAAGGCAAGGTGCAAGAGATTTGAGATGGGTTTGAAGCCCAGCATAAGGATGCAAGTTGTGGGATTTCGACACAGCAACTTCTCAGAGCTCATGTCTCAAACACTTGAGTTGGAAAGAATAGAATCAGAAGCAACCCCAGTGAAAGAAAAATCAGAAAAAGTTGAGAAATCAGAAAAAGACAAGGGGGAAAAGTCAGTAGAGCCGAGTTCTGGTGGTACCTCTAGAAAGAAAAAGAAGTTTAGTTGACCCAGCAGGGGTCGAGGTGCAAGATTTGGTAGGGGCAGATTTTCTGGACAGAGACCCCCTAGGTCTGGTCAGCAGTGGAGCAGGGGTTCACATTCTGCCCGCCCCTGTGAGACTTGTGGCAAGATTCATGGGGGGGAATGCTATTGGGCCACTGGAGCCTGCTTTAACTGTGGAGGCAAGGGCCATATAGCTAAAGACTATACTAGTGCTCCGAGATATGGTCCAGTTCCTACTACTGCCGAGGGATCTATTCAAAGTCCTGCTCCGAGAGGTTCACAGTCAGTTGGCAGAGGAAGAGGCAGGGGTAGAGGCACTGCTTCAGGCAGTCAGGGCACCATTGGTCAATCAGCACAAGGAAGTGCTTCAGCAAGAGTTTACACGATGAGACAGCGAGAAGAGGCTGAGACTTCCGACGTGGTAGCTGGTACATTCTCTATCTCTGATCAAGAAATATTTGTATTGTTTGATCCGGGTTCAACCCATTCATATGTTAGTGCTAGCATAGTTAGTTCACTTGCTGTTCCATGTGTGCAAATGGGTTTTGAAGTGCTAGTAACTAGTCCATTAGGACAAGAGGTCCGGGTCAACAGAATATATAGAGACTGTCCTTTGGTGATCTAAGGCCATGTTTTCCTACCAGACTTGATTGAAATGCCCTTCAGAGAGTATGATATCATCTTGGGCATGGATTGATTAGCCAGGCATCATGCGATGATTGACTGTAGACTGAAGACAGTCACTTTTGGCCCTCAGTACAGTGATGTGGTAATACATGGGGAGAGGCATTTACTGCTATCAAACATCATTTTGGCTGCACTAGCCAGAAGGATGATAAGAAAGGGGTGTAAAGCATACTTAGCACATGTAATAGACACCCAAGTGGGGAGCCCAGCACTAAGGGACATCCCTACTGCATGTGACTTTTTGGATGTGTTTCCTGATGAATTGCCAGGATTACCTCTAGAAAAAGAGGTGCAATTTGAGATTGATGTTATGCCTGGTGTGGACCCAATCTCCATAATGCCATATAGAATGGCACCTGCAGAATTGAAAGAGTTAAAAGTGCAGTTGCAAGAATTGCTTGACAAGGGCTTTATCCGCCCTAGTGTGTCACCTTGGGGAGCGCCAGTGTTGTTTGTTAAGAAGAAGGATGGCACTCTCCGCTTGTGTATTGATTATCGGCAGTTGAATAAGGTGACAATAAAGAACAGATACCCATTGCCCCACATTGATGACTTGTTTGATCAGTTAAGGGGTGCAGCTGTGTTCTCCAAAATTGATCTGAGATCAGGTTATTATTAGCTGAAAGTATAAGAGCAGAGTATTCCTAAAACTGCCTTCAGAACCCGCTATGGCCATTATGAGTTCCTAGTCATGCCATTCGGGTTAACTAATGCTCCGACTGCTTTTATGGATCTGATGAACACTATCTTCAGACCATACCTCGATCAGTTTGTTGTGGTATTCATAAATGATATATTGGTCTATTCGAGGAATGCAGAAGAGCATGATAGACATCTGCGGATTGTACTGCAGACTTTAAGGGAGAAACAACTATATGCCAAATTGTCGAAGTGTGAATTTTGGCTGAAAGAAATATCTTTCTTGGGGCATGTAGTATCAGAAGAGGGCATTAAGGTAGATCCAAGTACGATAGAAGCTGTCCTTAATTGGAGGCCACCTAGAAATGTCACAGAGGTTCACAGTTTTCTGGGTTTAGCTGGATACTACCGTCGATTTGTAAAGGGATTTTCCATGTTGGCATCTCCATTGACTAAGCTACTCCGAAAAGATGTAAAATTTCAGTGGACAGATAAATGCCAATAGAGTTTTGATGAATTGAAAAGATGTTTGGTTGAAGCTCCAGTCTTGACTTTACCTACACCGGGTAAAGAATACACCATTTACAGTGATGCTTCTCATAATGGGTTAGGCTGTGTATTGATGCAAGATCGAAATGTCATTGCTTATGCATCATGCTAGCTGAAACCGCATGAGAGGAATTATCCAACTCATGATTTGGAGCTTGCAGCTATTGTGTTTGCTCTTAAGATCTGGAGACATTATTTGTATGGAGAAAAGTGTTACATCTACACAGATCATAAGAGTTTGAAGTATTTGGGCACCCAGAAAGAGTTGAATTTAAGACAGAGGAAATGGTTAGAGTTGATAAAAGACTATGACTGCCTGATAGACCATCAGCCAGGGAAAGCTAATGTTATAACTGATGCCTTAAGTCGCAAGACTATGGCAAGTCTACAAGTTACTCCTTTATCTTTGGTACATGAGTTAAGATCATTGCACGCCAGCTTAGAGATTAATGATGATGGGCAGACAGCAGTTGCATGGCATGTACAGCCAGTGTTGATTGATCAGATTAGAATGGCTACTCAGAATGATCAGATGTATCAGAAGCTGATGGAAGAAGTCCGACAGGGCAAGAAACCAGAATTCTCAATCAGAAATGATGGTCTATTGCTACATCGGGGAAGAATGTGTGTTCCTAATGATGTTGATTTGAGGCAGATCATTTTGAAGGAAGCACATGAGTTTCCTTTTGCCATGCACCCTGGTGGCACAAAAATGTATAGAGGGCTAAAGGAGCATTACTGCTGGATGGGTATAAAAAGAGATGTGGCAGAGTTTGTTTCCAAATGCCTAACTTGTCAGTAAGTAAAGGCAGAGCATCAAGTTCCCACTGGGTTGTTACATCCACTGCCAATACCAGAATGGAAATGGGAAAGAATAACGATGGATGTTGTGATGGGACTTCCAAGGGCACAAAAGAGTCATGATGCAGTTTGGGTCATTATTGACAGACTGACCAAGTTTGCTCATTTTCTGCCAGTCCGGATGGACTACAGTTTAGAAAGATTGGCTAAGTTGTACATTGATGAGATTTTGAGACTACATGGAGTGCCAGTATCCATCATATCAGACAGAGATTGTCACACCCTACCCCTCTGTAAGGCATGACATGATCCCATAGTATACCTGATGAATTACCATCTCCGTCTACTGATAACCCATTAAATACACTACAAGGGATTTTAAAAACTTTTCTTACTTCTTTTACAGTGGTGAGCACTATTTACAGGTGTTAAAGACTTTGGTGAACTGAAGTGAAACAACTAACTCATTTGATTTATTTGGAACATCTGTAAAAATTTTGGCAAGGTGCCATTTGTATTTTGGACAAAACAGTTCTTCAGAAAACCTGTAAAAAGCACTTCAATTATTTTCCAAATCTCAACTCCAACATTTTTCTCAATACAACACATTTCTCAACTCAATTCCATAGAAATTTTTCAAAGTCTGAGATAAGGAAATATAATACAATTTTTATAAGTCAAATAACTCATAATAAATTTACAACTTCAAGGTACAATTTAAATTTACAACTGCTCAAAACCAAAAACAAAATGTACATACAGTGTCATACATTACAGTACAAAATGCAAAATATTGGTATACTCATTATACCAGGTAATCCCTCGCTGGATGTATATGCAGCCTAGTCTGCTGCCCTGTCTATCTCTCTACCTGCGACAGCAATAAAAAGCTATCGCTGAGACAATGTCTCAGTGGTGCACAACATTAACCAAATACAATTTTAAATCACAATTCATAAATCATATCAATAGTGGATACTTAAAACCATAGTTAAATTCAAGACAATGAATGTCATAAGGAATTTAAACTCCAATTCACAAATTATCAAAATTCATAATAACACAATTTAGTCAAATAGCTTAAGAATACCGTATTGCCAATTCATACACAATTTGATCAAATTACTGAATAACACAGTTTTTCCAATCAATGACACAATTTGATCAAATAACTGAATAATATCGTTTTGCAAATCAATAACACAATTCGATCAAATAACTGAACAATACAATGTTGCCAATCAATAACACAATTTAGGTCATGACACAAATTTTTCCATATATGTCGTGTTGTACACCACGACAAGACATACTCACCCCAATAATCGAAATCAATGAGGGAGGAAGCTAGCTATCTAATGAGTACTCATCCATACTCACCTCAGACTGGGAAGTCAAAGAGGGAGGAACATAATCATACTCACCCTGCATCGATAAGTCAAAGAGGGAGGAATAATCACACTCACCCCATTAATGGAGGAGGAACATAATATCCGTGTCATGCCAATTGTGAGTCAAAACAATTCCAAACATTTTATTCAAATGATCCGTAAGAATCCAGTAAATTTCCAAAGTTATAATTTCATTCACAAAATGGCAACACAATTCGTAATTCACTTCACTTTCCACAAAAACCATTTACAGTGCTTTTCAATCAATAAGTATCCATCAATATCATTCAAACAATTTTTCACAGTTTCAAACCATTCACAATGTTTTTCAATTAATAAGTGTCCACCAAACACATTTTCACAATTTAAAACAATAATATACAAATAGTCATAATTTATTTCAATTGAAAAATTCAAAAGAAACAGTTGTTGTGCACAAACCTCTGATATTTGTCTCCTGGTCCTGACTCAGTATTTCTTTCCCTTTTGCTGAGTCCTTGTTAACTGAGAAACACAATTCGAAGTGTTTCAGTACCAAATTAAATTGTCTGTATCGATGGTGTTTAGTAAATAATGCACTGAACTCAATTATTCACTTAATTACCTAATATACCGACCCTCGATGCGTTTTAGGTAAATTAGGTTTTAGTGTCGTTAATATGTCACACTCGATAGGGTTTTAGGTTTGGTATGTTTTACCAAAGTCATTTCCTTGCTTAGTGCACTTTAATGCAAATTGCTGGATTCCAGGATACTGGTTTGACCTAGCCGGACGGCCTAGTTCCCTCGGTTTTCGGGTTTTGGTCAAAACTACAAACATGTAGATCTAGGTCTTATTGCACGCGGGGCAAAATTTCAGGTCAATCCGAGTTAAGTAGACCAAGTTATGGTCATTATACTATTGCTGGTCAAATGGTATCATTTTAGATCAATTTTTGGTCAATTTGGTCAACTTTGGTTCGGCCAGTTTTTGGACTCGAACTTGTGCAAGATTTTTGACTTGCTTCTAATCATTTCTGGGTTTTGGTGTCTTCATAAGACTTGTAGGTATGGATCTTAACTATTCTTGGTCAAAATTTCAGGTCAATTGGACCTGGTTTGAGTGAGTTATGGCCTAAACACTCACTGCTGCCCAATTGGTCATTTTTCAGGTCCTAATTGCACCTAATCCGAATTGGTCATTTTTTTAGGTCACCTTGCAAGCAGAATTTTGGTATGTTTTCTCAATGAAAGTTGGCACATTTTGTGCCTAGTTTCACCTCCAATTGGTCTCATACCAATTGAGGTTACACATTTAAACTTATTGGTCTGTTTGCACACTGCCCTCTATATGTCTTTCAAACCCCAATTCAAACACACATTTAACTTGCTCTACTTTAAATCCCCATACCTAATTCTGATTTTATACCATTCCATATTCATTTATCACTTCTTACTATGGTCAATTTGGACAGAATACAAACATTCTCAATACATCAAATACAACCCTAAACCACAAAGTCCAAATTTAGCAATATATGTACATAAATACACCTAATCATTACATATAATCTCCACTACTAATTTACATATACATTCATCAATTCTTCTATGTCAACATTCTGCCAACACTTCCATCAATACATACAATTATTCAAGGGTTCCCAAGCTGCCGAAATCTTCTTCAACACCACATTGCCCTACAATCCATCAATTCTCATCCAAGTGCCAAAATCACCATATATATGTGAAACAATTCATTAGGATATTAATTTACCATGATCAACATTATTTCTCATCAATTATATGCATAATAAATCATCAAATGTGTGACCCCATGGCTGTCCAAAAATGGCTATCTCAATAACTATTTAAACTTCAAAATTTCCTTCACAAAACTAACACCCATAACATAAACATAAAGTTTAACAAGGAAATTCTCAAAAATGTAAACTTACCTTTGTTTGTAACTTGCTAAACCTTCACCAAACTTCTCAAATTTGGTATCAATATCTTCCTTGTGATGTGTAGACAAAGTTTAATGAAGAACCCTAGGTGATTTGGGGTTGAAATGAGGGATTAGATGAGCTTGGAGAAAATGTTAATGGTGGACTTATCCTTTTCTCAATTCGGCAATGTTGGGAGAATTGGAGAAGATGAAGAATTCAGATGGCATTTTTGACTTACACCTGCACCATTACATGTTTAATTTATTCATTAGTGGACCACTCACCCATTTAACAATATAATAAGCTTAAATGTGTTATTTACACATTTTTCACTCCATTTTTGGCTATTTGTATTAGGTACCACTAAATTAATTTTTCATTTCATTTTCTAAGTGTAATATTATTTATTTTTAATGGACATTTAGGTCAAAAGACAATTCGGGATGTTAAATGACCATAATGCCCCTGTTCGGGTTACGTTCCCGATTTTTCGATATTACCAGGTTTTGTCTGTTTTTTGATTTCTCACTTTTCTTTGTACTATTTATTTAATTTTTCTTTGATATTTCTAATGATATTTATTCTTCAACAAGGGTCTATTTATGTCCCAAAAATGTTTTCCGTGGTTCCATGATCCAGTAGATCAACGGTCCACGCCGTGACTTCCCTGCATGTCACCCATCGCTAGGTTTCTACCGCTTAACTTGATCACATTTCTTTGCTATTATTTTTCCTTTATTTTTCTTGTATTTTCTTTTCTTGTATTTCATTATTTTATGTCTCCTCACTCACATTGAAGTGTGGTTCTAGGCATCCTAGCTATCCGGACAACACTGGTCATCGGAATAGCAGAACGCACTACCGAACTTAGGGGTGTTACAGAGATCCTAGGTTCACTTCTAGATTCTGGGGTAGTCTTCAGAGAGCCCTAGGAACTAGATTGAACTTCAGTAATGCATTCCACCCACAGACAGATGGCCAGTCTGAGAGGGTAATTCAGATCTTGGAGGACATGCTACAGGCTTGTGTGATTGAGTTTGAGCGCAGTTGGGACACACACTTGCCTTTGATTGAGTTTGCTTACAACAACAGCTACCAATCAAGCATTGGAATGCCTCCATATGAAGCTTTGTATGGTAGAAAATGTAGAACGTCGTTGTGTTCGGATGATGTGGGTGAAAGAAAGATGATTGGACCCGAAATTGTTCAGCAACCTGAGGAAAAGATCAGAGTAATCAGAGATCGACTTAAGACTGCATCAGACCGTTAGAAGTCCTACATTGATATGAAGAGAAGGGATATTGAGTATGCAGTAGGTGAGAAAGTATTCCTTAAGGTTTCTCCTTGGAAGAGAATTATGAGATTCGGTAGAAAGGGGAAACTGAGTCCTCGTTTTATCGGGCCATATGAGGTTCTGGAAAGAGTGGGTCCTTTGGCATATCGGTTGGCACTACCTCCAGAGTTGGAGAAGATACATAATGTTTTCCATGTATCGATGTTGAGGAGGTATCGATCAGACCCATCTCATGTACTACCAGTAGAGGAAATTGAAGTGAATCCAAACTTCACATATGAAGAAGAACCCATACAGATTCTGGCTTATGAGGTGAAACAGCTACGGAACAAGCAGATACCATTAGTAAAAGTGTTGTGGAACCATCATTCGGGCCAGGCTACTTGGGAACAAGAGGAGGACATGAGGAGACAGCACCCACAGCTGTTCAGAAATCGATACCAGGTAAAATTTCGAGACGAAATTTATTTAAGGGGGGAGAATTGTAACACCCCTATTTGTATAGCCTGGTATATTTCACTGTTCCGGTGACCGGGGTCGGTTCGGACAATTAAGGGGATTAGAACCACGCTTAAGACAACTAGAGAAGCCATAAACACAAATAATTATTAATTGTCAATTAGTTAAGTATAAATAAGAAAAACAGAACATAAGAAGTTAAACGAGCCGAGAGTCACAGTAATGGGTGACCTTCTCGGGAACGACTGCGAAGTCATTTTAAACTCAAATTTCGAACCGTAAAATGTGACGCCGCGGTCCTTAGGACCCTTATAAACATAGTGGAAAAGAGAAAATAATGAAAAAGAACTGTTAAGCCAATCAAATAATTAGGTTAGGGAGCCGGAACAAATATTGGATTATTTGCAAATCGGGATGAACCGGCGAGGGGCAATTTGGTCAATTGACCCCGAGAGCTTACTCCTGACCTAACTATCAAATAAAATCGGAGAAAAGAAAACTTCGGGATTGAGAATTAAATTAAAGAACTAATAGAAAAATAAATAGAAAAAAAAAAGAAAGAGAAAATGAAAAAGTCAAAAGGTGATGACATCATGCATGACCTCATGCATGATGCCATAAAGAATAAAATTAATTTATTTACTTATTTAGATTTTTGGTCTTACTTATTTAGTTTAATTAGTGTATGTATAGCATCAAGAACATAGAAACAAACTTAAAATGAAAAGAAAAATTAGTTGAGAGACTAAACTGATTTTTGGCCAGCTTGGTTATGAGGATGATTTGCATGAATTGAATGGTTTGAAAGGGGTATATAAACCTTAGTTAGTTGAATGATTATGGTTAAAGGCATGGAATCAAGTAAATGCAAAAATTAGTGTGAATTAGGGTTTGGACATTAGGCTTTCGGGACCAAAATTGTGAAGAAGTGCTAAATGATGTCTTTGACATAGTTTAAGGAGAGAAATGGTCATTTGTAACCTAATTATGTGTGTTAGAAGTGTTTGAATCAAAGCCAAATTCAGATTGGGTATGCACCATGACCAAAAGTCAAATTTGAGGGACCAAAAATGGAATTTTACAAGTCCAGTTGGTATGAGACCAATTGGGAATGAAAATAGGCACTAAATGACACAATTTTCATTTAGGAAACATGCCTAAAAAGTGACTAAAACCTAGTGAACAAATTGACCAAAGTTGAGAAATCACAGTCTGCCTCTGCACAAACTGACCAAATGAATAGTGTTTATTCATTTGGTCATAACTCGAGCTAGGCAGGTCAAAATGACCCAAATTATGAAGAACACCAACCCAAATTATGCCATTAACCCAATCAAATTACTGAACAAAGTTGAGTCACTGAATCTGCAGAACTGCAGATTTGCCATATGAACAGTAAAGTTTTAATGGCTATAACTCTCTCTAAAAAACTCCAATTTAGGTGATTCTTGAACTGATGGAAACCTAAGACGTATTAGAACATTTCATATGAAGAAAATTAGACCAAATTATGGACCTAACTTGATCAAATTGCTGAACGAAGTTGGAGTAATAAATCTGTAGAACTAAAATCTGCAGCATGAACAGTAACTGTATTTTGGCTATAACTTGAGCTACAAAACTCCAATTGGGGTGATTCAAAAAGGAGAATAAACTTAAGACAATAGGGAACATTTTCTATGAAGAAAGGTTTGCCAAATTCTAACAGTAAAAGGACCAATGAAACAGTGCAACTTAGGACTCCAAAACTGAAAATTGGCAATTTTGCCTAAAAGACCTAAATTTTGAGAAAATGAGCAAAACCAACAAATTTAGTAACAAAAATATGGTATGTGGGTGAAGTTGGAGTTCTCATACCTATTAAGCCTTAGAAAGTCAACAATTTGACTTGAATAGTGTAATAAATAGTAACTCAAAATACAAAATTTCAAGAACGTCGAGTTTAGCGTGTTAGAGCTAGGTAAAAGTGAAGCTAAATTTATTTTCGATTTATGTTAAGTTCTAGTACTGAAACATTGTGAAATTGTGTGTTTCAGTTGGAAAGAATACCGGGAAAGAACCCAAGGAACCGAGTCGAGGCCAAGAGGCGACTCGCTTGAGATTTGTGCACAACGTGTAATTTTTGTAAATTATTTGCTGCATATTGTTTTGAATGATTTGAAAAAGTGAATTAAGACATTATTTATGATGCTTTGATTGAAATTGTTGAAAGTTATTGTGTATATTGAAATGACAATGTTTAGCAAATTGTTAAGATAAATTTTGAAACCACAGTGTCATGACCATATATTTGAACACCTCACTAGCATGACTAGTGGGGATAATTTGTTTCGAATTTTGATTCCTTCTCTGGAGAAGTGTTGAGGTGTGCCAGTAGAAGAGGATGTGAATGGATATCCATATATTTGAGCTAGCTAGCCTTGTGATGTGATTTCTCTTTAGCCTCTGGCTATTGAGATTCTATTTGTTTCGAATGGCATGATCTAATTGTGGGTTTTATGAAATGTGATTTGATACTTCAAAATGAAATTGTTTGGGATTAAAATCTCATAATGCATGATTTTTATTTAATACTCATGTTCAGTTAAATTTTTGAATAAATGTGATTTAAGTTCTGCATAAAGATTATTTTAGTATGTTGTGCACCACTGAGTCCTAGTACTCAGCGATAGCTTCTATTGCTGTCGCAGATACAGAGACTAGAGGAGCAGCAGACTGAGCTGCTAAGGATTAAAGATCATTCAGCTTGAAGTTATCGGGTATAATTTATACCCTAATTGTGAATATTTCTTTTGATGTATGTATTGCATATAATTTATACCCTAATGAAAAATGAGTGGAACTATTTTATTTAATTTGAATGAAATGTATTGCTAGTATTTTGAGGATTATTGAATTTTGAACTTGAGAAATTGATTGAAATGATTATGGAGTTGTTGAAATGGATTGAGTTTGATTGTGAAATTAAAGTAGTTGTTGAGAAAACATTTTTAGAAGTGCTTTTTACAGGTGTTTGAAGAACTGTTTTCTCAAAGTATAAACGAAACTCTATCAAAATTTTTATAAAATTTGCGGAAAAATAAAATGGGCCAAAAGTTTTAACTAGTTTTTAATTTCAATTAAATGTTTTAAATACCTATTAGAAAACGCTCACCACTTATCAAAAATAAGAAAATTATTTTAAAATTCCTTGTAGGGTACTTAATGAGTTATCGGTAGATGAAGTGCGGTAGTTCATTAGGTATTCTACGGGATCATGTTATGCCTTACAGAGGGGTAAGGTGTGATAATTCATATATTGGAGGATATGCTACGGGCTTGTGTGATTGAGTTTGAAGGTAGTTGGGATACACACTTGCCTTTGATTGAGTTTGCTTATAAAAACAGCTACCAATCAAGCATTGGGATGCCTCCATATGAAGCATTGTATGGCAGAAAGTGCAGAACTCCCCTATGTTGGGATGAAGTAGGTGAAAGAAAGATGATTGGGCCAGAAATTGTTCAGCAGACAGAGGAAAAGATCAGATTGATCAGAAATCAACTCAAGGCCACATCAGACCGTCAGAAGTCCTATGTTGATCTAAAGAGAAGAGATATTGAATATACAGTGGGTGACAAGGTATTCCTCAAAGTTTCTCCTTGGAAGAGGATTATGAGATTTGGCAAAAAGGGGAAACTGAGTCCTCGTTTCATCGGACCATATGAGGTTCTGGAAAGAGTGGGTCCTTTGGCATATCGGTTGGCATTACCTCCAGAGCTAGAAAGGATACACAGTGTCTTCCATGTGTCCATGTTAAGGAGGTACAAATCTGACCCATCTCATGTACTATCAGTTGAAGAGATTGAGGTAAATCTAGACCTTTCATATGAGGAAAAACCGATAGAGATTCTGGCATATGAGGTGAAGCAGTTGAGGAACAAATAGATACTCCTGGTTAAAGTGCTGTGGAACCATCATTTAGGCTAGGAAGCTACTTGGAAACATAAAGAGGATATGAGGAGACAGCATCCATGCTGTTCAGAGACTGATGCCAGGCAAAATTTCGAGACGAAATTTATTTTAAGGGGGGGAGAATTGTAACACCCCTATGTTCGGTAATGCATTCTACTATTCCGGTGACCAGTGTTGTCCGAACAGTTAGGATGCCTAGAACTACATTTAAATGTTAGTGAGAAGACATAAAATAATGAAATACAAGAAAAGAAAATACAATAAAAACAAAGGAAAAATAATAGCAATGAAATGAAACTAAGTTAAACGAGCCAGCAACGCAATGATGGGTGACCGCACGAGGACGTTACGGCGCAGGCAATAGCAGACCCCAGGATTACAGGGAACCCTCGAAATTTAGTTTCGAGACATAATTAAAGATTTGTTGAATTATAAATGAAAAACGAGAAATCGAGAAACCGATAAAACTCGGTGTTACCGAAAAATTGGGAACATTACCCGAATAGGGGCATTGTGGTCATTTGACACCCCGAGTTGACTTTTGACCTCAATGTCCATTAAAAATAAATGATATTAAACTTTGAAAATATCATGAAAATTAAAATGGTGGTACATAAACTAAATAGTAAAAGAAATGAGGAAAATGTGGGAATTTAGAAACTTTGGAATAAATAACTATTCTTTTACATTAGTGCTCCACTAACCTCACTTCATGGACACATATGTGAGCCATTTAGACAGATTCATCCGCTAAGTAACCTTCTTCTTCTTTGTTCTTCTCCATTGCCGAATCAAAAAGCTCCTAAACTCTCCCATGGCCGTCCAAGCTCCAACCTCCATGTATCCATGATCCAAGCTCCCAATGCTTGAGGTTTCTTCATTAATCTTTGCCTACACACCTTGGGCAGCAATAAGGGAGCAAGAAAGATAAGTTTTGGTGGAGTTTTGAAGAAGTCCAAAAGAGGTAAGTAGTTATTTTCAATTCTTGTTTCATTAAAAGTGTAACTAAGGTTGTGGGTAGTTGAATTATGGAAGAAGTTTGAGGTTTGATGAATTATTAGTGATGGAGCATTTCAGCAGCCATGGAACTTCATCATGTATAGATTATTTTTGCATGAATTTAGTGATTTGGGGTATTGATTTAAGTGTTTAAGTGTATTGAAGTTGATTTCCATGTATAAAGTGTGATTGTAAGTTGAAAAATGAAAATGAAAGTTTAATATATATGTGTAATTTTTTGGCAACCTCATGATGAAGATTGAAGTGTTTAAATTCATGAAATGTTGATTGAAGTATTGTACAAAAAATGGCAGCCTATGTGATGGTGTTAAATAGTGGGCAGCATGTGTAGTTTTCATGGATGTGTATGTGAAATGTTGGTGTTGAAGTATGTGGTATTTCAGTGGAAATTGAATGTTGGACTTTAATGGTGAATTGTACGCATTGAGCACTTGAGTGTTCTGCCCAATATACTTGTTGGAATTGTGTTTAATATTTGTAGAAGTGCTATGCATGAATAATGAAGCAATGAGGAGGAGAAGGAATGTCAAATTGGAAGTGTAAGTGTCTTGTGCAGGTTGTGTATTGATGGCAGTACCTAAATTAGGTTATAAGTGCAAAATTGTGGACCCAATTGATATGAGGCCAATAGGGAGTGAAAATAGACACCAAATAGGCCAACTTTCATGTAGAAATGTTGCCAAAATTCTGCCTAGAAACTGACCTTAAAAATGACCAAATCCGAAGTAGTGACTTTGCAAACCTGAAAATTGACCATTTGGGCAATAGTTAGTGTTTTGGCCATAACTCACTCAAAACAAGTCCAAACGACCGGAAATGTTTACCATGAATAGATTAGACACAAAGCTACAATTATTATGAAGACACAAAAACCCAAAAATGACCATAAGCAAGTCAAATAGCTTGCATAAGTTCAGGTATAAAAACTGCCAGAACCAGAAATGACCTAAAAATGACCTAAAGTTGACATTTTAGTACAATCTGTCCAGCTTTAGTAGATTGACCATATCTTGGTCTATACAACTCAGAATGACCTGAAATTTTGTCCCGAGTGCAATAAGACATAGAGCTACAATTTTGCTTCTTTGACCAGAAGCTAAAAACCAAGAGAAATAGGACTTTAAGCTAGACCAATCTAGCACACAAAAAAATTGAGAACTTAACATTTACATACAATGATGCTTGAAATAATTTGGCAATGAATGCCAACTTGTAAAAATGGTAAGTTGCACTATATTGGTAGCATATTAAAATGCAAAATGTGACATATTAATAACATAAAACCTATTTCACCAAGAGTGCATCAAGGGTCAACATTATAAGTTGACTAAGAAAAATAATAGAATTAAATAAATTAATTATTAAGCCTTATTGTTAGAGACAGTTTAAATGAGTACTAAAACACTTCAAATTGTGTGTTTTAGTTGGCTAAGATTCAGGGAAGGGAAAGGAAACACTGAGTCAGGGCCAAGAGGCATTTATCAAAGGTTAGTGCATAACAGTTATTTCTTTTGAATTTTCAATTGAAATAAATTATGACAATTTGTCTGTTATTGTTTAAATTGTGAAAATTTGTTTGAATGATATTTGATGGATACTTATTACTTGAAAAACATTGTAAATGGTTTGAAACCACAACTATCATGTATATTGATTGAATTCCTCGCTAGCTTGTCTAGTGGGATGAATAGACTTTGAATTCCCTCTTTGGCTGAAGTATTGAGGTGTGTGCCTCTTGAGGACGAATAGGATGAGTACTCATATTATTGCTAGCTAGATATGTTATTCCTCATTAGCCATCGGCTTTTGGGATGAATTAGACTATGGGATCATGATTAAGCTGTGTGTATGATTTATTGACATTTATTGTGATATTGTGAAATGGGGTTTAATTCTTTATGACATTCACTGTCTTTTGAATTCAACTACGATTTTAAGTATCCACTATTCATATGATTTTTATAGTTTTAAATTGTATTTTCTTAATATTGTGCACCACTGAGACATTGGCTCAATGATAGCTTTTTCATTGCTGTCGCAGGTAGACAGACAGACAGAGCAGTAAAGTAGGCTGCTTGTGCTACATTTTGAGATTTCGCCGGGTATATTGAGTATACCATATTTTGTAGTTTTTGTCGTAATGTATGTGCACTATATGTATATGTTGTATTTGGTCTTGAGCACTTGTAAACTAAAATTGTAAATTATTTTGGCTTGTAAAAATATTGTGATATAATTATCTTGTCTCAGCTTTTGGAAACACTGGAAAAATTGATTGTTGAACTGAGTTGATAAATATTGAGAAATTTATTGTGTTGACAAATTTATTAGAGTTTGGGATTGAACAAATTATTTGAAGTACTTTTTACAGGTTTTTGAAGAACTGTTTTATTCAAAATACAGATGACACTTTGTCAAAATTTTTACAGAAATTATTGATACTCAGAATTGTTATTTTGTTTCACTTCAGTTAAAATTTTTTTTTAATACCTGTCAAAAGTGCTCACCACTGTAAAAAGAAATAAGAAAAGGTTTTAAAATCCCTTGCAATGTATTTAATGAGCTATTAGTAGGCAAAGTTTCGTAATTCATTAGATATACTACGGGATCATGTTATGCCTTATGGAGGGGTAGGGTGTGACATACAAAATATTAATGGACCTTTTCTATTACACATAAATATATTATGTAAACGGAAAAATGAAATTGCCTTTTTTTAATAAAATATGTACAAGTTACATACTAAATGATATGCTCTAGGGCATACTACTAACAGTAACTACTTAATCAACCTCACTAATCATCAATTACATGTACAAATCAATCAAAATCCCATAGCTTCCATGGCTGCTGAAATTGAAGCCCATCAATTACCCATCCCTTTCTTCAAATTTCTCAACAAATCAACTCATTACAACATTAATTCAAAGTTTAATTAAGAAAGGGAGGAAAAACTAGCACTAACCTCAACTTGAGCTTGATAAAACCTTGGAATGTCCTCTCCTTTTTGCTACCTATATGTTTCCCATGGTGTGGAGATCAACTTTAGTGAAGGGAGTTTAAAGAATCATGGCTTGAAATGGTGGTGAAATGGAGCTTGCATGGTGCGGCCATGGTGGATTTGGGAGAGAAGCCAAATTCGGCAATTTGAAAGAGTGAGGTTGAAGATGAAGTGAAGTGGCTGATTCTTGTCCTCAAGTGGCTTTATACACTTCCACTAATGCTCCACTAACCTTAGTTTAAATAATATTATAATTAAACTTTTAATTATCCTACATTATACCCCTTTATTCTACACATGTAATTTCATTTTTCATGGGATTTTCAAAATTGAATGCTACTTATTTTTAATGGACATTTAGGTTAAAAGTCAACTCTAGGTGTCAAATGACCAAAATGCCCCTATTCGGGTCATATTTGGACTTTTTCGGTAATACTGATTTAATCCCTGATCCGCAAATTTCTTTAATTTTTGTTTTTATTTGTACCGATTCACTAAATTTTCTTTGACATTTCCAATGTTATTTATACCTCTGTAGACCTTCAATTAGGTCCTGAAAATTATTTCTCAGGGTTTCTCGCGGTCCTAGGGTGGGCAATTGTCTTCGCCGTAAATTCTCGGTGCGGTCACCCATCGCTACGGTTTCGACTCGTTTAACCTAGTTATATTTTATCACTTTTATTTTTCCTTAATTTTTCTTGTATTTTTTTATCATTTATTCTATCATTTTATATCTCCTCACTATCATTTAAGTGTAGTTCCTGATATCCTAACTGTCCGGACAGACATTAGTCATCGAAACAGTAGAACGTACAGACTACCTACGGTGAGGGCGTTACATTTTTCCTATTCCTTTGAATATTCCTTATCCTTATGTTGGGAACTCGCCTTTCAATTGGACCTCCTTTTAAGTGTTGGTAGATGATCCATCTTCTGATACTCTCCATGACCTCTCTTATTATTGCCTTTGGTCTTTTCTTGACCACTATCATACCCCTCACCCAAACCCCCACCACCCCCCCCCCCCCCCCACCCCCCAAAGTTTAAGACTCCGTTTGAAACAATTAAAGGTACTCAATTCAATGCCTCCTATGAACCTTCTTTACTCCTTGCACGATGTTCATCATCATTGCCTTTCAACTAGATATCCTGACCTAAAAATTTTGTTATTCCTTTTTGTTTTTGCTACCCTTTCAGGTTTTCAACTTAGCAAGCTGCTCTAATTTTTGCCTAAGTCATCATTTCTAGTTTTTAACTTAGCAAACTTTTTTCTTTTCTTTTTTTTTTCCCCTTCTTTTTCTTATTTTTATTTTTTTTAACATCCATTTTGACTTATTCACTTTTGTTTTTTCTTTTCTAGTCACATGCAAAGTATCTAATATTTTTATCTTACACTAACATGGCTTCATCTATTAATAATTAATGTGGACACATCCTTTATTCTTTGTCAGCATAAAATTAAACCATTAACCTAATTTCCAAAAGAAAATAAAGCATTTATAACTCGTTGGATAACCCTTGAGAGTTTTCTAACCAACTCTTTCCTCTCCTTTTTTTTTTTGTTTTTTTTATTTCTTTATTTCCTCTTTTTCTTTCCTTTTTCTTTTTTTTTTTCGAGCTCTAATTTTTTTCCTAGGCTGCCCTTTGTGGGTTTTTAACCTAGTGAGGTTTTGTTTTCTAATTTTTGCCTAGGCTACTTTTTATTGGTTTTCAAGCTTGCAAGCATCTCTCAAGCAAAGTACTTTATACAAATCAATAGGATCCTTGGATCTGCTATTCCCCTTCAGCAAAATTTTGAATGGGCACCCTCTTAAGCCTTAATATCTCTTTTTTTTGATAACTTAAATTGAGATTTCCATTTTTCATATTGAAGTACTTTGCTGTAACAAATTATGATTGCTTAATTTTCTTTCAAAGTCAGATCAATAACTAACTTTGTTTCTTTAGGATTTTCAAATGTGCCGTAATCAATTATCACAAAATCATTCATGTTAATACTCACTAAAATTTTAAATGCAAAGCATAGTACATCTAAATTAAAAAAAAAAACTTAGTAAACAAGCCAAAATAATGTTTTTTTATTCATACAATTATTTTATTCAAATAATAAATAGAAATGACATGATCTTTTAGAATATCTAGCTTTTGGGTTAGGTATCTTCCCATCATTAATAAGATCCTGTATCTCATGGCAAAGATGGCTACACTTGTTTGTGTCATGACCTAGAATTTGATGGAATTAATGGTATAAGTTTTTTTTTGAATTTCTTTGGTAATGAATTTGGTATCTGATTATCGATCAAAAGCTGGAGCAATCCTTCATCCTTTAATCTTGCAAAAACTAACGCCATAGGTTTACCCAACTCAAAAAACCTCCTTACAGCCTAAACATCGGGTCTTCTGCTTTAAGGAGTTTGATTAAAGTAGGCATTTTCCTCATGATTCATGTACCCACTTGAGAAGTTATGCTCATCAACCATCTTATTCATTTTGTCTTCTAACTCCACCCCAACATGAAACAAATCTTCAAAATTGGAAATTGGAAGATAGTACATCTTCTCACGATAAACAGGCAACAAATTTGCTATGATCATCCTAAATGGCTCCTTCTCAAATGGTTGTTGAACCATGAGGGTAGCCTTTTTTCTCCATCTCACCAGAAACTCAATGAATGACTCATTGGCTTTTGCTTGGTAGTTTCTAGGTCTCTTTTAGTTACATCCAAAGTAGTATTATATGAATACGACCCGATGAATACTTTAACCAACCTACTCCATTCTTTTCTAGCCTCATTCCCCAAATTGTGATACCATGATATAGTAGCCCCTTTTAATGAAAAAGGGAATAAATGAGTTATTTGAACATCATTCAAGCGTATTGTCTTCATAAGGATCAAATATTGCTTCACATGAATCTCTAAGTCTCCTAACGCATTAAACTTTGGCAAGTAGGGCATCTTGAACTTACTTAGTAATTGTATACTCATTTGGATTCCTAAGTCCTCCATATCATTCATTCCATGAAGGATAAATTGCCTCTTGAGGTCAACTTCAAACCTTTCCATCTTTTCCTTCAAAAAGCAGTATGCTTCATTCATCTCACCTTTCTCCTTTGTTGTCTCTTTCCTAGGGGAGTTTTTCCTAGGGGAATTTTTCCCATCACAAAGATACTCCTCATTGGATTTGCCCTTTATGTCCAATAGCCTTTTGGTTCCTCTGTCTTCTTTTACTTGTTGCTTCCCAAGTTATTTTGAGTAGTTTTCCCATCATCTCTTCCATTCTCCCATTCATCATTTCTTTTAAAGTTTGTCATTACTCTTCACTTGCCATTGCCCAGTTAGGAATATTCTTGGGATGCTAAGATGACTACAAAACAAAGTGTTAGTATGCTATGAACATGTCACACTTATGTTATGAACCTTTACTCATTTGGTTGCACATCAATTGAGAAGCTTTATCATAGTTATTCATCCTTGTAAATAATAACTAAAGAAAAGTAGAGACAAAGATAAAATAGCAACTCAAATATTTATTGATAAAAATGTTCAAATCTTATAACAAAATAAACATTAATCTAAACTTTTCTAGAGTTCCTATATACTTGATTAAATATCCTCAAGGGGAATGTTAACATGTAAGGATTCAGTGTAAAAGACTTCACAGTTGAAGTTATAAAATGGCTCTTCTTTCACTTGAACTCCTTGAATCTCCATTTTGCATGGTTCTAGTCTTATCCCTTGAATCTCTTTAAGTTTCCTATTTAAGAATTCAAGTTGTCCATCTATCTCCATTTTTTCTATCATGAGAGCATTCATAATATCTTCTACCTATGTTATTCTTGCATCTAACTCCTATACGCAATTCTTTACCTCTTCAATCATTTGACTTTCCCCTCTTGTTGACATATCTCCCAACCTTTGTGCAACCAAATACTAAAGGTTAATACAATATGATGTAGATGCATGAGTATGCATATGCATGATATATATGCTTTTGGATTTCAAACTTATAATTTTTAATGTAAAATTGAAAAGATCCTAAAAAAATAATAAATCTAAAGATTTTGGAATATGGACTTTGACTCTTGAAAACTACATGTAAAAATTTAAGAAAGAAAAAAAATAAAGGGACTTTAAACTTGAACACATTTTGGACCATGAATTTGGAATTAAAAAATATTGAAAAATGACTAAAAAAATGCTCATGTTTCTTCGCCTCCTTATACCTCTAAAAAACTTACGTGTGAAATAAATAGTTAAGTCCAATATGTAAGTGGGCTTCCCCTTGCCCTCTAAGGAGATAAAATAGATTTGGGCTTTGATCCAAAAGGCCCAAAAAAGGCTTGCGTTTTAGCCCAAATCAATCTTATCTTCCTTTAAAACTTACATATCTAACACATAGGTTAACAAACCAAAAACATCACATGCAATAAGTGTCCTAGGGCCACATGTTTTTAGGCTAGCATGACTAAATCCATCATTATATTTTTGTATTGGGTCAAAAAGGTTCCCCAAAAATGAGAGTTTAATCATTATATCTACCATCATTAAGAAAGTCAAAGGTATAAGCAACCATGTTCATGCTCTTTTTATACCCTAAGGTCTTAAGTTGACTTGCCTAAGCTTGAGTAGAATAGAGGCCTCCTCAATCTTATCCCAATAGTGCTACATCACATTATGGTGATTACGCTTTTATTGTGTGTGCAAATGGCTTGTAAAGCAAAAAGAACATAATAAAAGAAATAATAATAAACTAAATGAATCAAAGTTAGAGTAACTATCCTCAATCCTCAGTGGAGTCGCCAAGCTATGGGACCTTCGAATTTGGTTTAGCATCATCTTCCCATAACACTACCGTGTTGCTTGGATATAATGTCACAAAGGAGGAGGTCAAGAGTCGCCACCCAGGTAATAACTAGGACAAATTCATAAGAATAGATGTAGGTGGCAACTCACCCCTTACAGAGGTCCACTTCCCTTCTTTTACCATGATCCTACTGGTACTCGGGATATTAGGTACAAGAGAGAGAAGGTGTTAGGCACCTTCTCTGCCTGGACTTACCTTAGAACAAGGGCCAGCCTCTACTAATGATTCCTAAAATTTGCCTTATTATTTCTTTTATTTAATTCCTTATTCATACATTTACGCAACCCTAAACTTACACACACAATAAATTCAAACAAATCAACGATGTACATGCACAAGTAATTCCTAACATGCCAAGTTGCTAATTTAGTGATGTTGCCTTTTACCACCTTGCCCTGCATGCATACTTAACTAAGTTAATTATGTACAAATCCATTTTCACACATATTACAAGTAAAAAAGAATTAAATAACCTGAGTCTAACATGCATAAGTCAAGTTACCTTATATGCACATTATCTAGGTCAATTATGCTTGCATTGAATCTAAATATGCATTATCTCTAAATTAAATATACCTAAAGATTTCTATCATGTTAAATCAGATTTTAACTTACCAAGTTAACCTAAATTCACATAACCTTAATTTCTAAATAATTTACATGCCATGGTGATATTTAAAGGTAAAAAATAAACTAATGAAAAAAAAAAACGTAAACCTAAAACTAAAAGAAAGGGGAGGAGAAATTAATCCATAAACCAAATTAAAAGACCCTTTTTGCTAAAAATAATCTATACTATTGCATAGCTTTTTAGCCTTTTACCCCATGCAAGGGGCCTTAAACTCTTATATAGTCTTTTTACTCTAATTTTCAATTTATGCCTTCAAGCTCCACTCCATTTTTTCTTTTGACCATGTTTGATCTTCTTTTGCTTGCTTTGGTTCCTTTTGAAATTTCTTTGGATCCATTCATGCCTTCTTTAACATTTTTATACTAAAAAAAACAAAAAATTAAAGCGAAAAGAACAACACCAAAATTTAAGAACAAAATTAATAAAACTTATTTGAAATATTAGATCTCAATTCTGAGACTTCAATCCCAATTTCTCCCATTCGATCTTCTAATATTCTCAAAAGACAAAATCAAACTCGTGCACAATAAAATAAACAAAGTTAGTATAAATCAAAATAAGAAAAAAAAAAATAAATGCAATAAAACATTAGGAACAAAAAAGAAAAATAGAAATCACAATGTATGGGCTACCACTTTGTGTTCACATCTAAAAATACCCAAAACTTCATGAAAAACTCCAAATTTTACCATAATCTAGTTAACATTTAATATTACAAAAATAGAAAAATAAATCAATCACAAGTATGAATGGATTAATGTACAATGAAACAAAAAAATAATAATAATAAAAGATGACACTGTCAAAAAATTGATTGGGCTAATAATTGTATATTAATTTCTAAAAATAGATACCGTAATAAAAATTCATGAAATTCAACTATATTGTACCTAACATGTCATGTTAAAAGAAATTTACCATATATATTTAAATCAATAAACAAAATGAAAGTGACATACCATATATAATACACATGCGAAAACAAGCCCATCAACCAAATTAAATTTATATACATGAAAAAAAAAAAACTGATGCTATTGCAAATCTAAAAGACATGGAATTGAGGCTAATATCCTAACAAATAATTTAAAAGAAATAAACATTAAAAATAAAAACAATTTACCCAAGGTTATAAATTTGACTCACATATTTAAATGTATAAAGAAAATAGATTTGCCCAATCAGATTTACCATATAATTAGTCTTCAATTCTTGGATTAGAACATTTTATAGCACTCAGGAATACTGTTTGCTAGTTTTACAACCCCGCAAGTGCACGGATCGCTAACAAGTAATAAAGTGATAAGTAGAGTATCGTTCCCACGAGGATTTTTTTTGTTTAACAAGTACCAATCTACACAATAATTTTGACTGTCTAGGCTTTCAAATGTTTAGGGAGTAAAGTTGTTAACTTTAAACGCTAGAATGGTAAACTTAAAATGAAGTAATCTATTTTTGGAATAATTCTGGAGTTAAGATTTCACACTTGAATCTTACTAGGGATGTTATCTCGTTTATTTACTGAATTGAGGATCGTTTTTCTTGATGGAAATTAGCCCTAAGTTATCCTAAATCCTCTCTCAAGGCATTTAGGGTGTACTTTAATTAATTCAAACCCTACTTTCGTGGTGATCAAATTAATTAAAATCCTTTAAGACCTTTGACTAATTTTTAGGTTCCACAAAGGTATCAGCCTATGTTTAGGTCAGAATTCCTAGGTTCAAGATCTTGATTTTCTAATGTTAATTTTCACCTCAGTCCTTCAATCAACATCTACAATCATGTCTAAGTGGGTACCATCACATAGCATGCATTAGAATCACAAGAAACTAAATCAAGAAACGAATCTCAAATCCAGTAAATAAAACCTAATGTTCATCCATAATAATAATTACAAGCATTACTCTCCTAAATCCAGAATAAGGAAACTACTCACTCATGGTGAGTTTAGCAAACATCATGATAAAAAGTAAAGACAGTAAAAAGAAAACCATGTAAAGAAATAAAGCAATAGGAATCTATCTAGGGGGATGAAATGCAGAAACCGAAGATAGTTTGCAGTTTTGATCTTGTGGAACTTCAGTTGGAGAACTTCTTTTGGTGCTGATGCAAAACCCGACAACAGTAGCCTTCAGTAGTCCCCCCACAACAGTCGTCTTTTTTTCTTTTTCTTCAAAAAACCCCCCCTTTTGATGTTTTCTTTTCTATTTATATTGGTTGCTCTAGGGTTAGGTTACTTTGACTCCAAAGGGCCTTAGGAGCCTCATTTTTATCCTAAAACAGGAGGGAAATTCGAGTTATAAAACTGGTTGTAGCATAGTACATGGCCCGTGTGTCACTACACAAGTCCTGCAAAATAGGGCCGTGTAACTTGCTGGAGGAGAATCGTGTGGTCTTGTTTTGGCACAGAAAGTTACATGGGTCTATGCCAACTACACTGGCCTTATTACACGAGTCGTGTACTATTGTTCCCATAAGTTTCTTCAGACTTGCGCTCGGCAGAGACTTACACAGGTCTCTGCAGATTACACGGGTCTGATTACATGACCCATGTACTTGTGCTTCTCATCGATTCTTTTGGCTTTCTTCTGGCAGAGATTTACACGGGTCTGGGGCTTGGTTTACACAACCCGTGTACTTTGTATCAGTAGCAATTCTCTGTCTCTTGACTCCTCCAAGCTTTTCTTGCACTCTTATACTTCTATAGCTTCACCCAAACACCTGAAATAATGCATAAAACTTGGAATTAAGGGCTTTATAATAGAAATTACTAAAACTACTGAAATCAACTATTATGCATGAAAGTGCTTGCCTAAATGCTATGAAATAGTATGTAAATATGCTTAAAAACATCTATATAATTCAAGTGTGTCAAATACCCCCAAACTCAAACTTTTGCTTGTCCTCAAGCAAAGCAAATCGCTGTTTCAAAACACATTTTCAGGGATACTTAGGAATACAACCATTAATTTAATAAGCATAGAATTGATCTCCTCCAACCTTTATACCATTTTCCCTCTTTCAAGGCATAAGGTTTCTAATAGCTGCCTGTTTGGAACTTCACCTCATTTCATGGTGTTTCAACTAATTATTCCTCTATACAAGACCATTAATAAGCCATAAACGACTTATTTTATAGGGATAGAATTAAGAAACACTAACTCCCCCAAATCTGCCTCTTTTGTAAGTAATTGAGATGAAGTATTTCAATTCCAATTCCATAGGCGTATCTCAATTTTCTATCTCCTCTAATGTAGCATGTGCTTTTTCAAAAGATCAAAAGGTCTTTAAAAGGGTTGTAATGGGGCTAGAGGGATAAACTTGGTTGCCAATGAAAAGCTTTTTAGGGAATGCGATTATGAGGATAGCATGTATGCATAAAATCCAAGTATACTAAGTTCGTTTCTAGATATTTTTTGTGGAGAGGAAAGGCTTTTGGTTTTTTATATTGCCAAGCATGCTTCCTGTGACACCCCTTACCCGACTACAGTGTAGCGGAGCAAGTTATGCCACTCAGTGTGCCGGAGCACTCTATTTTATCTGATTTCATTATAGTTCTTGATTTATTTATTCAAAAACTTTATTGAAGATTTAGGCTATTTTTACTTTTATCAAAATCTAACTAAATTGGAAATTTCAAAAATTTTAACGATAATCCAACAAAGTGTGGGCTGTAATTTGAACTAACAGTTCTTCTGAACCTGCCAAAGACAATTTCAATATATACTCAATTTCTCAAACTTAATAGTCTCAAAAATTTTCAAACATAATGTATCTCAATACAGTATCCAGATTTCTCAGAAATCTCATTAGATTTTCAATATCTCAATATTCACAAGTATAATCTCATTATAACTCAAATTCAATTCACATACTAAAATACTTACTTTGAATAGCTTCCATAATTTATAGGTTAATTACATGAGTTTATTTTGTACAAGATATACAAATAATTTACAATGTGCTAGGAATGAACAATATACATAACATGTATAAAATGAGCCCTATCTACATGCATTGCTGAGGAGGTGACAATCTTGAACTCTTCGACACTTACAGATCTGGACTCCAAAAATCTCGATCGACATCTGGTTTTACCTTGATGCACTGCGAGGAAGCAATTCCATCGCGCTAAGCATTTCTGCTTAGTGGTGCAATAATATAACCAGAAATAATATATACAAGTAAAGAAAAAAATAAATGATAATTCAGATACTCAAGAATCAATTTAATTTGGTATGGTATTTCTAGTATCAACGATCTTATATACTAGTTTGTTCCTCTTTGGAAGTGCTTAGTTTATAACTTTTCAGTAATACTAGCAGGTATATAATTTATTCTATCTGTATTGTATTTCAAGTCTGTACGGTCCTACAATTTATATTTTTGTTATGTTTCTTTTGCTAATCTCTTTTGCTTATTCATTCAATACTTAATTTAATTGTACTGGATTTTCATTATACTTAACTTAACTTAGCTGCCTGAATTGAATAATACTTTAATTGACTGCCCAAGTAACCTATACTAGACGAATGGACTGGATAACGGGTCGTTGGCACTGGACACCGCAGTGCCTCGGGCCGTCATACCATGGGACGCAGAACGTCTACCATGTATGCAGTCAGTATAGCTAAAAAGCCATGATATCACATAATCGGGCATAAAAGCCATGAATACGGGCATAAAGCCATGAATACAGGCATAAAGCCTTTTGCAGTACTGCTAAAACAATACCCTATTGGCATGCCAAACTATCCAAACCAATCTTGTTAGGTATACTAGGGCATTTGATATTTTAAAATGTTAATATATTGTGCTTTATGACTTCATTATTTCATGATAAATTTCAATCATAATTCATACATTCATTTGATCATTTATATGATTACAATTCACATCAATTATTCTTTTATACCATTGTACTCAAAATACTTCTCCTCTTTACAATAATGAGAACTAATGTCTCATTCATACATTAATATGGTTTATTTATCCATTCATTATGTTATTCATATTGATCACAATTCTAAACAATGGTTCACATGTACCATTGTATTCAAAACATTTTTCCTTTCTCATTTATACATTCAAGAATCTACTTATGTAATTACAAATTTTATATTTCAAGTTGAGTTACTAATATTTTATGAATTCCATTTGTGATGGGCATATATGCCATAACTATCTATTCACATCAATTAGGTGACTTATTTTTCATGTTTCAAGTAATCCATGAATATTTCATGGATTTCAAATTTATGGCCTAATTTCTTTTTAACAATTTTGACTAGGATGCATAGTCCATATTTGTCATACAATTCTAAGCATTTAAGCTTAGAATTGGTTCTAGGTCTTCATCTTAATTCACTAATCATCTTGATTACTATTCACCTTACTAGTCAACCAAAATGTTGACTTTTTCATACTTAGTGGATATATTAATTCTAATTACACCAAGATCCCACATTTTGAGTTTTACATTTACTAGTATTAATTGCCAATTGCAATTTAAAGTCCCCTAGATGCATTTCTAATTTCAAATTTAGAATTTCAAGTTTTGGTGTCACTATTCACCTCATTGGTCAACAAAAATGTTGACTTTTGCATAGACAATTGGTACATTGGTTTTAACACTCCCGATGTACCACATTTTGCATTTAAAACTTGTTGGAATCAATTACCAAATCCATTTCCAAGCTTATTTCAAGTTTTTATGTCACTATTCACTTCATTAGTCAACTAAAATGTTGACTTTTGCATAGAAAATATGTACATTGACTTTGGCACTTCAAACATACTACATTTTTCATTTAAAACTTGTTGGTTTTGGTCACTTTCTCAAAGCTTAGGTCATTTTGGCAAAATTGCCAATTTTCGGTTTTGGTGCTCCGAAGTTGCACTGTTTCATTGGTCAATTTACTGTTGGAATTTGACAAAACTTCCTTCATAGAAAATGTTCCTTATTTTGTCTAGTTGAATTTCTTTTTCTGAATCACTCCATTTGGAGTTTTGTAGCTCAAGTTATGGCCAAAATAAGTTTACTATTCATGTGTACTGTTCCTGCTGAAATTTTGGGTTTTGGCAGATTTTGGTCTAACTTTGGTCAGTAATTTGACCAAGTTAAGTTCATAATTTGGTCTAACTTTCTTCATATGAAATGTTCTACTATGCCTTGGGTTTCCATCGGTTCAAGAATCGCCTAAATCCGAGTTTTCTAGAGAGAGTTATAGCAATCCAAACATTACTGCTCAAATGAAAATTCTGGAAATCTCAGTTCAGTAAACTTCACTTTGCTCAATGATTTGATTTGGTTGTTCTGGTCATAATTTGGGGTAGGTTTCTTCATAAAGTTGTTTGTCTATATCTTAACTTGTTTCTGTAAAAATTTCAGATCAATTGACCATTTCTACAGTGAGTTATGGCCAAATGAACAGTTAATTTGGTCATTCTGCAGGGGCTGTTTGCAGGGTATCCGGATTGGGGCCAAATTTTGGTCCTCTTGCTTTGGTCTTTTGGGCATGGTTTCTTCAGTAAAAATGTGCCATTATAAGCCTAGTTTCATGTCCAATTGGCCAAACACCAATTGGACCAACACAGCCAAAGATATGGCAGTCCAAGTGGACTGAAATTTCAGTCACCCTGCTGCACTCATTGGGCAGCCTTCCATTTCAGTTTTGCCATGCATTAACTCACTTCAAATTATGATTAACTTGCCTTAAATGGTCACTAATTGACCACTAGAATGTCCATTAATCATTTAAACACAATATCTCCAATTTTCATACTAACCCTAATTGATCAAATCTCATTCTCATACAAACTCAAAAAATTCAACTCCATTAAACTCCAATTCATATATATGCATTAATTGACATTAATATACCAACTTAATTGCAATTAAACCATCAATACCCTAACCCTCTCTTGGCTGCCACCATTCATACATACTCCTACATAAGTGTTTTATTCAATTTCTTAACAATTTCTTATTCACTTGAACTTCCTAACATGGAATAAAAAGAAAAATGTAAGAGTTAGCACTAACCTTTTTTTTTAGCAGAATTTTCCCAAGCAATTCCTTCACTTTCTTGGCTTTTCTTGGCTGCCAAACACTCCTACAAGGTGTGGGGGTAATTTTTATTGAAGGGATCTAGGGTTTTTGGTGTAAGATAAGCAAGGTTTCCAAGCTTGGAAGCTTGAACTATGGTGGAAACCCTCTCCTCTCTTTCTCTACGTTTTGGCTGCCCAAGGATGAAGATGGGAGTGCAGATTTGGTCTTTCATTTTGTTTCTTTTTAATTAGTTTTTATCTCTTTTAATTTGGCTTGTTGGGTTGTGATTGGTGGAAGCCTTCCAAATGACATCATGTGATGTCATATTTAGGTTTTTCTTTCATTTTCTTTTCTTCTTTTCTCTACTCATTTTCACTTTAATTTTTAGTAATATTTATTCATATTTTAGATCATAATAATTATTTACTTAACTGGACAAGTCGGCCAAAAATCACCTCTGAAGGCGAAATGACCAAAATGCCCTCCGTTTGGCTTAACGGGTCAAAATTGTCTGTACCGATTGAAAAATTTTTCTAAATATTTTCTTGGCATTCTAATGCCATAGGAACCTCAATGACCCTTCTCTGGAGTCCCAAAAATTATTTTATGAATTTTCTCTTGGGTCTAGGGCTCCTCGTTGCGAGAACCGCAACTTCCCTCTGGGTTACCCATCGCTTGGGCACCGGCTCATTTGACTTAGTTGTATTTTATTTCTAAAATTTTTACTAAATTTTTCTCATCAATATTTGAGTTAATTATGGTTCCTCACTTTAGTTTAAATATTTTTTTCAGAAGTTCTAACTGTCCGGACCGACACTGGTCACCGGAACAGTAGACTGTGCGGAATTGCTACCGGGAGGATGTTACACTTCCAAGATACTTATCTTGGGACTTCTTTTCTTTTTCCTTTTTGTCCTCTCCCCCAAATTCATTGCTTTTGCTGGGTTGGAAAGGCAAATTTTTCTTTGGTTTATTACACACTCGCATTCTTTCTTGAGTTCCACATCTTCTCTTCATTTTCTTTATGCATTTTGCTTCCTCAAAAGGGTATAGTAGGTGTTTAGGTTAGGGCTAGGTAAATAACATGGGTAAGCAACAAATTTTAAGGGATGAACATAGGCTTCAAGTTGGCTACAAGGGATATATTTTAATTAGGGGTGGCTAAGGCTTAGTGAGGTTATATCAAAGAATGCCTTAATCATCTCTTCATCAAGCATATGCTAGGATTTCGCCTCAATAGGTCCAAAAGATATGTTCTAGAGCTAGTGAGGCAATTTTTAAGTTTGCTTGTATTTCAAAAATTGTTCTCCTAATTTTACAAGTTCAATGTAATAAATTAATAGTTATGAAGAGGTTTAACTATTTTAATTCCACAAAAGAGATTAGTTTCTTCACAAACAACATGTTAGAATCCCTTTTTGCCTATCTAGATATGTTCATTCCTCTATCCCGTAGAGTCCAATTATTAGCTTACTAAAAATTTGGTTATAGTGCTAAGTTTCACAATTTATAATATAAAAATTCTCAAAAATTTTGATACACAAGAATAATGTAGCTGAATTTAAATAATGCAATGATATGCATGTAATGATGTGCAAGTGCAAATGTATCCCCCCCCCCCCCCCCAAACTCAAACCAGACATTGTCCTCAATGTCAATATAATGTGCAAAATCAGAGCAAAAGTACGAAAATTTTAAGGAAGCATATTATTTATTAAGCATGGAAAATTTTTGAACATAAAGCAAATAAAAGAGACCTATGGTTGCAAGTTAGGACTAGGGCATGTAAGATATTACAATAAAGATCCTATCCTATAGTCCTATCTCTAAAAGGCCTCTGATGATGATGATGCTGATGCTAGTGATCCTTGCTCCTCTTCCTCCTCATCCTCTTCATTTAGTTTGTCCATTAGTATGTCCAGCTTATTGTGTGCTTCTTGGAGGCTGTCCTCAATAGCTCGCATCCTGCTATATATTGTGGTCTCCATGCATTGCAGATATGTGACGACTAGATCTGTCAGTGGTGGTATGTGTGGGGGCACTCAAACAAGAGACTCTTCGAACATTCACCCTTGCCCTTCTTCTTGAGGTTGTGAAGTTTCACCAGGTCCCTCCCTTGCCTCGTCTCTCCGAGGGATGGTGTTTCCTTCGGCATCCACCAAGTAGCATTTGTTGCCCACCTTCTTACATATCCCCATGGATATGCAGATAGTTTGATCAATTCTCAATGTTCCAATAACAAAGCGTAGTCTGTGATGTCCAGAAATAAAGCCGAAGTGGAGGGCAATGGTGGTGACAAGGCCTCCAAGCACAATATGCCCGGTAAACTGATGGCAAAGGCGTCAGAGATGATTGCACAAGAAGAAGCTGGTGCTGCACCACTGTCCAATGACCATACAACACAAAAAGAAAAGCTCATAGGCATTGACAACGCCAAGGCTATCGCCATGGCCCATGATGGTGTGGGCAGTGAACCAATGCATGTATCGTAGTGCTGGACTAGTGATGTCCATTGATTTAGATTTGCTAGAGTTGTAGGGCTCTATGTTCGGTGCAATGGAATCCTAAAAGCTGATGTTGTTGTACAGCATGAAGTTCCTTGGGATCTCTTGGTGGCTGGCACTGTCAAAGCCGAAGATAGCATTGAACTCGTCCATGTTCATTACCCGGTCAACAACAAGGAGGCGAAACTCAATCCTGCCCCTGTCCTCCCTATTGGTGGGCCATAAGTTGGCCTTGAAGCTACCCAAAAATTCCAACGTTGTGTCTTTGTAGGCCAAAAATTGGAGATGGGCGAACCTTGTCCATCGAATGCTGTCAAGTAGCCCATTGATTTCCTCTTGCAACCCGATTTGCTCCAAAATCGGAAAATCCATGTATTTGATGAGGATATTTTTTGGGCATGAAGTCTGGTGTACATTGCTTTGTGGGCATCATCTCGAAATCCCTAAGGAATAGAGATTTCGAGTTGTGGAGCCGGTTGTGGCTCTGGTTGTGGTGGAGGGGTGGCTTATTGAGATGGTTGGGAAGTGACTGCCCTCGTTCTTGGGCGTTGGGTTAGAGGCTGGGGTGGAGAAGGTGAGGATTCTCATCTTTGCCTTGAAGAAGAGCCGATCCTTCTCGCAGATCTCTTCTCAGGAGCCATGGATGGTTTTTTTGTGAAGGAGAAAAGTTGGATTTTAGTGAAGGGAGATGAGATTTGAGAGGCTTTTATAGGTTAGGAAGGGAGTAGAAGAAGAGTTTTTTTATTTATCAAGGGTTTAAATGCTATAGGTGCATTTAAAGAGTCATTAGGACTCTTCGTTTCGCGCGTTTCGTGCCCCAAGAGTTGCGTCTGCGACGAAATACACGGGTTCTGTATCACTACATGGGTGCCTACATGTAGGGCCGTGTAAATTTTTGCCCGAAATTTTTAAAATTTATCATAGTACAAGGCCCATGTAAATGAGCTTTGGGACCCATGTAACTTTCAGTCTCTCAGGTTACTTTACTAGATATGTTACACGGCCCGTGTAAAATATAAGGAGCCCCTTGTAACCTTCTGTCTCTTAGTTATTCTGCTAGAGACATTACATGGTCTGTGTAAATTGGGCTATGGACCTATGTAATTTTCTGTCTCCCAAAGAGTTGAAATTGCATGAAATTTATGGACTTCCAAAAAGTTACACGAGGCGTGTAAAACCAATACACGACCCGTGTATTTTTTTGATTTTTCAAATCTTTGGAAATGAAATATTTTATCATCATAACACATGAAATGGATGCAATGATTAATAATAGAGTTACTTCCTCGGTTTTGTTCAATTTTCCCTTTTGTGGTTTTGACTTGGTGATTCCCTTCCTCTCTTGATCTTTATTCCCCTTTTCAAAAGTCCTACAAAATGAAATGCTAATGAGTATGAAACAAAAATTCAATATTAAAGAAAAAAGAAAAGAAGAAAAGTACAGAAAAATTTTGGGTTGCTTCTAAAAAAAGCACTCGTTTATAGTCTTTAGCTGGACTTTGCTTGTTCATGGTCTGTCAGTAGGAGGATTGAGAGTGCAATTGACTCCCATTTCTATGAGTTCTCCCTGAAAGTAAGGCTTCAGCCTCTGCCCATTGACCTTGAATGCGCTTGGGGTTTTGCTCCACACCTCTACTGCTCCATGTGGGAAGACATGGGTGACCTTGAAAGGTCCGGACCATCTTGATTTCAGCTTCCCCGGAAAGAGTTTCAATCGAAAGTTGAATAAGAGGACAAAATCACTTTCTTTTATCTCTTTCCTTGCTATGCGCCTGTCATGCCATCTTTTGGTTTTATCCTTAAAGATTTTGGCATTTTCTGTAACACCCCTAAGTTCGGTAGTGCGTTCTGCTGCTCCGGTGACTAGTGTTGTCCGGACAGCTACGATGCCTAGAACTACACTTCAATATGAGTGAGGAGACATAAAATAATGAAATACAAGAAAAGAAAATACAAGAAAAACAAAGAAAAAATAATAGCAAAGAAATGTAACCAAGTTAAGCGAGCCGGGAACCTTAGCGATGGGGGACCGCACCGGGAAGTCACGGCGTGGACCGTTGACTAGCCCTGGACTGCAGGGAACCCTGGAAAACATTTTTAGGACTTAAATAGACCCTTATTGAAGAATAAATATCATTAGAAAGATCAAAGAAAAATTAAATAATTAGTACAAAGAAAAGTGAGAAATCGAAAAACAGACAAAACCCGGTGTTACCGAAAAATCGGGAATGCAACCCGAACAGGGGCATTATGGTCATTTGACACCCCGAATTGTCTTTTGACCCAAATGTCCATTAAAAATAAATAATATTACACTTAGAAAATGAAATGAAAAATTAAATTGATGGTACCTAAGGTAAATAATAAAAATTAAAGGTTAAATGTGGAATAAGTAGGAATTTAACATATTATATGATTTAAAATTGTGAGTGGGTCACTAAGGGATTAAAATAAAACAAAGAGGGGCAGCTGTAACTCCACTAAACCAGCAGAAACTTCATCTTCCCCAAGGTTCCTCATCCATGCCGAAATGAAGAGGTGAAGAACCCTCCATGGCCGTTTTCATCAAGCTCTCCTAACTCCTCCATTTCAACTCCATTCACTTAGGTTCCTTCATGAAAAATTGTCTACACCTCACAAGGAAGAGTTTGATACCAATTTAAGAAGTTTAATCAAGGTTTAACAAGTTCCAACTATAAGGTAAGTTAGCATTTTTGAAGATAGCTTTGTTAAACTTTGTGTGCATGTTATGGGTGTTGAATTTGTGAAGAAAATTTTTAAGTTTGAAGAGTTATTAAGATGTTCATTTTGGACACCCATGGAGTCATGTAATTGATGAAATAATTGTGTATATATTTGATGAGAAATGTTGTTGGTTATGGTGATTTAATATCCTAATAAATTACTTCATATGTATACAGTGATTTTTGCACTTGGATGGAAATTGATGAATTGTGGGATACTTTGGTGTTGAGGAAATTTTCGGCAGCCTTGAGATTCTTGGATAAATGTATATGTTCATGAAGGTATTGGCAGAATATTGACCTTGAGAGATATGTGTAAAGATTGATTGTGTAAAGTGTATGTAAGAATTAGTGATGTTTAGGTGTGTATGTGATTGTATTTAGACTTTGTAAACGTGAGCTTTAATTGGTGTATTAAGGATGTTTGTAATTTGCCCAAAGTGATGTTAATGTAAAGTGGGATATGGTTTTGGTAATGAACCAAAACAGAAATGGTAAGGGAAGTGAACATATAGTAAGGTACATGTGTAATTGATGTGTGTTTAAGCATGGTAGTTAAGGGCAGTATGCATTTTAGTCAATAACTTTAGATGTGTAACGTCAATTGGTATGAGACCAATTGGAGGTAAAACTAGGCACAAAATTTGCCAACTTTCATTGAGAAAGCATACCAAAATTCTGCTTGCAAGGTGATATGAAAAATGACCAATTCGGATTAAGTGCAATTGAGACCTAAAAACTGACCAATTGGGCAGCAGTTAGTGTTTAGGCCATAACTCACTCAAAACAGGTCCAATTGACCTGAAATTTTAACCATGAATAGTTAAGACCCATACCTACAAGTCTTATGAAGACACCAAAATCCAGAAATGAGCATAAGAAAGTCAAAAAGCTTGCACAAATTCGGGTCCAAAAACTAGCCGAACCAAAGTTGACCAAATTGACCTAAAATTGACCTAATTTGATACCAATTGACCAGCAATAGTATAATGACCATAACTTGGTCTACTTAACTCGGATTGACCTAAAAATTTGCCCTGCGTGCAATAAGACATAGATCTACAAGTTTGTAGTTTTGACCGAAACTCGAAAATCGAGGAAACTAGGTCGTCCGGTTAGGTCAAACTAGTATCCCGGAATCCAGCAATTTGCAATAAAATGCAAGGAAACGCAGTATACATAGAAATGAGTTTGGTAAAACGTACCAACCCTAAAACCCTATCGAATGTGATGTATTAAGGACACTAAAACCTAATTTACCTAAAACGCATCGAGGGTCGGTATATTAGGTAATTGAGCAAATAATAGCCTTCAGTGAATTACTTATCGAACATTATCGTTAGAGACAGTTTAATTTAGTACTGAAACACTTCAAATTGTGTTTCTCAGTTACCAAAGACTCAGGAAAAGGGAAGGAAATACTGAGTCCATGTAACACCCCTCACCCGACTACAGTGTAGCTGAGCAAAGTGTGCTACATTCGGTGCCGGAGCACCTGATCTTATCTGATTTCATTACAGTTCTTGATTTATTTATTCAAAAACTTCATTGAAGATTTAGGCTATTTTTACTTTTATCAAAATCAAACTAAATTGGAAATTTCAAAAATTTTAACGATAATCCGACAAAGTGTCGGCTGTAATTTGGACTAACAGTTCTTCTGAACCTGCCAAAGCCAATTTCAATATATACTCAATTTGTAACACCCCCGTTGTATAGCCTGGTATATTTCACTGTTCCGGTGACCGGTGTCGGTCCGGACAATTAATGAGATTAGAGTCACACCTAAGACAACTTAAGAAGCTATAAACATAAATAATTAGTAATGTTTAATTAGTTAACTACAAATAAGAAAAACAGAACATAAGAGGTTAAACAAGCCGAGAGTCACAGCGATGAGTGACCTCCTCGGGAACGACTGCGAAGTCGTTTTAAACTCAAATTTCGAACCGTAAAAAGTGACGCTGCGGTCCTTAGGACCCTTATGAACACAGTGGAAAAGAGAAAATCATGAAAAAGAACTGTTAAGTCAGTCAAATAATTAGGTCAGGGAGCCGGAAGAAATATTGGATTATTTGCAAACCGGGATGAACCGGCGAGGGGCAATTTGGTCAATTGACCCCGAGAGCTGACTCCTGACCTAACTGTCGAATAAAATCAGAGAAAAGAAAATTTCGGAATCGAGAATTAAATTAAAGAACTAATAGAAAAATAAAAAAAAAAAAAAAGAGAAAAGGAAAGAGGTTGGAAAAGTCAAAAGTTATGACATCATGCATGATGTCATAACTAAATTAATAAATTGAATTAATTAATTTGGATTTAGGGGTCTTCCATAAGCAAAAAAAAAAAACGTGTAAAAGGAAAACAAAGGAAAAAAATTTAGGGTTTTCTTCTTCTTCACCTCTCTCTTTGCCATCCCATTTTCCCCAAAATCCTCCATGAATGGTTCTTCATTTAAGCTTACTTTAAGCTTGAATTTCTTCATCCAATCAACATCACTCCCCTAGAAACTTCATTAGACCTTGCAATCTCAACCTAGGAACAAGAAAGAAAGAGGAAAGGAAGAGAGAAAGTGAAGAATTGGCATTTAAAGTTAAGGTTAGTATGTTAAACTTCTTATTTCTTCACTTAAATGCATGATTAATGGTTGAAATGAACTTAGGATTAAGGAAATGAAATAAAAATATGGGGGAAGGACAAACTAGAATTTCAGCCAGCCATGGATGTGGGAGAGTTTGATGTATTTTGAATGAATTAAATGTGTTAGTAAGCTTGCATGAGAATGGTAGTAAGTTGGAAATGCATAAATGGGAGTAAATGCAACATTTTAGTGTAGTTAGGGTTTGAATATTAGGGTTTGTAAATCAAAAATTTGGAGAAATGCATAAATGATATTTTTGACCAATTTTGGACTGAAAAATGGTCAATAATGACCAAATGAATTGTGTGGGAATGGTGGAAAATTTAGCTAAATTCGTAGGTCAATGGTCATGCTGCTGGCAGCATGACCAAACCTACTTTGAAGGACCAAAACTCAAATTTTATAAGCCTAATGGATATGCCACCAATTGGAGATGAAAATAGACATAAAAGAGCACAATTTTCATTAAGGAACCATTGCCAAAAACTGACCAAAACTTGGTGAAACAATTGACCAAAGTGAGTTGATAGCAGGCTGCCACTGCACTAAACTGACCAAATGAACAGTAACTGTTCATTTGGTCATAACTCGAGCTAGGTAGGTCAAATTGACCTGAAATTTTACCAGAAATTAGATATGATATAGACCTAAAACTTTCATGAAGAACACCAACCCAAATTAGGCCATTAACTCATTCAAATCATTGAGCAAATTTAAAATTTCTGTACTGAAATTCTGCAGATTTTTAGTTGAGCAGCAAAGTTTGGATAGCTATAACTCTCTCTAGAAAACTCGGATTTAGGCGATTCTTGAACCGATGGAAACCTAAGACATAGTACAACATTTCATGTGAAGAAAGTGAGACCAAATTATGAACTTAACTTGATCAAATAATTGACCAAAGTTGGACCAAAAACCTGCCAGCACCTAAATTTCAGTATGAGCGATTGCACGTGAACAGTAAACTTATTTTGGCCATAACTTGAGCTACAAAACTCCGATTGAGGTGATCCAAAAATGAGAATACACTTAAGACAATAAGGAACATTTTCTATGAAGGAAGTTTTGTCAAATTCCAACAGTAGATCGACCAATGGAATAGTGCAACCGGAAAAACCAAAACCAAAAATTGGCAATTTTGCCAAAATGACCTAAGCTTTAAACAAATGACCAAAACCAACAAGTTTGGTGACCAAAATGTGGTATGTGGGTGAAGTTGGAGTTCCCATACCTATTAAGCCTTAGAAAGTCAATAATTTGACTTGAATAGTGCAGTGAATAGTAATCCGAAACACAAAATTTTGAGAACGTCGAATTTAACACGTTAGAGCTAGCTAAATGTGAAGTTAAGTTTATTTTGGATTTATTTTAAGTTTTAGTACTGAAACATTGGAAAATTTCGTGTTTCAGTGGAAAAAAAATACAGGGACAGAACCCGAGGAGTCGAGTCAAGGCCAACAGGCGACTCGTTTGAGGTTTGTGCACAACATATACTTTTATAATCATCTTTTGCATATCGTTTTGAATAATATGAAATATTGGATTATGGCATTCTTATGATGTTTGATCTAAATTGTTGAAAGTTATTATGTATATTTGAAAAGACAATGTTTAGCAAATTGTTAAAATAAGTTTTGAAACCACAGTGTCATGACCACATATTTGAACACCTCACTAGCACGACTAGTGGGGGTAATTAGTTTCGAATTTTGATTCCTTCTCTGGAGAAGTGTTGAGGTGTGCCAGTAGAAGAGGATGTGAATGGATATCCATATATTTGAGCTAGCTAGCCTTGTGACATGATTTCTCTTTAGCCTCTGGCTATCGAGATTCATGTGATTTCTCTTAGCCTCTGGCTATTGAGATTCTATTTGTTTCGAATGACATGATTTAACTGTGGGTTTTATGAAATGTGTTTTGATACTTTGAAATAAACTTGGTTTACATGTAAAATCTTACAATGCATGATTGTATTTAATTTTCATGTTTAGTCAAATTTTTGAATGAATGTGCTTTAAGTTTTGCATAAAGATTATTTTAGTATATTGTGCACCACTGAGTCTTAGTACTCAGCGATAGCTTTTATTGCTGTCGCAGATACAGAAATTAGAGGAGCAGCAGACTGAGCTGTTGAGGTGTGTGAAGTCATCAGCTTGAAGTCTTCGGGTATAATTTATACCCTAACTGTAAATATTTCTTTTGATGTATATATTGCACATAAATGTATGGACATGTACATGGGTCTTGAGCAGCTTGTACAAAGTTTGTATAAAAGTTGTAATAAATTTTAGTTTGGACTTCCTGAATGTAAATTTTAGTATGATGAATATATAAATTGTTTATCTTGAATGGAATATGAATAAATGATATTGATGGACAGTATTTTGAAGAAATCATTGAACTTGTGAATTTGAGAAATTGTTTGAGATTGAGTTTGAAATTGAAGTAGTGGTTGAGAAAAACTTTTAGAAGTGCTTTTTACAGGTATTCGAAGAACGGTTTTCTCAAAATACAGAGGAAACTCTGTCAAAATTTTTACAGAATTTGCGGAAAACTAAAATGGACCAAAAATATTAACTAGTTTTAATTTTAACTAAATGTTTTAAATACTTATTAGAAATGCTCACCACTTGTCAAAGATAAGAAAATTGTTTTAAAATCCCTTGTAGGGTACTTAATGAGTTATCGGTAGGTGAAGTTCGGTAGTTCATTAGGTATTCTGCGGGATCATGTTATGCCTTACAGAGGGGTAAGGTGTGACACAATTTCTCAAACTTAATAGTCTCAAAAATTTTCAATCATAATGTATCTCAATACAGTATCCAGATTTCTCAGAAATCTCATTAGATTTTCAATATCTCAATATTCACAAGTACAATCTCATTATAACTCAAATTCAATTCACATACTAAAATACTTACTTTGAATAGCTTCCATAATTCATAGGTTAATTACATGAGTTTGTTTTGTACAAGATATACAAATAATTTACAATGTGCTAGGAATGAACAATATACATAACATGTATAAAATGAGCCCTGTCTGCATGCATTGCTGAGGAGGTGACAATCTTGAACTATTCTGACACTTCTGCAGATCTGGACTCCAAAAATCTCAGTCGACAGTCTACTGGTTTTACCTTCAGTACCTGCGCGAGGAAGCAATTCCATCGCGCTAAGCATTTCTGCTTAGTGGTGCAATAATATAACCAGAAATAATATATACAAGTAAAGAAAGAAATAAATGATAATTCAGATACTCAAGAATCATTTTAATTTAGTATGGTATTTCTAGTATTAACGATCTTATATACTAGTTTGTTCCTCTTTGGAAGTGCTTAGTTTATAACTTTTCAGTAATACTAGCAGGTATATAATTTATTCTATCTGTATTGTATTTCAAGTCTGTACGGTTCTGCAATTTATATTTTTGTTATGATTCTTTTGCTAATCTCTTTTGCTTATTCATTCAATACTTAATTTAATTGTACTGGATTTTCATTATGCTTAACTTAACTTAGCTGCCTGAATTGAATAATACTTTAATTGACTGCCCAAGTAACCTATACTAGACGACTGGACTGGATAACGGGTCGTTGGCACTGGACACCGCAGTGCCTCGGGCCGTCATACCATGGGACGCAGAACGTCAACCACGTATGCAGTCAGTATGGCTAAAAAGCCATGATATCACATAATTGGCATAAAAGCCATGAATACGGGCATAAAAGCCTTTCGCAGTACTGCTAAAACAATACCCTATTGGCATGCCAAACTATCCAAACCAATCTTGTTAGGTATACTAGGGCATTTAATATTTTAAAATATTAATATATTGTGCTTTATGACTTCATTATTCCATGATAAATTTCAATCATAATTCATACATTCATTTGATCATTTACATGATCACAATTCACATCAATTATCCTTTTATACCATTGTATTCAAAATACTTCTCCTCTTTACAATAATGAGAACTAATGTCTCATTCATACATTAATACGGTTTATTTGTCCATTCATTATGTTATTCATATTGATCACAATTCTAAACAATGGTTCACATGTACCATTGTATTCAAAACATTTTTCCTTTCTCATTTATACATTCAAGAATCTACTTATGTAATTACAAATTTTATATTTCAAGTTGAGTTTCTAATATTTTATGAATTCCATTTGTGATGAGCATATGTGCTCTAACTATCTATTCACATCAATTAGGTGACTTATTTTTCATGTTTCAAGTAATCTATGAATATTTCATGGATTTCAAATTTATGGCCTAAATTTCTTTTTAACAATTTTGACTAGGATGCATAGTCCATATTTGTCATACAATTCTAAGCATTTAAGCTTAGAATTGGTTCTAGGTCTTCATCTTAATTTACTAATCATTTTGATTACTATTCACCTTACTAGTCAACCAAAATATTGACCTTTTTATACTTAATGAATATATTAATTCTTATTACACCAAGATCCCACATTTTGAGTTTTACATTTGCTAGTATTAATTGCCAATTGCAATTTAAAGTCCCCCAGATGCATTTCTAATTTCAAATTTTGAATTTAAAGTTTTGGTGTCACTATTCATTTCATTAGTCAACTAAAATGTTGACTTTTGCATAAACAATAGGTACATTGATTTTAATACTCCCAACATACCACATTTTGTATTCAAAACTTGTTGGTTTTGGTCACTTTCTCAAAGCTTAGGTCATTTTGGCAAAATTGCCAATTTTTAGTTTTGGTGACACTATTCACCTCATTAGTCAACAAAAATGTTGACTTTTGCATAGAAAATATGTACATTGACTTTGGCACTTCAAACATACCACATTTTTCATTTAAAACTTGTTGACATTAAGCATTAATACCATTTCTAAGCTTAAACCAAGAGAAGCAAAATTTTCAATTTTGCTAACTCAACTTTACTATTCCATTGGGCACTATTGCAGTAGGAATTTGAGGAAATGGTAAACATGAAAGTTGTTCCTTATTTTGTCTAGTTGAATTTTCTTTTTTGAATCACTCCATTTGGAGTTTTGTAGCTCAAGTTATGGCCAAAATAAGTTTACTGTTCACGTGCACTGTTCATGCTGCACTTTTGGGTTTTGGCAGATTTTGGTCCAACTTTGGTCAGTAATTTGATCAAGTTAAGTTCATAATTTGGTCTAACTTTCTTCATATGAAATGTTCTACTATGCCTTAGGTTTTCATCGGTTCAAGAATCGCCTAAATCCGAGTTTTCTAGAGAGAGTTATAGCCATCCAAACATTACTGCTCAAATGAAAATCTGCAGAGTTGCAGGTTTGAACAGTAACTGTGACTGCCATTTGGGTTAGGTTCTGGTCATAATTTGGGGTAGGTTTCTTCATGAAAGTTGTTTGTCTATGTCTTAACTTGTTGCTGTAAAAATTTCAGGTCAATTGACCAAATCTACAGTGAGTTATGGCCAAATGAACAGTTACTGTTCATTTGGTCATTTCTGCAGGTGCTGTTGCAGGGGATCCGGATTGGGGCCAAGTTTTGGTCCACTTGCTTTGGTCTTTTGGGCATGGTTTCTTCAGCAAAAATGTGCCATTATAAGCCTAGTTTCATTTCCAATTGGCCAAACACCAATTGGACCAACACAGCCCAAGTTATGGCTGTGTAATTGGACTGAATTTTCAGTCCCTCTGCTGCTGTCCTAGGGCAGCCTACATCTTCACTTTGCAATCCTATTTTTCAGTCCAATTCATGGTCAACATACCTAAAATGGTCACTAATTGACCACTAAAATGTCCATTACTCAATTCAAATGCCAAGTCCAATTTTCACCCTTAAAACCCTAATTTCTCATTGCAATTCACCCATACACCTTAGTTACACACTTCCATTCATTATATATGTGTTTATACACTTTAAACATAAACTCTAATTCATTCTAAGTCCATCATCAACTCTCAATCCTATTCCTTCCTTAGGGCAGCTGAAATCCATGGTATGTATACACATGAATTTAGTCCATTTAACTTACAATTTCATACTAAATTCAAGTCCTTAACATGGAAATAAAGGAATATTAGCATAAGTAAGCACTAACCTTGAATAGGGCAGAATTTCCCAACTCAAAACTTCACTTTCTTTCCTCTTCTTGGCTGCCAAACACTCTCCCAAGATGAGTGGACAAATTTTAATGAAAAGAAGAAGAGATTTTATGGTGGGAAGTGAAGGGAATCAAGCTTGAAACAAGAGCTTCAATGGAGGGAGAGGGGAAGATGGGTTTCACGTCTTGAGGAAGAAGAAGAAGAAAAAAGATGACCAGAATTTTTGGTCTTCTTTGACTCTTTTAAGTGTTTTAATAAAGCTTATTAACTTGTGATTGGTTGGGAGTGAGTGAGTGACATCATGTGATGTCATTATTTGCATTATTTTGATTTTTCTTTGCTTTTCTTTTCTACCACATTTCAATTTAATTTTTAGCAATATTTATTCATATTTTAGTTCATAATAATTATTTACTCGACTGGACAAGTCGGCCAAAAATCACCTCTGAAGGCGAAATGACCAAAATGCCCTCCGTTTGGCTTAACGGGTCAAAATTGTCTGTACCGATAGAAAAGTTTTTCTAGGTATTTTCTTGGCATTCTAATGCCATGGGAACCTCAATTACCCTTCTCTGGAGTCCCAAAAATTATTTTATAATTTTTCCCCCGGGTCTAGGGCTCCTCGTTGCGAGAACCGCAACTTACCTCTGGTTACCCATCGCTTGGGCACCGGCTCTTTTAACTTAACTGTATTTTATTTCTAAAATTTTTACTAAATTTTTCTCATTAATATTTGAGTTAATTATGGTCCCTCACTTAAATTTAATTATTTTTCCAGACGTTCTAGCTGTCCGGACCGACACCGGTCACCGGAACAGTAGGATGTACGGAATTGCTACCGGGAGGATGTTACAGTCCAGACCAGGAGACAATTATCAGAGGTTTCACAACAACTATTTCTTTTGAATTTTTCAATTGAAATGAATTATGACTATTTGTACATTATTGTTTTAAATTGTGGAAATGTGTTTGAATGGATATTTATTGCTTGAAAAGCATTGTAAATGGTTTGAAACTGTGTAAAATTGTTTGAATGATATTGATGGATACTTATTGATTGAAAAGCATTGGAAATGGTTTGAAACCACAACTATCATGTATATTGATTGTATTCCTCGCTAGCTTGTCTAGTGGGACGAATTGAATTCCCTCTCTGGTTGAAGTGTTGAGGTGTGTGCCTATTGAGGACGAATTGGATGAGTACTCATATTTTTGCTAGCTAGCTATGTTATTCCTCATTAGTCATTGACTTTTGGGATGAATTGAATACCTCATTAGCTATTAGCTTTTGGGATGAATTGAACTTGGGAACATGATTAAAGCTGTGTGTGATTTATTGATATGTATTGTGAGATTGTGAAATGAATTTAAACTCTTATTGACATATACTGTCTTTTGAATTCAACCATGATCTGACTTATTGAAATTTATTGTGATATTGAGAAAGGGAGTTTAAATTCTTGTTGACAATTACTGTCTTGAAATTAACTATGGTTTTAAGTATCCACTATTTATATGATTTATGAATTGTGATTTAAATTGTATTTGGATAATGTTGTGCACCACTGAGACATTGTCTCAGTGATAGCTTTATTCTTTGTCGCAGTAGGCATGCAGGCAGCAGATTAGGCTGCTAGTACCCCCAGCGAGAGACTACCGGGTATAATGAGTATACCAGTATTCTGTATTTTGTAATGTAATGTATGTTCACTGTATGTACATATTGTTTTTGGTTTTGAGCAGTTGTAAATAAAAATTGTACATTGAAGTTGTAAAGTAAATTATGAGATATTTTGACTTGTAAAAATTGTATTATATTTCTCTATCTCAGTCCTTGAAAAATTACTGTGAAGTTGACTTGAGAACTGTGTTGGGTTGAGAAAAATGTTGAAGTTGAGATTTGGAAATTTATTGAAGTGTTTATCACGAGTTTTCAAGAACTGTTTTATCCAAAATACAGATGGCACTCTGCCAAAATTTTTACAGAAATTCCAAATAATTCAAATGTGTTAGTTCTATCACTTCAGTTCAAAAAGGTTTTTAACACCTGTAAATAGTGCTCACCACTGTAAAAGAAGTAAGAAAGTTTTTTAAAATCCCTTGTAGTGTATTTAATGGATTATCAGTAGACGGAGTTGGTAATTCATTAGGTATACTATGGGATCATGTTATGCCTTACAGAGGGGTAGGGTGTGACATGTTTTAGTGGTATCAGAGCAAAGTTTTTAAATTCTGTTTTCACCTGTTATTTGAATATTCTTTCTTCATAGTACAACTGCTCAATATCATTGTTTGATACATACAGTACATTACATTATAAATATGCACTAACGGGAGGAAATCTCCTTGTGTTATTTGTTCAGGAGATCTTAATTCCTCGCATTGAATATGGAAGAGGGTGATCGTTCAGTCGATCAATCTATAGAGGCTGAGGTGCAAGGGGATGCCCCAGGCCTACAAAATGTTAGTGGTTCAAAGAAGACACCGCAGCGATCGCAGATTTCTGCTCGATTCGCTCAGCAGATGGCTGCAATGTTCCAACAAATGGCTGGTAATGTGCCTACTCAAGTCCCAATACAGACACCAGTGGTACAACCACAATCTCCTACTAGGCAATATGATAAATTGATGAAATATGGGGCTACAGAGTTCAAGGGGACAGTAGATCCTCTAGAAGCTGAACAGTGGTTAGAGAGGATAGATAGGGTATTCAAGAAACTGCATTGCACAGAGGAGCTCATATTTGAATACTCAGTGTCTTTGTTACAGGGGGATGCTTATGATTGGTGGAAAACCATTCCCACACCGTAGAACCTGCAGTGTTAACCTGGAATGACTTTCTCAGGGAATTCAGACAGAAATATGTCCCTGATGCTTATGTAGACCAGAAGCTGCAAGAGTTCCTAAGTCTGAAACAGGGGGGCAGATCAGTGGCTGAGTATGAAAGGGAATTTTCCCGCCTTAGCCATTATGCAGTGAGTCTACTCTCTACCAGCAGGGAGAGATGAAAGAGGTTTGAAACTGGCTTGAAGCCCAGTATCAGAGTACAAGTAATCGGCTTCAAACACACTAACTTCTCTGAACTTATTTCTCAAGCCCTAGAGTTGGAAAGAATTGAGATTGCGACTGCTCCTGAGAGAAAGAAATCAGAGAAGACAGAGAAAGAGGGAAAATTAGTAGAACAGAGTTCCAGTGGTCATACTGGAAAGAGGAAGAACTATGGGGGACATGGCAGAGGTGGCAAGAAATCTAGTAGGGGAAGATATTCAGGACAGAGACCTCCCCTATCTGGTCAGCAGAGTACCAGAAGTTCCTATCCTCCCCGCCAATGTGAAACTTGTGGGAAAAATCATGGTGGGATATGCTATAAGGCTATCGGAGCCTGTTATAACTGTGGAGGCACAGGACACTTTGCCAAGGATTGCACCAGTAGTCGCAGAGTTAGACCACCTCCTACTACTGCAGAAGGGTCAGTTCAGAGCCCTGTCACCAGAAGTTCACAACCACCCAGCAGAGGTAGAGGCAGGGGTAGAGGTAACCCAGCAGGCAGCCAAGGCACAGTGAAACAATCAGAGCAAGACAGTGCTCCAGTCAGAATGTATGCCATGAGACAGAGGGAAGAGGCCGAGACATCTGATGTTGTGGCTGGTACCTTCTCAACTTTTAACCAAAATGTGTTTGTGTTATTTAATCCGGGCTCTACCCATTCTTATGTGAGTGCTAGCATCATTCATTGCATTGCTGTTCCATGTACAAAAATGGACTTTGAGGTGCTAGTAACAAGTCCACTAGGACAGGAAGTCAGGGTTAATAGAATGTATAGAGATTGTCCTTTGGTGATCCAAGGACACACTTTCCTGTCTGATTTCATTGAAATGCCCTTCAGAGATTATGATATCATCTTGGGCATGGATTGGTTAGCTAGGCATCATGCCATGATTGACTGTAGGCTGAAGATAGTCACTTTTGGCCTTCCTCAGTACAATGATGTGGTAATACATGGGGAGAGGCAGTTATTGCCATCAAACATCATTTCGGCTGCACTAGCCAGAAAAATGATCAGAAAGGGGTGTGAAGCCTACTTGGCACATGTGGTAGACACCTAAGTGGGGAGTCCAGCATTGAAGGACATCCCTACAGTATATGACTTTCCATATGTGTTTCCTGATGAATTACCAGGATTACCTCCGGAAAGAGAAGTGCAGTTTGAAATTAATGTTATGCCTGGTGTGGATCCAATCTCCATAACGCCATACAGAATGGCACCAGCAGAGTTGAAGGAGTTGAAGATACAATTGCAAGAATTACTTGAAAAGGGCTTCATTCGCCCTAGTGTGTCACCTTGGGGAGCACCAGTGTTGTTTGTTAAGAAGAAGGATGGTACTCTCCGCTTATGCATTGACTACCGGCAGTTGAATAAGGTGACAATAAAGAACAGATATCCATTGCCTCGCATTGATGATCTGTTTGATCAGTTGAAGGGTGCAGCTGTATTCTCCAAAATTGATTTGCGATCTGGTTATTATCAGTTGAAGGTGCAAGAGCAGAGTATTCCAAAAACTGCTTTCAGAACTCGATATGGCCACTATGAGTTTCTAGTAATGCCATTCGGGTTAACAAATGCTCCAGCTGCTTTTATGGATCTGATGAACACTATCTTCAGACCATATCTTGATCAATTTGTGGTGGTGTTTATTGATGACATTTTGATATATTCAAGGAATGCAGAAGAGCATGACAGACATCTGCGGATTGTACTGCAGACTTTAAGGGAGAAACAGCTATACGCCAAGTTGTCGAAATGTGAATTTTGGCTGAAAGAAATCTCCTTTTTGGGACATGTTGTGTCAGCTGAAGGGATCAAGGTAGATTCCAGCAAGGTAGAAGCTATCCTTAATTGGAAGCCGCCCAGGAACATCACAGAAATTCACATTTTAGGGTCTAGCCGATATTATCGTCGGTTTATGAAGGGGTTTTCTATGTTATCTTCTCCACCAATTTGCTTGTAAAGATGTAAAATTTCAGTGGACAGATAAATGCCAGCAAAGTTTTGATGAGTTGAAGAGGTGTTTGACTGAAGCTCCAGTCCTCACTTTACCTACTCCGGGTAAAGAATACACAGTTTATAGTGATGCTTCTCACAATGGGTTAGGCTGTGTACTGATGCAAGATCGGAATGTCATTGCTTATGCATCACGCCAGCTGAAACCGCATGAGAGGAATTACCCAACACATGATCCGAGCTAGCCTATTGTTTTTGCTCTGAAGATCCGAGACACTATTTGTATGGGGAGAAATGCTACATTTACACAGATCACAAGAGCTTGAAGTACTTAGGTACCCAGAAGGAATTGAATTTGAGGCAGAGGAGATGGTTAGAACTCATCAAAGATTATGATTGCTTAATAGACTATCAGCCAGGGAAAGCAAAAGTAGTGGCTGACGCCTTAAGTCGCAAGACTATGGCAAATCTCAGAGTTTCTCCCGTGTCCATGGTATATGAGTTGAAAGCACAGCATGCCAGTTTAGAGATTGATGATGAGGGACAGACAGTAGTTGCATGGCATGTACAGCCAGTGTTGATTGATCGATCGAGAATGGTCGCTCAGTGATGAAAAATATCGAAGCTACCGAAAGAAGTTCAGCAGGCAAGAAACCCGAATTCTCCGTGAGAGATGATGGTTTATTGCTACATCGAAGCGTAATGTGCGTTCCTAGTGATGTGGAATTGAGACAGATCATTATGAAGGAAGCACATGAGTCTCCATTTGCTATGCACCCTGGTGGAACTAAAATGTACAGAGGGCTGAAAGAGCATTACTAGTGGATGGGTATGAAAAGAGATATAGCTGAATTTGTTTCCAAATGCCTAACTTGTCAGCAAGTAAAGGCAGAACATCAAGTTCCAGCTGGTTTGTTACATCCTTTGTCGATGCAGTGGAAATGGGAGCGGATAACTATGGATTTTGTTACAGGACTTCCAAGGACACAGAGTAGTCATGATGCAGTATGTGTTATAGTTGACAGATTGACTAAGTCTGCTCACTTTTTGCCAGTTCGGATGGACTATAGCCTGGAAAGATTGGCCAGATTGTACATATATGAGATTGTAAAATTGCATGGAGTGCCAGTATCAATTGTATCTGATAGAGATCCTAGGTTCACTTCTAGATTCTGGGGTAGTCTTCAGAGAGCCCTAGGAACTAGATCGAACTTCAGCACAACATTCCACCCACAGACAGATGGCCAGTCTGAAAGGGTTATTCAGATATTGGAGGATATGCTACGGGCTTGTGTAATTGAATTTGAAGGTAGTTGGGATACACACTTGCCTTTGATTGAGTTTGCTTATAACAACAGCTATCAATCAAGCATTGGGATGCCTCCATATGAAGCTTTGTATGGTAGAAAGTGCAGAACTCCCTTATGTTGGGATGAAGTAGGTGAAAGGAAGATGATTGGGCCAGAAATTGTTCAGTAGACAGAGGAAAAGATCAGATTGATTAGAGATAGACTCAAGGCTGCATCAGACCGTCAGAAGTCCTATATTGATATGAAAAGAAGAGATATTGAGTACGCAGTGGGTGATAAGGTATTCCTCAAAGTTTCTCCTTGGAAGAGGATTATGAGATTTGGCAGAAAGGGGAAACTGAGTCCTCGTTTCATCGGACCATATGAAGTTATGGAAAGAGTGGGTCCTTTGGCATATCGGTTGGCATTACCTCCAGAGCTAGCAAGGATACACAGTGTCTTCCATGTGTCCATGTTAAGGAGGTACAGATCTGACCCATCTCATGTACTATCAGTTGAAGAGATTGAAGTAAATCCAGACCTCTCATATGAGGAAGATCCCATAAAAATTCTGGCATATGAGGTGAAGCAGCTGAGGAACAAAAAGATACACCTGGTTAAAGTGCTGTGGAACCATCATTCAGGCCAGGAAGCTACTTGGGAACGTGAAGAGGATATGAGGAGATAGCACCCACAGCTATTCAATGACTAATGCCAGGTAAAATTTCGAGACGAAATTTATTTAAGGGGGGGAGAGTTGTAACACCCCTAAGTTCGGTAGTGCGTTCTGCTGCTCCGGTGACCAGTGTTGTCCGGACAGCTAGGATGCCTAGAACTACACTTCAATATGAGTGAGGAGACATAAAATAATGAAATACAAGAAAAGAAAATACAAGAAAAACAAAGAAAAAATAATAGCAAAGAAATGTAACCAAGTTAAGCGAGCCGGGAACCCTAGCGATGGGGGATCGCACCAGGAAGTCACGGCGTGGACCGTTGACTAGCCCTGGACTGCGGGGAACCCTGGAAAACATTTTTAGGACTTAAATAGACCCTTATTGAAGAATAAATATCATTAGAAAGATCAAAGAAAAATTAAATAATTAGTACAAAGAAAAGTGAGAAATCGAAAAACGGACAAAACCCGGTGTTACCGAAAAATTGGGAATGCAACCCGAACAGGGGCATTATGGTCATTTGACACCCCGAATTGTCTTTTGACCTAAATGTCCATTAAAAATAAATAATATTACACTTAGAAAATGAAATGAAAAATTAAATTGATGGTACCTAAGGTAAATAATAAAAATTAAAGGTTAAATGTGGAATAAGTAGGAATTTAACATATTATATGATTTAAAATTGTGAGTGGGTCACTAAGGGATTAAAATAAAACAAAGAGGGGCAACTGTAACTCCACTAAACCAGCAGAAACTTCATCTTCCCCAAGGTTCCTCATCCATGCCGAAATGAAGAGGTGAAGAACCCTCCATGGCCGTTTTCATCAAGCTCTCCTAACTCCTCCATTTCAACTCCATTCACTTAGGTTCCTTCATGAAAAATTGTCTACACCTCACAAGGAAGAGTTTTATACCAAATTTAAGAAGTTTAATCAAGGTTTAACAAGTTCCAACTATAAGGTAAGTTAGCATTTTTGAAGATAGCTTTGTTAAACTTTGTGTGCATGTTATGGGTGTTGAATTTGTGAAGAAAATTTTTAAGTTTGAAGAGTTATTAAGATGTTCATTTTGGACACCCATGGAGTCATGTAATTGATGAAATAATTGTGTATATATTTGATGAGAAATGTTGTTGGTTATGGTGATTTAATATCCTAATAAATTACTTCATATGTATACAGTGATTTTTGCACTTGGATGGAAATTGATGAATTGTGGGATACTTTGGTGTTGAGGAAATTTTCGGCAGCCTTGAGATTCTTGGATAAATGTATATGTTCATGAAGGTATTGGCAGAATATTGACCTTGAGAGATATGTGTAAAGATTGATTGTGTAAAGTGTATGTAAGAATTAGTGATGTTTAGGTGTGTATGTGATTGTATTTAGACTTTGTAAACGTGAGCTTTAATTGGTGTATTAAGGATGTTTGTAATTTGCCCAAAGTGATGTTAATGTAAAGTGGGATATGGTTTTGGTAATGAACCAAAACAGAAATGGTAAGGGAAGTGAACATATAGTAAGGTACATGTGTAATTGATGTGTGTTTAAGCATGGTAGTTAAGGGAAGTATGCATTGTAGTCAATAACTTTAGATGTGTAACCTCAATTGGTATGAGACCAATTGGAGGTGAAACTAAGCACAAAATGTGCCTACTTTCATTGAGAAAGCATACAAAAATTCTGCTTGCAAGGTGATATGAAAAATGACCAATTCGGATTAAGTGCAATTGAGACCTAAAAACTGATCAATTGGGCAGCAGTTAGTGTTTAGGCCATAACTCACTCAAAACAGGTCCAATTGACCTGAAATTTTAACCATGAATAGTTAAGACCCATACCTACAAGTCTTATGAAGACACCAAAACCCAGAAATGACCATAAGCAAGTCAAAAAGCTTTCACAAGTTCGGGTCCAAAAACTGGCCGAACCAAAGTTGACCAAATTGACCTAAAATTGACCTAATTTGATACCAATTGACCAGCAATAGTATAATGACCATAACTTGGTCTACTTAACTCGGATTGACCTAAAAATTTGCCCCGCGTGCAATAAGACATAGATCTACAAGTTTATAGTTTTGACCGAAACTCGAAAACCGAGGAAACTAGGTCGTCCAGTTAGGTCAAACTAGTATCCCGGAATCCAGCAATTTGCAATAAAATGCAAGGAAACGCATTATACATAGAAATGAGTTTGGTAAAACGTACCAACCCTAAAACCCTATCGAATGTGACGTATTAAGGACACTAAAACCTAATTTACCTAAAACGCATCGAGGGTCGGTATATTAGGTAATTGATCAAATAATAGCCTTCAGTGAATTACTTATCGAACATTATCGTTAAAGATAGTTTAATTTAGTACTGAAACACTTCAAATTGTGTTTCTCAGTTACCAAAGACTCAGGAAAAGGGAAGGAAATACTGAGTCTAGACCAGGAAACAATTATTAGAGGTTGCACAACAACTATTTCTTTTGAATTTTTCAATTGAAATGAATTATGACTATTTGTACATTATTGTTTTAAATTGTGGAAATGTGTTTGAATGGATATTTATTGCTTGAAAAGCATTGTAAATGGTTTGAAACTGTGTAAAATTGTTTGAATGATATTGATGGATACTTATTGATTGAAAAGCATTGGAAATGGTTTGAAACCACAGCTATCATGTATATTGATTGTATTCCTCGCTAGCTTGTCTAGTGGGACGAATTGAATTCCCTCTCTGGCTGAAGTGTTGAGGTGTGTGCCTATTGAGGACGAATTGGATGAGTACTCATATTTTTGCTAGCTAGCTATGTTATTCCTCATTAGTCATCGACTTTTGGGATGAATTGAATACCTCATTAGCTATTAGCTTTTGGGATGAATTGAACTTGGGAACATGATTAAAGCTGTGTGTGATTTATTGATATATATTGTGAGATTGTGAAATGAATTTAAACTCTTATTGACATATACTGTCTTTTGAATTCTACCATGATCTGACTTATTGAAATTTATTGTGATATTGAGAAAGAGAGTTTAAATTCTTGTTGATTATTACTGTCTTGAAATTAACTATGGTTTTAAGTATCCACTATTTATATGATTTATGAATTGTGATTTAAATTGTATTTGGATAATGTTGTGCACCACTGAGACATTGTCTCAGCGATAGCTTTTTATTGCTGTCGCAGGTAGACAGACAGACAGGGCAGCAGATTAGGCTGCTAGTACCTCCAGCGAGAGACTACCAGGTATAATGAGTATACCAGTATTCTGTATTTTGTAATGTAATGTATGTTCACTGTATGTATATGTTGTTTTCGGTTTTGAGCAATTGTAAATAAAAATTGTACATTGAAGTTGTAAAGTAAATTATGAGATATTTTGACTTGTAAAAATTATATTATATTTCTCTATCTCAGTCCTTGAAAAATTACTGTGAAGTTGACTTGAGAACTGTGTTGGGTTGAGAAAAATGTTGAAGTTGAGATTTGGAAATTTATTGAAGTGTTTATCACAGGTTTTCTGAAGAACTGTTTTATCCAAAATACAGATGGCACTCTGCCAAAATTTTTACAGAAATTCCAAATAATTCAAATGTGTTAGTTCTATCACTTCAGTTCAAAAAGGTTTTTAACACCTGTAAATAGTGCTTACCACTGTAAAAGAAGTAAGAAAAGTTTTTAAAATCCCTTGTAGTGTATTTAATGGATTATCAGTAGACGGAGTTGGTAATTCATTAGGTATACTACGGGATCATGTTATGCCTTACAGAGGGGTAGGGTGTGACATTTTCGTATGCATCCTGTCATATTTCTTCCAATTCATTCAGTTGTAGGATCCTTTTGTCACCAACAGTTTTGAGGTCAAAATTTAGGATCTGAATTGCCCAATAAGCTTTATGCTCAAGTTTAACAAAGAGATGACATGATTTTCCATAAACCAGATGGAAGGGTATTGTGCCAATTAGGGTTTTATATGTAGTGCAGTATGCCTAAAGTGCATCATCTAACTTTATGCACCAGTCTTTCCTGGATCTGTTTACGGTTTTCTCCAGAATCTGTTTCACTTTCCTATTTGATATTTCTACTTGACCACTGGTTTGAGGATGGTAAGGTGTGGCCACCTTATGAGTCACTCCATACTTTTTCAGTAGTGTTTCAAATTGTTGGTTGCAGAAGTGACTTCCACCATCACTAATTATTGCTCGTGGTGTGCCAAATCTTGTGAAGATGTTTTTCTTAAGGAACCTTGTGACAATACTAGCATCGTTGGTTGGTGTCTATTCCCAATACATCGAACGTTGGTGTGCCAAAATTGCTTCTACACATTTTGATACATAATCAACTCCAACTAGAATATACTTATTTCCATGGGAAGAAGGAAATGGGCCCATGAAGTCTATTCCCCATACATCGAACAATTCTATCTCAAGTATACCATGCAGTGGCATTTCATTCCTTCTTGAACTGTTACCTATTCTTTGGCATTGATCACAACCTAGCACAAAAGGCCTTACATCCTTAAACATATGTGGCCAGTAAAACCCTGCTTGCAAAATTTTTGCTGCGACTTTTGTGGTTCCAGAATGTCCTCCATATAATGATGAATGGTAGTGATAAATGACACTTTCCATATCTTCCTCTGGTATGCATCTTCTTATTAGCCCATCATTACATCTCTTGTACAGTAGAGGTTTCTCCCATAAGTAATATCTTAAATCATGTAAGAATTTCTTCCTTTATTGGTAAGTCATGTTTGGAGGCAGTATCCTGCATACAAGAAAATTAACAAAATCAGCGTACCATGGAGCCTTGGAGAACGCAAGTAATTGCTCATTAGGAAATGAATCATTAATTAGTAAATCTTCGAAGTCCTCCATGTACTCTAATTTTAGTCTGGAAAGATGGTCAGCTACTAAATTTTCAGATCCCTTTTTGTCCTTTATTTCAAGGTTAAATTCTTGTAGGAGTAGGATCCATCGAATCAGCCTTGGTTTTGCTTCCTTCTTGTTCAAAAGGTACCGGATTGCAACATGATCTGTGAATACAATGACTTTTGACCCAATGAGGTAAGATCTGAACTTGTCCATTGCAAATACAACTATTAGGAATTCCTTTTCTGTGGTGGCATAATTGATTTGTGCATCATCTAATGTCTTGCTAGTATAATAAATAACATGGAGCTTTTTATCCTTTCGTTGCTCGAGCACTGCTTTAACTGCAAAGTCGCTCACGTCGTACATAACCTCGAATGGTAGCTTCCAATTCGGTGGCTGCATTATTGGTGTTGATATCAGAGCTTCTTTGATCTTGTTAAAGGAAACAAGGCAATTTTCATTAAAATCAAAGGGAACATCTTGACTTAACAAGTTAGTAAGTGGCTTAGCTATTTTGGAAAAGTCCTTGATAAATCTTCTATAGAATCCTGCATGTCCCAAAAGGCTTCGCACTCCCTTGACTGATGTTGGTGGTGGCATGTTTTCAATGATCTCAATTTTTGCCTTATCTACTTCAATTCCTCTTTCTGATATCAAATGTCCTAGAACTATGCCTTCCCTTACCATAAAGTGGCATTTTTCCCAATTTAGCATCAGGTTTGATTCTTCACATCTTTGCAACACCTTAGATAAATTAGCTAGGCAATTATCAAAAGTAGTTCCATAAAAAGAAAAATCATCCATAAAATCTTCCATGATATCTTTAATATAATCAGAAAAGATAGCCATCATGCATCTTTGAAAGGTAGTAGGGGCATTACAAAGACCAAAAGGCATTCTCCTACATGCAAATTGTAACACCCTCTTGTAGCAACTCCGTACATTCTACTGTTCCGGTGACCAGTTTCGGACCGGACAGCTAGAACGTTCGGAATAATATTTAAACTAAAGTGAGAAACCATAATTAACTCAAATATTAATAAGAAAAATTTAGTAAAATTTTTAGAAATAAAATATAACCAAGTTAAATGAGCCGGTGCCCAAGCGAGGGATAACCTAGTGAGAAGTTGCGGTTCTCACAACTAGGAGCCCTAGACCCTTGGAAAAATTCATAAATTAATTTTTGGGACTCCAGAGAAGGGTCATTGAGGTTCCTATGGCATTAGAATGCCAAGAAAATATTTAGAAAAATTTTTCAATCGGTACAGACAATTTTGACCTGTTAAGCCAAACGGAGGGCATTTTGGTCATTTCGTCTTCAGAGATGATTTTTGGCCGACTTGTCCAGTTAAGTAAATAATTATTATAACATAAAATATGAATAAATATTGCTAAAAATTAAATTGAAAATGAGTAGAGAATAGAAGAAAAAAAAAATGGAAGAAAATACCAATTATGACATCATATGATGTCATTAAATACTTACCCACCAATCACATTTAGTCAACACTTAAATTAACTAATAAAATATGGATAAGAATACAGCAAAAGCTCATAAAAATCTAGCAGCCATCACCTTCACAAAACCCACCCGTAGCTCTCAAATTCCATACCCATTCCACCATAGAAATCTTCATCAAGCTTCACACCCCACTAAGTTTCACCATAAACCCACTTAATCACTTCACAAAAACTCTTCCTTGCACCTTAAACTCTCTCTAACCATCAAAAAGAAGAAGGAAAAGAAAGTTTTTGCAAGCTTGGGAGTTAGCTCCAACAAGGTTAATGCCATCTTTCTCCTTCTTCCTTTGGATATTCATGTTAAAACATTAAGTTAGGCTAGGAAATTGTGGAATTGAAGAAAATTAAACATGCTAGGGTAAATGGTGAATTTCGGCAACCTATTGGGGGTGATGATTTTGATTGTTTTGATGGGCTTAGAGTGGACTAGAGATGGTGTTTAAAGTGTATATATATATATATATATATATATAATGAATTAGTGTGTTTAACTAAGGTGTGTGGTGTGAATTGATATAGGGAATTAGGGTTTTGGAGAGAAACTTGGACTTTACTTAGATAATGGTGAATGAACATTTTAATGGTCAATTAGTGACCATTTGAGGTATGCTAAGTTGTCAAAGTGTGACTTCTGGTTGAATGAGATTGCATTCCTTGGACACATAGTGTCAGCTGATGGGATTAGGGTGGATCCCAAGAAAATAGAAGCAGTGATGGAATGGAAGCCTCCCAGAAATACAACTGAGGTCAGAAGCTTTTTGGGGCTAGCTGGGTATTACAGAAGATTTGTGAAAGGATTTTCCTTAATTGCTGCTCCAATGACCTAGTTGTTACACAAGAATATTAGATTTGACTGGACTGACAAGTGTCAGACCAGTTTTGAGAAGTTGAAGGCGATGTTGACAGAGGCACCAGCAGCAACACAAGGTCGTGAAAAGACTTTGTGGTCTACAGTGATGCCTCTCATAATGGGTTAGGGTGTGTATTGATGCAAGAGGGGAAGGTGATCGCTTATGCTTCCAGGCAGCTAAGGCCACATGAACAGAATTACCCTACCCATGATCTAGAGCTTATAGCAATTATCTTCGCACTGAAGATATGGAGGCATTACTTGTATGGTGAAAAGTGCTACATTTACACAGACCACAAAAGCCTGAAATACTTGCCAACCCAGAAGGAGCTCAACCTTAGACAGAGACGATGGATTGAGTTCCTGAAGGACTATGATTGTGTAATTGACAACCATCCTGGGAAGGCAAATGTAGTTGCTGATGCTTTGAGCAGAAAGTCCATCACAACTTTGAGATCACTGAATGCCCATCTAACTTTGATTCGAGATGGAGCTATTTTGGCTGAGTTGCAAGTGAGGCCAAACCTGCTACAGCAGATTTTAGATGGGCAAAAGGTAGATAAAAAGTTAATGGCTATTATGAGCAAAATCTCATAGGGAAAAGCAACTGACTATGAGGTGAAAGCAGATGGGTGTCTGTACTACAAAGGAAGACTGTGTGTACCAGATGATGGGGAATTGAAGGCTAGTATTTTAAAAGAGGCACACACCAGTGTGTATGCTATGCACCCAGGAAGTACAAAAATGTATCATGATCTGAAACTTCAGTATTGGTGGCCTGGTATGAAGAAGGACATAGCTGACTATGTGACTAAATGCTTGACATGCCAGCAAGTCAAGCAGAACATCAAGTTCCATCGGGTTTACTACAGCCTATACGCATACCTGAATGGAAATGGGATCGGGTCACCATGGATTTTGTAAGTGGTCTACCTCTCACCCAGAAGAAACATGATGCAGCATGGGTGATAGTGGATAGATTGACGAAGTCAGCACACTTTCTGCCAGTTAGGACTGACTACTCACTGGAGAAGTTAGCAGAATTGTATATCAGTGAGATAGTTAAACTGCATGGAATTTCACTTTCCATCATATCTGATCGTGACCCAAGGTTTACATCGAGATTTTGGAAGAAGTTGCATGAGTCCTTGGGTACCCAACTCCACTTCAGCACAGCTTTCCATCCTCAGACGGATGGGCAATCAGAAAGAGTAATCCAGGTCCTTGAGGATATGCTGAGGGGTTGTGTCATTGAGTTTGAGGGAAGTTGGGATAGATACCTCCCACTGGCAGAATTTGCATACAACAATAGCTACCAAGCTAGCATCCAAATGGCCCCGTATGAAGCACTGTATGGGAGGAAATGTAGAACTCCAGTGTGCTGGACTGAATTGGGCGAAGACAAACTTGTAGGGCCAGACCTGGTGAAACAGACTGAGGAGAAAGTAAAACTAATCAAAGCCAATTTGAAGGTTGCCTCAGATAGACAGAAATCTTATGCCGACCGGAAAAGAAAAGAAATAGAATATGCGGTTGGCGACAAGGTGTTCCTCAAGGTGTCACCATGGAAGAAGGTATTGAGGTTTGGAAGAAAAGTTGAGTTGAGCCCTAGGTTCATTGGCCCATATGAAGTCATTGAACGTGTGGGTCCAATGGCCTATAGGCTAGCTTTACCACCAGAGTTGGACAAGATCCACAATGTGTTCCACGTGTCTATGCTAAGAAGATACCGCTCAGATCCTTCACTTGTCATCTCCATGGAAGAAATTGAAGTACAACCGGATTTGACATATGAAGAAGAATTCATACGGATTCTGGCTCGGGAAGTGAAAGAGTTAAGGAATAAGCAGATTCCACTGGTGAAAGTGCTTTGGAGGCACCACAACATCGTGGAGGCAACTTGGGAAAGTGAAGAGATGATGAGGCAATAGTTCCCTCAACTGTTTGCATCAGGTAAATTTCGAGGACGAAATTTAAATTAGAGGGGAAGAGTTGTAACACCCTCCCTGTAGCAACTCCGCACATTCTACTGTTCCGATGACCAGTGTCGGACCAGACAGCTAGAATGTTCGGAAAAATATTTAAACTAAGGTGAGGAACCATAATTAACTCAAATATTAATAACAAAAATTTAGTAAAAATTTTAGAAATAAAATACAACCAAGTTAAATGAGCCAGTGCCCAAGCGATGGATAACCTAGTGAGAAGTTGCGGTTCTCGCAACTAGGAGCCCTAGACCCGGGGAAAAATTCATAAAATAATTTTTGGGACACTAGAGAAGGGTCATTGAGGTTCCTATGGCATTAGAATGCCAAGAAAATATTTAGAAAATTTTTTCAATCGGTACAGACAATTTTGACCCGTTAAGCCAAACGGAGGGCATTTTGGTCATTTCGTCTTCAGAGATGATTTTTGGCCAACTTGTCCAGTTAAGTAAATAATTATTATAACATAAAATATGAATAAATATTGCTAAAAATTAAATTGAAAATGAGTAGAGAATAGAAGAAAAAAAAAATGGAAGAAAATACCAATTATGACATCATATGATGTCATTAAATACTTACCCACCAATCACATTTAGTCAACACTTAAATTAACTAATAAAATATGGATAAGAATACAGCAAAAGCTCATAAAAATCTAGCAGCCATCACCTTCACAAAACCCACCCGTAGCTCTCAAATTCCATACCCATTCCACCATAGAAAACTTCATCAAGCTTCACACCCCACTAAGTTTCACCATAAACCCACTTAATCACTTCACAAAAACTCTTCCTTGCACCTTAAACTCTCTCTAACCAGCAAAAAGAAGAAGGAAAAGAAATTTTTTGCAAGCTTGGGAGTTAGCTCCAACAAGGTTAGTGCCATCTTTCTCCTTCTTCCTTTGGATATTCATGTTAAAACATTAAGTTAGGCTAGGAAATTGTGGAATTAAAGAAAATTAAACATGCTAGGGTAAATGGTGAATTTCGAAAGCCTATTGGGGGTGATGATTTTGATTGTTTTGATGGGCTTAGAGTGGACTAGAGATGGTGTTTAAAGTGTATATATATATATATATATATATATATATATATATATATATATAATGAATTAGTGTGTTTAACTAAGGTGTGTGGTGTGAATTGATATAGGGAATTAGGGTTTTGGAGAGAAACTTGGACTTTACTTAGATAATGGTGAATGAACATTTTAATGGTCAATTAGTGACCATTTGAGGTATGCTAAGTTGTCAAAGTGTGACTTCTGGTTGAATGAGATTGCATTCCTTGGACACATAGTGTCAGCTGATGGGATTAGGGTGGATCCCAAGAAAATAGAAGCAGTGATGGAATGGAAGCCTCCCAGAAATACAACTGAGGTCAGAAGCTTTTTGGGGCTAGCTGGGTATTACAGAAGATTTGTGAAAGGATTTTCCTTAATTGCTGCTCCAATGACCTAGTTGTTACACAAGAATAATAGATTTGACTGGAATGACAAGTGTCAGACCAGTTTTGAGAAGTTGAAGGCTATGTTGTGAGGCACGGAGTGAACACTGGCAAGTGTCGAGAAAAGACTTTGTGGTCTACGGTGATGCCTCTCATAATGGGTTAGGTGTGTATTGATGCAAGAGGGGAAGGTGATCGCTTATGCTTCCAGCACTAAGGCCACATGAGCAATTACCCTACCCATGATCTAGAGCTTATAGCAATTATCTTCGCACTGAAGATATGGAGGCATACTTGTATGGTGAAAAGTGCTACATTTACACAGACCACAAAAGCCTGAAATACTTGCCAACCCAGAAGGAGCTCAACCTTAGACAGAGACGATGGATTGAGTTCCTGAAGGACTATGATTGTGTAATTGACTACCATCCTGGGAAGGCAAATGTAGTTGCTGATGCTTTGAGCAGAAAGTCCATCACAGCTTTGAGATCACTGAATGCCCATCTAACTTTGATTCGAGATGGAGCTATTTTGGCTGAGTTGCAAGTGAGGCCAAACCTGCTACAGCAGATTTTAGATGGGCAAAAGGCAGATAAAAAGTTAATGGCTATTATGAGCAAAATCTCAGAGGGAAAAGCAACTGACTATGAGGTGAAAGCAGATGGGTGTCTCAGACTACAAAGGAAGACTGTGTACGGATGATGGGGAATTGAAGGCCAGTATTTTAAAAGAGGCACACACCAGTGTGTATGCTATGCACCCAGGAAGTACGAAAATGTATCATGATCTGAAACTTCAGTATTGGTGGCCTGGTATGAAGAAGGACATAGCTGACTATGTGACTAAATGCTTGACATGTCAGCAAGTCAAGGCAGAATATCAAGTTCCATCGGGTTTACTACAGCCTATATGCATACCTGAATGGAAATGGGATCGAGTCACCATGGATTTTGTAAGTGGTCTACCTCTCACCCAGAAGAAACATGATGCAGCATGGGTGATAGTGGATAGATTGACGAAGTCAGCACACTTTCTGCCAGTTAGGACTGACTACTCACTGGAGAAGTTAGCAGAATTGTATATCAGTGAGATAGTTAAACTGCATGGAATTTCACTTTCCATCATATCTGATCGAGACCCAAGGTTTACATCGAGATTTTGGAAGAAGTTGCATGAGTCCTTGGGTACCCAACTCCACTTCAGCACAGCTTTCCATCCTCAGACGGATGGGCAATCAGAAAGAGTAATCCAGGTCCTTGAGGATATGCTGAGGGGTTGTGTCATTGAGTTTGAGGGAAGTTGGGATAGATACCTCCCACTGGCAGAATTTGCATACAACAATAGCTACCAAGCTAGCATCCAAATGGCCCCGTATGAAGCACTGTATGGGAGGAAATGTAGAACTCCAGTGTGCTGGACTGAATTGGGCGAAGAGAAACTTGTAGGGCCAGACCTGGTGAAACAGACTGAGGAGAAAGTAAAACTAATCAAAGCCAATTTGAAGGTTGCCTCAGATAGTCATTTATCTTATGCCGAACTGAAAATAAAAGAAATAGAATATGCGGTTGGCGACAAAGTGTTCCTCAAGGTGTCACCGTGGAAGAAGGTATTGAGGTTTGGAAGAAAAGTTGAGTTGAGCCCTAGGTTCATTGGCCCATATGAAGTCATTGAACGTGTGGGTCCAATGGCCTATAGGCTAGCTTTACCACCAGAGTTGGACAAGATCCACAATGTGTTCCACGTGTCTATGCTAAGAAGATACCGCTCAGATCCTTCACATGTCATCTCCATGGAAGAAATTGAAGTACAACCGGATTTGACATATGAAGAAGAATCCATACGGATTCTGGCTCGAGAAGTGAAAGAGTTAAGGAATAAGCAGATTCCACTGGTGAAAGTGCTTTGGAGGCACCACAACATCGTGGAGGCAACTTGGGAAAGTGAAGAGACGATGAGGCAATAGTTCCCTCAACTGTTTGCATCAGGTAAATTTCGAGGACGAAATTTAAATTAGAGGGGAAGAGTTGTAACACCCTCCTCAGAGCAACTCCGCACATTCTCATCGTCCGATGACCAAAGGTCGAATCGACAGCTAGAATGTTCGGAAAAATATTTAAACTAAAGTGAGGAACCATAATTAACTCAAATATTAATAACAAAAATTTAGTAAAAATTTTAGAAATAAAATACAACCAAGTTAAATGAGCCAGTGCCCAAGCGATGGATAACCTAGTGAGAAGTTGCGGTTCTCGCAACTAGGAGCCCTAGACCCGGGGAAAAATTCATAAAATAATTTTTGGGACACTAGAGAAGGGTCATTGAGGTTCCTATAGCATTAGAATGCCAAGAAAATATTTAGAAAAATTTTTCAATCGGTACAGACAATTTTGACCCATTAAGCCAAACGGAGGGCATTTTGGTCATTTCGTCTTCAGAGATGATTTTTGACCAACTTGTCCAGTTAAGTAAATAATTATTATAACATAAACTATGAATAAATATTGCGAAAAATTAAATTGAAAATGAGTAGAGAATAGAAGAAAAAAAAATGGAAGAAAATACCAATTATGACATCATATGATGTCATTAAACACTTACCCACCAATCACATTTAGTCAACACTTAAATTAACTAATAAAATATGGATAAGAATACAGCAAAAGCTCATAAAAATCTAGCAGCCATCACCTTCACAAAACCCTCCCGTAGCTCTCAAATTCCATACCCATTCCACCATAGAAAGCTTCATCAAGCTTCACACCCCACTAAGTTTCACCATAAACCCACTTAATCACTTCACAAAAACTCTTCCTTGCACCTTAAACTCTCTCTAACCAGTAAAAACAAGAAGGAAAAGAAAGTTTTTGCAAGCTTGGGAGTTAGCTCCAACAAGGTTAGTGCCATCTTTCTCCTTCTTCCTTTGGATATTCATGTTAAAACATTAAGTTAGGCTAGGAAATTGTGGAATTGAAGAAAATTAAACATGCTAGGGTAAATGGTGAATTTCGAAAGCCTATTGGGGGTGATGATTTTGATTGTTTTGATGGGCTTAAAGTGGACTAGAGATGGTGTTTAAAGTGTATATATATATATATATATATATATATATATATATATATATATATATATATATATATATATATATATATATAATGAATTAGTGTGTTTAACTAAGGTGTGTGGTGTGAATTGATATAGGGAATTAGGGTTTTGGAGAGAAACTTGGACTTTACTTAGGTAATGGTGAATGAACATTTTAATGGTCAATTAGTGACCATTTGAGGTAAGTTGACCATAACTTAGAGTGAATTATAGCATTACAAACCGATTTGGTATGCTGCCTAGTGAAACCAGCAGGGTGGCTGTGAGTCCAGCCTGTGTGGACAGCCATAACTTGGGCTGTGTAGGTTCAATTGGTGTTTGGCTAATTGGACATGAAACTAGACACATAATGGCACAATTTTGGTGAAGAAACCATGCCCAAAAGACCAAAGCCAGTGGACCAAAAACTTGCCCCAATCCGGATGTCCTGCCACCAGATTCTGCAGAATGACCAAATGAACAGTGATTGTTCATTTGGCCATAAATCATTGTAGAATGGCCCAATTGACCTGAAATTTTTACAGCAACAAGTTAAGATATAGACCAACTACTTTCATTAAGAAACCTACCCAAAATTATGACCAGAACTTATCCAAAAATGCAGTTACAGTCACTGTTCACTGCACTGTAGATATGGTCAGTTCTGAAATTTTTCAATCCGGCCAGTTGTGGTTTTTGGACCATAACTTGAGCTACAAAACTCCAAATGGAGTGATTCAAAAAAATAAATTCAACTAGACAAAATAAGAAACAACTTTCATGTTTATCATTTTATCAAATTCCCACTACAACAGTAACTAATGGAACAGTAAACTTAGGGTATAAAAACTGAAAATTCTGCTCCATTTGTTTTAAGCTTAGAAATGGTATTGGTGATTAATGCCAACAAGTTTTGAATACACAATGTGGTATGTTGGGAGTGTTAAAATCAATGTACCTATTTTCTATGCAAAAGTCAACATTTTTGTTGACTAATGAAGTGAATAGTAACACTAAAGCTTGAAATTCAAAAATTACAAAATTCAAAAGTATCAAATGCCCTAGTATACCTAACAAGATTGGTTTGGATAGTTTGGCATGCCAATAGGGTTCAGTTAGCAGTACTGCACATCGCATTATGCCATTCTGTGATTTCATGACTTTTAGCCATTCTGACCTTGTATTGAAATTTGGCCTAGTGCCTGATGTTATTACAGCTTATTAGCTGTTCTGTTGCACACCGGGAGATACATAGGTGACCGATGGTGTGACGGCCCGAGGTACTTGATACCCAGTGCCAGTTTACCCGTTTATCCAGTCCAGTCGTCCAGTATAGGTTACTTGGGCAACAAAAAAAATGAAAGTGGATAAATGTAATGAAATAACGAATATAACCAGTACAAAATAAGTACGACTACAAATACTCAAAGAAAATTTATTTACAATGAGACATTAATACATTCACTATATATTTAGTTTCTGTTATTTCTTTTTATTATATTATTGGCACCACTAAGCATTATTGCTTAACGCGTTGCTTTTACCACGCGTAGGTTCTAGAGATCCTGACTGAGAGCCCGGTAGACCACAGACTGGGTGAGACCTCCTGCAGCTCCGCATAGTGTCCGTGTCACCTCACCGTCATCAGTGCATTGGTAGGACACTAGGTTTCATTTTGGTATTTTGTAATTAACTTTTATTTTCTTATATGTAATTGAAACTAATGTAATGTATTTTGGTAATAATGTAAATAGTAGAAATTGTGGTTATGAATGGAAAATTTGAGTATTTATTTATTGCTTATATATATGAGTACCATGAGAAATGAATGATTGAGAAATGTTGTTGAAAAATATTGAGATTTTGATGATATTGGAGTTTGAGAATGATTGAATATGATTATCGGAAGTGTTTTTCACAGGTTCCGAAGAACTGTTTTCTCCATTTTTAGCCGGTACTCTGCCGAATTTTCTATAAAATTTTCGGAACCTCAAACAAATTATAATTTCAATAAATAACATAAATGAATTATATTTCACAAGTTATATTCAAAACTATGATAAAAATAAATTAAGGAAGAATAAAAATGATTATGATAAAATAGAGTGTTCCGGTACACCGTGTGACATATCTTACTCAGATATATTGTAGACTGGTAAGGGGTGTCACATTTAGTGGTATCAGAGCACGGTTTAGGCATTTCTGGGCTTAGATTGAGTCCATACCATGCATTGCATTTGTAAGAGTCGAGGTGACACTAATGCAGATCTGTTTGTCTTTCTTATTTTGAATAGGATATGGACCCTACATCTCAGAGGGCAGTTGAGGAGGAAGTGGAGAGTCATGCTCCACCTGTAGTAGCTGAGACTGGGGGTAGGGGAGAACCTGCTCCACCAGCTCCATCAGAGCCTGGTCAACCTCCACAGGCCATGTTCCAGCAAATGGCCGAATTCTTCAGACAAATGGCTAGGGTAATGCCAGCACCACCACCACCACCACCTCCACAGCAGAAATCACACCTGGAAAGATTAAGAAAATTTGGAACGGTGGACTTCTTTGGCAAGAGAGAAGATGATTCTGTTGCAGCCGAAAATTGGTTGAATAGAACAGGCAGAGTTTTAAAACAACTCCACTGCACTCCAGAGCAAAATCTAGAAGCTGCTGTATCTTTGTTGCAAGATGATGCATATGAATGGTGGGATACAGTGTCCAGTGAAGTACAGCCAGAAGTAATAACTTGGAACTTCTTCCTCTCCGAATTTAAGAAGAAATATGTGGGTAGTGTATACCTGGAAGAGAGAAGAAGAGAGTTCATTAATCTGAGGCAGAGACAGCTGTCAGTGGCCGAGTATGAAAAGGAATTCGTTAGATTGAGCCGCTACGGAAGGGAGATAGTCCCTAATGAAGCTGAAAGGTGTAAGAGATTTGAAGAGGGATTAAATGACAACATAAAGATCATGATTACTGCCTTGGGAATAACTGACTTCACTAAGTTAGTGGAAGCTGCAATAAAAGTTGAAAAAGTAAGAATAAGTGAGAAGACCAGAAGAGAGAGACAGTAGAAGAGGGGCCCAGGTCAGTCTAGTTCATCTCCTGCATCTGGGAAGAAGTTCAAGGGTCCACCTGCACAGAGTTCAGGTCAATCACAAGGTCAAAGTCAGTTTCAGGGGCCCAGGCCACAGTTTACCCCTAGGAGAGGTCAGTCCGCAACATCAGTGGGCAGCTCTCCAGGGATGGGGTTCAGGGGACCAGCCCCAGCATCTTCTGCATGTCCACATTACCTGAAGTGGCATAAGGGGGAGTGTTGGAGTGTGACTGGTGCCTGCTTAAGGTGTGGGTCGACAGAGCATCAGCTAAGGAATTGTCCACGCAGAACTACTACAGCTGCTCCAACACAAACAGACAGACCTGCTCCTGCACCACAAAGGGGAAGGAAATCTGGCAAATCTGAGGCAGTGGGACCATCACAGAGGCTCAGATCTCGAGCGCCAGAGAGGCCTGATAACAGACCACCTGCCCGAGCTTATGCCATTAGAGCTCAGGAGGAGCAAGATGCCCCAGACATCATCAGGGGTACGTTCTCCCTCTACACTACATCTGTGCATGCATTGGTGGATCAAGGATCCACTCATTCATACATCTGCATCAACTTACCCGTAGAAAGGGGGATACTAGTAGGGGAGAGTGACCAAGACGTTCTGGTCACTAATCCATTGGGCCACAGTGTGGTAGTGAACAAAGTGTACAAGGGTTGCCCGTTAAGGATTCAGGGGTATGAATTCTTGGTAGACCTGATTGAGTTGCCTTTCCATGAGTTTGACGTGATTTTGGGAATGGACTGGTTGTCACGTCATCAGGCAATGGTTGATTGTAAATTGAAGAGAATTTCTTTGAAAACTCCTGAGGGTAATGAGATCACAGTTGTGGGAGAAAGGACAGATTTCTTGTCCAATGTCATCTCAGCCACAGTTGCAAGAAGAATGATGAGAAAAGGCTGTGAAGCCTACCTAGCACATGTGGCGGATACTAGGCAGGCTAAGCCAGATCTGTGTGACATACCCACAGTAAAAGAACTCCCAGATGTATTCCCTGAAGAATTGCCTAGTTTGCCACTAGAAAGGGAAGTCGAGTTTGCTATTGAGGTAATGTCGGGTACAGCACCCATTTCCATTGCTCCTTATAGGATGGCACCCACTGAATTGAGGGAGTTGAAGACTCAGTTGCAAGAGTTGCTTGATAAGGGGTTCATACGCCCCAGTGTGTCACCATGGGGAGCTCCAGTGCTGTTTGTGAAAAAGAAAGATGGGACTTTGAGGTTATGCATCGATTACCGGCAGTTGAATAAAGTGACTGTGAAGAACAAATATCCATTGCCTAGAATTGATGATCTGTTTGATCAGTTGAAGGGAGCAGGAGTATTTTCTAAAATTGATCTCAGATCAGGTTATCATCAGTTGAGGGTGAAGGATGCAGATGTGCCAAAGACTGCATTCAGGACCCGATATGGGCATTATGAGTTTCTGGTGATGCCCTTTGGCCTAACAAATGCACCAGCAGCATTCATGCACCTTATGAACTGTGTCTTCCATCCATACCTAGATCGGTTTGTAGTGGTCTTTATTGATGATATTTTGGTGTATTCCAAGACCAGGGAAGAACATGATGAACATTTGAGGATTGTTCTGCAAACCCTGAGAGAAAAGGAGTTGTATGCTAAGTTGTCAAAGTGTGACTTCTGGTTGAATGAGATTGCATTCCTTGGACACATAGTGTCAGCTGATGGGATTAGGGTGGATCCCAAGAAAATAGAAGCAGTGATGGAATGGAAGCCTCCCAGAAATACAACTGAGGTCAGAAGCTTTTTGGGGCTAGCTGGGTATTACAGAAGATTTGTGAAATGATTTTCCTTAATAGCTGCTCCAATGACCAAGTTGTTACACAAGAATGTTAGATTTGACTGGAATGACAAGTGTCAAACCAGTTTTGAGAAGTTGAAGGCTATGTTGACAGAGGCACCAGTGCACACAAACAAGGTCGTGAAAAGACTTTGTGGTCTACAGTGATGCCTCTCATAATGGGTTAGGGTGTGTATTGATGCAAGAGGGGAAGGTGATCGCTTATGCTTCCAGGCAGCTAAGGCCACATGAACAGAATTACCCTACCCATGATATAGAGCTTGCAGCAATTATCTTCGCACTAAAGATATGGAGGCATTACTTGAATGGTGAAAAGTGCTACATTTACGCAGACCACAAAAGCCTGAAATACTTGCCAACCCAGAAGGAGCTCAACCTTAGACAGAGACGATGGATTGAGTTCCTGAAGGACTATGATTATGTAATTGACTACCATCCGGGGAAGGCAAATGTAGTTGCTGATGCTTTGAGCAGAAAGTCCATCACAACTTTGAGATCACTGAATGCCCATCTAACTTTGATTCGAGATGGAGCTATTTTGGCTGAGTTGTAAGTGAGGCCAAACCTGCTACAGCAGATTTTAGATGGGCAAAAGGCAGATAAAAAGTTAATGGCTATTATGAGCAAAATCTCAGAGGGAAAAGCAACTGACTATGAGGTGAAAGCAGATGGGTGTCTGTACTACAAAGGAAGACTGTGTGTACCAGATGATAGGGAATTGAAGGCCAGTATTTTAAAAGAGGCACACACCAGTGTGTATGCTATGCACCCAGGAAGTATAAAAATGTATCATGATCTGAAACTTCAGTATTGGTGGCCTAGTATGAAGAAGGACATAGCTGACTATGTGACTAAATGCTTGACATGTCAGCAAGTCAAGGTAGAACATCAAGTTCCATCGGGTTTGCTACAGCCTATACGCATACCTGAATGGAAATGGGATCGGGTCACCATGGATTTTGTAAGTGGTCTACCTCTCACCCAGAAGAAACATGATGCAACATGGGTGATAGTGGATAGATTGACGGTCAAGACACACTTTCTCGCGATTAGACCGACTACTCACTTGGAGAAGTTAGCGTGTAATTGTATCAGTGAGATAGTTAAACTGCATGGAATTTCACTTTCCATCATATCTGATCGAGACCCAAGGTTTACATCGAGATTTTGGAAGAAGTTGCATGAGTCCTTGGGTACCCAACTCCACTTCAGCACAGCTTTCCATCCTCAGACGGATGAGCAATCAGAAAGAGTAATCCAGGTCCTTGAGGATATGCTGAGGGGTTGTGTCATTGAGTTTGAGGGAAGTTGGGATAGATACCTCCCACCGCGTAATTTGCATACAACAATAGCTACCAAGCTAGCATCCAAATGGCCCCGTATGAAGCAATTGTATGGGAGGAAATGTAGAACTCAGCAGTCTTTGGACTGAATTGGGCAAAGACAAACTGGTAGGGCCAGACCTGGTGAAACAGACTGAGGAGAAAGTAAAACTAATCAAAGCCAATTTGAAGGTTGCCTCAGATAGACAGAAATCTTATGCCGACCGGAAAAGAAAAGAAATAGAATATGCGGTTGGCGACAAAGTGTTCCTCAAGGTGTCACCGTGGAAGAAGGTATTGAGGTTTGGAAGAAAAGTTGAGTTGAGCCCTAGGTTCATTGGCCCATATGAAGTCATTGAACGTGTGGGTCCAATGGCCTATAGGCTAGCTTTACCACCAGAGTTGGACAAGATCCACAATGTGTTCCACGTGTCTATGCTAAGAAGATACCGCTCAGATCCTTCACATGTCATCTCCATGGAAGAAATTGAAGTACAACCGGATTTGACATATGAAGAAGAATCCATACGGATTCTGGCTCGAGAAGTGAAAGAGTTAAGGAATAAGCAGATTCCACTGGTGAAAGTGCTTTGGAGGCACCACAACATCGTGGAGGCAACTTGGGAAAGTGAAGAGACGATGAGGCAATAGTTCCCTCAACTGTTTGCATCAGGTAAATTTCGAGGACGAAATTTAAATTAGAGGGGAAGAGTTGTAACACCCTCCCTGTAGCAACTCCGCACATTCTACTGTTCCGATGACCAGTGTCGAACTGGACAGCTAGAATGTTCGGAAAAATATTTAAACTAAAGTGAGGAACCATAATTAACTCAAATATTAATAACAAAAATTTACTAAAAATTTTAGAAATAAAATACAACCAAGTTAAATGAGCCAGTGCCCAAGCGATGGATAACCTAGTGAGAAGTTGCGGTTCTCGCAACTAAGAGCCCTAGACCCGGGGAAAAATTCATAAAATAATTTTTGGGACTCCAGAGAAGGGTCATTGGGGTTCCTATGGCATTAAAATGCCAAGAAAATATTTAGAAAAATTTTTCAATCGGTACAGACAATTTTGACCCGTTAAGCCAAACGGAGGGCATTTTGGTCATTTCGTCTTCAGAGATGATTTTTGGCCGACTTGTCCAGTTAAGTAAATAATTATTATAACATAAAATATGAATAAATATTGCTAAAAATTAAATTGAAAATGAGTAGAGAATAGAAGAAAAAAAAAATGGAAGAACATACCAATTATGACATCATATGATGTCATTAAACACTTACCCACCAATCACATTTAGTCAACACTTAAATTAACTAATAAAATGTGGATAAGAATACAGCAAAAGCTCATAAAAATCCAGCAGCCATCACCTTCACAAAACCCACCCGAAGCTCTCAAATTCCATACCCATTCCACCATAGAAAACTTCATCAAGCTTCACACCCCACTAAGTTTCACCATAAACCCACTTAATCACTTCACAAAAACTCTTCCTTGCACCTTAAACCCTCTCTAACCAGCAAAAAGAATAAGGAAAAGAATGTTTTTGCAAGCTTGGGAGTTAGCTCCAACAAGGTTAGTGCCATCTTTCTCCTTCTTCCTTTGGATATTCATGTTAAAACATTAAGTTAGGCTAGGAAATTGTGGAATTAAAGAAAATTAAACATGCTAGGGTAAATGGTGAATTTTGGAAGCCTATTGGGGGTGATGATTTTGATTGTTTTGATGGGCTTAGAGTGGACTAGAGATGGTGTTTAAAGTGTATATATATATATATATAATGAATTAGTGTGTTTAACTAAGGTGTGTGGTGTGAATTGATATAGGGAATTAGGGTTTTGGAGAGAAACTTGGACTTTGCTTAGTTAATGGTGAATGAACATTTTAATGGTCAATTAGTGACCATTTGAGGTAAGTTGACCATAACTTAGAGTGAATTATAGCATTACAAACTGATTTGGTATGCTGCCTAGTGAAACTAGCAGGGTGGCTGTGAGTCCAGCCTGTTTGGACAGCCATAACTTGGGCTGTGTAGGTTCAATTGGTGTTTGGCTAATTGGACATGAAACTATACACATAATGGCACAATTTTGGTGAAGAAACCATGCCCAAAAGACCAAAGCCAGTGGACCAAAAACTTACCCCAATCCGGATGTCCTACCGCCAGATTCTGCAGAATGACCAAATGAATAGTGATTGTTAATTTGGCCATAACTCATTGTAGAATGGCCCAATTGACCTGAAATTTTTAGAGCAACAAGTTAAGATATATACCAACAACTTTCATGAAGAAACCTACCCCAAATTATGACCAGAACTTATCCAACAAGGCAATTGCAATCACTATTTACTGCACTGTAGATATGGTCAGTTCTGAAAATTTTCAATTCGGCCAGTTATGGTTTTTGGACCATAACTTGAGCTACAAAACTCCAAATGGAGTGATTCAAAAAACTAAATTCAACTAAACAAAATAAGGAACAACTTTCATGTTTATCATTTTCTTAAATTCCCACTACAACAGTAACTAATGGAACAGTAAAGTTAGGGTATAAAAACTGAAAATTCTGCTCCATTAGTTTTAAGCTTAGAAATGGTATTGGTGATTAATGCCAATAAGTTTTGAATGCACAATGTGGTATGTTGGGAGTGTTAAAACCAATGTACCTATTTTCTATGCAAAAGTCAACATTTTTGTTGACTAATGAAGTGAATAGTAACACCAAAGCTTGAAATTCAAAAATTACAAAATTCAAAAGTATCAAATGCCCTAGTATACCTAACAAGATTGGTTTGGATATTTTGGCATGCCAATAGGGTTCAGTTAGCAGTACTGCACATCGCATTATGCCATTCTATGATTTCATGGCTTTTAGCCATTCTGACCTTGTATTGAAATTTGGCCTAGTGCTTGATGTTATTACAGCTTATTAGCTGTTCTGTTGCACACCGGGAGATACATAGGTGACCGATGGTGTGACGGCCCGAGGTACTTGATACCCAGTGCCAGTTTGCCCATTTATCGATCCGATGCCCAAAGATAGGTTACTTGGGCAACAAAAAAAATGAAAGTGGATAAATGTAATGAAATAACGAATATAACTAGTACAAAATAAGTACGACTACAAATACTCAAAGAAAATTTATTTACAATGAGACATTAATACATTCACTACATATTTATTTTCTGTTATTTCTTTTTATTATATTATTGGCACCACTAAGCATTATTGCTTAGCGCGTTGCTTTTGCCACGCGTAGGTTCTGGAGATCCTGACCGAGAGCCCGGTAGACCACAGACTGGGTGAGACCTCCTGCAGCTCTGCATAGTGTCCGTGTCACCTCACTGTCATCAGTGCATTGGTAGGACACTAGGTTTCATTTTGATATTTTGTAATTAACTTTTATTTTCTTATATGTAATTGAAACTTATGTAATGTATTTTGGTAATAATGTAAATAGTAGAAATTGTGGTTATGAATGGAAAATTTGAGTATTTATTTATTGCTTATATATATGAGTACCATGAGAAATGAATGATTGAGAAATGTTGTTGAAAAATATTGAGATTTTGATGATATTGGAGTTTGAGAATGATTGAATATGATTATCGGAAGAGTTTTTCACAGGTTCCGAAGAACTGTTTTCTCCATTTTTAGCCGGTACTCTGCCGGATTTTCTATAAAATTTTCGGAACCTCAAACAAATTATAATTTTAATAAATAACTTAAATGAATTATATTTCACAAGTTATATTCAAAACTATGATAAAAATAAATTAAGGAAGAATAAAAATGATTATGATAAAATAGAGTGTTCCGGTACACCGTGTGACATATCTTACCCGGATATACTGTAGACGGGTAAGGGGTGTCACACAAATGTTCCATGGGGACAAGTGAATGTTGTCTTTTCTTGGTCTTTTGGGTGAATAGGAATTTAAAAGAATCCCAAATACCCATCTAGGTAACAGAAATAAGAGTGTTTTGCCAATCTTTCTAACATTTGGTCAATGAAGGGGAGAGGGAAATGGTCTTTTCTGGTGGCACTGTTCAATTTTCTATAGTCTATGCACATTCGCCAACTAGTGACTACTCTAGTAGGGATTAGTTCATTGCTTGCATTTTGGATAACAGTTGTCCCACCTTTCTTAGGAACTACATGTACTGGACTAACCCATTTACTATCAGAGATTGGGTATATAATACCTGCATCTAGTAGTTTTAAAATTTCTTTCTTGACTACCTATTTCATATTTGGGTTAAGTCTTATTTGGTGTTCGATTGTGGATTTACTGTTTTCTTCCATGGGTATCCTATGCATGCAAATCGAAGGATTGATTCCCTTCAGGTCTTCTATCTTATATCCTATGGCTTTGCTATGCATCCTAAGTTCTCTTAGCAATTTTTCCTCTTCTAGCTTAGACAGGTTAGTATTGATTATAACAGGATATTTAGAATTTGAGTCCAGAAATGCATACCTTAGCGAGGATGGGAGAGGTTTAAGCTCTACCTATTTGGCATTTTCCTGGAGCTTACCTTCGATTTGTTCCTCCTTCAAATCCTCCATCTCGGAAGCTTTAGCTAATGGTAGGGGTGGATAAGCTACTAATTGTTGTGCACAAGCTACTATTTCTGTATTTTCATCATTAATTGTGTGACTATGCACAATACATGCTTCAAGAGGAACTCCATTTCTTCTTCTCCTACTTTGAGAGTTAGTCGCCCATTTTTTACGTCTATGATAGCTACGGTAGTTGCCAAGAATGGTCTTCCCAAGATGATAGGAATTTTAACATCTTCTTCCATCTCAAGGACAACAAAATCCATTGGAATGTAGAATTTGCCCACTTTGATAGGAATGTTCTCCAGTATTCCTACAGAATATTTAATAGATCTATTAGCCAATTGCAATCAGATTATTATTGATTTCAGTTCCTTGATCTCCAGCTTTTTGCATATTAATAGAGACATTAAACTGACATTTGCCCCAAGATCACAGAGGGCCTTATCTATTTTCTTGTCACCAATGAGGCAAGGTATGGAGAAGCTTCCTGGATCTTTCAACTTTGGAGGTAGTTTGTTTTGCAGAATGGCACTGCATTCCTCTGTTAGAGCTACTGTTCCATAGTCTTTTAGCTTCTTTTTCTTTGATAGAATTTCCTTAAGAAATTTGGCATAGGATGGCATCTGAGAAAGTGCTTTAGTGAAAGGGATGTTGATGTAAAGTTTCTCTAAAACTTACAAAAACTTCCCAAACTACTTGTCCAATTTGGCTTTCTGAAATCTCAGAGGAAAAGGTAGAGGAGGCTGGTATGGTTCTGGTAATTTCTTTGTCTTCCTTGCTTCCTCTTCCTGATCTTTCTTAGCTTCTTTCTCCTTTTTCTCTGCTTGGTCTTTAAATTTTTCTATGGTTCCCTCTGTCAGTTCTACCTCTGGTTGTACCAGAGTTCTCCCACTCCTCAGTGTAACTGCCTTACAATGCTCCCTTGGGTTCATTTCTGGTTGGCTAGGCAGTTTGCCAGCAGCCTTACTTAAAGAGCTTGCTTGCTGAGCGATCTGATTCTCTAGCATCTTGTTGTGAGTAGCAAGTTGATGCATTCTGGAAGTCAGCTATTTAATCAATTTGGTTTGTTGTTGTTGAGCTGTTAGGAACCCTTCAATCATGGTTTCCATAGTCATCTTCGGTTCAGGTTGTTGGTGCTGGAGAGGTAGTGGTGGTTTTGTAAAGTTTTGACCTCTATTCTAAAATCCAGGGGGTACTGGTGGTTTGTACCCTTGTTGCTTATTTATTGGCTGGTTCTGCTAATTAGACCATGAGAAATTTGGGTGGTTCCTCCATCCAGGGTTGTAAGTATTTGAATATGGATTGTTTGACTGCCTCTGGTTGAAGTTTCCTCCGTTATTCACATAGTTCATCTGTTCTGAGGAGGGTTCATTGAAATTGTTGTATTCTGAATTCATGTATCCTCCTCCATATCTATCTTCAGGTTGACTGTTTGTACCTACTGCGTTAGCTTGCATCTTCTCGAGTTTCCTTGTGAACTGATAAAATTAAGCATTTATCATGCTTAGGGCGTCTACTTCTAGTACCCCTATAGTTTTCCTTGCATTTCCTCTTTCATTTTACCACTCATAGTTATGGTATGCCACCTTTTCTAGAAGTTCAAGTGCTTGTGGCACTATTTTCTCCATTAGATCACCTTCTGCAATTGAATCAACTGTGCTCCTTGTAGAGGGTAGTAACCCATTATAGAAGTTTTGCACTAATAGCAAATCTTCTATACCATGGTGTGGACATTCTCTTTGTAGGTCTTTATATCTTTCCCATGCGTCATAGAGTGATTCTCCCTCCTTTAGTCTTAAGGTGTTGAGAACAAGCCTTAGTTTTGCAGTCTTTCCAAGTGGAAAATACCTTGCTAGAAAAGCTTGCGAGAGATTCTCCCATGTAGTGAACTTTCCAGCTGGTTGAGAAAGTAACCGCTTCCTTGCTCTGTCCCGAAGGGAGAATGGGAATGCTCTGAGTCTTATTGCTTGATCAGACACTCCATTCATCTTGAATGTATCATATAAGGCGAGAAAGTACTGGAGGTGATAGTGTGGGTCTTCTGCAGGTGAACCTGCAAATTGGGTTTGTTGAATCATTTGGAGCCATGCTGGTTTTAATTCAAAGTTGTTGGCTTCCATTGTGGGTCTAGTGATACTGGGCTGAAATCCTTGGACAGATGGAGCTCCGTAATCTCTCAAGAGTCTTGGTCTGTCAATATTATCATCCATGGTTGGAAATTCAGGATCTCCTTGACTGTGCTCTTGATGTTTCCTTTCTCTCCTGATTGCTTTCAGAGTTTTGTCTCTCTCCGAATCACAGTCCAAAATTTCTTCTTCTTGCCTTGTTCTGGTCATATACCAGATTAAGCACTTGAGAGAAAAGAGGAAAAATATAACCAGTAAAATAAAACTAAATAATAAATATAATTGCCTAAATCAGTTAAATTCCCTATCGCTTGATATTACTAAAGCCAAAGTAATCCCTGGCAATGGCGCCAAAAACTTGTTTGCTAGTTTTACAACCCCGCAAGTGCATGAATCATTAACAAGTAATAAAGTGATAAGTAGAGTATCGTTCCCATGAGAATTTTTTTTGTTTAGCAAGTACTAATCTACACAGCAATTTTGACTGTCTAGGCTTTCGAATGTTTAGGGAGTAAAGTTGTTAACTTTAAACACTAAAATGGTAAACTTAAAATGAAGTAATCTATTTTTGGAATAATTCTAGAGTTAAGATTTCACACTTGAATCTTATTAGGGACGTTAACTCATTTATTTACTGAATTGAGGATCGTTTTTCTTGATGGAAATTAGCCCTAAGTTATCCTAAATCCTCTCTCAAGGCATTTAGGGTGTACTTTAATTAATTCAAACCCTACTTTCGTAGCTATCAAATTAATTAAAATCTTTTAAGACCTTTGACCAATTTTTAGGTTCCACAAAGGTATCAGCCTATGTATTCCTAGGTTCAAGATCTTGATTTTCTAATGTTAATCTTCACCTCTCAATCCTTCAATCAACATCTACAATCATGTCTAAGTGGGTACCATCACATAGCATGCATTAAGATCACAAGAAATTAAATCAAGAAAAGAATCTCAAATCCAGTAAATAAAACCTAATGTTCATCCATAATAATAATTACAAGCATTACTCTCCTAAATCCAGAATAAAGAAACTACTCACTCATGGTGAGTTCAGCAAACATCATGATAAAAAGTAAAGACAGTAAAAAGAAAACCATGTAAAGAAATAAAGCAATAGGAATCTGTCTAGGGGGATAAAACAAAGAAACCGAAGATAGTTTGTAGCTTTGATCTTATGGAACTTCAGCTGGAGAACTTCTTTTGGTGCTGATGCGGAACCCGATAGCAGATGCCTTCAGTAGTCCCCCCTGCGACAGTAGTCTTTTTTTCTTTTTCTTCAAAAAACACCCCCTTTTGACGTTTTCTTTTCTATTTATATTGGTTGCTCTAGGGTTAGGTTGCTCTGAGTCCAAAGGGCCTTAGGAGTCTCATTTTTATCCGAAAACAGGAGGGAAATTCGAGTTATAAAACTGGCTGTAGCATAGTACACGGCCCGTGTGGCACTACACTGGTCCCGCAAAATAGGGTTGTGTAACTTGCTGGAGGAGAATCGCGTGGCCTTGTTTTGGCACAGAAAGTTACATGGGTCTGTGCCAACTACACGGGCCTTATTACACTGGCCGTGTACTGTTGTTCCCATAACTTTCTTCAGACTTGCGCTCAGCAGAGACTTACACGGGTCCCTGCAGATTACACGGGTCTGATTACACGACTCGTGTACTTGTGTTTCTCATTGATTCTCTTGGCTTTCTTCTGGCAGAGATTTACACAGGTCTGGGGCTTGGTTTACACGACCCGTGTACTTTGTATCAGTAGCAATTCTCTGTCTCTTGACTCCTCTAAGCTTTTCTTGTCACACCCTACTCCTCCGTAAGATGTAACATGATCCTGTAATACACCTAATGAATTACCATACTTCGCTTACCGGTAACCCATTAAATATACTACAAGGGATTTTAAATCAATTTTCGTGAATTTTAAATCATCGATTAAAATCTGGTGTTATAAAAAAATTTTCAAAATTTCGGTAGAGTGCCGGCTGTATTTTGAGAAATCAGTTCTTCAAACCTGAAAAAAGAAAACACTCCCAATATGTTTTCTTAAATACAACTCCAATAAACTTCATTTCATCTCATGATTCAATCTCAATAATCAAATCATTTCATTTTCAAACCAACCTCATGATAAAAGAAACATTTCATTGATTACAAGACTCAAAATTAATATTACAAAACTATACAGGTAAATGAAATCTCAAATTTACATTACAATAATTTACATTTAATTACATACCAAAATATTTTACAAGAGTTTTTATACAACTGCTCAAATAATTTACATACATATTATTATATGCATACATCAAAACCTATGTACATGGGTATACCTATGATATACCTGAAACTGATTTGAATGTGTCTTCAAAGAAGCTTACTCAAGTGCTCTATACTCTTTTCACCTGCGACAGCATACAAAGCTATCGCTGAGTGGTAAACTCAGTGGTACACAACTATAACTTAAAATATAGTACAATATACCTTAGCAAAATTACAGCAAATAATTTGGAAATCAGGATACTCATCAAATTCCAATAATCAAATTATTCATTGCCAATAACATAAATCATTTGTATGAAATGACTTTGATCACAAAATTCAATTTATCAAATCACAACCAAACGTTTATGGTAATTCCAATAAAATCAATTATACATAAATCATAATTTGAAATCACAATCCTTTTGTGACATCCCTTACCCGTCTACAGTGTAGCCGAGCAAGATATGCCACGCAGTGTACCGGAATACCCTATTTTAATTCAATCATTTTTTATTCTTCCTAATTTAATTTTTTCATAGTTGTGAAGTATAATTTATGAAATATAATTCATTTAAGTCATTTATTGAAATTATAATTTATTTGAAGTTTCGAAAATTTTATAGAAAATCCGGCAGAGTACCGGTTAAAAATGGAGAAAACAGTTCTTTGGAACCTGTGAAAAACACTTCCAATAATAATTTCCAATCATTCTCAAACTCCAATAACCATCAACATGGTCTCAACATTAGCAATCATTTCAAGTTCTCAACATTAATCCACAATTTCATTCAAATTCAAAATTAACTAAAATTTCATGAAGATGTTCTCAAATTATATTAATTAACAAAATTCTTAAAAATATGTACATCAACATATGATTACATAAATTTACTATTTATATGAGTTCATAATTTACAAATCACAAACTACTACCTATTACAAAATGCAAAAACATAATTTCAAAAGGGACCTAAAGGTCCTACCACTGATGCACTGTAGATGAGAGGTGACTCTGACTCTAGGCATATCTATGACCTCACCCAGTCTGTGGTCTGCTGGGCTCTCTGTCTGTCTCTCTAGAACCTACGCATGGCAAAAAGCGACGCACTAAGCAATAATGCTTAGTGGTGCCAATAATAAAATAAAAAGAACTAAAAGGAAGTAAATATGCAGTGAGTGTATTGATGTCTCATGCAGACAAATTTTTGATAATTATTGGTAGTCTTATTTATTTGGTTCTTGTTATATTCATTATTTCATTAAATTTATCAACTTTCATTTTTGGTTGCCCAAGTAACCTATACTAGATGATTGGACTGGATAAACGGGTAAACTGGCACTGGGTATCAAGTACCTCGGGCCGTCACACTATTGGTCACATATGTATCTCCTGGTGTGCAATAGAACAGCTAATAATCTATAATAAACATTAGGCACAAGGCCAAGTATCATCACTATGTCAAAATGGCTAAAAGCCATAAAATCACAGAATGGCATAATGCCATGTGCAGTACTGCTAACTGAACCCTATTGGCATGCCAATCTATCCAAACCAATATTGCTAGGTGTACTAAGGCATTTTACACTTTTAAAATTTTCAATTCTTGAAATTTAAGTTTAGGTGTTACTATTCATTTCATTAGTCAACTAAAATGTTGACTTTTGCATAGACAATAGGTACATTGGTTTTAATACTCCCAACATACCACATTTTGCATTCTAAAATTTTTGGTATTAGTTGCCAATACCATTTCTAAGCTTAATGTTAATTGTTCAAAATTTTTATATTTCAAGCTTTGTGTTTACTGTTCCATTAGTCATTTTTACAATAGGAATTTGGCAAAGTTGTCTTCATGAAAGTTGTTCCTTATTTTGTCTAGTTACATTTCCTTTTCGAATCACTCCATTTGGAGTTTTGTAGCTCAAGTTATGGCCTAAAAACCATAACTGGCCGTATTGGACAGAATCCAAAATTCTGGGCAAACTGGTTCTGCCAGATTTGGTAACCTAAGTTTGGTTGGCAATTTGACTAGGTTATGATCAGAATTTGGATTTGTGTTCTTCATGAGAGTTTTAGGTCTATGTCTCAGCTTTCTTCTGGTAAAATTTCAGGTCAATTTGACCTTTATACACTGTGTTATGACTAAATGAGTAAACACTGTTGCCCAGGCAGAATGCAAGTCACCCGGATTAGGGCAATTTTTAGGTTAACTTGTTTTGATTTTCTGGGAAAGATTTCTTCACCAAAATTGTGCCATTATGTGTCTAGATTCATGTCCAATTGGCCTTGCACCAATTGAACCTCTACAACTCCAGTTATTGCTGCCCAAACCTGCTGGACTCATGGTCAGTCCTGCAGGTCAGCCAAGGGCAACTTGCCTAACCTCAATTCCATTGTTCTAAATCACTTCAATTCCTCCTCACATATAGTTAAATGGTCACTAATTGACCATTACAATTTTTATATATCATTATATGAGCAAAACCTAATTTTGTTCAAGTCTCCAAGTTTTCTAATTCCATACATACATTGCACTTGCACTTAAATGTTTAAACACTCATCTCATGAAAAGGCAGCTCACATACCATTTTGTTTCAAGGAAATTGATGAAACCCTTAACATCCCTAAGCTGTAGAAATTGTATAGATAAATACACATAAATTATATTATGTTTTTATGACAATTTCCACTTGACTCATGACCTTAAACATGAATTAAGCAAGAAAAGGAGGAGATTGGACATTAACCTTTTGAGCAGAAATTTTTCACTCAAAATTCCTTCACTTTCTTTTGCTTTCTTGGCAGCCAAACACTTGCTCAAGATGTAGAGACAAATTTTGTTGAAGTGGACTTAGGGTTTCAAGTGAGATTTGCGTGGGTTATAAAGCTTGGATAAACTTTAATGGTGGTAAGGGTTAGGAGAGCTACGGATGGAAGAAGAAAGGAAAAAGAGATCTGATTTTTTTTTTCTTTCATTTCTGCCCATTTAACTCATTTTAAGTGAGTTATAGCCATGTGTCACCATGTGATTGGGTGGAGGCACACTAATGACATCATGTGATGTCATAATTTCTTATTTAATTCATTTTCTTTTTTTTTCTTTTCTACTCAATTTCAATTTAATTTATAGCAATATTTATTCATATTTTATGTCATAGTAATTATTTACTTAACTGGACAAGTCGGCCAAAAATCATCTCTGAAGACGAAATGACCAAAATGCCCTCCATTTGGCTTATTGAGCTAAAATCGTCTGTATCGATTGAAAAAGTTTTCTAAGCATTTTCTTGGCATTCTAATGACATAGGGACCTCCATGACCCTTCTCTGGAGCCCCAAAAATTATTTTATGAATTTTCCCTCGGGTCTAGGACTCCTAGTTGCGAGAACCGCAACTTCCCACTAGGTTACCCATCGCTAAGGCACCGACTCATTTAACTTAGTTGTATTTTATTTCTAAATTTTTTTAAAAAATTTTCTTATTAATATTTGAGTTAATTATGGTTCCTCACTTTAGTTTAAATATTTTTCCAGATGTTCTAGCTATCCAGACCGACACTGGTCACCGGAACAGTAGAATGTATGGAGTTGCTACAGGGAGGGTGTTACATCTTTACTATTCAAAAACCATTCTTTATCTCACTAACTATGCAAGACTAATCCGTAAGGGCAATCTTTGGGGTGATTCTAACTCCCTATGGTCGGGGAGGTCGAATTATCGTGCACAGTACACATCACAATAATGAAACTTCCGAAAGGCCATAACATATAAAAACTTAGATCTAACCTCTAATAAGAGAAGAATCTAAGCCTATGCACGTACCATGGTAATCAAAACAAAGCTAACTCCATTGTCTCCTCAGCAAATGAGAGAGATGGGTAATAACCTAGTCAAGCATCTGTAGTGAGATGTAAAACAATATCGTGAATCTCTTTGTCCTTTTTGTGAGCATAAATCACAACACAATTCAATTCAATGTCAATTCCAATATCCAATAATTTTTATGCTCATCACAATTCAAAACATATTCTATCACAATTTTCCAAAACATAATTTATTCAATCTACAACAATGCTTAATACTTGTTGAAATACCATTTCACAAAGCTAAATTCATACATACTATAATAATTTCAATAATCATTGAATTAAATCCAATACTTGATAAACATAATACATAAGATAAATAACATCATTTAATCATATGAAATATTTAGAATAAAATCAATTAAAAACTAGTTGTGTACAAACCTCTGAAGAGTAACCTCTTGGCCCTGACTCAGTGTTTCCAACCCCTTTCCTGAGTCTTTGCTAACTGAAACACATAATTTAAAGTGTTTCAGTACTCGTTTAAATTGTCTCTGACAATAAGGTTCAATAATTAATTTATTTAATATTATTGCTTTCCTTAGTCAACCTATAATGTTGACCCTTAATGCACTCTAGGGCAATAAATTTTAATGTTACCAATCTGTCATATTTTTCATTTCAATATGCTACCAATATAGTGCAATTTACCATTTTTTACAAGTTGGCATTCATTGCCAAATTAGTCTAGCCTAAAGTCCTATTTCTCTTGGTTTTTAGCTTCTAGTCAAAGAAGAAAAATTATAGCTCTATGTCTTATTGCACTCTGGGCAAAATTTCATGTCATTCTGAGTTGTATAGACCAAGATATGGTCAATTTACTAAAGCTGGACAGATTGCACCTTTAGTGCAAAATTTGGTCAATTTTAGGTCATATTTAGTTCTGGCAGTTTTGGTACCAGAACTTGTGCAAGCTATTTGACTTGGTTCTGGCCATTTCTGGGCTTTGGTGTCTTCATAAGAATTGTAGCTCTATGTCTAAACTATCCATGATAAAAATTTCAGGTCAATTGGACCTGGTTTGAGTGAGTTATGGTCATCCTAATGACTACTGTCATATGGTCAAAAATCTGGGTTTGCAATGTTGCCATTCCGGATTTGGTCATTTTTAAGGTCAGTTTCTAGGTAGAATTTTGGCAACATTTCTACATAATAGTTGGCCTATTTGGTGTCTAGTTTCACCTCCCATTAGCCTCATATCAATTGGGTTCACAGTTTTGCACTTATAACCTAATTTAGGTGCTACCAATATACACAACCTGCATTTGAACATTACACTTCCAATTTTGACAATCCTCCTCCTCTCAATACTTCAACATTTAATCATGGCACTTCTATATATATTGTACACAATTCCAGCAAGGTATTTTGAACAGAACACTCAAGTGCTCAATGCACACAATACACCATTAATGTTTAACATTTACTTCAACCCAAATTCAATGTACAACAACACATATATCACACATACACTCCCATGGCAATTACACAAACTGCCCACCATTCAACACCATCATATTTCATTGATAAATTTCATAAACTCACAAACAAATTCATGATATTTAAGGCTGCCCAACAGGGCAGTTTACTAAAGCATCAAAGTCCCACTATTAAACCCTTAATTCAAGCACTAACATACACATACTTGGATATTAACTTACTACAACTTCCATTTGAGTTAATCAACCTTAATTCTCACCTATTAAATATAAGAATAAGTCACTAACCATGCATTTTCATGGCTGCCAAAACTAAGGTTCACCAATACTCAATCATTTCCTCAATTTTTCTTAGCAATTCAACTTACTCAAAGCTCAACACAAGGATTAGTGAATGAAAATGGAAAGATTAAGCACTAACCTTTATTTGGAGTTTGCTAAACCTCACTAAAACCTCTTCTTTTTGTTACCTATGTGTTGATCATGATGTGTAGACTAACTTTAATGAAAAACTCTTGAAGAAACTAGGGCTTGATCATGGAGGATTGGAGCTTCATGCATGAATAGCCATGGAGTTTTATGGGAGAGCATTTTCGGCCATGGATGAAAAATTGAAGGAAATGAAATGAGTTAGTGGAGAAATTTGTCCACTTTAGCCCTTTTATACCCCATTATCTTTAGGTTAATTAATATATATTATGCTCCACTAACCTTAGGTTAATTAGTTTAATAATCCACTTTTAATTATTCCAAATTATACCACTTATTTTTCCTTAATTGCAAATATCATGTATAATTTCATTTTTCATGAAATTTTAAAAATTTAATACCACTTATTTTTAATGAACATTGAGGTGAAAAGTCAACTCTAGGTGTCAAATGACCAAAATGCCCTTCTTCGGGTTAAATTCAGACTTTTTCAGTAATACCGATTTAATCCTTGTTCCACCGATTTTCTTAAATTTTCGTTTTTCATTTATACTAACTTATTAAATTTTTTTTGACATTTTCAATGTCAATTACACCTCAGTAAACCTTTAATTATGTCCCAAAAATATTTTTCGAGGTCCCCCATGGCCTAAGGCTAGTCAACGGTCCTCGGCATAACTTCCCGGTGCGGTCACCCATCGCTACGGGTTTGGCTCATTTAACTTAGCCACATTTTATCTCTTTTATTTTTCCTTAATTTTTCTCATCACATATTTCATTATTTTATGCTTCCTCACTGTCAATTAAGTGTAGTTCCAGACACTCTGACTTTCCGAGGCAGACATTAGCCGTCGAAACAGTAGGATGTACGGACTATGAAAATGAGGATGTTACATTTCTTGCACTCCTATACTTCTATAGCTTCACCCAAACACCTGAAATAATGCAGAAAATATGGAATTAAGGGCTTTATAATAGAAATTACTAAAACTATTGAAATCAATTATTATGCATGAAAGTGCTTGCCTAAATGCTATGAAAGAGTATGCAAATGTGCTTAAAAATATCTATATAATTCAAGTGTATCAAATACCTTCAAATGATTAGAATATGTCCAAGAGTAATGGAGACGTGATTTTGGTCAATTGGGTAACTAGAATGAACCTAAATCTAAAAATCAACTAAGATAATTTTTGTGTAAGGATTGGCATTGTGGCTATAATGGCATAGAACAGAGTCTTCTAATTAATTTAGAATCTCCCTAGAGTGTTCCAACATATTATGGATTATTTTTTTTCCTCTCCTTTAGGCAATCTGGGTAAGGTATTTATAGTAAAAAAAAAAAAAAAAATCATCTTAAAGCCTATCAAAAAATCTAATTAAAATAAATGAGGAATAATTATCCCTTTAACCAACAGGTTATTAGGGATAATTAACCCTCAAATAATTTCAAAATTCTATCTAAAGAATAATAATAAATAAATGGGGGATATTTATACCTCTAACCAACTAGTTATGGGGATAATTATACCTCAAATATATTTTTTATTTTCTTTTTTTTTCTTTTTTTCATTTTTATCCTAAAAAGTAAATTTTAAAAGGTTTTAAAATATAATTAAGCCAAAAAGTCCATTAAAGTCCACATTTACATTAGAAAAATTTAATAAATTTAATGGATTTAGATATTTAATTAAACTCATTTAATTATTTTCTAAGCCTGCATTAAGTCTTGAAAATATTAAATTAAGCCTATTTAAATAATTTGGGCTTTTACGCCCTTACAGTGAAAAAAAAAACTTTTTATACTCCCAATATATATATATATATATATATATATATATATATATATATATATATATATATATATATATATTCCTATCATTCTAAAGTCTCCTGAGTGCTTTATGATTTCTCATTATCCAATGGCATTTCATCACTGCTTTTACAAATCATGCATTTCAGGGGTTAAAAAAATAGATGTCTACAGGTAGTATAAAAACTAGTGGTGGGATACAAGAAGGCGTGAGGAAAGAGTGCTTAAAACTAGAATGCAACTTGTAAGGTTTTTGTTAGAGTCCAAGTGCAATTGAAATTAGGAAGTATAATTAATTTAGAAAGTATAATTAGTTTAGGAAATTTAGTAGAATTTAAATTATGAAGTTTAATAATTAGAGTCCTAAAAAGACTAAGTTTTAGTGGTCTATATATATGTGTAGTTGGTTGGCCAATATATAAAATGTATTATAGAGAGGCCACAAAATGGAGAAGTGTGTTGAATTCCGTGAGTTTTGTTTGAGTGATTTTGAGGGTGAGAAAAATAATTAGTGATTGTAATTATTTTTTCTTGATAGTAGATTTGTTTGGTGGAATAGGCTTACGCCGAACCACGTTAAATTTTGTATTCTTTATTTTGTGTGTGTATGATTTTTCACAACAAGTGGTATCAAAGCTATGATTTGAGATATCAAATATGGCAAGCACAAAATTTGAGGTGGAGCTGTTCGAAAGGAAAAATAATTTCAGTTTGTGGCAAAGCACCGTGAATGATGTCCTTGTGCAATAAGGACTAATCAAAGCATTGAACGAGAAGCAACCAGCGACCATGAAATGTAACACCCCTATGTTCGGTAGTGCGTTCTACTGTTCCAATGACCAGTGTTGTCCGGACAGCTAGAATGCCTAGAACTACAATTCGATATGAGTGAGGAGACATAAAATAATGAAATATAAGAAAAAAAAATACAAGAAAAACAAAGGAAAAATAATAGCAAAGAAATGTAACCAAGTTAAGCGAGCCGAGAACCCTAGCGATGGGTGACCGCATCGGGAAGTCACGGCGTGGACCGTTGGCTAGCCCTGGACCGCGGGGAACCCTGGAAAATATTTTTAGGACTTAAATACACACCTATTGAAATACAAATACCATTAGAAATATTAAATGAAAATTAAATAATTAGTACAAAGAAAAGTGAGAAATCGAAAAACGGACAAAACCCGGTGTTACCAAAAAATCGGGAATACAATCCGAATAGGGACATTGTGGTCATTTGACACCCTGAGTTGTCTTTTGACCTAAATGTCCATTGAAAATACATGATATTACACTTGGAAAATATAATGAAAAATTAAATTAGGGGTACCTAATGTAAATAGCAAAAATTGAGTGTATATTGAGTAATTATCATTTAAAACATATAATATAATTGATTTTTGGTGAGTGGAGCACTATGGATTAAAATATTCACTAAGTGGGTAGATGTAAACCCGCTAAACTCATCTTCAACCTTCATTCACTCCCATTGCCGAAATGAAGGTTCCAAAGTTCTCCCATGGCCGATTTGCTTGAAGCCTTTAAATCTCCTCCATTCCACCTCCAAACACCAAAGTTGCTTCATTAATTTTGAGCCCCACCTCACAAGGAAGAAGTAGATACCAAAATCAAGGGAGATTAGTGAAGATTTAACAAGTCCCAACAATAGGTAAGTTTGTGTTTTTGATTGTTGCTTTGTTAAAGTTTGTAAGGATGTTATGGGTGTTTGATTTATGGAGAAATTTTTAAGGTTTGATGTTTAAAGGGGGAAGTATACTTTTGGCAGCTATGGAAACACCTTGAAGGCAGTTTATTTTTGCTTGTAAATGGTGAATTAAAGGATTGATTAAATATATATTGTGTAGGAAATTATTTGGGTGATGTATACTTAGTATATGTGAATGTGTATTGAAGTTTGAATGCTTGGAAATTATGAGAATGTAATGCATGAAATGGCAGCCTGGTTTGGTGAACCATAAGGATGTTATTTCATGTTTGGATTATAGAATATTAATGTTGAATTGTGTTGGTTATTATGGCAATTTGGGTATGTGTGTGATGGTGTGAAGTTGGACATGTAAAAGTGTTATGGTTAGGTGATTGAATTGTTGTAAATTGGGTTTGAAAAATTCTGTACTAAATGGTGCACATTGAATGTAATTTTAAGCTGCCAAAATGACCTATAATATGTTGTGAATTATGTTTAGGTTATGGTACAATCAGAATTGGCTTGAATGTTGAGTTTGGTAAGTGTTAAGAGTGATCCTTGATGGGTATGAAAGAAATGCAATAAGGCAGTTTGTGTTTTAGGCCTAGAACTTTAAGTGTGTGGCTCCAATTGGTATGAAACCAATTGAAGGTGAAACTAGGCACAAAATGTGCCAACTTTCATGGAGGAAGCATGCCAAAATTCTACTTGCAAGGTAGCTTGAAAAATGACCAAATCCGGATTAAGTGCAAATAAGCCCTGAAAATTGACCATTTGGGCAGCAGTTAGTTTTTAGGCCATAACTCACTCAAAACAGGTCCAATTGACCTGAACTTTTGACCATGAATATTTAAGACCCATATCTACAAGTCTTATGAAGACACCAAAACCCAGAAATGACCATAAGCAAGTCAAACAGCTTGCACAAGTTCGGGTCCAAAAACTGGCCGAACCAAAATTGACCTAAAATGACCTAAAGTGACCAATTTTGATGCATTTTGACCAGCAATAGTAAAATGACCATAACTTGGTCTACATAACTCAGAATGACTTGAAATTTTGCCCCGCGTGCAATAAGACATAGATCTACAAGTTTGTAGTTTTGACCAAAACCTGAAAACTAAGGGAACTAGGTCGTCCAGCTAGGTCAAACTAGTATCCCGGAATCCAGCAAGTTGCAATAAAACGCAAAATACATAGAAATAAATTTGGTAACATGTACCAACCCTAAAAGACTATCAAATGTGACATATTAGTAACATTAAAACCTAAATTACCTAGAATGCACCGAGGGTTGACATATTAGGTTGATTAAGCAAATAATAGCATTCAATGAATTACTTATCAAGCATTATCGTTAGAGACAGTTTAATTGAGTACTGAAACACTTCAAATTGTGTTTCTCAGTTAGCAAAGACTCAGGAAAAGGGAAGAAAACACTGAGTCAAGACCAGGAGACAGTTATCAGAGGTTTGTGCACAACAGTTATTTCTTTTGAATTTTTCAATTGAAATAAATTATGACTATTTGTATATTATTTTTTTCAATTATGGAAATGTGTTTGAATGGATACTTATTGCTTGAAAAGCATTGTAAATGGTTTGAAACTGTGAAAAATTGTTTGAATGATATTTGATGGATACTTATTGATTGAAAAGCATTGTAAATGATTTGAAACCACAACTATCTTGTATATTGATTGTATTCCTCGCTAGCTTGTCTAGTGGGACGAATTGAATTCCCTCTCTGGCTGAAGTGTTGAGGTGTGTGCCTATTGAGGACGAATCGAATGAGTACTCATATTATTGCTAGCTAGCTATGTTATTCCTCATTAGCCATCGGCTTTTGGGATGAATTGAATACCTCATTATCCATCAGCTTTTAGGACGAATTGAATTTTGGAACATGATTAAGCTGTGTGTGTTTTATGAATATGTATTGTGAGATTGTGAAATGGAGTTTAAATTCTTATTGACATTCACTGTCTTTTGAATTTAACTATGTTTTGATTATTGAGATTTATTGTAAAATTGTAAAATGGAGTTAAATTCTTTATGACATTCATTGTCTTGAATTTAACTATGGTTTAAGTATCCAACATTTATGTAACTTATGATTTGTGATTTAAAGTTGTATTTGGTTAGTGTTGTGCACCACTGAGACATTGTCTCAGCGATAGCTTTCATTCTTTGTCGCAGTAGATGACAGACAGGGCGATGAGACTAGGCTGCTAGTACATTCAGCGAGAGATCATCGGGTATATTGAGTATACCACATTTTGCATTTTGTACTGTAATGTATGTTCACTGTATGTATATATTGTTCTTGGTTTTGAGCAGTTGTAAACTAAAATGGTACATTGAAATGTAAAATAAATTGTGAGTTATTTTGGCTTGTAAAATTTGTACTGTTTTTCTTTTAGCTCAGCCTTTGAAAAAAAAAAATTATTGTGGATTTGAGTTGAGAAATATATTGTGTTGTTTAACTGTTGGAGTTGAGATTGAGAAATCTATTTAAAGTGCTTTTTACAGGTTTTCTGAAGAACTGTTTTATTCAAAATACAGAGGGCACTCGGCCAAAATTTTTACAAAAATTACCAATAATTCAAATGTATTAGCTGTTTCACTTCAGTTCAAAAAAATTTTAACACTTGTAAATAGTGCTCACCACTGTAATAAGAAGTAATAAAAGTTTTAAAATCCCTTGTAGTGTATTTAATGGGTTATCAGCAGACGAAGTTGGTAATTCATTAGGTATACTACGGGATCATGTTATGCCTTACAGAGGGGTAGGGTGTGACATGAAATATGATAATTGGGAGGAGCTTCAACAAAGGGCTGTGAGTATGATTAGATTAACGTTAGCCCCGAATGTGAATTACAATATCTTGGAGGAGACTTCATGTAACACCCTCCCTGTAGCAACTCTGTACATTCTACTGTTCCGGTGACTAGTGTCGGTCCGGACAGCTAGAACGTCCGGAAAAATATTTAAACTAAAGTGAGGGACCATAATTAACTCAAATATTAACAAGAAAAATTTAGAAAAAATTTTAGAAATAAAATACAACCAAGTTAAATGAGCCGGTGCCCTAGCGATGGGTAACCTAGTGAGAAGTTGCGGTTCTCGCAACTAGGAGCCCTAGACCCAGGGGAAAAATTGTAAAATAATTATTGAGACTCCAGAGAACGGTCATTGAGGTTATTATGGCATTAGAATGCCAAGAAAATACCTAGAAAAAATTTTCAATCGGTACAGACAATTTTGAGCCGTTAAGCCAAACAGAGGGCATTTTGGTCATTTCGCCTTCAGAGGCGATTTTTGGCCGACTTGTCCAGTTAAGTAAATAATTATTATGACATAAAATGTGAATAAATATTGCTAAAAATTGAATTGAAAATGAGTAGCAAAGAAAAGAAAAGAAAATGAATTAAAATTGCAATTTTGACCTCATGCTTATGTCACTAAGCACCCTCACCCAATCACCTTGTGACACATGTCCATAAATCAATTAAAATGAGTCAAATGGGCAGAAAATTGAAGTGAAAAAAACTGAACCCTTTTCCCTCAATTCCCGTCCACCATAGCCATGGAAGCCTCCGTTTCCTTTTTTCCTTCTAGCTTGAATTTCTCTCCATTCTTACCCCAAAACCCTTAGGTCCCTTCACTAAAATTTGTCACCCAACCTTGCTAGAGTGTTTGGCAGCCAAGAAAACAAAAGAAAGTGAGGAATTTACGAGGGAAAATTCTGCCCTACTAAGGTTAGTGCTTATTTATACATATTTCTCTCTTTATTCCATGTTAGGGACTTAAAATGAGTATGAAATTGTAAATTAAATGAAATAAAACTTATGTGTATGTACACCATGGAATTTGGCAGCCCTAAGAAAGGGATAATGTTAATGGCTTTGATGGATTTAAAATGGCTTAGAAATGGTGTTGATGTGTAGATATAAAGTTGAAATGGATTAGTATGCCTAAATGACATGTGTTGTGTGAACCTTGAATTTGAGCTAGGGTTTTCGAGAGAAATTTGGACTTTGCTTATGTAATGGTGAATGAACATTTTAATGGTCAATTAGTGACCATTTTAGGTAAGTTAACCATAATTTGGAGTGAATTATAGCATTACAAACTGATTTGGTATGCTGCCTAGTGAGAGCAGCAGGTGTGGCTATGAGTCCAGCCTGTTTGGACAGCCATAACTTGGGCTCTGTAGGTTTAATTGGTGTTTGGCCAACTGGACATGAAACTAGACACATAATGGCACAATTTTGGTGAAGAAATCATGCCCAAAAGACCAAAGCAAGTGGACCAAAAACTTGCCCCAATCCAGATGTCCTGCAACCAGATTCTGCAGAATGACCAAATGAACAGTAATTGTTCATTTAGCCATAACTCATTGTAGAATGGCCCAATTGACCTGAAATTTTTACAGCGACAATTTAAGATATAGACCAACAACTTTCATGAAGAAACCTACCCCAAATTATGACCAGAACCTATCCAACAAGGCAGTTACAGTCACTGTTCACTGCACTGTAGATATGGTCAGTTATGAAATTTTTCAATCCGGCCAGTTGTGGTTTTTGGACCATAACTTAAGCTACAAAACTCCAAATGGAGTGATTCAAAAAAAGAAATTCAACTAGACAAAATAAGGAACAACTTTCATGTTTATCATTTTCTCAAATTCTCACTGCAACAGTAACTAATGGAATAGTAAATTTAGGATATAAAAACTGAAAATTCTGCTCCATTAGTTTTAAGCTTAGAAATGGTATTGGTGATTAATGCCAACAAGTTTTGAATGCAAAATGTGGTATGTTGAGAGTGTTAAAACCAATGTACCTATTTTCTATGTAAAAGTCAACATTTTTGTTGACTAATGAAGTGAATAGTAACACCAAAGCTTGAAATTCAAAAATTACAAAATTCAAAAGTATCAAATGCCCTAGTATACCTAACAACATTAGTTTGGATAGTTTGGCATGCCAATAGGGTTCAGTTAGCAGTACTGCACATGGCATTATGCCATTTTGTGATTTCATGGCTTTTAGCCATTCTGACATTGTGTTGATATTTGGCCTTGTGCCTATTGTTATCACAGCTTATTAGCTGTTCTATTGCACACCGGGAGATGCATATGTGACCGATGGTGTAACGGCCCGAGGTATTAGATACCCAGTGCCAGTTTACCCGTTTATCCAGTCCAGTTGTTCAGTATAGGTTACTTAGGCAACCAAAAATGAAAGTGGATAAATTGAATGAAATAATGAATATAACAAGTACAAAATAAGTAAGACTACAAATACTCATCGAAAATTTATTTGCAATAAGACACCGATACATTCACTGCATATTTACTTCCTGTTATTTCTTTTTATTTTATTATTGGCATCACTAAGCATTATTGCTTAGCGCGTTGCTTTTGCCATGCGTAGGTTCTGGAGATACTGACCGAGAGCCCAGTAGACCACAGGCTGGGTGAGACCTCCTGCAGTTCTGCATAGTGTCCGTGTCACCTCACCATCTTCAGTGCATTGGTAGGGCACTAGGTTTCATTTTGATATTTTGTAATTAACTTTTATTTTCTTTTGTGTAATTAAAACTTATGTAATGTATTTGATGTTCATATAAATAATGAAAATTGTGGTTATGAATAGAAAATTTTGAGTATTTATTTATTGCATATATATGAATACTATGAGAAATGAATGTTTGAGTAATGGAAAGGTTGTTGTAAAATAATTGAGACATTGTTGATGATTATTGGAGTTTTGAGAGTGATTGGATATGAATATTGGAAGTGTTTTTCACAGGTTCCGAAGAACTGTTTTCTCCATTTTTAGCCAGATCACGGATTTTCTATAAAATTTTCAGAACCTCAAATAAATTATAATTTCAATAAATGACTTAAATAAATTATATTTCACAAGTTATATTCAAAACTATGATAAAAATTAATTAAGATAAAATAGAGTGTTCTGGATACACCGTGTGACATAGCTTACTCGGATATACTGTAGACGGGTAAGGGGTGTCACACTTCATCAGTTGTTTTGTGGAAGAAATTGGAGAGCTTGTACATATCAAAGTCACTCACAAATCGCTTGTACTTGAAGAAGGAGTTATACCAACTCAAAATGGATGAAGGTACTGATGTGAGAGATCACCTTAATATTTTTAATAAATTAATTACCCAATTGGCTAATGTTGGTGTGGAGGTTGATGAAAAAAATAAATCCCTCTTACTTTTAACCTCTCTTTCACACTCTTATAAAAGCTTGGTGGCAGCTCTAGCAGTTGACAAAGAAACTTTGAAGGTGGAGGAGGTTACCACAGTTATCTTGGATGATGAGAAGTTTAAGAAGACAGGTAGTAGCAATAAAGGTGGAGCTTTTATTGCTAGTTCTAGTCATGGTAGAAGCAATCCATGTGAAAATAATTAGAGAAGGAATAATAGATCAAGCTCTAGACTATGAGTAAACCATGAAAATAAAGAATGCTACTACTATCATGAGAAGGGTCATGTAACATCCCCACCGTATGTATTCTATACGTTTTATTGCTCTAGTGGCCAAATAACAGTCCAGGCAAGTCAGGATGTCTGGAACTACACTTCGGTGATAGTGAAAAGACATATAATGATGAAATAAATAAAAAGAAAATACAATAAAAATCAAAGAAAAGTGAAAGAGAGAAAATGAAGCTAAGTTAAACGAGAAGACCACAAATGATGGGTGATCAGACTGGGAAGGCCGTTGTTGACCCAGGATCATGGGAACCCTCGAAATTAAATTTTGAGACATAAATAAAGGTTTATTGAAATGTAATTGGCACTAGAAATATCAAAGAAAATTTAATAAATTAGTACAAAGAAAAACGAAAAATTGAGAAACAGACAAAAATCGGGAATATAACCCGAAGTGGGGCATTTTGGTCATTTGACACCTAGAGTTGCCTTTTGACCTCAATGTCCATTAAAAATAAATGATATTACACTTTAGAAATATCATGAAAAATTAAAATGAAATACATTATGTAAATAGTAAAAGATTAGTGGCAAATGAGCAAAATTAAGGAAATTAAGATCAATGAATTATTTAACCAAGTTAGTTCTCCACTAGTGACATCTTAAGGGACCCATATTAAGCTTTAGTGGACTGAAACTACCATCTTCAACCTCAAAGACAAGAACCAGCCGAATGAAATTCCCATGGAAACCACCATGGCCGCCCCACATGCAACCTTCATGGGTGCATGATTGAGCCACCATTTCCACTTGGTTCCTTCATTAAATCTTGCCTACTTGAAGGAACGGAAGCGTGAAAAACACAAGATTATACCATTGAATTCAAAAATTTTCACCTAGGGTCACATGCACCATGCAAGATTTATTTTTATCTATTTGATTTCAATGATAAACAACATATTAAAACTCTTTTAATATGTTTTTGGATCTGTATTTGCCATTTAAGATTTTAAAATTAATCAAATTAATTTTAGAACCCTAGATTAAATCAAGAACGATTACACTAACCTCTTGATGTGCTACAGCGTGTCTGCGCCTTTGAGATTCGTCTTCAGGACACCAGATGTTGTCCCTCTAGCTTGTCCACACCAAGAACACCTATGGCAGCCCTTGAACAGCTTCTAAAGCCTTTTCTATTAATTAGAAATTCAAGTTCTGCCTTTTAAGAGATTAGAGATGTAAACAGGACACTAGAAACAATTTCTAGTGTTCTTAATTCAAGAGATTGATGGCTAATCTCTTTGAATTGATGAGAGATGAAGAGAAATAGCTGGAGAAGCTCAAAGTGGCGTGACAATTGAGAGGAGAGGCTGCTGGTTATGTTTTCCTTTCATAACCACACTTAAATAGCTAGGTTAACACATTAAACCCTAGCCACATGTCACCTTTTGATTAGCTCTAGGTTTAAGTGACCTAATCACATTGTGCCAAGTGTCAAACCTATATTTAATCTTGATTTTAATCATCTTACATGATTAAAAAAAACATTTGGCAAGCTTATGTGTTATGCCATGTGTCACCATCTCATGGTGCCACGTGTCACCATCTCATGGTGCCACGTGTCACACTGTGAAATGACCAAAATGCCCCTGTGTCTTAATTTTGAGTTCTTAACCCAAAATAATTATTTTCTTCTTCTAATTAATTTATATCAAATATAAATTAATTAATTAATCTCTATTAATTAATTTCTCATCAATTAAATTCATATTTAAACACTTTAAATATAAATTTAATTTATACTATACATCCAATAATCTAGATTTGGTTTCAAGTCATGCTAGGGACTTTGCAATTTAATTGCAAACCAAATCTATTTAATTAATCAATTAAACTCTTTAATTAATTAATTAAATCATATTTAAATAGGTGATAACTTGTGTATGTGTGTGACTTACTAGGCTCATCACTAATTGGCAATGAGACATGATATCAACTCTTAATATCATCAGAACTCTTTCTTACCATAAATGATTTCTCTAAATCATTTTATGAACCTCATAGACCATGGTTAACACCTAGCATAGCATGCCATGGCCACCCAATTAGTAATAAGGTTTACCTTAAATGAACCTATAATCATATGTTACCATGCACTAGAATCTCTCACATACAAAATCCCAACTCAAGCCGGAGTCATGGTTTATGTCAAACTCCATTTGCTATGAATATTATGTTCTCTTTTAATTCTAGTTCTTGATTAAAAGATTTTTCTCATCGTAAACTCTTTCGAATAAATCTATCTGTCTGGCCAGAACTTGAAACATCAAGAACAATTAAATGAACATAGGATTTTATCTCTATTTACTTAGAGGAACAGATTCCTTCTTGATCAACACCTACCTCTATATATAACTAGTGAGCCAACACATGCCCATATACCCATACATAGTACAAGTATGAAAGCAATATCAAACTCAAACTACCTATATACAAGATAACTGTGCTATCTCAGTCTAAAGATTATATGCAATCGATATGATTTATGACAAAACATTGACAAGAGTAAACTCCACGTGCTTGTCATAAGTGTCACTGGTTCGGCCTACTTATCATTTATAAGTGCCTATCAAGTTTGTTATATGGCATGAGACTCACCATTCCATCTTATTTATATCTCATATAAATAACTTGGGAACAAACATGAATACAATCTTTCTGGATAAGTCATGTCCTTATTATGAAGTATCCTCGATTGTGAACCTATTTATGATACTTTGTGCTAGAAATATTGTCACTCATATTCTTAACAACTTAAGAATAATATTTCTAACAAAATATCAATGGACCTTTTCTATTACACATAAATATATTATGTAAACGGAAAAGTGGAAATGCCTTTTATTATTAAAATATGTACAAGATACATACTAAATGATATGCTCTAGGGCATACTACTAACAATCTCCCACTAGCACTAGAGCCATTCTTTACAATATCTTAGACCTATCTTCTCAAGATGTCGGTCTAATCGAGTCTGTGACATAGGCTTAGTGAATGGATGAGGTGAATTTTTAGCTGATTCTATTTTCTGCTTGGCTATTTCGAGTTGCCAAACTATATCTCTGATAATTTGGCTGTGCCTTTCTATTTGTTTGGATTTTGGTTGAGTCCTTAGTTCCTTAGCTCAGTATGATCGCTCCATTGTTGTCACAAAGGTAATGGAACCGCCGACTCAATGGAAGGAACTACTGTAAGTTCTGTCACGAACTTCTTTATCCAAGCGACTTCCTTTGCAAGATTCGATGCAAAGAATATACTCACCTCGATGAGTGGAATCTGCAATGTGCTCGCTTGGAACTCTTCCAACCGATCGCACCTCCATTACAAATGAACACATATCCAGAGGTAGACTTTCTATCATCGATATCTGATTGGAAATCAGAATCAGTATAACCATCCAATTGCAAGTCTCCACCTCCATAAATCAAGAATAAATCCTTAGTTCTTCTCAAGTACTTAAGGATATTCTTGATGACTATCGATGTTCCAAACTGGATTGGATTGATACCGCTAGTCAAACTAACGGCATATGCGATATCAGGCCTAGTACACAACATTGCGTACATTAAACTTCCAATAGCGAAGCATATGGAATCACGCCATCTTATCTCTTTCTTGGTGTCTTTGGAGACATCTCTTTAGAAAGGTGGATACCATGTCTCACTGGTAACAATCCTCTCTTGGAATCAAGCATGTTAAACCTCTTTAACACCTTTTCCAAGTATAGACTTTGGGATAAACCAATTATTCTTTTCGCTCTATCTCTATAGATGCGAATCCCAAGAATATAGGTTGCCTCCCCTAAGTCTTTCATGGAGAATGTATTTGACAACCATACCTTTATAGTCGTCAACATACCTGTATCATTACCCATCAACAGTATGTCATCCACATATAAGACAAGGAAAGTGATAGCACTGTCACTAACCTTCTTATATACACATGGCTCATCCTCATTTTTGATAAAACCAAAAGATTTAATGGCTTCATCAAAACGGATGTTCCAACTCCTCGAAGCTTGTTTCAACCCATAAATGGATTGCTTTAGCTTGCATACCTTGGAACCATCTTAGGATTCAAATCCCTTAGGTTGTTCCATGAAAATGTTTTCTTCAATGTATCCATTGAGAAAAGCTGTTTTGACATCCATCTGCCAAATTTCATAATCATAGTACGCAGCTATTGCTAATAAAATCCTAATTGATTTAAGCATGGCAACAGGCGAGAAAATCTCCTCATAGTCTATTCCTTGCCTTTGGCGAAACCCTTTCGCTACTAGCCTTGCCTTATAGGTCTCTACCTTTCCATTAGAACCAATTTTCTTCTTGAAAACCCATTTGTTCCCTATAGGTACAATACCTTTAGGTGGGTCAACAAGATCCCAAACTTGATTCTTATACATGGAATCAATCTCGGATTTCATAGCATCAATCCATTTTGAAGAGTCTATATCTGATATAGCTTCTTCATAGGTAAGTGGATCATCTCCATGATCTACTTCTTCATGAGTAGACAACTCTTGTTCTTCTTCATGAAGAAAACCATATCTCACTGGTGGGTGAGATACCCTGGTTGTTCTACGAGGAACAGCTGTAGATGTTTCATCAATGGGTATAGGTTGACTAGATGGATCTATATCCATCCGATCTGTTGGTTGGTCAGAATTCTCCAATTCTAACTCTATTTGCCTTCCTTTGCCTCCTTCTTGAACAAACTGTTGTTCAAGAAATGTGGCATCTCTACTTATCACAACCTTTTGTGAAGTAGGCAAATAAAAATAATATCCAAAACTATCTTTTGGATATCCAACAAATCGACCTTTTACGATCCGGTCTCCAATTTATCGGTGTTGACTTTTGATATAAGTGGACAACCCCAAATCTTAACATGCTTAAGACTTGGTTTTCTTCCATGCCATATCTCATAAGGTGTGGAAGAAACCGATTTTGATGGAATCCTATTCGAATATATAAAGTGATTCTAATGCAAATCCCCAAAAGGAGATTGGCATATCAAGATAGCTCATCATACTACGTACCATATCCAATAGGTACGATTTCTCCTTCAGATACACCATTGGTTGTGGCGTTCTGGAGGAGTCACCGAGAAACAATGCCATGCTCTCTCAAGTATTCATCAAATTCAGTACTCAAATATTCACCTCCACGATCTGATCGAAGAGCTTTAATATTTTTTCCTGTTTGATTTTCTACTTCAGATTTAAATTCTTTGAACTTTTCAAAGGATTCATGTTTGTATTTCATCAAATACAAATACCCAAACCTTGATTTATCATCAGTAAAGGTAATAAAATAATGAAAGCCCCCTCTAGCCATTTCTTTAAACGGACCACATACATCACTATGTATTAGTTCCAAAATATTTTCAGCTCTTAGCCCTTGTCCAACAAAGGGTGATTTAGTCATTTTGCCTTGAAGGCAAAATTCACAAGTTGGAGTAGGCTCAGAGCCCAATGAGGATAGAATCCCCATTTTCTCCAATTTTGTGCAATCCTATCTTCTGCAACATGACATAACCTTAAGTGCCAAATATATTTTGAACTTGAGTTGGTTTTCACCATGGCATTGTATTCTTTTAGATCACTTGCATTCAATTTGTGTTTGTCATTATTATCTAAATAATAAAGACCATCATTCATATAACCCGAACCAACATATTTATTTCCAAAATAAATATTGCAAACATCATCTGTGAACTGAAATTCATAGCCATTTCTAGTCAAACTAGATATTGAAATGATGTTCTTAAAAGCATCAGGTACATATAAAATATTATCCAAACACAAAACATGTCCAAACATGTAAAAAGATTTAGATCCTATGGCTAAAGCTTCAACAGTTGAGCCATTGCCAATCCGGACTCTAATATCTTGAGAACGCAAGCATGCATATCATTAGAAATGTGAGAACTGGCACCAGTATCTAAAACCCAAGCTGTAGATGAACTATAAGTATCATCAGAATCTAAATAACAAGATATGGACATACCTTCCGAAGGTGTATCCTTCTTGTCCTTCAGAGAAGCAAGATACTCAGGCGGTTCCTTTTTGGTGCCCAACCTTATGGCAGTGGAAACACTTTCCTTTGCCTTCATCAGCTTTAGTCTTCCTTTACAGTATAGCTAATTTCTTGGAAGGACAAGGAATCTGAGGTTTCTTTTTCTTATTGCCTTTCTTCTTGTTGGACTTTCCAGATGATGAAGATGCAACCAAAGCTACCTCTTTTCCTTTATTGCCTGGCATATTCTTTTGGGCAATAACCAGCATGTTGAGTAATTCAGCTAAGGTGCATTCCTGTTTAGTCATATGGAAATTTGTCACAAAATTCCCAAAAGACTCAGGAAGGGACTGAAGGATCAAATCCGTTTGTAGTTGGAAATCCATGTTGAAGTCAAGATGTTCCAACTGCTCAATCAGCCGAATCATCTTGTGGACATGATCCCCAACATTCTGTCTCTCGACATCCTCATACTGGAATATTGTTTAGATATCTCATACCTAGCATTCTCGCTGTGCTCACCATACAACTCTTGTAGGTGAAGGAGGATCTCACTAGCACTCTGCATGTTCTCATGTTGCTTCTGTAACTCATTACTCATGGAAGCAAGCATGTAACACTTAGCTCTCATATCATGCTCCTTCCACTTGTCCAAAGTATCATGTTCCTCTTGTGTGGCCTCTGGAGGTAAGGGACCAAGAACATTTGAATATAGAACATATCCTATATGTTCAAGGTTCAGGACAAGTTTCAAATTTCTTAGCCAATCGCATGATTAGGTCTGTCAACTGTTGTGATCAAGTATGCTTGCAAGGATATTGGATGGTGGTGGTTGTTTTGTGCTCATTTTTATCGAAAAATTAATCGCAGAAAAATAACCAGATTAATTAGTAAATGTATCATGTAATTAACCAAAATGATTATGGTCTTTTAATCAAATTGGTCCTCCCACTAACTTAGCGAATCCTACACTTCCAAAGTAGAAAACGGAAATCCTAGTTGGATGGATTTCTAGTGGGTGATTGAATTCTTATAATTCTATTGATCATCCTCAGTACATCCATTATTGGAATTACAATAAACTATAAGTGAGCAACTCCTTGCCCATCACATCTCATGTGAGGTTCAATCCTTTACTAGCCCCTAATGCTCAAAATCTCGTACATCCAATATTGACTTATCTTGCATTAGTTAAGTTGATCCCATTGAGCCAGTAATTATGCAAATAATTTTAATGTCCTCAGGTACATCCAATATTGGCCACCAAACCATTTACATATTTACAACATCTCATGCTTAACAATTATTCTTAAGAAAATCTCTTAAATTAATTGCATCTCATGCAACTATTTAAAATTTCTTAAAATAATTGCCCCAATGGAGGGCTTATGTTATAATTACTTTAATTATAGCATTTCCAACTTAATCATTTGTTTGGAAGATTTTATAGCCATCCTAATTACTATTAAGGTCTCACTTTGCACATTATCCATTTAGCATGCATATATCATATAATTGCATACATTCCCATACATCTCATGCATTCATGGATAAGCAGAAAATATGGTATGATCATGGACTTTCTAAGGGATTCAATTCTGAGCCACCAAGAATTGAATCAGGGCATTCCTAGGTGCATTTCATTCATTCATTTTACAAGAGTTGCTGAAAGAGTACATAATCAACACTTGATATTGAATTCCTCCCACTGGTCCCACCAATGCTCTTGACCTCCTTGAACTTCTTGCAATCCAATATTACATAGTAATCCTTGGCATACCAAGGCGAATTTACAAGAACTTAAATAAATGAAATTACAACCCAAAAATATTACAAACTTAATAATACATGCCCAAAATAAATTAAAATAAATTAATTAATTTACAATCCCAAAGAAACATAAAAGAAATAAATCCAATCACATTGGTCTTTTATAGTCCATGATCATCCATCATGCATATCACTATTTAACAATTAAATAAAACATACATACTTAAATTAAATTGAATATCTCATATTCAACTTAAAAATCCAGATTTGAATATGATTCAATTAATTTTAAAATTGCGGATTTGAATCTAATGCAACCAAATGTAAAATTGCAGATTTGAATCTCATTCAAACAACTTCAAAAATTCAGATTTTAATCACATTCAAACATTTTTTAAAAAATCAGATTTGAATCACATTCAAATATATTTTTAAAAATCAGATCTGAATTTTATTGAATCAATTTTAAAAAATCAGATTTAAATATGATTCAAACAACTTTAAAAATTCAGATTTGAATCTCATTCAAACAACTTTTAAAATTCAGATTTGAATCACATTCAAACATTTTTTAAAATTCTGATTTGAATCATAATTTAATTGTGTGATTAAAACAACTAATTAAACACTTTAATTAGTCAAAGAATAGGCCTTAGATCATACAACAATTGCAGAATTAAAAGCCAAACCTTGAATCACCCATGGAACCATTTTTGCCGCCACCAATGGTGGCTTCTCCATGTGTGACGCCACATCTCATGATCCAACCAGCAATGAATCTCTTGATCTCATGATCAAACACACAATTAAATTATATAATCAACAATCTAAATGGCAAATATAGTGGCTCTGATACCAATTGAAGGAACGGAAGCGTGAAAAACACAAGATTATACCATTGAATTCAAAAATTTTCACCTAGGGTCACATGCACCATGCAAGATTTATTTTTATCTATTTGATTTCAATGATAAACAACATATTAAAACTCTTTTAATATGTTTTTGGATCTGTATTTGCCATTTAAGATTTTAAAATTAATCAAATTAATTTTAGAACCCTAGATTAAATCAAGAACGATTACACTAACCTCTTGATGTGCTGCAGATGTCTGCGCTTTGAGATTCGTCTTGAGACACGGATGTTGTCCCTCTAGCTTGTCCACACCAAGAACACCTATGGCAGCCCTTGAACAGCTTCTAAAGCCTTTTCTATTAATTAGAAATTCAAGTTCTGCCTTTTAAGAGATTAGAGATGTAAACAGACACTAGAAACAATTTCTAGTGTTCTTAATTCAAGAGATTGATGGCTAATCTCTTTGAATTGATGAGAGATGAAGAGAAATAGCTGGAGAGGCTCAAAGTGGCGTGACAATTGAGAGGAGAGGCTGCTGGTTATGTTTTCCTTTCATAACCACACTTAAATAGCTAGGTTAACACATTAAACCCTAGCCACATGTCACCTTTTGATTAGCTCTAGGTTTAAGTGACCCAATCACATTGTGCCAAGTGTCAAACCTATATTTAATCTTGATTTTAATCATCTTACATGATTAAAAAAACATTTGGCAAGCTTATGTGTTATGCCATGTGTCACCATCTCATGGTGCCACGTGTCACATTGTGAAATGACCAAAATGCCCCTGTGTCTTAATTTTGAGTTCTTAACCCAAAATAATTATTTTCTTCTTCTAATTAATTTATATCAAATATAAATTAATTAATTAATCTCTATTAATTAATTTCTCATCAATTAAATTCATATTTAAATACTTTAAATATAAATTTAATTTATACTATACATCCAATAATCTAGATTTGGTTTCAAGTCATGCTAGGGACTTTGCAATTTAATTGCAAACCAAATCTATTTAATTAATCAATTAAACTCTTTAATTAATTAATTAAATCATATTTAAATAGGTGATAACTTGTGTATGTGTGTGACTTACTAGGCTCATCATTAATTGGCAATGAGACATGATATCAACTCTTAATATCATCAGAACTCTTTCTTACCATAAATGATTTCTCTAAATCATTTTATGAACCTCATAGACCATGGTTAACACCTAGCATAGCATGCCATGGCCACCCAATTAGTAATAAGGTTTACCTTAAATGAACCTATAATCATATGTTACCATGCACTAGAATCTCTCTGTTACAAAATCCCAACTCAAGCTGGAGTCATGGTTTATGTCAAACTCCATTTGCTATGAATATTATGTTCTCTTTTAATTCCAGTTCTTGATTAAAAGATTTTTCTCATCAGAAACTCTTTTCTGAATAAATCTATCTGTCCTGGCCAGGAACTTGAAACATCAAGAACAATTAAATGAACATAGGATTTTATCTCTATTTACTTAGAGGAACAGATTCCTTCTTGATCAACACCTACCTCCATATATAACTAGCAGGAGCCAACACATGCCCATATACCCATACATAGTATAAGTATGAAAGCAGTATCAAACTCAAACTACCTATATACAAGATAACTGTGCTATCTTAGGTCTAAAGATTATATGCACTGATATGATTTATGACAAAACATTGACAAGAGTAAACTCCATGTGCTTGTCATAAGTGTCACTGGTTCGGCCTACTTATCATTTATAAGTGCCTATCAAGTTTGTTATATGGCATGAGACTCACCATTCCATCTTATTTATATCTCATATAAATAACTTGGGAACAAACATGAATACAATCTTTCTGGATAAGTCATGTCCTTATTATGAAGTATCCTCGATTGTGAACCTATTTATGATACTTTGTGCTAGAAATATTGTCACTCATATTCTTAACAACTTAAGAATAATATTTCTAACAAAATATCAATGGACCTTTTCTATTACACATAAATATATTATGTAAACGGAAAAGTGGAAATGCCTTTTATTATTAAAATATGTACAAGATACATACTAAATGATATGCTCTAGGGCATACTACTAACACTACTTACCTTAGGGAAGATATTGGCAACAAGAAAAACAAGATTTGGTGAAGTTTTGATAAGCTTTAAAAGTGGTAAGTGTCCAAAACCTCTCCCTTGCTTTAGTAAACCTTGTGTTTAGGTTGAGGTGAGTATTTTGGTGAACAGAAATGAAGAAAGCATTGAGAAATGAAATGGTCTAATTTCGATAGCCATGAATATGTGTTGTATTTGAATTTTTCTTACATCTAATGGATGGAAATTAAGGTTGATTAACTCAAATGGAAGATGTAGTAAGTTAAAATCTAAGTATGTGCATGTAGTGCTTGAATTAAAGGTGTGAAATGGAACCTTAATCCTTTGAGCAAACTGCCATGTTTGGCAGCCCATAATAGCATGAATTTGTGTGTGAATATGAAGTTTATTAATGAAATATGATAGTGTTAAATTGTGGGCAACATGTGTAAGTGATATTGAAGTATGAGTATATTGAAGTGTATGTGTAATATTGACATTGAGATATGTTGAATTTTGGTGGAAGTGAATGTTGAACTTAATGGTGAATTGTGTGCATTGAGCACTTGAATCTTCTACCCAAAATTGTTTGCTGGAATTGTGTACAATATATATATATGGAAGTTTCATTGATTGAATATTGAAGTAATGAGGAGGAGAAGGAATATCAAATTGAATGTGTATGTGTTTTGTGCAGGTTGTGTATTGATGGCAGTACCTAAATTAGGTCATAAGTGCCAAAATGTGAACCCAATTGGTATGAGGCCAATGGGGGGTGAAACTAGACACCAAATAGGCCAAATTTCATGTAGAAATGTTGCCAAAATTCTGCCTAGAAACTGACCTTAAAAATGACCAAATCCGAAATGGCAACCTTGCAACCCAGATTTTTGATCATATGAACAGTAATCATTAGGATGACCCATAACTCACACAAAACAGGTCCAATTGACCTGAAATTTTTACCATGGATAGCTTAGACATAGAGCTACAATTTTGATGCAGACACCAAAGCTCAGAAATGGCCAGAACCAAGTCAAATAGCTTACACAATTTCAGGTACCAAAACTGCCAGAACTAAAAGTGATCTAAAATTGACCAAATTTTGCACTAAAGGTGTAATCTGATCAGCTTTAGTAAATTGACCATATCTTGGTCTATACAATTCAGAATGACCTGAAATTTTGCCCCGCGTGCAATAAGACATATAGCTACAATTTTGCTTCTTTGACCGGAAGCTAAAAACCAAGAGAAATAGGACTTTAAGCTTGACCAATCTAGCACACCAAAAATTGAGAATTTGACATTTACATACAATGATGCTTGAAGCAATTTGGCAATGAATGCCAACTTATAAAAATGATAAATTGAACTATATTAGTAGCATATTGAATTACAATATGTGACATGTTGATGCTAGAAACAACTTATCCATAGTACCTAAAAAGGTCAACATATGCATTGACTTATGCATTACATAATAGCTAGTAAACTCTAAAAAAATTTGATGAATTAAACAATTAATTTATAATGTGCCCTAGTTTGCCTAGTTGACTAGTTTGGATAGGTTGGCATGCCAATAGGATTCTGACAGCTATTCTGTAAATGGCTTCTTGCCATACTATGTTTTTACGGCTTATTATGCCTCACTGTGACTTTAATAGCCTACGGTTACACATATTGTGTATTTATTATTGGCTTATCGACAGATTGACTATATGGCTTTTAGCCACACTATTTGCACACCGGGAGACACTTTGTGACCGATGGTGTGACGGCCTGAGGTACTAGGTACCCAGTTCCAGTATATCTATTTATCCAGTCTGGTCAATATGTAGGCTACACGGGCAGTAATGCATGTATTATTAAATTCAAATAGCTAAATCTAGTCTACTGACATGCAGCACCACCAAAAATTCATAAACACTTTATTTACTTTATTTTAGTGTATATTTCTTTATATTTGGCACCACTAAGCAAAATTGCTTAGCGCGTTGCTTTTGTAACGCCTAGGTATTGGAGACACAGTTGGGGAGTCCAGCAGACCTACGACCGGGTGAGACATCAGAACTGCATAGGAGTCCAGAGTCATCTGCACTGCATTGCATACATGATAGGACTTAGGATATCTTGTATTTTGTACTTTTGTTGCATTTTTGAAATTCGGCCTTGTATTTAGTAATGTTATGAAAGCTCTAAAGTTTGTAATATTTTGCACATATTAAATAACATGGAGATTTTTTGGATATATTTAAATTATTATGGACTGTATTATGGAACTGTTTAATGACTATAAACGTCTATTGCCTTTACTGAGAAATAGAGACTATGAAATATTTGAGATTTTGATATTATCATATTAAACTATTTTCAATAGGTTTGGAAAGACAGTTTGTCCAAAATACAGACGGCACCTTGCCAAATTTTTATCACCAATCTTGAAACACTGCGTAACACCCCGAACCTCCGAGTTATGAATAGTACCATTTTTGATCCGTGACTAGTAGTATTTAAAGATACCTTGAGGACCAAAAATAAATAGAAAATTAATTGAGATAGACACAATAAAAATTCAAGTGACCCAAAAATATAAGGATTCACTGGGTATATTGAAAAAGAGGGATTATGAACCAATGAGTGGCATTTTGGTCCATTCACCTTAAGAGTTGACTTTTGACCAAAATGTTAATTAATTTAAGTGAAATTAATGAATTGAATTATGGAATAATTTTTTTTAGGAAAAGAATTCAAGTATAAAGTGAAAGGAAAATAAAAGAAACAAAAATCTAGAATTTTAATTTTGACCCAATTAAAATTTTAGGACCAATGGGCTTTGGACAACTCAATAAAAATTAATTAAATAAATAAATAATTGGGATAAGTATAAAAGGAAGCCATCTTCCTCCCTCCCTCATTTAGTTGCCCCCCCCCCCCCCCAACATACCTCCGCTCCCTCTCTTTTCTTTCTTCTCTCTTCATTCTTTCGCTTACAACATCTCTCAACCATTGATTTTTCTCACTTTTTCTCCATGGGTTTTCTATCTAATTAGTAGAAAACATCAAATTTATCTTTCATTGAGAGATTAGAAGCTAAAAGAACAAAAGAGTTAGAAGAAATTGAAGATTAGAAGTGGTCACTTGAGGTAAGTTTCTTTTCATGTTAGATTAGTTGTATAAGCCTTGAATGAAGTTGACTTATAATGAAATTTCATGAGAAATTGAAAGGAAACATTTATGAAACCTAAACTAAGGTTTTTGCCAACTTAGGGAAAATTAGGGTTTTGATGTATTTTAGTTAAATTGATGATAAATCTAAGTTAAATTGAGGTAGTATGCATGATTGGGAGTAGTAAGATTTCATGGGATTGCATAAATTAAATTATGGATGATTAGGGTTCATTGGAAAATTGGGTTTTGGTGCTAGAGAGTGAAATTGGTGTGTGTAGTATTAAATTATGATCATTTGAGGTTTATTTAGTTTCAATTGACATTGGGTTGATGAATGGAAGTAATGAAATGGTAAGATTAGGGAAAATTGCAAACTTTGGTGATTGAAAATTGTGGGGTTTGTGCTAGGAAGTGCCATTGATTTGTTAATGCTAAATTGTAGTCATTTTGGGTGAATTAAATGTGAATTGAGGTTGGTTAGAGGGAATAATTTAAGAAATGAAAATTTTAAACTTAGAGCAGAATTTGCACACTGAGTTCAGTTCATTTGACAGCCCATAAACTGAGGTACACAACTCCAATTAGTGTGAAACTAATTGGAAATGAAACTTAAGACATAGGGCTAGATTTTTCATGAAGAGACCCACCCCAGAAACTGCCCAGAAATTGCCTAAACCTTGGCTTGAACATAGAGACACAATTCTGGAACTTGTAGAATTTGACCATATGAACAGTAAATTTTGCATGGCCATAACTCTCTCTAGAAAACTCTGATTTAGACGATTCTTGAACCAATGGAAACCTAAGACATAGTAGAACATTTCATATGAATAACTTGAGGCCAAATTATGAACTTAACCCAATCAAAATTGCTGAGCAAAGTTGAATCACCGAATCTGTAGAATTGCAGATTTACCATATGAGCAGTAAATTTGCATGGCCATAACTCTCTCTAGAAAACTCCAATTTAGGCGATTCTTGAACTAATGGAAATCTAAGATATAGTAGAACATTTCATATGAAGAACAATAGACCAAATTATGGACTTAACTTGATCAAATTGCTGAACGAAGTTGGATCAATAAATCTGCCAGAACTAAATCTATAGCATGAACAGTGACGTGAACAGTAATTATGTTTTAGGCATAAATTGAGCTACACAGCTCCAAATTAGGAGATTCAAAAAGGAAAATAAATTTAAGACCTAGATGAACAATTTTCATGAAGAGCACCTCACCAAATTATGATCGAAACTAGGTAAAAATTGGATTCAAAGATTGGGGCACCAAGTTGTCCAAAACCAAAATTTTCAAAAATTTGCTAAGCTAATTTAGGATGCATTAGACATGCATGTAATGAGTTCTTGGTAGCAACTGAGATTGTTATTGAGGTATTCTATTTGTGTATTTTCAGTAGAAAAAAAAAGTTGCAAAGGACAAGGAGAAGTAGGTAACAAGGTAGGAGAATTATTGAAGGTTTGTGCACAATTAACATTTTCTTCGTTTTTAAACTTGTAAATTGCTTGGAATGTGTTAAATTGAATGAGTTTGCTTTGAACAAGTTTACTTTGACTGAAATATGATTTTTCTCTTGCATTTAAGAAATTTGGGTGTTGCCACCTTTATATGGATATTATGATGAATTTAAATGTGTTTATTAGTTTATAAATGTGATTGTTGAGTGGGAAATTTTTGGAAACTGTTTATTAGCATGATAGTCCCTTTCGAAACTCCCCAGTAGTAACGGCTACTTGGGGTTGATAATTGATATTGATATGTCTCCTATTAATAACGGTTAGTGGGGTAAGACTACATAAGTACTCATTAGCTAGCTAGCCCTTCCCTCATTAATAACGGTTAGTGAGATTGAGATTGCTTTGTCGTGGTGTATAGCACGGCACTGATTGTGAAATTTTGTGTCATGGCCTAAACTATGTGTTAATGTTGACAACACTAATGCTTTGTGAATTGTGATTTATGAAGTGTGATTTATCATTTGAAATGTTATTCCAATAAATGGCCTTTATAGACTTAGAACTATTGTGAAGTTTTCATGCTTAAGAAAAATGTGATTTATTATGCTTTGACAAATTATGTTTTACCTTAAGTTTTAAAATTATTAGTTGTGCACCACTGAGTGATATACTCAGGGATAGCTTCTTTATGCTGTCGCAGGTAAGGGAAAGGAGAAGGCTGCCGAGTGAGAGACTTAAAAGCAGCATTTTGGTATTATTTGTGGGTATTTATGTTAGGTATACCCTTGTGTTTCCTTTGGATGTATTTTACACCTATATGTATGGATGTATGGACATTGAGCAGTTTGTATTTAAAAGCATTGCATTGCTATCACATTTTGAGTTTGTAACTATTTTGTATTTTACTTTGAGACTTATGAAAATGTAACTTTTGTAATATTTAGTCTATCATTATTTTCAATGAATGTTCACATGGAATTTTAAATATTCTCATGCAGTTTTCCGCAAAAGAATTGATAAGATAAAAAGCTATGGTTTGTTTTAAAATCCTTCGTAGCATAACTAATGGGTTATCGGTAGGTGGAGTTCGGTGATTCATTAGGTATGCTACGGGAACATGTCATGCCTTACAAGGGATAAGGTGTGACACACTGATTTTATCAAAGTATGAAAATAGTATCAGCATGATATGAATATTACATAAAAGACTTCTTAAAATCAAATTGAGCTAAGGAAATGAAATAATCACATACTAGGTGTTTCGGCATGCCGTGTAGCACGCCTTGCTCTGCTATTCTGTAGACGGGTGAGGGGCGTTACATTTAGTGGTATCAGAGCACGGTTTAGGCATTTCTGGACCTAGATAGTTTGCATATCATGTATTGCATTGTAAGTGTTAAGATGACTCTAATGCAGATCTTTTGATTTGTTATTTTGATCAGACTAAAACTTATTACAAACTTTATACAAACTGCTCAAGACCAGTTTTACATGTCCATACCTTTACATACATTATATACATCAAAATAAATTTTTACAGTTAGGGTATAAAATATACCCGATAGACTTCAGAGTAGGTAGTTCCTTTTTCCTTAGCAGCTCACTCTGCTGCTCTTCTAGTCTCTATATCTACGACAGCAATAACAGCCATCGTTGAGTACTAGGACTCAGTAGTGCACAACATACTTAAATAATCTTTATGCAGAATTTAAATCATATTTATTCAAAAATTGGACTGAACATGAGAATTAAATACAAAACATGAATTATGATATTTTAATTCAAACAATTTCATTTCGAAGTGTCAAAACCAATTTCATAAAACCCACAGTTATATCATGCTATTCAAAACAAATATAATCTCAATAGCCAGAGGCTAAGGAGAAGTCACATCATAAGGCTATCTAGCTCAAATATATGGATATCCATTCAATTTCTTCTTCTACTAGCACACACCTCAACACTTCAGCCAGATAAGGAACCAAAATTCGAAACTGATTACTCCTACTAGTCATGCTAGTGAGGTGTTCAAATATATGGTCATGATACTGTGGTTTCAAAACTTATCTTAACAATTCACTAAACATTGCCATTTCAAATATACGCAAATAACTTTCAACAATTTAAATCAAAAGCAAAATAAATATTTTTTCACAATGATGTCACAATTCAATATTTCAAATTATTCATGTAACACCCTCCCTGTAGCAACTCCGAACATTCTACTGTTCCGGTGACCAGTGTCGGTCCGGACAGCTAGAACGTCCGGAAAAACATTTAAACTAAAGTGAGGAACCATAATTAACTCAAATATTAATAAGAAAAATTTAGGAAAAATTTTAGAAATAAAATACAACCAAGTTAAATGAGCCGGTGCCCTAGCGATGGGTAACCTAGTGAGAAGTTGCGGTTCTCGCAACTAGGAGCCCTAGACCCAGGGGAAAAATTATAAAATAATTATTGGGACTCCAGAGAAGGGTCATTGAGGTTATTATGGCATTAGAATGCCAAGAAAATACCTAGAAAAATTTTTCAATCGGTACAGACAATTTTGACCCGTTAAGCCAAACGGAGGGCATTTTGGTCATTTTGCCTTCAGAGGCAATTTTTGGCCGACTTGTCCAGTTAAGTAAATAATTATTATGAAATAAAATGTGAATAAATATTGCTAAAAATTGAATTGAAAATGAGTAGCAAAGAAAAGAAAAGAAAATGAATTAAAATTGCAATTTTGACCTCATGCTTATGTCACTAAGCACTCTCACCCAATCACCTTGTGACACATATCCATAAACCAATTAAAATGAGTCAAATGGGCAGAAAATTGAAGTGAAAAAAACTGAACCCTTTTCCCTCAATTCCCGTCCACCATAGCCATGGAAGCCTCCGTTTCCTTTTTTCCTTCTAGCTTGAATTTCTCTCCATTCTTACCCCAAAACCCTTAGGTCCCTTCACTAAAATTTGTCACCCAACCTTGCTAGAGTGTTTGGCAGCCAAGAAAACAAAAGAAAGTGAGGAATTTACAAGGGAAATTCTGCCCTACTAAGGTTAGTGCTTATTTATACATATTTCTCTCTTTATTCCATGTTAGGGACTTAAAATGAGTATGAAATTGTAAATTAAATGAAATAAAACTTATGTGTATGTACACCATGGAATTTGGCAGCCCTAAGAAAGGGATAATGTTGATGGTTTTGATGGATTTAAAATGGCTTAGAAATGGTGTTGATGTGTAGATATAAAGTTGAAATGGATTAGTATGCCTAAATGACATGTGTTGTGTGAACCTTGAATTTGAGCTAGGGTTTTGGAGAGAAATTTCGAATTTGCTTATGTAATGGTAAATGAACATTTTAATGGTCAATTAGTGACCATTTGAGGTAAGTTGACCATAATTTGGAGTGAATTATAGCATTACAAACTGATTTGGTATGCTGCCTAGTGAGAGCAGCAGGTGTGGCTGTGAGTCCAGCCTGTTTGGACAGCCATAACTTGGGCTGGTTCAATTGATGTTTGGCCAATTGGACATGAAACTAGACACATAATGGCACAATTTTGGTGAAGAAATCATGCCCAAAAGACCAAAGCAAGTGGACCAAAAACTTGCCCCAATCCGGATGTCCTGCAACCAGATTCTGCAGAATGACCAAATGAACAGTAATTGTTCATTTGGCCATAACTCATTGTAGAATGGCCCAATTGACCTGAAATTTTTACAGCAACAAGCTAAGATATATACCAACAACTTTCATGAAGAAACCTACCCCAAATTATGAGCAGCACCTATCCAACAAGGCAGTTGAAGTCACTGTTCACTGCACTGTAGATATGGTCAGTTCTGAAATTTTTCAATCCGGCCAGTTGTTGTTTTTGGATCATAACTTGAGCTAAAAAACTCCAAATAGAGTGATTCAAAAAACGAAATTCAACTAGACAAAATAAGGAACAACTTTCATGTTTATCATTTTCTCAAATTCCCACTGCAACAGTAACTAATAGAACAGTAAATTTAGGGTATAAAAACTGAAAATTCTGCTCCATTAGTTCTAAGCTTAGAAATGGTATTGGTGATTAATGCCAACAAGTTTTGAATGCACAATGTGGTATGTTGGGAGTGTTAAAACCAATATACCTATTTTCTATGCAAAATTCAACATTTTTTTTGACTAATGAAGTGAATAGTAACACCAAAGCTTGAAATTCAAAAATTACAAAATTCAAAAGTATCAAATGCCCTAGTATACCTAACAAGATTGGTTTGGATAGTTTAGCATGCCAATAGGGTTCAGTTAGCAGCACTGCACATGGCATTATGCCATTCTGTGATTTCATGGCTTTTAGCCATTCTGACATTGTGTTGAGACTTGGCCTTGTGCCTAATGTTATTCTGACTTATTAGCCGCTACATTGCACACCGGGAGATACATATGTGACCGATGGTGTGACGGCCCGAGGTACTTGATACCCAGTGCCAGTTTACCCGTTTGTCCAGTCCAGTCGTCCAGTATAGGTTACTTGGGCAACCAAACATAAAGGTGGACAAATTTAATGAAATAATGAATATAATAAGTACAAAATAAGTAAGATTACAAATACTCATTGAAAATTTATTTGAAATGAAACATCAATACATTCACTGCATATTTACTTTCTGTTATTTATTTTTATTTTATTATTGGCACCACTAAGCATTATTGCTTAGCGCGTTGCTTTTGCCACGCGTAGGTTCCGAGAGATCTTGACCAGAGCCCGGTAGACCACGGTGGGTGAGACCTCCTGCAGCTCTGCATAGTGTCAGTGTCACCTCACCGTCATCAGTGCATTGGTAGGACACTAGGTTTCATTTTGGTATTTTGTAATTAACTTTTATTTTCTTATATGTAATTGAAACTTATGTAATGTATTTTGGTAATAATGTAAATAGTAGAAATTGTGGTTAGGAATGGGAAATTTGAGTATTTATTTACTGCTTATATATATGAGTACCATGAGAAATGAATGATTGAGAAATGTTGTTGAAAAATATTGAGATTTTGATGATATTGGAGTTTGAGAATGATTGAATATGATTATCGGAAGTGTTTTTCACAGGTTCCGAAGAACTGTTTTCTCCATTTTTAGCTGGTACTCTGCCGGATTTTCTATAAAGTTTTCGGAACCTCAAATAAATTATAATTTCAATAAATGACTTAAATGAATTATATTTCACAAGTTATATTCAAAACTATGACAAAAATTAATTAAGATAAAATAGAGTGTTCCGGTACACCGTGTGACATAGCTTACTCGGATATACTGTAGACAGGTAAGGGGTGTCACAATTCAAAACAATATGCAGAAGAGAATTTACAAAAATTCTACGTTGTGCGCAAACCTTATATGAGTCGTCTTTTGGCCTTGACTCGACACCTCGGGTTCTTTCCCGGTATTCTTTTCCACTGAAACACACAGTTTTACAGTGTTTCAGTATCATAACTTAGCATAAATCTAAAAATAAATTTAAATTCACTTTTACCTAGCTCTAATGTGCTAAACTTGACGTTCTTTAAAATTTGTGTTTTGGGGTTACTATTCACAATACTATTCAAGTCAATTTATTGACTTCTAAGGCTTAATAGGTATGGGAATTCCAACTTCACTCACATACCACATTTTGGTTACTAAATTTGTTGATTTTAGTTTACTCAAATTCTAAGTCTTTTAGGCAAATTTGCAAATTTTCAGTTTTGATGTCTTAAGTTGCACTATTCCATTGGTCATTTTACTGTTAGAATTTGGAAAAATTTTCTTCATAGAAAATGTTCCCTATTGTCTTACATTTATTCTCCTTTTTGAATCACTCCAATTGGAGTTTTGTAGCTCAAGTTATAGCCATTTGAATTATGGCTGCTGGATTGGACTTAACCCAGATTTCTGGGCACCAAACTGGTTCTAGTAGTTTTAGGTCACCAAATTTGGGTGGCCAAATGACTTAGTTAAGGGCATAATTTAGGTTTTTGTTCTTCATAAAATTTTTAGTTCTATATCCCAACTTTCCACTGGTAAAATTTCAGGTCATTTAGACCTGCCTAGCCCAAGTTATGGCCAAATGAACGAACACTATTCATTTAGTCATTTTTGTACTGGTCAGACTGCATAAGTCCAGATTTGGTCAATTTGTTCACTAGGTTTTGGTCACTTTTTGGGTATGATTCCTAAATGAAAAATGTGTCATTTTGTGTTTAGTTTCATTCCCAATTGGCCTCACACCAATTGGGCTTGTAAATTTTCAGTTTTGGTCCCTGAAAGGGACCTTGGTCTTGCTGCCTGCAGAATGACAATTTCCAATCCAAATTTAAACTCACTTCTAACACTTCCAACACATCTCAATTGGTCACAAATGACCATTTTTCATCTCAAACAAGTTCAAACACACCATTTGACCAATTCTCACATTTTTGCCTCCAAACCCTAGGTGCCCAAAACCCTAACTCACTAATTTTGTTGCATTTAACCAATTCAATACATATACACATGCTTCTTCAATTCAATCAAGCTCACATACACTTTTAAGTCCATCAAATTCATGAAAAATTAAATCTCCCCTATTGCTGGCCAGATTTTCCATTTATCCCCCAACAATTGTTTTTGTTTATATTTTCTCTAATTGCTAAGTGTATGTAACTACAAACACATAAATTAAACTAAAAATTTTTAATTTAAACACTAACCTCAACTTTGATGTTCCCTTCTCCAATTTCCTCTTTTTTCTTCCTTCTTTCTTTGCTAAATCTCCTTCTCAAATGAGGGTAGTAAGGTTTTATGAAATAATTGTGGTAGAAATTAAGGTTAAGTGAGGGAACAAAAGCTTGAAGCAAGCTTTAATGGTGGACAAACATGGAGATGAGAGGGAGAGAGTGAGAGGTAGCAAGTTGGGTTAGGATGACAACTTTTGTTTTTTTTTTTTTTTTTCTTTCATCAAATTTATCCTCTTGAAAGACCACAAAAATTATCCAAAAATTAATTTTTAATTATTATGTTTATTGCATCATGCATGATGTCATGCATGATGCCATCACCTTTTTCACTTTTTCTTTCTTTTCTTTTTTTTTTCTATTTATTTTTCAATTAGTTCTTTAATTTAATTCCCGATTCTGAAATTTTCTTTTCTTCGATTTTATTTGACAGGTAGGTCAGGAGTCCGTTCTCAGGGTCAATTGACTAAATTGGCCCTCGCCGGTTTGACCCAATTTACAATAATTCAATATTTCTTTTGGATCCCTGACCTAATTATTTGACTGACTTAACAGTTCTTTTTCGTGATTTTCTCTTTACCACTATGTTCACAATAGTCCTAAGGACCGTGGCGTCACATTTTATCGTTCGAAATTTGAGTTTAAATTGACTTCGCAATCCTTCCCGAGAAGGTCACCCATCGCTGTGACTCTCGGCTCATTTAACTTCTTATGTTCTGTTTTTCTTATTTATACTTAACTAATTGACAATTACTAATTATTTGTGTTCAATGCTCATCTAGTTATCTTAGATGTGGTTCTAATCCCCTTAATTATCCGGACCGACATCAGTCACCGGAATAGTGAAATATACCAGGTTATACAAATAGGGGTGTTACAATTCTCCCCCCCTAAAAATAAATTTCGTCTCGAAATTTTACCTGGTATCAATCTCTGAATAGCTGTGGGTGTTATCTCCTCATGTCCTCCTTTCGTTCCCAAGTAGCTTCTTGGTCCGAATGATGGTTCCACAACACTTTCACTAATGGTATCTGCATATTCCGTAGCTGCTTCACCTCATAAGCTGGAATCTCTATGGGTTCTTCCTCATATGTGAGGTCTGGGTTCACTTCAATTTCTTCTACCGATAGTACATGAGATGGGTCTGATCGATATCTCCTCAACATAGACACATGGAAGACATTATGTATCTTCTCCAACTTTGAAGGTAGTGCCAAACAATATGCAAAGGACCCACTCTTTCCAGAACCTCATATGGCCCAATGAAATGAGGACTCAGTTTCCCCTTTCTGCCGAATCTCATGATTTTCTTCTAAGGGGAAAACTTGAGGAATACTTTCTCACCCAGTGCATACTCAATCTCCCTTCTCTTCATATCAATATAGGACTTCTGACGGTCTGATGCAGCCTTAAGTCGATCTCGGATCAATCTGATTTTCTCCTCAGTTTGCTGAACAATTTCCAGCCCAATCAATTTTCTTTCACCTACTTCATCCCAACATAGGGGAGTTCTGCATTTTCTACCATACAAAGCTTCATATGGAAACATTCCAATGCTTGATTGGTAGCTGTTGTTGTAAGTAAACTCAATCAAAGCCAAGTGTGTGTCCCAACTACCCTCAAATTCAATCACACAAGCCCGTAGCATGTCCTCCAAGATCTGAATTACCCTCTCAGACTGGCCATCTGTCTGTGGGTGGAATGCCATACTGAAGTTCAATCTAGCTCCTAGGGCTCTCTGAAGACTACCCCAGAATCTAGAAGTGAACCTAGAATCTCTGTCTAATACGATGGATACTAGCACTCCATGCAGTCTCACAATCTCATCTATATACAACTTGGCCAATCTTTCTCACTGTAGTCCATCCAAACTGGCAGAAAATGAGCAAACTTTGTTAGTCTGTCAACAATGACCCATACTGCATCATGACTCTTTTGTGTCCTCAAAAGTCCCATCACAAAATCCATTGTTATTCTCTCCTATTTCCACTCTGGTATTGGTAGTGGATGTAACAACCCAGCGGGTACTTGATGCTCTGCCTTCACTTGCTGACAAGTTAGGCATTTAGAAACAAACTCTGCCACATCTCTTTTCATACCCATCCACCAGTAATGCTCCTTTAGCCCTCTATACATTTTTGTGCCACCAAGGTGCATGGCAAAAGGAGACTCATGTGCTTCCTTCAAAATGATCTGCCTCAAATCAACATCATTAGGAACACACATTCTGCCCTGGTGTAGCAGTAGACCATCATCTCTTATTGAGAATTCTGGTTTCTTGCCCTGCCTAACTTCTTCCAACAGCTTCTGATACATTTGATCATTCTAAGCAGCCATTCTGATATGATCAATTAACACTGGTTGTACATGCCATGCAACTGCTGTCTATCCCTCATCATTAATCTCAAAGCTGGCATGTAATAACCTTAACTCATGTACCATAGACAAAGGAGTAACCCGTAGACTCGCTATAGTCTTGCGACTTAAGGAGTCAGCCACTACATTAGCTTTCCCTAGCTGATAGTCTATCAGACAATCATAGTCTTTTATCAACTCTAACCATCTCCTCTGTCTCAAATTCAACTATTTCTGGGTGCCCAAATACTTCAAACTCTTATGATCTGTGTAGATGTAGCACTTTTCCCCATACAAATAGTGTCTCTAGATCTTAAGAGCAAACACAATAGCTGCAAGCTCCAAATCATGTGTTGGATAATTCCTCTCATGTGGTTTCAGCTAGCGTGATGCATAGGCAATGACATTTCGATCTTGCATCAACACGCAACCTAACCCATTGTGAGAAGCATCACTATAAACTGTATATTCTTTGCCTGGAGTAGGTAAAGTCAGGACTGGAGCTTCAGTCAAACATTTCTTCAATTCATCAAAACTCTGTTGGCATTTATCCGTCCACTAAAATTTCTCATCTTTTCGAAGTAGCTTAGTCAATGGAGATGCCAACATAGAAAATCCCTTCACAAATCGACAGTAGTATCCAGCTAAACCCAGAAAACTGCGAATCTCTGTGATATTTCTGGGTGGCCTCCAATTAAGGATAGCTTCTATCTTACTTGGATCTACCTTGATGCCCTCTACTGATACTACATGCCCCAAGAAAGATATTTTTTTCAGCTAAAATTCACATTTCGACAATTTGGCATATAACTGTTTCTCCCTCAAAGTTTGCAATATAATTCGCAGATGTCTATCATGCTCTTTTGCACTCCTCGAATAGACCAATATATCATTTATGAATACCACAACAAACTGATTGAGGTATGGTCTAAAGACAGTGTTCATCAGATCCATAAAAGCAACTGAAGCATTAGTTAACCCAAATGGCATGACCAAGAACTCATAATGGCTATAGTGGGTTCTGAAGGCAGTTTTAGGAATACTCTGCTCTTGTACTTTCAACTGATAATAACCTGATCTCAAGTCAATTTTGGAGAACACAGCTACACCCCTCAACTAATCAAACAAGTTATCAATGCGGGCAATGGATATCTATTCTTTATTGTCGCCTTATTTAACTGCCAGTAGTCAATATATAAGCGGAGAGTGCCATCCTTCTTCTTAACAAACAACACTGGCACTCCCCAAGGTGACACACTAGGGTGGATAAAGCCCTTGTCAAGTAGCTCTTGCAATTGCACTTTCAACTCTTTTAATTCTGCAGGTGCCATTCTATATGGTGTTATGGAGATTGGGTCCACACCAGGCATAACATCAATCTCAAACTGCACTTCTCTTTCTAGAGGTAATCCTAGCAATTCATCAGGAAACACGTCTAGAAAGTCACATACTGTAGGGATGTCTCTCAGTGCTGGACTCTCCACTTGGGTGTCTATCACATGTGCCAAGTATGCTTTACACCCCTTTCTGATCATCCTTTTAGCTAGTGCAGCCGAAATGATGTTTGATGGCAGTAAATGCCTCTCCCCATGTATTACCACATCACCGTACAGAGCGAGACCAAAAGTGACTGTCTTCAATCTACAGTCAATCATCGCATGATGCCTGGCTAACCAATCCATGCCCAAGATAATATCATAATCTCTGAAGGGCATTTTAATCAAATCTGACAGAAAAACATGCCCTTAGATCACCAAAGGACAGTCTCTATAGATTCTGTTGACCCGAACCTCTTGTCCTAACGAACTAGTTACTAGCACTTCAAAACCCACTTGGACACACAGAACAGCAAGTGAACTGACTATGCTAGCACTAACATATGAGTGGGTTGAACTTGGATCAAACAACACAAATACATCTTAATCAGAGATAGAGAATGCACCAGCTACAACATCAGAAGTCTCAGCCTTTTCTCGTTGTCTCATTGTATAAACCCTGGCGGAAGTACTTCCTTATGCTGACTGACCAATAGTGCCCTGACTGCCTGAAGTAGTGCCTTTACCTCTGTCTCTTCCTCTGCCAACTGATTGTGAACCTTTGGGAGCAGGACTCTGAATAGATCCTTTTGCAGTCGTAGGAGCTGGACCGAATCTAGGAGCACTAGTGCAGTTTTTAGCTAAATGGCCCTTGCCTCCACAGTTAAAGCAGGCTCCTGTTGCCTAATAGCATTCTCCCCCATGAATCTTGCCACAAGTCTCACAGGGGCGGGCAGGATATGAACCCCTGCTCGACTGCTGACCAGACCTAGGGGATCTCTGTCCAGAAAATCTGCCCCTTCCAAATCTTCCACCTTGACCTCTACTAGGTCCACCAAATTTCTTCTTCTTTCTAGAGGTACCACCAGAACTTGGCTCTACTGACTTTTCCCCCTTATCTTTTTCTGATTTCTCAGCTTTCTCTGATTTTTCCTTTACCGGGGTCACTTCTGTTTTAATTCTCTCCAACTCAAGTGCTTGAGAAATAAGTTCTGAAAAATTATTGTGTCTGAATCCCACTACTTGCATTCTCAAACTGGGCTTCAAACCCATCTCAAATCTCTTGCACCTTGCCTTGCTGGTAGAAAGGAGACTCCCAGCATAGTGGCTTAAGCGGGAGAACTCCCTCTCATATTCTGCCACTGTTCTGTTGCCTTGTTTTAGACTAAAAAATTCTTGTAACTTTTGATCCACATATGCATCTGGGACGTATTTTTGTCTGAATTCTCTGATGAAGTCATCCCAGGTCAGTACTGGTGGTTCAGCTAAGCTGTGGGGGATGGTTTTCCACCAATCATACGCATCCCCTTGTAGTAGAGACACAGAGTATTCAAACTTCAATTCATCTGGGCAGTGCAGCTTCTTAAACACTCTATCCATCCTTTCAAGCCATTGCTCTGCCTCTAAAGGGTCTACTGTACCCTTAAACTCTATAGCCCCATACTTTAATAATTTGTCATACTGTCTAGCTAGAGGCAGTGGTTGTACCACAGGTGTTTGGGGTGGAGCTTGAGTAGGCATACCCCCAGCCATTTGTTGAAACATTGCCACCATCTGCTATGCAAACTGTGCAGGAAATTGCGACATTTATGGGGTTGGTGCCACTAACCCACTAACATTCTGTAGAGCTGAGGCTTCCCCTTGTGGCTCAACTTCAACAGATTGCTCAATTGAGCGATCCCCTTCTTCCATATCAATCTGAAATTAGGGTATCTCCTGAACAAATAACATAAGGAAAATGTTCCCTATTTTCTTGAATTTATTCTCCTTTTTGTATCACTCCAATTGGAGTTTTGTAGCTCAAGTTAAAGCCATTTGAATCATGGCTGTCGGATTGGACTTAACCCAGATTTCTGGGCACCAAACTGGTTCTAATAGTTTTAGGTCACCAATTTTGGGTGGCCAAATGACTTGGTTAAGGGCACAATTTAGGTTTTTGTTCTTCATGAAAGTTTTAGGTCTATATCTTAGCTTTCCACTGGTAAAATTTCAGGTCATTTAGACCTGCCTAGCCCAAGTTATGGCCAAATGAACAAACACTATTCATTTGGTCATTTTTGTACAGGTCAGACTGCATAAGTCCGGATTTGGCCAATTTGTTCACTAGGTTTTAGTCACTTTTTGGGCATGATTCCTAGATGAAAAATGTGTCATTTTGTGTCTAGTTTCATTCCCAATTGGCCTCATACCAATTGGGCTTGTAAATTTTCAGTTTTGGTCCCTGAAAGGGACTTTGGTCCTGCTACCTGCAGAATGACAATTTCCAATCCGAATTTAAACTCACTTCTAACACTTCCAACACATCTCAATTGGTCACAAATGACCATTTTTCATCTCAAACAAGGTCAAACACACCATTTGACCAATTCTCACATTTTTGCCTCCCAAACCCTAGGTGCCCAAAACCCTAACTCACTAATTTTGTTGCATTTAACCAATTCAATACATATACACATGCTTCTTCAACTCAATCAAGCTCACATACACTTTTAAGTCCATTAAATTCATGCAAATTAAATCTCCCCTATTTCTGGCTGGATTTTCCATTTATCCCCCAACAATTGTTTTTGTTTATATTTTCTCTAATTGCTAAGTGTATGTAACCACAAACACATAAATTAAACTAAAAATTTTTAATTTAAACTCTAACCTCAACTTTTATGTTCCCTTCTTCAATTTCTTCTTTTTTCTTCCTTCTTTCTTTGCTAAATCTCCTTCTCAAATGAGGGTAGTAAGGTTTTATGAAATAAATGTGGTAGAAATTAAGGTTAAGTGAGGGAACAAAAGCTTGAAACAAGCTTTAATGGTGGATAAACATGGAGATGAGAGGGAGAGAGTGAGGGGCGGCAAGTTGGGTTAGGAAGACAACTTTTGTTTTTTTTTTTTTTTTTTATTAAATTTATCCTCTTGAAAGACCACAAAAATTATCCAAAAATTAATTTTTAATTATTATGTTTATTGCATCATGCATGATGTCATTACCTTTTTCACTTTTTCTTTCTTTTTTTTTTCTATTTATTTTTCAATTAGTTCTTTAATTTAATTCCCGATTCTGAATTTTTTTTTTCTTCAATTTTATTTGACAGTTAGGTCAAGAGTCAGCTCTTAAGGTCAATTGTCCAAATTGGCCCTCGCTGGTTCGACCCGGTTTGCAAATAATTCAATATTTCTTTCGGACCCCTGACCTAATTATTTGATTGGCTTAACAGTTCTTTTTCGTGATTTTCTCTTTACCACTATGTTTGCAATAGTCCTAAGGACCGCAGCGTCACATTTTACATTTCGAAATTTGAGTTTAAATCGACTTCGCAATCTTTCCTGAGAAGGTCAGGCATCGCTGTGACTCTCAGCTCATTTAACTTCTTATGTTCTGTTTTTCTTATTTATACTTAACTAATTGACAATTGCTAATTATTTGTGTTCAGGGCTCATCTAGTTGTCTTAGATGTGGTTCTAATCCCCTTAATTATCCAGACCGACACCGATCACCGGAATAGTGAAATATACCAGGCTATACAAATAAGGGTGTTACAAGAAAGGGAAGTTGAATTTGCCATTGAGATTATGCCAGGTACAGCTCCAATTTCAATTGCTTCGTATAGAATGGCACCTATTGAATTGAAAGAGTTAAAAATCCAGCTGCAAGAGTTACTAGACAAGGGGTTCATACGCCCTAGTGTGTCACCGTGGGAAGCTTCGATACTGTTTGTAAAGAAGAAAGATGGGACACTGAGGTTATGTGTTGACTACCGACAGTTAAACAGAGTAATAGTGAAGAACAAGTATCTATTGCCTAGAATTGGTGATCTGTTTGATCAGCTGAAGGGAGCCGGTGTGTTCTCTAAGATTGATCTCAGATCAGGGTATCATCAGCTAAGGGTTAAGGATGCAGATGTGCCTAAGACTGTATTTAGAGCCCGATATGGGCATTATGAATTCCTGGTGATGCCATTTGGGTAAACAAATGCTACAGCAGCATTCATGGACCTTATGAACCGTATCTTCCATCCATACTTAGATCAGTTCGTAGTGGTTTTCATTGATGACATCCTGGTGTATTCCAAGGATAAAGCAGAACATGATAAGCATTTGAGAATTGTTCTACATACTCTAAAAGAGAAGAAACTGTATGCTAAATTGTCCAAGTGTGAGTTCTAGTTGAATGAGATTGCATTCCTTGGACATGTAGTATCAGCTGAAGGGATTAGAGTGGATCCCAAAAAGATTGAAGTAGGGATGGAATGGAAGCCTCCCAGAAATACAACTGAAATCAGAAGTTTCTTGGGGTTAGCTGGATATTATAAAAGATTTGTAAAGGGATTTTCCCTGATAGCTGCTCCAATAACCAAATTACTACACAAGAATATGAAATTTGACGGGAATGACAAGTGTCAAGCCAGTTTTGAGAGGCTGAAGGCTATGTTGACAGAGGCACTAGTGTTAACACAGCCAATGTCTGGAAAAGAATTTGCAGTCTACAGTGATGCCTCACACAATGGGTTTGGGTGTGTACTCATGCAAGAAGGGAAAGTGGTCGCATATGCTTTCAGGCAATTAAAGCCACATAAAAAGAATTACCCTACTCATGATTTAGAGTTAGCAGCAATTATCTTCGCATTGAAGATATGGAGGCATTACTTATATGGAGAAAAATGCTACATATACACAGACCATAAGAGTCTGAACTATCTGCCACCCCAAAAGGAACTTAATTTGAGACAGAGGCAATGGATTGAATTCCTGAAAGATTATGATTGTGTGATTGACTACCACCCTGGGAAGGCAAATGTTGTCGCTGATGCTTTAAGCAAAAAATCTATTGTAGCATTAAGATCTCTGAATGCCCAACTGTCCTTAACTCATGATGGAGTTATTTTGGCTGAGTTGCAAGTGAAGCCGAATCTGTTACAACATATACAGGATGGGCAGAAGATAGATGAGAAATTAATGGCTGTTATGGGCAAAATCACTGAAGGGAAGGAAACTGAATATGAAATGAAAGAAAATGGGTGCCCGTACTATAAAGAAAGAGTGTGTGTTCCAGATGATAAAGAATTGAAAACCAGTATTCTGAGAGAAGCACATAATAGTGTGTATACTATGCACCTAGAAAGCATAAAAATGTACCATGACCTGAAACTCCGATACTGGTGGCCAGGTATGAAGAAGGACATAGTTGACTATGTAAGTAGATGCTTAACATGTCAGCAAGCCAAAGTAGAACATCAAGTTCTATCAGGTTTGTTACAGCCCATAAACATACCTGAATGGAAATGGGAGCGAGTCACTATGGACTTTGTCAGTGGTTTACCTCTTACTCAGAAGAAGCATGATGCAGTATGGGTGATTGTGGATAGGTTGACCAAATCAGTACATTTTTTGCCAGTCAGAACTGACTACTCACTGGAAAAGCTAGCAGAATTGTACATCAGTGAGATAGTTAGACTACATGGAATTCCACTTTCCATTATATCTAATAGAGACCCGAGGTTTACATCTAGATTTTGGAAGAAATTACAAGAGTCCTTAGGCACACAACTCCATTTTAGTACAGTTTTTCATCCTCAGACGGATAGACAGTCAGAAAGAATAATCTAGGTAAATTTTGAAACTCATTGAGTTATTGTAAATAATAATTGAACTGATAATGATAATAATAACCAAACACATGTGATAGGTCCTCGAGGATATGCTGAGAAGTTGTGTTATTGAGTTTGAGGGAAGTTGGGACATATACCTTCCACTGGCAGAATTTGCATGTAATAATAGCTATCAAGCTAGCATACAGATGGCACCCTATGAAGCACTGTATGGGAGAAAATGCAGAACACTGATATGTTGGACTGAGTTAGGTGAAGATAAGCTAGTGGGGCCAGACCTAATAAACAGACAGAGGAAAAGGTGAAACTGATAAAGGCCAATTTGAAAGTTGCCTCAGACCGATAGAAATCTTATGCTGACTTGAGGAGAAAAGACATTGAGTATGAAGTTAGCGAGAAGGTATTTTCTCAAAGTATCACCGTGGAAGAAAGTGTTGAGATTCAGGAAAAAGGGAAAATTAAGCCCTAGGTTCATTGGCCCATATGAAGTTATTGAATGTGTGGGACCATTAGCCTACAGATTAGCCTTACCATCTGAGCTGGACAAGATATATAATGTATTCCATGTCTCAATGCTCAGAAGATACAGATCAGATCCTTCACATGTCATCTCAGCAGAAGAAATTGTGGCACAACCTGACCTAACATATGAAGAAGAATCGATTCAAGTCTTGGCATGAGAGGTAAAAGAGTTCAGAAACAAGACAATTTCACTAGTGAAAATCCTATGGAGACACCACAACACGGAAGAGGCAACATGGGAGAGTGAGGAGACAATGAGGCAACAGTTCCCTCAGCTCTTCACATCAGGTAAATTTCAAGGACGAAATTTTTATTTAGAAGGGAAGAGTTGTAACATCCCCACCGTATGTATTCTGTACGTTTTATTGCTCCAGTGGCCAAATACCAATCCAGGCAAGTCAGGATGTCTAGAACTACACTTCGATGATAGTGAAAAGACATATAATGATGAAATAAATAAAAAGAAAATACAAGAAAAATCAAAGAAAAGTGAAAGAGAGAAAATAAAGCTAAGTTAAACAAGCCGGCACCGCAGCAATGGGTAACTGCATTGGGAAGTCCGTTGCCGACCCCAGGACCACAGGGAACCCTCGAAATTAAATTTTGAGATATAAATAAAGGTTTATTGAAATGTAATTGACACTAGAAATATCAAAGAAAAATTAATAAATTAGTACAAAGGAAAACGAAAAATCGAGAAATAGATAAAAATCGGTGTTACCGAAAAATCGAGAATATAACCCGAAGTAGGGCATTTTGGTCATTTGACACCTGGAGTTGCCTTTTGACCTCAATGTCCATTAAAAATAAATGATATTACACTTTAGAAATATCATGAAAAATTAAAATGAAATACATTATGTAAATAGTAAAAGATTAGTAGCAAATGAGCAAAATTAAGGAAATTAAGATTAATGAATTATTTAACCAAGTTAGTGCTCCACTAGTGACATCTTAAGGGACCCATATTAAGCTTTAGTGGACTGAAACTACCATCTTCAACCTCAAAGATAAGAACTAGCCGAATGAAATTCCCATGGAAACCACCATGGCCACCCCACATGCAACCTTCATGGGTGTATGATTAAGCCACCATTTCCACTTGGTTCCTTCATTAAATCTTGCCTACTTACCTTGGGGAAGATATTGGCAACAATAAAAACAAGATTTGGTGAAGTTTTGATAAGCTTCAAAAGTGGTAAGTGTCCAAAACCTCTCCCTTGCTTTAGTAAACCTTGTGTTTAGGTTGAGGTGAGTATTTTGGTGAAGAGAAATGAAATGGTCCATTTTCTGCAGCCATGAATATGTGTTGTATTTGAATTTTTCTTACCTATAATGGATGGAAATTAAGGTTGATTAACTCAAAAGGAAGATGTAGTAAGTTAAAATCTAAGTATGTGCATGTAGTGCTTGAATTAAGGGTGTGAAATGGAACCTTAATGCTTTAAGCAAACTGCCATGTTTGGCAGCCCATAATAGCATGAATTTGTGTGTGAATATGAAGTTTATTAATGAAATATGATAGTGTTAAATTGTGGGCAGCATGTGTAAGTGATATTGAAGTATGAGTATGTTGAAGTGTATGTGTAATATTGACATTGAGATATGTTGAATTTTGGTGGAATTGAATGTTGAACTTAATGGTGAATTGTGTGCATTGAGCACTTGAATGTTCTGCCCAAAATTGTTTGCTGGAATTGTGTACAATATATATATATATATATATATATATATATATATATATATGATTGAATATTGAAGTAATGAGCAGGAGAAGGAATATCAAATTGGAAGTGTATGTGTTTTGTGCAGGTTATGTATTGATGACAGTTTCTAAATTAGGTCATAAGTTCCAAACTGTGAACCCAATTGGTATAAGGCCAATGGGGGGTGAAACTAGACACCAAATAGGCCAACTTTCATGTAGAAATGTTGCCAAAATTCTGCCTAGAAACTGACCTTAAAAATGACCCAATCCAGAATGGCAACCTTGCAACCCAGATTTTTGACCATATGAACAGTAATCATTAGGATGACCATAACTCACTCAAAACAGGTCCTATTGACCTGAAATTTTTACTATGGATAGCTTAGACATAGAGCTACAATTCCTATGAAGACACCAAAGAACAGAAATAGCCAGAACCAAGTCAAATAGCTTGCACAATTTCGAGTACCAAAACTGCCAGAACTAGAAGTGACCTAAAATTGACCAAATTTTGCACTAAAGGTGCAATCTGACCAGCTTTAGTAAATTGACTATATCTTGGTCTATACAACTCAGAATGACCTGAAATTTTGCCCCGTGTGCAATAAGACATAGAGCTACAATTTAGCTTCTTTGACCAGAAGCTAAAAACCAAGAGAAATAGGACTTTAAGCTAAACCAATCTAGCACACCAAAAATTGAGAATTTGACATTTACATACAATGATGCTTGAAGTAATTTGGCAATGAATGTCAACTTATAAAAATGGTAAATTGCACTATGTTGGCAGCATATTGAATTACAATATGTGACATGTTGATGCTAGAAACGACTTATCCATAGTACCTAAAAAGGTCAACATATGCATTGACTTATGAATTACATAATAGCTCGTAAACTCTAAAAAAAATTTGATGAATTAAACAATTAATTTATAATGTGCCCTAGTTTGCCTAGTTGACTAGTTTGGATAGGTTGGCATGCCAATAGGATTCTGACAACTGTTCTGTAAATGGCTTCATACCATACTGTGTTTTTACGGCTTATTATGCCTCACTGTGACTTTAATAGCCTACGGCTATACATATTGTGTATTTATTCTTGGCTTATCGCCAAATTGACTATATGGCTTTTAGCCACACTATTTGCACACCAGGAGACACTTTGTGATCGATGGTGTGATGGCCCGAGGTACTAGGTACCCAGTGCCAGTATATCCGTTTATCCAGTCTGGTCAGTATGTAGGCTACACTGGCAGTAATTCAAGTATTATTAAATTTAAATAGCTAAATCCAGTCTACTGACATACAGCACCACTAAAAATTCGTAAACACTTTATTTACTTTATTTTAGTGTATATTTCTTTATATTTGGCACCACTAAGCAAAATTGCTTAGCGCGTTGCTTTTGTAACACGTAGGTATTGGAGACACAGCTAGGGAGCCCAGCAAACCTACAACATGGTGAGACATCAGATCTGCACAGGAGTCCAGAGTCATCTGCACTGCATTGCCTATATAGTAGGACTTAGGATATCTTGTATTTTGTACTTTTGTTGTATTTTTGAAATTCGGCCTTGTATTCGGTAATGTTATGAAAGCTCTAAAGTTTGTAATATTTTATACATATTAAATAACATGGAGATTTTCTGGATATATTTAAATTATTGTGAACTGTATTATGTGTAACACCCCTATTTGCATAGCCTGGTATATTTCACTATTTCGGAAACCGGAGTCGGTTCGGACAATTAAGGGGATTAGAACCACTCTTAAGACAACTAGATAAGCTATAAACACAAATAATTAGTAATTGCAAATTAGTTAAGTATAAATAAGAAAAACAGAGTATAAGAAGTTAAACGAGCCGAGAGTCACAGTGATGGGTGACCTTCGTCAATTTAAACTCAAATTTCGAACCGTAAAATGGGACGCTGCGGTCCTTAGGACCATTACGAACACAGTAGAAAAGAGAAAATCACGAAAAAGAACTGTTAAGCCAGTCAAATAATTAGGTCAAGGAGCCGGAAGAAATATTGAATTATTTACAAACTGGGTTGAATCGGTGAGGGACAATTTGGTCAATTGACCCCGAGAGCTGACTCCTGACCTAACTGTCAAATAAAATGGGAGAAAAGAAAATTTTGGGATCAAAAATTAAATTAAAGAACTAATAGAAAAATAAATGAAAAAAAAAAGAAAAAGTGAAGGGAGATGACATCATGCATGACATCATGCATGATGCCATAAATATTATAATTAATAAATTTAATTAATTTGATTTTTTGGTCTTCCATAAGACAAAAGACATAAAAAAAAAAGGAAATAAAAAAGAAATAAAAATCCTTCTTCTTCTTGTCGCCATGACATGTCCCTCTCCCAAACTCTCTCACACAACTCCATTGAAGCACTAAACTAAGCTTCATAAACCTTAAATTCCACCATAAAACCTTGCTCTCCATCATTAAATCTTGTAGTTAGACCTTGATAAGGAGCTTGACAATAAAAACAAAAAGAAAGGAAGAAGTTTTGAAGGGGAAAAAAATTTCTGCATAAAAGGTTAGTTGAGTTCTCTTTTTGTATCTTTACATATATACTTAGGCAACTTGATGGAGTGATGATTTGTTGAAAAATGAAACAAAATGATATGTTTAAGAACTATATGAAATTTGATCAGCTATGAATGGTTAGGGTTTGGTGTGCTTTAACCTAATTGAATATGAATTCTAAGGTTAGTGAAGTTATATGTATGTTTAAAGTATTGAAATTGCATGAATTGAAATAATTAGTGTAGTTAGGGTTTTGACACCTAGGGTTTAGAGGCAAAAATTTGGAGAAATGGTGAAATGATGTATTTGATCTAGTTTGAAGTGAGAAATGGTCATTTGTGGCCAAATGAAGTGTGTTGGAAGTGTTGGAGTTGAGGTTAAATTCGGATTCAATGTGGTCATGCTGCTGGCAGCAGGACCAAGGTCCTTTTGAGGGACCAAAACTGAAAATTTACAAGTCCAATTGGTATGAGACCAATTGGGAATGAAAATAGACACTAAATGACACAATTTTCATTTAGGAACCATGCCTAAAAAGTGACCAAAACCCAGTGAACAAATTGACCAAATCTAGAAATTCTCAGTCTGCCCTGTACAAAATGACCAAATGAACAGTATTTGTTCATTAGGCCATAACTTGAGGTAGGCAGGTCTAAATGACCTGAAATTTTACCACTGGACAGATGAGATATAGACCTAAAACTTTCATGAAGAACACAAACCCAAATTATGCCATTAACCAAGTAATTTGGCCACCCAAATTTGGTGACCTAAAACTACCAGAACCAAAATTTGCCCAGAAAATCTGGGTTAAGTCCAATTCGGCGGCCATGGTTCAAATGGCTATAACTTGAGCTACAAAACTCCAATTGGAGTGATTCAAAAAGGATAATAAACTTAAGACAATAGGAAACATTTTCTATGAAGAAAGTTTTGCCAAATTATAACAGAAAAACAACCAATGGAATAGTGCAACTTAAGACACAAAAACTGAAAATTTGTAAATTTGCCTAAAAGACTTAGAATTTGAGTAAACAACCAAAACCAACAAATTTAGTGACCAAAATGTGGTATGTGGGTGAAGTTGGAATTCCCATACCTATTAAGCCTTAGAAAGTCAACAAATTGACTTGAATAGTAATCCCGAAGCACAAAATTTAAAGAACATTGAGTTTAGCATATTAGAGCTAGGTAAAAGTGAAATTATATTTATGGTACTGAAATACTGTGAAACTGTGTGTTTCAGTTAAAAAGAGCACTAGGAAAGAACCTGAGGAATCGAGTCAAGGCCAAAAGGCAACTCGCTTAAGGTTTGTGCACAATGTATAACTTTTGTAAATTATCTTCTGCATATTGTTTTAAATAATGTGAAATATTGAATTGTGACATTGTTATGATGCTTTTGATTTAAATTGTTGAAAGTTATTTGTGTATATTTTAAATGACAATGTTTAGTAAATTGTTAAGATAAGTTTTGAAACCACAGTGTCATGACCATATATATTGAACACCTCGCTAGCATGACTAGTGGGGGTAATCAGTTTGGAATTTTGATTCCTTCTTTGGCTGAAGTGTTGAGCTGTGTGACAGTAGAAGAAGAAATTGAATGGATATCCATATATTTGAGCTAGCTAGCCTTGTGATCTCTAGCTATTGAGATTATATTTGTTTAGAATGGCATGATATAACTGTGGGTTTTATGAAATGTTTTTTGGCACTTCGAAATGAACTTGTTTGAATTAAAATCTCATGATTCATATTTGGTATTAAATTCTCATGTTCAGTTCAATTTTTGAATAAATGTGATTTAAATTCTGCATAAAGATTATTTTAGTATGTTGTGCACCACTGAGTCCTAGTACTCAGCGATAGCTGTTATTGCTGTCGCAGATATAGAGACTAGAGGAGCAACAGATTGAGCTGCTGAGGACAGAGGAGCTTTCTGCTTTGAAGCTATCGGGTATAATTTATACGCTGAATGTAAATATTTATTTTGATGTTTGTGATGCACATAAATGTATGGACATGTAAAATGGGTCTTGAGCAGCTTATACAAAGTTTGTATAAAGTTTGTAATAAAATTTAGTTTGAATTTCTTTTAATGTAAATTTTTGCAATGATGTATATAAATTACTTTGCCATTAATGAAATATGAATGGTAATATTTTATTTTAAATTCAATGAAATTTATTAATGGTATTTGATGATTATTGGATATTGAAAATGGTGGATTTGAATTTTGGAAGTTGATAATGTGATGAAATTGATTGAGATTGATTGTGAAATTGAAGTAGTTGTTGAGAAAAATTATTGGAAGTGCCTTTTTTTCAGGTATTTGAAAAACTGTTTTCTCAAAATACAAACGGCACTCTACCGAAATTTTTATAAAATTTGCGGAAAAATAAAATGGGCCAAAAATTTTAACTAGTTTTCAACTTTAATTAAATGATTTTAATATCTATTAGAAAATGCTCACCACAATTAAAAGTAAGAAAATTATTTTAAAATCCCTTGTAGGGTACTTAATGAGTTATCGGTAGGTAAAGTGCGGTAGTTCATTAGGTATTCTGCGGAATCATGTTATGCCTTACAGAGGGGTAAGGTGTGACATGTTTTAGTGGTATCAGAGCAAATTTTTGAAGTATATTTTAACTTGAGAATTTGTGTCTTTCCTTGTTAAGTGCAACTGCTCAATGTCCATATTTGTTACATACAATGCATTACATCATAAATGTGACACCCATTACTCGTGTATAGTATACTCGAGTAAGCAATGTCACACGGTGTACTGGCTCACTCTAATATACCTTAATTAATTTTTATCATGCTTTTGAATATAACTTGTGAAATATAATATATTTGAGCCATTTATCGAAATTATAATTTATTTGAGGTTCTGAAAATTTTATAGAAAATCCGGAAGAGTACCGGCTAAAAATGGAAAAAAGCAGTTCTTCGGAACCTGTGAAAAACACTTCCAATAGCCATGTTCAATCATTCTCATACTCCAATATCAAAATCTCAACCTTTTTCAATTTCATTTCTCAATCATTCATCTCAAGTGGTAATCATGTATAATCACAGATAAACATTCACTTTTCCATTCACAAACACAATTTTCATTATTTACATGAAAATCAAAATACATTACATGAGTTTCATTTACACAAGGGAAAATAAGAATCAATTACAAAATACCAAAATGAAGCCTGGTGTCCTACCAATGCACTGTAGATGGTGAGGTGACATGGACACTATGCAGAGCTGCAGGATGGACTCACCCAGTCTGCGGTCTACTGGGCTCACGATCAGTATCTCTAGAACCTACGCGTGGCAAAAGCAACGCGCTAAGCAATGATGCTTAGTGGTGCAATAATAAAATAAAAGAAAATAGCAGAAAATAAATATGTATTTAATGTATATGTCTTATTTGTTTTGTATTTATTATATTCATTTATTTCTTTAACTTTGTCCATTTTCATTCATTTGGTTGCCCAAGTAACCTATACTGGACGACTGGACTGGATAAACAGGTAAACTGGCACTGGGTATCTAGTACCTCGGGCCGTCACACCATCGGTCACATATGCATCTCCCGGTGTGCAACAGAACAGCTAACAAGCTGCAAATAATATTAGGCACGAGGCCAAGTCTCAACACAATATCAAAATGGCTAAAAGCCATAAAATCACAGAATGGCATAATGCCATGTGCAATACTGCTAACCGAACCCTATTGGCATGCCAAACTATCCAAACCAATCTTGTTAGGTATACTAGGGCATTTGATACTTTTGAATTCTTCAAATTTTGAATTTCAAGTTTTGGTGCACTATTCACCTCATTGGTCAACAAAAATGTTGACTTTTTGATGGAAAATAGGTACATTGGTTTTGACACTCCCAACATACCACATTTTGCATTCAAAACTTGTTGGCATTAAGCATTAATACCATTTCTAAGTTTAAACCAAGGGAAGCAGAATTTTTAGTTTTTGTAACTCAACTTTACTGTTCCATTGGTGACTGTTACAGTGAAAATTTGAGGAAATGGTAAACATGAAAGTTGTTCCTTATTTTGTCTAGTTGAATTTCTTTTTTTGAATCACTCCATTTGGAGTTTTGTAGCTCCAGATATGGTCCAAAAACCACAGCTGGCCGGATTGCAAAACTGCAGAATTTACCAAATCTACAGTACAATGAACAGTGACTGCCACTGCCTTGTTGGATAGGTTCTGGTCATAATTTGGGGTAGGTTTCTTAATCAAAGTTGTTTGTCTATGTCTTAACTTGTTGCTGTAAAACTTTCAGGTCAATTGACCATATCTACAGTGAGTTATGGTCAAATGAACAGTTCATTTGGTCATTCTGCAGAACCTGTTTGCAGGGTATCCGGATTAGGGCCAATTTTTGCTCCACTTGCTTTGGTCTTTTGGACATGGTTTCTTCAGCAAAATTGTGCCATTATAAGTCTAGTTTCATTTCCAATTGGACAAACACCAATTGGACCTACACAGCCAAAGATATGGCAGTCCAAACAGGCTGGACTCACAGCCTCATTGCTGCTGTCACTAGGCAGCCTACCAATTGGGTTTGTAACACTTTAGTTCACTTCAAATTATGATTAACTTGCCTCAAATGGTCACTAATTGACCATTAGAATGTCCATTAATTATTTCATAAGCCAAGTCCAATTTTTCACTCCCAAAACCCTAATTTTCCATTTCAATTCACCCATACACCTAGTTAAACACTTTCATTCATCATATATGTGTATATACACCTTAAACATAATCTCTAATTCATTCTAAGTCCATTAAAACAATCAGAATCATTCCTTCCTTAGGGCTGCCGAAACTTATGGTACACATACACATGAGTTTTAGTTCATTTAACTTACAATTTCATACTAAATTCAAGTCCTTAACATGGAAATAAAGGAATATTAACATAAGTAAGCACTAACCTCTTGGCTCAACTTATTGAACTTGTGAAAACTCTAAAATTTCTCCTCTTTGTGGCTGCCTAGAGCTTCCTTAGGTTGTGTGGATTAATTTTAGTGAAGATGACTTAGGGTTTTGGGGAGAGGTTTAAGAGATTTTTAAGCTTGATTTAAGAAGAAAAATGGAGGGTTCTTGGTTATGGTGGTGCGGCTGAATGAGGAAGAAGATGGCTGAAGATTTTTTTTTAATTCTTTGGTCTTTATTTATCTCTTTTATTAGTTAGTTAATTGGTTGTTTAAATTTGATTGGTGGTAGCCTTTAAATGACATCATCATATGTCATAAATGAGCTTTTTTTTTCTTTTCTTTTCTTTTCATCACTACTCATTTTCAATTTAATTTTTAGTAATGTTTATTCATATTTTATGTTATAATAATTATTTACTTAACTGGACAAGTCGGCCAAAAATCACCTCTGAAGGCGAAATGACCAAAATGCCCTCCGTTTGGCTTAACCGGTCAAAATTGTCTGTACCGATTCAAAAAATTTTCTAAATATTTTCTTGGCATTCTAATGCCATAGGAACCTCAATGACCCTTCTCTGGAGTCCCAATAATTATTTTATGAATTTTTATCCAGGTCTAGGGCTCCTAGTTGCGAGAACTGCAACTTCCCTCTGGGTTACCCATCGCTTGGGCACCGGCTCATTTGACTTGGTTGTATTTTATTTCTAAATTTTTTCCTAAATTTTTCTTATTAATATTTGAGTTAATTATGGTTCCTGACTTTAGTTTAAATATTTTTCTGGACGTTCTAACTATCCGGACCGACACTGATCACCGGAACAGTAGAATGTACAGAGTTGCTACCGGGAGGGTGTTACAACTCTTCCCCTCTAATTTAAATTTCGTCCTCGAAATTTACCTGATGCAAACAGTTAAGGGAATTGTTGCCTCATTGTCTCTTCACTTTACCAAGTTGCCTCTTCGGTGTTGTAGTGCCTCCAAAGCACTTTCACCAGTGGAATCTGCTTGTTCCTCAATTCTTTTACTTCCCGAGCCAAGATCCGTAGAGGTTCTTCTTCATATGTCAAATCCAGCTGTATTTCAATTTCTTCCCTAGAGATGACATGTGAAGGATCTGAGCGGTATCTTCTAAGCATGGACACGTGGAACACATTGTGGATCTTGTCCAGCTCTGGTGGTAAAGCTAGCCTATAGGCCACTGGACCCACACGTTCAATGATTTCATATGGGCCAATGAACCTAGGGCTTAACTTACCTTTTCTTCCAAACCTCAGTACCTTCTTCCACGGTGACACCTTGAGGAACACTTTGTCGCCAATCACATATTCTATTTCTTTTCTCTTCAGGTCGGCATAAGATTTCTGTCTATCAGAGGCAACCTTCAGATTAGCTTTGATTAGTTTTACTTTCTCCTCAGTCTGTTTCACCAGGTTTAGCCCCACTAGTTTGTCTTTGCCCAATTCAGTCCAGCACACTGGAGTTCTACATTTCCTCCCATACAATGCTTCATACAGGGCCATTTGGATGCTAGCTTGATAGCTATTGTTGTATGCAAATTTTGCCAGTGGGAGGTATCTATCCCAACTTCCCTCAAACTCAATGACACAACTCCTCAGCATATCCTCAAGGACCTGACATATATTTCATGTTATTGTTATCATTTTAGTTCAATAGTTGTATTAATTCAATTAGTTCAATTGTTTACCTGGATTACTCTTTCTGATTGCCCATCCGTCTGAGGATGGAAAGCTGTGCTGAAGTGGAGTTGTGTACCCAAGGACTCATGCAACTTCTTCCAAAATCTCGATGTAAACCTTGGGTCTCGATCAGATATGATGGAAAGTGGAATTCCATGCAGTCTAACTATCTCACTGATATACATTACGCTAACTTCTCCGGTGAGTAGTCGGTCCTAATCGGCAGAAGTGTGTCGACTTCACAATCTATCCACTATCACCCATACTGCATCATATTTCTTCTGGGTGAGAGGTAGACCACTTACAAAATCCATGGTGACCCGATCCCATTTCCATTTAGGTATGCGTATAGGCTGTAGCAAACCTGATGGAACTTGATGTTCTGCCTTGACTTGCTGACATGTCAAGCATTTAGTCACATAGTCAGCTATGTCCTTCTTCATACTAGGCCACCAATACTGAAGCTTCAGATCATGATACATCTTTGTACTTCCTGGGTGCATAGCATATACACTGGTGTGTGCCTCTTTTAGAATACTGGCCTTTAATTCCCCATCATTTGGTACACACAGTCTTCCTTTGTAATACAAACACCCATCTGCTTTCACCCCATAGTCAGTTGCTTTTCCCTCTGGGATTTTGCTCATTATAGCCATTAGCTTCTCATCTACTTTCTGCCCATCTAAAATCTGCTGTAATAGGTTTGGCCTCACTTGCAACTCAGCCAAAATAGCTCCATCTCGAACCAAAGATAGACGGGCATTCAATGATCTCAAAGCTGTGATGGACTTTCTGCTCAAAGCATCAGCAACTACATTTGCCTTCCCAGGATGGTAGTCAATTATACAATCATAGTCCTTCAGGAACTCAATCCATCGCCTCTGTCTAAGGTTGAGCTCCTTCTGAGTTGGCAAGTATTTTAGACTCTTGTCGTCTCTGTAAATGTAGCACTTTTCACCATACAAGTAATGCCTCCATATCTTCAGTGCGAAGATAATTGCTGCAAGCTCTAGATCATTGGTAGGGTAATTCTGTTCATGTGGCCTTAGCTGCCTGGAAGCATAGGTAATCACCTTTCCCTCTTGCATCAATACACACCCTAACCCATTATGAGAGGCATCACTATAGACCACAAAGTCCTTTCTCGACATCGGTGTGTTAACACTGGTGCCTCTGTCAACATAGCCTTCAACTTCTCAAAACTGATCTGACACTTGTTATTCCAGTCAAATCTGACATTCTTGTGTAACAACTTGGTCATTGGAGCAGCTATTAAGGAAAATCTCTTCACAAATCTCCTGTAATACCCAGCTAGCCCCAAGAAGCTTCTGACCTCAGTTGTATTTCTGGGATGCTTCCATTCCATCACTGCTTCTATTTTCTTGGGATCCACCCTAATCCCATCAGCTGACACTATGTGTCCAAGGAATGCAATCTCATTTAACCAAAAGTCACACTTGGACAACTTAGCATACAACTTCTTTTCTCTCAGGGTTTGCAGAACAATCCTCAAATGCTCATCATGTTCTTCCCTGGTCTTGGAATACACCAAAATATCATCAATAAAGACTACTACGAACCGATCTAAGTGTGGATGGAAGATATGGTTCATAAGGTCCATGAATGCCGCTGGTGCATTTGTTAGGCCAAAGGGCATCACTAGAAACTCATAATGCCCATATCGGGTCCTGAATGCAGTCTTTGGCACATCTGCATCCTTCACCCTCAACTGATGATACTCGATCCGAGATCAATCTTAGATAATACTCCTGCTCCCTTCAATCGATCAAACAGATCATCGATTCTAGGCAACGGATATTTGTTCTTCATACCACTTTATTCAATCGCCAGAATCGATGCATAGCCTCAAAGTCCCATCCTTCTTTTTCACAAACAAAGACCTTGGAGCTCCCCATGGTGACACCTTTGGGCGTATGAACCCCTTATCAAGCAACTCTTGCAACCGAGTTTTCAACTCCTCAATTCATGGGTGCCATCCTATAAGGAGCAATGGAAATGGGTGTCAGACTGACAGTGTCTCAATAGCAAATTCAACTTCCCTTTCTCGTGGCAAACTGTGCAACTCTTCAGGAAATACTTCTGGGAAGTCTCTTACTATGGGTATGTCACTCAGGTTTGGCTTAGCCTGCCTAGTATCCACCACATGTGCTAGGTAGGCTTCACAGCCTTTTCTCATCATTCTTCTTGCAACTGTGGCTGAGATGACATTGGACAAGAAATCTGTCCTTTCCCCCACAACTGTGATCTCATTACCTTCAGAAGTTTTCAGAGAAATTCTCTTCAATTTGCAATCAACTATTGCCTGATGACGTGACAACCAGTCCATTCCCAAAATCACGTCAAACTCATGGAAAGGCAACTCAATCAGGTTTGCCAAGAATTCATACCCCTGAATCCTTAACGGGTAACCCTTGTACACTTTGTTCACTACCACACTGTGGCCCAATGGATTAGTGACCAGAATGTCTTGGTCACTCTCCCCTACTAGTATCCCCCTTTCTACGGGTAAGTTGATGCAGATGTATGAATGAGTGGATCCTGGATCCACCAATACATGCACAGATGTATTGTAGAGAGAGAACGTACCCCTGATGACGTCCGGGGCATCTTGCTCCTCCTGGGCTCTAATGGCATAGGCTCTGGTAGGTGGTCTGTTATCCGCCTCTCTGCCGCTCGATGCGAGCCTCTGTGATGGTCCTACTGCCTCAGATTTGCCAGATTTCCTACCCCTTTGTGGTGCAGGAGCAGGTCTATCTGCTTGTGTTGGAGCAGCTGTAGTAGTTCTGCATGGACAGTTCTTCAACTAATGCTCTGTTGACCCACACCTTAAGCAGGCACCAGTCACTCTCCAACACTCCCCCTTATGCCATTTCAAACAGTGTGGACATGCAGAAGATGCTGGGGCTGGTCCCCTGAACCCCATCCCTGGAGAGCTGCTCATTGATGGTGTGGACTGACCTCTCCTAGGGGTAAATCGTGGCACAGGCCCCGAGACCGACCACGACCTTGTGGTTGACTGAACTGCGTGCGGTGTGGACCCTTGAACCTCTTCCCAGATGCAGGAGCTGAACTAGACTGACCTGGGCCCCTCTTCTGCTGTCTTTCCCTTCTAGTATGCTCACTGATTCTTACTTTCTCCACTTTTAATGCAGCTTCCACTAACTTGGTAAATTTTGTGATTCCCAGGGCAGTGAGCTGGATCTTTATGTTGTCATTTAGTCCCTCTTCAAATCTCTTACACCTTTCAGCTTCATTAGGGACTATCTCCCTTCCGTACCGGCTTAATCTAACGAATTCCTTCTCATACTCGGCCACTGACAGCTGTCTCTGCCTTAGGTTAATGAATTCCCTTCTTCTCTCTTCTAGGTATACAGTACCCACATATTTCTTCTTAAATTCGGAGAGAAAGAAGTCCCAAGTTTCTATTTCTGACTGTACTTCACTGGATACAGTATCCCACCATTCATATGCATCATCTTGCAACAGAGATATGGTAGCTTCTAAGTTTTGCTCTGGAGTGCAGTGGAGTTGTTTTAAAACTCTGCCTATTCTGTTCAACCAATTTTCCGCAATGTAATCATCTTCTCTCTTGCCAAAGAAGTCCACCGCTCCAAACTTTCTCAATTTTTCAGTGTGATTTTGGTTGTGGAGGTGGTGGTGGTGGTGGTCTGCATTACCCGACCATTTGTCTCAAGAATTCGCCATTTGTCAAACATGGCTGTGGAGGCCGAGGTGCTCGCTTGAGTCGGGCGGAGCAGGTTCTCCCATACCCCCAGTCTCAGCTGCAGCAGGTGGAGCATGACTCTCCACTTCCTCCTCAACTGCCCTCTGAGATGTAGGGTCCATATCCTATTGAAAATAAGAAAGACAAACAGATCTGCATTAGTGTCACCTCGACTCTTACAAATGCAATGCATGGTATGGACTCAATCTAGGCCCAGAAACGCCTAAACTGTGCTCTGATACCACTAAATGTGACACCCCTTACCCGTGTGCCGGTACACCATGTGACATTGCTTACTCGGGTATACTGTACACGGGTAAGGGGTGTCACAATAAATATCAACTAACGGAGGGAAATCTCCATGTGTTACTTGTTCAGGAGATACCCTAACTTCAGACTGAAATGGAAGAAGGGGATCGCTCAGTCGAGCAATCTGTTGAAGCTGAGGCACAAAGGGAAGCCCCAGCTTTACAGAATGTTAGTGGATCAGTAGCACCAGCCCCGCAAATGCCGCAGTTTCCTGCACAGTTTGCACAGCAGATGGCTATGATGTTTCAACAAATGGCTGGGGGTATGCCTATTCAAGCTCCACCCTAGACACTTATGGCACAACCACTACCTCTAGCCAGACAGTATGACAAGTTATTGAAGTATGGAGCTACTGAATTTAAGGGTACAGTGGACCCTTTAAAGGCAGAGCAATGGCTTGAAAGGATGGATAGAATATTTAAGAAGCTGCACTGCCAAGATGAACTGAAGTTTGAATATTCTGTGTCGCTACTGTAAGGGAATGCGTATGATTGGTGGAAGATCATCCCCACGCTTTAGTGAACCACGATCGACACAGGATGACTTCATCAGAGAATTCAGACAGAAATACATCCCAGATGCATATGTTGATCAGAAATTGCAAGAATTTTTAAGTTTGAAACAAACCGATCAGTGGCAGAGTATGAGAGGGAGTTCTCCCACTTAAGTCATTATGCTGGGAGTCTCCTTTCTACCAGCAAGGCAAGGTGCAAGAGATTTGAGACGGGTTTGAAGCTCAGTTTGAGAATGCAAGTAGTGGGATTTAGACACAACAATTTTTCAGAATTCATGTCTCAAGCACTTGAGTTGGAGAGAATTGAATTAGAAGCAAACCCAGTAAAAGAAAAATCAGAGAAAGCTGAGAAATCAGAAAAAGATAAGGGGTAAAAGTCAGTAGAGCCAAGTTCTGGTGGTACCTCTGGAAAGAAGAAGAAATTTAGTAGACCCAGCAGGCGTCGAGGTGGAAGATTTGGAAGAGGCAGATTTTCTGGATAGAGACCCCCTAGGTCTGGTTAGTAGTCGAGCAAGGATTCATATCCTGCCCACCCCTGTGAGACTTATGGCAAGATTCATGGGGGAGAATGCTATTGGGCCACTGGAGCCTGTTTTAACTATAGAGGCAAGGGCCATTTAGCGAAAGACTGCACTAGTGCTCCTAGATACAGTCTAGCTCCTACGACTGCAGAAGGATCTATTCAGAGTTCTGCTCTTAGAGGTTCACATTCAGTTGGCAGAGGAAGAGGCAGAGGTAGAGGCACTGCTTCTGGTAGTCAGGGCACTGTTGGTCAGTCAACATAAGGAAGTGCGTCAGCCAGAGTCTACACAATGAGACAAGGAGAAGAGGCTAAGACTTCTGATGTTGTAGCTGGTACATTCTCTATCTCTGATCAAGAAGTATTTGTGTTGTTTGATCCGGGTTCAACCCACTCATATGTTAGTGCTAGCATAGTCAGTTCACTTGTTGTTCCATGTGTCCAAATGGGTTTTGAAGTGCTAGTAACTAGTCCGTTAGGACAAGAGGTCCGGGTCAACAGAATTTATGGGGACTGTCCTTTGGTGATCCGAGAACATGTTTTTCTGTCGGATTTGATTGAAATGCCCTTCCGAGATTATGATATTATCTTGGGCATGGATTGGTTAGCTAGGCATCACGCCATGATTGACTGCAGACTGAAGATAGTCACTTTTGGTCTCCCTCTGTACAGTGATGTGGTAATACATGGGGAGAGGCATTTACTGCCATCAAACATCATTTCGACTGCACTAGCCAGAAGGATGATCAGAAAGAGGTGTGAAGCATACTTGGCACATGTGATAGACACCCAAGTGAGGAGTCCATCACTGAGGGACATCCCTACTGTATGTGACTTTCCAGATGTGTTTCCTGATGAATTGCCAGGATTACCTCCAGAAAGAGAGGTGCAGTTTGAGATTGATGTTATGCCTGGTGTGAACCCAATCTCCATAACGCCATATAGAATGGCACCTATAGAATTGAAGGAGTTAAAAGTGCAGTTGCAAGAGCTGCTTGACAAGGGCTTTATCCGCCCTAGTGTGTCACCTTGGGGAGTGCTAGTGTTGTTTGTTAAGAAGAAAGATGGCACTCTCCACTTATGTATTGACTATCGACAGTTGAATAAGGTGACAATAAAGAATAGATATCCATTGCCCCACATTGATGGCTTGTTTGATCAATTGAGGGGTGCAGCTGTGTTCTCCAAAATTGACCTGAGATCATGTTATTATCAGCTAAAGTACAAGAGTAGAGTATTCCTAAAACTGCCTTCAGAACTCGCTATGGCCATTATGAGTTCTTGGTCATGCCATTCGGGTTAACTAATTGTAACGGCTCGGCCCACTAGTGATATTGTCCGCTCTGGGCCGAAGCCCACACGGTTTTAAAATGCGTCAATATGGGTTAGGAACCTCCATCTTATGAACCCATCTTTCAGTATCCTCTTTTTAACAAGAGATACAATGTATATATAGGGGTGAACATAATTAGGGTCTATCAATACATATTTAAAGGTGTTATATTTAGAAAATGTACCTCTGATAACATCCACCAGGTTTGGCTCCTCTCGAGCCATAGCGTACACGCGGGGTGCTACTTCAACCTCGGGTTGTTCAATAGTCTCAGAAGCTCTCTGTGATGTACCAGCTATCTCTGGTCTCATCAGTCTTCTACCCCTCTGTACTATCGGGGCAGACTTTTGAGTCTGTGGTGGAGCTGTGGGAGCACTCCTCCATGGGCAATCTCTCAAAAAAAATGCTCTATGGACCCACATCTGAAACATCCACCGGTTAGTAATCTACACTTTCCTCTATGGTTCTTCCTATAATGTGTACAAACTGGCATCGGGATTGATCTCCGTGCTATAGGACCCACATAATTGTCAATTGATACACTCATCTGACCTCCTCTCCTCAGGGCAAATCGAAACCTCTGCCTCTGTTCTCTACTCTGAATCTAACCCTGAGATCCCCTGGGTCTCTTGCTCTCTGTAGCAGCTACGCTGGATTGGCCAGGTCCAGACCCTCTCTTGCACTGCCTGTCTCTCCTAAACTGCTCATCATTTCTAACTCTCTCTACTGGGGTCCTATATACTAGCTGGGAAGGTGGTGGCATAGCTCCAGTGACCTGACGGAGCAATTGAGTCATTTGCTCTAGGAAGGCCTATTGTGTCCTTACTAAAGTACCCAACGATGGTTCTGCTTTACTGCTACTGCACCCATGACTAGATGCAGGTGCAGGTGCAGGTGCGTAACTCTCTACCTCTTCCTCTATCGGTTTTGGAGACCCATGCTCTGACGGATCGGACGCAATCAATCCTATGAAACAGACAAAAAACATATCTGCATTAATGTTACCTCGACTCTATCTAAAGGCCCATGCATGTGATGCAACTATTTCTTTCTATCTATCTAGGTCTAGGATCACTTAAACCTTTGCTCTGATACCACTAAATGTGACGGCCCAGCCCACTAGTGATATTGTCCGCTCTGGGCCGAAGCCCACACGGTTTTAAAACGCGTCAATAGGGGTTAGGAACCTCCATCTTATGAACCCATCTTTCAGTATCCTCTTTTTAACAGGAGATACAATGTATATATAGGGGTGAACATAATTAGGGTCTATCAATACATATTTAAAGGTGTTATATTTAGAAAATGTACCTTTGATAACATCTACCAGGTTTGGCTCCTCTCGAGCCATAGCGTACACGCAGGGTGCTACTTCAACCTCGGGCTGTTACATTTGTGGTATCAGAGCCGCTCCGCGTGCAACCTTGAACGATGGTGGGGCAAACCTCAGCGAGGACGCTGAGTCCCATAAGGGGGGTGGATTGTAACACCCTAGGCAAATCCCACATCAGCAAAACACGGGAGAGATGCTGGGTTTATAAGTTGATGGTTCGTAACTCCTAGTGACGCGTTTTAAAATCGTGAGGGCTTCGGCCCAGAGCGGACAATATCACAGCGGCTCTGATACCACAAATGTAATGGCCCGGCCCACTAGTGATATTGTCCGCTCTGGGCCGAAGCCCTCACGGTTTTAAAACGCGTCACTAGGAGTTACGAACCATCAACTTATAAACCCAGCATCTCTCCCATGTTTTGCCGATGTGGGATTTGCCTAGGGTGTTACACTAATGCTTCGACTGCTTTTATGGATCTGATGAACACTATCTTCAGACCATACCTCGATCAGTTTGATGTGGTATTCATAAATGATATATTGGTCTATTCAAGGAATGCAGAAGAGCATGATAGACATCTATAGATTGTACTACAGACTTTGAGGGAGAAACAGCTATATGCCAAATTGTCGAATTGTGAATTTTGGCTGAAGGAAATATCTTTCTTGGGGCATGTAGTATCAGAAGAGGGCATCAAGGTAGATCCAAGTAAGATTGAAGCTGTCCTTAATTGGAGGCCACCCAGAAATATGAAGGAGATTCACAGTTTCTGGGTTTAGCTGGGTACTACCGTCGATTTGTGAAGGGATTCTCCATGTTGGCATCTCTGTTGACCAAGCTGCTTAGAAAAGATGTGAAATTTCAGTGGACGGATAAATGCCAACAGAGTTTTGATGAATTGAAGAAATGTTTGACTGAAGCTCCAGTCCTGACTTTACCTACTCTGGGTAAAGAATATATAGTTTATAGTGATGCTTCTCACAATGGATTAGGCTGTGTATTGATGCAAGATCGAAATGTCATTGCCTATGCATCACGCCAGCTAAAACCGCATGAGAGGAACTATCCAACACATGACTTGGAGCTTGCAGCTATTGTGTTTGCTCTTAAGATCTGGAGACACTATTTGTATGGGGAAAAGTGTTACATCTACACAGATCATAAGAGTTTGAAGTACTTAGGCACTCAAAAAGAGTTGAATTTGAGACAGAGGAAATGGTTAGAGTTGATAAAAGATTATGATTGTCTGATAGACTATCAGCCAGGGAAAGCTAATATTGTGGCTGACGCCTTAAGTCGTAAGACTATGGCAAGTCTACGAGTTACTCATTTGTCTATGGTACATGAGTTGAGATCATTACATGCCAGCTTAGAGATTAATGATGAGGGGCAGACAGCAATTGCATGGCATGTACAACCAGTGTTGATTGATTAAATCAGAATGGCTGCTCAGAATGATGAAAGGTATCAGAAGCTGTTGGAAGAAGTTAGGCAGGGCAAAAAACCAGAATTCTCAATAAGAGATGATGGTCTACTGCTATACCAAGGTAGAATGTGTGTTCCTAATGATATTGATTTGAGGTAGATCATTTTAAAATAAACACATGAGTCTCCTTTTGCCATGCACCTTGGTGGCACGAAAATGTATAGAGGGCTAAAGGAGCATTACTGGTGGATGGTATGAAAAGAAATGTGGCAGAGTTTGTTTCTAAATACCTAACTTGTCAGCAAGTAAAGGCAGAGCATCAAGTACCTGTTGAGTTGTTACATCCACTACCAGTACCAGAATGGAAATGGGAGGGAATAACGATGGATTTCGTAATGGGACTTCCAAGGACATAGACGAGTCATGATGCAGTATGGGTCATTGTTGACAGACTGACCAAGTCTGCTCATTTTCTGCCAGTTCGGATGGACTACAATTTAGAAAGATTGGCCAAATTGTACATTGATGAGATTGTAAGACTGCATGGAGTGCCAGTATCCATTGTATCAGACAGAGATCCTAGGTTCACTTCTAGATTCTAGGGTAGTCTTCAAAGAGCTCTAGGAACTAGATTGAACTTCAGTACTGCCTTCCACACACAGACAGATGGCCAGTCTGAGAGGGTAATTCAGATCTTGGAGGACATGCTACGGGCTTTTGTGATTGAGTTTGAGGGCAGTTGGGACACACACTTGCCTTTGATTGAGTTTACTTACAACAACAGCTTCCAATCAAGCATTGGGATGCCTCCATTTGAAGCTTTGTATGGCAGAAAATGTAGAACCCCATTGTGTTGGGATGACGTGGGTGAAAAAAAGATGATTGGGCTAGAAATTATTCAACAAACTAAAGAGAAAATCAGATTGATCAGAGATTGACTTAAGACTGCATTAGACCGTCAGAAGTCCTACATTGATCAGAAGAGAAGGGATGATGAGTATGCAGTGGGTCAGAAAGTATTCCTCAAGGTTTCCCATTAGAAGAGAATTATGAGATTCGGCAGAAAGGGGAAACTGAGTCCTTGTTTCATTGGGCCATATGAGGTTCTGGAAAGAGTGGGTCCTTTGGTATATCGTTTGGCACTACCTCCAGAGTTGGAGAAGATACATAATGTCCTCCATGTGTCTATGTTGAGGAGGTATCGATCAGACTCTTCTCATGTACTACCAGTAGAGGAAATTGAAGTGAATCCAGACCTCACATATGAGGAAGAACCCATAGAGATTCTGGCTTATGAGGTGAAGCAGCTACGGAACAAGCAAATACCGTTAGTGAAAGTGCTGTGGAACTATCATTCGAGCCAGGAGGCTACTTGGGAATGAGAATAGGACATGAGGAGACAGCATCCACAGCTATTCAGAGATTAATACCAGGTAAAATTTTGAGATGAAATTTTTTTTTTTTTTTGGGGGGGGGGGGGGGGGAATTGTAACACCCCTATTTGCATAGCCTGGTATATTTCACTATTCTAGTGACCAGAGTCAGTCCGGACAATTAAGGGGATTAGAACCACACTTAAGACACCTAGATAAGCTATAAACACAAATAATTAGTAATTGCCAATTAGTTAAGTATAAATAAGAAAAACAGAACATAAGAAGTTAAATGAGTCGAGAGTCACAGCGATGGGTGACCTTCTCGGGAAGGATAGCGAAGTCAATTTAAACTCAAATTTCGAACCGTAAAATGTGACGCTGCAATCTTTAGGACCATTACGAACACAGTGGAAAAGAGAAAATCATGAAAAAGAACTGTTAAGCCAGTCAAATAATTAGGTCAGGGAGCCGAAAGAAATATTGAATTATTTGCAAACCGTGTTGAACCAATGAGGGGCAATTTGGTCAATTGACCCCGAGAGCTGACTCCTGACCTAACTGTCAAATAAAATCAGAGAAAAGAAAATTTCGGGATCAAAAATTAAATTAAAGAACTAATAGAAAAATAAATGAAAAAAAATGAAAAAGTGAAGGGAGATGACATCATGCATGACGTCATGCATGATGCCATAAATATTATAATTAATAAATTTAATTAATTTGATTTTTTGTTCTTCCATAGGAAAAAAGACATAAAAAAAAGAACAAAAAAAGAAATAAAAGTCCTTATTGCCGTGACATATCCCTCTCCCAAACTCTCTCACACAACTCCATTGAAGCACTAAACTAAGCTTCATAAACCTTAAATTCTACCATAGAAACCTTACTCTCCAATATTAAATCTTGTAGTTATACCTTGATAAGGAGCTTGACAACAAAAAGAAAAAGAAAGGAAGAAGTTTAGAAGGGAAAAAAAAATTATGCATAAAAGGTTAGTTGAGTTCTCTTTTTGTATCTTTACATATATACTTAGGCAACTTGATGGAGTGATGATTTCTTGAAAAATGAAACAAAATGATATGTTTAATAACTATATGAAATTTGATCAGCTATGAGTGGTTAGGGTTTGGTGTGCTTTAACCTAATTGAATATGAATTCTAAGGTTAGTGAAGTTATATGTATGTTTAAAGTATTGTAATTGCATGAATTCAAACAATTAGTGTAGTTACGGTTTTGGCACCTAGGGTTTAGGGGCAAAAATTTGGAGAAATGGTGAAATGATGTATTTGATCTAGTTTGAAGTGAGAAACGGTCATTTGTGACCAAATGAAGTGTGTTGGAAGTGTTGGAGTTGAGGTTAAATTCGGATTCAATGTGGTCATGCTGCTAGCAACAAGACCAAGGTCCCTTTGAGGGACCAAAACTAAAAATTTACAAGTCCAATTGGTATGAGACCAATTGGGAATGAAAATAGACACTAAATGACACAATTTTCATTTAGGAACCATGCTCAAAAAGTGACCAAAACTTAGTGAACAAATTGACCAAATCCGGAAATTCTCAGTCTGCCCTGTACAAAATGACCAAATGAATAGTGTTTGTTCATTTGACCATAACTTGAGGTAGGCAGGTCTAAATGACCTGAAATTTTACCAGTGGACAGACGAGATATAGACCTAAAACTTTCATGAAGAACACAAACCCAAATTATGTCATTAACCAAGTCATTTGGCCACCCAAATTTGGTAACCTAAAACTGCCAGAACTAAAATTTCCCCAGAAAATCTGGGTTAAGTCCAATCCGGCAGCCATGGTTCAAATGGCTATAACTTGAGCTACAAAACTCCAATTGGAGTGATTCAAAAAGGAGAATAAACTTAAGACAATAGAGAACATTTTCTATGAAGAAAGTTTTGCCAAATTCAAACAGAAAAATAACCAATGGAACAGTGCAACTTAAGACACCAAAACTGAAAGTTTGCAAATTTGCCTAAAAGACTTAGAATTTGAGTAAACAACCAAAACCAACAAATTTAGTGACCAAAATGTGGTATGTGGGTGAAGTTGGAATTCTCATACCTATTAAGCCTTCGAAAGTCAACAAATTGACTTGAATAGTATAGTGAATAGTAACCCCGAAACACAAAATTTTAAAAATGTTGAGTTTAGCACATTAGAGCTAGGTAAAAGTGAAATTATATTTTTTTTTTGGATTTATGCTAAGTTATGGTACTGAAACACTGTGAAACTGTGTGTTTCAGTTAAAAAGAGCACCGAGAAAGAACCCGAGGAATCGAGTCAAGGCCAAGAGGCGACTCGCTTAAGGTTTGTGCACAACGTATAACTTTTGTAAATTATCTTCTGCATATTGTTTTGAATAATGTGTAATATTAAATTGTGACATTGTTATAATGCTTTTGATTTAAATTGTTGAAAGTTATTTGTGTATATTTTAAATAACAATGTTTAGTAAATTGTTAAGATAAGTTTTCAAACCACAGTGTCATGACCATATATTTAAACACCTCGCTAGCATGACTAGTGGGGGTAATCAGTTTGGAATTTTGATTCCTTCTCTGGCTGAAGTGTTGAGGTGTGTGCTAGTAGAAGAAGAAATTGAATGGATATCTATATATTTGAGCTAGCTAGCCTTGTGATGTGACTTCTCCTTAGCCTCTGGCTATTAAGATTATATTTGTTTCGAATGGCATGATATAACTGTGGGTTTTATGAAATGTGTTTTGGCACTTCGAAATGAACTTGTTTGGATTAAAATCTCATGATTCATGTTTTGTATTAAATTCTCATGTTCAGTTCAATTTTTGAATAAATGTGATTTAAATTCTACATAAAGATTATTTTAGTATGTTGTGCACCACTGAGTCCTAGTACTCAGCGATAGCTGTTATTGCTGTCGCAGATATAGAGACTAGAGGAGCAACAGATTGAGCTTCTGAGGACAGAGGAGATTCCTGCTTTGAAGCTATCAGGTATAAATTATACCCTGAATCTAAATATTTATTTTGATGTTTGTGATGCACATAAATGTATGGACATGTAAAATGGGTCTTGAGCAGCTTATACAAAGTTTGTATAAAGTTTGTAATAAAATTTAGCTTGAATTTCTTTTAATATAAATTTTTGCAATGATGTATATAAATTACTTTGTCATTAATGAAATATGAATGGTAGTATTTTATTTTGAATTGAATGAAATTCATTAATGGTATTTGATGATTGTTGGATATTGAAAATGGTGGATTTGAATTTTGGAAGTTGATAATGTGATGAAATTGATTGAGATTGATTGTGAAATTGAAGTAGTTATTGAGAAAAATTATTGAAAGTGCCTTTTTTTTAGGTATTTGAAGAACTATTTTCTCAAAATACAGATGGCACTTTGCCGAAATTTTTATAAAATTTACGGAGAAATAAAGTGGGCTAAAAATTTTAACTAGTTTTCAACTTTAATTAAATGATTTTAATATCTACTAGAAAATGCTCACCACAATTAAAAGTAAGAAAATTGTTTTAAAATCCCTTGTAGGGTACTTAATGAGTTATCGGTAGGTGAAGTGCGGTAGTTTATTAGGTATTTTACGGGATCATGTTATGCCTTACAGAGGGGTAAGGTGTGACATTATGGAACTGTTTAATGACTGTAAAAGTCTATTGACTTTACTGAGAAATAGCGATTGTGAAATATTTGAGATTTTGATATTATCATATTAAACTATTTTCAACAGGTTTGGAAGGACAATTTGTCTGAAATACAGATGGCACCTTGCCAAATTTTTATTACCAATCTTGAAACATTGATTTTATCAAGGTATGAAAATAGTATCAGCATGATATGAATATTACATAAAAGACTTCTTAAAATCAAATTGAGCTCAGGAAATGAAATAATCATAGACTAGGTGTTCCAGCACGCTGTGTAGCACGCCTTGCTCGGCTATTCTGTAGATGGGTGAGAGGTGTTATCGATCAGATTCAATACCATTGTATGAAGATGAAGGAAGATCTTGTAGAGGTTTATACAATTCAAGAAAAGTCGCAAAAAAGAAAAAGAAGGAACTGCTGTAATTGCAATGGATCATGGTGTTGATGGGGAATGCTTGAATGTGGATGATGATAAGGAAAAGGAAAAATATCCATTACAAGATAAGTGGTTAATGGATTCTACTTGCCCATTTCATATTTGCTCAAAGAAGGAGTAGTTGGATGTGATTGAAGAAAAGAATGGAGAAAAAGTGAAGCTATCTAATGGGAACAATATGGAAGTTGAAGGTATTGGAAAAGTGAAGATCAAGCTGCAAGGTGATCAAGTAAAAGTGTTCGATGAAGTGAGATATATTCTTAAATTTGAAAGGAACTTAATTTCCTTGGGTAAATTGAATTCTTTGGGTTATGGGTGTTCGATTCATGGTAGAGCCATGAAAGTTAGCTGAGGTGCTCTTGTGATCATAAGGGGTGAGAAGATTGGTACAAAGAATCTCTACAAATTGGAAGGAAGCATATTGATTGGAAGAATGCAAGTGGAAGCAAGAGGCAACATCAATAATCAAGAGTATAAGGAAGTACCCAAGAGAAAATTGACTTTTGCCGAAATTGTGAAGACTAATTCCATTTAACTTAGAGGTGGAGATTGTTAAAGTTCAAGTCCAATTGGAATTACGAAGTATAATTAATTTAGGAAGTACAATTAGTTTAGGAAGTTTAGTAGAATTTAAATTATAAAGTTTAATAATTAGAGTCTTAAAAAGATTAGGTTTTAGTAGTCTATATATATGTGCAGTTGGTTGGCCATTATATGGAATGTATTGGAGAGAGCCCACAAAGTGGAGAGGTGTGTTGAATTCCATGAGTTTTATTTGAGTGATTTTGAGGGTGAAAAAAATAATTAGTGATTGTAATTATTTTTCCTTGATAGTAGATTTTTTTGGTGGAGTACGCTTACGCTGAACCACGTTAAATTTTGTGTTCTTTATTTTATGTGGGTGTGATTTTTCACAACAGTTTTTAAATGAATTACAGATTCAACAGCCATTCTTAAACTTTGGTAGTTGAATATGGACTTTTTAAGAACATTCATCTTACTGCCAAGTTTGGCAGCCAAAATTTATGAATTGGCAGCCGATGCTAGGTTTCTTTTATGGTTCTCGTAAGGGTAAGTTAGCCAGCCAAAAGTTATGGATCGATGGCCAAATCTTATAACTGACATCTAGATTCCTACTTCAACTAATCCTCTCCCAAAAAAAAAATAGCACTTAAAGTTTCATCACATGGATTATTCACATTTGCATGCACACCTACACAAACACATATATAAAGGAGTGGAAGCGTGAATAAAAGGCATTAGAACCTTGAATTTCAAAAATCATTTCTAAGGTTACATGCACCATACCAAGTGTTTTGTGAATCTAATCAATTTCCAATACCCAATTGCATACCAAAACATATTTCAGTATGCATTAAATTTTCATTTGCCATTAAAGATTATGAATTAAGATTTAATTTAATTAAACCCTAACTAAAAGAGGGATTTTTTAGGTACTAACCTCTTGATTCACAATTGAAGTCTCTTAGGATGTACTTAGGACCCCAAATGTTGTCCGTCTAGTTTGTTCACCACAAGCACACACCAAAGTTTAAATGGCAGCCCCTAGATTGGCTTCTCAAGCCTTGTCAACCAATTATGAGATGAAGTTTATGCTTGGTGAAGGTTGTATGAATGTATTGGGTGTTAGAAATACTTTTTAATAATTTTAATTCAAGAGGAAATCAAAGTTTTTTCATTTGAATCAATTGAGAAATTGAAGAGGAGAAGAAGACTCCATGTTGCTATCCAACATAGGAGAAAAGAGAGAGTGGCTGATTTTTCTTTATAACCTTTCTTTATACACTTAGGTAAAACCCTAACTCCCTTGCCACATGTCATCATAAGATCCCATCTTGTTATTATTTGATTTAATCCTATGAAGCCAAGTGTCAGGCTCCATTTAAATTATGACATGTGGTCTTTCATCATAGGAAGACAAGTGGCAAGATCATATGGTGCCATGTGTCACCATCTCATGGTGCCACATGTCACTATGTGAAAGACCAATTTGCCCTTACTCTTTAATTTGAGTTCTCAACCCAAAATCATAATTTCCCCTCTTTAAATCAATTTATATCAAATATAAATTAATTAATTAATTAATCTTCGTTAATTAATTTCTCATAATTAAATTCATATTTAATCAAATTAAATATAAATTTAATTTATACTATACATCCAATAACCTAGATTTAGTTTCAAGTCATGCTAGGGACTTTGCAATCTTATTGCAAATCAAACCTCTTTAATTAATTAATTAAATCTTTAATTAATCAATTAAACCACATTTTAAATGGTGATTAGCTTGTGTAGATGTGTGACTTACTAGGCTCATTACTTATTAGCAATGAGAAATGATATTAACTCTTAATATCATTAGAACTCTTTTTTACCGTAAATGATTTCTCTAAATCATTTCAAGCATCTCATAGACCATGATTGTGACACCCCTTACCCGTCTACAGTGTAGCCGAGCAAGTTATGCCACTCAGTGTGTCGGAACACCAATTCATGTTTCAATTTCAATTAATCCCTTTTAATTCATTTATTTATAATTTTTGAAAAATTTAAATTTTTCCGCAAATTTTATAGAAAATCTGGCAGAGTGCCGGCTATAAATTGGAAAAATAGTTCTTCTGAACCTGTTAAAAACACTCCCAATAGTATCATCACATTATTCTCAATCAACCTCCAATATATTCTCAACAATTTCTCAATTCACTTCAGTATCTCAAAATTCAATTCAATTCAAAACACAGTCAACTCAATGAAAAATGCTCAATTTATTACTGAACATATTTCATAGATACTTACATCAAAAGCATAATTACATGAATTTATAATATACATTACAGAAGGTTACAAAATACAAAATATCAAAATATCAAAATATCAAAATATCAAAAGTGGCCTAATGTCCTACCAAATGCACTGCAATATGAGGTGACTCTGAACTCTGAGTGCAGATATGAAGGCTCACCCTGTATGAGGCCTGCTGGATGAAGGAACGGAAGCGTGAAAAACACAAGATTATACCATTGAATTCAAAAATTTTCACCTAGGGTCACATGCACCATGCAAGATTTATTTTTATCTATTTAATTTCAATGATAAACAACATATTAAAACTCTTTTAATATGTTTTTGGATCTGTATTTGCCATTTAAGATTTTAAAATTAATCAGATTAATTTTAGAACCCTAGATTAAATCAAGAACGATTACACTAACCTCTTGATATGCTGCAGCGTGTCTGCGCCTTTGAGTCGTCTTGAGGACACGGATGTTGTCCCTCTAGCTTGTCCACACCAAGAACACCTATGGCAGCCCTTGAACAGCTTCTAAAGCCTTTTCTATTAATTAGAAATTTAAGTTCTGCCTTTTAAGAGATAAGAGATGTAAATAGGACACTAGAAACAATTTCTAGTGTCCTTAATTCAAGAGATTGATGGCTAATCTCTTTGAATTGATGAGAGATGAAGAGAAATAGCTGGAGAGGCTCAAAGTGGCGTGACATATGAGAGGAGAGGCTGCTGGTTATGTTTTCTTTTCATAACCACACTTAAATAGCTAGGTTAACACATTAAACCCTAGCCACATGTCACCTTTTGATTAGCTCTAGGTTTAAGTGACCCAATCACATTGTGCCAAGTGTCAAACCTATATTTAATCTTGATTTTAATCATCTTACATGATTAAAAAACATTTGGCAAGCTTATGTGTTATGCCATGTGTCACCATCTCATGGTGCCACGTGTCACACTGTGAAATGACCAAAATGCCCCTGTGTCTTAATTTTGAGTTCTTAACCCAAAATAATTATTTTCTTCTTCTAATTAATTTATATCAAATATAAATTAATTAATTAATCTCTCATCAATTAAATTCATATTTAAACACTTTAAATATAAATTTAATTTATACTACACATCCAATAATCTAGATTTGGTTTCAAGTCATGCTAGGGACTTTGCAATTTAATTACAAACCAAATCTATTTAATTAATCAATTAAACTCTTTAATTAATTAATTAAATCATATTTAAATAGGTGATAACTTGTGTATGTGTGTGACTTACTAGGCTCATCACTAATTGGCAATGAGACATGATATCAACTCTTAATATCATCAGAACTCTTTCTTACCATAAATGATTTCTCTAAATCATTTTATGAACCTCATAGACCATGGTTAACACCTAGCATAGCATGCCATGGCCACCCAATTAGTAATAAGATTTACCTTAAATGAACCTATAATCATATGTTACCATGCACTAGAATCTCTCTGTTACAAAATCCCAACTCAATTTGAGTCATGGTTTATGTCAAACTCCATTTGCTATGAATATTATGTTCTCTTTTAATTCCAGTTCTTGATTAAAAGATTTTTCTCATCAGAAACTCTTTTCTGAATAAATCTATCTGTCCTGGCCAGGAACTTGAAACATCAAGAACAATTAAATGAACATAGGATTTTAACTCTATTTACTTAGAGGAACAGATTCCATCTTGATCAACACCTACCTCCATATATAACTAGCAGGAGACAACACATGCCCATATACCCATACATAGTACAAGTATGAAAGAAGTATCAAACTCAAACTACCTATATACAAGATAACTGTGCTATCTCAGGTCTAAAGATTATATGCACTGATATGATTTATGACAAAACATTGACAAGAGTAAACTCCATGTGCTTGTCATAAGTGTCACTGGTTCGGCCTACTTATCATTTATAAGTGCCTATCAAGTTTGTTATATGGCATGAGACTCACCATTCCATCTTATTTATATCTCATATAAATAACTTGGGAACAAACATGAATACAATCTTTCTGGATAAGTCATGTCCTTATTATGAAGTATCCTCGATTGTGAACCTATTTATGATACTTTGTGCTAGAAATATTGTCACTCATATTCTTAACAACTTAAGAATAATATTTCTAACAAAATATCAATGGACCTTTTCTATTACACATAAATATATTATGTAAACGGAAAAGTGGAAATGCCTTTTATTATTAAAAATATGTACAAGATACATACTAAATGATATGCTCTAGGGCATACTACTAACAATCTCCCACTAGCACTAGAGCCATTCATTACAATACCTTAGACCCATCTTCTCAAGATGTCAGTCTAACTGAGCTTGTGACAAAGGCTTAGTGAATGGATCAGCTGGTTTTTCAGCTGATGTTATTTTTCTGCATGGCTATATCGCCTTGCCCAACTATATCTCTGATAATGTGGTAGTGCCTTTCTATGTGTTTGGATTTCTGGTGAGACCTTGGTTCCTTAGCCTGTATGACTGCTCCATTGTTGTCACAGTGTAATGGAACTGCTGACTCAATGGAAGGAACTACTGTAAGTTCTGTCACGAACTTCTTTATCCAAACAGCTTCCTTTGCAGCATCTGATGCAGCAATATACTCAGCCTCAGTAGTGGAATCTGCAGTCGTGCTCTGTTTGGAACTCTTCCAACTGACTGCACCTCCATTACAAATGAACACATATCCAGAGGTAGACTTTCTATCATCGATATCTGATTGGAAATCAGAATCAGTATAACCATCCAATTGCAAGTCTCCACCTCCATAAATCAAGAATAAATCCTTAGTTCTTCTCAAGTACTTAAGGATATTCTTGACAGCTATCCAGTGTTCCAAACCTGGATTGGATTGATACCTGCTAGTCAAACTAACAGCATATGCGATATCCGGCCTAGTACATAACATTGCATACATTAAACTTCCAATAGCCGAAGCATATGGAATCCTGGCCATCTTATCTCTTTCTTCAGGTGTCTTTGGAGACATCTCTTTAGAAAGGTGGATACCATGTCTCACTGGTAACAATCCTCTCTTGGAATCAAGCATGTTAAACCTCTTTAACACCTTTTCCAAGTATAGACTTTGGGATAAACCAATTATTCTTTTCGCTCTATCTCTATAGATGCGAATCCCAAGAATATAGGTTGCCTTTCCTAAGTCTTTCATGGAGAATGTATTTGACAATCATACCTTTATAGTCGTCAACATACCTGTGTCATTACCCATCAACAGTATGTCATCCACATATAAGACAAGGAAAGTGATAGCACTGTCACTAACCTTCTTATATACACATGGCTCATCCTCATTTTTGATAAAACCAAAGGATTTAATGGCTTCATCAAAACGGATGTTCCAACTCCTCGAAGCTTGTTTCAACCCATAAATGGATCGCTTTAGCTTGCATACCTTGGAACCATCTTGGGATTCAAATCCCTTAGGTTGTTCCATGAAAATGTTTTCTTCAATGTATCCATTGAGAAAAGCTGTTTTGACATCCATCTGCCAAATCTCATAATCATAGTATGCAACTATTGCTAATAAAATCCTAATTGATTTAAGCATGGCAACAAAGTAGAAAGTCTCCTCATAGTCGATTCCTTGCCTTTGGCGAAACCCTTTTCGCTACTAGCCTTGCCTTATAGGTCTCTACCTTTCCATCGTAACCAATTTTCTTCTTGAAAACCCATTTGTTTCCTATAGGTACAATACCTTGGTGGGTCAACAAGATCCCAAACTTGATTCTTATACATGGAATCAATCTCGGATTTCATAGCATCAATCCATTTTGAAGAGTCTATATCTGATATAGCTTCTTCATAGGTAAGAGGATCATCCCCATGATCTACTTCTTCATGAGTAGACAACTCTTGTTCTTCTTCATGAAGAAAACCATATCTCATCGGTGGGTGAGATACCAGTTGTTCTACGAGGAGCAGTTGTAGATGTTTCATCAGCGGGTATAGGTTGACTAGATGGATCTATATCCATCCGATGCATTGGTTGGTCGAATTCTCCAATTCTAACTCTATTTGCCTTCCTTTGCCTCCTTCTTGAACAAACGTTGTTCAAGAAATGTGGCATCTCTACTTATCACAACCTTTTTGAAGTAGGCAAATAAAAATAATATCCAAAACTATCTTTTGGATATCCAACAAATCGACCTCTTTACGATCTGGTCTCCAATTTATCGGTGTTGACTTTTTAATATAATTTGGACAACCCCAAATCTTAACATGCTTAAGACTTGGTTTTCTTCCATGCCATATCTCATAAGGTGTGGAAGAAGCGATTTTGATGGAATCCTATTCGAATATACAAAGTGATTTTAATGCAAATCCCCAAAGAATATTGGCATATCGGTATAGCTCATCATACTACGTACCATATCCAATAGGGTACGATTTCTCCTTCGAGATACACCATTCGGTGTGGCGTTCTGGAGAGTCGGCTAAGAAACAATGCCATGCTCTCTCAAGTATTCATCAAATTCGATTACTCAAATATTCACCTCCACGATCTGATCGAAGAGCTTTAATACTCTTTCCTGTTTGATTTTCTACTTCAGATTTAAATTCTTTGAACTTTTCAAAGGATTCATGTTTGTATTTCATCAAATACAAATACTCAAATCTCGATTTATCATCAGTAAAGGTAATAAAATAATGAAAGCCCCCTCTAGCCATTTCTTTAAATGGACCACATACATCACTATGTATTAGCTCCAAAATATTTTCAGCTCTTAGCCCTTGTCCAACAAAGGGTGATCTAGTCATTTTGCCCTGAAGGCAAGATTCACAAGTTGGAGTAGGCTTAGAGCCCAATGAGGATAAAATCCCCATTTTCTCCAATTTTGTAATCCTATCTTCTACAACATGACATAACCTTAAGTGCCAAATATATTTTGAACTTGAGTTGGTTTTCACCATGGCATTGCATTCATTTAGATTGCTATACTCTGGCTAGTGGAAACACTTTCTTACTGGCAATGGAAACACTTTCCTGTTAGCAATGGAAACACTTTCCTGTTGGCAGTGGAAACACTTTCCTTTGCCTTTGTCAGCTTTGGTCTTCCCTTTCTGTTTAGCTATTTTCTTGGAAGGACCAGGAATCTGAAGTTTCTTTTTCTTATTGCCCTTCTTCTTGTTGGACTTTCCAGCGGAAGAAGATGCAACCAAAGCTACCTCTTTTCCTTTATTGCCCAACATATTCTTTTGGTCAATAACCAGCATGTTGAGTAAACCAGCTAAGGTGCATTCCTGTTGAGTCATATGGAAATTTGTCACAAAATTCCCAAAAGACTCAGGAAGGGACTGAAGGATCAAATCCGTCTGTAGTTGGAAATCCATGTTGAAGTCAAGATGTTCCAACTGCTCAATCAGCCGAATCATCTTGTGGACATGATCCCCAACATTACATCCCTCGGACATCCTCATACGGAATAATTTGTCTAGATATCTCATACCTAGCATTCCTCTTGCTCACCATACAACTCTTGTAGGTGAAGGAGGATCTCACTCGCACTCTGCATGTTCTCATGTTGCTTCAGAACTCATTACTCATGGAAGCAAGCATGCAACACTTAGCTCTCATATCATGCTCCTTCCACTTGTCCAAAGTTTCATGTTCCTCTTGTGTTGCCTCTGGAGGTAAGGGACCAGAACATTTGAATCTAGAACATATCCTATATGTTCAAGGTTGAGACAAGTTTCAAATTTGTTAGCCAATCGCATGATTAGGTCCTGTCAACCTATTGCGATCAAGTATGCTTGCAAGGATATTGGATGGTGGTGGTTGTTTTGTGCTCATTATTATCAGAAAATTAATTGCAGAAATAACCAGATTAATTAGTAAATGTATCATGTAATTAACCAAAATGATTATGGTCTTTTAATCAAATTGGTCCTCCCACTAACTTAGCAAATCCTACACTTCCAAAGTAGAAAACGGAAATCCTAGTTGGATGGATTTCTAGTGGGTGATTGAATTCTTATAATTCTATTGATCATCCTCAGGTACATCCATTATTGGAATTACAATAAACTATAAGTGAGCAACTCCTTGCCCATCACATCTCATGTGAGGTTCAATCCTTTACCTAGCCCCTAATGCTCAAAATCTCAGGTACATCCATTATTGACTTATCTTGCATTAGTTAAGTTGATCCCATTGAGCCAGTAATTACGCAAATAATTTTAATGTCCTCAGGTACATCCAATATTGGCCACTAAACCATTTACATATTTACAACATCTCATGCTTAACAATTATTCTTAAGAAAATCTCTTAAATAAATTGCATCTTATGCAACTATTTAAAATTTCTTAAAATAATTGCCCCAATGGAGGGCTTATGTTATAATTACTTTAATTATACCATTTCCAACTTAATAATTTGTTTGGAAGATTTTATAGCCATCCTAATTACTATTAAGGTCTCACTTTGCACATTATCCATTTAGCATGCATATATCATATAATTGCATACATTCTAATACATCTCATGCATTCATGGATAAGCAGTAAATATGGTATGATCATGGACTTTCTAAGGGATTCAATTCTGAGCCACCAAGAATTGAATCAGGGCATTCCTAGGTGCATTTCATTCATTCATTTTACAAGAGTTGCTGAGTACATAATCAACACTTGATATTGAATTCCTCCCACTGGTCCCACCAATGCTCTTGACCTCCTTGAACTTCTTGCAATCCAATATTACAGAGTAATCCTTGGCATACCAAGGCGAATTTACAAGAACTTAAATAAATGAAATTACAACCCAAAAAATATTACAAACTTAATAATACATGCCCAAAATAAATTAAAATAAATTAATTAATTTACAATCCCAAAGAAACATAAAAGAAATAAATCCAATCACATTGGTCTTTTATAGTCCATGATCATCCATCATGCATATCACTATTTAACAATTAAATAAAACATACATACTTAAATTAAATTGAATATCTCATATTCAACTTAAAAATCCAGATTTGAATATGATTCAAATAAATTTAAAAATTCAGATTTGAATCTCATTCAAACAAATTTAAAAATTCAGATTTGAATCACATTCAAACAACTTCAAAAATTCAGATTTGAATCACATTCAAACATTTTTTAAAAAATCAGATTTGAATCACATTCAAATATTTTTTAAAAAATCAGATCTGAATTTTATTGAATCAATTTTAAAAAATCAGATTTAAATATGATTCAAACAACTTTAAAAATTCAGATTTGAATCACATTCAAACAATTTTTAAAATTCAGATTTGAATCACATTCAAACAATTTTTAAAATTCTGATTTGAATCATAATTTAATTGTGTGATTAAAACAACTAATTAAACACTTTAATTAGTCAAAGAATAGGCCTTAGATCATACAACAATTGCAGAATTAAAAGTCAAACCTTGAACCACCCATGGAACCATTGTTGCCGCCACCAATGGTGGCTTCACCATGTGTGCCGCCACACCTCATGATCCAACCAGCAATGAATCTCTTGATCTCATGATCAAACACACAATTAAATTATATAATCAACAATCTAAATGGAAAATATAGTGGCTCTGATACCAATTGAAGGAATGGAAGCGTGAAAAACACAAGATTATACCATTGAATTCAAAAATTTTCACCTAGGGTCACATGCACCATGCAAGATTTATTTTTATCTATTTAATTTCAATGATAAACAACATATTAAAACTCTTTTAATATGTTTTTGGATCTGTATTTGCCATTTAAGATTTTAAAATTAATCAGATTAATTTTAGAACCCTAGATTAAATCAAGAACGATTACACTAACCTCTTGATATGCTGCAGCGTGTCTGCGCCTTTGAGATTCGTCTTCAGGACACCAGATGTTGTCCCTCTAGCTTGTCCACACCAAGAACACCTATGGCAGCCCTTGAACAGCTTCTAAAGCCTTTTCTATTAATTAGAAATTCAAGTTCTGCCTTTTAAGAGATAAGAGATGTAAATAGGACACTAGAAACAATTTCTAGTGTTCTTAATTCAAGAGATTGATGGCTAATCTCTTTGAATTGATGAGAGATGAAGAGAAATAGCTGGAGAGGCTCAAAGTGACGTGACATATGAGAGGAGAGGCTGCTGGTTATGTTTTCTTTTCATAACCACACTTAAATAGCTAGGTTAACACATTAAACCCTAGCCACATGTCACCTTTTGATTAGCTCTAGGTTTAAGTGACCCAATCACATTGTGCCAAGTGTCAAACCTATATTTAATCTTGATTTTAATCATCTTACATGATTAAAAAACATTTGGCAAGCTTATGTGTTATGCCATGTGTCACCATCTCATGGTGCCACGTGTCACAATGAAATGACCAAAATGCCCCTGTGTCTTAATTTTGAGTTCTTAACCCAAAATAATTATTTTCTTCTTCTAATTAATTTATATCAAATATAAATTAATTAATTAATCTCTCATCAATTAAATTCATATTTAAACACTTTAAATATAAATTTAATTTATACTACACATCCAATAATCTAGATTTGGTTTCAAGTCATGCTAGGGACTTTGCAATTTAATTGCAAACCAAATCTATTTAATTAATCAATTAAACTCTTTAATTAATTAATTAAATCATATTTAAATAGGTGATAACTTGTGTATGTGTGTGACTTACTAGGCTCATCACTAATTGGCAATGAGACATGATATCAACTCTTAATATCATCAGAACTCTTTCTTACCATAAATGATTTCTCTAAATCATTTTATGAACCTCATAGACCATGGTTAACACCTAGCATAGCATGCCATGGCCACCCAATTAGTAATAAGATTTACCTTAAATGAACCTATAATCATATGTTACCATGCACTAGAATCTCTCTGTTACAAAATCCCAACTCAAGCTGGAGTCATGGTTTATGTCAAACTCCATTTGCTATGAATATTATGTTCTCTTTTAATTCCAGTTCTTGATTAAAAGATTTTTCTCATCGAAACTCTTTTCGAATAAATCTATCTGTCTGGCCAGAACTTGAAACATCAAGAACAATTAAATGAACATAGGATTTTAACTCTATTTACTTAGAGGCAGATTCCATCTTGATCAACACCTACCTCCATATATAACTAGCGAGCCAACACATGCCCATATACCCATACATAGTACAAGTATGAAAGCAGATCAAACTCAAACTACCTATATACAAGATAATCTGTGCTATCTCAGGTCTAAAGATTATATGCCTCGATATGATTTATGACAAAACATTGACAAGAGTAAACTCCATGTGCTTGTCATAAGTGTCACTGGTTCGGCCTACTTATCATTTATAAGTGCCTATTAAGTTTGTTATATGGCATGAGACTCACCATTCCATCTTATTTATATCTCATATAAATAACTTGGGAACAAACATGAATACAATCTTTCTGGATAAGTCATGTCCTTATTATGAAGTATCCTCGATTGTGAACCTATTTATGATACTTTGTGCTAGAAATATTGTCACTCATATTCTTAACAACTTAAGAATAATATTTCTAACAAAATATCAATGGACCTTTTCTATTACACATAAATATATTATGTAAACGGAAAAGTGGAAATGCCTTTTATTATTAAAAATATGTACAAGATACATACTAAATGATATGCTCTAGGGCATACTACTAACACTGGACTCCCCAGCTATGTCTCCAGTACCTGCGCGTCGCAAAAGCGATGCGCTAAGCAATTCTGCTTAGTGGTGACAATATAAAATAAAATAAAATAAAATAAATATGCAGAATGTATGTTTACATTTCTGGGTAGACTTAATTTCTAATATTTATTGCAGTATTATTCGATTTAAGTTTGGTAATATTTATTAACATATCCCGAGTAACCTATACTAGTCGACTGGACTGGATAAACGGGTAAACTGGTACTGGGTACTAAGTACCTCAGACCATCACACCATCGGTCACATTGTGTCTCCGATGTGCAACAGAACAACTAATAAGCTGTAATAATTATCGGGGATTAAACCCGCGTATAACAACTCAATATCATTGCCAAAGGCTATTATGTCACAGAATGGGATGGGAAGCCATGAAATACAGAATGGCATGAAGCCATATGCAGTACTGCTAACAGAACCCTATTGGCATGCCAACCTATCCAAACCAATCACATTAGGCCTACTAGGGCATTTAACACTTTTAATTTGTGTAATTCTTTAAAATTAAAATTTTTATGACTACTATTCATTTCATTAGTCAACTAAAATGTTGACTTTTGCATTGACAATAGGTAAATTAGTTTAAATATCATCAACATACCACATTTTGCATTTTAAACTTGTTGGTATTGGTTGCCAATACCATCTCTAAGCTTAATGTGAATTGGATAGAATTTTCAATTTTCAAGCTTTGGGTTTACTGTTCTATTAGTCACTTTTGTAGTGGGAATTTGGAAAAATGTTCAACATGAAAGTTGTTCCTTATTTTGTCTAGTTGAATTTCCTTTTTTGAATCACTCCATTTGGAGTTTTGTAACTTAAGTTATGGCCTAAATACCATAACTGGCCGGATTGGACAGATTCCAAAATTCTGGGCAAAACTGGTTCTGTTAGATTTGGTAACCTAAGTTTGGTTGGCAATTTGACTAGGTTATGGTCATAATTTGGGTCAGATTTCTTCATGAAAGTTGTTGATCTATATCTCAACTTGTTTCTGGTAAACTTTCAGGTCAATTGGACCTTTCTACATTGAGTTATGGCCAAATGACCAAACACTGTTCATTTGGTCATTTTGCCCAGGCAGACTGCAGGTCACCTAGATTAGGGCAAACTTTTGGTCAAGTTGATTTGGTTTTCTAGGCATGGTTTCTTCATCAAAGTTGTGCCATTATGTGTCTAGGTTCATGTCAAATTGGCCTTGCACCAATTGGACCTCTATAATTCAAGTTGTTGCTGCCTAAACTTGCTGGACTCATGTCCAATTCTACAGGTCACCAAGGGCAGCCACACCAACCTCAAATCCCACAACCCAATTCACTTCATTTTTGATTCAAACCAAACCAAATGGTCACTAATTGACCATTAAAACCTACTTCCATCATCACATGATCAAAGTCTCATTTTCCAACCCAAACCCTAACTCAACATTACAAAACCATGCATTATCATTGCATTTATCAATTCACTTATGAGATACACATTAAGGGCAGCCATACTAGCATGTTAGCTCCCCAAAAATCATCACCATATTACCCTAACCATGGCTGCCAAAATTTAGGGTTAGCATACCAATGGTCTTTCATCAAATTTCTTTGTCATTTGCACACATTTATAGTTCTTAAACATGAAATTAAAGTGAAATTCAAGGTTTAGGTCACTAACCTCTAATGGAGTGAATTTCCCACTTGCTCAAAGTCTTGGTTTCCTTTTCTTTTTGCTCCCACAAGAATCACCAAGATGATAGAATAAATTTTTGTGTTAGCAATTAAGGTTTTTAGTGGAAGAAAGCTAGGGAAATGGAGGTTGGAAGGTTTGTTAATGGTGGAATGAGGAAGGCATGTGGGGCGGCTTGAAGAAGAAGAGGGGCTGCTGTTTTTGGTTTCTAGAATTCTGCCTCTTTTCTCTATTTTTATTTTTTTATCATGGTCTTGCTTTAATTTGATTGGCCATTGCATTTTTAATTACCTCATGCTTACATAAGCATGAGGTAATAACTCCCATAATTTTCATTTCCTTTTTTTTTTTTCATTTCCTATTCACTTTTAAATAATTTTTCATCAATATTTGTTCATATTTTATGTCATATAATTCAATTACATAAATGGACAAGTTGGTAAAAAATCATCTCTGAAGACGAAATGACCAAAATGCCCTCCGTTTGGCTTAACGAGCCAAAATTGTGTATACCGATAGAAAAATTTTTCTATGTATTTTCTTGGCATTCTAATGCCATAAGAACCTCAATGACCCTTCTCTGGAGTCTCAAAAATTACTTTAAAATTTTTTCTCCCGGGTCTAGGGTTGCTAACGGCCTTCACCGTCACTTCCCTTTCGGGTTACCCATCCCTGGTGTTTCGGCTCGTTTAACCTTAGTGTATTTGGTTTCTAAAATTTTTCTTTGATTTTTATGAGCATTATTTAGTTGATTGATAACTCCTCACTCTAGTCTATTTATAATTTCAAACATTCTAGCTACCCGGACCGACATTGGTTATCAGAACAGTAGACTGTACGGACTAGCTAAGGTGAGGATGTTACAATGATTGACACCTAGCATAGTATGCCATAGCCACCCAATCAGTAATAAGGAATACCTTAAATGAACCTTTAATCATATGTTACCATGCACTAGAATCTCTCCGTTATAAAATCCCAATTCTAGCTGGAGCCATGGTTAATGTCAAACCCCATTTGCTATGAACATTATGTTCTCTTTTAATTCTAGTTCTTAATTAATTAGATTTTCTTGTCACAAACTCTTTTCTGACTAAATCTGTCTGTCCTGTCCAGGAACTTGAAACATCAAGAACAATTAAATGAACATAGGATTTTATCCCTATTTACTTAGGGTAACGGATTCCATCTTGATCAACACCTATCTCCATATATAACTAGTAGGAGCTAACATATACCCATATACCCATATACAGTACAAGTATGAAAGCAGTATCAAACTTAAACCACCTATATACAAGATAACTATGTTATCTCAGGTCTAAAGATTATATACACTAATATGATATATGACAATGCATTGACAAGAGTAAACTCCATGTGGTTGTAATAAGCGTCACTGGTTCGGCCTACTTATTATATATAAGTGCCTATCATGTTTGTTATGTGGCATGAGACTCATCACTCCATCTTATTTATATCTCATATAAATACCTTGGGAAGAAACATGATTACAATCTTTCTAGATAAGTCATGTCCTTTGTGAAATATCCTCGATTGTGAACCAATTTATGATACTTTGTGCTAGAAATACTGTCACTCATATTCTTGACAACTTAAGAATAGAATTTCTAATAAAATATCAATGGACCTTTTCTATTATACATAAATATATTATGTAAACGGAAAAGTGAAATTACTTTTTATTAATAAAATATGTACAAGATACATATAAAATGATATGCTCTAGGGTATACTACTAATAATCTCCCACTAGCACTAGAGCCATTCATTACAATATCTTAGACCCATCTTCTCAAGTTTGTGATATAGGTTTTGTGAATGGATCAGCTGGATTTTTGGTTGATGCTATTTTCTGCATGGCTACATCGCCTCGCCCAACTATCTCTCTGATAATATGGTAGCGCCTTTCTATGTGTTTGGATTTCTGGTGAGACTGGGGTTCCTTAGCCTGTATGACCGCTCCATTGTTGTCACAGTAGAGAGGAACTGCTAACTCAATGGAAGGAACTACTGCAATTTCTGTCACGAATTTCTTTATCCAAACAGCCTCTTTTACAGCATCTGATGCAGCAATGTACTTGGCTTCTGTCGTGGAATCAACATTCATACTCTGTTTGGAACTCTTCCAACTGACTGCACCTCCATTACAAATGAACACAAACCAAGAGGTAGACTTTTTATCATCAATATCTGATTGAAAATTAGAATCAGTGTAACCATCCAATTGCAAGTCACCACCTCTATAAATCAAGAATAAATCCTTAGTTCTTCTACTTAAGGATATTCTTGATAGCTATCCAGTGTTTCAAACCTGGATTGGATTGAAACCTACTAGTCAAACTAACAAAATACGCGATATCCGGCCTAGTACACAACATTGCATATATCAAACTTCCAATAGCCAAGGCATATGGAATCCTGGCCATCTTGTCTCTTTCTTCAGGTGTATTTGGAGATATTTCCTTAGAAAGATGGATACCATGTGTCACTGGTAACAATCCTCTTTTGGAATCAAGCATGTTAAACCTTTTTAACACCTTTTCCAAGTATAGACTTTGGGATAAACCAATTATTCTTTTTACTCTATCTCTATAGATGCGAATTCCAAGAATATAGGTTGCCTCCCCTAAGTCTTTCATGGAGAATGTATTTGACAACCATACCTTGACAGTTGTCAACATGCCTATGTCATTACCTATCAACAGAATGTCATCCACATATAAGACAAGGAAAGTGACAGCACTATCACTAACCTTCTTATATACACATGGTTCATCCACATTTTTTATAAAACCAAATGACTTAATGGCTTCATCAAAATGGATTTTCCAACTCTTCGAAGCTTGTTTTAACCCATAAATGGATCATTTTAGCTTGCACACCTTGGAACTATCTTGGGATTCAAAACCCCTAGGTTGTTCCATGAAAATGTTTTCATTAATATATCCATTGAGAAAAGCTATTTTGATATCCATCTGCTAAATCTCATAATCATAGTATGTAGCTATTGCTAATAGAATCCTAATTGATTTAAGCATGGCAACAGGCGAGAAAGTCTCCTCATAGTCGATTCCTTGCCTTTGGCGAAACCCTTTCGCTATTAGCCTTGCTTTATAGGTCTTTACCTTTCCATCAGAACCAATTTTCTTCTTGAAAACCCATTTATTCCCTATAGGTATAATACCTTAAGGTGGGTTAACAAGGTCCCAAACTTGATTCTTATGCATGGAATTAATTTTGGATTTCATAGCTTCAATCCATTTTGAAGAATCTATATCTGATATTGTAACACCCCTCACCCGTCTGCAGTGTAGCCGAGCAAGCCGTGCTGCACAGTGTGCTGGAGCACCTGATCTTATCTAATTTCATAACAGTTCTTGATATATTTATTCAAAAATAGTTTAGGCACTAACGTTGTTTATTAAATTTGACTAGTGTAGTAAATATTACATATTTTTCATATTCACATTTTCAATCTCATTCATATTCAGAATCAACTCATATATCAAGATGTTCAATTCTATTAAGTAACATAGTTTGTTAACTAATTACATAAGTTCATATTCTACATATTATACAAATTAATTACATCACAACTTACTTAATGCAATTTCTTAATTTGAATTATAATATAAGAAATAATTAAAATATAGAAAATACATTATATGCTTAATGTGAGCCCTATCTACATGCATTGCTGAGGAGGTGACAACCTTGAACTCTTCTGACACTTCTGCAGATCTGGACTCCAAAAATCTCAGTCTACTGGTTTTACCTTCAGTACCTGCACGAGGAAACAATTCCATCACGCTAAGCATTTCTGCTTAGTGGTGCAATAATACAACAACGAAATAATATATACAAATAAAGAAAGAAATAAATCATAATTCGGATGCTCAGGAATCAATTTAGTTTTGGTATGGTATTTCTAGTATCAACTATCTTATATACTAGTTTGTTCCTCTTTGGAAGTGCTAAGTTGATAACCTTTCAGTAATAATACACAGTATACAAATTATTCTAACTATATTGTATTTTAAGTCTCTACAGTTCTGCAAATTGTATTTTTATTATGTTTCTATTGCTAATCTCTTTTACTCATTTCATTCAATACTTAATTTAATTGTACTGAAATTTCATTATACTTAACTTAACTTAACTGCCTGAATGAAATAATGTTTTAATTGACTGCCCGTGTAGCCTACACTGACCAGACTGGATAAACGGTTAAAATAGCACTGGGTACCTAGTACCTCTGGCCGTTACACCATTGGTTACAAAGTGTTTCTCAGTGTCCAAACAATGTGGCTAAAAAGCCATATAATCAATCAGTAAGGCAATAAGTCGAGTATCATAACATAATCTGTATAGCCATAGGCTAATAAAAATCCGTATAGCCATAGGCTATTAAAAACATAATCCGTATAGTTATAGGCTATTAAAAAAATAATCCGTATAGCCATAGGCTATTAAAATCTGTACAGCTGTCAGTACCTATTGGCATGACAACCTATCCAAACTAATCAACTAGGCAAACTAGGGCATATTACAAGATTACATATTTAATTCTTTATTTTTAGGGTTTATACGTCATTATGCCTTTCACTGATCAACGAACATGTTGACCTTTTTATACATCATGGATAAGTTGATTCTAGTATCAAAATGTCACAATTCGCATTTCAATATGCTGCCAGTATAGTGCAATTTACAATTCTTACAAGTTGGTGAAGGAACGGAAGCGTGAAAAACACAAGTTTATACCATTGAATTCAAAAATTTTCACCTAGGGTCACATGCATCATGCAAGATTTATTTTTATCTATTTGATTTCAATGATAAACAACATATTAAAACTCTTTTAATATGTTTTTGGATCTGTATTTGCCATTTAAGATTTTAAAATTAATCAGATTAATTTTAGAACCCTAGATTAAATCAAGAACGATTACACTAACCTCTTGATGCCTTTGCGGCATGTCTGCGCCTTTGAGATTCGTCTTGAGGACACGGATGTTGTCCCTCTAGCTTGTCCACACCAAGAACACCTATGGCAGCCCTTGAACAGCTTCTAAAGCCTTTTCTATTAATTAGAAATTCAAGTTCTGCCTTTTAAGAGATTAGAGATGTAAACAGAACACTAGAAACAATTTCTAGTGTTCTTAATTCAAGAGATTGATGGCTAATCTCTTTGAATTGATAAGAGATGAAGAAGAAGAGATAAAAACCCTCAAAGTGGCATGACAAAGGAGTGTGGCTGCTGGTTGTTTTTTTATTTTCTCATAACAACACTTAAATAGCTAGGTTAACACATTAAACCCTTGCCACATGTCACCCTTTGATTAGCTCTAGGTTTAAGTGACCCAATCACATTGTGCCAAGTGTCAAACCTATATGTAATCTTGATTTTAATCATCTTACATGATTAAAAAACATTTGGCAAGCTTATGTGTTATGCCATGTGTCACCATCTCATGGTGCCACGTGTCACACTGCAAAATGACCAAAATGCCCCTGTGTCTTAATTTTGAGTTCTTAACCCAAAATAATTATTTTCTTCTTCTAATTAATTTATATCAAATATAAATTAATTAATTAATCTCTATTAATTAATTTCTCATTAATTAAATTCATATTTAAACACTTTAAATATAAATTTAACTTATATTATACATCCAATAATCTAGATTTGGTTTCAAGTCATGCTAGGGATTTTGCAATTTAATTGCAAACCAAACCTATTTAATTAATCAATTAAACTCTTTAATTAATTAATTAAATCATATTTAAATAGGTGATAACTTGTGTATGTGTGTGACTTACTAGGCTCATCACTAATTGGCAATGAGACATGATATCAACTCTTAATATCATCATAACTCTTTCTTACCATAAATGATTTCTCTAAATCATTTTATGAACCTCATAAACCATGGTTAACACCTAGCATAGCATGCCATGGCCACCCAATTAGTAATAAGATTTACCTTAAATGAACCTATAATCATATGTTACCATGCACTAGAATCTCTCTATTACAAAATCCCAACTCAAGCTGGAGTCATGGTTTATGTCAAACTCCATTTGCTATGAATATTATGTTCTCTTTTAATTCCAGTTCTTGATTAAAAGATTTTCTCATCGAAACTCTTTTATGAATAAATCTATCTGTCCTGGCCAGGAAATTGAAACATCAAGAACAATTAAATGAACATAGGATTTTATCTCTATTTACTTAGAGGAACAGATTCCATCTTGATCAACACCTACCTCCATATATAACTAGTAGGAGCCAACACATGCGCATATACCCATACACAGTACAAGTATGAAAGCAGTATCAAACTCAAACTACCTATATACAAGATAACTGTGCTATCTTAGGTCTAAAGATTATATGCACTGATATGATTATGACAAAACATTGACAAGAGTAAACTCCATGTGCTTGTCATAAGTGTCACTGGTTCGGCCTACTTATCATTTATAAGTGCCTATCATGTTTGTTATATGGCATGAGACTCACCATTCCATCTTATTTATATCTCATATAAATAACTTGGGAACAAACATGAATACAATCTTTCTAGATAAGTCATGTCCTTATTATGAAGTATCCTCGATTGTGAACCTATTTATGATACTTTGTGCTAGAAATATTGTCACTCATATTCTTAACAACTTAAGAATAATATTTCTAACAAAATATCAATGGACCTTTTCTATTACACATAAATATATTATGTAAACGAAAAAGTGGAAATGCCTTTTATTAATAAAATATGTACATGATACATACTAAATGATATGTTCTAGGGCATACTACTAACAATCTCTCACTAGCACTAGAGCCATTCATTACAATACCTTAGACCCATCTTCTCAAGATGTTAGTCTAACTGAGCTTGTGACAAAGGCTTAGTGAATGGATCAGCTGGATTTTCAGCTGATGTTATTTTTCTGCATGACTATATCGCCTTGCCCAACTATATCTCTGATAATGTGATAGTGCCTTTCTATGTGTTTGGATTTTGGGTGAGACCTTAGTTCCTTAGCCTGCATGACTGTTCCATTGTTGTCACAGTGTAATGGAACTGCTGACTCAAAGGAAGGAACTACTGTAAGTTCTGTCACGAACTTTTTTTATCCAAACAGCTTCCTTTGCAGCATCTGATGCAGCAATATACTCAGCCTCTGTAGTGGAATCTGCAGTCGTCCTCTGTTTGGAACTCTTCTAACTGACTGCACCTCCATTACAAATGAACACATATCCAGAGGTAGACTTTCTATCATTGATATCTGATTGGAAATCAGAATCAGTATAACCATCCAATTGCAAGTCTCCACCTCCATAAATCAAGAATAAATCCTTAGTTCTTCTCAAGTACTTAAGGATATTCTTGATGACTATCGATGTTCCAAACCTGGATTGGATTGATACCTGCTAGTCAAACTAACAACATATGCGATATCCGGCCTAGTACACAACATTGCATACATTAAACTTCCAATAGCCGAAGCATATGGAATCCTGGCCATCTTATCTCTTTCTTCAGGTGTCTTTGGAAGCATCTCTTTAGAAAGATGGATACCATGTCTCACTGGTAACAATCCTCTCTTGGAATCAAGCATGTTAAACCTCTTTAACACCTTTTCCAAGTATAGACTTTGGGATAAACCAATTATTCTTTTCGCTCTATCTCTATAGATGTGAATCCCAAGAATATAGGTTGCCTCCCCTAAGTCTTTCATGGAGAATGTATTTGACAACCATACCTTTATAGTCGTCAACATACCTATGTCATTACCCATCAATAGTATGTCATCCACATATAAGACAAGGAAAGTTATAGCATTGTCACTAACCTTCTTATATACACATGGCTCATCCTCATTTTTGATAAAACCAAAGGATTTAATGGCTTCATCAAAACGGATGTTCCAACTCCTCGAAGCTTGTTTCAACCCATAAATAGATTGCTTTAGCTTGCATACCTTGGAACCATCCTAGGATTTAAATCCCTTAGGTTGTTCCATGAAAATGTTTTCTTCAATGTATCCATTGAGAAAAGCTGTTTTGACATCCATATGCCAAATCTCATAATCATAGTACGTAGCTATTGCTAATAAAATCCTAATTGATTTAAGCATGGCAACAGGCGAGAAAGTCTCCTCATAGTCGATTCCTTGCCTTTGGCGAAACCCTTTCGCTACTAGCCTTGCCTTATAGGTCTCTACCTTTCCATCAGAACCAATTTTCTTCTTGAAAACCCATTTGTTCCCTATAGGTATAATACCTTCAGGTGGGTCAACAAGATCCCAAACTTGATTCTTATACATGGAATCAATCTCGGATTTCATAGCATCAATCCATTTTGAAGAGTTTATATCAGATATAGCTTCTTCATAGGTAAGTGGATCATCTCCATGATCTACTTCTTCATGAGTAGACAACTCTTGTTCTTCTTCATGAAGAAAACCATATCTCACTGGTGGGTGAGATACCCTGGTTGTTCTACGAGGAACAGCTGTAGACATTTCATCAACGGGTATTGGTTGACTAGATGGATCTATATCCATCTGATCTGTTGGTTGGTCAGAATTCTCCAATTCTAACTCTATTTGCCTTCCTTTGCCTCCTTCTTGAACAAACTGTTGTTCAAGAAATGTGGCATCTCTACTTATCACAACCTTTTGTGAAGTAGGCAAATAAAAATAATATCCAAAACTATCTTTTGGATATCCAACAAATCGACCTTTTTCTGATCTGGTCTCCAATTTATCAGTGTTCAGCTTTTTGATATAAGCTGGACAACCCCAAATCTTAACATGCTTAAGACTTGGTTTTCTTTCATGCCATATCTCATAAGGTGTGGAAGAAACTGATTTTGATGGAATCCTATTCAAAATATACAAAGTTGATTCTAATGCAAATCCCCAAAAGGAGATTGGCATATCAGTATAGCTCATCATACTACGTACCATATCCAATAGGGTACGATTTCTCCTTTCAGAAACACCATTCAGCTGTGGCGTTCCTGGAGGAGTCAGCTGAGAAACAATGCCATGCTCTCTCAAGTATTCATCAAATTCAGTACTCAAATATTCACCTCCACGATCTGATCGAAGAGCTTTAATATTCTTTCCTGTTTGATTTTCTACTTCAGATTTAAATTCTTTGAACTTTTCAAAAGATTCATGTTTGTATTTCATCAAATACAAATACCCAAACCTTGATTTATCATCAGTAAAGGTAATAAAATAATGAAAACCCCCTCTAGCCATTTCTTTAAATGGACCACATACATCACTATGTATTAGCTCCAAAATATTTTCAGCTCTTAGCCCTTGTCCAACAAAGGGTGATCTAGTCATTTTACCATGAAGGCAAGATTCTCAAGTTGGAGTAGGCTCAGAGCCCAATGAGGATAGAATCCCCATTTTCTCCAATTTTGCAATCCTATCTTCTGCAACATGACATAACCTTAAGTGCCAAATATATTTTGAACTTGAGTTGGTTTTCATCATGGCATTGTATTCATTTAGATTGCTATACTCTGGCTAGTGGAAACACTTTCTTACTGGCAATGGAAACACTTTCCTGTTGGTAATGGAAACACTTTCCTTTGCCTTTATCAGCTTTAGTCTTCCTTTTCTGTTTAGCTATTTTCTTGGAAGGACCAGGAATCTGAGGTTTCTTTTTCTTATTGCCCTTCTTCTTGTTGGACTTTCCAGTAGAAGAAGATGCAACCAAAGCTACCTCTTTTCCTTTATTGCCTGGCATATTCTTTTGGGCAACAACCAGCATGTTGAGTAAACTAGCTAAGGTGCATTCCTGTTTAGTCATATGGAAATTTGTCACAAAATTCCCAAAAGACTCAGGAAGGGACTGAAGGATCAAATCCGTCTGTAGTTGGAAATCCATGTTGAAGTCAAGATGTTCCAACTGCTCAATCATCTGAATCATCTTGTGGACATGATCCCCAACATTCTGTCCCTCAAACATCCTCATACGGAATAGCTGTCTAGATATCTCATACCTAGCATTCCTGCTGTGCTCACCATACAACTCTTGTAGGTGAAGGAGGATCTCACTCGCACTCTGCATGTTCTCATGTTGCTTCTGTAACTCATTACTCATGGAAGCAAGCATGTAACACTTAGCTCTCATATCATGCTCCTTCCACTTGTCCAAAGTATCATGTTCCTCTTGTGTGGCCTCTGGAGGTAAGGGACCAGGAACATTTGAATCTAGAACATATCCTATATGTTCAAGGTTCAGGACAAGTTTTAAATTTCTTAGCCAATCAGACAGATTAGGTCCTGTCAACCTATTGTGATCAAGTATGCTTGCAAGGATATTGGATGGTGGTGGTTGTTTTGTGCTCATTTTTATCAGAAAATTAGTTGCAGAAAATAACCAGATTAATTAGTAAATGTATCATGTAATTAACCAAAATGATTTTGATCTTTTAATCAAATTGGTCCTCCCACTATCTTAGCGAATCCTACACTTCCAAAGTAGAAAACGGAAATCCTAGTTGGATGGATTTCTAGTGGGTGATTGAATTCTTATAATTCTATTGATCATCCTCAGGTACATCCATTATTGGAATTACAATAAACTATAAGTGAGCAACTCTTTGCCCATCACATCTCATGTGAGGTTCAATCCTTTACCTAGCCCCTAATGCTCAAAATCTCAGGTACATCCATTATTGACTTATCTTGCATTAGTTAAGTTGATCCCATTGAGCCAGTAATTATGCAAATAATTTTAATGTCCTCAGGTACATCCAATATTGGCCACTAAACCATTTACATATTTACAACATCTCATGCTTAACAATTATTCTTAAGAAAATCTCTTAAATAAATTGCATCTTATGCAACTATTTAAAATTTCTTAAAATAATTGCCCCAATGGAGGGCCTATGTTATAATTACTTTAATTATAGCATTTTCAACTAAATCATTTGTTTGAAAGATTTTATGGTCATTCTATTTACCATTAAGGTCTCACTTTGCACATTATCCATTTAGCATGCATATATCATATAATTGCATACATTCCCATACATCTCATGCATTCAGGGATAAGCAGTAAATATGGTATGATCATGGACTTTCTAAGGGATTCAATTCTGAGCCACCAAGAATTGAATCAAGGCATTCCTAGGTGCATTTCATTCATTCATTTTACAAGAGTTGCTGAAGGAGTACATAATCAACACTTGATCTTGAATTCCTCCCACTGGTCCCACCAATGCTCTTGACCTCCATGAACTTCTTGCAATCCAATATTACATAGTAATCCTTGGCATACCAAGGCGAATTTACAAGAACTTAAATAAATGAAATTACAACCCAAAAATTATTACAAACTTAATAATACATGCCCAAAAAAAATTAAAATAAATTAATTAATTTACAGTCCCAAAGAAACATAAAAGAAATAAATCCAATCACATTGGTCTTTTATAGTCCATGATCATCCATCATGCATATCACTATTTAACAATTAAATAAAACATACATACTTAAATTAAATTGAATATCTCATATTCAACTTAAAAATCCAGATTTGAATATGATTCAAATAAATTTAAAAATTCAGATTTGAATCTCATTCAAACAAATTTAAAAATTCAGATTTGAATCACATTCAAACAACTTCAAAAATTCAGATTTGAATCACATTCAAACATTTTTTAAAAAATCAGATTTGAATCACATTCAAACATTTTTTAAAAAATCAGATTTGAATCACATTCAAACATTTTTTAAAAAATCAGATCTGAATTTTATTCAATCAATTTTAAAAAATCAGATTTAAATATGATTCAAACAACTTTAAAAATTCAGATTTGAATCACATTCAAACAACTTTTAAAATTCAGATTTGAATCACATTCAAACAATTTTTAAAATTCTGATTTGAATCATAATTTAATTGTGTGATAAAAACTACTAATTAAACACTTTAATTAGTCAAAGAATAGGCCTTAGATCATACAACAATTGCAGAATTAAAAGCCAAACCTTAAACCACCCATGGAAGCCAAACCATGCGCACCATTGATGGTGTTTTTTCATTTGTGCTACCACTTTGGCTTTGCAACCAGCAATAAACTTTTGATCTCATGATCAAACACACAATTAAATCATATAATCATCAATCTAAATGGCAAATATAGTGGCTCTGATACCAATTGAAGGAACGGAAGCGTGAAAAACACAAGTTTATACCATTGAATTCAAAAATTTTCACCTAGGGTCACATGCATAATGCAAGATTTATTTTTATCTATTTGATTTCAATGATAAGCAACATATTAAAACTCTTTTAATATGTTTTTGGATCTGTATTTGCCATTTAAGATTTTAAAATTAATCAGATTAATTTTAGAACCCTAGATTAAATCAAGAACGATTACACTAACCTCTTGATGCACTGCAGCGTGTCTGCGCCTTTGAGATTCGTCTTCAGGACACCAGATGTTGTCCCTCTAGCTTGTCCACACCAAGAACACCTATGGCAGCCCTTGAACAGCATCTAAAGCCTTTTCTATTAATTAGAAATTCAAGTTCTGCCTTTTAAGAGATTAGAGATGTAAACAGGACACTAGAAACAATTTCTAGTGTTCTTAATTCAAGAGATTGATGGCTAATCTCTTTGAATTGATAAGAGATGAAGAAGAAGAGATAAAAACCCTCAAAGTGGCGTGACAAAGGAGTGTGGCTGCTGGTTGTTTTTTTATTTTCTCATAACAACACTTAAATAGCTAGGTTAACACATTAAACCCTTGCCACATGTCACCCTTTGATTAGCTCTAGGTTTAAGTGACCCAATCACATTGTGCCAAGTGTCAAACCTATATGTAATCTTGATTTTAATCATCTTACATGATTAAAAAACATTTGGCAAGCTTATGTGTTATGCCATGTGTCACCATCTCATGGTGCCACGTGTCACACTGCAAAATGACCAAAATGCCCCTGTGTCTTAATTTTGAGTTCTTAACCCAAAATAATTATTTTCTTCTTCTAATTAATTTATATCAAATATAAATTAATTAATTAATCTCTATTAATTAATTTCTCATTAATTAAATTCATATTTAAACACTTTAAATATAAATTTAACTTATATTATACATCCAATAATCTAGATTTGGTTTCAAGTCATGCTAGGGACTTTGCAATTTAATTGCAAACCAAACCTATTTAATTAATCAATTAAACTCTTTAATTAATTAATTAAATCATATTTAAATAGGTGATAACTTGTGTATGTGTGTGACTTACTAGGCTCATCACTAATTGGCAATGAGACATGATATCAACTCTTAATATCATCATAACTCTTTCTTACCATAAATGATTTCTCTAAATCATTTTATGAACCTCATAAACCATGGTTAACACCTAGCATAGCATGCCATGGCCACCCAATTAGTAATAAGATTTACCTTAAATGAACCTATAATCATATGTTACCATGCACTAGAATCTCTCATTACAAAATCCCAACTCAAGTTGGAGTCATGGTTTATGTCAAACTCCATTTGCTATGAATATTATGTTCTCTTTTAATTCCAGTTCTTGATTAAAAAGATTTTCTCATCAGAAACTCTTTTCTGAATAAATCTATATGTCCTGGCCAGGAACTTGAAACATCAAGAACAATTAAATGAACATAGGATTTTATCTCTATTTACTTAGAGGAACAGATTCCATCTTGATCAACACCTACCTCCATATATAACTAGTAGGAGCCAACACATGCCCATACACCCATACACAGTACAAGTATGAAAGCAGTATCAAACTCAAACTACCTATATACAAGATAACTGTGCTATCTCAGGTCTAAAGATTATATGCACTGATATGATTTATGACAAAACATTGACAAGAGTAAACTCCATGTGCTTGTCATAAGTGTCACTGGTTCGGCCTACTTATCATTTATAAGTGCCTATCATGTTTGTTATATGGCATGAGACTCACCATTCCATCTTATTTATATCTCATATAAATAACTTGGGAACAAACATGAATACAATCTTTCTGGATAAGTCATGTCCTTATTATGAAGTATCCTCGATTGTGAACCTATTTATGATACTTTGTGCTAGAAATATTGTCACTCATATTCTTAACAACTTAAGAATAATATTTCTAACAAAATATCAATGGACCTTTTCTATTACACATAAATATATTATGTAAATGAAAAAGTGGAAATGCCTTTTATTAATAAAATATGTACATGATACATACTAAATGATATGTTCTAGGGCATAGTACTAACAGTTGGCATTTATTGTCAAATTATTTCCAGGCTTCATTACATATTATTGTCAATTTTTCAATTTTAGTGCTCTAGATTGGTCTAGCTAAATGTGCTGTTTCCATTGATTTTTAGCTTCTGGTCAAAAGAAGCAAATTTGTAGCTCTATGTCTTATTGAACTTTTGGCATATATTTCAGGTCATTTTGAGTTGTTTAGACCAAGATATGGTCAATTTACTAAAGCTGGACAGATTGTATTTTCAATGCAAGTTTAGGTCATTTTTTTAGGTCAAATTCCATTCTGGCAGATTTAGTACCCTAACTTGGGCAAGCAATTTGACTTGGTTCTAGTCATTTCTGGGCTTTGGTGTCTTCATAAGAGTTGTAGCTCTATATCTAATCTTTCCATTGATGTAAATTTCAGGTCATTTGGACCTATTTTGAGCGAGTTATGGTCAAATGAGTGACTATTGTTCATATGGTCAAATTCTGGGTTACAATGGTTCTGGATAGTTTTGATACCTCAAATTGTGCAACTATTTGACTTAGTAAATGGCATTTCTGGGCTTTGTGATCTTCACCAAAGTTGTAGTCCTATGTCTAAGCTTTCCATCGGTATAAATTTCAGTTCATTCGAACCTATTTACAGGGAGTTATGGCCAATTGCGTAATCACTATTCAAATGGTTAGTTTTCAGGTTTGCAAGGTTGCAAAAGTTTTAGTGTCACTTTCCGGACAGAATTTAAGCAAAGTTTCTTTATGAAAATTGTCACATTTTATGCCTAGTTTTACCTCCAATTGGCTTCATACCAATTGGGGTCACAAAATTAGGGTTATAGCTCCAAAAGCATACTACCCTTTTACAATTCTTCAATTACACAAATAATACATATTCAAGGCTCTAATCCTTAAACTCCCATGCTTAAATTTTGGATTTATAATACACTAACATTATTCATCACATCTCATTATGGTCAATTGGAGCAGTAAATACAAATCCTCAATACCCCAAATACATTCCTAATTCACAAAGTCAATATCAACATAAGTTACACATTAAATCACCTAACTAATACATGAAATTTCATCTAGAATTTTTACCATACACCTCCATCAATCATCAATACCATAATTTATCAATTTAATTCATGAAATTCTCAATCTTCTTGGTTCTTCATGGCTACCAAATATGAACATATTCTTAAGGTCTTCAATATGTTTTTCAAATCCTTAAAACCCATGTTCAATCATACATGTACACTTGCAATTAAATTCTAACACTTAGATCACATTAATTAACATCATTATTCAACAACTATAGACATAAATTAATCCATATCCAAGCTCATCAAGGCTGCCATAATTCAATAATTGTATAAATCTCCTATAATCAATTCAAACCCTAATCCATGATCAAATCTCAAACATCCACACACCATTATATCCTAATTCATATAATTCCCTTCATTGACATTACTACCCATCATTTACCCATAAAAATAAACCAAACTTCTTGCATTACCATGGCTGCTGAAATTAAGATTCACCAAAACTCAATCATTTCTTCAATTTTTCTTAACACAAAGTTTAATTAAGGAAGATAAGAAAACTAGCACTAACCTTATTTTGAGCTTTGTAAAGCCTCACTTAAACTTCTTCTTTTTGCTGCCTATGTGTTGCCTATGATGTAAGGATCATTTTTCATGAAGGGAGCTTGAAGAAATAATGGCTTGATCATGGAGAAGATGGAGCTCTTACATGGTGCGGCCATGGAGGTTTGGGAGAAGGACCATTCGGCCATGGAATTGAAATGAAGAAAATGAGGTTTTCCAAGTGATGAAATCTATCCCATATGTACTTATATAGTGGTCCACTAACTTTAGGTTAATTGATATAATATACTCCACTAAGTATAGTTTAATGTTATAATAATTAAACTTATTAATATTTCAATTAATCCCCCATAATTCCTTTAATCACATTATGTGTAAAATCTCTTATTTTCATGGCATTTTGAAATTTTTAATATCACTTATTTTTAATGGACATTGAGGTGAAAAGTCAACTCGAGGTGTCAATTGACCAAAATGCCCCTCTTCGGGTTGTACTTTAAATTTTTCGGTGCTACCGATTAGGTCCTTGACCCACCAATTTCTTTAATTTTTGTTTTTCATTTATACTAACTTATTAATTTTTATTTGACATTTCCAAAGTCAATTACACCTCAGTAGACCTTTAATTCGATCTCAAAAATATTTCCTGGGGTTCCCCGCGATCCAGGGCTAGTCAACGGTCTTCGCCGTAACTTCCAGGTGCGGTCACCCATCACTACGGGTTCGGTTCGTTTAACTTAGTCACATTTTATCTCTTTTATTTTTCCTTAATTTTTCTCATTTCATATTTCATTATTTTATACTTCCTCACTGTCAATTAAGTGTAGTTCCAGACATTCTGACTTTTCGGGGTAGACATTAGCCGTCGGAATAGTGGGACATATGGACTACATAAAGTGAGGATGTTATAGATATAGCTTCTTCATAGGTAAGAGGATCATCTCCATGATCTATTTCTTCATGAGTAAACAACTCTTTTTCATTTTCATGAAGAAAACCATATCTCACTGGTGGGTGAGATATCCTGGTCAATCTGCGAGGAATTACTGTAGATATTTCATCAATAGGTATATGTTGACTAGATGGATCTATATCCATTTAATCTGTTGATTGGTCAGAATTCTCCAATTCTAACTCTATTTTCCTTCCTTTGCCACCTTCTTGAATAAACTGTTATTCAAGAAATATGGCATCTCTGCTTACCACAACCTTTTGTGATGTAGGCAAATAAAAATAATATGCAAAACTTTCTTTTGGATATCCAACAAATCGACCTTTTTCTGATCTGGTTTTCAATTTATCAGTGCTCAGCTTTTTAATATAAGCTGGACAACCCCAAATCGTAACATGCTTAAGACTCGATTTTCTTCCATGCCATATCTCATAACGTGTGAAAGAGACTGATTTTGATGGAATCCTATTCAGAATATGCAAAGCTGATTCTAATGCAAATCCCCAAAAAGAGATTGGCATATCAGTATAGGTCATCATACTGCATGCCATATCTAATAGGGTACAATTTCTCCTTTCAGATATACCATTCAGTTGTGGCGTTCCTGGAGGAGTCAGTTGGGAGACAATGCCATGCTCTTTTAAGTATTCATCAAATTCAGTACTTAAGTATTCACCTCCACAATCTGATCGAAGAGTTTTAATATTTTTTTTTGTTTGAGTTTCTATTTCACATTTAAATTCTTTGAACTTTTCAAAGGATTCATGTTTGTATTTCATCAAATACAAATATCCAAACCTTAATTTATCATCAGTAAAGGTAATAAAGTAATAAAAATCGCCTATAGCCATTTCCTTCAATGGACCACATACATCACTATGTATCAATTCCAAAATGTTTTTAGCTCTTAATCCTTGTCCAACAAATGGTGATCTAGTCATTTTGCCTTGAAGGCAAGATTCACAAGTTGGAGTAGGTTCAAAACCTAATGAGGATAAAATCCCCATTTTCTTCAGCTTTGCAATCCTATCTTCTGCAATATAACCTAATCTTAAGTGCCAAATATATTTTGAACTTGAGTTGATTTTCATCATGGCATTACATTCATTTAGATTGCTTGCATTAGATTTGTATTTAACATTATTATCTAGATAATAAAGTCCATCATGCATATAACCCGAGCCAACATATTTATTTCCAAAATAAATATTGCAAACATCATTTGTGAACTGAAATTCATAGCCATTTCTAGTTAAACTAGATATAGAAATGATGTTCCTAAAAGCATCAGGTACATGCAAAACATTATTTAAATACAAAACATGTCCATTCATGTATAAAGATTTAGATCCTATGGCTAAAGCTTCAATAGTTGAGCTATTGCCAACCCAGAGTCTAATATCTCGTGATTGCAAGCTGCTACTACTTACTAGTTCTTGCACATCAAAAGTAATGTGAGACCTAGCACCAATATCTAAAACCCATGTTATAGATGAACTATGAGTATCATCAGAATCTAAATAACAAGACACAGACACACCTTCTGAAGGTCTATCCTTCTTGTCCTTTAGAGAAGCAAGATACTCTAGGCAGTTCCTTTTCCAGTGCCCATCCTTCTAAAGTGGAAACACTTTCCCTTGTCTTTGTCAGCTTCAGTCTTGCCCTTCTATTTGGCTATCTTCTTGGAAGGTCCAGGAATTTGAGGTTTCTTATTCTTATTGCCCTTCTTCTTTTTGGACTTTCCAGCAAAAGAAGAAGATGCAATCAAAGTCACCTCTTTTCCTTTATTGCCTGACATATTCTTTTAGACAATAACCAGCATGTTAAGCAACCCAGCCAAAGTACATTCTTGCTTTGTCATATGAAAATTTGTCATAAAATTCGCAAATGATTCAGGCAGGGACTGAAGGATCAGATCCGTCTGCAGTAGGAAATCCATGTGAAAATCAAGATGTTCCAGCTGCTTAATAAGCCAAATCTTCTTGTGGACATGATCTCCTACATCCTGTCCCTCAGACATCCTCATGTAGAATAGCTGTCTAGATATCTCATGCCTAGCATTCCTACTGTGCTCACCATACAACTCTTATAGGTGAAGGAGGATCTCACTTGCATTCTGCATATTTTTATGCTGCTTTTGTAACTCATTAGTCATAGAAGCGAGCATGTAACATTTAGCTCTCATATCATGCTCCTTCCACTTGTCCAAAGTGTCTAGTTCGTCTTCAATGGCCTCTGGAGGTAAGGGACCAGGAACCTTTGAGTCTAAAACATATCCAATATGTTCTAGGTTTAGGATAAGTTTTAAATTTATGAGCCAATCAGAAATATTAGGTCCCGTCAACCTATTGTGATCAAGTATGCTCACAAGGATATTGAATGGTAATGGTTGTTGTGTGCTCATTATTATCAGAATAATTAACTATAAAAAATAACTAGATTAATTAGTAAATGTATCAAGTAATTAACCAAAATGATTATGGTCTTTTAATCAAATTGGTCCTCCCACTAACTTGGCAAATCCTGCACTTCCAAAGTAGGAAATGGAAATCCTAGTTGAATGGATTTCTAGTGGGTGATTGAATTCATATAGTCTTATTGATCATCCTCAGGCACATCTTTTATTGGAATTATAATAAACTATAAGTGAGCAACTCCTTGCCCATCACATCTCATGTGAGGTTCAATCATTTATTTAGCCCCTAATGCTCAAAATCTCAAGCACATCCATTATTGATTTATCTTGCATTAGTTAAGTTGATGATAATTATGGAGACTTTGTATAATTGTTGAAATTGGCAAATTCAGATTGTTTGATGAGACTTGTGTAATTACTTCATTTTGGCAGCCTTGAGAAGCATGGGAGTGTGATTAATTCATACATGTAAATGGAGATTAGTGATGTTGATGGATAAGTAATTGAAGTGACATGTACTAGAAAATTTATTGAATGTGTATATTGACCTTGACAATTTGAATTAGGGTTCTGAATTAATCATTGGAGACTTGATGTAATGAATGTGTTGAGATGAATTGATGATGTTAGAAGTGCCATGAATGCCACAATTGTAGTTTGGGAGATGGAGGAATGAAAATTGGAAGTGTAATTTCCTTACAGGTTGAGTAATTATTAAAATCAGAGTGTATTTTGAGCCATAATCGAAATTGTGTGGCTCCAATTGGTATGAGGCCAATTGGAGGTAAAACTATACCAAAAATGTACCATTTTTTATGAAGAAATTATACCCAAATTCTACCTAAAAAGTAACCTAAATGTTGCCCTAATCTGGATTACCAAATTCTGAACCCAGAAAATTGACCAAATGAATAGTGTTCATTCATTTGGCTATAACTTACCCTAGACAAATCCAAATGACCAGAAATTTATACCATTGGAAAGCTTATACATAGGGCTATAACTTTTGTGAAGAACACAGAGCCCAGAAATGCCATTAACCAAGTCAAATTACTTGCCTAAGTTAGGTTACCAAGATTGTCCAGAATCAAAACTGCCCAGAATTGCTAGACAAAGGCAACTTGACCAGTTTTGGCAAAGAGGCCATAACTTGGTCCACAGAAATCCAAATGCCCTGAAACCAGTGCCTAAATTGCAATAAGAAATAGACCTATAAGATTGATATTTTGACCAAAACCCAGAAATAAAGAGAAATAGGTTAATTGGCTAGGCCAATTTAGTGCATAAATTCTGGAAATGTGCATAGGTAACCATTGACTCTAGCATTGTCTTTTAGGCATATCTCACACTATAAAACTTTAATTGAAATGTGCCATATAATTATGGAAACCTAATAAATAAGGCTTTAACTTTGTTTTAGACACCTATCTCAAATTATGAATGTAAGAAGCTTAAATTTTGGGTCAAAGCTATTGACCTAAATAGAAATTATGTTAGTATAGGACATTTGAGTCCAGGCCAATAATGTGGCTATAAGTAAGTCTACATGACTTGAAAAAGTGCAACTAAAACTTTTGAGTAACCATAAGACATAGGGCAAGGTATCGTATGAAGAACACTAGGCCTAAATGTTGCTACAACCTGTCCAAATAATTTGACAAATTATGATACCAAAACTGCCTGGCTAAAGGAACCAGAATTTGCAACTGAATCAGTTATGGTTATTTGGCCATAACTTGAGTTATACAAATCTAAATGACATGATTCAAAAAGGAAAATAAATACTAGACATAGAAAAATAACTTCCATGAAGGAAGTGAGGCCAAACAGTGGCCATAAATTGCTCAATTTGATATGTAAAGCCAAAACAGTAAAACTAAACCTAAAGAAAAGTTCTTGAAATAAATTATTTTTGATAGGGACTTATGCCTAATAAGTCACTACATGCTAAATTATATGAAATAGGTATATGGGACTGTAACACCCCTATTTGCATAGCCTAGTATATTTTACTGTTTCGGTGACCGGTATCAGTCCAAACAATTAGGGGATTAGAACCACATCTAAGACACCTAGATAAGCTCTGATTGCAAATAATTAATAATTGCCAAATAGTTAAGTATAAAGAAGAAAAACAAAGCATAAAAAGTTAAATGAGCAGGGAGTCACAATGATGGGTGACCTTCCTGGGAAATGACTGCGAGGTCAGTCTTAACTCAAATTTTGAATTGGAAAATTTGATGTCGCGGTCCTTAGGACTATTGCGAACATAGTGGAAAAGAGAAAATCACAAAAAAGAGTTGTTAAGCATGTCAAATAATTAGGTCAGAGATCTGGAAGAAATATCAAATAACTTGCAAACCGGATTGAACCAGCGAGGGCCAATTTGGTCAATTCACCCCTAGACCTGACTCCTGACCTATCTATCCAATAAAATCAGAGAAAAGAAAACTTCAGAATTGGGAATTAAATTAAAGAACTAATAAAAAAATAAATATAAAAGAAAAAGAAAATTGAAAAAGTTTAATTACATTATGCTTTCATCACTTGGATGACATCATGGGTGATGTCAAAAATCCAATTTAATTTTCCCACAATCTTTGACCAAGTTAATTAAAGAAAAGAAAAAAAATCACTCTTCTTCTTCTTCCAAGTTGGCCGCCCCACCTCTCTCTCACTCCACCATTGTAAAAACACTATGAAAGCTTGAATCCAAGCTTGATTTCAACCACTTAAACCTACTTTGACCCCAAATTAATCCATTAGAACTTGATAAACTCACTTGAGAAGGTGATTGGGCAAGAAAGAAAGAAGAAACAAGGAGGGAAATTGAAGAGTTGAACATCAAAGAAAGGTTAGTGGTTTGAATTGAAAATTTATGTTTAATACTTATGTTTTTAGTGTAAGTAGCTTAGATCTTAACTTAAAATCAAAAGAAAACAATTGCTAGGGGACCAAAAAGGGAATTTCGGCCATCTTATGTTAGGGTTTGAAATGGATGATTTTGATGTGTTTGATTGGTTGTTTAGGTTGAATGAAGTATATAGACATTAGATGTACACTTTGATTTCCTTGAATTACACAAATGTGTAACTAGGGTTTATAGCATTTTGAAAAATTGGAGAAAAAGTTGAGAATTGGTCAATTGATACAATTGACATTATTTGAGTTCAGAAATGGTCAATTGTGACCATTTGTGGTGTGTGTGAATTGATAGAACCAAGTTACAATTCAGATTGGTTAGTGTTCAAATTCTGGCAGCTTGACCTAGGTCCCTTTCATGGACCAAAACTAAAAATTTACTAACCCAATTGGTGTGAGGCCAATTAGGAATGAAACTAGACATAAAATGGACCATTTTTCATTCAAGAATCATGCCCAGAAAATGACCATAACTTAGTGAACAATTAGGCCAAATCTGGATTTGGAAACACTGCCCTGTACAAATATGACCAAATGAACAGTAGTTACTTAAATGACCATAACTTGGTCTAGGAAGGTCCAAATGAATTAAATTTTAAACCGATGGAAAGCTGAGATATAGCCCTACAACTTCCATGAAGAAAATAAACCCAAATTCTGACCATAACCTATCCAAAAAGTCACCTACAATCAGCACACCAAAATTGCCAGTATCCAGAAAATGCCCAGAATTCTGGGTAACACCAAATCCGGCCAGCCTTAGGAAAATAGGCATAACTTGGGCTACAAAACTCCAAATGGAGTGATTCAAAAAGGGAATTAAAGCTAAGACAATAAGGAACAACTTTGATGAAGGATACTTAGCCAAATTCTTATAGTAACCAGACCAATGGAATAGTAGAAAACAAGAGATCAAAACTGAAAAATTGTAATTTCTCTTAGGAGACTTAGAAATTGAATTGGCAATCAATGCCAACAAAATTGACACCCAAAATGTGGTATGTGGGTACAATTAGAACTAATAAACTTATTAAGTATAGAAAAGTCAACATTTTCACTTGAATAGTGCTATGAATAGTGTCACCATACACAAAAATGTGAAAGACCCAAAATTTATAAACCGTAATAGGTAGGATAAGTCTGCAAAGAAATTATTGGAATTTAAGTATTAGAAATGGATACTGAAGCATTTTAAATTTATGTGTTTCAGTTGGAAAGAGATCTTTGAAGGAGAAACAAAAGTTTGAGTAAATTGAGTTGACAAAAGAGGTTTGTGCACAACTAGTTTTTAATTGAATTTGTTTTGAATATTTTACGTAATTAAATGATTTTATTTTTCCTTATGCACTATGTTTATCAATTATGGAATTTATTTTAATGATTATTGAAATGGGTATAGCAAGCATGAGTTTAGTTTTTTAAAATATTATTTCAACAATTATTGAATATTATTTTAGACTGGATAAATTATGTTTTGAATTGTGACAGGCAATTTGCATGAATAAAATACAAAATTTTGTTTTGGATTGTGATGAGCATAAAAAAATTATGGGATATTGGAATTGATCTTGAATTAATATTGTATTGTGATTTATGCTCACAAAAAAAAAGATAAAGAGATTCATGATATTGTTTTATATCTCACTATAGATGCTTGACTAGGTTATTACCCACCTTTCTCATTTGTTGAGGAGAAAATAGAGTTAGCTTTGTTTTGTTTTGAATACCATTGTATATGCACAGGCTTAGATTCTCCTCTTATTAAAGGTTAGATCTAAGTTTTTCATTGGCCCTTTCGGAAGTTGCATTATTGTGCTGTGTATTGTGCACGATGATTCGACCTCCCCGACCATAGGGAGTTAGAATCCCAATTCGACCTCCCTGACCATAGGGAGTTAGAATTGCCCTAAAGATGGCCCTTTCGGATTAGTCTTGCATAGTTAGTGAGATAAAGAATGGGTTTTGATTGATAAGAAATTGTGATTGTAAATGAGATTGTGCACAAATGATTTTGGTAAAATAATTGTTTATTTTCATAATTACAGGAATTATTTTTATTGTTCAATTGTGATTTGACAAATTGAAATTTTGATTAAGGCTATTTTAACAAGTGACTATTATTATTGGTAATGAAAATTTTGACATTTTGAAATTGGTTAAATTTCGAGATTTCAAAATTTTTGGTATAATTATTATCAATGTATATTGTATTATATTTTAAATTATAGTTGTGCACCACTGAGTTCACCACTCAGCGATAGCTTTATATGCTATCGCAGGTGAGAGTAGAGATAGAGTAGTTGAGTGAGATTCCTGCAACTGCACCTTGAAGACTGCTTGTGACTAGCCTCGGGTATATTATAGATATACCCTTGTATATTAGATTTTGATTATGCATGTAAATATATGTGTGTAAATTATTTGAGCAGTTGTATAGATTTTGTAATAATATTATTTTGGATTTTCTAATGTAAATTTTCGAATGATGAATGTAAATTGATTTTTCTTTAATGGAATATGAATGAAGTTATTTAATATTATTTTTGAAGACAATTGAATTGAGAATTATTTTGAATTATGGAGTTAGGAGAAATGATGTTAATTTGTGTTGTGGTAGTGGTTAATTTTGATAAAATGAACTATTGGAAGTGTTTTTACAGGTGTTTGAAGAACTATTTTTCCCAAATATAGACAGCACTCTGCCGAATTTTTTTCAAAATTTGCGTAAAAATAAAAATGGACAAAAATTTTAGCTAGTCTTTAAACTTTAAGTAAATGTTTTAATACCTGCTATAAAAGCTCACTACTTTTAAAAAGTAAGAAAATTGTTTTAAAATTCCTTGTAGTGTATTTAATGGGTTATCGGTAGACGGAGTCAGTAATTCATTAGGTATACTACGGGATCATGTTACATCTTACTAAGGAGTAGGGTGTGACAGGGACCCACTTTCCCACTACAAGGTGACATGAAATCAGTTGATACATAAAATGTAAATTATCTAAATGGTTTGCTAAACACTGAAGTCATATGAAAATACACTTAGAACCTATGTTTCCATCATATATGAAATAACAATATTATAAATATGTATAGTACATGATATAAAACAATGAGAGTGATAAATACATAAGTTATATGAATACGTACTTGGGACCTATGTTCCCATTATAATGACATGGAAATGGTATAAAGCATAGATAGTTCAAGAAGTGAAATAACAATATGTTATGAACCCTTAATAGTACATAGCATGAAATAATAAAACTAGAAGTGCTTAATAATACTAATTTGCCCAAAGTATATCTAGACTTATGTATATAGTTGGATCGATTGGTATACCAATTAGGCACTATAGATAGTAGTACTGCATACATGAATAATCATTTATTAACAAAATATGTCTGATATGATTGTTCTACAGGTTATATACCTGCCCGTTGGCCATTGAGCCTAATTTCATTTTTGGCTTTATGCTTGCCCGCTAGCTTTGTGCTTGACATGACAGATGTATACATGATAGGCATATGGATGTCTAACTTATATACTCCTGTGTATCCAGTCTTTATAGTCTATCATATGTTACTTGGGTGCAAATATGAGTAATGAGTCTTAAATTTAATTAAGTACCGAAAATATTACAGATATGAGTAATAGGCTGTAAAAATCAATTGATTATATAAAGAGATCCCAGTAAATTAATATGCTCCTATGGAGCAGCTAAAATTATGAAACATTTAAATAATTATATGAAGATACCACTGATATGAAATTAAGAAGACTGAAAATGGAATAAATTATTAGAAAGGATCCAGACAAGTTTAATTACTTCTAAAGTTCAGTAAACATGTAATTGACTCAGAGTTCATGAAATATAAATCTCTATATGAAATAATACATGAAATAATTATCCTTGATTATTCAGTCATTTTTATTTTAAATTATGCACCACTAAGCAATATGCTTAGCGCGATGGATTGTTTCCTCGCATAGGTATTGGAGCAATTGACCAGTAGAGTCCAGATAGAGATTCTGAGCAGATCTGCACTAGTGTGGGAGTCACCTCAATAGAGTATTTTTGGTAGAACCCATGTGTATTTAGATTTTATATTTTTGATTTCTGTACATAAGTCAAAGATATAATTCATTTTGAGACTGTAATATAAATTATAAATTATTGTATATAAATTCTATCAATAAAAGTAAATGTGTTTTACATGAATTGATTATATGACATATGATATGAGATGATGATATGATGTGATACATGGAAACTAATGAGATGGATATGACAAGAGGTAAATTGATATGGATTGAACTTATGATATGAAAATTTTAATAGGTAAATAGTGGAACCCGTCATGCACTAATAAAACAAAGGAGACTCTGTCTGAGTCTTCATAAGAATGAAATGTGATAAAAAAATTTTACACATGGGATAATAAAAATAAATAGACATTAAATTAATAATGTACATGACAAGATAAGATAGGGTGCTCTGGCACCGAATGTGGCATACCTTACTCAGCTACACTGTAGACAGGTGAGGGGTGTTACATTTATTGGTATCGAAGCAAAGGTTTAGGCGATTCTAGACCTAGATAGATAGAAAGAAATAGTTGCATCACATGCATGGGCATTTAAATAGAGTAGAGGTGACACTAATGCAGATCTGTTTTCTCTGGTTATTTTAGGTTAAGTTATGGATCTCAGTCCATAGAAAGTCATAGATTCGAAAAGGATAAGTATAGAAAAAATCTAATCTATTGGGATATACAGTGGTAACTATGCAATGTTCTTGATATTTATGCTGGAAGCTGTAGATTACAGTACCGACTTGGGACTATTGTGCAGAGCTACTGTAACACCCCTATTTGCATAGCCTAGTATATTTCACTATTCCGGTGACCGGTGTCGGTCCGGATAAATAAGGGGATTAGAACCATGTCTAAGACAACTAGATAAGCCCTGAACACAAATAATTAGTAATTTTCAATTAGTTAAGTATAAATAAGAAAAACATAACATAAGAAGTTAAATGAGCCGAGAGTCACAGCGATGGGTGACCTTCTCGGGAAGGACTGCGAGGTCGATTTAAACTCAAATTTCAAACAGTAAAATGTGACGCCGTTGTCCTTAGGACTATTGTGAACACAGTGGAAAAGAAAAAATCGTAAAAAAGAATTGTTAAGCCGGTTAAATAATTAGGTTAGGGATCCGGAAGAAATATTGAATTATTTACAAACCGGGTCAAACCGGCGAGGGGCAATTTGGTCAATTGACCCCTAGAGCTGACTCCTGACCTAACTGTCAAATAAAATCAGAGAAAATAAAATTTTGGGATCAAGAATTAAATTAAAGAACTAAAGAAAAATAAATGAAAAAGAAAAAAAAGAAAAAAAAAGTTGAAAAAGTGAAAAAGTTATTATATCATGCATGATGCAATAAACTTAATAACTAAAAATTTGAAATTATTGGATAATTGTGAATTAAATTAGATTAAAAACACATAAAAGAAAAAAATATATATTGTTGTCTTCATCCCTAACCCCAAGCCGGCTCTCTCTCTCTCTCTCTCTCTCTCTCTCTCTCTCTCAAAGTCCCCTCACTAGTCCTCCATGAAAGCTCATTTTTTAGCTTGAAAAAAACCACAAATTCAGCCATAGGAGTGTAACCTCCTTAGTTAAACCTTGTTAACCTCACTTGAGAAGAAGATTGATTAAGAAAAAAAAGAAGAAAAGAAGAGGAAAATTGAAGATTGAACATCAAAGTGAGGTTAGTTCATTTAATTGAAATTTTAGTTTAATACATGTGTTCTTAGTTTAAGCAACCTAGAAATTAACTTACAATCAAAACAAACAATTGTTGGGGGACCAAAGGGAAATTCAGCCAGCCTATGTGGGGGTATGATTTGCATGAGTTTGATTGAATTAAAGGTGAATATGAGCTTGAATGAGTTGAGTGATTATGTTTATATGCTTTGATTTAGTAAAATGTAACAATTTGTGAGTTAGGGTTTTGGACCTAGGGTTTAGGAGATAAAATTTTGAGAATTGATCAAATGGTGTGTTTGACCTTATTTGAGCTGAAAAATAGTCATGTATGACCAATTGTGGTGTGTTGGAAGTGTTAGAACCAAATGGAAATTCGGATTGGTTATGGACATTCTACAGGCAGCATGACCAAGGTCCCTTTCAGGGATCAAAACTGAAAATTTACCAACCCAATTGGTGTAAGACCAATTGGGAAGGAAATTAGACACAAAATGGCACATTTTTCATTTAGGAATCATGCCTAGCAAGTGACCATAACATAGTGAACAAATTGGCCAAACCCGGAATTGGGCACACTACCCTGTACAAAAATGACCAAATAAACAGTGTTTGTTCATTTGGCCATAACTTGGGTTAGGCAGGTCCAAATGACCTGAAATTTTTCCAGTAGAAAGTCGAGACATAGCTCTACAACTTTCATGAGGAAAACAAGTCCAATGTATGCCCTTAACCAAGCCATTTAGCCACCCAAATTTAGTGACCTAAAACTGCCAGAACCAAGTTGGTACCTAGAAAATTTGGGTTAGACCAATCCGGCCAGCCATGTTCAAATGGCTATAACTTAAGCTAAAAAAATCTCCAAATGGAGTGATTCAAAAAGGGAAATAAATTTAAGACAATAAGGAACAATTTCTATGAAGAAAACTTAGCCAAATTCTAACAGCAACATGACCAATGGAAGAGTGCAATACAGGACACCAAAACTGAAAATTTGCAATTTTGCCTAAAAGACTTAAAATTTGAGAAAACAACCAAAACCAAAAAATTAGGTAACCAAAATGTGGTATGTGAGTGAAATTGGAATTTCCATACCTACTAAGCATTAGAAAGTTAACAAATTGACTTGAATAGTATCGTGAATAGTAACCCCAAAATACAAATTTTAAAGAACGTCAAGTTTAGCATATTAAAGCTAGGTATAAGTAGATTTGAATTTATTTTTGGAGTTATGATAAATGATGATACTGAAACACTGTGAAACTGTGTGTTTCAGTGGAAAAGAATACCGAATAAGAACCCGAGGCATCGAGTCAAGGCCAAGAGGCGACTCGTACAAGGTTTGTGCACAACATAGAATTTCTGTAGATTTTCTTCTGCAAATTATTTTTGAATGAATTGAGATATTAAATTATGACACAATTGGATTAAAATGTTTATTATGCTTTTGATTTAAATCGTTGAAAGATTAATTGTTTGTGTTTGAAATGGCAATAAATGTTTAGTAAATTATTAAGATAGTTTTGAAACCAGTGTCATGACCATATATTTGAATACCTCACTAGCATGACTAGTGGGGGAAATCAGTTTCTAATTTTGATTCCTTCTCTGGCTGAAGTGTTGAGGTGTGTGCCAGTAGAAGAAGAAAAAGGATGGGTTCCCATATATTTGAGCTAGCTAACCTTGTGATGTGACTTCTCATAAGCCTATGGCTATTGAGATGATTATTGTTTCGAATGGCATGATATAACTGTGTGTTTTTATGAAATTTGTTTTGAGACTTTCGAAATGAAATTATTTGGATTAAAATTTTATAAGTCATGTTTTGAATTTATATCTCATGTTCAGTTTAATTTTTGAATAAATATGATTTAAATTCTGCATAAATATTATTTTAGTATACTGTGCACCACTGAGTCATAGTACTCAGCGATGGCTGTTATTGCTGTCGCAAATATAGAGACTAGAGCAGCAGCAGAGTGAGCTGCTAAGGATTGTGGAGCCACCTTCCCTGAAGTTTTATTGGGTATATTTTATACCCTGATTGTAAAAATTATGTTGATATATGTAAATGTAAGTAAATGTAGAAAATGGTCATGAGCAGTTGTATAAAGTTTGTAATAATATTAGTTTGGATTTTTTTTCTAATGTAAATTTTGGATGAATGTAATTTGTTTTAATTTTAATGAAGTATGAATGAAAGTATTTTGTTTTGATTTGAATAAAATTACTTAGTATTATTTTGGATTTTATTTGAATTGGAAATTACTGATTTGAATTTTTGGAATTTGAAAAATGTTGTTGAAATTGGTTATGATGGAGGTTGATTTGATGAAATTGATGAGATCAATCATTGGAAGTGCTTTTCACAGGTATTTGAAGAACTGTTTTATCAAAATACAGATGACACTCTGCCAAAATTTTTCTAAAATTTGTGAAAAAATAAAAAGGCACAAAAATTTTAACTAGTTTATAAACTTTAATTAAATGTTTTAATACCTATTAGAAAATGCTCACCACTTCAAAAAGTAAGAAAATTGTTTTAAAATCCCTTATAGGGTACTTAATGAGTTATCAGTAGGTGAAGTTCAGTAGTTCATTAGGTATTCTACGGGATCATGTTATGCCTTGTAGAGGGGTAAGGTGTGACAACTACGTATTTCTAATAGTAAATCGAGATAAGGATAAGATTGTAAAGCTAGGACTAGTAAGACAGACTAAAGAAAAAGTGAAGTAATATAACACGAAAAAGCAGAAAGAAAAGGAGATAGCAGTTCCTCGATTATTTACACTGGGTAAATTTCGAGGACGAAATTTTATTTAGAGGGGAAGAATTATAACACCCTCACTGTAAGTAGTCCGTATGTTCTACTGTTCTGATGACTAATGTCTGTTCGGACAGTCAGAATGTGTCACACCCTACCCCTCTGTAAGGCATAACATGATCCCGTAGTATACCTAATGAATTACCAACTCCGTCTACTAATAACCCATTAAATACAATACAAGGGATTTTAAAAACTTTTCTTACTTCTTTTACAGTGGTGAGCACTATTTACAGGTATTAAAAACTTTTGTGAACTGAAGTGATAGAACCAATACATTTGAATTATTTTGAATTTCTGTAAAATTTTGGCAGAGTGCCATCTATATTTTGGATAAAACAGTTCTTCAGAAAACCTGTAAAAAGCACTTCAATAGATTTTCAAATCTCAACTCCAACATTTTTCTCAACACAACACATTACTCAACTCAAATCCACAGTGATTTTTCAAAGACTGAGATAGAGAATATATAATACAATTTTTACAAGCCAAAATATCTCATAATTTACTTTACAACTCCAATGTACAATTTTAATTTACAACTGCTCAAAACCAAAAACAATATGTACATACAGTGAACATACATTACATTACAAAATACAAAATACTGGTATACTTATTATACCCGGTAGTCTCTCGCTGGAGGTACTAGCAGCCTAATCTGCTGCCGTGTCTATCTGTCTACCTACGACAGCAATAAAAAGCTATCGCTGAGACAATGTCTCAGTGGTGCACAACATTAACCAAATCAATTTAAATCACAATTCATAAGTCATGTAAATAGTGGATACTTAAAACCATAGTTAATTTCAAGACAATAATTGTCAAATAGAATTTAAACTCCATTTCTCAATATCACAATAATTTCAATAAGCCAGATCATGGTTGAATTCAAAAGACAGTATATGTCAATAAGAGTTTAAATTCATTTCACAATCTCACAATACATATCAATAAATCACACACAGCTTAATCATGTTTCAAAGTTCAATTCGTCCCAAAAGCCAATGGCTAATGAGGTATTCAATTCGTCCCAAAAGTCGATGACTAATGAGGAATAACATAGCTAGCTAGCAAAAATATGAGTACTCATCCAATTCGTCCTCAACAGGCACACACCTCAACACTTCAGCCAGAGAGGGAATTCAATTCGTCCCACTAAACAAGCTAGCGAGGAATACAATCAATATACATGATAGTTGTGGTTTCAAACCATTTCCAATGCTTTTCAATCAATAAGTATCCATCAATATCATTCAAACAATTTCTCACAATTTCAAACCATTTACAATGCTTTTCAATCAATAAATATCCATTCAAACACATTTCCACAATTTAAAACAATAATGTACAAATATTCATAATTCATTTCAATTGAAAAATTCAAAAGAAATAGTTGTTGTGCACAAACCTCTGATAACTGTCTCCTGTCCGACTCGTGATTTCCTTCCTTTTCACGAGTCTCGTAATCGAGAAACACAATTTGAAGTGTTTCAGTGCTAAATTAAACTGTCTCTAACGATAATGTTCGATAAATAATTCACTAAAGGCTATTATTTGCTCAATTACCTAATATACCGACCCTCGATGCGTTTTAGGTAAATCAGGTTTTAGTTTCCTTAATATGTCACATTCGATAATGTTTTAGGATTGGTACGTGTTACCAAACTCAATTCTATGTATATTGCATTTTCTTGCATTTCATTGCAAATTGCTGGATTTCAGGATACTAGTTTGACCTAACCGGACGACCTATTTCCCTCTGTTTTCGAGTTTCGGTCAAAACTACAAACTTGTAGATCTATATCTTATGGAATGCGGGGCAAAATTTTAGGTCAATCCAAGTTAAGTAGACCAAGTTATGGTCATTATACTATTGCTGGTCAAATGGCATCAAATTAGGTCAATTTTAGGTCAATTTGGTCAACTCTGGTTCGGCCAGTTTTTGGACCCGAACTTGTGCAAGCTTTTTGACTTGCTTATGGTCATTTCTGGGCTTTGGTGTCTTCATAAGACTTGTAGGTATGGGTCTTAACTATGCATGGTTAAAATTGCAGGTCAATTGGACCTGTTTTGAGTGAGTTATGGCCTAAACACTAACTGCTGCCCAAATGGTCAGTTTTTAGGTCTCAATTGCATCTAATCCGAATTGGTCATTTTTTTTATGTCACCTTGCAAGCAGAATTTTGGTATGCTTTCTCAATGAAAGTTGGCACATTTTGTGCCTAGTTCCACCTCCAATTGGTCTCATACCAATTGAGGTTACACATCTAAAGTTATTGACTAAAATGCATACTGCCCTTAACTACCATGCTTAAACACACATCAATTACACATGTACCTTACTATATGTTCACTTCCCTTACCATTTCTGTTTTGGTTCATTACCAAAACCATATCCCACTTTACATTAACATCACTTTGGGCAGATTACAAACATCCTTAATACACCAATTAAAGCTCACATTTAAAAAGTCTAATTACAATCACATACACACCTAAACATCACTAATTCTTACATACACTTTACACAATCAATCTTTGCACATATCCATAAATTCTCAAGGTCAATATTCTGCCAACACCTACATGAACACACACATTTATCCAAGTGTCCCAAGGCTGCCGAAAATGTTTCTCCATACCAAAGTGTCCTACAAATCATTAATTTCCATCCAAGTGCAAAAATCACCATATACATATGAAGTAATTTACTAGGATATTAAATCACCATAACCAACATCATTTCTCATGAAATATATGCACAATTATTTCATCAATTACATGACCCCATGGCTGTCCAAAATGAACATCTCAATAACTCTTCAAACTTAAAAATTTTCTTCACAAATTCAACACCCATAACATGTACACAAAGTTTAACAAAGCTATCTTCAAAAATGCTAACTTACCTTGTAGTTGGAACTTGTTAAACCTTGATTAAACTTCTTAAATTTGGTATCAAACTCTTCCTTGTGATGTGTAGACAATTTTTCATGAAGCTATCTAAGTGTTTAGAGGTGAAATGAGGGAGTGGATGAAGGTTGCATGAACACGCCCATGGAGGTTTTCTCCTTTCCTTCAATTCGGCAAGTTTGAATGCAAATGAGGAAGATGAATTGCAGATGATAAAATGAGTGTAAACCTGCCCCATTATCTTTAATTTATTCCTTTAGTGGTCCACTTACTTAGGTTAAATCATATTTTATGTTTAACTTTCACTTATTCCACATTAAACCCATAATTGTTGCTATTTACTTTAGGTACCACCAAATTAATTTTTTATTTTATTTTCTAAGTGTAATATTATTTATTTTTAGTAGACATTTAGGTCAAAAGACAATTCGGGATGTCAAATGACCATAATGCCCCTGTTCGGTTATGCTCCCGATTTTTCTGAATAACCGGTTTTGTCTGTTTTTCGGTTTCTCACTTTTCTTTGTACTAATTATTTAATTTTTCTTTGACCTTTCCAATGATATTTATTCTTCAATAAGGGTCTATTTAAGTCCTAAAAATGTTTTCCAGGGTTCCCCGCAGTCCAGGGCTAGTCAACGGTGCACGCCGTGACTTCCCGGTGCAATCACCCATCGCTATGGTTATCGGCTTGTTTAACTTGGTTACATTTTATTGCTATTATTTTTCCTTTATTTTTCTTGTATTTTATCTTTTTGTATTTCATTATTTTATGTCTCCTTATTCATATTTAAGTATAGTTCTAGGCATCCTAGCTGTCCGGACAACACTGGTCACCAGAGCAGTAGAACGCACAACCGAACTTTGGGCTGTTACAACTCTCCCCCCCTTAAATAAATTTCGTCTCGAAATTTTACCTGGCATTAGTCTCTAAACAGCTGTGGGTGCTGTCTCCTCATATCCTCTTCACGTTCCCAAGTAGCTTCCTGGCCTGAATGATGGTTTCACAAAGACTTTAACTGTGTGTATCTGTTTATTCCTCAGCTGCTTCACCTCATAAGCCAGAATTTCTATGGGTTCTTCCTCATATGAGAGGTCTGGATTTACTTCAATCTCTTCAACTGATAGTACATGAGATGGGTCGGATCTGTACCTCCTTAACATGGACACATGGAAGACACTGTGTATCCTTGCTAGCTTTGGAGGTAATGCCAACCGATATGCCAAAGGACCCACTCTTTCTAGAACTTCATATGGTCCGATGAAACGAGGACTCAGTTTCCCCTTTCTGCCAAATCTCATAATCCTCTTCCAAGGAGAAACTTTGAGGAATACCTTATCACCCACTGCGTACTCAATATCTCTTCTTTTCATATCAACATAGGACTTCTCGATACCGATGCAGCTTTGAGTCTATCTCTAATCAATCTGATCTTTTCCTCTATCTGCTGAACAATTTCTGGCCCAATCATCTTCCTTTCACCTACCTCATCCCAACATAAAGGAGTTCTGCACTTCCTGCCATACAATGCTTCATATGGAGGCATCCCAATGCTTGATTGGTAGCTGTTGTTATAAGCAAACTCAATCAAAGGCAAGTGTGTATCCCAACTACCTTCAAATTCAATCACACAAGCCCGTAGCATATCCTCCAATATCTGAATAACCCTTTCAGACTGGCCATCTGTCTGTGGGTGGAATGTTTGGTCTTTGAAGTTCAATCTAGTTCCTAGGGCTCTCTAAAGACTACCCCAGAATCTAGAAGTGAACCTAGGATCTCTGTCAGACACAATTGATACTGGCACTCCATGTAGTTTTACAATCTCATATATGTATAATCTGGCCAATCTTTCCAGGCTATAATCCATCTGAGCTGGCAAAAAGTGAGCAGACTTGGTCAATCTGTCAACTATAACCCATACTACATCATGACTACTCTGTGTCCTTAGAAGTCCTGTAACAAAATCCATAGTTATTCGTTCCCATTTCCACTGCATCGACAAAGGATGTAACAAACCACTGAACTTGATGTTACGCCTTTACTTGTCGACAAGTTAGGCATTTGGAAACAAATTCAGCTATATCTCTTTTCATACCCATCCACCAGTAATGCTCTTTCAGCCCTCTGTACATTTTAGTTCCACCAGGGTGCATAGCAAATGGAGACTCATGTGCTTCCTTCATAATGATTTGTCTCAATTCCACATCACTAGAAACGCACATTCTTCCCTGATGTAGAAATAAACCATCCTCTCTCACAGAGAATTCAGGTTTCTTGCCCAGCTAGACTTCTTTCAGTAGCTTCTGATACTTTTCATCACTCGAGCACCCATTCGACCGATCAATCAACACCGGCTGTACATGCCAAGCAACTACCGTCGTCCCTCATCATCAATCTCTAAACCGCATGTCAGGCTTTCAATTCATATACCATGGACACGGGAGAAACTCTGAGATTTGCCATAGTCTTGCGACTTAAGGCATCAGCCACTACATTTGCTTTCCCTGGCTGATAGTCTATTAAGCAATCATAATCTTTGATGAGTTCTAACCATCTCCTCTGCCTCAAATTCAATTCCTTCTGGGTGCCTAAGTACTTCAAGCTCTTGTGATCTGTGTAAATGTAGCATTTCTCTCCATACAAATAGTGTCTCCAGATCTTCAGAGCAAAAACAATAGCTGCTAACTCCAGATCATGTGTTGGGTAATTCCTCTCATGCGGTTTCAGCTGGCGTGATGCATAAGCAATGACATTCCGATCTTGCATCAGTACACAGCCTAACCCATTGTGAGAAGCATCACTATAAACTGTGTATTCTTTACCCGGAGTAGGTAAAGTGAGAACTGGAGCTTCAGTCAAACACCTCTTCAACTCATCAAAACTTTGTTGACATTTATCAGTCCACTGAAATTTTACATCTTTCCGAAGCAGCTTGGTCAGTGGAGAAGATAACATAGAAAATCCCTTCACAAACCGACGGTAATATCCAGCTAAACCCAGAAAACTGCAAATTTTTGTGATGTTCCTGGGCGGCTTCCAATTAAGGATAGCTTCTACCTTGCTGGAATCTACCTTGATCCCCTCAGCTGACACAACATGTCCCAAAAAGGAGATTTCTTTCAGCCAAAATTCACATTTCGACAATTTGGCGTATAGTTGTTTCTCCCTTAAGGTCTGCAGATAACTGCAGATGTGCATCATGCTCTTCTGCATTCCTTGAATATATCAAAATGTCATCAATAAACACCACCACAAATTGATCAAGGTATGGTCCAAGATAGTGTTCATCGATCCATAAAAGCAAATTGGAGCATTTGTTAACCCGAATGGCATTACTAGGAACTCATAGTGGCCATACCGAGTTACAAAGCGCTTTTGGAATACTCTGCTCTTGCACCTTCAACTGATAATAACCAGATCGCAACTCAATTTTGGAGAATACAGCTGCACCTTTCAATTGATCAAACAGATCATCAATGCGAGGCAATGGATATCTTCTTTTATTGTCACCTTATTCAACCGCCAGAGTCAATGCACAAGCGAGAGTACCATCCTTCTTCTTAACAAACAACACCGGTGCTCCCCAAGGTGACACACTAGGTGGATGAAGCCCTTTTCAAGTAGTTCTTGCAATTGTATCTTCAACTCCTTCAACTCACTGGTGCCATTACGTATGGCGTTATGGAGATTGGATCCACACGTGCATAACATTAATTTCAAATCGCACTTCTCTTCCGAGGTAATCCCGCAATTCATCAGAAACACATCCGAAAGTCATATAATCGTAGGGATGTCCTTCAATGCTGGGCTCCCACTTGGGTGTCTACCACATGTGCCAAGTAGGCTTCACACCCTTTCTCGATCATTTTTACGCTAGTGCAAAATTAAATGATGTTTGATGGCAATAATCGCCTCTCCTCAGATACCACATCACTATACTGAGGTAGGCCAAAAGTGACTGTCTTCAGCCTACAGTCAATCATGCCTAGCTAACCAATCCATGCCCAAGATGATATCATAATCTTTGAAGGGCATTTCAATGAGATCGGACAGAAAAGTGTGTCCTTGGATCACCAAAGGACAATCTCTATACATTCTATTAACCTTGACTTCCTGTCCTAGTGGACTCGTTATTAGCACCTCAAAGTCCATTTTTGTACATGGAACAGTAATGCAATCAATGATGCTAGCACTCACATAAGAATGGGTAGAGCCCGGATCAAATAACACAAACACATTTTGGTTAAAAGTTGAGAAGGTACCAGCATCGATGTCTCATCGCATCTCAGTGACATTCGACGAGCACTATCTTGCTCTGAATGTTTTATTGTGCCTTGGCTGCCTACTGGGCTACCTCTACCCCTGCCTCTACCTTTGCTGGGTGGTTGTGAACTTCGTGATGTGGCTCGAATCGAACCTTCTGCAGTAGTAGGAGGTGGTCCAACTCTACGACTACTGGTGCAGTCCTTGGCAAAGTGTCCGGTGCCTCCATAGTTATAACAGGCTCTAATAGCCTTGTAGCAGATCCCACCATGATTTCTTCCACATGTCTCACATTGGCAGGGAGGATAGGAACCTCTGGTACTCTGCTGACCAGATAGGGGAGGCTTCTGTCCTGAATATTTTCCCCTACCCGATTTCTTGCCACCTCTGCCATGTCCCCCATAGTTCTTCCTCTTCCCAGTATGACCACTGGAACTCGTTTCTCGATTTTCCTCTTTCTCTGTCTTCTCCGATTTCTTTCTCTCAGAGCGCCTCAAGCTCAATTCTTTCCAACTCTAAGGCTTGAGAAATAAGTTCGAGAAGTTAGTGTGTTTGAAGCCGACATTTGTACTGACATCTGGGCTTCAAGCCGCTTTCAAACCTCTTGCATCTCTCCCTGCTGGTAGAGAGTACACTCACTGCATAATGGCTAAGGCGGGAAAATTCCCTTTCATACTCAGCCACTGATCTGCTCCCCTGTTTTAGGCTTAGGAACTCTTGCAGCTTCTGGTCTACATAAGCATCGTGACATATTTGTCTCAATTCCCGAGAAAGTCGTTCTGTGTCAAGATCGCAGTTCTACCAGATCGTGGGGAATGGTTTTCCACCACCATAAGCATCCCCTGTAGTAAGGACACCGAGTATTCAAATCTAAGCTCTTCAGACAATGTAGCTTCTTGAACACCCTATCCATCCTTTCTAACCATTGTTCAGCTTCTAGAGGATCTACTGTCCCCTTAAACTCTGTAGCCCCATATTTCATCAATTTATCATACTGCCTAGTAGGAGACTGTGGTTGTGCCACTAGTGTCTGTATTGGGACTTGAGTAGGTACATTGCCAGCCATTTGTTGGAACATTGCAGCCATCTCACGAGCGAATCGAGCAGAAATCTGCAGATCGCAGGCCGGTGTCACTGAACCACTAACATTTTGTAGGCCTGGGGCATCCCCTTGCACCTCAGTCTCAATAGATTGATCGACTGAACGATCACCCTCTTCCATATTCAATGCGAGGATTTTAGATCTCCTGAACAAATAACACAAAGAGATTTCCTCCCATTAGTGCATATTTATAATGTAATGTACTGCATGTATCAAACAATGATGTTGAGCAGTTGTACTATGAAGAAAAAAATATTCAAATAACAGGTGAAAACAGAATTTAAAAACTTTGCTCTGATACCACTAAAACATGTCACACCCTACCCCCTCTGTAAGGCATAACATGATCTCGTAGTATACCTAATGAATTACCAACTCCGTCTACTGATAACCCATTAAATACACTATAAGGGATTTTAAAAACTTTTCTTACTTCTTTTACAGTGGTGAGCACTATTTACAGGTATTAAAAACTTTTGTGAACTGAAGTGATAGAACCAATACATTTGAATTATTTGGAATTTCTGTAAAATTTTTGGCAGAGTGCCATCTATATTTTGGATAAAACAGTTCTTCAGAAAACCTGTAAGAAGCACTTCAATAGATTTCCAAATCTCAACTCCAACATTTTTCTCAACACAACACATTACTCAACTCAAATCCACAGTGATTTTTCAAAGACTGAGATAGAGAAAATATAATACAATTTTTACAAGCCAAAATATCTCATAATTTACTTTACAACTCCAATTACAATTTTAATTTACAACTGCTCAAAACCAAAAACAATATGTACATACAGTGAACATACATTACATTACAAAATACAAAATACTGGTATACTTATTATACCCGGTAGTCTCTCGCTGGAGGTACTAGCGACTTAATCACGCTCTGCCTATTCTGTCTACTGCGACAAAGAATAAAGCTATCATTTGAGACAATGTCTCAGTGGTGCACAACATTAACCAAAACAATTTAAATCACAATTCATAAGTCATGTAAATAGTGGATACTTAAAACCATAGTTAATTTCAAGACAATAATTATCAAACAAAATTTAAACTCCATTTCTCAATATCACAATAATTTCAATAAGCCAGATCATGGTTGAATTCAAAAGACAGTATATGTCAATAAGAGTTTAAATTCATTTCACAATCTCACAATACATATCAATAAATCACACACAGCTTAATCATGTTTCAAAGTTCAATTCGTCCCAAAAGCCGATGGCTAATAAGGTATTCAATTCGTCCCAAAAGTCGATGACTAATGAGGAATAACATAGCTAGCTAGCAAAAATATGAGTACTCATCCAATTCGTCCTCAACAGGCACACACCTCAACACTTCAGCCAAAGAGGGAATTCAATTCGTCCCACTAGACAAGCTAGCGAGGAATACAATCAATATACATGATAGCTGTGGTTTCAAACCATTTCCAATGCTTTTCAATCAATAAGTATCCATCAATATCATTCAAACAATTTCTCACAATTTCAAACCATTTACAATGCTTTTCAATCAATAAATATCCATTCAAACACATTTCCACAATTTAAAACAATAATGTACAAATAGTCATAATTCATTTCAATTGAAAAATTCAAAAGAAATAGTTGTTGTGCACAAACCTCGATAATCGTCTCCTGTCCGACTCAGTATTTCCTTCCCTTTTCCTGAGTCTCTGGTAACTGAGAAACACAATTTGAAGTGTTTCAATACTAAATTAAACTGTCTCTAACGATAATGTTCGATAAATAATTCACTAAAGGCTATTATTTGCTCAATTACCTAATATACCGACCCTCGATGCATTTTAGGTAAATTAGGTTTTAGTGTCCTTAATATGTCACATTCGATAATGTTTTAGGATTGGTACGTGTTACCAAACTCAATTCTATGTATATTGCGTTTTCTTGCATTTCATTGCAAATTGCTGGATTTCGGGATACTAGTTTGACCTAACCGGACGACCTATTTCCCTCGATTTTCGGGTTTCAGTCAAAACTACAAACTTGTAGATCTATGTCTTATGGAACGCGGGGCAAAATTTAAGGTCAATCCGAGTTAAGTAGACCAAGTTATGGTCATTATACTATTGCTGGTCAAATGGCATCAAATTAGGTCAATTTTAGGTCAATTTGGTCAACTCTGGTTCGGCAAGTTTTTGGACCCGAACTTGTGCAAGCTTTTTGACTTGCTTATGGTCATTTCTGGGCTTTGGTGTCTCATAAGACTTGTAGGTATGGGTCTTAGCTATTCATGGTTAAAATTTCAGGTCAATTGGACCTGTTTTGAGTGAGTTATGGCCTAAACACTAACTGCTGCCCAAATGGTCAGTTTTTAGGTCTCAATTGCATCTAATTTGAATTGGTCATTTTTTTATGTCACCTTGCAAGCAGAATTTTGGTATGCTTTCTCAATGAAAGTTGGCACATTTTGTGCCTAGTTCCACCTCCAATTGGTCTCATACCAATTGAGGTTACACATCTAAAGTTATTGACTAAAATGCATACTGCCCTTAACTACCATGCTTAAACACACATCAATTACACATGTACCTTACTATATGTTCACTTCCCTTACCATTTCTGTTTTGGTTCATTACCAAAACCATATCCCACTTTACATTAACATCACTTTGGGCATATTACAAACATCCTTAATACACCAATTAAAGCTCACATTTAAAAAGTCTAATTACAATCACATACACACCTAAACATCACTAATTCTTACATACACTTTACACAATCAATCTTTACACATATCCATAAATTCTCAAGGTCAATATTCTGCCAACACCTACATGAACACACACATTTATCCAAGTGTCCCAAGGCTGCCGAAAATGTTTCTCCATACCAAAGTGTCCTACAAATCATTAATTTCCATCCAAGTGCAAAAATCACCATATACATATGAAGCAATTTACTAGGATATTAAATCACCATAACCAACATCATTTCTCATGAAATATATGCACAATTATTTCATCAATTACATGACCCCATGGATGTCCAAAATGAACATCTCAATAACTCTTCAAACTTAAAAATTTTCTTCACAAATTCAACACCCATAACATGCACACAAAGTTTAACAAAGCTATCTTCAAAAATGCTAACTTACCTTATAGTTGGAACTTGTTAAACCTTGATTAAACTTCTTAAATTTGGTATCAAACTCTTCCTTGTGATGTGTAGACAATTTTTCATGAAGCTATCTAAGTGTTTAGAGGTGAAATGAGGGAGTGGATGAAGGTTGCATGAACACGCCCATGGAGGTTTTCTCCTTTCCTTCAATTCGGCAAGTTTGAATGCAAATGAGGAAGATGAATTGCAGATGATAAAATGAGTGTACACCTGCCCCATTATCTTTAATTTATTCCTTTAGTGGTCCACTTACTTAGGTTAAATCATATTTTATGTTTAACTTTCACTTATTCCACATTAAACTCATAATTGTTGCTATTTACTTTAGGTACCACCAAATTAATTTTTCATTTTATTTTCTAGGTGTAATATTATTTATTTTTAGTAGACATTTAGGTCAAAAGACAATTCGGGATGTTAAATGACCATAATGCCCCTGTTCGGATTGCGTTCCCGATTTTTCGGTAACACCGGGTTTTGTCTGTTTTTCGGTTTCTCACTTTTCTTTGTACTAATTATTTAATTTTTCTTTGACCTTTCTAATGATATTTATTCTTCAATAAGGGTCTATTTAAGTCCTAAAAATGTTTTCCAGGGTTCCCCGCAATCCAAGGCTAGTCAACGGTGCACGCCGTGACTTCCCGGTGCGGTCACCCATCGCTATGGTTCTCGGCTTATTTAACTTGGTTACATTTTATTGCTATTATTTTTCCTTTATTTTTCTTGTATTTTATCTTTTTGTATTTCATTATTTTATGTCTCCTTATTCATATTTAAGTATAGTTCTAGGCATCCTAGCTGTCCGGATAACACTGGTCACCGGAGCAGTAGAACGCACTACCGAACTTTGGAGTGTTACAGAATGTCTGGAACTTCACTTAAATGATAGTGAGGAGATATAAAATGATGGAATACATGATAAGAAAATACATAAAAAAATTAAGGAAAAATAAAAGCATGAAATTCAATTAGGTTAAATGAGCTAGAACCGCAGCGATGGGTGACTGTACCGGGAAGTCGCTGCGTAAACAGTTGACGATCCCAGATCTGCGAGGAACCCTAAGAAATAATTTTTGGGATGTAATTAAAGATTTACTAAGGTACAAATGACATTAAAGATATCAAAGAAAATTTAGTTAATCGGTACAGATGAAAATAAAAATTAAAGAAACCGTCGGATCAGAGATTTAATCGATATTACCGAAGAAGTTCGCCTATAACCCGAAGAGAGGCATTTGGTCATTTGGCACCTAGAGTTGACTTTTGACCTAAATGTCCATAAAAAATGAGTGGTATTAAATTTTGAAAATCCCATAAAAATATGAAATTATATGTAATATAATTAAAGAAAAATTAGGGGGATTATTTGAAATATTAAAAGTTTAATTATTATAATTAATATATAAATACTTAGTGGGGTATATAAATGCATTATAAGACAAGGATTTATCCACTCACTTCCATCTATTTCCTCATTTTGTCCCATGGCCGAAATCCTTGTTCTTTCTTCCTCCATGAATGTTCTTCCATGCAAGCTTCAACTCTCCCTTTTCATGCCATGATTCTTACAAATCCCTTCATTAAAGTTCATCCTCACATCTTGGGAAGACTATAGACAGTAAGAAAAAGAAGATTTAGTAAAGTTTTCATAAGGTTGAGAAATTCTTAGAACAAGGTTAGTGCTTAATCTTCCCACCTTTCTTCTTTAATCCTTGATTTGATGTTGAATTGAGTTAGTATGATGAGCAATTCGAAGAAATTGATGAGTAATTGTGAGTCCTTTAATTCGACAGCCATGGGAACCATGAGAGTTTGGTTAATTCTTACATGTAAATAATGTTCAGTAATGTTGATTAGGGTAATTATATGTATTAGAATTAAATTACATGTGTATATTTAAGGTTGACAATGTGAATTACGGTTTAATGATAATTATGGAGACTTTGTATAATTGTTGAAATTGGCAAATTGAGATTGTTTGATGAGACTTGTGTAATTGCTTCATTTTTGCAGCCTTGAGAAGCATGGGAGTGTTATTAATTCATACATGTAAATGGAGATTAGTGATGTTGATGGATAAGTAATTGAAGTTATATGTACTAGAAAATTTATTGAATGTGTATATTGACCTTGACCATAACCTAATCACATTGCTAACCAAAATTAGCTTAACAAAACTGCCAGAACCAAAATTGACCAGAAAATCCTGAACATTGACCAATCTGACCAGTTATGGTAAAAATGCCATAACTTGGGCTACAAAACTCTAAATGGAGTGATTTAAAAAGGAATTAAAGTTAAGACATTAAGGATTAACTTTGATGAAGAAAGGTTGGTCAAATTTTCACTGTAGATTGGCCTAAGGTCGGTCAAATTTTCACTGTAGATCCACCCCACCTTCCTTTTTCTCTTCCTCCATTTTTGTTCAATCAAAGCTCCAAAACACTTGACTTCTCTCGTACTCTCCATAGGAAATCACTAGAAAACTTGATCTTTGACCTTGATTAGAAGATAGGAAGTAAAAGAAATTAAGAAAAACGGAAGATTTGGAAGATTGGGAATTTGCCAAATTAGGTAAGTCGCTTTCAAGCCTTCCTTCTTGTATAATCCTTAAATTTAAGTTTAATTATGGGGTATTGACATGAGACATGGATGAAATCTTGCATGAGATGGGGAGAATGATTTTCGGCTAGGTTGGGAAGGATAGGGATTTTGGTGTTTTTAATTCAATTAAACATAAATTCGAGCTTAGGCGAAGTTATGTATGGGATTTATATGTTTGAAATTGCTTGGAATTGAGAGTGGAGCAATTAGGGTTTTGAGAAATTAGGGTTTTGTGGAATGAAGTTCAATTAATGTTCTTGATGTTGTATGATGACCAATTGATGTGGATTGAATGAGAATTGATGTTGGTTTGGTGAAGGAATTAATAGAAGTGACATTGAACCTTAGGTTTTGAATCTGGACAGTTTGAGTCTAGTAGGTTTAAATGCCCATAAGTTGAGCTACACAACTCCAATTGGTATGAAACCAAACTGGAAATGAAACTTAAGACATAATGCTAACGCTTTCATGAAGAATAATTGCCCAGAAAATGACCATAGGATACCTCAATTAGGGCTTGAATCCTGAATTACAATTCTAGACTTGAAAAAATTGACCAAATGAATAGTACCTAATGAATTAAGCATAACTCACTCTACAAAACTCCAAATTGGGTAATTCTTGAACCTGTGTAATCTTGAGACACAGAGGAACAATTCATATGAAGATTATGAAGCCAAATTATGATGCTAACTTAACCAAATTACTTGAACAAAGTAAGTCCAGGAATCTACCCTGATTCTAGACTAAACCTAGAAAATTTGAATAATTGGTCATCCGACCAGTTTTGGAAAAATTTCCATAACTCAAGCTATACAACAGAAAATTTAATGATTCCAAAGCCAAAATACTCATAAAACATAGAACTACAAATTTCATGTTTTGACCTAGACCCAGTTCTTAAGGCAAATTAGAGGAAATGTTAGGGAAACTTAGAAATTCAAAATCTAGAATTACTGTACTTCAGCTATTTTTCCCTTTGACCTCCGGGTAGTAATCAGGGCATAACTTCCTTTACATAACTCCAATTTTGGTGATTCAAAATGATTTGAAAACTTAAAACAAAGGCCTAAGATATTGTTTTAGGGACTAGTGGAAATTTTCAGCATAAGGTGCTCGGATATTAGATGCAAATTTGGGTGAAAATCTGGAAAACTAGAAAAGGGCAGTGTTAAGTACCCAGGAGCAGTACCTAGTGTTTTGACCATAACTTGAGATCCAAAATTTCAAATTGAGTGATTTAAAAGGAGAATTAAAGCTAAGACATAGGGGAATAACTTTCATAAGATTACCTTATCAAATTATGGCTGAAACTAGGTTGAAATTGGGTTCTAATGTTAAGTTCCAAAAGTGTCCAGAACCCAGAATCAACTATAATTTTGGAATTCATTAGAAATTTGTTTGGTTAGCTATGAGTGGAACTTAGAATGAGTATTAAGGCTTTGAATTTGTTAATTTCCAGTGGATAAGGAGACTTCCAAGGAAGGGAAGAACTAAAATAAGAAAAGGGGAATTGAAAGAAGGTTTGTGCACAACTAGATTTCTCTTTTATTTTAAAATTTGTAATTGGATTAAATGGACTTTATAGGAGTAAATTATGTTTTTCTTTTGAATTTGAGAATTTTATACATTGTTTTGAGAACTTTGAATTGTGAAATGAATTTATAATTATGGAAAAAGCGAATGTTGACTAATTGATTCATTGTAGAAAGGGAGTAAGCCAGTTTTGAATATGATTTGAAGTGTTTTGAGAATTTGATGTGTTGCCAGCATAAATGTGAATTTGTGACAATTGAATGTGGTTATTTGATTTGTAATGTGATCATTTGAATGGAAATTATTTTGAATTTATTTTGAAACCACAGTTGGCATGGCAATTTGATTTGTGTCCCTCATTATTTGAGGTGAGATTGATTATATGACTTTCCTCTCTGGCTTGCCAGTTGAGATTGAGATTAGATTGTTAGTAGTATGCCCTAGAGCATATCATTTAGTATGTATCTTGTATATATTTTTATTAATAAAAGGCATTTCCACTTTTTCGTTTACATAATATATTTATGTGTAATAGAAAAGGTCCATTGATATTTTGTTAGAAATATTATTCTTAAGTTGTTAAGAATATGAGTGACAATATTTCTAGCACAAAGTATCATAAATAGGTTCACAATCGAGGATACTTCATAATAAGGACATGACTTATCCAGAAAGATTGTATTCATGTTTGTTCCCAAGTTATTTATATGAGATATAAATAAGATGGAATGGTGAGTCTCATGCCATATGACAAACATGATAGGCACTTATAAATGATAAGTAGGCCGAACCAGTGACACTTATGACAAGCACATGGAGTTTACTCTTGTCAATGTTTTGTCATAAATCATATCAGTGCATATAATCTTTAGACCGAGATAGCAGTTATCTTGTATATAGGTAGTTTGAGTTTGATCTCGCTTTCATACTTGTACTATGTATGGGTATATGGGCATGTGTTGGCTCCTACTAGTTATATATGGAGGTAGGTGTTGATCAAGATGGAATCTGCCTCTAAGTAAATAGAGATAAAATCCTATGTTCATTTAATTGTTCTTGATATTTCAAGTTCTGGCCAGACAGATAGATTTATTCGTAAAAGAGTTTCGATGAGAAAATCTTTTAATCAAGAACTGGAATTAAAAGAGAACATAATATTCATAGCAAATGGAGTTTGACATAAACCATGACTCGGCTTGAGTTGGGATTTTGTAACAGAGATTCTAGTGCATGGTAACCTATGATTATAGGTTCATTTAAGGTAAACCTTATTACTAATTGGGTGGCCATGGAATGCTATGCTAGGTGTTAACCATGGTCTATGAGGTTCATAAAATGATTTAGAGAAATCATTTATGGTAAGAAAGAGTTCTGATGATATTAAGAGTTGATATCATGTCTCATTGCCAATTAGTGATGAGCCTAGTAAGTCACACACATACACAAGTTATCACCTATTTAAATATGATTTAATTAATTAATTAAAGAGTTTAATTGATTAATTAAATACGTTTGGTTTGCAATTAAATTGCAAAGTCCCTAGCATGATTTGAAACCAAATCTAGATTATTGGATGTGTAGTATAAATTAAATTTATATTTAAAGTGTTTAAATATGAATTTAATTAATGAGAAATTAATTAATAGAGATTAATTAATTAATTTATATTTGATATAAATTAATTAGAAGAAGAAAAATAATTATTTTGGGTTGAGAACTCAAAATTAAGACACAGGGGGCATTTTGGTCATTTTGCAGTGTGACACGTGGCACCATGAGATGGTGACACATGGGATTACACATAAGCTTGCCAAATGTTTTTTAATCATGTAAGATGATTAAAATCAAGATTAAATATAGGTTTGACACTTGGCACAATGTGATTGGGTCACTTAAACCTAGAGCTAATCAAAGGGTGACATGTGGCAAGGGTTTAATGTGTTAACCTAGCTATTTAAGTGTTGTTATGAGAAAATAAAACACAACCAGCAGCCACACTCCTTTGTCACGCCACTTTGAGGGTTTTCATCTTTTCTTCTTCATCTCTTATCAATTCAAAGAGATTAGCCATCAATCTCTTAATTAAGAACACTAGAAATTGTTTCTAGTGTCCTGTTTACATCTTTAATCTCTTAAAAGGCAGAACTTGATTTTCTAATTAATAGAAAAAGCTTTAGAAGCTGTTCAAGGGCTGCCATAGGTGTTCTTGGTGTGGACAAGCTAGAGGGACAACATCTGGTGTCCTGAAGACGAATCTCAAAGGCGCAGACACGCTGCAGTGCATCAAGAGGTTAGTGTAATCGTTCTTTATTTAATCTAGGGTTCTAAAATTAATCTGATTAATTTTAAAATCTTAAATGGCAAATACAGATCCAAAAACATATTAAAAGAGTTTTAATATGTTGTTTATCATCGAAATCAAATAGATAAAAATAAATCTTGCATGATGCATATGACCCTAGGTGAAAATTTTTGAATTCAATGGTATAAACTTGTGTTTTTCACGCTTCCGTTCCTTCATAGATGAGTACTCATATTTGCTAGCTAGCTTTTGTGTCCCCCTCTAGCCTTGGTTATTGGGGTGAGATTGCTTTATCGTGGTGTACAACACGGCATTGATTGGAAATTTTGTGTCATGGCCCTAACTGTGTGATTGTTGGCAACACCCTTGATTTCTGAATACTTTGACAAAATGTGATTGAAAACAAATAAATTTGTTAATGATTGAACAATATGGTATTACCTTCATGGTTTATGAAAAATGTGAATTTTGCAACTACCTTTTTATGATTTGGAAAACATGTTTGTATGGAGTTTTAAAATTCATAGTAGTGCACCACTGAGTGTCATTACTCAGTGATAGCTTTTGTATGCTGTCGCAGGTAGGAGAAAAGAAAAGGCTGTAGAGTGAGCAGTATGGAGCTTTGTTTTTTATAGACACTAGGTATATTTTAGGTATACCCTTATAAATTTCATTTTGATGTATTGGTGACGATATGTATTATAAAAGGCGATTGAGCAGTTGTATAAAAAGAATTGTAATGATATTTTTGTAACTTTGAAGTTGTAAATTTCTAATTAAATGTTTCTTTTAAGATGTAAATGAAGAATTATTATTCTTTTGATCTTGAATGAAGAAAATCATTTAGTTGAATATTGCTTGATTTAAATTATGACATATGATTATCACAGGTTGATTTTAACAGGTTTAATAAATTTGGTTTATTAAAATTATAGCCATTACCACGCAGTTTTTCCAAAAATAAAAAAATAAAAAAAAATGATTTCTTAATATTTTCTCAACCTTTCAACAATAAGTTTAATTAAAAATGAATCTAATCCATTTAAAATCGCTTGTAGTATATTTAATGGGTTATCAGTAGGCGGAGTTCGGTAATTTATTAGGTATACTACGGGATCATGTCATATCTTATAGAGGGGTAAGGTGTGACAGCTTGCCTACAAGGAATGCAATGTGCACAAACTCTTTCAACATCTTTTCTCATATTAGGCTAGAAAAAGTGTTCATGCAACATGCTTAACGTCTTATCTATGCCAAAGTGTCCCATTAATCCCCCATTATGAGCCTCTCAAACCAATAATTCTCTAACAGAACTAATGGGTATGCATAGTTTACCTTTCTTAAAAAGAAACCCATCATGTTTATAAAAATCCTTAAAGGCCAAATGCTCACATGCATGGAAAACATTGGAAAAATCATGCTCATTAACTTGGAACTGAGTGTAGAGATTAGAGCATACCTTCGAGATAGTGCATCAGCAACCACGTTTTCCTTACCTTCTTGTATTGAATCACATAGGGGAATGATTCAATAAATTCGACCCATTTAGCATGCCTTCTATTCAGCCTACTTTGACCCTTGAGATGTCTTAATGCATCATGATCAGTATGGATGACAAACTCTTTGAGCAGCAAGTAGTGTTGCCATGTTTCCAAAGCACGCACCAAGGCATATAATTCTTTGTCATAGGCCAAGTAATTCAGCTATGCCCCATGCAATTTCTCACTAAAATATGCAACTGGTCTCTTATCTTGCATCATAATAGCGCCAATACCTTTCCCAAAAGCATTACATTCAATCTCAAAAGTTTTATTAAAATCAAGCAACAATAATAAAGGTACAGAACAATGCTTTTCTTTAAGTGCATTAAATGAATTTTCTTGTTCTTTACTCCATTTAAAACTTACATCTTTCTTCATTATTTTGGTTAAAGGTGCGACAATAGTACTAAAATCTCTAATAAACCTTCTATAAAAGCTTGTTAGACTATGAAAGCTTCTTACATCTCTTATATTCTTAGGAACATGCCATTCTTTAATTGCTTTTATCTTTTCCTCATCAACCCTTATTCCTCTAGAACTAACCTTATAACCAAGAAAGATTACCTCATCCATGCAAAAAGTGCACTTATCAATGTTAGCAAACAATTTCGCCTCTCTCAATGCATCAAATACATCCTTTAAATGCTCAATATGCTCATCCATTGTTTTGCTATAAATTAAAATATCATCAAAGTGCACTACAACAAATTTTTTAATGAAATTGCACAAGATATGGTTCATTAGCCTCATGAATGTGCTAGGTGCATTAGTTAGGCTAAAAGGCATTACCATCTATTCATATAATCTGAATTTAGTTTTAAATGCAGTTTTCCACTCATCACCTATCTTAATTCAAATTTGATGGTATGCACTTTTAAGGTCAAATTTAGTGAATATGCAAGCACCATTTAATTCATCAAGCATGTCATCAAGTCGAGGAATGGGGTGTCGATACTTTATCGTAATCTTATTGACACCTTTACAATCAATACACATCCTCTAAGAGCCATCCTTTTCAGGTACCAAAAGAACTGGTATAGCGCATAGGCTCAAACTCTCCCTTATGTGCCTCTTTGCCAATAGCTCATCTATTTGCTTTTGTAATTCTTTTGTTTCCTCTGGATTACTTCTATAAGCTGGTCCATTGGGAATTGCAGCTCCAGGAACAAGATCAATTTGGTGCTTAATACCTCTAATTGGTGGCAAGCCTTGTGGCAAATCCTCAGGAAATATCTCCTTATAATTCTGCATCAAATAAGCAACACTTGCAAGCAAATGTTTGGGTAAGTCATTAGTAGTAAAAAGATTTTCTTTGAACCTAATCATAATCAATGCCTTTCTATAATTATAGGCCCTCATCAAATCTTTTTCTTTTGCATAAAAACTCCCCTTTTTCTCTCTATTTTCAATAGGGCCGAATACACTCTCTCTATTCTCTCTCTTTTTATTTTTGTCTTTCCCCTCTTTTTCACTCTTTTTTTTTTTTGCCACTCGAATTTTCACTCTTGATTTTTTTCTTTTTAGCCTCACACTTCTCTAGCTCATCATAGGATTGCTTGATTGCAACTAGTCCTCAATCACTTGCTTTGGTGTTAAGGGAATTAGTATGTACTTTTTCCCATCTATCTCAAAAGTATACCTATTCAGGTATCCATCATAATGTGCCTTTCTATTAAATTGCCATGGCCTACCAAGTAGTATATGGCTTGCATGCATGGGAATAACATAACATATTACTTCATCACTATATCGTCCAATGCTAAACATTAATCTAACCTGCCTTGTCACCTTCAATTCACTTCCATTGTTTAACCATTGCAATCTATATGGATGTGGATGCTTCATCATCAACAATTTCAGTTTATCAACAAGCAAGTTACTTGCCACATATTCATAGCTACCTCCGCCAATTATCAAACTGTAGCCCTTTCCATCAACAATTGCACAAGTATGAAAGATATTTTTTCTTTGAGCTCGCACGCCATCATCATCATCTTTAACTTATGAATTCAAAACCCTATGAGATACAAGCAACTTAACATTAGCAGGTGTTTCTACATCACTGCAATCTTCGAGAAGGGGCATCTCATCACTACTTTCCCCTTAAATCTCAGTTAGCACTTCTCCATTAATCACAACCATAGCCCTTTTGTTTGGACATTGAGAAGTAATATGCCCAAATCCCAAACACTAAAACATTTGATATTTCTTATTTTGGTAGAAACATCTTTTGTTTTTATCATTGTTACTCCTTTGGGCTTTAGCTTTATCATCCTTTTAAGTTGGGGCAGCCTTGTTATTTGTTTATTCAACCTTTGATTTGTTGAAAGGTTGATTCGATCTCCATGATTGATTGACCGAATATGATGTAGTGGTTTTCCCCTTCCTTTTGAGTTGTTTTTCCACCTTGATTACCATGTGAAGCATGTCTTCCAATTCAACATAATGATGTAGCTCCACAATGTTGACTATATCTCTATTCTTTCTAGTTAGAAATTGCACCATTATAGCCTCCCTATCTTCCTCTACATTGGCTCGAATCATTGCGATTTCCTTCTCCTTGAAACATTCTTACACACTTTTGCTCCCTTGCATTAGACCCTGCAATTTAACATGTAAATCATAAAAATAATGTGAGGGTACAAAATGCTTTCTCATCACTTTTTTCATCTTTTCCTATGTTCTAATGGGCCTTTGTCCAGCTCTTCTTCTAATGGTGATTAGCTGATCCCACCAAACTAAGGCTTAGTCACAAAACTCCATGACAGCTAGTTTCACCTTCTTTTCTTCAGAATAATTGTGGCACTCAAAGATGAGTTCCACCTTCCTTTCCCACTCCATACATGCATCAGGATCGTTTTTCCCATAGAATGCAGGAATTTTCATCTTAATACTGCTAAGATTTTTGTCTTTATCAAACTTGGACTTGCGCCCTTCATTTAAAGCAATAGTAGCATTATCATCTACATCCTCCTCGTCATCACTTAAGCTATCTACCAAAGTTTGAGTGGCTAGTCAATTGGAATTGGACCTGCCTCTATGCACCCCACTTTGTAAATTTGAAATTTGCGCTTGTTATGTCTCTAACTTTTCATTAACAACATCAAACTTCATATTTATTCCCTCCATTTGCATTTGCATGGCTTTCATGAACAATTTCAGATATGGAGCAACCGTTTCACTCTCTTGTATATCCATGATTTCTGATTTGGAACAAATAAAACAAAGAAAGCCTCACAAGTGATACGCTCCTGTTTCACTCAATTGGCTTTTTCCCTCAATTGAACTCACCACTCAGCCTTTTACCTCTCAAGCTTTCTTTTGTATTTTATACGTTTGGTAATTAATCACTCACACAAGAATTAACCTTATATCTATAAACAAAGATTCAAATGCAAGGAACCTAAAATTTTCCAATCCTAAGAATTATTGAACACAACGATATGTGCACACTTAGATGAAGGAATTAAACATGCAAGATTATTAAGCAACAGAACCAATTGGTCATTTAATTCAATGTATGGGATGCAAATTAGGCTAAAAACAAAAAAAAAAAAAAGAAAACTATATGAAAAAAACTAATATAAAAAAAAAACTAACCAATGCCAATTAATGTGAATTAATCAGATTAAATTCAAACCAAACAATTTGAGTTGATATGAATTTATTGTGTGCGAATGGATTCAGGTTTGTGTTGATGCAACCAAAATAAGAATTGAATGATAATTTGCAAATTAATTCAATGCCCAATGACAAATCATGCACTAATTATAATCTGATGTATGTGCACAATCAATGGAAACAAACAATCTTGAATCCAAAGAAGTCAAAATATATATGAATCTTAAACTGAATCACAAGAATTGGCACAATCTTGAATTTCAAGGAATGCGTAGATTGCAAGGCTTGATCTTTGAATTTTTCAATTTTTTTTTTTGGATCTGATATATATATAAACTGAATAAAAAGAACAAGAATAGAAACTTAATGAAAAGCAGCACAAAAACGTAAAGGAATTGACGGAGATCAATTCGCACACGCACAAGATAACAAGAAAATGCAAGAACACAAGGAGAACATCATAAATTCAAAAAAGGAACAAAAATTAAAATTATAAGGATACATAATTACTTGATTCTTAAGCCAAAGCTCTGATACCAAGATATACAACCCAAGATCTTTACTCAAGATAGCCGAATCAGCCTTTGGTATCCATGCCCCTGCTTCAAATGCCTCAAACAATTGATTGGTTTGTTAATTCACCTTAATTGGCTTAACCTAATTGATTCTAAGGTATTCTAAACCTTAACCCCAAGTTAGTAGCAATTAAGAACAAATTAAATAGGAAGCTGAATTGTTAACTTAAAATTAAAACCTAAGTAAACAATTAACTACCTTAGCATAAAATTAAAGAAAGCTATTAACTCACTTTAATCTGATAATTTATTAAAGAAAAAACTTAAATCTCAAATCTAATGTTTATAAAGTTTAGCTAATGCATATTTATAGGGGTTAGAATTCAGATTTCCCCCTTTACAAAGAGTCCTAATGATAGAATAATTCCTATCTAAGTTGATTAAGTCAAACCAATCAGAACAAAGTCCTAAAGATTAAGGAAACTTGTAAAACTAATCCTAACTTAAAAGTCCTAATTAACATTAATTCCCTAAGCAAATTCAGCATCAACATAATTTAAAGAGATAATTAAAGAAAAATAATCTTAACTACATTACAAGTCTTTGTCCATTGGACCACCAACAAACTAGCCTATGTATTAGGCCCACACGGCTCAATTAAATGAATTAACTTGAGTTGGTTTGTGCCTTCATCCATCCATGTTTGTTGGTCCTTTAAGCCCTTAGTTGAGTTCGACCGAAGTTGGCATGTAACATGGTTTTGTGCATACATCTGGACTTGGGCTTTCAATTATTTCAGCTTAGATCTTGTGATTGGCCCATTATTTATCATTGGGAAATCATTCAAAACTTCATAATAGGCTGGCTAAACCTCCTCTTATGCATGGTCCATTAGATCTGCCTTTGATCTTGCATCAACTTGCTTCCACTTTGACTCTAGATCCAAAACTCAACATCAGGATAATCACTTATTCTGGACTTAACAGTCAAGGATATTTATAAGTTTAACATATTTTAACTTAAGTCACAAACAAACAAACTAGTTTATACTTTGTACTTACTACTAGGGACCAAAATACTAAAATGTAGTTAGCAGTATAAAATACCAACAAAACATCAAACATGTATCGAAAATTCACCATGCTTGTATAGCCAAAATTTTGCTTTTCTCTTACATAACCTAGCCTTACTTTTCCACACTTCACACTCTTAGCTACTAGGTCTCCTTCTAATAACCTAGAGCTCTGATACCAACTTTGTACTAGCCCAAATCTGAATTGTTATTGGCACTTGAGCATTATGAGCCATAAGGCCACTAGAACTAGTAGTAAGCCTAATCATAATCTTTCCTTCAACTCTTTAACATTATATCTTTATAATAAATTGGGTGAAACCATTAAAGCTTTTCTCATAAATATCATTTCCTTTATCATTCACCAGATTACTAACACATTCCACTTCCATTTCATAAAATTCATTTCATAAGGCCTGGGCAATGGCTTATCATTACATTCATTTATATTCTTTCCTTTAAATCTGAAATCTATGTAAATGGGTTTCGTTTTTTATTCCTTTGCCTTCATTGGCTACTTTGAAAAGTAATATACTTACTTTAATATCATAAATCTCTTTTAATTTAATCTTATTATAAAATATAATAGCAACCACAGTCTCAGAAATAACCAAAATAATACATGTCTCAAAATGACCCCACAAAATGGTACAAAATCCTTATACTTGATTTTATCAAAGTTAGAGCTTAATTACCCAAAATCTATTGACTGCTACCTTACTTATGTCCCTAAAAGGGGCAGATAGAAGGATGGGTGTAAGTCTATAAACCCAGTGAGTAAAGAATTATATGGGAAAGGAAATACATCAATAAAGTTAAATTCTTCAAGCAAATGAATGCATCATCCTCATGAGGGGTTTCACAACACAAAGAAATCACAACAAAGCAATTGTATCACTAAATCCCATAGACACATCATCTATCCAATATGCCCAGCCCATTAAAGGGACTTCTTAGGACTTCCTCTAAACATTGATACACATAATAGACACCAGGAACCCAAAAGTCATGACTTACCTAAAGTGGATTCTAAAATCCATGGTAACCACATGTTAAAGATACAAAATTGCCTTACCTGACATCCCTTTCCTTTACTTTTCATAAATGAGCTCATTACATGCATGGCTTTCCTTTTCCTTTTTCCTTTACTTTTCCTTTAGAAACCATTGGGTTATCCATGGCTACCAACATTCACAATTATATAATGTAACCTCTTCGTGAATTAAACATATAATATTATTATAAATATGTAACTCCTTTATGCAATATATCTATTTAAAATATTTACATGATGTATGAGTGTTTATGCATAGTAAAGTATGAATTAAGAAAGCATTTTATAATTTCTGCTCTCCTCAATTATGGTCCCCTTTTCCTACTTGACACATACTTTTTGTTATATTTAGGTTATAGATGAATTAACATTTAGTTAAATGTTAGTTTATTTGTGGAAACTACTTTTGCAGCCGAATATATAATATTCTGCTGCTGAAGCTAGTAGGCCTTACCCATGAAACTTTCTTCATTGATTAGTCACTTATCCTACATTCTCATTGAATGCCCTAGACACACAACTCTTTGTATCTTAATAGTTATAAGTTCCCATATACCTTTATTATCTCTAATAGTTTCTATTACATTATTATCTCTTAGAGGCTCACTTAATTAGTGTCCACTCATTCTTAGTATTCATAATGTTTAGATTAGCCCTAAAAGTTATATTCTCCCTAACTTGCTCTTTTTATTCTGATCTCACAATTTATGTCTCAACATTACTCAAATCATTTATTTGAATCCTAACCAGATTTAGGAGTTTAAAGAATGAGCACTTACTTGTTAACAATGATGAAATCACAAACTTTCCTAATTCTCCCCCTTATAGCTTTTCCATTGTTTGGCTAGCATTTGAGTTATTATCATCAAGGAGTTTAGTTTAGTAAATAAAAAAGGAAGTAAGAAAGTGCTGTTTGAGGATAAGGTGGGTATGGGTAAGAATAGGTGGGGAAGAGGGAGAGAAGATGAAGAAGAAGAAGAAGAAAAAGAAGAAGAAGAAGAAGAAAAGGCTCTAAAATGACAAGTTTTGAAAAAATATCTCCAACTACCCTCCCTCTTATCTTTTAGATACAAAAACCCCGATCATTCGGTGTCCAAAATTTAATGCTTCAAAGGTCGAATGCTAGTTCTAGTTTAGATTTCAAGTAAATTAACTAGAATTCTCATGTTGCCCTATTCTACACTTTTTCTTTAATGATTAATGATCTTCTTCCAGCTAGACTAGGAAGAGGGGCTAGACTAGGAAGAGGGTTATTACAATATTAAATTATCTTCTTCATATTATCTAATTATAGTATCTTTTATATATATTACCATTTTAATTACATATAAACATATATAATTTTATTAAAATTATAAAATATTTCTAAAACAATTAAAATGAAAATATATGTATAAAATCAATTCTTTGATTTTGGCTTCGGTTGGGACGGTTCTAATATGATTTCAGTTAGGTTCCTAATAAACAACCAGAATTGAACCAAATTAGTAATATAAGTTCTTAATTCAATTCTCATAGTAATGCTTTTTTTTTTTATTCTAGTGCCATACGGTACAATTCTTTGGTTTGGTTCAAAACCCCCTTAAATCATGGGCAACCTTAATTACAAAGGTGGAATTTTAACATAGAAGTATAATGTGTCTACCCATCTTGAATCCAAAAAAAAAGAAGAAGATATAAATGAACAAAAGGAAGAGGAATGTAGATCACTCAAAAATATAAACAAAATCAACCAAATAGATTACTTAAATATATAAATAAATCAACTAAAGCATGAAGCTTGCAAATAATAAGAGCAATATAACTACAAATTTCAGAAAAATAAATTAAAAAAAATTAGAAAATCCTAGATTTTATAAATGACCATCTCTAATGTTGTAAATGGTGTAAATCATGGAAAAAAAAATTGAGAGGAATGAAGGAAGGGTGATTAATCGAGAGAAGAGAGGATTTTGCTTCGGTGATGGTTAGCCTAGGAGATGTTAAGCCTTAAGGATGCATACGCAGCATAAAACAATAGGAAAAAAGTGCAAAAACAAAAATTCTAGAAAAAAATTAAATCAAGGAGAAATGATGATTAAGTAGGGAAAGAAATCAAGAGGTGGAAGAAGGAGAGCATAGAGACATTGTAACTTACAAAAATGAGAGGAAGAGATTAGAGAGGGTGATAAGCATTGATAAAAAGGAGGGAGAAGATGTAGAGGGTGGATACTTGCTTGGATACGGTTTGTGAGAAACTTGCAAAGATATATTTTGATTTGGATGGTCAAGATCATCAGAAATGAATGGCTAAGATTTAGTCAAATTAAAAGAAAAACCAAAAGAAATAAGCTGATGCAGCCAACATGATTCTAACCCAAGACATTGAAGTCCAAAAATAATGGTTTAACCATTAAGTTGCAAATGACTAATAATTGAAATTATCTTTAAATTTAACTTATTTGGTTAGATTTGGTTATTTCATTTTTTTTATGAAAAACTGAACCAAATAAATCAAAATTTTAAATCTCTTAAACCAAACCAAACCAAACCAAATTTATGAATTAAATTAGTTTAGTTAGTTTTTTTTAATTTTAACCTAATTCTGCTCACCCCTATCCTCTCTCTAAGAAGTACCTTGGAGATATCCTCACAAGCTTTCAACGTGGACTTTTACTAGAGGTTAGACAAGTGGATGGCTTATGTTTTGTAAGAACTCAGCCAGGAGATTGTGTTATCCTATTTAAGAAATTGCTGGAATTATTCCTAGGTAATTTGTTCTTGACTACAATACATGCTCTCCTATTCCACAACTTGTTTAATGAAGATCTATTCTTCGGTTTCAAATTTTAAAATTATATTTCCATTGTGTTCTTATGTAATGTGAAACCTAACAATTGGTTGGATGGACATATTTGTTTTTTCTTTTATTTCTAACGATGGGTAGTTTTGGTTATTTAAAGGTGTATTGGTCCTACTTTATATGAGATTTAGTTAACATATTATATTCATGAAAAAAAAATTACCATCAAAATAATTGAAAGGAAAAATTACTATATAGTCCCTCTATTTTTAATAAAACTAACTAATTAGTCCCATTTCTAAAAATACATTAATTAATCCATATGTTTTTATTTTGTTTACTTTTTAGCCCCTTTATCCAGCTTAAAGTGATTTTTCTGTTAGTCAATGTTTTCAAAGGAAAAAGAAATTATCTTACAAGGCTAAATAATTCAAGGCTTAGCAAATAGATGAACTATATAATTGTGTTTTTCAATTATAAGGAATTAATAGAATTCAAACTGATGCATAAAATGACTGCAAGGATTAAAGAGTAAATGAAATAAAAAAATACAGTGACTAACTAATGTATTTTTTAAAGTAAGAAACCAGATAGTTTGTTTCATTATAATAAAGGGACTAAATAATAATTTTCTAAAATTAAAATTATAGGGTCACTTTAATTCACTCTTAAAAGTTACAATTTATTTTTTAATTGCTTATGCTATGTGATTTTTAATTAATTAAAGTTGATTATTGACCCCACAATAAAGTGAAATGTTCCCCACCAAAGCCACTTCCATTGCCAAAATCAAATCTAGCTCTGCCATTGCCAAAACTTCCTTCCCAACCATAAATATCCCATCCTCCACCAATGAAACCTCCTCCACCTCCATTTTGTAAATTTCTACCTTCAATGTTAGCTCTTCAGCCATGTCCAGTGGGACTACTACCTATTGTGCAATCCACCTCCATGTGTTCCTAAAAAGTTTGCATGTCTAAACAAAGGGAAAAGGATAAACAAAGCAACAAGTGAACACCAAGCTATGAATAGTACTATTTCTTTTGGGGCAACAATCCATTTCTCTAATTTGAGAGAATTTTAATTACTGGTAAAATAATCTGAGAGAATTTCAATTTGGTTCATAGTTCAATCTCTATATTTTATTAATAATCAATAATCATAAACAAGTTCTCCTTGCTTCTTATACTCTCATGTGTTATCTCATGCACTTATTTCTTTACTTTGATTTTGCTTTACTGCCATAACATTTTGTGCTATAGGGCTCATTGTTGGTCATTTAGGCTTTTTTTTTTCTTGATCATCTTTGCTTCCTTTTGGGCTAGAAACTCCTTTATCACTTTCCTATCTAATGTCTTCTTTCATGTTATGCTTGGTTAAACCATAATTGTAGCCATCATAGCCTATTTCTTTCTCTTTAGTGGCTTTTATCAATTTTGGTTGTAGTTCCACTACATGTCTCTTATAAAAATACCCATATAGAGTAGTTTGGCAAAATTTTTCAAGATCCCATCAAATGTTTCAAGAGAGGTCTTCAAAATTTTGACAATACTCCATTTAGGTTAGTATACACCATAGTCAAGATGAGATTTTTGCTAACACTAAGGAATACTTGAGGGATGAAGATAACGAGCTCTACCTACTTAACTACAGAATAAAATAAATTACAAAAACAAGGGATAACCAATCTAAGCAAGTAGAATTGCATGTGGGTGATAGTGTGGCTAGGGTTTATGGTTCTGATTCTAGTTTGTGGTAGACGTAGGAACTAGAATCAAACTAAAATTTCATTACAACTCATGTTTAGTTCTTTGACACTTCGGTTTAATTCAATATGGTTTTGGTTCTTGGAAAAATTTTATGCAATTATTTTCATGGAAATTCATATCTAAATTACCATTTAAGCTTTAAATTTGGTTATTAATACACAATATATCATATAATATACTTTTTTTTATCTATTTCTTAATCATATAATCTTTAACTATAAGCTAAATATATAATTTAGGATGAAGCATATTATATAATATGGTAGAAAAATATATCATATAATATACCTTTTAAATATTATTATTATATAATCTTTAACTGTATGATACATATACAATTAAGGATTAAGCATGCAATATAATATACTAGTACACTTATGATTAAAAATTATTAAGTGATTTAATATATTTATAACTAAAAATTATTAAGAAAATATGGAGGAATGAAAGTTAATATCAGGCTATATATATATATATATATATATATATATATATATATATTAAAAACATACGTATAAAATCGATTCTCAATTTGGTTTTGGTTTGATATAGTTTTGGTAAGATTCTGATTCAATTCTTAGTAAACAAGAAATAAGAACAAAACCAAAATAGTAAAATAAGTTTAAATCGATATGGTTTTTTGGTTTGGTTTGGGACTCAAGAACCATGCACATCCCTAGTGGCTTAGAATTCTAGTTTAGAATTCTATTCTATTGCTTTGTTGAAGGAAATTAAGAATAATAAATGAGTGCCCAAAGGCAATACAAGAGGAACTGAAGGTGAAAAGAAAAGAATAGCTTCACATAAGGAAAAAAAATACATCTTTTTACCCCCTAAGTTTTCACCATCTTTTGTTGCACTCTATTTGATATTTAAACTTTATAAAAGTATAACTATTAAACTCCTAAACTTATAAAAGTTAACTATTAAACCTCTAGACTTTATAAAAGTCTAAAAAAAAAGTCAAAGCACGTACAAGTCACATTAGCGTGTTCATTAACAGCAAGGGTTAAATATTTACACTTTTATAAAGTTCATGTATCAAATGGAATGCAACTAAAAGTAAGGGTGCTAAGTGACTTTTTATGTAAAGTTCAAGTGCCGAAAAATATTTTTAGCCTGTGTAACACCAAAGCTTAGTAGCTTTTGAAAGACCATATCAAAAATTTTTAGTGAATGCTGTAAAATCCACTATCACCTTTTACCATTTAATAAATATTTTTCACCATGAAGTCGGCATTAATCATATAGTGCTCTGTTTGCACCAAAAATATTAATTTTGGATCATTAATTATTTTAAGCCAATAATTAATTAAAATTAACTTTTTTTGCAAAATTAATTTAATTAGTTTTGTTGTATTAATTAACTTAAGGCTTAAGATATTATTAGTTGGTTATTTTTAGTGGATAAAGACAATTATTAGATGGTGGGTGAGAAGTTAAAAGTAGATGAAGGAGCTTATAGGAGGTTATAAGAGGTTGCGAATAGTGGGAAGTTAAGAGGTACTTGAGAGAACTTCCAAGTACAATTGTTTCCAAAGCATTCTATTTAGTTCTTCAGGTACCTTTAGGATGGTTATAAATAACATAGATTCAGGAAAATTCACACCTGTAACACCCCTATGTTCGGTAGTGCGTTCTACTGTTTCGGTGACCAGTGTCTGTCCGGACAGCTAGAATGCCTAGAACTACATTTAAAAGTTAGTGAGAGACATAAAATAATGAAATACAAGAAAATAAAATACAAGAAAAACAAAGAAAAAATAACAGCAATGAAATGTAACCAAGTTAAACGAGCCGAAAACCATAGCAATGGGTGACCACACCGGGAAGTTACAGCGTGGACCGTTGACTAGCCCTGGATCGTGGGAACCCTGAAAAATATTTTTAAGACTTAAATGAACATCTATTCAAGTATAAATTTCATTAGAAATATCAAAGAAAAATTAATTAATTAGTACAAAGAAAAACGAGAAATCGAGAAAATGACAAAACTCGGTGTTACCGAAAAATCAGGAATGCAACCTGAATAGGGGCATTGTGGTCATTTGACACCCTGAGATACCTTTTGACCTAAATGTCCATTAAAAATAAATGATATTACACTTTGGAAATATCATAAAAAATTAAAATGGTGGTACATAATCTAAATAGCAAAAGATAGGAGGAAAATGTGGGAAATTGGAAACTTTGGAATAAACAAACCTTATAATTGATTTTAGTGCTCCACTAACATCTTCAAAGTGGACCTTTAATCAGCATATGGGCAGAAGATTCTATCTTCTTCAATCTTAGGAAATCCAGCCGAAACACCTTGGGAGAAAACCTCCATGGCCGTCCACACTCCAAGCTCAAGTTCACCATGATTTAGCCATCCTCTACACTAGGTCCTTTCATTAAACTTGACCACCATACCTTGGGTAGCATACTTGGAGCAAGAAAGTTAAGTTTTTGTGAGGTTTTGAAGAAGTTCAAAAGTGGTAAGTGAGTATTTTCCATTCTTTTTTCCTTAAACTTTGAGTGGATGTTGTGGGTAGTTGATTTATGGAAGAATTTTTTATGTTTGATGATTGAATGGTGATACACCATTTTGGCAGCCATGGAAACTCACTATTTGTAGCTTGTTTTTACTTGTTTATGGGTGTTTAAGATGTTGGTATAAGTGTTTATGTATATAGAAATAATTTGTATAATGTATACTAAGTGTATGTGTGATAGTGCACTTGGTTTTGGAAGCTTGGAAACTATTTGAAGGAGATGTGCAAATCGGCAACTTTAAAGTGTAGTTTAAAATGTGTTGTTTCATGGTTTGGTTTATTTAATTATGTTATTATTGATGGCAGCATGTATATGTGTATAATGGTTTGGAATTGGGTATGTAAATGGGGTATGTTCATGTGGTTAAATGGTGTAAATGGACTTTGAAAAATTCTGTGTTATAGTGTTCATATTGAGAATGGTTACAAGCTGTCCAAAATGACCAAAATGTGTTGCTAGATGTGTTAATGGTAAGGTCCGAATCAGAATTGGCATGAAGGAAGTAATTTGGTAAGTATTGATATGTAATTGGTAAGTGATGAGGAGTGTGTAGTAGGGCAGTGTATGTTTTGGTTTAGAACCTTAAGTGTGTGACTCTAATTGGTATGAGACCAATTGGAAGTGAAACTAGGCACAAAAAGTGCCAACTTTTATTGAGGAAGCTTACCAAAATTCTGCCTAGAAGGTGACTTGAAAAATGACCAAATCCGGATTAGTGACTTGAAAGCCTGAAAATTGACCATTTGGGCAGTAGTAGTAGTTTTTTTACCATAACTTACTCAAAACAGGTCCAAATGACCTGAAATTTTGACCATGAATAGTTTAGGCATAGATCTACAATTCTTATGAAGACACCAAAGCTTAGAAATGGCCAGAACCAAGCCAAATAGCTTGCACAAATTCAGGTACAAAAACTGGCCGAACCAAAAGTGACCTAAAAATGACCTAAGCCTACCATTTTGGTGTATTCTGTCCAGCATTGGTATATTGATCATAACTTGGTCTACACAACTCAGAATGACCTAAAATTTTGCCTCGCGTGCAATAAGACATAGACCTACAAGTTAGTAGTTTGGACCGGAACCCGAAAACCAAGGGAACTAGGTCATCCAACTAGGTCAAATTAGTATACTGAAATCCGATAAATTGCAATAAAATGCAATACACTTGGAAATAAAATTTGTAACATATACCAACACTAAAGGGTTATAAAGTGTGGCATATTGGCAACATTAATCCTAATTCACCTAAAGTGCATCGAGGGTCAATATTTTAGGTTGACTAAGGAAAATAATAAAATTCAATAAATTAATTATTAAGCCTTATTGTTAGAGACAGTTTAAATAAGTACTGAAACACTTCAAATTGTGTGTTTCAGTTAGCAAAGACTTAGGGAAGGGGAAGGACACACTGAGTCAGGGCCAAGAGACATTTATCAGAGGTTTGTGCACAACAGTTATTTCTTTTGACTTTTCAATTAAAATAAATTATGAGAATTTTGTATGTTATTGTTTTGAATTGTAAAAAATTATTTGAATGGAAATTTGATGGATACTTATGGTTTGAAAATATTGCAATTGGTTTGAAACCGCAGCTATCATGTATATTTGATTGAATTCCTCGCTAGCTTGTCTAGTGGGACGAATTGACTTTGAATTCCCTCTCTGGCTGAAGTATTGAGGTGTGTGCCTGTTGAGGATGAATAGAATGAGTACTCATATTATTGCTAGCTAGCTATGTTATTCCTCACTAGCCATCGGCTTTTGAGACAAATTGAACTTTGGAACATGATTAAGCTGTATGTGTGATTTATTGATATTTATTATGATATTGTGAAATGGAGTTTAAATTCTTTATAACATTCACTGTCTTTGAATTTAACTATGGTTTTAAGTATCTACTATTTATATGACTTATGATTTATGATTTAAAGTTGTATTTTTTTAATGTTGTGCACCACTGAGACATTGGCTCAGCGATAGCTTTTCATTGCTGTCGCAGGTAGACTAGGCTGCTAGTACTACATTGAGAGTTCATCTGGTATATTGAGTATACCATACTTTGCATTTTGTATTGTAATGTATGTTCACTGTATGTATATATTGTTCTTGGTTTTGAGTAGTTGTAAATTAAAATTGTACATTGAACTTGTAAACTAAATTTGTAAATTATTTTGGCTTGTAAATATTGTGATATATTCTTTTATCTTAGCTTTTGAAAACACTAGAAAATTATTATGGATTTGAGTTGACAAATGTTGAGAAACTTATTGTGTTGATTGGATATTGGAGTTTGGGGATTGAACAAAATATTGGAAGTGCATTTTACGGGTTTTTGAAGAACTGTTTTATTCAAAATACAGATGGGAATCTGCCAAAATTTTTATAGAAATTATTAATACTTCAAATGTGTTATCTGGTTTCACTTCAGTTAAAAAAAAAAAATTTAACACTTGTAAATAGTGCTCACCACTTTGTAAAGAAGTAAGAAAAGGTTTAAAATCCCTTGTAGTGTATTTAATGGGTTATCAATAGACGAAGTTGGTAATTCGTTAGATATACTACGGGATCATGTTATGCCTTACGGAGGAGTAGGATGTGACATGTTTTAGTGGTATCAGAGCTAGTTTTTAAATTATGTTTTCACCTGTAATGTGAATATTCTTTCTTCATAATACAACTGCTCAATGTCATTGTTTGATACATACAGTACATTACATTATAAATATGCACTAATAGGAGGAAATCTCCTTGTGTTATTTATTCAGGAGGTCTAAGATCCTCAAATTGACTATGGAAGAAGGGGATCGTTCAGTCAATCAATCTATAGAGGCTGAGGTACAAGGGGATGCCCCAGCCCTACACAATGTGAGTGGATCTACCGTAGTTTCCTACTCAGTTCACTCAGCAGATGGCAGCAATGTTCCAACAGATGGCTGGTAACATGCCTACTCAAGTCCCACTACAGACACCAGTGGTACAACCACAGTCTTCAGCTAGGCAGTATGACAAGCTGATTAAATATGGGGCTACTGAGTTCAAGGGGATAGTAGATCCTCTAGAGGCAGAACAATGGTTAGAAAGAATGGATAGGGTGTTCAAAAAGCTGCATTGTACAAAGGAGCTCAGATTTGAATATTCAGTGTCTCTACTACAGGGAGATGCATATGACTGGTGGAAAACCATTCCCCATAGTCTGCTAGAACCTTCAGTGCTAACATGGAATGATTTTCTATGGGAGTTCAGACAAAAATATGTCCCTGATGCTTATGTGGACCAGAAGCTGCAAGAGTTCTTAAGTCTGAAATAGGGAAGTAGATCAGTGGCAGAATATGAAAGGGAATTTTTTCGCCTGAGCCACTATGCAAGAAGTCTCCTTGCTACCAGCAAGGAAAGGTGTAAAAGGTTTGAAATCGGCTTGAAGCTTAGTATCATATTACAAGTGGTCGGATTCAAGCATACTAACTTCTCTGAGCTTATTTCTCAAGCACTGAAATTAGAGAGAATTGAGTCAAAAGCAGCCCTAGAGAAAAAGAAATCAGAGAAGACAGAAAAAGAGAAAGAGGGGAAGTCAGTAGATCAGAGTTCCAGTGGTTCTACTAGGAAGAGGAAAAACTTTGGGGGACACAACACAGGTGGTAAAAAGTCTAATAGGGGAAGATATTCGGGATAGAAACCCCCTCCATCTGGTCAACAGAGTACCAGAAGTTCCTACCCTCCCCGCCAATGTGAAACTTGTGGAAGAAATCATGGTGGGGTATGCTACAAGGCCATAGGAGCCTGTTATAACTGTGGAAGCACAGGACACTTTACCAAGGACTGCACTAGTGCCTATAAAGTTGGGCCACCTCCTACTACTATAGAAGGGTCAGTTCAGAATCCTACCACCAGAGGTTCACAACCACCTAGCAGAGGTAGAGGCAGGGGTAGAGGTAGTCCAACAGGCAGCCAAGGCACAATGAATCAGTCAGAGCAAGGAAGTTCATCAGTCAGAGTCTACGCATTGAGACAGAGAGAAGAGGCTGAGACATCTGATATTGTGGCTAGTACCTTTTCAACTTTTAATCAAGATGTAATTGTGTTATTTGATCCGGGTTCTACCCATTCTTATGTGAGTGCTAGCATCATTGATTGCATTGTTGTTCCATGTACAAAAATGGACTTTGAGGTGCTAGTAACAAGTCCGCTAGGACAGGAGGTCAGGGTCAATAGAATGTATAGGGATTGTCTTTTGGTGATCCAAGGACATACTTTTTTATCTGATTTGATTGAAATGCCCTTCAGAGATTATGATATCATCTTGGGCATGGATTGGTTAGGCAGGCATCACGCCATGATTGATTGTAGACTGAAGACAGTCACTTTTGGTCTTCCTGAGTACAATGAAGTGGTAATACACGGGGAGAGGCAGTTATTGCCATCAAACATCATTTCTGCTGCACTAGCTAGAAAAATGATCAGAAAGGGGTGTTAAGGATACTTGGCACATGTGGTAGACACCCAAGTAGGGAGTCCAGCATTGAGGGAAATCCCTATAGTATATGACTTTCCAGATGTGTTCCCTGATGAATTGTTAGGATTACCTCCAGAAAGAGAGGTGCAATTTGAGATCAATGTTATGCCTAGTGTGGATCCAATCTCCATAACACCATATAGAATGGCACCAGCAGAATTGAGAGAGTTGAAGGCACAATTACAAGAACTACTTGAAAAGGGCTTCATTCGCCCTAGTGTGTCACCTTGGGGAGCGCCAGTATTGTTTGTTAAGAAGAAGGATGGCACTCTTCGCTTATGTATTGACTACCGACAGCTGAATAAAGTGACAATAAAGAACAGATATCCATTGCCTCGCATTGATGATCTGTTTGATCAGTTGAAGGGTGCAATTGTATTCTCCAAAATTGATTTGCGATCTGGTTATTATCAGTTGAAGGTGCAAGAGCAGAGTATTCCAAAAACTGCTTTCAGAACTCGATATGGCCACTATGAGTTACTAGTAATGCCATTCGGGTTAACTAATGCTCCAGCTGCTTTTATGGATCTGATGAACACTATCTTCATACCATATCTCGACCAGTTTGTGGTGGTGTTTATTGATGATATTTTGGTATATTCGAGGGATGTAGAGGAGCATGACAGACATCTGTGGATTGTACTGCAGACTTTAAGGGAGAAATAGCTATATGCCAAATTGTCAAAATGTGAATTTTGGCTGAAAGAAATCTCTTTCTTAGGACATGTTGTGTCAGCTGAAGGGATCAAGGTAGATTCTAGCAAGGTAGAAGCTATCCTTAATTGGAAGCCGCCCAGGAATATCACAGAAATTCACAATTTTCTGGGTTTAGCTGGATATTACCGCCGGTTTGTGAAAGGGTTTTCTATGTTAGCTTCTCCACTAACCAAGCTGCTTCGGAAAGATGTTAAATTTCAGTGGACAGATAAATGTCAGCAGAGTTTTGATGAGTTGAAGAGGTGTTTGACTGAAGCTCCAGTCCTTACTTTACCTGCTCCGAGTAAAGAATACACAGTTTATAGTGATGCTTCTTACAATAGGTTAGGCTGTGTACTGATGCAAGATCGGAATGTCATTGTTTATGCATCACGTCAACTGAAACCGCATGAGAGGAACTACCCAACACATGATTTGGAGCTTGTAGCTATTATTTTTGAACTAAAGATCTGGAGACACTATTTGTATGGGAAGAAATGCTACATGTACACAGATCACAAGAGCTTGAAGTACTTGGGCACCCAGAAGGAATTGAATTTGAGGCAGAGGAGATGGTTAGAACTGATTAAAGACTATAATTGCTTAATAGATTATCAGCCATGGAAAGCAAATGTGGTGGCTGACGCCTTAAGTCGCAAGACTATGGCAAGTCTCAGAGTTTTTCCTTTGTCCATGATACATGAATTGAAAGCACAGCATGCCAGTTTAGAGATTGATGATGAGGGACAGACAGTAGTTGCATGGCATGTATAGCCAGTATTGATTGATCATATCAGAATGGCTGCTCAAAGTGATGATAAATATCAGAAGCTACTAAAAGAAGTCCAGCAGGGTAAGAAATCTAAATTCTCTGTGAGAGATGATGGTTTATTGCTACATCAGGGCAAAATGTGCGTTCCTAATGATGTGGAATTGAGACGGATCATTATGAAGGAAGCACAAGAGTCTCCTTTTGCTATGCACCATGGTGGAACTAAAATGTACAGAGGGCTGAAAAAGCATTACTGGTGGATGGGTATGAAGAGGGATATAGTTGAATTTTTTTCTAAATGCCTAACATGTCAGCAAGTAAAGGCAGAACATCAAGTACCAGTAGGTTTGTTACATCCATTACCAGTACCAGAGTGGAAATGGGAACAGATAACCATGGATTTTGTGATGGGACTTCTAAGGACACAGAATAGTCATGATGCAGTATGGGTTATAGTTGATAGACTGACCAAGTCTGCTCACTTTTTGCCAGTCCGGATGGACTATAGTTTGGAGAGATTGGCCAGATTGTACATAAATGAGATTGTAAAACTGCATGGAGTGCCAGTATCGATTGTATCAGACAGAGATCCTAGGTTCACTTCTAGATTATGGGGTAGTTTTCAGAGAGCCCTAGGAATTAGATTGAACTTCAGCACGGCATTCCACCCATAGATAGATGGCTAGTCTGAGAGGGTAATTCAGATATTGGAGGATATGCTACGGGCTTGTGTGATTGAGTTTGAAGGTAGTTGGGATATACACTTGCCTTTGATTGAGTTTGCTTATAACAACAGCTACCAATCAAGCATTGGGATGCCTCCATATGAAGCTTTGTATGGCAGAAAGTGCAGAACTCCCCTATGTTGGGATGAAGTAGGTGAAAGAAAGATGATTGGGCCAGAAATTGTTCAGCAGATAGAGGAAAAGATCAGATTGATCAGAGATCGACTCAAAGCTGCATCAGACCATCAGAAGTCCTATGTTGATCTGAAGAGAAGAGATATTGAATATGCAGTGGGTGATAAGGTATTCCTCAAAGTTTCTCCTTAGAAGAGGATTATGAGATTTGGCAGAAAGGGGAAACTGAGTCCTCGTTTCATCAGACCATATGAGATTCTGGAAAGAGTGGGCCCTTTGGCATATCGATTGGCATTACCTCCAGAGCTAGAAAGGATACACAGTGTCTTCCATGTGTCCATGTTAAGGAGGTACAGATCTGACCCATCTCATGTACTATCAGTTGAAGAGATTGAGGTAAATCCAGACCTCTCATATGAGGAAGAACCCATAGAAATTCTGGTATATGAGGTGAAGTAGCTGAGGATCAAACAGATACACCTGGTTAAAGTGCTATGGAACAATTATTCAGGCCAGGAAGCTACTTGGGAATGTAAAGAGAACATGAGGAGACAGCACCCATAGCTATTCAGAGACTGATGCCAGGTAAAATTTCGAAATGAAATTTATTTTAAGGGGGGGAGAATTGTAACACCCCTATGTTTGGTAGTGCATTCTACTGTTTCGGTGACCAGTGTCTGTCTGGATAGCTAGAATGCCTAGAACTACATTTAAAAGTTAGTGAGGAGACATAAAATAATGAAATACAAGAAAATAAAATACAAGAAAAAAAAAAAGAAAAATAATAGCAATGAAATGTAACCAAGTTAAATGAGCTAAAAACTATAGCGATGGGTGACTACACCGGGAAGTTACGGCGTGGACCGTTGACTAGCCCTGGATCGCGGGAAACCCTAGAACATATTTTTAAGACTTAAATGAACATCTATTCAAGTATAAATATCATTAGAAATATCAAAGAAAAATTAATTAATTAGTACAAAGAAAAACGAGAAATCGAGAAAATGATAAAACTCGGTGTTATCGAAAAATCGGGAATGCAACACGAATAAGGACATTGTGATTATTTGACACCACGAGATGCCTTTTGACCTAAATTTCTATTAAAAATAAATGATATTACACTTTGGAAATATCATAAAAATTAAAATGGTGGTACATAATCTAAATAGCAAAAGATAGGAGGAAAATGTGGGAAATTGGAAACTTTGGAATAAACAAACCTTATAATTGATTTTAGTGCTCCACTAACATCTTCAAAGTGGACCTTTAATCAGCATATGGGCAAAAGATTCTATCTTCTTCAACCTTGGGAAATCCAGCCGAAACACCTTGGGAGAAAACCTCCATGGCCGTCCACACTCCAAGCTCAAGTTCACCATGATTTAGCCATCCTTTACACTACGTCCCTTCATTAAACTTGACAACCATACCTTGGGCAGCATACTTGGAGCAAGAAAGTTAAGTTTTGGTGAGGTTTTGAAGAAGTTCAAAAGTGGTAAGTGAGTATTTTCCGTTCTTGTTTCCTTAAACTTTGAGTGGATGTTGTGGGTAGTTGATTTATGGCAGAATTTTTTATGTTTAATGATTGAATGGTGATACATCATTTTGGCAGCCATAGAAACTCACTATTTGTAGCTTATTTTTACTTGTTTATGGGTGTTTAAGATGTTGGTATAAGTGTTTATATATATAGAAATAATTTGGATAATGTATACTAAGTGTATGTGTGATAGTGCACTTGGTTTTGGAAGCTTGGAAGCTATTTGAAGGAGATGTGCAAATCAGCAACTTTAAAGTGTAGTTTAAAATGTGTTGTTTCATGGTTTGGTTTATTGAATTATGTTGTTATTGATGGCAGCATGTATCTGTGTATAATGGTTTAGAATTAGGTATGTAAATGGGGTATGTTCATGTGGTTAAATGGTGTAAATGGACTTTAGAAAATTCTGTGTTATAGTGTACATATTGAGAATGGTTGCAAGCTGTCCAAAATGACCAAAATTTATTGTTAAATATGTTAATGGTAAGGTACAAACCAGAATTGGCATGAAGGAAGTAATTTGGTAAGTGTTGAATATGTAATTGGTAAGTGATGAGGAGTGTGTAGTAGGGCAATGTATGTTTTAGCTTAGAACCTTAAGTGTGTGACTCCAATTGGTATAAGACCAATTGGAGGTGAAACTAGGCACAAAAAGTGCCAACTTTTATTGAGGAAGCTTACCAAAATTCTGCCTAGAAGGTGACTTGAAAAATGACCAAATCCGGATTAGTGACTTAAAAGCCTGAAAATTCATCATTTGGGCAGTAGTTAGTGTTTTGACCATAACTTACTCAAAACAGGTCCAAATGACCTGAAATTTTGACCATGAATATTTTAGATATAGATCTACAATTCTTATGAAGACACCAAAGCCCAGAAATGGACAGAACTAGGCCAAATAGCTTGCACAATTTCAGGTACCAAAACTGGCCGAACCAAAAGTGACCTAAAAATGACCTAAGCCTACCATTTTAGTGCATTCTGTCCAGCATTGGTAAATTGATTATAACTTAGTCTACACAACTCAAAATGTCCTAAAATTTTGCCCTGCGTGCAATAAGACATAGACCTACAAGTTTGTATTGGATCAGAACCTGAAAACCGAGGAATCTAGGTCATCCGGCTAGGTCAAATTACTATATCGAAATCAGGTAAATTGCAATAAAATGCAATACACTTGGAAATGAAATTTGTAACATATGCCAACACTAAAGGGTTATAAAGTGTGACATATTGGCAACATTAAACCTAATTCACCTAAAGTGCATCGAGGGTCAACATTTTAGGTTGACTAAGGAAAATAATAGAATTTAATAAATTAATTATTAAGCCTTATTGTTGGAGACAGTTTAAATGAGTACTGAAACACTTCAAATTGTGTGTTTCAGTTAGCAAAGACTTAGGGAAGGGGAAGGAAACACTGAGTCAGGGCCAAGAGACATTTATCAGAGGTTTGTGCACAACAGTTATTTCTTTTGACTTTTCAATTGAAATAAATTATGAGAATTTTGTATGTTATTGTTTTGAATTGTGAAAAATTGTTTGAATGGAAATTTGATGGATACTTATGGTTTGAAAATATTGCAATTGGTTTGAAAACGCAGCTATCATGTATATTTGATTGAATTCCTCGCTAGCTTATCTAGTGGGACGAATTGACTTTGAATTCCCTCTCTGGCTGAAGTGTTGAGGTGTGTGCCTGTTGAGGACGAATAGAATGAGTACTCATATTATTGCTGGCTAGCTATGTTATTCCTCACTAGCCATCGGCTTTTGGGACAAATTGAACTTTGGAACATGATTAAGCTGTGTGTGTGATTTATTGATATTTATTGTGATATTGTGAAATGGAGTTTTAATTCTTTATGACATTCACTGTCTTTGAATTTAACTATGGTTTTAACTATCCACTATTTATATGACTTATGATTTATGATTTAAAGTTGAATTTTGTTAATGTTGTGCACTACTGAGACATTGGCTCAGCGATAGCTTTTCATTGCTGTCGCAGGTTGACAGATTGATAGGGCAGTAGACTAGGCTGCTAGTACTATATTGAGAGTTCATCGGCTATATTGAGTATACCATCCTTTGCATTTTGTATTGTAATGTATGTTCACTGTATGTATATATTATTCTTGGTTCTGAGCAGTTGCAAATTAAAATTGTACATTGAAGTTGTAAACTAAATTTGTAAATTATTTTGGCTTGTAAATGTTGTGATATATTCTTTTATCTCAGCTTTTGAAAACTCTAGAAAATTATTATGGATTTGAGTTGACAATTGTTGAGAAACTTATTGTGTTGATTGGATATTAGAGTTTGGGGATTGAACAAAATATTGGAAGTGCTTTTTACAGGTTTTTGAAGAACTATTTTATTCAAAATACAGATGACACTCTGTTAAAATTTTTACAGAAAATATTAATTCTTCAAATGTGTTATCTGGTTTCACTTCAGTTTAAAAAAAAAAAAATTTAATACCTGTAAATAGTGCTCACCACTTTGTAAAGAAGTAAGAAAAAGTTTAAAATCCCTTGTAGTGTATTTAATGGGTTATCAGTAGACGAAGTTGGTAATTCATTAGATATACTACGGGATCATGTTATGCCTTACGGAGGGGTCAGGTGTGACAACACCCCTAACAACTCAACCAAACAACCAAATCAAATTCCAATAGTCAATCTATCCTTTATTTTTATCAACTTTTAATTTTCCAGCTATTGTATTTATTTTTCAAAGTCTTTAATTTCAAAGGACTTTTACTTTTCAATCAATCAATCAATCAAGCTTTCTTTCAATTTTCAACACACCTTGCCTTCAATTACCTATGAAATTGAAGAAGTTTAGAGTCAGTTTCCAAAATGTTTGATTCTAGAAGTCAGAAGCACAGTTTAGGTTATATACTTCATATCCGGCACACGCGTAATTCCTAAGTTATTAGCCAACCAAATTGTTTTGTTAAGAAAACAATTTTTCATACACCCAGTGGAATAGAATTGTTGTTCTTTACACTCGTCACAAAATGATAATCTTTTCATACTCTTTGTAGAGTTTTCAGTTTAAGTTCCTCAATGCCGCCAAAAACAAAATGCTAGCTAAACAATTTGAAGAACAATTTGAAAAAGGACAAACTCCTTAGGGAGGAGATATTTAGAATCCAAATGTACAGAGGTTGTAAATACCTTGTCTACTAATCCAACTCAGAAGCGAGGTGAGCCTGTCACACCTTGCCCCTCCGTAATTCATAATAAGATCCCGTAGTATACCTAATAAATTACTAAACTTCGCCTACTGATAACCCACTAAATATACTACTAGGGATTTTAAACCAATTTCTAATCATTTTAAAGTGGTAGGTAATGCTGATTAATAATATAAAACCTTTAATCGAAGTTTAGGTTATAAATCAAAATTTGAAATTTATTTGAAATCTCCGAAAATTTTACAGAAAATTCAGCAGAGTGCCGTCTATATTTGGGAAAATAGTTCTCCAAAAACCTGTTAAAAACACTCTTAATACATTTAATATCCACAACTCCAATATTCTCATCACAATTTAATCTCAACAACAACAATTTCGAGCAGTTCATTATTTTAATAAAAAAAATGTAAACAAAAAGAACTTAAACTTTTCATTAATAAGAAATATTAAGTTTGCAGTACAAATATTTACAGTGGTTAAAATAAAATTCCAAAATTTATTATACAATTGCTCAAGTCCAATAAACATACACACAGTTACATATACATTAAAATAAAAATTTACAAGGGTATAATCTATATACCCGATAATGATCCCAAAAATTCTAGTCACTTCGATTCCCAAGCAGCCTACTCTGCTACTTTATCTACCTCTTTACCTGCGATAGTAATAAAAAGCTATCGCTGAGCCAAAGATTCAGTGGTGCACAATTTAAACACAATTTTATAAATGAAATCAATTGAAATATTAACACATATAAAATCATACTTTATTTTTAAAGCCAGAAAATTTCTTAAATAAACCAAACTTTATTCCATAAATCATAAAACAAGAATTTCGAAAAGTCACACAGTTTTGATCATGATACAATTATCCAATTCATCTCAATAACTAAAGGCTAATGGGGAATGCAAAGGGTAACTAGCACAAATATATGAGTACTCATTCAGTTTGTCCTCAACTAGCACACACCTCGACGCTTCAACCAGAGAGGGAATGCAAATCCAATTCATCCCACTAGGCAAGCTAGTGACGAATTCAAACATATAGTCATGAAATTGTGGTTTCAAACCATTTCAACAATTTTTCAAAAATTTGGGGCTAGAAACACATAATTTTGTTAAGCAACATATTCAACCCAAATGAGGCCATAAATTAATCTCACAATTTATTCAATTCAAAATTAAAATTGAAAATAAAAAAGGGTTAGTTATTATGCACAAACCTCTAATGAGTCGCCTCTCTGGCTTGACTCACTTTTTCCTTATCTTTCCTGGTCTCCTTTTCTACTGAAACACACAATTTAAAGTGTTTCACTACTTATTCAACTCATTTCTAATAAATAATTCAATAATTAAATTTTGTAGACTTAATCTACCCCAATAAGCTTTATAAAATTTGAGTCCTTTGCATTTTATGCATTTGTGGTTACTATTCACTTCACTATTCATTTCAAAATGTTGACTTTTTCATACTTAAGGGGTATACTAGTTCTAATTACACCCATATATCATATTTTGGATTATAATTGTATTGGCATTGATTGGTAATTGAAATTCAAAACTCCCTAAGAGAAATTCTAAAATTTCAGTTTTGGTCACTTGGGTTTACTATTCCATTGGACCTATCTACAGTGGAAATTTGGCTAACTTTTGTTCACTAAAGTTGTTCCTTAATGTCTTAGCTTTAATTCCCTTTTTGAATCACTCCATTTGGAGTTTTTTAGCTTAAGTTATGCTATTTTTACTAAGGTTGGCCGGATTGGTCAAAACCCAGAAATTCTAGACACATTAGGGTTCTGGCAGATTTGGTGACCTAAGTTTGGTTGGCAATTTGACCAAGTTATAGTCAGAATTTGGATTTATTTCTTTATGAAAGTTGTTTTGCTATGTCTAAGCTTTCCAATGATATAAAAGGTAAGGTCATTTGGACCTTTCTACACCAAGTTATGACCATTTGAACAAGTACTATTATTCATATGGTCAGTTTTGTCCAGTGGTAGGGTACCTAATCTAGATTTAATCAATTTTTACACTAACTTGTGGTTAGTTTTAGGGCAAGGTTTCTACATGAAAATTGTTGCTTTGGGTCTTAATTTTCATCTTCAATTGGCCTCACACCAATTGGAGCAATAAAATTTCAGTTATGACCATTTGAATGGACCAAGGTCAAGCTATCCAGAATTGGACATTACCACATTCACAACTCAAGTCCATTCCATGCATTAAATCACACTCCTAAACACACCAATTGACCAATTTAAGCCTCAATTATGTCAATTAGCATCAATTTACCAAATCCCCAAATTTCCAATTGTCAAGAACCCTAATTATGCAATTGCTTATTTCATGCTAATTCAAGCATACCAACAAAATCTACTCACTCAATTGAACTTGTATACATGATTTATTAAACTAAAACACATCATTTCCCCCAATGCCCCATGGCTACCGAAATTCCATTTCCTCCTAATCATGTAATTTTTCCAAATTTCTTCATATAATTTCATCCAATTCAACTCTAATTCAATCATTTATACTTAAAGAAAAGATTAGATCAACTTACCTCAAATGAAGCTTTTCTATCTTCTCACACTCTTCAAATTTCTTCAAAATTCTTCAATTTTCTTTCTCCCAAATTTCTTATCAAGGCCTAATTAAGAGCTTTCTATAGGTTTTTGCTTGGCTATGGAGGAAATGAGAGAGAGAAGAGAGAGAAGAGGGATGGCTTGGTTAGTGAAGAAGAAGACTAAATTTTTCTAATTTTAATTTGTTTCTGTCTCTTTTTAACTTATCTTCAATAATATAATTAAATAAATAAAATTTTATTACCTCAAGCTTACCTCATCAATGAAGTCATAAAGCTTTTTCAATTTAGATTTTTCAATTTTTTTTCCTTTTCTATCATTAACCTCTCCATTTTTAATTTATTTTTCACAATTTAAATTTCTTATATTATAATGGACATTTAGGCCAAAAGTCACCTCTAAGGGTAAATTGACCAAATTGCCCCTTACCGGCTGATCCGTTTTACTAATAACGCTAGATTGCTTTTTGAACCTTGATCTAATTATTTGCACTTCTTCTCAATTCTTTTCTATGGTTTTTACATTTTCACTAAATTCGCAATTATCCTTAGGCCTGGGGTTCCATAGGGTGCCATTCAAAAATAGGGCAATGGCTGACCTCGCAGTCACTTCCCGGTTCGGTCACCCATCGCTGTGGCCTCAGCTCATTTAACCCATTATGCCTTGTTTTCTTTATTTCCACTTTACCTTCATATAATTGCCATTAATTTTTGTTCATGGCTTTTCTAAATGACTTAAATATGGTTTTACACATCCCAACTGTCTAGACAGACACTGGTCACCGGAACAGTAGAATGTATGAACTCATAAACATTGGGGTGTTACGATTCACCCCCCCCCCCCCCCTTAAAATAAATTTCGTCTTGAAATTTTACCTTGTGTTAGTCTCTGAACAACTATGGGTGCTGCCTCCTCATGTCCTCCTCACGTTCCCTGGTAGTTTCCTAGCCTGAATGATGGTTCCACAGCACTTTAAGCAGTGGTATCTGCTTATTCCTTAGCTGCTTCACCTCATATGTCAGAATCTCTATGGGTTCTTCCTCATATGAGAGGTCTGGATTTACCTCAATCTCTTCAACTGATAGTACATGAGATGGGTCAGATCTGTACCTCCTTAACATGGACACATGGAAGACACTGTGTATCCTTTCTAGCTCTGGAGGTAATGCCAATCGATATGCCAAAGGACCCACTCTTTCTAGAATCTCATATGGTCTTATGAAACGAGGACTCAATTTCCCCTTTCTGCCAAATCTCATAATCCTCTTCTAAGGAGAAACTTTGAGGAATACCTTATCACCCACTGCATATTCAATATCTCTTCTGTTTAGATCAACATAGGACTTCTGATGGTGTGATGCAGCTTTGAGTCGATCTCTGATAAGCTTAATCTTCTCCTCTGTCTGTTGAAAAATTTTAGGCTAATCAGCTTCTTTTCACCCACTTCATCCCAACATAGAGGAGCTCTATACTTCCTGCCATACAGAGCTTCATATGGAGGCATACCTATGCTTGATTGGTAGCTGTTGTTATAGGCAAACTCAATCAAAGGCAAGTGTGTGTCCTAATTACCTTCAAATTCAATCACACAAGCCCGTAGCATATCCTCCAATATCTGAATCACCCTCTCAGACTAGCCATCTATCTGCAGATGGAATGCCGTACTGAAGTTCAATCTAGTTCCTAGGGCTTTTTGCAAACTATCTCAGAATCTAGAAGTGAATATTGGATCTCTGTCTGACACAATCGATATTGGCACTCCATGGAGTCTCACTATCTCATCCAAGTATAATTTAGCCAATCTATTTAGGCTATAATCCATCCTCAGGGGTAGAAAGTGAGCAGACTTGGTTAATCTGTCCACAATGACCCATACTGCATCATGGTTCTTCTGTGTTCTCGGAAGTCTTATCACAAAATCCATTGTAATTCGTTCCCATTTCCACTCAGGTGCTGGCAATGGATGCAGCAACCCAACTGGCACTTGATGCTCTGCCTTTACTTGCTGACTAGTTAGGCATTTGGCCACATACTTGGCTATATTCTTCTTCATCTCATTCCACCAATAATGTTCTTTTACTGTTTTGTGCATTTTAGTCCCACCAGGGTGCATGGCAAAAGGAGAGTCATGTGCTTCCTTCATAATGATTTGCTTCAATTCCATGTCATTAGGAACGCACATTCTACCCTGGTGTAGTACTAAGCCATCATTATTTACAGAAAAGTCTAGTTTCTTGACTTCCCAAGCTTCTTTCACCAATTTTTGATACTTTTCATCATTTTTTACAACCATTTTAATCTGATCAATCAACATCGGTTGCACTTGCCAAGTAGCTACCATCTATCCCTTACCATCAATCTCCATATTTGCATGTAGTGCCCTCAACTCATGTACCATAAACAAAGGAGAAATCCTTAAACTAGCCATAGTCTTGTGAATTAAAGCATTATTTACCACATTTGCCTTCCCTGGCTGGTAGTCTATCAAACAATTGTAGTCCTTAATCAATTCTAACCACCTCCTCTGCCTCAAATTCAGCTCCTTTTGGGTGCCCAAATACTTTAGGCTCTTGTGATCTATGTAGATATAACATTTCTCCCCATACAGATAGTGTCTCCATATCTTCATAGCAACTATTATAGCAGCAAGCTCCAAGTCATGTATAGGATAATTTTGCTCATGTGGTTTCAGCTGACGTGATGCATATGCTGTAACATCCTCCCGGTAACAACTCCGTACATTCTACTGTTTCGGTGACCGGTGTCGGTCTGGACAGCTAGAACGTTCGGAAAAATATTTAAATTAAAGCGAGGAACCAAAATTAACTCAAATATTAATAAGAAAAATTTAGTAAAAATTTTAGAAATAAAATACAACCAAGTCAAATGAGCCGGTGCCCAAGCGATGGGTAACCGGAGGGAAGTTGCGGTTCTCGCAACGAGGAGCCCTAGACCCGGGAAAAAATTCATAAAATAATTTTTGGGACTCCAGAGAAGGCTCATTGAGATTCCTATGGCATTAGAATGCCAAGAAAATATTTAGAAAAATTTTTCAATAGGTACAGACAATTTTAACCCGTTAAGCCAAACGGAGGGCATTTTGGTCATTTCGCCTTCAGAGACGATTTTTGGCCGACTTGTCCAGTTGAGTAAATTATTATTATGACATAAAATATGAATTAATGTTGATGAAAATTAATTTGAAGTTAGTAGAAGAGAAAAGAAAAGAAAATACAATAAAAAAGCAAATTATGACATATGATGATGTCATTTAAAAAGCTACCACCAATCACATTTAAACAAACATTTAATTAACAAATAAAAAGAGATAAATATGGCCAAAAAAATTAAAGAAAGCAGCAGCCCCTTCATTTCATTCCCGCACCAAAGAAAACAAAAAGAGGAAAACCACCATTAAAGCTCCAAATGAGCTTGATTCCATAGCCAACTACACCAAAACCTCACCCTCTCTTCACAAAAAATTTTCCTTATCACTAGAGCTAAATTTGGACAGCCATTAGAAGAGAAGAAAGTGAAAGAAAGTGAAGTCAAGGTTGGGAAAATTCTGCCCTACAAGAGGTTAGTGCCTATTATGCATACATCTTTCTCTTTCCATGATTAGAGACCTAAAATAAGCAAGAATTTGTGAATTAAATGAATGGAATTTATGTGTATGTATACAATGAATTTTGGCAGCCCTAGGGAGGAACAAGATTAAGTGTTTTTGATGGACTTAGAGTGGACTAAAGATGATGTTTAAGGTATATATATATATGTATGATGAATTGGTGTGCTAACTAAGGTAATTGGTGTAATCCTTGAAAATGAGCTAGGGTTTGGGAGTGAAACTTGGATTTAGCTTATGAAATTGTGAAAGAACATTTTAATGGTCAATTAGTGACCATTTGAGGGAAGTTCACCATAATTTTAAGAGATTTAGAGTGATGCAAACTGAATTGGTGGGCTGCCTAATGAGTGCAGCAAGGTGGCTGTGATTCCAGCCCACTTGGACTGCCATATCTTTGGCTGTGTTGGTCCAATTGGTGTTTGGCAAATTGGACATGAAACTAGACTTATAATGGCACATTTTTTCTGAAGAAACCATGCCCAAAAGACCAAAGCAAGAGGACCAAAAGTTGGCCCCAATCCGGGTACCCTGCAAGCCAATTCTGCAAAATGACCAAATGAACAGTAACTGTTCATTTGGCCATAACTCACTGTAGAAATGGTCAATTGACCTGAAATTTTTACAGCAACAAGTTAAGACCTAGACAAACAACTTTCATGAAGAAACATACCCCAAATTATGGCCATAACCTAACCCAAATGGCAGTCACACTCACTGTTCATGTTACTGTAGATTTGGTAATTCTGTAGTTTTGGCAATCCGGCCAGCTGTGGTTTTTGGACCATATCTGGAGCTACAAAACTCCAAATGGAGTGATTCAAAAAAGAAAATTCAACTAGACAAAATAAGGAACAATTTTCGTGTTTATCATTTCCTCAAATTCCCACTGCAACAGGGCTTAATGGAACAGTAAAGTTAGGCTTCAAAAACTGAAAATTCTGCCCTTTTGGTTTTAAGCATAGAAATGGTAATGGCAATCAATTCCAACAAGTGTTAAATACAAAATGTGGTATGTTTGGGGTGTTAAAACCAATACACCTATTTTCTATCCAAAAGTCAACATTTGTTGACCAATGAGGTGAATAGTGACACCAAAACTTGAAATTCAAAAATTGAAATTAGAAATGCATCTAGGGGACTTTAAATTGCAATTGGCAATTAATACTAGCAAATGTAAAACTCAAAATGTGGGATCTTGGTGTAATTAGAATTAACATATCCCTTAAGTATGAAAAAGTCAACATTTTGGTTGACTAGTAAGGTGAATAGTAATCAAAATGAGTAACAAACTAAGATGAAGACCTAGAATCAATTCTAAGCTTAAATGCTTAGAATTGTATGACAAATGTGGACTATGTATCTTAGTCAAAATTGTTAAAAGGAAATTAAGACCATAAATTTGAAATCCATGAAATATTCATGGATTACTTGAAACATGAAAAATAAGTCACCTAATTGATGTGAATAGATAGTTAGGGCTTATATGCCCATCACAAATGGAATTCATAAAATATTAATATCTCAACTTGAAATATAAAATTGTGACTACATAAGTAGATTCTTAAATGTATAAATGAGAAAGGAAAATGTTTTGAATACAATGGTACATGTGAACCATTGTTTAGAATTGTGATCAATAAGAATAACATAATGAATGAATAAATGAACTATATTAATGTATGAATGAGACATTAGTTCTCATTATTATAGAAAGGAGAAGTATTTTGAGTACAATGGTATAAAAGGATAATTGATGTGAATTGTGATCATATAAATGATCAAATGAATGTATGAATTATAATTGAAATTTCTCATGAAATAATGAATTCATAAAACACAATATATTAATATTTAATGATATTATGTGCCCTTGTATTGCCTAGACACGTGTGTCAGATTGGATAGATTGGCATGCCAATAGGATATTATTTTAGCACTTCTGCGAAAGGCTTTATGCCTGTATTCATGGCTTTATGCCCGTATTCATGGCTTTATGCCAACATTCATGGCTTTTATGCCCGATTATGTGTTATCATGGCTTTTTAGCCATACTGACTGCATACGTGGTTGACGTTCTGCGTCCCATGGTATGATGGCCCGAGGCACCGCGGTGTCCAGTGCCAACGACCCGTTATCCAGTTTAGTCAGCCTGTCGTAGGTTACTTGGGCAGTGTAATTTATTGAGATAAGTTAAGAATATTAGCAATTAAAAATATTAGAAATTAAATAAAATAAATGAGTAAGATGACCTAAAATAAATTAGGATAGTTATTTATTAGAAAGAATCGAAGTGAACTGGACAGATATCAAAATTTACTTATTATGAAATAATCTGAGACAACCTAGCAAGTATAGAAAAAATGCTAAAAGATTAGCAAAGAAAATTATAACATAAATAAATATTGCAAATGTGCTTATATAACAATATAAGCATAAATTTATTATTTTCAAATCATTTTTCTTTGTACATTATTACTGTACATTGGCAAATAAACACTTTCAAAGAAGACTAAATTAGGATATAACACATTAAATTTTAGAAACCGCATGTGAAATATAAATAAATCTTGATTATTTGAATTATGTTTTATTTCTTTCTTTATTTGTATATTATTTCCTTGTTATATTATTGCACCACTAAGCAGCAATGCTTAGCGCGATGGAATTGTTTCCTTCGCGCAGGTACTGAAGCTAGAACCCAATGGACGTTTGACTGGGAATTTTGGGAGTTTTGATCTGCGGAAGTATTCAAGTATTCAGGGTTGTCACCTCCTCAGCAATGCATGTAGATAGGGCCCATATAGATCCTATTTTGTATTTTGTATAAAATGCTAGATATTGCATTATGATGTAAATTATGAAATTTTGTAATTATTTTGTAAATTATGTAAATTAAGGAAATTTGAAAATTTTGCTTATGTAATTTGAGAATGTTTACATATGAATTGAGTATGCATGGAAATGATTATGAAATTGAAATGTATGAATGAGATTTGAAATATGAGAAAATTATGAGAATGATTGATGAGATAATTATGATTAGCATGGATAAGACTTTATTCTGAAAATATTGTTGAAACTTTCAAACAGGTAAATAGTAAAACACGTCAACTGGTAATAAAATAGGGGAAACTCCGCCGGTTTCTCCATCGAAAAATAATTAATATTAAAATATAACGAGATCAAAATATGAAAGGAATAATGTAAGATAAGATAGGGTGCTCCGACACCGAATGTAGCACACTTTGCTCGGCTACACTGTAGTCGGGTGAGGGGTGTTACATTTAGTGGTATCAGAGCACGGTTTAGGCGTTTCTGGACCTAGATAGATTGCATATCATGCATTGCATTCATAAGAGTCGAGGTGACACTATTGCAGATCTGTATTTCCTGTTTATTTTAGGTTAAGGTATGGAATAAGAGAGTGAAGAGACAATGAGATAGCGAATGGAGATGAGAAGGAGACTATATTTAAGATGAAAAAGGATGAGTACATAACTGTTTGAGGATAGGATTGAGACTAAGGAGAAAGTGAAGTAGGATAACACGGAAAGGTGAAGAAATAAAGAGGTATTAGCACCTTGGCTATTTACATTGAGTAAATTTCGAGGACGAAATTTAAATAAGAGGAGAAAAGTTGTAACATCCTCCCAGTAACAACTCCGTACATTCTACAGTTCCGGTGACCGGTGTCGGTCCGGACAGCTAGAACATTTGGAAAAATATTTAAATTAAAGCGAGGAACCAAAATTAACTCAAATATTAATAAGAAAAATTTAGTAAAAATTTTAGAAATAAAATACAACCAAGTCAAATGAGCCGGTGCCCAAGCGATGGGTAACCGGAGGGAAGTTGCGGTTCTCGCAACGAGGAGCCCTAGACCCGGGAAAAAATTCATAAAATAATTTTTGGGACTCCAGAGAAGGGTCATTGAGATTCCTATGGCATTAGAATGCCAAGAAAATATTTAGAAAAATTTTTCAATCGGTACAGACAATTTTAACCCGTTAAGCCAAACGGAGGGCATTTTGGTCATTTCACCTTCAGAGACGATTTTTGGCCGACTTGTCCAGTTGAGTAAATAATTATTATGACATAAAATATGAATTAATGTTGATGAAAAATTAATTTGAAGTTAGTAGAAGAGAAAAGAAAAGAAAATACAATAAAAAAGCAAATTATGACATATGATGATGTCATTTAAAAAGCTACCACCAATCACACTTAAACAAACATTTAATTAACAAATAAAAAGAGATAAATGTGGCCAAAAAAATTAAAGAAAGCAGCAGCCCCTTCATTTCATTCCCACACCAAAGAAAACAAAAAGAGGAAAACCACCATTAAAGCTCCAAATGAGCTTGATTCCATAGCCAACTACACCAAAACCTCACCCTCTCTTCACAAAAAATTTTCCTTATCACTAGAGCTAAATTTGGGCAGCCATTAGAAGAGAAGAAAGTGAAAGAAAGTGAAGTCAAGCTTGGGAAAATTCTGCCCTACAAGAGGTTAGTGCCTATTATGCATACATCTTTCTCTTTCCATGATTAGAGACCTAAAATAAGCAAGAATTTGTGAATTAAATGAATAGAATTTATGTGTATGTATACAATGAATTTTGGCAGCCCTAGGGAGGAACAAGATTAAGTGTTTTTGATGGACTTAGAGTGGACTAAAGATGATGTTTAAGGTATATATATATATATATATGTATGATGAATTGGTGTGCTAACTAAGGTAATTGGTGTAATCCTTGAAAATGAGCTAGGGTTAGGGAGTGAAACTTGGATTTAGCTTATGAAATTGTGAAAGAACATTTTAATGGTCAATTAGTGACCATTTGAGGCAAGTTCACCATAATTTGAAGAGATTTAGAGTGATGCAAACTGAATTGGTGGGCTGCCTAATGAGTGCAGCAAGGTGGCTATGATTCCAGCCCACTTGGACTGCCATATCTTTGGCTGTATTGGTCCAATTAGTGTAGGGCCAATTGGACATGAAACTAGACTTATAATGGCACATTTTTTCTGAAGAAACCATGCCCAAAAGAGCAAAGCAAGAGGACCAAAAGTTGGCCCCAATCTGGGTACCCTGCAAGCCAATTCTGCAGAATGACCAAATGAACAGTAACTGTTCATTTGGCCATAACTCACTGTAGAAATGGTCAATTGACCTGAAATTTTTACAGTAACAAGTTAAGACCTAGAAAAACAACTTTCATGAAGAAACCTACCCCAAATTATGGCCAGAACCTAACCCAAATGGCAGTCACACTCACTGTTCATGTTACTGTAGATTTGGTAATTCTGCAGTTTTGGCAATCCGGCCAGCTGTGGTTTTTGGACCATATCTGGAGCTACAAAACTCCAAATGGAGTGATTCAAAAAAGAAAATTCAACTAGACAAAATAAGGAACAACTTTCATGGTTACCATTTCCTCAAATTCCCACTGCAACAGGGCTTAATGGAACAGTAAAGTTAGGCTTCAAAAACTGAATATTCTGCCCTTTTAGTTTTAAGCATAGAAATGGTAATGGCAATCAATTCCAACAAGTTTTAAATACAAAATGTGGTATGTTTGGGGTGTTAAAACCAATACACCTATTTTCTATCCAAAAGTCAACATTTTTGTTGACCAATGAGGTGAATAGTGACACCAAAACTTGAAATTTAAAATTTGAAATTAGAAATGCATCTAGGAGACTTTAAATTGCAATTGGCAATTAATACTAGCAAATGTAAAACTCAAAATGTGGGATCTTGGTGTAATTAGAATTAACATATCCCTTAAGTATGAAAAAGTCAACATTTTGGTTGACTAGTAAGGTGAATAGTACTCAAAATGAGTAACAAACTAAGATGAAGACCTAGAACCAATTCTAAGCTTAAATGCTTAGAATTGTATGACAAATGTGGACTATGTATCTTAGTCAAAATTGTTAAAAGGAAATTAAGACCATAAATTTAAAATCCATGAAATATTCATGGATTACTTGAAACATGAAAAATAAGTCACCTAATTGATGTGAATAGATAGTTAGGGCTTATATGCCCATCACAAATGGAATTCATAAATTATTAATATCTCAACTTGAAATATAAAATTGTGACTACATAAGTAGATTCTTAAATGTATAAATGAGAAAGGAAAATGTTTTGAATACAATGGTACATGTGAACCATTGTTTAGAATTGTGATCAATAAGAATAACATAATGAATGAATAAATGAACTATATTAATGTATGAATGAGACATTAGTTCTCATTATTATAGAAAGGAGAAGTATTTTGAGTACAATGGTATAAAAGGATAATTGATGTGAATTGTGATCATATAAATGATCAAATGAATGTATGAATTATAATTGAAATTTCTCATGAAATAATGAATTCATAAAACACAATATATTAATATTTAATGATATTATGTGCCCTTGTATTGCCTTGACACGTGTGTCAGATTGGATAGATTGGCATGCCAATAGGGTATTGTTTTAGCAGTACTGCAAAAGGCTTTATGCCTGTATTCATGGCTTTATGCCCGTATTCATGGCTTTATGCCAACATTCATGGCTTTTATGCCCGATTATGTGTTATCATGGCTTTTTAGCCATACTGACTGCATATGTGGTTGACGTTCTGCGTCCCATGGTATGACGGCCCGAGGCACCGCGGTGTCCAATGCCAACGACCCGTTATCCAGTTTAGTCAGCCTGTCGTAGGTTACTTGGGCAGTGTAATTTATTGAGATAAGTTAAGAATATTAGCAATTAAAAATATTAGAAATTAAATAAAATAAATGAGTAAGATGACCTAAAATAAATTAGGATAGTTATTTATTAGAAAGAATCGAAATGAACTGGACAGATATCAAAATTTACTTATTGTGAAATAATCTGAGACAACCTAGCAAGTATAGAGAAAATGCTAAAAGATTAGCAAAGAAAATTATAACATAAATAAATATTGCAAATGTGCTTATATAACAATATAAGCATAAATTTATTGTAACACCCCAAAGTTCTAGAGTGCTCACGCCTCCGGTGACAGTGTTGTCCTGGACAAATTAGGATGCCTAGAACCGCACTCAATATGAGTGAGGAGACATAAAATAATGAAATACAAGAAAAGAAAAACAAAGGAAAAATCATAGTAAAAAAATGTAACCGAGTAAGTGAGCTGGGAAACCTAGCGATGGGTGACCGCACCGGGAAGTCACGGCGTGGACCGTTGACTAACCTCGGATCATGGGGAACCCTGGAAAACATTTTTTGGACATAAATAGACCCTTATTGAAGTATAAATCTCATTAGAAAGATTAAAGAAAAATTTAATAATTAGTACAAAGAAAAGTGAGAAATCGAAAATGACAAAATACTGTTATTAGAAAAATCGGGAAAGCCACCCGAACAGGGGCATGATGGTCATTTGACATCCCGAATTGTCTTTTGACCTAAATTTCCATTAAAAATAAATAGTATTACACTTAGAAAATGAAATGAAAAATTAATTTGGTGGTACCTAAAATAAATAGTGGAAATAATGGGTTAAATGTGGATTAGTTGAAAGTTAACTTATAATATGTTTTAATTTTAGTTAGTGGACCACTATAGGATTAATTAAACATGAAATATGGCTGAAGTGGTCCACTAACCATCTGAAATCCCATCTTCCTCAAATTCTCTCAAATGGCCGAATTGAAGAACCCTTGAAAACCTCCATTGACGTTTTCTTTGAGCTTGATTTCCTCTCTCCATTTCAACTCCATTCACTTAGGTTCTTTCATGAAAAATGGTCTACACACCACAAGGAAGATATTAATACCAATTTTGGGAAGTTTGGTGAAGGTTTAGCAAGTTACAAATAAAGGTAAGTTTGCATTTTTGAGAAATCCTTTGTTAAAGTTTTTGTGCATATTATGGGTATTAGTTTGGTGAAGGAAAATTTTGAGTTTGAAAGGTTATTGTTATTTTCATTTTGGACAGCCATGGGTCACGTTTATGATGAGGTATTTGTGCATATAATTGATGGGAAAGAATGTTAATAATGGTGATTTAGTAACTTAGTGAGTTATTGCATGTTTATATGGTGAATTATGCACTTTGATGGGAATTGGCATATGGTACGGCAATGTGATGTTGATGAATGATTTGTGGCAGCTTGTGGACACTTGAGAAATGGTGTATATTGAAGGAAGAGTGGGCAGAATATTGACCTAGAAGGATTGATGATATGTATGTGAATGAATGTTGTAAAGTGTATGTAAAGTTTGTAATGTTTAGGTGTGGTTGTAATGGTATTTAGAAATTATAATTGTGAATGATGTTTGGTGTGTTGAGGGTGATTGGAATCTGCCCAAAATAATGCTAATGTAATGTAGAAAATGTTTTTGGTAATGTGCCAAAACAGTTTGGTAGGGTATGGAAGTAAACCTTGCAAGGTGAGTATGTGTTTGAAGTTGGGGCGTGAAATGCATATTGAGGGCAGTGTATATTTTAGCCTATAACCTTGAATGTGTAACCTCAATTGGTATGAGACCAATTTGGGGTGAAACTAGGCACAAAATGTGCCAACTTTCATTGAGAAACCATGCCAAAATTCTGCTTGCAAGGTGACCTAAAAAATTGACCAATTCGGATTAGGTGCAATTAGGACCTGAAAAATGACCAATTGGGCAGCAGTGAGTATTTAGGCCATAACTCACTCAAACCAGGTCCAATTGACCTGAACTTTTAACCATGAATAGTTAAGACCCATACCTACAAGTCTTATGAAGACACCAAAACCCAGAAATGACCATAAGCAAGTCAAACAACTTGCACAAGTTCGGGTCCAAAAACTGGCCGAACCAGAATTGACCACTTTGACCTAAAATTGACCTAAAATGGTACCATTTGACCAGCAATAGTGTAATGACCATAACTTGGTCTACTTAACTCGGATTGACCTGAAATTTTGCACCGCGTGCAATAAGACCTAGATATACAAGTTTGTAGTTTCGACCGAGACCCGAAAACCGAGGGAACTAGATCGTCCGGTTAGGTCAAACCAATGTTCCGGAATCCAGCAATTTGCATTAAAATGCACTAAGCGAGGAAATGACTTTGGTAAAACATACCAAACCTAAAACCCTATCGAGTGTGACATATTAACGACACTAAAACCTAATTTACCTAAAACGCATCGAGGGTCGGTATATTAGGTGATTAAGCGAATAATTGAGTTCAAGGCATTATTTACCAAACCCCATCGATAGAGATAGTTTAATTTGAATCAAACACTTCAAATTGTGTTTCTCGCTTAACAAGGACTCAAAGAAAAGGGAAAGAAATATCGAGTCAAGACCAGAGACAAATATCGAGGTTTGTGCACAACAACTGCTTTCTTTTGAATTATTTTCAATGGAAATAAATATTGATTATTTGTATATCATTATTTTAAATTGTGGAAATGTGTTTGAGGAATATTTATTGATTGAAAATATTGTGAATAGTTTGAAACTGTGAAAAATGGTTTGAATGACATTGATGGATACTTATTGATTAAAAGCATTAGAAATGGTTTGAAACCACAGCTATCATGTATATTGATTGTATTCCTCTCTAGCTTGTCTAGTGGGATGAATTGAATTCTCTCCGTCAAGTGTTGAGGTGTGTGCCTGTTGAGGACGAATAGAATGAGTACTCATATTTTTGCTAGCTAGCCATGTTATTCCTCATTAGTCATCGACTTTTGGGATGAATTGAATACCTCATTAGCCATCGGCTTTTGGGATGAATTGAATTATGGATCATGATTAAGTCGTGTGTGATTTATCGATGTGTATTGTGAGATTGTGAAATGGATTTTAAACTCTCATTGACATATACGCCTTTTTGAATTCAAACCTGATCTGACTTATGGAAAATTATTGTGATATTGAGAAATGGAGTTTAAATTCTTATTGACCTTTATTGTCTTAAATTTGACTATGGTTTTAAGTATCCACTATTTACATGATTTATGAATTGTGATTTAAATTGTATTTGGTTAATGTTGTGCACCACTGAGACATTGTCTCAGAGATAGCTTTTTATTGCTGTCGCAGGTAGAGAGACAGACAGGCAGCACAGACTAGGCCGCACATACCTCCAAATGAGAGATTTTTCTGTATAACGAGTATACCGCTTTTTGCATTTTGTACTGTAATGTATGACACTGTATGTATATTTTCTTTCTGGTTTTGAGCAATTGTAAATTAAATTGTACCTTGAAGTTGTAAATTAATTATGAGTGTTTTGGATTGTAAAAGTTGTATTATATTTCCTTATCTCGGACTTTGAAAAATTCCTATGGAATTGTGTTGATAAATTGTTGTGTTGAGAAATGTATTGGAGTTGAGATTTGGAAAATTATTGAAGTGCTTTTTTTACAGGTTTTCTGAAGAACTGTTTTATCCAAAATACAGATGGCACCTTGCCAAAATTTTTACAGAAATTCCAAATAAATCAAATGAGTTAGTTGTTTCACCTCAGTTCACCAAAGTTTTTAACACCTGTAAATAGTGCTCACCATCAGAAAAGAAGTAAGAAAAGTTTTTAAAATCCCTTGTAGTGTATTTAATGGGTTATCAGTAGACGGAGTTGGTAATTCATTAGGTATACTATGGGATCATGTTATGCCTTACAGAGGGATAAGGTGTGACATGTTTAAGTGGTATCAGAGCAAAATTTTTAAATTCCGTTTTCACCTGTTATTTGAATGTTCTTTTTGCATAGTACAACTGCTCAATATCATTGTTTGATACATACAAGACATTACAAAGATAAATATGCACTAACGAGTGAATATTCTTGTGTTATTGTTCAGAAAGCTAAGATCCTCGCATTGAATATGGAAGAGGGTGATCGCTCAATGATCACCTATTGAGGTCGAGGTGCAAGGGGATGCCCCACTGCATACAAATGTCGGTGGTTCAAGAAGACCACCGCAGCATCGCAGCCTCGCTCGATTCGCCAACAGATGGCTGCAATATTCCAACAAATGGCTGGTAATGCGCCTACTCAAGTCCCAATTCAGACACCCGTGGTACAACCACAGTCTCTTACAAGGCAGTATGATAAATTGATGAAGTATGGGGCTACAGAGTTTAAGGGGACAGTAGATCCTATAGAAGCTGAACAGTGGTTAGAGAGGATGGATAGGGTGTTCAAGAAACTTCATTGTACAGAGGAGCTCAGACTTGAATACTCAGTATCCTTACTACAAGGGGATGCTTATGACTGGTGGAAACCATTCCCACACCAGTAGAACTCGCATCTTGGTCGACTGAATGACTTCCTCAGGGAATTCAGGCAGAAATACATCCCTGATGCTTATGTAGACCAGAAGCTACAAGAATTCTTAAGTTTGAAACAGAGGGGCAGATCAGTGGCTGAGTATGAAAGAGAATTTTCCCGCCTTAGCCATTATGCAGTGAGTCTACTCTCTACCAGCAGGGAGAGATGCAAGAGGTTTGAAACTGGCTTGAAGCCCAGTATCAGAGTACAAGTGCTCGGCTTCAAACACACTAACTTCTCTGAACTTGTTTCTCAAGCCCTAGAGTTGGAAAGAGTTGAGTTTGAGACTGCTCCTGAGAAGAAGAGGTCAGAGAAGACAGAGAAAGAGGGAAAATCAGTAGATCAGAGTTCCAGTGGTCATACTGGAAAGAGGAAGAACTATGGGGGACATGGCAGAGGTGGCAAGAAATCTGGTAGGGGAAGACATTCAGGACAGAAACCTCCTTTATCTGGTCAGCAGAGTACCGTGTTCCTACCCTCCCGCCAATGTGAAACTTGTGGAAAGAATCATGGTGGAATCTGTTACAAGGCTATTGGAGCTGTTATAACCGTGGAGGCACCTGACACTTTGCCAAGGACTGCACCAAGAGTCGCAGAGTTGGACCACCTCCTACTCTGCAGAGGGTCGCCAGAGCCCTGTCACCAGAAGCTCACAACCACCTAGCAGAGGTAGAGGCAGGGGTAGAGGTAACCCAGCAGGCAGCCAAGGCACAGTAAAACAATCAGAGCAAGACAGTGCTCCAGTCAGAGTCTATGCCATGAGACAGAGAGAAGAGGCAGAGACATCTGATGTTGTGGCTGGTACCTTCTCAACTTTTAACCAGAATGTATTTGTGCTATTTGATCCGGGTTCTACCCATTCTTATGTGAGTGCTAGCATCATTGATTGCATTGCTGTTCCATGTACAAAAATGGACTTTGAGGTGCTAGTAACAAGTCCGCTAGGACAGGAGGTCAGGGTTAATAGAATGTATAGAGATTGTCCTTTGGTGATCCAAGGACACACTTTTCTGTCCGATCTCATTGAAATGCCCTTCAGAGATTATGATATCATCTTGGGCATGGATTGGTTAGCTAGACATCATGCCATGATTGACTGTAGGCTGAAGACAGTCACTTTTGGTCTCCCTCAGTACAGTGATGTGGTAATACATGGGGAGAGGCAGCTATTGCCATCCAACATCATTTCGCCGCACTAGCCGTAAAAATGATCGTAAAAGGGTGTGAAGCATACTTGGCACATGTGGTAGACACCCAAGTGGGGAGTCCAAAGATTGAAGGACATCCCTACAAGACATGACTTTCCGCACGTGTTTCGATGAATTGCCGTGATTACCTCCGAAAAGAGAAGTGCGCTTTGAAATTAATGTTCTCGCTGGTGTGGATCCAATCTCCATAACGCCATACGTAATGGCACCAGCAGAGTTGAAGGAGTCAAGATACGCTACAAGAATTACTTGAAAAGGGCTTCATCCGCCCTAGTGTGTCACCTTGGGAGCACCGTTGTTGTTTGTTAAGAAGAAGGATGGTACTCCGCTTATGCATTGACTACGTGCGCTTGAATAGGGTGACAATAAAGAATGATATCCATTGCTCGCATTGATGATCCGCTCGATCGCTTGAAGGGTGCAGCAGATTCTCCAAAATTGATTTGCGATCCGGTTATCATCAGTTGAAGGTGCAAGAGCAGAGTAACCCAAAAACTGCTTTCACAACTCGGTCTGGCCACTATGAGTTTCTAGTAATGTCCTTCGGGTTGACAAATGCTCCAGCTGCTTTAATGGATCTGATGAACACTATCTTCAGACCATATCTTGATCAATTTGTGGTGGTGTTTATTGATGACATTTTGATATACTCGAGGAGTGCAGAGGAGCATGATAGACATCCATGGATTGTATCGCAGACTTTAAGGGAGAAACAGCTTGTACGCCAAATTGTCAAAATGTGAATTTTGGTGAAGGAAATCTCCTTTGGGACATGTTGTGTCACCGAAGGGATCAAGGTAGATTCCAAGAAGGTAGAAGCTATCCTTAATTGGAAACCGCCAGAACATCACGTAAATTGCAGCTGGGCTTAGCTGGATATTACCGTCGGTTTGTGAAGGGATTTTCTATGTTATATTCTCCACTGAACAAGCTACTTCGGAAAGATGTAAAAATTCAGTGGACTGATAAATGTCAGCAGAGTTTTGATGAGTTGGAGAGGTGCTTAACTGAAGCTCAGCTTCACTTTACCTACTCCGTAAAGAATACACGCTTATAGTGATGCTTCTCATAATGGGTTAGGCTGTAATCGATGCAAGATCGAATGTCATTGCTTATGCATCACGCCAAATGAAACCGCATGAGAGGAACTACCCAACACATGATCCGGAGTTAGCAGCTATTGTTTTTGCTCTGAAGATCTGGAGACACTATTTGTATGGGGAGAAATGCTACATTTTCACAGATCACAAGAGCTTGAAGTACTTAGGTACCCAGAAGGAATTGAATTTGAGGCAGAGGAGATGGTTAGAACTCATTAAAGACTATGATTGCTTAATAGACTATCAGCCAGGGAAAGCAAATGTGGTGGCTGACGCCTTAAGTCGCAAGACTATGGCAAGTCTCAGAGTTTCTCCTTTGTCCATGGTATATGAGTTGAAAGCACAAAGATGCCGCTTTAGAGATTGATGATGAGGGACAGATAAAGAGTTGCATGGCATGTACAAACAAGTGTTGATTGATCAAATCGTAATGGTCGCTCAGAGTGATGAAAATATCGAAGTTACCGTAAGAAGTCCATCTGGGCAAGAAACTTGAATTCTCTTTGAGAGATGATGGTTTTTTGCTACATCATGGCAGAATGTGATTTCCTTTTTTTTTGGAATTGAGACAAGTCATTATGTAGGAAGCAAATGAGTCTCCATTTGCTATGCACCGGTGGAACTAAATGTACAGAGGGTTGAAAGAACATTATCGTGGATGGGCATGAAAAGAGATATAGCTGAATTGCTTTCCAAATGCCTAACTTATCAGCAAGTAAAGGCAGAACATCAACTTGCAGCTGGTTTGATACATCATTTGTCAGTACCAGAGTGTAAATGGGACCGGATAACTATGGATTTTGATACATGACATCAAACGACAAAGAGAAGTCATGAATAAGTATGGGTTATAGTTGAGAGAATGACTAAGTCCGCTCACTTTTGCCGCCTCGATGGACTATAGCCTGGAAAGATTGGCCGATTGTACATATATGAGATTGTAAAATTGCATGGAGTGCCAGATCAATTGTGTCCGACAGAGATCCTAGGTTCACTTCTAGATTCTCGGGGTAGTCTTCAGAGAGCCCTAGGAACTAGATTGAACTTCAAAGACAAAGATTCCACCCACGCATGCATGGCCACCCGAGTGGGTTATTCAGATTTTGGAGGATATGCTACGGGCTTGTGTGATTGAATTTGAAGGTAGTTGGGATACACACTTGCCTTTGATTGAGTTTGCTTATAACAACAACTACCAATCAAGCATAGGGATGCCTCCATATGAAGCTGTGTATGGCAGGAAGTGCAGAACTCCCTTAGGTTGGGATGAAGTAGGTGAAAGCAAGATGATTGTACCAGAAATTGTCCAGAAGACAGAGGAAAAGATCAGATTGATCAGAGATAGACTCAAGGTCGCATCGACCGCCGTAAGTCCTATGTTGATCTGACGAGAAGAGAAATTGACTATGCAGTGGGTGATAAGGTATTCCTCAAAGTTTCTCCTTGGAAGAGGATAATGAGATTTGGCAGAAAGGGGAAATTAAGTCCTCGTTTCATCGGACCATATGAAGTTCTGGAAAGAGTGGGTCCTTTAGCATACATGTTGTCATTACCTCCAGAGCTAGCAAGGATACACAGTGTCTTCCATGTGTCCATGTTAAGGAGGTACAGTGTCGACTCCATCTCATGTACTAACAGTTGAAGAGATTGAAGTAAATCCAGACCTCTCATATGAGGAAGAACCCATAAAAATTCCGCATATGAGGTGAAGCAGCTGAGGAACAAACAGATACACCTGGTTAAAGTGCTGTGGAACCATCATTCAGGCCATGAAGCAACTTGGGAACGTGAAGAGGATATGAGGAGACAGCACCCATAGCTATTCAGAGACTAATGCCAGGTAAAATTTCGATACGAAATTTATTTAAGGGGGGGAGAATTGTAACCCCCCAAAGTTCTAGAGTGCTCACTCCGGTGACTAGTGTTGTCCTGGACAGCTAGGATGCCTAGAACTGCACTCAATATGAGTGAGGAGACATACAATAATGAAATATAAGAAAGGAAAAACAAAGGAAAAATCATAGTAAAGAAATGTAACCGAGTAAGTGAGCCGGGAAACCTAGCGATGGGTGACCGCACCGGGAAGTCACGGCGTGGACCGTTGACTAACTCCTCGGATCATGGAACCCTGGAAAACATTTTTTTGACATAAATAGACACTTATTGAAGTATAAATCTCATTAGAAAGATTAAAGAAAAATTTAATAATTAGTACAAAGAAAAGTGAGAAATCAAAAATGCATAAAATACTGTTACTTGAAAAATCGGGAAAGCCACCCGAACAGGGGCATGATGGTCATTTGACATCCCGAATTGTCTTTTGACCTAAATGTCCATTAAAAATAAATAGTATTACACTTAGAAAATGAAATGAAAAATTAATTTGGTGGTACCTAAAATAAATAGTGGAAATAATGGGTTAAATGTGGATTAGTTGAAAGTTAACTTATAATATGTTTTAATTTTAGTTAGTGGACCACTATAGGATTAATTAAACATGAAATATGGCTGAAGTGGTCCACTAACCATCTGAAATCCCATCTTCCTCAAATCCTCTCAAATGGCCGAATTGAAGAACCCTTGAAAACCTCCATTGACGCTTTTCTTTGAGCTTGATTTCCTCTCTCCATTTCAACTCCATTCACTTAGGTTCTTTCATGAAAAATGGTCTACACACCACAAGGAAGATATTAATACCAATTTTGGGAAGTTTGGTGAAGGTTTAGCAAGTTACAAATAAAGGTAAGTTTGCATTTTTGAGAAATCCTTTGTTAAAGTTTTTGTGCATATTATGGGTATTAGTTTGGTGAAGGAAAATTTTGAGTTTGAAAGGTTATTGTTATTTTCATTTTGGACAGCCATGGGTCACGTTTATGATGAGGTATTTGTGCATATAATTGATGGGAAAGAATGTTAATAATGGTGATTTAGTAACTTAGTGAGTTATTGCATGTTTATATGGTGAATTATGCACTTTGATGGGAATTGGCATATGGTACGGCAATGTGATGTTGATGAATGATTTGTGGCAGCTTGTGGACACTTGAGAAATGGTGTATATTGAAGGAAGAGTGGGCAGAATATTGACCTAGAAGGATTGATGATATGTATGTGAATGAATGTTGTAAAGTGTATGTAAAGTTTGTAATGTTTAGGTGTGGTTGTAATGGTATTTAGAAATTATAATTGTGAATGATGTTTGGTGTGTTGAGGGTGATTGGAATCTGCCCAAAATAATGCTAATGTAATGTAGAAAATGTTTTTGGTAATGTGCCAAAACAGTTTGGTAGGGTATGGAAGTAAACCTTGCAAGGTGAGTATGTGTTTGAAGTTGGGGCGTGAAATGCATATTGAGGGCAGTGTATATTTTAGCCTATAACCTTGAATGTGTAACCTCAATTGGTATGAGACCAATTTGGGGTGAAACTAGGCACAAAATGTGCCAACTTTCATTGAGAAACCATGCCAAAATTCTGCTTGCAAGGTGACCTAAAAATTGACCAATTCGGATTAGGTGCAATTAGGACCTGAAAAATGACCAATTGGGCAGCAGTGAGTATTTAGGCCATAACTCACTCAAACCAGGTCCAATTGACCTGAAATTTTAACCATGAATAGTTAAGACCCATACCTACAAGTCTTATGAAGACACCAAAACCCAGAAATGACCATAAGCAAGTCAAACAACTTGCACAAGTTCGGGTCCAAAAACTGGCCGAACCAGAATTGACCACTTTGACCTAAAATTGACCTAAAATGGTATCATTTGACCAGCAATAGTGTAATGACCATAACTTGGTCTACTTAACTCGGATTGACCTGAAATTTTGCACCGCGTGCAATAAGACCTAGATATACAAGTTTGTAGTTTCGACCGAGACCCGAAAACCGAGGGAACTAGATCGTCCGGTTAGGTCAAACCAGTGTTCCGGAATCCAGCAATTTGCATTAAAATGCACTAAGCGAGGAAATGACTTTGGTAAAACATACCAAACCTAAAACCCTATCGAGTGTGACATATTAACGACACTAAAACCTAATTTACCTAAAACGCATCGAGGGTCGGTATATTAGGTGATTAAGCGAATAATTGAGTTCAGTGCATTATTTACCAAACCCCATCGATAGAGATAGTTTAATTTGGTACTGAAACACTTCAAATTGTGTTTCTCAGTTAACAAGGACTCAGCAAAAGGGAAAGAAATACTGAGTCAAGACCAGGAGACAAATATCAGAGGTTTGTGCACAACAACTGTTTCTTTTGAATTATTTTCAATGGAAATAAATATTGATTATTTGTATATCATTATTTTAAATTGTGGAAATGTGTTTGAGGAATATTTATTGATTGAAAATATTGTGAATAGTTTGAAACTGTGAAAAATGGTTTGAATGACATTGATGGATACTTATTGATTAAAAAGCATTAGAAATGGTTTGAAACCACAGCTATCATGTATATTGATTGTATTCCTCTCTAGCTTGTCTAGTGGGATGAATTGAATTCCCTCTCCGGTCAAGTGTTGAGGTGTGTGCCTGTTGAGGACGAATAGAATGAGTACTCATATTTTTGCTAGCTAGCCATGTTATTCCTCATTAGTCATCGACTTTTGGGATGAATTGAATACCTCATTAGCCATCGGCTTTTGGGATGAATTGAATTATGGATCATGATTAAGCTGTGTGTGATTTACTGATGTGTATTGTGAGATTGTGAAATGGATTTTAAACTCTCATTGACATATACTGACTTTTTGAATTCAAACTTGATCTGACTTATGGAAAATTATTGTGATATTGAGAAATGGAGTTTAAATTCTTATTGACCTTTATTGTCTTAAATTTGACTATGGTTTTAAGTATCCACTATTTACATGATTTATGAATTGTGATTTAAATTGTATTTGGTTAATGTTGTGCACCACTGAGACATTGTCTCAGCGATAGCTTTTTATTGCTGTCGCAGGTAGAGAGACAGACAGGGCAGCAGACTAGGCTGCACATACAACAAGCGATAGATTTTTCTGTTAAAACTAGAATAACGCATTTTGAATTTTGTACTGTAATGTATGACACTGTATGTATATTTTCTTTCTGGTTTTGAGCAATTGTAAATTAAATTGTACCTTGAAGTTGTAAATTAATTATGAGTGTTTTGGATTGTAAAAGTTGTATTATATTTCCTTATCTCGGACTTTGAAAAATTCCTATGGAATTGTGTTGATAAATTGTTGTGTTGAGAAATGTATTGGAGTTGAGATTTGGAAAATTATTGAAGTGCTTTTTTTTACAGGTTTTCTGAAGAACTGTTTTATCCAAAATACAGATGGCACCTTGCCAAAATTTTTACAGAAATTCCAAATAAATCAAATGAGTTAGTTGTTTCACCTCAGTTCACCAAAGTTTTTAACACCTGTAAATAGTGCTCACCACTGTAAAAGAAGTAAGAAAAGTTTTTAAAATCCCTTGTAGTGTATTTAATGGGTTATCAGTAGACGGAGTTGGTAATTCATTAGGTATACTATGGGATCATGTTATGCCTTACAGAGGGGTAAGGTGTGACATTTATTATTTTCAAATCATTTTTCTTTGTACATTATTACTGTACATTGGCAAATAAACACTTTCAAAGAAGACTAAATTAAGATATAACACATTAAATTTTAGAAACCGCATGTGAAATATAAATAAATCTTGATTATTTGAATTATGTTTTATTTCTATCTTTATTTGTATATTATTTCCTTGTTATATTATTGCACCACTAAGCAGCAATACTTAGCGCGATGGAATTGTTTCCTTCGCGCAGGTACTGAAGCTAGAACCCAATGGATGTTTGACTAGGAATTTTGGGAGTTTTGATCTGCGAAAGTATCTGAAGTATTCAGGGTTGTCACCTCCTCAGCAATGCATGTAGATAGGGCCCATATAGATCCTATTTTGTATTTTGTATAAAATGCTAGATATTGCATTATGATGTAAATTATGAAATTTTGTAATTATTTTGTAAATTATGTAAATTAAGGAAATTTGAAAATTTTGCTTATGTAATTTGAGAATGTTTACATATGAATTGAGTATGCATGGAAATGATTATGAAATTGAAATGTATGAATGAGATTTGAAATATGAGAAAATTATGAGAATGATTGATGAGATAATTATGATTAGCATGGATAAGACTTTATTCTGAAAATATTGTTGAAACTTTCAAACAGGTAAATAGTAAAACACGTCAACTGGTAATAAAATAGGGGAAACTCCGCCGATTTCTCCGTCGAAAAATAATTAATATTAAAATATAACGAGATCAAAATATGAAAGGAATAAAGTAAGATAAGATAGGGTGCTCCGGCACCGAATGTGGCACACTTTGCTCGGCTACACTGTAGTCGGGTGAGGGGTGTTACATATGCAATGACATTTCGATCTTACATTAGTACACAGCCTAACCCATTGTGATAGGCATTACTATAAATAGTGTATTCTTTACCTGGAGTAGGTAGAGTTAGGACTGGAGCTTTCGTCAAACATCTCTTCAAATCGTCAAAGCTATGCTAGCATTTATTAGTCCACTAAAATTTTACATTTTTCTAAAGTAGCTTGGTCAGTGGAGATGCTAACATAGAAAATCCCTTAACAAAATGACGGTAGTATCGAGCTAAACCCAGAAAACTGTGAACCTCTGTAACATTCCTGGGCGTCTTCCAATTGAGGATAGCTTTCACCTTGCTGGGATCTACCTTAATACCCTCAGCTAATACAATATGCCTTAAGAAAGAGATTTCCTTTAGCCAAAATTCACATTTTGACAATTTGGCATATAGTTGTTTCTCCCTTAAGGTTTGCAGCACAATCCTCAGGTGCCTATCATTCTCCTCTGCATTCTTTGAATACACTAAAATGTCATCAATGAATACCACCACAAACTGATCTAAATATGGCCTGAAGATAGTATTCATCAGGTCCATAAAAGCAACTAGAGCATTGGTTAACCCAAACGACATAACCAGAAACTCATAGTGGCCAAACTCATAGAGCATTGGAGAAAACAGTTGCATCCTTCAATTGATCAAACAAGTCATTTATGCGGGGCAGTGGGTATTTATTCTTTATAGTTACCTTGTTTAACTGTCTGTAGTTAATACATAGACAGAGAGTACCATCTTTCTTCTTAACAAACAACACTGGTACTCCCCAAGGTGACACACTAGGGCAGATGAAGCCCTTATTAAGCAACTCTTGCAACTACACATTCAACTCCTTAAATTCAGCAGGTGCCATTCTATACAAAGTGATAGAGATTGGGTCCACACCAGGCATAACCTCTATTTTGAACTGCACCTCTCTTTCCAGAGGTAATCCTAGCAATTCTTCAGGAAATACATCCGAAAAGTCGCATACTATAGGAATATCTCTCACTGCTGGACTTCCTACCTGGGTGTCTATTACATGAGCTAGATAAGCTTCACACCCCTTCCTGATCATTTTTCTAGCCAGTGCAGCCGAAATGAGGTTTGATGGCAACAATTGCCTCTCCCTATGTATTACGACATCACCATACTAAGGGAGACCAAAAGTGACTATCTTCAGTCTACAGTCAATCATGGCATAATGCCTGGCTAACCAATCTATGCTCAAGATAATATCATAATCTCTAAAGGGCATTTCAATCAAATCGATTGGAAAAGTATGTCCTTGAATCACCAAAGAATAATCTTTGTACATTTTATTTACCCTAACTTCCTGTCCCAAAGGACTAGTCACTAACCCCTCAAAATTCATTTTCACATAAGGGACAGCAGTCAAGCAAGCAATGCTGGCACTAACATATGAGTGAGTAGAACCCGGGTCAAACAAGCCATATACATCTTGATCAAAGATTGAGAAAGTACCAGCAATAATGTTAGAAGTCTCAACGTCTTCTCTTTATTTCATTGAGTACACTCTGGCTAAAGTATCACCTTGTTCTGGCTGAGTCACAGTACCCTGATTGCTTGAGGTACTGCCCCTACCTCTGCCTCTACCTCTACTAGCTGGCTGTGAACCTCTGGTAGCAGAACTCTGAACAGATCCTTCTGCTGTGGTAGTAGGTGGCCCAAATCTGTGGTCACCGGTGCAATCCTTCGCAAAGTGTCCCGTATCACCATAGTTATAAGAAGCACCGATAGCCTTGTAGCATACCCCCACCATGATTCCTACCACAAGTCTCACAAGGATGGGGAGGAAAGGAACTTCTGGTCGTCTGCTAACCAGATCTAGGTAGTCTCTGTCCTGAAAATCTTCCCTACTAGAATTTTTACTACTCTGTCCCCCGAAATTTTTTCTTTTTCCAATAGTACCACTAGAACTCTGATCCACTGGCTTCCACTCCTCTCTTTTTTTATCTTCTCTTTCACTGGTGCCTCTTTTGATTCTATCCTTTCTAGCTCTAAGGCTTGAGATATCAGCTTAGAAAAATTGTCATATCGAAACCCAACCACTTGCATTCTCAAATTGGGTTTCAACCCAGCCTCAAACCTTTTACACCGGTCTCTACAGGTGGTGAGTAAGCTCCCAGCATAGTGGCTCAGGCAGGAAAATTCCCTTTCATACTCTACCACTATTCTGTTCTCCTATTTTAGACTTAAGAATTCCTACAGTTTCACGTCCACATAGGCGTCTGGGATTTATTTCTATCTGAACTCCCTAAGGAAGTCATCCCATGTCAATACTGGGGGTTCTACCAAGCTATGGGGGATGGTCTTCCACCAGTCATATACATCCCCTTGTAATAATGAGATTGAATATTCAAACTTCAACTCCTCCGTGCAATGCAGCTTCTTAAACACTCTTTCCATTCTCTCCAACCACTGCTCTACTTCCAAAGGGTCCACTGTACCCTTAAACTCAGTAGCTCCATACTTAAGCAACTTATCATACTGCCTGGCTGGAGGTTATGGTTGCACTACTGGTGAATTGGGGCTTGAGTAGGCATGTTCCCAGTCATTTGTTGGAACAAAATAGCCATCTGCTGAGCGAGCTGAGCAGAAAACTGTGGCATGGGTGGAGCTGGTGCAGCTAACGCACTAGCATTCTAGAGAGCTGGGGCTTCCCCCTGTGCCTCAGCTTCGATTGATTGCTCCACTTAGCGATCTCCTTCCTCCATATTCAATTAAAGGATATTCTATCTCCTGAACAAATAACACAAGGAGATTTCCCTCCATCATCAGTTCATATTCATAATGTAATGCACCGTATGTATTAAACAATGACATTGAGCAGTTGTACTTATCAAGAAAAATACTCAAATTCACAGTTTAAAATATACTTTGAAAACTAGCTCTGATACTACTAAAACATGTCAGACCTTACCCCTCCGTAAGGAATAACATGATCCCGTAGTATACCTAATGAATTACCGAACTTCGCCTACTGATAACCCATTAAATATACTACTACGGATTTTAAACCAATTTCTAATCATTTTAAAGTGGTGGGTAATGCTGATTAATTATATAAAACCTTTAATCGAAGTTTAGGTTATAAATCAAATTTTGAAATATATTTGAAATCTCCGAAAATTTTACAGAAAATTTAGCAGAGTGTCATCCATATTTTGAGAAAATAGTTCTTCAAAAACCTATTAAAAATACTCCCAATACATTTAACACTCACAACTCCAATATTCTCATCACAATTTAATCTTAACAACCACAATTTCGAGTAGTTCATTATTTTAATAACAAAAAAATGTAAACAAAAAGAAAAACTTAAACTTTTCATTAATAAGAAATATTAAGTTTGTAGTACAATGGTCAAAATAAAATTCTAAAATTTATTATACAATTGCTCAAGTCCAATAAACATATACATAGTTACATATACATTAAAATAAAAATTTATAAGGGTATAATCTATATACCCGATAATGATTCCAAAAATTCTAGTCACTTCGAGTCCCAAGTAGCCTACTCTGCTGCTTTATCTACCTCTTTACCTGCGACAATAATAAAAAGTTATCACTAAGCTAAAGACTCAGTGCTGCACAATTAAAAGAAAATAATAATTTACACAGCAAATAAATCACAATTTTATAAATGAAATCAATTGAAATATTAACACATATAAAATCATGCTTTATTTTTAAAGCTAGAAAATTTCTTAAAAAAACCAAACTTTATTCCATAAATCATAGAATAAAAATTTCAAAAAGTCACACGGTTTTGATCATGATACGATTATCCATTTCGTCGCAATAACCAAAGGCTAATGGGAAATGCAAAGGCTGGCTAGCACAAATATATGAATACTCATTCAATTCGTCCTCAACTGGTACACACCTCAACACTTCAACCAGAGAGGGAATACAAATCCAATTCATCTCACTAGGCAAGCTAGTGAGGAATTCAAACATATAGTCATGACACTGTGGTTTCAAACCATTTCAATAATTTTTCAAAAATTTGGGGCTAGCAACATATAATTTTGTCAAGCAACATATTCAACCCAAATGAGGCCATAAATTAATCTCACAATTTATTCAATTCGAAATTAAAATTGAAAATCAAAAAGGCTTAGTTATTGTGCACAAACCTCTAATGAGTCACCTCTCTGCCTTGACTCACTTTTTCCTCATCTTTTCTAGTCTCATTTTCGATTGAAACACACAATTTAAAATGTTTTACCACTTATTCAACTCATTTCTAATAAATAATTCAACCATTAAATTTTGTAGACTTAATCTACCCCAATAAGCTTTATAAAATTTGAGTCCTTCGCATTTGGTGCATTTGTGGTTACTATTCACTTCACTATTCATTTCAAAATATTGACTTTTTCATACTTAAGGGGTATACTAGTTCTAATTAAATCCATATACCACATTTTGGATTACAATTGTGTTGGCATTGATGGCCAATTCAAATTCAAAACTCCCTAAGAAAAATTCCAAAATTTCACTTTTGGTCACTTGGGTTTATTGTTCCATTAGACCTATCTACAGTGGAAATTTGGCCAACTTTTCTTCATCAAAGTTGTTCCTTAATGTCTTAGATTTAATTTCCTTTTTGAATCACTCCATATGGAGTTTTTTAGCTCAAGTTATGCTATTTTTACTAAGGCTGGCTGGATTGGTCAAAACCTAGAAAATCTGAGCACATTAGGGTTCTGGCAGATTTGGTAACCTAAGTTTGGTTACAATTTGACTTGGTGATGGTCAGAATTTGGATTTATTTCTTCATGAAAGTTGTTCTACTATGTCTAAGCTTTCCAATGATATAAAAATCAGGTCATTTGGACCTTCCTACACCAAGTTATGATCATTTGAACAAGTATTGTTTATATGATCAGTTTTATCTATATGATCAGTTTTATGTAGTGGCAGGGTACCTAATCTGGATTTAACCAATTTTTACACCAACTTGTGATCAGTTTTAGGGCAAGGTTTCTACATGAAAATTATTGCTTTGGATCTTAATTTTCATCTCCAATTGGCCTCACACTAATTGGAGCAACAAAATTTCAGTTATGACCATTTGAATGGACCAAGGTAAAGCTGTCAAGAATTGAACATTACCACATTCACAACTCAAGTCCATTCCATGCATTCAATCACACTCCTCAACACACCAATTGACCAATTTAAGCCTCAATTATGTCAATTGGCATCAATTCACTAAATCCCCAAATTTTCTCAAATTTTCAATTATCAAAAAGCCTAATTATGCAATTGCTTATTTCATGCCAATTCAAGCATACCAACAAAATCTACTCACTCAATTGACTTTGTATACATGATTTATTAAACTAAAACACATCATTTCCCCCAACCCCCCATGGCTGTCAAAATTTCCTTTCTTCCTAATCATGTAATTTTTCCAAGTTTCTTCATATAATTTCATCCAATTCAACTCTAATTCAATCATTTATACTTAAAGAAAAGATTATATCAACTTACCTCAAATGAAGCTTTTCTATCTTCTCACACTCTTCAAATTTCTTCAAAATTCTTCAATTTTCTTTCTCCCAAATTTCTTATCAAGGCCTAATTAAGAGTTTTCTATAGGTTTTTACTAGGGTTTATAGGGTGGATTCAAGCTTTGAAAGCTTGGAAATGCTTGGCTATGGAGGAAATGGGAGAGAGAAGAGACAGAGAAGAGGGACGGCTTGGTTAGTGAAGAAGAAGACTAAATTTTTCTAATTTTAATTTGTTTCTATCTCTTTTTAACTTATATTGAATAATATAATTAAATAAATAAAATTTTATTACCTCAAGCTTACCTCATCAATGATGTCACAAAGCTTTTTCAATTTAGATTTTTCATTTCTTTTTCCTTTTCTATAATTAACCTCTCCACTTTTAATTTATTTTCACAATTTAAATTTCCTACATTTTAATGGACATTTAGGCCAAAAGTTACCTCTAAGGATAAATTGACCAAATTGCCCCTTACTGGTCTGATCCGTTTTACTAATAATGCTAGATTGCTTCCTGAACCCTGATCTAATTTTTTGCACTTGTTCTCAATTCTTTTCTATGGTTTTTACATTTCCACTAACTTTGCAATTATCCCTAGGCCTGAGGTGCCATAGGGTCCCATTCAAAAATAGGGCAGCGACTAACCTCATAGTCACTTCTTGGTTCAGTCACCCATCGTTGTGGCCTTGGCTCATTTAACCCATTATGACTTGTTTTCTTTATTTTTATTTTACCTTCATATAATTGATATTAATTTTTGTTCATGGCTTTTCTAAATGACTTAAATATGGTTTTACACATCCCAACTATCCGGACAGACACTGATCACCGAAATAGTAGAATGTACAGAACTAATAAACATAGGGGTGTTACAGAGACAGTTAATATTAAAGAACAAAATTTGATATCAACCATCACGGATGCCTTAATGAAAGGCATAAGTAAGTGCGTGGGAAAAATTAACCAATTTATGGAGAATCAAAATTTTTTTCATGTAGGTTATTACTGAAAAACTCAATATTCCATATTCTTTAAAGCTTTCTGATGGCCAAGTTTCTAAACCAGAGCAATCTAACTCAGCATCTGAGAGTACTAAGGAACTTAAGAGGCAACCTCATCCACAATCTCCCTAAGGCAATACTAATGAAAGCTAAGCTCAAAGCGAAGAAAGGTATCAGCCATCTTATAAAAGAGAATAACAAATGGCTAGTCAACTAAGAGCACCAGTTCAATCTAGCCACCTCAACGGTAAGACCATTGTTTCCACCCAATCCTCAACAATACTAATTTGGTAACTCACCCAAGTGTTTATAATGCAAAGGCAATTTTAGGTCCTCAGGTAGTACCAGTTCCTTTCCAAGTGCAGATGCCCTAGGTGATGTTAGGCTTGATGGACAGCAATTATAATATCAAGGGAAGCAATTCTCCCACAATCAAGGTTTCCAATATCACAGCTCCAACTAATAAGACCTTGGATAAGCTAAACTCAATTTTACAAATCATGAAGGAAAAATTGGGTCTTCAAATTACTGCAGTTTCTAACAACCAGTTGCCCAAACTAGAGGAACTAGGCTTAACTTTCAAGAGTATTAAAGAACTCGAGAGGCACTAGCCTAAAATTCCTTTGGGGGGCAGTATTAAAGGGATCAGTGCTCCCATAATCTAGGATCCTCACATGACAGGTCTAGCTACTCATTGTCTTTAAGTAGTAGCTCTAATGATACGATTCTCTAAATCTAAAGCCACCACACCTTGTAGGAAATCAATGGGATAACACCAACCATAAAATAGCTAAGGCTGAACCATGGCCTTAAATAGCCAATCCCACAGTTTTTCCTAAGGACCTTGTAGAAGGTGGAATAGATAAAACTAGCATAACTACTAAAGTGTCATTAAGTAGGCATTGCTACCACTTATGCAAAACAAATAAAAGATTAATGTAATAAATAGGTCTCATGGCCACTTTCATTATAGAAAGCCAAAACATGGCTTATTATTCAACTGATGCCTAAGTATTTACTTGTATGCTAAATTTATTACATCCTAATACAATAATTTTAACATATAGAAATATTCTTAGAGGAAGCTTTATGACACCCCTTACCCGTCTATAGTATAGCCGAGCAAGTTATACCACTCAGTGTACCGGAGCACCAATTTATGTTTCTATTACAATTTATCCCTTTATAATTCATTTATTTTCAATTTTGATAAATCTGAATTTATTCGTAAATTTTATAGAAAATCCAGCAGAGTGCCGGCTGTAAATTGGAAAACAGTTCTTCTGAACTTGTTTAAAAACACTTCTAAAATAATTTCCAAATCCAAACTCCATTATACACATTCAAGTCAGTCTCAACATTTCATTTTTCAACATACATAATGCAAAAAACCTCAATAATATGAAATTTCATATATTTACATTAATACATAATTACAGGAGTTTATAGTTACAATCCAAACAAATACAAAATGCAAAATACAAAAGGGCCACCTATAGTCCTAATGTCCTACCATATACAGTGCAGATGTGAGGTGACTCTGGACCCCGGATGCAGGTCTGAAGGCTCACCCCGTCTGATGTCTGCTGGGCTCCCCAGCTAGGTCTCTAGTACCTGCGCGTGGCAAGAGCGACGCGCTAAGCAATTCTGCTTAGTGGTGACAATATAAAATAATATAAAATAACATAAAATGAAACGAATATGCAGAATGTGTGTTTACATTTTTTTGGTAGACTTAACGTCTGATATTAATTTCATTATTATTTGATTAAACTTTGGTAAGGTTTATTATCATTGCTCGAGTAACCCATACTAGTTGACTGGACTGGATAAATGGGTAAACTGGCACTAGGTACTAAGTACCTCGGACCATCACACCATCGGTCACATTGTGTCTCTTGGTGTGCAACAGAATAGCTAATAAGCTGTAATAATGATCAGGGTTAAAACCCAAGTATATCAACTCAAATAACATAGCCAAAGGCTATTTTTTCACAGAATGGCATGGGAAAGCCATGAAACACAGAATGGCATGAAGCCATATGCAGTACTGCTAACAGAACCCTATTGGCATGCCAAGCTATCCAAACCAATCTTTTTAGGTATACTAGGGCATTTTACACTTTTGAGTTTTATAATTTTTGAATTTCAAGTTTTGGTGTTACTATTCACTTCATTAGTCAACCAAAATGTTGACTTTTACATAGACAATAGGTACATTGGTTTTAATACTCTCAACATACCACATTTTACATTTAAAATTTGTTGGTATTGGTTGCCAATGCCATTTCTAAGCTTAATGTTAATTAAGTAGAATTTTCAGTTTTCATGCTTCATATTTACTTTTCCATTGGCCATTTTTGTAGTGGGAATTTGGCAAAATGATCAACATGAAAGTTGTTCCTTATTTTCTAGTTGAATTTCCTTTTTTGAATCACTCCATTTGGAGTTTTGAAACTCAAGTTATGGTCCAAAAACCACAACTGGCCAGATTGAAATTTTTCTAGACTAACCATATCTACAGTGTAGTGAACAATGATTGCAACTTACTTGTTGGATAGGTTCTGGTCATAATTTGGGTTGGGTTCCTTCATAAAAGTTGTTGGTCTATATCTCAGCTTGTTTCTGGTAAAATTTCAGGTCAATTGGACCATTCTACACTGAGTTATGGCCAAATGACCAAATACTGTTCATTTGGTCATTCTGCAGAAATAGACTGCAGGTCACCCGGATTAAGGCAAGCTTTTGGTCGACTTAGTTTGGTTTTATAGGCATGGTTTCTTCACCAAAGTTGTGCCATTATGTGTCTAGTTTCATGTCCAATTAGCCTTGCACCAATTGAACCTCTACAATTCGAGTTATAGCTGCCCAAACCTACTGGACTCATGTCCAATTCTACAGGTTACCAAGGGCAGCCACACCAATCTCAATTCCCACTATACAAACCACTTCATTTCTTGTTTACACATATCCAAATGGTCACTAATTGACCATTAAAATCACTTTAACCATTATATGATCAAAGTCTCCATTTTATACCCAAACCCTAACCCATTCCATCTCAATTCATGCATTCACTTACCTTTCACCATTCTAAACAATAGGTTAGTGTTATGGGCAGCCACAATACCAAATTTATTCAAGAAAAACAATCAAAACCCTACCCTTCACATAGATACTTAAAATGGTGGACATAATTATCAATTTCATTTAAGTTTCTCTCATTTTCTAGCTCAATTTTTGTCCCTAAACATGCATTTCAAAAAGAAAGCAAGGATTGGTCACTAACCTCTTTGGAACTAAGATTGGGTCTTGCAAAACTTCGGTTTTTCTTCAAAATTTTGCTGTCCAAAGCTTCACCAAGATGAAAGAGCAAGTTTTTGTATTGACAATTAGGGTTTTTGGTGAAAGAAAGATAGGGAAAATCAAGCTTGAAAAAGCTTGTTCATGGAGGGTTAGGAAAGGAGAGTTGACGTCAAGGAGAAGAAGAAGGAAGAGGTTCTAATTTTTTTTTTCATTTTCAGCTCCTTTAGTCTCTTTTATAGAAAGTTATGCCATGTGTCAAGATAAGATTGGTTGGGAGATTTTTAATGACATCATTATGATGTCATAAGTCCATTTTCCTTCATTTACTCTTCATTTCTTGTCTATTTAATTGTAATTAAATTTTTAACAATATTTAATCATATTTTATGTTATATAAATTATTTATTTAACTGGACAAGTTGGCCCAAAAATCATCTCTGAAGAAGAAATGACCAAAATGCCCTCCATTTGACTTAACGGGTCAAAATTGTCTGTACTGATTGAAAATTTTTTTTTAAGTATTTTCTTGGCATTCTAATACCATAAGAACCTTAATGACCCTTCGCTGGAGTCCCAAGAATTATTTTATAATTTTTTTCTTATTAATATTTGAGTTAATTTTTGGTTCCTCACTTTAGTTTAAATATTTTTCCGAACGTTCTAGCTGTCCGGACCGACACTGGTCACCGGAACAGTAGACTGTACGGACTAGCTAAAATGAGGATGTTACAACTCTTCCCCTCTAATAAAAATTTTGTCCTCGAAATTTACCTGATGCAAACAGTTGAGGAAACTGTTGCCTCATTATCTCTTCACTTTCCCAAGTTGCCTCTTCAGTGTTGTGGTGCCTCCAAAGCACTTTCACCAGTGGAATTTGTTTATTTCTTAGTTCCTTCACTTCCTGAGCTAGGATTGGTATAGGTTCTTCTGTATATGTCAAGTCTGGTTGGATTTCAATCTCTTCCATGGAAATGACATGTGAAGGGTCTGAGCGATACCTTCTCAGCATGGAAACATGGAATATATTATGAATTTTATCCAGTTCTGGTGGTAAAGCTAGCCGATAGGCCACTAGTCCCACACATTCAATGACTTCATATGGGCCAATGAACCTAGGGCTTAACTTACCCTTCCTTCCAAACCTCAGTACTTTCTTTCACGATGAGAATTTGAGAAATACTTTATCGCCAACTGCATACTCTATCTCTTTTCTCTTCAAGTCAGCATATGATTTCTATCTATCTGAGGCAACCTTCAAGTTAGCTTTGATTATCTTCACTTTCTCCTCAGTCTGTTTCATCAAGTCTGGTCCTACCAGTTTATCTTCGCTCAATTCAGTCCAACACATTGGGGTTCTGCATTTTCTCCCATACAGTGCTTCATACGGAGCCATTTGAATGCTAGCTTGATAGCTATTATTGTATGCGAATTCTGCCAGTGGGAGGTATCTATCCCAGCTCCCCTCAAACTCAATGACACAACTCCTTAGAATATCCTCCAGGATCTATCACATAATTCACATTGTTACTATCATTTCAATTTATTAATTGCGAAAATTTAATTAGTTCTTGGATTTACCTAGATTACTCATTCTGACTGTCCATCCGTCTGGGGATGAAAAGCCGTGCTAAAATGAAGTTGTGTGCCCAAGGCTTCTTGCAACTTTTTCCAGAATCTTGATGTAAACCTTGGGTCTTGGTCAGATATGATGGAAAGCGGGATTCCATGCAGTCTAACTATCTCACTGATATACAATTCTGCTAGCTTCTCCAGTTAGTAGTCAGTCCTAACTGGCAGAAAACGTGCTGACTTCGTCAATCTATCCACTATCACACACACTGCATCATGCTTCCTTTGGGTGAGAGGTAGACCACTAACAAAATCTATAATGACTCGGTCCCATTTCCATTCAGGTATGCTTATAGGCTGTAGCAATCCTGATGGAACTTGATGTTCTTCTTTAACTTGCTGACATGTCAAACATTTAGTCATACAGTCAGCTATATCCACTAGGCCACCAATAATGAGGCTTCAAATCATTATACACTTTTGTGCTTCCCAGGTGCATAGCATAAACACTAGTGTGTGCTTCTTTCAAAATACTAGTCTTCAGTTCCCCATCATCAGGTACACACACTCTTCCTCTGCAATACAGACACCCATCTGCTTTCACCTCATATTCAATTTCCTTTCCCTCTGGAATTTTACCCACAATGGCCATTAATTTTTCATCTGCCCTCTGCCCATCTTGTATCTGCTGTAGCAGGGTTGGCCTCACTTGCAACTTAGCCAAAATAGCTCCATCTTGAGCTAAGGACAGACAGGCATTTAGTGATCTTAAAGTTGTGATGGACTTCCTGCTCAAAGCATCAGCAACTACATTTGCCTTCCTAGGATGATAATCTATCACACAATCATAGTCCTTTAGGAACTCAATCCATCGCCTCTGTCTAAGATTGAGCTCCTTCTGGGTAGGCAAATATTTTAGACTCTTATGGTCTGTATAGATGTAGCATTTTTCACCATATAAATAATGCCTCCATATCTTCAGTGCGAAGATAATTGCTGCTAACTTCAGGTCATGAGTAGGGTAGTTCTGTTCATGTGGCCTTAACTGCCTAGAAGCATAGGCGACCACTTTCCTCCCTTGCATCAATACACACCCTAGCCCATTATGTGAGGCATCACTGTAGACCACAAAGTCTTTTCCTGACACTGGCTATGTTAACACTAGTGCTTCTGTCAACATAGCCTTCAGCCTCTCAAAACTGGCTTGGCACTTGTCGTTTCAGCCAAATTTCACATTCTTGTGCAACAACTTGGTCATTGGAGCAGCTATAAGAGAGAACCCCTTCACAAATCTTCTGCAATACCCAGCTAACCCCAAGAAACTTCTGACCTCAGTTGTATTTCTAGGAGACTTCCACTCCATCACTGCTTCTATCTTTTTCGGATCCACTCTAATCCCTTCTGCTGATACTATGTGTCCAAGGAAGGAGATTTTACTCATCCAGAAGTTACATTTGGACAACTTAACATACAGCTTCTTTTCTAGCAGGGTTTGCAGAAAAATCCTCAAATGTTCATCATGTTCTTCCCTGGTCTTGGAATACACCAGAATATCATCAATGAAGACCACTACAAACCGATCTAAATATGGATGGAAGATACGGTTCATAAGGTCCATAAATGCTGCTAGTGCATTTGTCAAACCAAATGGCATCATTAAAAATTCATAGTGTCCATACCGGGTTCTGAATGCAGTTTTTGACACATCTGCATCCTTTACCCTCATTTGATGATACCCTGATCTGAGATCAATTTTTGAAAACACACTGGCTCCTTTCAACTGATCAAACAGATCGTCGATTCTGGGCAATGGATATTTATTCTTCACAATTACTTTGTTCAACTGCCGGTAATCAATACACAATCTCAAGGTTCCATCCTTTTTCTTCACAAATAGCACCGGAGCTCCCCATGGTGACACATTGGGCCGTATGAACCCTTTATCAAGCAACTCTTGCAACTGAGTTTTCAACTCCCTCAATTCAGTGGGTGCCATCCTATAAGGAGCAATAGAAATGGGTTCTGTACCCGACATTACCTCAATAGCAAACTCGACTTCCCTTTCTGGTGGTAAACCAGGCAACTCTTCAAGAAACACATCTGGGAAGTCTCTCATTATGGGTATATCACACAGGTTCGGCTTAGCCTGCCTAGTATCAACCACGTGTGCTAGGTAAGCTTCACAGCCTTTTCTCATCAATCTTCTTGCAACTGTGCTGAGATAACAATGGATAGGAAATCTGTCCTTTCACCCACAATAGTGATCTCATTACCCTCAAAAGTTTTCAGAGAAATCCTCTTCAATTTGCAATCAACTATTGCCTGATGACGTGATAACCAATCCATTCCCAAAATCACGTCAAACTCGTGGAAGGGCAACTAAATTAGGTCCGCCGAGAATTCATACCCCTGAATCCTCAACGGGCAACCTTTATACACCTTATTCACTACCACACTGTGGCCTAGTGGATTTGTGACCAGAATGTCTTGATCACTCTCCTCTACTGGAACTCCCCTCTCTATGGGTAGTTTGATGCAAATGTAGGAATGAGTGGATCCTGGATCCACTAATGCATGCACAGAAGTGTTGTAGAGGGAAAACGTACCCCTGATGACATCCAGGGCATCTTGCTCCTCCTGAGCTCTGATGGCATCGGCCCTGGTAGGTATTCTAGTGTCTGGTTTCTCAGCTGACTCGGATGCAGGCCTCAGTGATGGACCAACTGCCTCAGGTTTACTAGGCTTCCTACCACTTTGTGGTGTAGGAGCAAGTCTATCAGTTTGTGTTGAAGCAATTGTAGTAGTCCTCTTCGGACAATTCTTGATCTGATGTTCTGTTTAACCACACCGTAAGCATGCACCGGTCACTCGCTAACATTCCACAGTACTGACAAGCAGAAGATGCAGGGGCTGGTCCCCTAAACACCATCCCTGGAGAGCTACCCATTGATGGTGTGGACTGGCCTCTCCTAGGTGTGAGCGTGGTGCAGGCCCCGAGACGGCCACGACCCTATGGTGGTCCTGAACTCTGAGCAGGAGGACCCTTACTCTTCTTACTGGAAGCAGAAAATGTACTAGACTGACCCAGACCCCTCTTCTGCTGTCTTTCCCTTCTATTTTGTTCATTGATTCTGACCCTTTCCACTTTTGATGCTGCATCTACCAATTTAGAAAAATCCGTGATCTCCAGTGCTGTGATCATGACTTTGATGTTATCATTGAGCCCTTCTTCAAATCGTCTGCACCTCTCTGCCTCTGTAGGGACTATCTACCTCCCATACCGGCTCAGTCTGACAAACTCACGCTCATACTCAGCCACTGACAACTGTCTCTGTCTCAAACTAATAAATTCCCTTCTTCACTCTTTTAAATACACTTTGCTAATATATTTCTTCCTGAACTCTGTGAGAAAGAATTTCCAGGTGATCCGTTCAGGTTGCACCTCACTGGTTACTGTGTCCCACCACTGATATGCATCATCCTGAAGTAGGGACACAGCACCCACCAGGTTCTATTCGAGGGTGCAATTTAGTTGTTTCAGTACTCTGATGGTTCTATCCAACTAATTTTCTGCGACCATGGGATCATCCTTCCTCTTCCCAAAGAAGTCCACAGCCCCATGCTTCCTCAATTTCTCCAAATGAGATTTTTGTGGTGCTGGTGGTGGTTGTGGCTGTGGTTGTGGTGGTGGAATTGCCCCTATCATTTGCCAGTAAAACTCGGTCATTTGTTGAAATAGTGCAAACTGAGGTTGGGCAAGTGCCTCAGCTGCTGGTGGAGCAGATTCAACCCTGCCCCCAGATTCAACCCTTGGTCGAGCATGACTCTCCACCTCTTCCTCAACTGCTCTTTGCGAAGCAGGATTCATATCCTATTCAAAATAAGAAAACAAACAGATCTGCATCAGTGTCACCTCAATACTTACAAAAGCAATGCAATGGTATGTACTCTATCTAGGCCCAGAAACGCCTAAACCGATGCTCTGATACCACTAAATGTGACACCCCTTACCCGTCTACAGTGTAGCCGAGCAAGTTATGCCACTCAGTGTGCCGGAGCAACAATTTATGTTTCTATTACAATTTATCCCTTTATAATTCATTTATTTTCAATTTTGATAAATCTGAATTTATCCGTAAATTTTATAGAAAATCCGGCAGAGTGCCAGCTGTAAATTAGAAAAACAGTTCTTCTGAACCTGTTTAAAAACACTTCTAAAATAATTTTCAAATGCAAACTCCATTATACACATTCAAGTCAATCTCAAAGTCTCAACATTTCATTTTTCAACATACATAATGCAGAAAACCTCAATAATATGAAATTTCATATATTTACATTAATACATAATTACAGGAGTTTATAGTTACAATCCAAACTAATACAAAATGCAAAATACAAAAGGGCCACCTATAGTCCTAATGTCCTACCATATGCAGTGCAGATATGAGGTGACTCTAGACCCCGGATGCAGCTCTAAAGGCTCACCCCGTCTGATGTCTGCTGGGCTCCCCAGCTAGGTCTCTAGTACCTGCGCGTGGCAAAAGCGACGCGCTAAGCAATTCTTGTAACGATCGGGAACCAGCCACTAGAGGAATTGTCCGCTTTGGCCATAAGCCTCACGGTTTTGTCCCATAGGTGGAATGGAGAACTTCCCAGGAGGTCACCCATCCTAGGATTTCTCTCAAACAAGCACGTTTAACCCTGGAGTTCTTCCAACTCTCCAGGCCATTCCACCAAAAGGCGCCTCTAGTGATTAGTTGCCCCATCTTATATATCATTACTTTTGAGCCCAAGACCATCTCCGTGCTTTGCCGATGTGGGATTTGCCTAAGGGACCTTCCCCCCCCCCCCCCCTTTCGGGACTCAACGTCCTCGCTGAGGTTTGCCCCAACATCGCCCAAGAGGACACGCGAGCGGCTCTGATACCAATTGTAACGATCGGGAACCAGCCACTAGAGGAATTGTCCGCTTTGGCCATAAGCCTCATGGTTTTGTCCCATAGGTGGAATGGAGAACTTCCCAAGAGGTCACCCATCCTAGGATTTCTCTCAAACGAGCACGTTTAACCCTGGAGTTCTTCCAACTCTCCAGGCCATTTCACCAAAAGGCGCCTCTAGTGATTAGTTCCCCCATCTTATATATCATTACTTTTGAGCCCAAGACCATCTCCGTGCTTTGCCGATGTGGGATTTGCCTAAGGGACCTTAGTTGTAACACCCTCCCTATAGCAATTTCGTACATTCTACTGTTCCGGTGACCGGTGTCGGTCCGGACAACTAGAACGTCCGAAAAAATATTTAAACTAAAGTGAGGAACCATAATTAACTCAAATATTGATAAGAAAAATTTAGTAAAAATTTTAGAAATAAAATACAAACAAGTTAAACGAGCCGGTGCCCTAGCGATGGGTAACCAGAGGGAAGTTGCGGTTCTCGCAACGAGGAGCCCTAGACCCGGGGAAAAATTCATAAAATAATTTTTGGGACTCCAGAGAAGGGTTATTGAGGTTCCCATGGCATTAGAATGCCAAGAAAATACCTAGAAAAATTTTTCAATCGGTGCAGACAATTTTGGCCCGTTGAGCCAAACGGAGGGCATTTTGGTCATTTCGCCTTCAGAGGTGATTTTTGGCCGACTTGTCCAGCTAAGTAAATAATTAACATGACATAAAATATGAATTAATGTTGATGAAAAATTAATTTGAAGTGAGTAGTGACGAAAAGAAAGGAAAAATAAAAAAAAAGAGGCTCATTTATGACATCTTGATGATGTCATTTACAAGCTATAGCCAATTACGATTAAACAAACCATTAACCAACAAATAAAAGAGATAAATAAGACCAAATAAAGACCAAAGGAAACAAAAAACGTGAGCAGCCTTCTTCCTCCCCAAAAATCAGCCATTTCCTTTGCCTTGCCCAACCTCCATTGACAACTTCAAGCAAGCTTTATTTCTCCCTTTGTTACACCACTAAACCCTAACCCCTTTCATTAAACCTTGACCATATCACTTGGGGAAGCTTTTGGCAGCCAAGAAGAAGAAGGAAAGTGAAGTTTTGAGCTTGGGAAAAATCTCCCTACAAGAGGTTAGTGCATATATGTAGTTAAAACTCATTAATTTCATGATTGAGGCTTGTAATGGATGAGAAATTGTGAAATAAATGAAACAAATTCATGTGTATGTCCACCATAGAATTCGGCAGCCCTAATAGAGGAATGGTTTTAATTGTTTTAATGGACTTAAAGTGAGCTAGAAATGGTGTTTAAGGTATGAATATGCATGGATGTTGAACTAGTGTGCTAATTGAGGTTTATGGGTAAATTGAGTTGGACATTAGGGTTTTGAGAAGTGAAACTTTGACTTGGCTTATGAAACTGTTAAAGAACACTCTAATGGTCAATTAGTGACCATTTGAGGTATGTTGACCATAAATTGGACTGAAAAATGGCTTGGCAAAGAGAATGATTATGCTGCCTAAAGACAGCAGCAATGGACTGAAATTTCAGTCCAATTACACAGCCATAACTTTGGCTGTGTTGGTCCAATTGGTGTTTGGCCAATTGGACATGAAACTAGGCTTATAATGGCACATTTTTGCTGAAGAAACCATGCCCAAAAGACCAAAGCAAGAGGACCAAAACTTGGCCCCAATCCGGATACCCTGCAACTGATTCTCTAGAATGACCAAATGAACAGTAACTGTTCATTTGGCCATAACTCACTTTAGATTTGGTCAATTGACTTGAAATTTTTACAGCAACAAGTTAAGACATATAAAAACAACTTTCATGAAGAAACCTACCCCAAATTATTGCCAGAACCAATTCAAAAATGCAATCACAGTCACTATTCATGTTACTGTAGATATGGTCAATTCTGCAGATTGGCAATCCGGCCAGCTGTGGTTTTTGAGCCATATCTGAAGCTACAAAACTCCAAATAGAGTGATTCAAAAAAGGAATTCAACTAGACAAAATAAGGAACAACTTTCATGTTTGTCATTTCCTCAAATTCCCACTACAACAGGGCCCAATGGAACAGTAAATTTGGGTCTCAAAAACTGAAATTTCTGCCCTCTTAGAATTAAGTTGAGAAATGGAAATGGCAATCAATTCCAACAAGTTTTAAATACAAAATGTGGTATGTTTGGGGTGTTAAAACCAATACACCTATTTTCTATCCAAAAGTCAACATTTTTGTTGACCAATGAGGTGAATAGTGACATCAAAACTTGAAATGCACAAATTGAAGAATTTAAAAGTTTCAAATGCCCTAGTATACCTAACATAATTGGTTTGGATAGTTTGGCATGCCAATATGGTTCAGTTAGCAGTACTGCACATGGCAATATGCCATTCCGTGATTTCATGGCTTTTAGCCATTCTGACTTTGTATTGAGACTTGGCCTTGTGCACGATGTTATCTGACTTATTAGCTGCTGCACAGGGAGATGCATATGTGACCGATGGTGTGACGGCCCGAGGTACTAGATACCCAGTGCCAGTTTACCCGTTATCCAGTCCAGTCGTCTAGTGTAGGTTACTTGGGGCAACCAAATGAATAAAAGTGGACAAAGTAAATGATATACAAATACCAAACAAATAAAACATATACATTCACTACACATTTAAATTCTTGCTATTTTCTTTTATTATATTATTGCACTACTAAGCATTATTGCTTAGCGCGTTGCTTTTGCCACGCGTAGGTATTGGAGATCCCGATCGTAAGCCCAGTAGACCACAGACTGGGTGAGTCCATCCTGCAGTTCTGCACAGTGTCCTTGTCACCTCAACTTCTACAGTGCATTGGTAGGACACTAGGTGTCATTTTGATATTTTGTAGCAAATTTTTACTTTCTCATATGTATTTGAACTTATGTAATATATTTTGATGTTCATGTAAATAATGAAAGTTATGACTATGAATGCAAAATTTGAGCATTTATTTATTGCTTGTATATGAGTATTATGAGAAATGGATGTTTGAGAAATGAAAAGGTTATTGAGAACTGAAATTGAGAAATATTGTTGAGATTTTGGATATTGGAGTTTGAGATGATTGAATACAAATTTTGGAAGTGTTTTTAACAGGTTCCGAAGAACTGTTTTCTCCATTTTTAGTCGGTACTCTGCCGGATTTTCTATAAAATTTTCGAAACCTCAAATAAATTATAATTTCAATAAATGAACTATATTTCACAAACTATATTCAAAACCTTGACAAAAATTAATTAAGGTAAAATAGAGTGTGCCGGTACACCGTGTGGCATAGCTTGCTCGGCTACACTGTAGACGAGTAAGGGGTGTCACAATTCTGCTTAGTGGTGACAATATAAAATAATATAAAATAACATAAAATGAAACAAATATGCAGAATGTGTGTTTACATTTTTTTGGTAGACTTAACATCTGATATTAATTTCATTATTATTTGATTAAACTTTGGTAAGGTTTATTATCATTGCTCGAGTAACCCATACTAGTTGACTGGAATGGATAAATGGGTAAACTGGCACTAGGTACTAAGTACCTCGGACCATCACACCATCGGTCACATTGTGTCTCCTGGTGTGCAACAAAATAGCTAATAAGCTGTAATAATGATCAGGGTTAAAACCCAAGTATATCAACTCAAATAACATAGCCAAAGGCTATTATTTCACAGAATGGCATGGGAAAGCCATGAAACACAGAATAGCATGAAGCCATATGCAGTACTGCTAACAGAACCCTATTGGCATGCCAAGCTATCCAAACCAATCTTTTTAGGTATACCAGGGCATTTTACACTTTTGAGTTTTACAATTTTTGAATTTCAAGTTTTGGTGTTACTATTCACTTCATTAGTCAACCAAAATGTCGACTTTTACATAGACAATAGGTACATTGGTTTTAATACTCCCAACATACCACATTTTACATTTAAAATTTGTTAGTATTGGTTGCCAATGCCATTTCTAAGCTTAATGTTAATTAAGTAGAATTTTCAGTTTTCATACTTCATTTTTACTTTTCCATTGGCCATTTTTGTAGTGGGAATTTGGCAAAATGATCAACAAAGTTGTTCCTTATTTTGTTTAGTTGAATTTCCTTTTTTGAATCATTCCATTTGGAGTTTTGTGACTCAAGTTATGGTCCAAAAACAACAACTGGCCAGATTGAAATTTTTCTAGACTAACCATATCTACAGTGCAGTGAACAATGACTACAACTTACTTGTTGGATAGGTTCTGGTCATAATTTGGGTTGGGTTCCTTCATAAAAGTTGTTGGTCTATATCTCAGTTTGTTTCTGGTAAAATTTCAGGTCAATTGGACCATTCTACACTGAGTTATGGCCAAATGACCAAATACTGTTCATTTGGTCATTCTGCAGAAACAGACTGCAGGTCACCCGGATTAAGGCAGGCTTTTGGTCCACTTGGTTTGGTTTTATGAGCATGGTTTCTTCACCAAAGTTGTGCCATTATGTGTCTAGTTTCATGTCCAATTAGCCTTGCACCAATTAAACCTCTACAATTCGAGTTATGGCTGCCCAAACCTACTGGACTCATGTCCAATTCTACAGGTCACCAAGGGTAGCCACACCAATCTCAATTCCCACTACACAAACCACTTCATTTCTTGTTTACACATATCCAAATGGTCACTAATTTACCATTAAAACTCACTTTAACCATTAAATGATCAAAGTCTCCATTTTATACCCAAACCCTAACCCATTCCATCTCAATTCATGCATTCACTTACCTTTCACCATTCTAAACAATAGGTTAGTGTTATGGGCAGCCACAATACCAAATTTATTCAAGGAAAACAATCAAAACCCTACCCTTCACATAGCTACTTAAAATGGGGGTTTACATAATTATCAATTTCATTTAAGTTTCTCTCATTTTCTAGCTCAATTTTTGTCCCTAAACATGCATTTCAAAAAGAAAGCAAGGATTGGTCACTAACCTCTTTGGAACTAAGATTGGGTCTTGCAAAACTTCAATTTTTCTTCAAAATTTTGCTACCCAAAGCTTCACTAAGATGAAAGAGCAGGTTTTTGTATTGACAATTAGGGTTTTTGGTGAAAGAAAGCTAGGGAAAATCAAGCTTGAAAAAGCTTGTTCATGGAGGGTTAGGGAAGGAGAGTTGACGTCAAGGAGAAGAAGAAGGAAGAGGTTCTGATTTTTTTTTTCATTTTCAGCTCATTTAGTCTCTTTTATAGAAAGTTATGCCATGTGTCAAGACAAGATTGGTTGGGAGATTTTTAATGACATCATTATGATGTCATAAGTCCATTTTCCTTCATTTACTCTTCATTTCTTGTCTATTTAATTGCAATTAAATTTTTAAAAATATTTAATCATACTTTATGTTATATAAATTATTTATTTAACTAGACAAGTTAGCCCAAAAATCATCTCTGAAGAAGAAATGACTAAAATACCCTCCGTTTGGCTTAATGGGTCAAAATTGTCTGTACCGATTGAAAAAATTTTCTAAGTATTTTCTTGGCATTCTAATGCCATAAGAACCTCAATGACCCTTCTCTAGAGTCCCAAGAATTATTTTATAATTTTTTTCCTAAATTTTTTTCTTATTAATATTTGAGTTAATTTTTGATTCTTTACTTTAGTTTAAATATTTTTCCGAACGTTCTAGCTGTCCGAACCGACACTGGTCATCGGAACAGTAGACTGTACGGACTAGCTAAAATGAGGATGTTATAAGCTTGGAGTTAATAAGCTACAGTGAGACAAGGTTGGAACCATGCCTAATGAGGTGGCCTTAGAGGACCTACACCTACATTCTCTATGCGCAAGTTATGTAAAAGGAAAAACAAAAAAATGAAGTTAAGTACTATGAAAAACTGAGGAAATTAGCTCTTTGAGTATTCAATGGTCTCTACAGCCTATAAGTACTTACAGGAACCTTAACAAAAGCGGATAAAGGCTGAGCACCTCTAAAGGCATCTAAGAAAGAAGTACTCATAAAGGCACCTGTGGAGGCACCCATAGAAGCACCTGCTGTAACACCCCTATATTCAGTAGTGCGTTCTACTGTTCAGACGACTAGTGTTTGTCCAGACAGATAGAATTCCTAGAACTACACTTAAATGTTAATGAGAAGACATAAAATAATGAAATACAATAAAAGAAAATACAAGAAAAATTAAGGAAAAATAAAAGAGAGAAAATGAAACTAAGTTAAATGAGCCAAAAACTGTAGCGATGGGTAACCGCACTGGGAAGTTGCGGTGTGCACCGTTGACTAGCCCTGAACCGTGGGAAACCCTGGAAAATACTTTTAAGACTTAAATAAACATCTATTAAAGTATAAATAACATTGGAAATGTTAAAGAAAACTTAATTAATTAGTACAAAGAAAAATGAAAAATCGAGAAATCGACAAAAATCAGCGTTATTGAAAAATCGAAAATACAAACCAAATAAGGATATTTTGGTCAATTGACATCTAGAGTTGCCTTTTGACCTCAATGTGTTAGTAGCATGCCCTAGAGCATATCATTTAGTATGTATCTTGTACATATTTTTATTAATAAAAGGCATTTCCACTTTTCCGTTTACATAATATATTTATGTGTAATAGAAAAGGTCCATTGATATTTTATTAGAAATATTATTCTTAAGTTGTTAAGAATATGAGTGACAATATTTCTAGCACAAAGTATCATAAATAGGTTCACAATCGCGGATACTTCATAATAAGGACATGACTTATCCAGAAAGATTGTATTCATGTTTGTTACCAAGTTATTTATATGAGATATAAATAAGATGGAATGGTGAGTCTCATGCCATATAATAAACATGATAGGCACTTATAAATGATAAGTAGGCGAACGGTGACACTTATGACAAGCACATGGAGTTTACTCTTGTCAATGTTTTGTCATAAATCATATCAGTGCATATAATCTTTAGACCTGAGATAGCACAGTTATCTTGTATATAGGTAGTTTGAGTTTGATACTGCTTTCATACTTGCACTATGTATGGGTATATGGGCATGTGTTGGCTCCTACTAGTTATATATGGAGGTAGGTGTTGATCAAGATGGAATATGTTCCTCTAAGTAAATAGAAATAAAATCCTATGTTCATTTAATTGTTCTTGATGTTTCAAGTTCCTGGCCAGGACAGATAGATTTATTTAGAAAAGAGTTTCTGATGAGAAAAATCTTTTAATCAAGAACTGGAATTAAAAGAGAACATAATATTCATAGCAAATGGAGTTTGACATAAACCATGACTCAGCTTGAGTTGGGATTTTGTAATGAGAGATTCTAGTGCATGGTAACATATGATTATAGGTTCATTTAAGGTAAACCTTATTACTAATTGGGTGGCCATGGCATGCTATGCTAGGTGTTAACCATGGTCTATGAGGTTCATAAAATGATTTAGAGAAATCATTTATGGTAAGAAAGAGTTCTGATGATATTAAGAGTTGATATCATGTCTCATTGCCAATTAGTGATGAGCCTAGTAAGTCACACACATACACAAGTTATCACCTATTTAAATATGATTTAATTAATTAATTAAAGAGTTTAATTGATTAATTAAATAGGTTTGGCTTGCAATTAAATTGCAAAGTCCCTAGCATGACTTGAAACCAAATCTAGATTATTGGATGTGTAGTATAAATTAAATTTATATTTAAAGTGTTTAAATATGAATTTAATTGATGAGAAATTAATTAATAGAGATTAATTAATTAATTTATATTTGATATAAATTAATTAGAAGAAGAAAATAATTATTTTGGGTTAAGAACTCAAAATTAAGACACAGGGGCATTTTGGTCATTTTGCAGTGTGACTCGTGGCACCATGCGATGGTGACACATGGCATAACACATAAGCTTGCCAAATGTTTTTTTAATCATGTAAGATGATTAAAATCAAGATTAAATATAGGTTTGACACTTGGCACAATGTGATTGGGTCACTTAAACCTAGAGCTAATCAAAGGGTGACATGTGGCAAGGGTTTAATGTGTTAACCTAGCTATTTAAGTGTTGTTATGAGAAAATAAAACACAACCAGCAGGCACACTCCTTTGTCACGCCACTTTGGGGGTTTTTATCTCTTCTTCTTCATCTCTTATCAATTCAAAGAGATTAGCCATCAATCTCTTGAATTGAGAACACTAGAAATTGTTTCTAGTGTCCTGTTTACATCTCTAATCTCTTAAAAGGCAGAACTTGAATTTCTAATTAATAGAAAAGGCTTTAGAAGCTGTTCAAGGGCTGCCATAGGTGTTCTTGGTGTGGAAAAGCTAGAGGGACAACATCTGGTGTCCTGAAGACGAATCTCAAAGGCGCAGACACGCTGCAGTGCATCAAGAGGTTAGTGTAATCGTTCTTGATTTAATCTAGGGTTCTAAAATTAATCTGATTAATTTTAAAATCTTAAATGGCAAATACAGATCCAAAAACATATTAAAAGAGTTTTAATATGTTGTTTATCATTGAAATCAAATAGATAAAAATAAATCTTGCATGATGCATGTGGCCCTAGGTGAAAATTTTTGAATTCAATGGTATAAACTTGTGTTTTTCACGCTTCCGTTCCTTCAATTGGTATCAGAGCCACTATATTTGCCATTTAGATTGTTGATTATATGATTTAATTGTGTGATTTGATCATGAGATGATTGATTCATTGCTGGTTGGATCAAGAGGTGTGGCGGCACACATGTTGAAGCCACCATTGGTAGCGGTAACAATGGTTCCATGGGTGGTTCAAGGTTTGGCTTTTAATTCTGCAATTGTTGTATGATCTAAGGCCTATTCTTTGACTAATTAAAGTGTTTAATTAGTAGTTTTTATCACACAATTAAATTATGATTCAAATCAGAATTTTAAAAATTGTTTGAATGTGATTCAAATCTGAATTTTAAAAGTTGTTTGAATGTGATTCAAATCTGAATTTTTAAAGTTGTTTGAATCATATTTAAATCTGATTTTTTAAAATTGATTCAATAAAATTCAGATCTGATTTTTTAAAAAATATTTGAATGTGATTCAAATCTGATTTTTTAAAAAATCTTTGAATGTGATTCAAATCTGAATTTTTGAAGTTGTTTGAATGTGATTCAAATCTGAATTTTTAAATTTGTTTGAATGAGATTCAAATCTGAATTTTTAAATTTATTTGAATCATATTCAAATCTGGATTTTTAAGTTGAATATGAGATATTCAATTTAATTTAAGTATGCATGTTTTATTTAATTGTTAAATAGTGATATGCATGATGGATGATCATGGACTATAAAAGACCAATGTGATTGGATTTATTTCTTTTATGTTTCTTTGGGATTGTAAATTAATTAATTTATTTTAATTTATTTTGGGCATGTATTATTAAGTTTGTAATAATTTTTGGGTTGTAATTTCATTTATTTAAGTTCTTGTAAATTCGCCTTGGTATGCCAAGGATTACCATGTAATATTGGATTGCAAGAAGTTCAAGGAGGTCAAGAGCATTGGTGGGACCAGTGGGAGGAATTCAAGATCAAGTGTTGATTATGTACTCCTTCAGCAACTCTTGTAAAATGAATGAATGAAATGTACCTAGGAATGCCCTGATTCAATTCTTGGTGGCTCAGAATTGAATCCCTTAAAAAGTCCATGATCATACCATATTTACTGCTTATCCATGAATGCATGAGATGTATGGGAATGTATGCAATTATATGATATGTGCATGCTAAATGGATAATGTGCAAAGTGAGACCTTAATAGTAAATAGAATGACCATAAAATCTTCCAAACAAATGATTAAGTTGGAAATGCTATAATTAAAGTAATTATAACATAGGCCCTCCATTGGGGCAATTATTTTAAGAAATTTTAAATAGTTGCATAAGATGCAATTTATTTAAGAGATTTTCTTAAGAATAATTGTTAAGCATGAGATGTTGTAAATATGTAAATGGTTTAGTGGCCAATATTGGATGTACCTGAGGACATTAAAATTATTTGCATAATTACTGGCTCAATGGGATCAACTTAACTAATGCAAGATAAGTTAATAATGGATGTACCTGAGATTTTGAGCATTAGGGGCTAGGTAAAGGATTGAACCTCACATGAGATGTGATGGGCAAAGAGTTGCTCACTCATTGTTTATTGTAATTCCAATAATGGATGTACCTGAGGATGATCAATAGAATTATAAGAATTCAATCACCCACTAGAAATCCATCCAATTAGGATTTCCGTTTTCTACTCTGGAAGTGTAGGATTCGCTAAGTTAGTGGGAGGACCAATTTGATTAAAAGACCATAATCATTTTGGTTAATTACATGATACATTTACTAATTAATCTGGTTATTTTCTCAGATTAATTTTACGATAAAAATGAGCACAAAAACCACCACCATCCAATATCCTTGCAAGCATACTTGATCACAACAGTTGACAGGACCTAATCATGCGATTGGCTAAGAAATTTGAAACTTGTCCTGAACCTTGAACATATAGGATATGTTCTAGATTCAAATGTTCCTGGTCCCTTACCTCCAGAGGCCACACAAGAGGAACATGAAACTTTGGACAAGTGGAAGGAGCATGATATGAGAGCTAAGTGTTACATGCTTGCTTCCATGAGTAATGAGTTACAGAAGCAACATGAGAACATGCAGAGTGCGAGTGAGATCCTCCTTCACCTACAAGAGTTGTATGGTGAGCACAGCAGGAATGCTAGGTATGAGATATCTAGGCAGCTTTTCCGCATGAGGATGTCTGAGGGACAGAATGTTGGGGATCATGTCCACAAGATGATTCGGCTGATTGAGCAGTTGGAACATCTTGATTTCAACATGGATTTCAAACTACAGACGGATTTGATCCTTCAGTCCCTTCCTGAGTCTTTTGGGAATTTTGTGACAAATTTCCATATGACTAAACAGGAATGCACCTTAGCTGGTTTACTCAACATGCTGGTTATTGCCCAAAAGAATATGCCAGGCAATAAAGGAAAAGAGGTAGCTTTGGTTGCATTTTTTTTGCTGGAAAGTCCAACAAGAAGAAAGGCAATAAGAAAAGAAACCTCAGATTCCTGGTCCTTCCAAGAAAATAGCTAAACAGAAAAGGAAAACCAAAGCTGACAAAGGCAAAGGAAAGTGTTTCCACTGCCAACAGGAAAGTGTTTCCATTGCCAGTAAGAAAGTGTTTCCACTGGACAGAGTATAGTAATCTAAAAGAATGCAATGCCATGGTGAAAAACCAACTCAAGTTCAAAATATATTTGGCACTTAAGGTTATGTCATGTTGCAGAAGATAGGATTGCAAAATTAGAGAAAATGGGGATTCTATCCTCATTGGGCTCTGAGCCTACTCCAACTTGTGAATCTTGCCTTCAGGGCAAAATGACTAGATCACCCTTTGTTGGACAGGGGCTAAGAGCTGAAAATATTTTGGAGCTAATACATAGTGATGTATGTGGTCCATTTAAAGAAATGGCTAAAGGGGGTTTTCATTATTTTATTACCTTTATTGATGATAAATCAAGGTTTAGGTATTTGTATTTGATGAAATACAAACATGAATCTTTTGAAAAGTTCAAAGAATTTAAATCTGAAGTTGAAAATCAAACAGGAAAGAATATTAAAGCTCTTCGATCAGATCGTGGAGGTGAATATTTGAGTACTGAATTTGATGAATACTTGAGAGAGCATGGCATTGTTTCTCAGCTGACTCCTCCAGGAACACCACAGCTGAATGGTGTATCTGAAAGGAGAAATCGTACCCTATTGGATATGGTACGTAGTATGATGAGCTATACTGATATGCCAATCTCCTTTTGGGGATTTGCATTAGAATCAGCTTTGTATATTCTGAATAGGATTCCATCAAAATCAGTTTCTTTCACACCTTATGAGATATGGCATGGAAGAAAACCAAGTATTAAGCATGTTAAGATTTGGGGTTGTCCAGCTTATATCAAAAAACTGAACACTGATAAATTGGAGACCAGATCAGAAAAAGGTCGATTTGTTGGATATCCAAAAGATAGTTTTGGATATTATTTTTATTTGCCTACTTCACAAAAGGTTGTGATAAGTAGAGATGCCACATTTCTTGAACAACAGTTTGTTCAAGAAGGAGGCAAAGCAAGGCAAATAGAGTTAGAATTGGAGAATTCTGACCAACCAACAGATCAGATGGAAATAGATCCATCTAGTCAACCTATACCCGTTGATGAAACATCTACAGCTGTTCCTCGTAGAACAACCAGGGTATCTCACCCACCAGTGAGATATGGTTTTCTTCATGAAGAAGAACAAGAGTTGTCTACTCATGAAGAAGTAGATCATGGAGATGAACCACTTACCTATGAAGAAGCTATATCAGATATAGACTCTTCAAAATGGATTGATGCTATGAAATCCGAGATTGATTCCATGTATAAGAATCAAGTTTGGGATCTTGTTGACCCACCTGAAGGTATTGTACCTATAGGGAACAAATGGGTTTTCAAGAAGAAAATTGGTTCTGATGGAAAGGTAGAGACCTATAAGACAAGGCTAGTAGCGAAAGGGTTTCGCCAAAGGCAAGGAATTGACTATGAGGAGACTTTCTCGCCTGTTGCCATGCTTAAATCAATTAGGATTTTATTAGCAATAGCTGCGTACTATGATTATGAGATTTGGCAGATGGATGTCAAAACAACTTTTCTCAATGGATATATTGAAGAAAACATTTTCATGGAACAACCTAGGGGATTGGAATCCCAAGATGGTTCCAAGGTATGCAAGCTAAAGCGATCCATTTATGGGTTGAAACAAGCTTCGAGGAGTTGGAACATCTGTTTTAATGAAGCCATTAAATCCTTTGGTTTTTATCAAAAATGAGGATGAGCCATGTGTATATAAGAAGGTTAATGACAATGCTATCACTTTCCTTGTCTTATATGTGGATGACATACTGTTGATGGGTAATGATACAGGTATGTTGACGACTATAAAGGTATGGTTGTCAAATACATTCTCCATGGAAGACTTAGGGGAGGCAACCTATATTCTTGGGATTCGCATCTATAGAGATAGAGCGAAAAGAATAATTGGTTTATCCCAAAGTCTATACTTGGAAAAGGTGTTAAAGAGGTTTAACATGCTTGATTCCAAGAGAGGATTGTTACCAGTGAGACATGGTATCCATCTTTCTAAAGAGATGTCTCCAAAGACACCTGAAGAAAGAGATAAGATGGCCAGGATTCCATATGCTTCGGCTATTGGAAGTTTAATGTATGCAATGTTGTGTACTAGGCGGATATCGCATATCTCGTTAGTTTGACTAGCGGTATCAATCCAATCCAGGTTTGGAACCGGATAGTATCAAAAATATCCTTAAGTACTTGAGAAGAACTAAGGATTTATTCTTGATTTATGGAGGTGGAGACTTGCAATTGGATGGTTATACTGATTCTGATTTCCAATCAAATATCGAAGATAGAAAGTCTACCTCTGGATATGTGTTCATTTGTAATGGAGGTGCAGTCAGTTGGAAGAGTTCCAAACAGAGCACGACTGCAGATTCCACTACAGAGGCTGAGTATATTGCTGCATCAGATGCTGCAAAGGAAGCTGTTTGGATAAAGAAGTTCCTGACAGAACTTACAGTAGTTCCTTCCATTGAGTCAGCAGTTCCACTACACTGTGACAACAATGGAGTAGTCATACAGGCTAAGGAACTAAGGTCTCACCCAAAATCCAAACACATAGAAAGGCACTACCATATTATCAGAGATATAGTTGGGCAAGGCGATATAGCCATGCAGAAAATAGTATCAGCTGAAAATCCAGCTCATCCATTCACTAAGCCTATGTCACAGACTCAGTTAGACCGACATCTTGAGAAGATAGGTCTAAGATATTGTAATGAATGGCTCTAGTGTTAGTGGGAGATTGTTAGTAATATGCCCTAGAGCATATCATTTAGTATGTATCTTGTACATATTTTTATTAATAAAAGGCATTTCCACTTTTCCGTTTACATAATATATTTATGTGTAATAGAAAAGGTCCATTGATATTTTGTTAGAAATATTATTCTTAAGTTGTTAAGAATATGAGTGACAATATTTCTAGCACAAAGTATCATAAATAGGTTCACAATCGAGGATACTTCATAATAAGGACATGACTTATCCAGAAAGATTGTATTCATGTTTGTTACCAAGTTATTTATATAAGATATAAATAAGATGGAATGGTGAGTCTCATGCCATATAATAAACATGATAGGCACTTATAAATGATAAGTAGGCCGAACCAGTGACACTTATGACAAGCACATGGAGTTTACTCTTGTCAATGTTTTGTCATAAATCATATCAGTGCATATAATCTTTAGACCTGAGATAGCACAGTTATCTTGTATATAGGTAGTTTGAGTTTGATACTGCTTTCATACTTGTACTATGTATGGGTATATGGGCATGTGTTGGCTCCTACTAGTTATATATGGAGGTAGGTGTTGATCAAGATGGAAAATGTTCCTCTAAGTAAATAGAGATAAAATCCTATGTTCATTTAATTGTTCTTGATGTTTCAAGTTCCTGGCCAGGACAGATAGATTTATTCGAAAGAGTTTCGATGAGAAAAATCTTTTAATCAAGAACTGGAATTAAAAGAGAACATAATATTCATAGCAAATGGAGTTTGACATAAACCATGACTCCAGCTTGAGTTGGGATTTTGTAACAGAGAGATTCTAGTGCATGGTAACATATGATTATAGGTTCATTTAAGGTAAACCTTATTACTAATTGGGTGGCCATGGCATGCTATGCTAGGTGTTAACCATGGTCTATGAGGTTCATAAAATGATTTAGAGAAATCATTTATGGTAAGAAAGAGTTCTGATGATATTAAGAGTTGATATCATGTCTCATTGCCAATTAGTGATGAGCCTAGTAAGTCACACACATACACAAGTTATCACCTATTTAAATATGATTTAATTAATTAATTAAAGAGTTTAATTGATTAATTAAATAGGTTTGGTTTGCAATTAAATTGCAAAGTCCCTAGCATGACTTGAAACCAAATCTAGATTATTGGATGTGTAGTATAAATTAAATTTATATTTAAAGTGTTTAAATATGAATTTAATTGATGAGAAATTAATTAATAGAGATTAATTAATTAATTTATATTTGATATAAATTAATTAGAAGAAGAAAATAATTATTTTGGGTTAAGAACTCAAAATTAAGACACAGGGGCATTTTGGTCATTTTGCAGTGTGACTCGTAGCACCATGAGATGGTGACACATGGCATAACACATATGCTTGCCAAATGTTTTTTTAATCATGTAAGATGATTAAAATCAAGATTAAATATAGGTTTGACACTTGGCACAATGTGATTGGGTCACTTAAACCTAGAGCTAATCAAAGGGTGACATGTGGCAAGGGTTTAATGTGTTAACCTAGCTATTTAAGTGTTGTTATGAGAAAATAAAACACAACCAGCAGGCACACTCCTTTGTCACGCCACTTTGGGGGTTTTTATCTCTTCTTCTTCATCTCTTATCAATTCAAAGAGATTAGCCATCAATCTCTTGAATTAAGAACACTAGAAATTGTTTCTAGTGTCCTGTTTACATCTCTAATCTCTTAAAAGGCAGAACTTGAATTTCTAATTAATAGAAAAGGCTTTAGAAGCTGTTCAAGGGCTGCCATAGGTGTTCTTGGTGTGGACAAGCTAGAGGGATAACATCTGGTGTCACAAGACGAATCTCAAAGGCGCAGACATTTGCGATTGCATCAAGAGGTTAGTGTAATCGTTCTTGATTTAATCTAGGGTTCTAAAATTAATCTGATTAATTTTAAAATCTTAAATGGCAAATATAGATCCAAAAACATATTAAAAGAGTTTTAATATGTTGTTTATCATTGAAATCAAATAGATAAAAATAAATCTTGCATGATGCATGTGGCCCTAGGTGAAAATTTTTGAATTCAATGGTATAAACTTGTGTTTTTCACGCTTCCGTTCCTTCACAATGTCCATTAAAAATAAGTAGTATTACAGTTTGAAGATGTCATGAAAAATAAAAATGTGGTTCATTATATGAATAGTGAAAGAAATGAGGCATAAATGCAAATTATGGAACTTTTAGTAATTTAATCATTTAATCTAAGTTAGTGCTCCACTAACCTCAACTTATGGGACCTATATAAACAATTTTGGATAGAACCTTGAGTCATCTTCAACCTTTAAACACTCCAGCTGATTGAATCTCCATTGAAACTCCATAGCCAAAGCTTGAACAAACCTCCATGCACCTTAATTCAAGCCATGTTTCTTCAAACTCCCTTCATTAAAAGTGGTCCTCACATCATGGGCAGTAAGTAGGCAGCAAAAAGGAGAGAAAATATCAAGTTTTAGCAAGCTCCAACAAGAGGTAAGTGTCCATTTTCTTACCTTCCTTAATTAAAACTTGTGTTGAGGTTGTGGGTAGTATTTTGGGTGAAGAAATTTGAAGAAATGGTTGACTTATGGGACTGTCCATTTTTGGCAGTCATGGGAGGTGAGTTTGCTTAAGTTTTTCTTACATTAAATTGGTGGGAATTGATGCGAAATCATGTTGATTAATGTTGTAAGATAATTTAGCCAATGTATTTTATGTGTATGTGTGAATTGAGCAATTGAAATTAAGGGTTTATAAAGGAAATTCAATACCTAAGTAAACTGCTATTTTTGGGCAGCCTTTAAACCTATGAAATTATGTATGATATCATAAAACTTATTGATGAATTCTGGTGGTGATGATGTAGGGACAGTTTGTATGATTGAGGATGAAAGTTATATGTAGTGGTTAGGAGCATTCATGTGTATGTATTGTTTAGAATTGGATATTGTAAATTGGAAGTGTAATTGGTGCATTGTAAATTGGTTATATTCTGCCCAAAGTTATTTTAATGTAAAGTAATGAATGGTTGTGCTATGATACAAATGCAGAATTGTTTGGGAAGTGAAGTTATAGTTAGTTGAATGTGTGAATGGTTAATGCCTTAAAAATGTATTAAGGGCAGTATGTGTTTTAGGCTATAAGTGGACTTGTGTGACTCCAATTGGGTTGAGGCCAATTGGAGGTGAAACTAGGCACAAAATATGCCAACTTTCATGAAGAAAGCCTATCTAAATTCTGTCCAAAAAGTGACATGAGAATTGGCCAAATCCAGATTAGTGACTTTGCAAACTTGAAAATTGACCATTTGAACAGTAGTCAGTATTTTGGCCATAACTTACTCAAAACAAGTCCAAATGACCTGAAATTTATATGGTTAGAAAGCTAGACATAGGGCTACATCTTTTGTAGAGATCACAAAACCCAGAAATGACCATAAGCAAGTCAAAATGCTTGAACAAGTTCAGGTATAAAAATTGCCAAAATCGGAAATGAACTAAAAATGACCTAAGTTTGCCATTTTAGTGCAACCTATCCAGCATTGGTAAAATAACCATAACTTTGTCTAGTAAACTCCAAATGACCTAAAATTTGTGGCAAAAGTTCACTAAGACATAGACCTACAAGTTTGTAGTTCGGACCAAAACCTGAAAACCGAGGGAACTAGGTCATCCGGCTAGGTCAAAACAGCATACCAAAATCCGATAAATTGCAATAAAATGCAATACACTTAAAAATGAAATTCGTAACATGTACCAACACTAAAGGACTATAAAATGTGACATATTGGTAACATTAAAATTTATTCCCCTAGAGTGCATCAAAGGTCAACATTATAGGTTGACCAATGAAAGCAATAGTATTAAATAAATTTAATTATTGAACCTTATTGTTAGAGACAATTTAACTGAGTACTGAAACACTTTAAATTGTGCGTTTCAGTTAGCAAAGACTCAGGGAAGGGAAAAAGAAACACTGAGTCAAGGCCAAGAGGCTACTCATCTGAGGTTTGTGTGCAACAGTTATTTCTTTTGAATTTTCAATTGAAATAAATTATGACAATTTGTATGTTATTGCTTAAATTATGGAACAATTGTTTAAATGGAATTTGATGGATACTTATTGCTTGAAAAATATTGTAAATGGTTTGAAACCACAGCTATCATGTATATTTGATTGAATTCCTTGCTAGCTTATCTAGTGGGATGAATTGGCTTTGAATTCCCTCTCTGGTTGAAGTGTTGAGGTGTGTGTCAGTTGAGGACGAATAGGATGAGTACTCATATAATTGCTAGCTAGCTATGTTATTCCTCATTAGCCATTGGCTTCTGGGATGAATTGGACTATGGAATCATGATTAAGCAGTGTGTGTGATTTATTGATATTCATTGAGACATTGTGAAATGGAGTTTAATTCTTTATGACATTCTCTGTCTTTTGAATTTAACAATGATTTTAAGTATCCACAGTTTATATGATTTATGGTTTATGGTTTTAAATTGCATTTTCTTAATGTTATGCACCACTGAGACATTGGCTCAGCGATAGCTTTTTCATTGCTATCGTAGGTAGACAAACAGACAGAGAGAGCAGCAGAGTAGGCTATTTGTGCTACATTTTAGGATTCTGCCGGGTATATTGAGTATACCACCTTTTGTAATTTTTGTGATAATGTTTGTGCACTGTATGTATATATTGTACTTGGTCTTAAGCAATTGTAAACTAAAGTTGTAATATATTTATTTCTTATCTTAGCTTTTGAACTACTCAGTCATTTTGTAATCTATCTTTGGAAATATTGAAAATTGATTTTGAATTGAGTTTGACAAATGTTGAGAAAATTGATTTGTGCTGAGCCATATTGGAGTTTAGGACTGAACAAATATATTGAAAGTTTTTTTTTTTACAGGTTTTTAAAGAACTGTTTTATTTAAAATACAGATGGCACTCTGCCAAAATTTTTACAGAAATTACTGATACTTCATATTTGTTATTTGGGTTCACTTCAGTTAAAAAAAAAAAAAAATTCTAACACCTGTCTAAAGTGCTCACCACTGTAAAAGGAATAAGAAAAGATTTAAAATCCCTTGTAGTATATTTAATGAGTTATCAGTAAATGAAGTTTGATAATTCATTAGGTATACTACGGGATCATGTTATACCTTATGGAGGGGCAAGGTGTGACATGTTTTAGTGGTATCAGAGCTAGTTTTTAAATTCTGTTTTGACCTGTAATTTGAATATTCTTTCTTCATAGTACAACTGCTTAATGTCATGGTTTGATACATACAGTACATTACATTATTAATATGCACTAATGGGAGGAAATCTCTTTGTGTTATTTGTTCAGAAGGTGTAATATCCTCTAATTGACTATGGAAGAAGGGGACCGTTTAGTCGATCAATCAATAGAGGCTGAGGTACAAGGGGAAGCCCCAGCCCTTCATAATGTGGGTAGATCAGCCGCACCAGCCCCCTCAGTAACGCAGTTTTCTGCTCAGTTTGCTTAGCAAATGGCTGCAATGTTCCAATAGATGGCTGGGAACATGCCTACTCAAGCCCCATTGCAGACACTAGTGGTTCAACCACAACCTTCAGCTAAGCAGTATGACAAGCTGATTAAATATGGGGCTACTGAGTTCAAGGGGACAGTAGATCCACTAGAGGCAGAATAATGGTTAGAGAGAATGGATAGGGTGTTCAAGAAACTGCACTACATAGAAGAGCTAAAATTTGAGTATTCAGTGTCACTATTACAGGAGGATGCATATGACTGGTGGAAAACCATTCTTAATAGTATGGTGGAACCTCCAGTACTAAGCTAGGATGGCTTTCTTCAGGAGTTCAGACAAAAATATGTCCCAGATACCGATGTGGACCAGAAGCTACAGGAGTTCTTAAGTCTGAAATAGGGAAGTAGATCAGTGGCAGAATATGAAAGGGAGTTTTCCCACCTGAGCCACTATGCAGGAAGTCTCCTTTCTACCACCAGAGAAAGATGTAAAAGGTTTGAAACCGGCCTGAAGCCAAGTCTCAGACTACAAGTGGTTGGATTCAAACATAATAACTTCTCTGAGCTTATTTCTCAAGCACTTGAATTAGAGAGAATTGAGTCAGAAGCGGCCCCAGAGAAAAAGAAATCAGAAAAGACAGAAAAAAAGAAGGAGGGGAAGTCAGTAGATCAAAGTTCCAATGGTCCTACTGGGAAGAGAAAGAACTTTGGGGGACATAGCAGGGGTGGTAAAAAGTCTGGTAGGGGAAGATTTTCAGGATAGAGACCTCCTCCATCTGGTCAGCAAACTACCAGAAGTTCCTACCCTCCCCGCCAATGTGAAACTTGTGGTAGAAATCATGGTGGGATATGCTATATGGCCATAGGAGCATGTTATAACTACAGAGGCACAGGACACTTTACTAAAGACTGCATCAGTGCCCGTAGAATTGGGCCACCTCCTACTACTGCAGAAGGGTCAGTTCAGAATCCTACCACCAGAGGTTCACAACCACCTAGCAGAGGTAGAGGCAGGGGTAGAGGTAGTCCAGCAGGTAGCCAAGGCACAGTGAATCAGTCAGAGCAAGGCAGTGCTTCAGTTAGAGTCTACGCAATGAGACAGAGAGAAGAGGCTGAGACATCTGATATTGTGGCTGGTACCTTCTCAAATTTTAATCAAGATGTTTTTGTGTTGTTTGATCCGGGTTCTACCCACTCCTATGTGAGTGCTAGCATCATTGATTGCATTGTTGTTCCGTGTACAAAAATGAACTTTGAGGTGTTAGTAACAAGTCTGCTAGGACAAGTGGTCAGGGTCAATAGAATGTATAGGGATTGTCCTTTGGTGATCCAAGGACATACTTTTCTATCTGATCTCATTGAAATGCCCTTCAGAGATTATGATATCATCTTAGGCATGGATTGGTTAGCTAGGCATCATGCCATGATTGACTATAGACTGAAGACAGTCACTTTTGGTCTCCCTCAGTACAGTGATGTGGTAATACACAGGGAGAGGTAGCTATTGCCATCAAACATCATTTCGGCTGCACTAGCCAGAAAAAAGATCAGAAAGGGGTGTGAAACTTACTTGGCACATGTGGTAGACACCCAAGTGGGGAGTCCAACATTGAGGGACATCCCTACAGTATATGACTTTCCAGATGTGTTTCCTGATGAATTGCCAGGATTACCTCCAAAAAGAGAAGTGCAGTTTCAGATTGATGTTATGCCTGGTGTGGATCCAATCTCCACTACACCATACAGAATGGCACCAGCAGAGTTAAAGGAGTTGAAGGTACAGTTGCAAGAACTACTTGAAAAGGGCTTCATCCGCCCTAGTGTGTCACCTTGGGGAGGGCCAGTATTATTTATTAAGAAGAAAGATGGAACTCTCTGCTTATGTATTGACTACCGGCAGTTGAATAAGGTGACAATAAAGAACAGATATAAATTGCCTCACATTGATGATCTGTTTGATCAGTTGAAGGGTGCAGCTGTGTTCTCCAAAATTGATTTGCAATCTGGTTATTATCAGTTGAAAGTGCAAGAGCAGAGTATTCCAAAAACTGCTTTTAGAACTCGATATGGCCATTATGAGTTTCTAGTAATGCCATTCGGGTAAACTAATGTTCCAGCTGCTTTTATGGATTTGATGAACACTATCTTCAGACCAAATCTCGACCAATTTGTGGTGGTGTTTATTGATGATATTTTGATATATTCGAGGAATGCAAAGGAGCATGACAGATATCTGCGGATTGTACTACAGACCTTAAGGGAGAAATAACTATATGCCAAATTATCGAAATGTGAATTTTGGCTAAAAGAAATCTCTTTTTTGGGACATGTTGTGTCAGCTGAAGGGATCAAGGTAGATTCTAGCAAGGTAGAAGCTATCCTTAATTGGAAGCCACCCAGGAATATCACAGAAATTCACAGTTTTCTGGGTTTAGCTGGATATTACCGTCGATTTGTGAAAGGGTTTTCTATGTTGGCTACTCCACTGACCAAGCTACTTCGGAAAGATGTAAAATTTCAGTGGACGGATAAATGCCAGCAGAGTTTTGATGAGTTAAAGAGGTGTTTGACTAAAGCTTCAGTCCTTACTTTACCTACCCCAGGTAAAGAATACACAGTTTATAGTGATGCTTCTCACAATGGGTTAGACTGTGTACTGATGCAAGATCAGAATGTCATTACTTATGCATCATGCCAGCTGAAACCGCAGGAGGAACTACTGAACACATGACTTGGAGCTTACAGCTATTGTTTTTGCTCTGAAGATCTGGAGACACTATTTGTATGGGGAGAAATGCTACATCTACACAGATCATAAGAGCTTGAAGTATTTGGCCATTCAGAAAGAATTGAACTTGAGACAGAGGAGATGGTTAGAACTAATTAAAGACTATGATTGTCTAATAGACTATCAGCTAGGGAAAGCAAATGTGGTGGAGTCACAAGACTATGACAAGTCTCAGAGTTTCTCCTTTGTCCATAGTACATGAGTTGAAAGCACAGCATGCCAGTTTGGAGATTGATGATGAGGGACAGACAGTAGTTGCATGGCATGTACAGCCAGTGTTAATTGATCAGATCAGAATGGCTGCTCAAAATGATGAGAAATATCAGAAGCTACCGAAAGAAGTCCAACAGGGAAAGAAACCTGAATTTTCTATGAGAGATGATGGTTTATTGCTACATCAGGTTAGAATGTGCGTTCCTAATGATGTGGAATTGAGACGGATCATTATGAAGGAAGCACATGAGTCTCATTTTGCTATGAACCCCGGTGGAACTAAAATGTACAGAGGGCTAAAAGAGCATTACTGGTGGATGGGTATGAAAAGGGATGTAGCTGATTTTGTCTCCAAATGCCTAACTTTTTAGCAAGTGAAGGCAGAACATCAAGTACCAGCTGGTTTGTTACATCCATTGCCAGTACCGAAGTGGAAATGGGAATGGATTACTATGGATTTTGTGATGGGACTTCCAAGGACACAGAATAGTCATGACGTAATATGGTTTATAGTTGACAGACTGACCAAGTCTGCTCACTTTCTGCCAGTCCGGATGGACTATAGCCTAGAAAGATTGGCAAGATTGTACATAGATGAGATTGTAAGGCTGTGTGGAGTGCCAGTATCAATTGTATCTGACAGAGATCCTAGATTCACTTCTAGATTCTGGGATAGTCTTTAGAGAGCCCTAGGAACTAGATTGAACTTCAGCACGGCGTTCTACCCACAGACAGATGGCCAGTCTGAGAGGGTAATTCAAATCTTGGAGGATATGCTACGAGCTTGTGTGATTGAGTTTGAAGGTAGTTGGGATACACACTTGCCTTTGATTGAGTTTGCTTATAACAACAGCTATCAATCAAGCATTGGGATGTCTCCATATGAAGCTTTGTATGGCAGAAAGTGCAGAACTCCCCTATGTTGGGATGACATAGGTGAAAGAAAGATGACTAGGCTAGAAATTATTCAGCAGACAGAGGAAAAGATCAGATTGATCAGAGATCGACTCAAGGCTACATCAGACCGTCAGAATTCCTATATTGATTTGAAAAGAAGAGATATTGAATATGCAGTGGGTGATAAAGTATTCCTCAAAGTTTCTCCTTGGAAGAGGATTATGAGATTCGGCAGAAAAAGGAAACTGAGTCCTCATTTTATCGGACCATATGAGGTTCTGAAAAGAGTGGGTTCTTTGGCATATCGGTTGGCATTACCTCCAGAGCTAGAAAGGATACACAGTGTCTTCCATGTATCCATGTTAAGGAGGTACAGATCTGACCCATCTCATGTTCTATCAGTTGAAGAGATTGAGGTAAATCCAGACCTTTTATATGAGGAAGTGTCACAACTTACCCCTCTGTAAGGCGTAACATGATCCCGTAGAATATCTAATAAACTACCGAACTTCACCTACCAATAACTCATTAAGTACCCTACAAGGGATTTTAAAAAAATTTTCTTACTTTTTATAAGTGGTGAGCATTTTCTAATAGGTATCAAAATATTTAATTAGAGTTTGAAAACTAGTTAAGATTTTTGTCCTATTTTATTTTTTCGCAAATTTTATAAAAATTTTGGCAGAGTGCCGTCTGTATTTTGATAAAACAGTTCTTTAAATACCTGAAAAAAAAAACACTTCCAATAATTTATCTCATCAACTTCATCAAATCAACCTCCATCACAACCAATTTCAACATCATTTCTCAAATTCCAAAAATTCAAATCAGTAATTTCCAATTCAAATGACATCCAAAATAATACTAAGTAATTTCATTCAAATTAAAACAAAATACTTTCATTCATACTTCATTAAAATTAAAACAAATTACATTCATCCAAAATTTACATTAGAAAAATCCAAACTAATATTATTACAAACTTTATATAACTACTCATGACCATTTTCTACATTTACATATATTTACATACATCAACATAATTTTTACAATCAGGGTATAAAATATACTCGATAAAACTTCAGGGAAGGTGGCTCCACAATCCTTAGCAGCTCACTCTGCTGCTCCTCTAGTCTCTATATCTGCGACAGCAATAACAGCCATCGCTGAGTACTATGACTCAGTGGTACACAACATACTAAAATAATATTTATGTAGAATTTAAATCATATTTATTCAAAAATTAAACTGAACATGAGATATAAATTCAAAACATGAATTATAAAATTTTAATCCAAACAATTTCATTTCGAAAGTTTTAAAACAAATTTCATAAAAATACATAGTTATATCATGCCATTCGAAACAATAATTATCTCAATAGCCAGAGGCTTATGAGAAGTCACATCACAAGGCTAGCTAGCTCAAATATATGGGAACCCATTCTTTTTCTTCTTCTATTGGCACACACCTCAACAGTTCAGCCAGAGAAGGAATCAAAATTCGAAACTAATTTCCCCCACCAGCCATGTTAGTGAGGTATTCAAATATATGGTCATGACACTGTGGTTTCAAAACTATCTTAACAATTTACTAAACATATATTGCCATTTCAAACACAAACAATTAATCTTTCAATGATTTAAATCAAAAGTATAATAAACATTTCAATCCAATTGTGTCATAATTTAATATCTCAATTCATTCAAAAATAATTTGCAGAAGAAAATTTACAGAACTTCTATATTGTGCAAAAACCTTATATGAGTCACCTCTTGGCCTTGACTCGACACCTCGGGTTCTTTCCCAGTATTCCTTTCCACTGAAACACACAGTTTCACAGTGTTTCAGTATCACAATTTATCATAACTCCAAAAATAAATTCAAATTTACTTATACCTAGCTTTAATATGCTAAACTTGACGTTCTTTAAAATTTGTATTTCGATGTTACTATTTACAATACTATTCAAATCAATTAGTTGACTTTCTAAGGCTTAATAGGTATGGAAATTCTAATTTCACCCACATCCCACATTTTGGTTACCTAATTTATTGGTTTTGGTTATTTTCTCAAAACTTAAGTCTTTTAGGCAAAATTTCAAAATTTCAGTTTTGGTGTCCTATTTTGCACTGTTCCATTGGTCATGTTGCTGTTAGAATTTGGCTAAGTTTTCTTCATATAAATTGTTCTTTATTGATTATTTCTCTTTTTGAATCACTCCAATTGGTGTTTTGTAGCTCAAGTTATAGCCATTTGAACATGGCTGGCCAGATTGGTCTAACCCATATTTTCTGGGCACCAACTTGGTTCTGGCAGTTTTAGGTCACTAAATTTGGGTGGACAAATGACTTGGTTAAGTGCATAATTTGGACTTTTGTTCTTCATGAAAGTTTTAGGGCTATGTCTCAACTTCTACTGGCAAAATTTCAGGTCATTTGGACCTTCCTAGCCTAAGTTATGGCAAAATGAACAAACACTGTTCATTTGATCATTTTTGTACAGGTCAAATTGCCTAATCCGGATTTGGCCAATTTGTTCACTAAGTTATGGTCACTTTCTAGGCATGATTCCTAAATGAAAAAAGTGCCATTTTGTGTCTAGTTTCATTCCCAATTGGCCTCACACCAATTGGGTTGGTAAATTTTCAGTTTTGGTCCCTGAAAGGGATCTTGGTCATGCTGCCTGCAGAATGTCCATAACCAATCCGAATTTCCATTTGGTTCCAACACTTCCAACACACCACAATTGGTCATACATGACCATTTTTCAGCTCAAACAAGGTCAAACACACCATTTGACCAATTCTCAAAATTTCATCTCCCAAACCCTAGGTTCAAAACCCTAATTTTCATTCAATTCAAATCTAATGCAATTAAAGTCATTATTCAACACCTCCCCATATATTTCAACTCAAATATGCTTTTTAATTCATCAAAACCATGCAATCTCTACTCCCTTAAGTGCTGGCCAAAATTTATACATAGTCCACCTACTTGATTTGTTTCACTTATTTGTTAATTCCAAGTGTAACTTAGCTACTTAAACATAAATTCAAAGAGATAAGGAAGGAAGAACACTAACCTCAATTCTTTGATTTACAATCCACCAACTCTTTCACTTTCTCCTTTCTTCTTCTCCCTCAATCTTCTTTTCTAGTTTACATTGGAAGCTTTTTAGGGTTTAGGGTTTATTTTGGGAAGCTAAAATCAAGTTAAGTAAGCTTGATTCACTCATCAATGGTGGTCACACATGGTGGTGAGGGAGAGGGTGAGCATGGGTCACGACAAAAAAAAGAAGAAGAGTTTTATTTTTTTTTCTTTTCTTTTATGAATTTTTAACCTTTAGTAAGACAAAAATTATCCTAAAATTTAAATTTTTAATTATTAGGTTTATTGCATCATGCATGATGTCATGCATGATGTAATAAACTTTTTTCACTTTTTCAATTTTTTTCTTTTTCCTTTTTCATTTATTTTTCTTTAGTTCTTTAATTTAATTCTTAATCTCAAAATTTTCTTTTCTCAGATTTTATTAGACAGTTAGGTGAGGAGTCAGCTCTAGGGGTGAATTGACCAAATTGCCCCTCGCTGGTTTGATCCGGTTTGCTAATTATTTGATATTTCTTCCGGATCCCTAACCTAATTATTTGACTGGCTTAACAATTCTTTTTCATGATTTTCTCTTTTCCACTGTGTTTGCAATAGTCCTAAGGACCGCAACGTCACATTTTATGGTTCAAAATTTGAGTTTAAATCGACCTCGCAGTCCTTCCCGAGAAGGTCACCCATCGTTGTGACTCTCAGCTCATTTAACTTCTTATGTTCTATTTTTCTCATTTATACTTAACTAATTAACAATTGCTAATTATTTGTGTTCAGGGCTCATCTAGTTATCTTAGACATGGTTCTAATCCCTTTAATTATCTGGACCAACACTGGTCACCGAAATAGTGAAATATACCAGGCTATGCAAATAGGGGTGTTACAATTCTCCCCCCCTTAAAATAAATTTCGTCTCAAAATTTTACTTGGAATCAATCTCTAAACAGCTGTGGGTGCTGTCTCCTCATGTCCTCCTCTCATTCCCAAGTAGCCTCCTGGCCCGAATGATGGTTCCACAGCAATTTCACTAACGATATCTGCTTGTTCTGTAACTGCTTCACCTCATAAGCCAGAATCCCTATGGGTTCTTCCTCATATGTGAGGTATGGATTTACTTCAATCTCTTCTACTAGTAGTACATGAGATGGATCTGATTGATACCTCCTCAACATAGACACATGGAAGACATTATGTATCTTTTCTAACTCTGGAGGTAGTGCCAAACGATATGCCAAAGGACCCACTCTCTCCAGAACCTCATATGGCCCAATGAAACAAGGACTCAGTTTCCCCTTCTTGCCGAATCTCATAATTCTCCTCCAAGGGGAAACCTTAAGGAATACTTTCTCACCCACTGCATACTCAATATCTCTTCTCTTCATATCAATATAGGACTTCTGATGGTCTAATGCAGTCTTAAGTCGATCTCTGATCACCCTTATCTTCTCCTCAGTCTGCTAAACAATTTCGGGTCCAATCATCTTCCTTTCACCTATTTCATCCCAACATAATGGGGTTCTGCACTTTCTTCCATACAAAGCTTCATATGGAGGCTTCCCAATACTTGACCGGTAGCTGTTGTTGTAAGCAAACTCAATCAAAGGCAAGTGTGTGTCCCAACTGCCCTCAAACTCAATCACACAAGCCCGTAGCATGTCCTCCAAGATCTGAATTACCCTCTCAGACTGGCCATCTATCTGTGGGTGGAATGTCGTACTAAAGTTCAATCTAGTTCCTAGGGCTCTCTGAAGACTGCCCCAGAATATAGAAGTGAACCTAGGATCTCGGTCAGATACGATGGATACTGGCACTCCATGCAGTCTTACTATCTCATCAATGTACAACTTGGCCAATCTTTCTAAATTATAATCCATCCGAACTAGCAAAAATGAGCAGACTTAGTTAGTCTGTCAACAATGACCCAAACTGCATCATGACTCTTCTGTGTCCTCAGAAGTCCCATCACAAAATCCATCATTATTCTCTCCTATTTCCACTCTGGTACTGATAGTGGATGTAACAACCCAGCTGGTACTTGCTGACAAGTTAGGCATTTGAAAACAAATTCTGCCACATCTTTTTTCATACCCATCCACCAGTAATGCTCCTTTAGCCCTCTATACATTTTTGTGCCACCAAGGTGCATGGCAAAAGGAGACTCATGTGCTTCTTTAAAATGATCTGCCTCAAATCAACATCATTAGGAACATATATTCTGTCCTGGTGTAGCAGTAGAGCGTCATCTCTTATTGAGAATTCTAGTTTCTTGCCCTGCCAGACTTCTTCTAACAGCTTCTGATACTTTTGATCATTCTGAGCAGCCATTCTGATCTGATAAATCAACACTGGCTGTACATGCCATGCAACTGCTGTCTGGCCCTCATCATTAATCTCTAAGCTGGCATGTAATGATCTCAACTCACGTACCATAGACAAAGGAGAAACTCTGATACTTGCCATAGCCTTGCGACTTAAGGCATCAGCCACAACATTAGCTTTCCCTGGCTGATAGTCTATCAGACAATCATAGTCTTTTATTAACTCCAACCATCTCCTTTGTCTCAAATTCAACTCCTTCTGAGTTTCCAAATACTTCAAACTCTTATGATCTGTGTAGATGTAGCACTTCTCCCCATACAAATAGTGTCTCCAGATCTTAAGAGCAAATACAATAGCTGCAATCTCCAAGTCATGTGTTGGATAATTCCTCTCATGTGGTTTCAGCTGGCGTGATGCATAGACAATAACATTTCGGTCTTGCATCAATACACGGCCTAACCCATTGTGAGAAGCATCACTATAAACTGTGTATTCATTACCCGGAGTAGGTAAAGTCAGGACTGGAGCTCAGTCAAACATCTCTTCAATTTATCAAAACTCTGCTAGCATTTGTCCATCCACTGGAATTTCACATCTTTTCGAAGTAATTTGGTCAATGGAGATGCCAACATGGAGAATCCCTTCATAAATCGACGGTAGTATCCAGCTAAACTTAAAAAACTGCGAATCTCCGTGATATTTCTGGGTGGTCTCCAATTAAGGACAGCTTCTATCTTACTTGGATCTACCTTGATGCCCTCTACCGATACTACATGCCCCAAGAAAGACATTTCCTTCAGCCAAAATTCACACTTCGACAATTTAGCGTATAGCTGTTTCTCCCTCAAAGTCTGCAGTACAATTCGCAGATGTCTATCATGCTCCTCTGCACTCGTCGAGTAGACCAATATGTCATCAATGAATTGGTCTAGGTATGGTCTGAAGATAGTGTTCATCAGATCCATAAAAGCAGCTGGAGCATTAGTCAACCCGAATGGCATGACCAAGAACTCATAATGGCCATAGCAGGTTCTGAAGGCAATTTTAGGAATACTCTGCTCTTGTACTTTCAGCTGATAATAACCTGATCTCAGGTCAATTTTGGAGAACACAACAGCACCCCTCAACTGATCAAACAAGTCATCAATGCGGGGCAATGGATATCTATTCTTTATTATTGTAACACCCTCCCGGTAGCAACTCCGTACATTCTACTGTTCCGGTGACCAGTGTCGGTCCGGACAGCTAGAACGTCCGGAAAAATATTTAAACTAAAGTGAGGAATCATAATTAACTCAAATATTAATAAGAAAGATTTAGTAAAAATTTTAGAAATAAAATACAACTAAGTTAAATGAGCCGGTGCCCAAGCGATGGGTAACCCAGAGAGAAGTTGCGGTTCTCCAACTAGGAGCCCTAGACCCGGGTAAAAATTCATAAAATAATTTTTAGGACTCCAGAGAAGGGTCATTGAGGTTCCTATGGTATTAGAATACCAAGAAAATATTTAGAAAAATTTTTCAATCGGTACAGACAATTTTGACCCGTTAAGCCAAACGGAGGGCATTTTGGTCATTTCGCCTTCAGAGGTGATTTTTGGCCGACTTGTCCAGTTGAGTAAATAATTAATATGACATAAAATATGAATAAACATTACTAAAAATTAAATTGAAAATGAGTAGTGATGAAAAGAAAAGAAAATGTAATAAAATGCCAAATTATGACATATGATGATGTCATTTAAAAGTTTCCGCCAATTACATTTAAACAACCACTTAATTAACTAATAAAAAGAGATAATTGAGACAAAAGAAATCAAAATACCATCTGCTCTTCCTCACCCAAAAACGTTACACTCTCTCCCAAACCCATTCCTCCATGGAAGCTTAATGGAAGCTTGAGACATCCCACCAAATCACCATAAAACCTTTAGTCTTCTTCACAAAAACTTGATTTTACCTCTTGGGAAAGTGTTTGGCTGCCAAGAAAATTAAAGAAAGTGAAGGAAATTGAAGGGAAAATTCTGCCCTCCTAAGGTTAGTGCCTAATTTATTCTCTCTCACTCAATTCATGTTTAAGAACATGATTTAAGTTGAAATTGTAAGTTTAATGTATAAATTGAACTTTGAGAACTTGGAGACTTGAACAAAAATTAGGGTTTGCTCATGAAATGGTATATGAACATTCTAATGGTCAATTAGTGACCATTTTAGGTAAGTTAATCATAATTTGAAGTGAACTAAAGTGTTACAAACCCAATTGGTAGGCTGCCTAGGGACAACAGCAAGGAGGCTATGAATCCAGCCTGTTTGGACTGCCATATCTTTGGCTGTGTAGGTCCAATTGGTGTTTGGCCAATTATACATGAAACTAGACTTAAAATGGTACAATTTTTCTGAAGAAACCATGTCCAAAAGACCAAAGCAAGTGGACCAAAAATTGGCCCCAATCCGGATCCCCTGCAAACAGGTTCTGCAGAATGACCAAATGAACAGTAATGTTCATTTGGCCATAACTCACTATAGATATGGTCAATTGACATGAAATTTTTACAGCAACAAGTTAAGACATATACAAACAACTTTCATGAAGAAACCTACCCCAAATTATGACCAGAACCTATTCAACAAGGCAGTGGCAATCACTGTTCATGGTACTATAGATTTGGTAAATTCTGCAGATTGGAAATCCGGCCAGCTATGGTTTTTGGACCATATCTGGAGCTACAAAACTCCAAATGGAGTGATTCAAAAAAGGATATTCAACTAGACAAAATAAGGAACAACTTTCATGTTTACCATTTCCTCAAATTCCCACTGCAACAGTGCTTAATGGAACAGTAAATTTAGGCTTCAAAAACTGAAAATTCTGCCCTCTTGGTTTTAAGTTTAGAAATGGTATGGGTGCTCAATTCCAACAAGTTTTAAATGTAAAATGTGGTATGTTGGGAGTGTCAAAACCAATGTACCTATTTTTTATCAAAAATTCAACATTTTTGTTGACCAATGAGATGAATAGTGACACCAAAACTTGAAACTCAAAATTTGAAGAATTCAAAAGTATTAAATGCCCTAGTATACCTAACAAGATTGGTTTAGATAGTTTGGCATGCCAATAGGGTTCAGTTAGCAGTACTGCACATGGCAATATTCCATTCTGTGATTTCATGGCTTTTAGCCATTCTGACCTTGTATTGAGATGTGACCTCGTGCCTAATATTATTTCTGACTTGTTAGTGTTACATTGCACACCGGGAGATACATATGTGACCGATGGTGTGATGGCCCGAGGTACTTGATACCCAGTGCCAGTTTACCCGTTTATCCAGTCCAGTCGTCTAGTATAGGTTACTTGGGCAACCAAATGAATGAAAGTGGACAAAGTTAAAGAAATAAATGAATATAACAGATACAAAACAAATAAGACATATACATATTTATTTTCTGCTACTTTCTTTTATTTTATTATTGCACCACTAAGCATTATTGCTTAGCGCGTTGCTTTTGCCACGCGTAGGTTCTGGAGATACAGATCGTGAGCCCAGTAGACCGCAGACTGGGTGAGTCCATCCTGCAGTTCTGCACAGTGTCCGTGTCACCACAACTTCTGCAGTGCATTGGTAGGACACTAGGTGTCATTTTGGTATTTTGTAACTAAATTTCTATTTTCTCATATGTAAATGAACTTATGTAATGTATTTTGAGGTTCATGTAAATAATGAAGATTTATGGTTATGTATGGAAGTAATTTGAGTATTTATTTGTTGTTCGTATATGAGTACCCTGAGAAATGATGATTGAGAACTTAAATTGAAAATTGTTGAGATTATGATATTGAAGTTTGAGAATGATTGAATATGAATATTGGAAGTGTTTTTCACAGATTCCGAAGAACTGTTTTCTCCATTTTTAGCCGGTACTCTGCCGGATTTTCTTTAAAATTTTCGGAACCTCAAATAAATAATAATTTTGATAAATGGCTTAAATAAATTATATTTCATAAATTATATTCAAAATTACGACAAAAATTAATTAAGGTAAAATAGAGTGTGCCGGTACACCGTGTGACATATCTTACCCGGATATACTGTAGACGGGTAAGGGGTGTCACAATTATCACCTTATTTAACTGGCGATAGTCAATGCATAACCGGAGAGTGCCATCTTTCTTCTTTACAAACAACACTGGCACTCCCCAAGGTGACACACTAGGACGGATAAAGCCCTTATCAAGCAGCTCTTGCAACTACACTTTCAACTCTTTCAATTCTGCTGGTGCCATTCTATATGGTGTTATGGAGATTGGGTCCACACCAGGCATAACATTAATCTCAAACTGCACTTCTCTTTCTGGAGGTAATCCTGGCAATTCATCAAGAAACACATCTGGAAAGTCACATATGGTAGGGATGTCCCTCAATGCTAGACTCCCCACTTGGGTGTCTATCACATGTGCCAAGTATGCTTCACACCTCTTTCTGATCAACCTTCTGGCTAGTGCAGCCGAAATGATATTTGATGGCAGTAACTGCCTCTCCCCATGTATTACCACATCACCATACAGAGGGAGACTAAAAGTGACTGTCTTCAGTCTACAGTCAATCATGGCATAATGTCTGGCTAACCAATCCATGCCCAAGATAATATCATAATCTCTGAAGGGCATTTCAATCAAATCTGACAGAAAAACATGTCCTTGGATCACCAAAGGACAGTCTTTATAGATTCTGTTAACCCGAACCTTTTTTCCTAATAGACTAGTTACTAGCACTTTAAAACCCATTTTGACACATGGAACAGCAAGTGAACTGACTATGCTAGCACTAACATACGAGTGGGTTGAACCGGGATCAAACAGTACAAATACATCTTGATCAGAGATAGAGAATGTACAGGTCAGATTGCCTAATCCGGATTTGGTTAATTTGTTCACTAAGTTATGGCCACTTTCTAGGCATGATTCCTAAATGAAAAATGTGCTATTTTGTGTCTAGTTTCATTCCCAATTGGCCTCATACTAATTGGGTTGGTAAATTTTCAGTTTTGGTCCCTGAAATGGACCTTGGTCATGCTGCCTGCAGAATGTCCATAACCAATCCGAATTTCCATTTGGTTCCAACACTTCCAACACACCACAATTGGTCATACATGACCATTTTTCAGCTCAAACAAGGTCAAACACACCATTTGACCAATTCTCAAAATTTCATCTCCCAAACCCTAGGTCCAAAACCCTAACTTTCATACAATTCAAATCTAATGCAATTAAAGTCATTATTCAACACCTCCCCATATATTTCAACTCAAATATGCTTTGTTTTTTCATTTGGCCATAACTTGGGCTAGGCAGATCCAAATGACCTGAAATTTTACCAATAGAAAGTTGAGACATAGCCCTACAACTTTCATGAGGAACACAAGTCTAAATTATGCCCTTAACCAAGTCATTTAGCCACCCAAAGTTAGTGATCTAAAACTGCTAAAACCAAGTTGGTGCCCAGAAAATCTGGGTTAGGCCAATCCGGCCAGCCATGTTCAAATGGCTATAACTTGAGCTACAAAACTCCAATTAGAGTGATTCAAAAAGGGAAATAAAGTTAAGACAATAAGGAATAATTTCTATAAAGTGCTCTGATACCACTAAAACATGTCACACCCTACTCCTTGTAAGATGTACACCTAATAAATTACCACACTTCGCCTACCGATAACCCATTAAATATACTACAAGGGATTTTAAAATAATTTTCGTTCATTTTTAAATTGGTGGGTAAAATTTTTTTCAGATATTAAAAACCTTTATTTAAAGTGCAAACATAAATCTTTTTTTATATATATATTTAAAATCTCCATAATTTGTATAAAAATTTTGGCAGAGTGCCGTCTGTATTTTGAGAAAACAATTCTTCAAAACCTGAAAATAAAGACACTCCCAATATATTTCTCAATCACAACTCCATTAATCGATTTCATTTTACAAATCAGTACAAGCAACTCAATACACAGTTTAAATTAAATCAAACATTGAAATATCTCATTAAGGTAACAAAATTAATATTTACATTCATGGGAACATTAAAAATTTAGTAGTACAAAACTTTATAAGTACATAAAATCTCAAGATAATATTACAATAATTTGTATTTAATTACAGTCAAAAAATATATTACAAAAGAGTTAAAGGTCCCTTAGGCAAATCCCACGGCAAAGCACGGAGATGGTTTTGGGTTCAAAAAGTAATGATATATAAAATGGGGGAACTAATCACTAGAGGTGCCTTTTGGTGGAATGGCCTGGAGAGTTGGAAGAACTCCAGGGTTAAGCGTGCTCACTTGAGAGAAATCCTAGGATGGGTGACCTCCTGGGAAGTTTTCCATTCCACCTATGGGACAAAACCGTGAGGCTTATGGCCAAAGCGGACAATTCCTCTAGTGGTTGGAGCCCGATCGTTACAATTGGTATCAAAGCCGCTCGCGTGTCCTCTTGGACGATGGTGGGGCAAACCTCAGCGAGGACGTTAGGTCCCAAAATGGGAGGAGAAAGGTCCCTTAGGCAAATCTCACATCGACAAAGCACGGAGATGGTCTTGGGTTCAAAAAGTAATAAAATATAAAATGGGGGAACTAATCACTAGAGGCGCCTTTTGGTGGAATGGCCTGGAGAGTTGGAAGAACTCCAGGGTTAAGCGTGCTCCCTTGAGAGAAATCCTAGGATGGGTGACCTCCTGGGAAGTTCTCCATTCCACCTATGGGACAAAACCGTGAGGCTTATGGCCAAAGCGGACAATTCCTCTAGTGGTTGGAGCCCAATCATTACAAGAAGAACCCGTAGAGATTCTGGCATATGAGGTGAAGCAGCTAAGGAACAAACAGATACCCTTGGTGAAAGTGCTGTGGAACCATCATATTAGCCAGGAAGCTACTTGGGAACGTAAAGAGGACATGAGGAGACAGCACCCACAGTTGTTCAGAGACTAATGCCAGGTAAAATTTCAAGACAAAATTTATTTTAAGGGGGAAAGAATTGTAATACTCCTATATTCGGTAGTGCGTTCTACTGTTCCGACGACCAGCGTTTGTCCAGATAGATAGAATGCCTAAAATTACACTTAAATGTTAGTGAGGAGACATAAAATAATAAAATACAATAAAATAAAATACAAGAAAAATTAAGAAAAAATAAAAAAGAGAAAATAAAACTAAGTTAAACGAGCCAAAAATCGTAGCGATGGGTGACCGCACTGGAAAGTTATGGGATAGACCGTTAACTAGCCCTAGACTGCGGGGAACCCTAGAAAATACTTTTAAGACTTAAATAAACATCTATTGAAGTATAAATGACATTGAAAATATCAAAGAAAATTTAATTAATTAGTACAAAGAAAAATAAAAAATCGAGAAACCGACAAAAATTGGTGTTACCGAAAAATCGGAAATACAAACCGAATAAGGGCATTTTGGTCAATTAACACCTAGAGTTTCCTTTTGACCTCAATGTCCATTAAAAATAAGAAGTGTTACAGTTTGAAGATGTCATGAAAAATAAAAATGTGGTACATTATATGAATAGTGGAAGAAATGAGGCATAAATGCAAATTATGGAACTTTAAGTAATTTAATCATTTAATCTAAGTTAGTGCTCTACTAACCTCAACTTATGGGACCTATATAAACTATTTTGGACAGAACCTTGAGTCATCTTCAACCTTTAAACACTCCAGCCGATTGAATCTCCATTGAAACTCCATAGCCAAAGCTTGAACAAACCTCCATGCACCTTAATTCAAGCCATGTTTCTTCAAACTCCCTTCATTAAAAGTGGTCCTCACATCATGGGCAGTAAGTAGGCAGCAAAGAGGAGAGAAAATATCAAGTTTTAGCAAGCTCCAACAAGAGGTAAGTGTCCATTTTCTTCTCTTCCTTAATTAAAACTTGTGTTGAGGTTGTGGGTAGTATTTTGGGTAAAGAAATTTGAAGAAATGGTTGACTTATGGGACTGTCCATTTTTTGCAGCCATGGGAAGTGAGTTTGCTTGAGTTTTTCTTACATTAAATTGGTGGGAATTGAAGGGAAATTATGTTGATTAACGTTATAAGATAATTTAGCCAATGTATTTTATGTGTATGTGTGAATTGAGCAATTGAAATTAAGGATTTGTGAAGGAAATTCAATACCTAAGTAAACTGCCATTTTGGGTAGCCTTTAAACCCATGAAATTATGTATGATATCATGAAACTTATTGATGAATTCTAGTGGTGATGATATAGGGGCCGTTTGTATGATTGAGGATGGAAGTTATATGTAATGGTTAGGAGCATTCATGTGTATGTATTATTTAGAATTGGATATTGTGAATTGGAAGTGTAATTGGTGCATTGTAAATTGGTTATATTCTGCCCAAAGTTATTATAATGTAAAGTAATGAATGGTTGTGGTATGATACAAATCCAGAATTGTTTGGGAATTGAAGTTATAGTTAGTTGAATGTGTGAATGGTTAATGCCTCAAAAATGTGTTAAGGGCAGTATATGTTTTAGGCTATAAGTGGACTTGTGTGACTCTAATTGAGTTGAGGCCAATTGGAGGTGCAACTAGGCACAAAATGTGCCAACTTTCATGAAGAAAGCCTACCTAAATTCTGTCCAGAAAGTGACATGAGAATTGGCCAAATCCAGATTAGTGACTTTGCAAATCTGAAAATTGATCATTTGAACAGCAATCAGCATTTTAGCCATAACTTACTCAAAACAGGTCCAAATGACCTAAAATTTATATGGTTGGAAAGCTTAGACATAGGGCTACATCTTTTATAGAGATCACAAAACCCAGAAATGACCATAAGCAAGTCAAAATGCTTGCACAAATTTGGGTATAAAAATTGCCAGAATTGGAAATGACCTAAAAATGACCTAAGTTTGCCATTTTAGTGCAACCTGTCTAGTATTGGTAAAATGACCATAACTTTGTCTAGTAAACTCCAAAATGACCTAAAATTGTGGCAAAAGTTCACTAAGACATAGACCTATAAGTTTGTAATTCGGACCAGAACCCGAAAACCGAGGAAACTAGGTCATCCGGCTAGGTCAAAATAGCATACCAAAATCTAATAAATTGCAATAAAATATAATACACTTGAAAATGAAATTGGTAACATGTACCAACACTATAGGACTATAAAATGTGACATATTGGTAACATTAAAATTTATTCCCCTAAAGTGCATCAAAGGTCAACATTATAGGTTGACTAATGAAAGCAATATTATTAAAAAAATTTAATTATTGAACCTTATTATTAGAGACAATTTAACTAAGTACTGAAACACTTTAAATTGTGTGTTTCAGTTAGCAAAGACTCAAGGAAGGGAAAAGAAACACTGAGTCAAGGCTAAGAGGCTACTCATCTGAGGTTTGTGTACAACAGTTATTTCTTTTGAATTTTCAATTGAAATAAATTATGACAATTTGTATGTTATTGCTTAAAGTATGGAAAATTTGTTTGAATGGAATTTGATGGATACTTATTGGTTGAAAAATATTGTAAATGGTTTGAAACCACAACTATCATGTATATTTGATTGAATTCCTCACTAGCTTGTCTAGTGGGACGAATTGGCTTTGAATTCCCTCTCTGGCTGAAGTGTTGAGGTGTGTGTCAGTTGAGGACGAATAGGATGAGTACTCATATAATTGCTAACTAGCTATGTTATTCCTCATTAGCCATTGGCTTCTGGGACAAATTGGACTATGGAATCATGATTAAGTTGTGTGTGTGATTTATTGATATTCATTGAGACATTGTGAAATGGAGTTTAATTCTTTATGACATTCTCTGTCTTTTGAATTTAACTATGATTTTAAGTATCCACAGTTTATATGATTTATGGTTTATGATTTTAAATTGCATTTTCTTAATGTTGTGCACCACTAAGACATTAGCTCAGCGATAGCTTTTTCATTGCTGTCGCAAGTAGAAAAACAGACAGACAGAGCAGCAGAGTAGGCTGCTTGTGCTACATTTTGGGATTTTGCCGGGTATATTGAGTATACCACCTTTTGTAATTTTTGTAGTAATGTTTGTGCACTGTATATATATATTGTACTTGGTCTTGAGCAGTTGTAAACTAAAGTTGTAATATATTTATTTTTTATCTCAGCTTTTGAACTACTCAGTCATTTTGTAGTCTATCTTTGGAAATATTAAAAATTGATATTGAATTGAGTTTAACAAATATTGAGAAAATTGATTTGTGTTGAGTCATACTGGAGTTTAGGATTGAACAAATATATTGGAAGTGTTTTTTTTTAGGTTTTTGAAGAACTGTTTTATTCAAAATACAGATGGCACTTTGCCAAAATTTTTACAGAAATTACTGATACTTCATATTTGTTATTTGAGTTCACTTCAGTTAAAAAAAAAAAAAAAATCTAATACCTGTCTAAAGTGCTTACCACTGTAAAAAGGAATAAGAAAATGTTTAAAATTCCTTGTAGTATATTTAATGGGTTATCAGTAGGCAAAGTTTGGTAATTCATTAGGTATACTACCGAATCATATTATGCCTTATAGAGGAAAAGGTGTGACACCTGTAGGGTCAGTAAGGTACCTAGTCTGTAAAATTTTTTACAATCTTCTCTATAATATAAGCATCTAGAAAATTGGATTTTCAATATTTAGCCAATTTTTAACACAACATGCAAAGATGTGCACATAGCATGGATGCAAAATTTAAAATAGCAAAAGGTATCTGCAAAGAGGTTAGTGAGATACCTTCATCTAGGCTCGAAAATGAGTTGGTGCTAGAAACAGAGAAAAAAGGCAGTGCTAGGAATAGAGAGAAAAGGCAGTGCAAATATTCTTGAGCTTGGGGTACTAAATCCTAGAATACTCTGGAAGCCAATAGAGGGACCCATACACTTGTGAAATGGAGATAGTTGGGTAGAATTTGAAGTAAAAGCACTATAAGCCATCTTTGCACAACAAATTCAAAGGTGATGTCTCCAATGTCAACATAGAACAAGTCCCAAGCCTACAATCTACCAAAATCATAAAAGCACCTAATGGATTGAAACATACCTGCGAATTTCAATGTCATATCTAGAAATCCAAAGATTCAGATGCTAGAAGTGCCACAAACGGCAAAGCGAGACTAGAGATAGTGCGGCGACATATGAGGGAAGCACTAGTGATGATGGGAAGTAGCAAACGAAAATGGAAATACCAATGGTGGCTCACAAGGCGATGGAGAAATGCAAAAACGCTGTGTAAGGGAAAAGAAAAAAAAAAAGCAAGAGAAGAAGAAGAATGCCGATAAGAAGAGATGATCGGCAGCATAAAGGAGACGTGGTTTTGGGTGTAGGAAAAGACAAAAGTATAGTGTGAATGGAAAAGAGAGAGAATGTGGTAGGATAAGAATGGTGCTAAAAGGATGAATTGTGATTGGGTATATAATAAGACAAATTTGGTTAGGAATCTTATCTCTTGGTAATTGGATGAGTCTTAAAAAGGAGAATTATTTTTAAATTAAAGTTCTTGGAGATAAGGCAAGTGATTGAGATCCAATTTTCACAGGAAATTAACATTTCATGTGGAATGGCTTGTTCAACCAATGTTTGCACCAAAATATTAATTTTTTAATCATTAATTATTTTCATAGTTATTAAACCCGAATCGTACTAACTGATGAACCAGCCCTCAAATTGATATGGGTTTGTAATTGAATCAGACAAAAAAATAACTTGATGTGACCTAATCAACTTGGCGGTTGATCCGAAATGTTCAATTAGTCAATAGAATCAATTATTTTTTAATGTGGCAAGGAAAATTGAATTCAAAATCTTATAAAAAGTCTGTAAAATCAAAACTAATTAACAAACTCGGTAGTTATGTGTGTGTAATTTCAATATCAATATATATATATATATATATAATAAATTTTATAAAGTAATTTATTTATTTATTTTCAAAATATACTTAATATTCTATAAATATTTAAAAGATAATTATATATTTATAGAAATTTTTTATGTGTTATATTACTTTAATACTTTTATTTAAAATTTGAAAACACTACTAAAAATTTATGTCCATAAATAACAGAGGTCCAACAACATTAACATCTCAAAAACTCAAACAAACAATCAAATCAGACTCTAACAGTTAATCTATTTTTTATTTTTATCGGCCTTTAATTTTTTAGCTATTGTATTTATTTTTCAAAACTTTATATTTAATTTCTAAAGTCTTATACTTAATTAAGTTTTGTTTCAATTTTCAACACACTTTGAAGAGATCTCTTTCAATTTTCAACACACTTTGAAGAAGCTACATTCAGTAAAATCAGTTCCCTCAACCCTGAATCATTTGACTCTAAATGCTAAGAACACAATTTGAGTGACATATTCAATATGTTCCGCGCCCGCAATTCCTTAAGTAGCCAGAAAATTGTTTTTGTAAGGAAAAATTGGCCATTTCAATTATTTTAATAGCATTTTTTATCCTATACATAAACATAACGAGATTAGTTAAAACTTAACCCGAGTAAACCACATTTGGTAATGATTTTATGAAACACCATTTTCCATCTTAATGGAATTACGGCAAATGGAAAAATTCGTTGTCATCTTTCACAAGACAACGTAATTAGTTCATTTTTAATTCAGTTAAACATTCATCTGATAATGCAAACCAAATTAATATACGAGCGTCATGCAGGAGAAAGAAATATAGGAAACGTTGCACAAGGCAATAAACAATAATAAAAAAAAAAATAACTAAAATTGGAAGTGTAAAAAAAACCGCGTAAAAAAAACAATCGTACACTGCCAAATTGTTTTATACTTTTATTAGAGGCATCACATAATTACAATACCTTGATTATTGCTGTTAAATCAAGACTGGTGTTAGACAACAGAACACTGGAAGCAGATTTATTTGAGTCATACCAAGTGAAAAATGACAATTGAAGCAAATTGGAATTATGTAACCTAATAAATTAATCACATACAGACTGCTAAAATCACTTTCATACATACAAGATCCAGCACAAATATCAACAAGGACTATCGCCTGCTATTTTGGAGTTATCTGCATCATGTCTTCTCCCGTCTCGGGATGACTATACTTGGGGATCCAACATCATGCCTGTTTCTAGTTACAACTCAATTTGTTAATTACCCCCTCTTATGAGGTATCACTAACTTTCCCTCTGCAACACGACGACAATATGCAGTAAAATGATAGTGCCATTTACTAACCAACCCTCCCAACATTTGTGTACAGAAGCGACTTATCACCTTCTAATCAAAATTAGCAGGAATGTCCAATTCTGTATCCGAATGATTAGAAAGCTCAACCAGAGGTTCCTGTCAATCCCACAAACTTGTATATGAGATGTTCTAAAATGTCAACAGAAATCATTAGTTTGAGTGAATTATGCCTATAATAGGTAAATCAAGTTACTAAGAACACATTGTGAACTAATTGCACATGAACGTATTGGGATATGATTACCAATGTTACCTCCTTACGAGGTGCCAACAACTTTGTTTCTCTGTTGTAATACTACTAGAATGGAAGAGAGAGTATTGCACATGTTAAAATTAAAAAAGTGCGAATAGCCCAAGCTTTTAAGTGGCCACACAGAATAATTTTAGAAAGACAAATGGTCAACTCTTGGGAAAACTTGGCTTGCTTTATACAGATATAAGGTTATACATTTTGCAGTTGCTATGAACTTTAAAATACAAAGCATCAGACGTATATGACTAGGTGACAAAGTGAAACAATCATAGAGACATTAAAAGCCATGAAATACGAAGCATCCAAAATTGTTCATATAGATGATATACCTGCTCATCATCATCTGCTGAAGAATGGACAACTCCCATTGGCAAAGTACTAGACAGATCTTCAGTACCTTCTTGCAAAACCTGTATCACATGAAATAGACAGTTGCTAAAAAAGACAAGGCATATCTATTTGAGGTTGGAAAATAAAATAGTACACACAAACCAAGTAGTTGAAATGCAAAACCTTAAGGACTTTAGCAACCCCAGTATCAAACAATTTAAAAAATAAATAAAAATATAAAAATGCACATCATTCCAAGTTGCTCTGCTGCAGGTGAAACATCATCTCACTTTGTTGCATTTTGCAGCACCATAGCAATGGAAAACAAACTGCTGCCATCTATCAGAATAATTATTGAAGCAAGAAAAGGCAAGCAATTACACAAATTTCAGCCCAAAACCATCAACTGAGTTGAAAGGGCGGAGGGAGGAAGAGACTACATAGCATAACAAGCATTTAGAAAGCATAGAAGTAAAATATATTGCCTCTATATGTTAAGGCTAGAAGTCGAATCATACTACTTCCTCTGGATTGACAGAAGGATTGTTGGATACTTCAGTTATAGCCATAGAAGGATCTTCAGGAGTTCCCTGAATGCAGCATATATCAAATTAGAAGGATAAAATATGCTTTCCAGTTTATTAACAAGATAAGCGCAATAGTTAAGAAGAAAACTGCAACAGGTAAGAAATTTTACATGCTCATCCTGGTTGCCTGAGAATTCTCCTTCCATGATAGAAGGCTTGACATCAATCAGGGCTACCTGCACATCCATCATCAGTTTAAAACATGCATACAAATAGAAGTGATGTCAACACCGCCACATGTATTCCAATTGGACAAGATTAATGCAGAAAATTTCTTGACCCACATGCATCTCAGCAATCAAAAGATAAAGCCCTAAAGAAAAACAATGAAGATACCATGGTAACCTAATTATGCAAGAATCAAGACAATAAGAACTCGTATTAAGGATTACCAATATTAATAATAATGCAATCACAGTCGAACAAAATTCAGTTTTGCCCAACTCAAAATCCAAAACTTGCAATAGTTTAGGACATTTTTAAAAATAGCAGATCCACAAATTAATGAATTAGCTTTAACAAAGGTTTCAGTTCTTTGACATTGTACATACAGGTTCAATTTGGTCTATAGGAAGATTCCTTCCTCCTTTGCTAAGATCCCTCAATGTTCCCTGCAGAATCCACGAGAAAAAGAATAAATAACAAAGATTAAGAGCGACAAAAATTAGTAACACTAGAAGCCAAAAATAATCCAAAGCCGTGACTAGGGAAAAAAATTACCTTTCAAGAGTTCCTAATCTAACAATGGTGCACATCACACACTCTTCTTCACAACCAAACAGGACAATAAAAATAAATGAAAAACTATAGAAATATTCACTCACTCTATAGTCCACTTTGAAATTCCACAGTGAATTATATACATCCATGCTATTTTCACATTTCAGTATCATATTTTCCATTAAAAATGCAATATAAGATTACAGCACAAAGTTGAGTACTCATTGCTTATTGACTCCGACAGGTGGATAAACAATGAACATTTACAAAGGACAAATCAAAGCTCGACAAGATAGGGAAACTATCAAAACTAATTTACCAAATGACTAAGGCTTCATTATTATGGTTGGGAGGCCAAAAAGTTGCCTTTTAGAAAAACATCATTTTAGATGATGTTAAAAAAAGAAGTTTAGTTGTTTTTGAGTTCTTATAACTAAGACATGTCAAATTTAACTTTAAAGCAATTTTTAATACCCTATAACTAATATTTATTAAGGAGGCACTTTTCTCAACAACAGCTCCAACAAACAATGCCAAACAGACCCTAAAACAATGTCCCTATTTCATGTAATCTTCACATAAAAATTGACAGCAAAAACAAAGTAGGTACTGAGATCATGGGGAAAATGGCTCATCAGAGAAAGAGAGAGGCTTTTTTTCTAGTCACTCACTCCACCATATATTTTGATAATCAAAAGAAATCAACTAAAAAAAATCTCATGAGAAATTGTTGATGTAGCCCTTCAATTTCTATTAGAGCACAATGAGCCTTTACTCAAATGACCAAACTTGTAAGCAATAGCTAATGATTAAACCCCAAGGAAAATTTAACTCCTAAAATCATCTTTTTTTTTTCTTTTTTTTTTCTTTTTTTTTTTTTGTTGGGGGTGGGGGGGGGGGGCACCTAAACTGGACCAAGGGAAGCCAATTCCCCATAGTTTCAGGCCAGTTCGAGAGTAGTTTTGATTTTGGTTCCATTAAGATCCAGGTTGAGGCAATCCAATGATTGAAACAATTTTTTGAATTCTTTTGAAGAAAAAATACAAGGTTCTGATGGACCGGACCAGTGTTTCTGGTTCAAGTCCAATTTGGGTTGAATGGGGGAGGAATCGTAACCAACTTGCACCCACCTACACTGGCCCCCTCCCTCCCCTCCTACCGAATCCAGGCCGATTTGATCCTGTGGAACCACTGGCCAGTTCAGGTCCCTTGCTGGTTTCAAGCCCAAACCAGCCTGTGGCCACCCCTATATGAACTCTGATGCTTCATAGTTCAGCTAAACTATACTCAAGTCCGCATGAGTGCAAGGCCATCTCCAGCAGTTGCATAAAAAATTAATTTGAAGCCAACAGAAACCAACCTTATTCGCCCACATCAGGCCACAAGCATTACACAATGTCCTTGGTCCAGCTGGCCCACGACGCATTGCAGGAGTATTATTTTCACTAACACCACAATGTTGGCATCTCTGAACACTGAAACATTGCAAAAGCCCATGGGGAGGATTAAAAGCTAGTACCATAAGGTCCATAAGCAAAAAACACCATAAACAGAGGTCATGACAATAACCGTTTATGAAGGCCAAAACTAACAAAGCCAGATTAAGCCCGCAACTCACGCGGTTTCAGGACGAGGAGTGCCATCCTGTAGGCAACTCTGCACAGAGTCCCAACTTGAACCACCCAAGCTTTCTTTGAAGGATGCAAACTGCCCATTCTTACGGTGCATCCTAACAAGATAATAAATAGAAAAGAAAGAGCATCACATTTACACCAACATGTTCAAAGTTCTGTAGAATTTTCATCAATGGCAACTTTTCCCCTCTTTTCTTTTCTTTAATGTGTGTGCGAACAGCAGGACAGGGGATTTGTCTCTATAACAAATTCAATTCAATAACTTCCCATATCTAGCAGGGCTGTACAGGGACAATGAATAATACTGCAAAATATCAATGGCATAGTTTCGATGTGTAAAGCATGCTTCCTGAAGATACATACAATTCCTTGACAAGCAATATCCAACTAAAACAAACTGGTATTTAGGTCCACTAGATTAGTCACAAAAACAGCAATACCAACAATTAATGAATAAAAGGAAAAAAGAATTCCCAACTCCTAAACTGCAAAGACATAATAAATCATCTTCTCAACATTTGAAATAAAAATAGTACTTGCAAATTATAACAACTTAGTTTATCAGTTAACAGAAATATCTGCACTTGACATAATCAGACAGCACCAAAAAATTTAATAGTTTAATTGCAACATACCTCTGTGCAACCTCTTTTCGCACAGTGTATCTTATTTTCTTGTCAAAACATCTCTCCTTCCGTTTCTCACGAAACCTAACAAGGGAGGCTATTCTTCGTGAAAGATTTGAACGCTTTGGGGTGTCAACTATGCCCTAGAGAATATGGCAGACAACAAATGAACACAAGCAGAGAAGAACCAACTTAATTGTGCTTGATAATTCAAATTCTGCATTACCCTGTTATTTTGATCATAGGGTACTACAATAGTAGGTACCGCAGTGGGTATGTCTCGTCCACCCAGAAGCAAGAGCACTGCTTGCACCTGCTTTTACCAGTTGAAACCAATACATTCATTCCTTTAAATATAATCCAGACTAACAAATGAAAGAGTAATTGTGCGAACTGGGGAATAAGTCCACATAATTGCAAAAGTACAACTAATTTCCACCAAAGCTACTTATGGTAGTCACACATGCACTACCCCAGAAATCAAAAGCATCTACATCCATGCATTAAGACATAAAACTCAATGAATAGATACAAATTAAGGGCCTAGTCAATGATGCAGACACAAGTAAATTAGAAGACGGATACATAATTGCTGGAGAAAGAAAACAATAATGGATAAACAAAAATAAACGACCTTTACATAAAATTAGAAAAGACATATCTTATCAAAAACAGTGGCAATATCTACTTCATTCCAGTAAATTGCAATTCTTCGAAAATTCTATATCAATTCCCAACATTCAAATCACACTAAACCCCTAAAAACATAATAATAATAATAATAATAATAATAATAATAATAATAATAATAATAATAATAATAATTTTTTCATAAGGACACATATAGCCACACAAACAAGTCAGAATAAAAGTGATCATACGTACAAGGGCATGCAAGATTCTAAACAAAAAACAAACCAAGGAACCGAAAGAACAAGCTATCCAATTATTAATTAGAGAACGCAGATAGAAAGGCAGAAAGACCTTCTCAGGTGTAACAGCAGGGAAAACATAAACCTCCCCTTCGAAAGAAAGAGTAAGTTCACTGGTCCTCGACTCCATAACCATACCAGGTCCACCTCCAACTCCGACGTGACGCTCCGGCACGTTCACACCAGAATTCACGTGCGCCTCTTCAACTTCATCCATGGCGTCACCGTCCCCGTACTCGCCGCCGTCGTCATCCTCGATCTGTATCGGCGCTCGCACATGTTCTTCATAAGGACGAGCCTGCAGTGGCTGTGGATTCGCTGCCGCCATTCAAAAACGGTAAAGTCACCGGCGTACCTTCAGTCTCAGAGAACCGAAACCCTAAGCTAAGCTTGGAGCTATCCGTTTCATTGGATTGGGTGACTAAATGTTGAAGCTTTGGAAACCCTACCCCGAATTTGGAATTGGCCAATTTTATATGAGCTCTCGAGAAGCTTCGAAAATGGAAGAGAAATGAAAGAGAAAGACAAAGCACCCTAATAGGTAAGATTTGCAGGGGCCTCACTCGTGTTTCCTTGCAGAGTCTCCAATTTGGAATATTTTTTTTTATTTTTCTCCTTCCGATTGCTACGGAAATGCGTCGCCTTCTGTGTTACTAAATCGGGTTCGAAGGTCAAGCCGACAGTAGGACTGAGTTAATCAATCAGTAATTCAATAAATGATCATTAAACAAATTAATTATATATAAATTAATTAAAAATTAATTAAATGCAAAACTTATTAATATAAATAAATAAATTAATTAAATAAATCTAATTTATTTAAAATCAAAATTTAACATTTATTAAGATCCATTTACATAAATTTTAATAACATTTTTAAATTTTACATAAAAGTAATATAATATATAAAAAATTTCTATAAATATTTAATTATCTTTTTAATATTTATAAAATATTAAATTTATATTAAAAAATAAATAAACAAATTAGTTTATAAAATTTATTTTAAAACTACAAACGAATAACTATTAAATTAGTTATTATTATATTATTATATATATATTAGTTAATTTAGTGTTAATTTTAAAGATATTTTATTATATTATTATAGTATAATATATTTACAAGCACATAACTAAGTAGTTGAATTGATTTTGATTTTTAAAAAATTTTTATGAGATTTTAAATTTAATTCTTCTTGTCAACATTAAAAAAAATTGATTCTGTTAAGTAACTGAATTAATTGAGTCAACTGAGTTATATTGGTTTAACCATTGAATTAACTATGTCACACCAAATCACTTTCTTGCTTGGTTTAACTTCAAATTTGAATCAATTTAGGGCTAGTATATCTGTCCAAATTTAATAACTACGTTTATCTCGCCTTGCCTAAGAATTTTTATTTATGTATATAGAAAATTATTATTTACTCTTTTTATTTTAATTAAATTAATTATTTGATATTTTTTTAAATAAATTGATTTTTTTAAGAAAAACACATTAATTAGTTTTATATTTTTTTATTTTTTATCCTTTAATCTCTCTATTAAATTTAAATTAAATTTTTATTAGTCAATGTATCTAAAAGAGATAGAGAAATTACCATTATGAAAACTAAATAATTCAAATTTTAAAAATAGAAGGACAAGTACTGAATGAAATTCAAACTAATATTTTTTTTTAGCAAAATTTAAACTAATACTTAAAATAAAAAAAATAAAATACAAAAATTAATTAATATATTTTTTAATATAAAAAATTAAATAATTAATTTTATTAGAATAAAAGAATTAAATAATAATTTTTTATTATGTCTATAGATTCAGCATTTTTCCATAGGACGGCATGTAACGATTGGACTCTAATCACTAGAGGAATTGTCCGCTTTGGCCATAAGCCTCACAGTTTTGTCCCATAAGTGGAATGAAAAACTTCCCAGGAGGTCACCCATCCTAGGATTTCTCTCAAGCGAGCACGCTTAACATTGGAGTTCTTCCAACTTTCCAGACCATTCCACCAAAAGGCGCCTCTAGTGATTAGTTTCCCCCATCTTATATATCGTTACTTTTTTGAACACAATATCATCTCTGTGCTTTGCCGATGTGGGATTTGCCTAAGGGACTTTTCTCCCCCCTTTCGGGACTCAGCATCCTTGCTGAGGTTTGCCCCACCATCGCCCAAGAGGACACGCGAGCGGCTCTGATACCACTAAAATATGTCAAACCTTATCCCTTTATAAGGCATGACATGATCCCGTAGTATACTTAATGAATTACAGAACTTCGCCTACCGATAACCCATTAAATATACTACAAGGGATTTTGAAACAATTCTATTCCTTTTTAAAGGTGTCGAGCATTTTTTGTAGGAATCAGAAACTTTTAACTGAAGTTTAAAAACTAAGTAAAATATTTGACAATTTCTATTTTTCGCAAATCTTGTAAAATTTTTGACAGAGTACCATCTATATTTGGGAAAAATAGTTCTTCAAACACCTGTAAAAACACTTCTAATAGTTTATTTCATCAAAATAAACCATTACCACAACACAAATCAACATCATTTCTCCCAACTGCATAATTCAAAATAATTCTCAATGCAATTGTCTTCAAAATAATATTAAATAATTTCATTTATATTCCACTAAAAAATAATTAATTTACATTCATTACAAAACTCAAAAATAAGTTTGAACATTACAATAATTTGCATTTCATTACATACCAAAATAATATTACAAGAGTTTTTGTACAACTGCTCAAATAATTTACATACATATAATTACAAGCATACATCAAAATCTAATATACAACGGTATAGCTATAATATACCTGAGGCTAGTCACAAACAGTGTTCAAGGTGTAGCTGCAAAAATCTCACTCAACTACTCTATCTCTACTCTCACCTGCGACAGCATACAAAGCTATCGCTGAGTGGTAAACTCAGTGGTGCACAACTATAATTTAAAATATAATACAATATACATTGACAATAATTATACCCAAAAATTTTGAAATCTCAAAATTTAACCAATTTTAAAATGTCAAAATTTTCATTGTCAATAATAATAGTCACTTGTTAAAATAACCTTGATCAAAATTTCAATTTGTTAAATCACAACTAAACAATAAAAATAATTCCTGCAATTATGGAAATAAACAATTATTTTAACAAAATCATTTGTGTACAATCTAATTTAAAATCACAATTTCTTATCAATCAAAACCCATCATTTATCTCACTAACTATGCAAGACTTGTAACACCCCTATTTGCATAGCCTGGTACATTTCACTATTTCGGTGACCGGAGCCAGTCCGGACAATTAAGGGAATTAGAACCACACTTAAGACAACTAGAGAAGCCATAAACACAAATAATTAGTAATTGCTAATTAGTTAAGTATGAACAAGAAAAACAGAACATAAGAAGTTAAACGAGCCGAGAGTCACAGCGATGGGTGACCTTCTCAGGAAGGATTGCGAAGTCGATTTAAACTCAAATTTCGAACCGTAAAATATGACGCTGCGGTTCTTAGGACTATTACGAACACAGTGAAAAAGAGAAAATCACGAAAAAATGTTGTTAAGCCAATCAAATAATTAGGTCAGGGAGCCAGAAGAAATATTGAATTTGTGACACCCCTTACCCGTGTACAGTATACCCGAGTAAGTAATGCCACACGGTGTACCGGCACATTCTAATATACCTTAATTAATTTATACCATGCTTGTGAATATAATTGATGAATTATAATTTATCTTAGCCATTTATCAAAAGTATTATTTATTTGAGGTTCCGAAGATTTTAAAGAAAATCCGGCTGAGTACCGGCTAAAAATGGAGAAAACAGTTCTTCGGAACCTGTGAAAAACACTTCCAATAAACAAATTCATTCATTCTCAACTCCAATATCATCACAAAACTCAATATCAAGATCTCAACATTTCAATTTCAATTCTCATTCATCCATCACATGTGATGATCACATATAAATCACAAATAAACATTTACTTTTCCATTCACAAATACAATTTTCATAATTTACATAAACATCAATATACATTACACAAGTTTAATTTCATATGAGAAAATCAAAATTTAGTTACAAAATGTCAAAATGACACCTAGTGTCCTACCAATGCACTGCAGAAGTTGAGGTAACACGGACAGCGAGCGTAGGATAGACTCACCCGATCTGCGGTCTCACGGGCTCACGATCTGTATCTCCAGTACCTACACGTGGCAAAAGCAACGCGCTAAGCAATAATGCTTAGTGGTGCAATAATAAAATAAAAGAAAATAGCAAGAAAACAAATATGTAGTGAATGTGTATGATTCATTTGTTTAGTATGGGTATATACATTAATTCATTAACTTTGTTCACTTTCATTCATTTGGTTGCCCAAGTAACCTACACTAGACGACTGGACTGGATAACGGGTAAACTGGCGCTGGGTACCTAGTACCTCGGGCCGTCACACCATCGGTCACATATGCATCTCCCGGTGTGCAACAGAACAGCTAACAAGCTGTAAATACATCAGGCACAATGCCAAGTCTCAATACAAGGTCAGAATGGCTAAAAGCCATAAAATCACAGAATGGCATATTGCCATGTGCGATCTTCTTGATGAACCCTATTGGCATGCCAAACTATCCAAACCAATCATGTTAGGTATACTAGGGCATTTGAAACTTTTAAATTCTTCAATTTGTGCATTTCAAGTTTTGATGTCACTATTCACCTCATTGGTCAACAAAAATGTTGACTTTTGGATAGAAAATAGGTGTATTGGTTTTAACACCCCAAACATATCACATTTTGTATTTAAAACTTGTTGGAATTGATTGCCATTTCCATTTCTCAACTTAATTCTAAGAGGGCAGAAATTTCAGTTTTTGAGATCCAACTTTACTGTTCCATTGGGCCCTGTTGCAGTGGGAATTTGAAGAAATGACAAACATGAAAGTTGTTCCTTATTTTGTCTAGTTGAATTTCTTTTTTTGAATCACTCCATTTGGAGTTTTGTAGCTCTAGATATGGTCCAAAAACCACAGCTGGCCGGATTGCCAATCTGCAGAATTGACCATATCTACAGTAACATAAACAGTAACTAGAGTCACTTGGTTGGATGGGTTTTGGCCATAATTTGGGGTAGGTTCCTTCATAAAAGTTGTTTGTCTATGTCGTAACTTGTTGCTGTAAAAATTTCAGGTCAATTGACCAAATCTACAGTGAGTTATGGCCAAATGAACAGTTACTGTTCATTTGGTCATTATCTGAAATCGATTCACGGGGTATCCGGATTGGGGCTAAGTTTTGGTCCTCTTGATTTGGTCTTTTGGGCATGGTTTCTTCAGCAAAAATGTGCCATTATAAGCCTAGTTTCATGTCCAATTGGCCAAACACCAATTGGACCAACACAGCCAAAGTTATGGCTGTGTAATTGGACTGAAATTTCAGTCCATTCTTTGTCTAGGGCAGCTTACACCTTCACTTTGCCATACTATTTTTCAGTCCAAATTGTGGTCAACTTACCTAAAATGGTCACTAATTGACCATTAAAATGTTCTCTAACAATTTCCTAAGCCAAATCAATTTTTCACTTCTCAAAACCTTAATTCCCATATGAGTTTTCACAAATTCCTTACTTAACTCTTTCTTTCTTTGTATATGTATAGGTATGCACTTTAAACATAAGCTCTAGTTCACTCTAAGTCCATCAAACCAATCAAAATAATTCCTTCACAAGGGCTGCCGAAAATTCATAGTATGTATACACATAATTCTTGTTTATTTTAGTTACAATTCTTACTCAATTCAAGTTACAAATCATAAAAATAAAGAGTTTTAAGTATCTAATGCACTAACCTTGAATATGGCAGATTTTTTCCAAGTTAAATCTTCACTTTCCTTCACTTTCTAGGCTGCCAAACACTCTCCCAAGATGAGTGGACAACTTTTAATGAAAGGGGTTTAGGGTTTATGGTGAAAAGAAGAGAGAAAATAAGCTTGATGGAAGTTGGCAATGGAGGTTGGCTATGGGCAAGGGTTTCGGCTGGAATGGGAAGAGGTGGCTGCTGGTTTTTATTTTATTTTTTTAGTCTCAATTATCTCTTTTATTTGTTAGTCAAATGGTTACTTAATTGTGATTGGTCATAGTGTTCTTAATGACATCTCCATGATGTCATAAATAAGCTTTTTCCTCACTTTCTTTTCTTTCCTCCACTAATCATCTTCAATTTAATTTCTAGTAATGTTTATTCATATTTTATGTCATATTAATTATTTACTTAGCTGGACAAATCGGCAAAAAATCACTTCTGAAGGCGAAATGACCAAAATGCCCTCCGTTCGGCTCAACGGGTCAAAATTATCTGTACCGATTGAAATATTTTTTTAAATATTTTCTTGGCATTTTAATGCCATAGGAACCTCAATGACCCTTCTCTGGAGTCTCAAAAATTATTTTATAATTTTTCCCCTGGGTCTAGGGCTCCTCGTTGCGAGAACCGCAACTTCCCTCTGGTTACCCATCGCTAGGGCACCGGCTCGTTTAACTTGGTTGTATTTTATTTCAAAAATTTTTACTAAATTTTTTTTATTAATATTTGAGTTAATTATGGTTCCTGACTTTAGTTTAAATATTTTTTCGGACATTCTAGCTGTCCGGACCGACACTGGTCACCGGAACAGTAGGATGTACGGAGTGGTTACCGGGAGGGTGTTACAGAATTATTTACAAACCGGGTTGAACCGACGAGGGGCAATTTGGTCAATTGACCCCGAGAGCTGACTCCCGACCTAACTGTCAAATAAAATAGCAGAAAAGAAAATTTCGGAGTTGAGAATTAAATTAAAGAACTAATAGAAAAATAAATAAAAAAAAAGAAAAAGAAAAATTGAAAAAGTAATGACATCATGTGGTGACATAAGCATGATGCAATAAACTTAATTATTAAAAATTTAAAACTATAGGATAATTAAAGAGTTATAATACATAAAACAAAAAAGAAGAAATGAAAAACATTATTGGTCTTCTCTCCCAACCAAGCCGGCCACTCTTCCCTCTCCCTCAAACCACCATTATTACACCATAAAAGCTTGAATCCAAGCTTTCTTTCAACCATTTAAACCTATTTTGACCCCAAATTAACTTATTAGAACTTGATTTAATCACTTGAGAAGAAGATTGATCACAAAAGAAAGAAGAAAAGAAGAAGGAAATTGAAGAATTAGCATCCAAGTTGAGGTTAGTGATTTAAGTTGCAAAAATTTAGTTTATTAGTTGTGTTTATAGCTTAACTAACTTAGAAATATGCTTAAATGAAAAGAAAATTTTTTGTTGAAGGACCAAGCTGAATTTCGGTCAACTAGGGTTTTGATGTATGTATGCATGAATTTGGTGGATTTAAAAGTGTATGTGAGCTTGATTGGGTTGAAGAAGCATGTATATAGGCATTGAATTGGTTAAATGCAATGAATGGGTGAACTAGGGTTTTGGACACTTAGGGTTTAGGAGTAAAAAATGTGAGAAATTGTGAAATGATGTGTTTGACCTAGTTTGAGGTGAGAAATGGTCATTTATGACCAAATGAAGTGTGTTGGAAGTGTTTGAATTGAGTTTAAATTCGGATTGAATGTGGTCGTGCTGCTGGCAGCAGGACCAATGTCCCTTTGAGGGACCAAAATTGAAAATTTACAAGTCCAATTGGTATGGAACCAATTGGGAATGAAAATAGACATAAAATGACACAATTTTCATTTAGGAATCATGCCCAAAAAGTGACCAAAACTGTAACACCCCTATTTGTATAGCCTGGTATATTTCACTGTTCTGGTGACCGGTGTCGGTTTGGACAATTAAGGGGATTAGAAACATACTTAAGACAACTAGAGAAACCATAAACATAAATAATTAGTAATGTTCAATTAGTTAAGTATAAATAAGAAAAACAGAACATAAGAAGTTAAACGAGCCGAGAGTCACAGCGATGGGTGACCTCCTCGGGAACGACTGCGAAGTCGTTTTAAACTCAAATTTCAAACCGTAAAATGTGACGCTGCGGTCCTTAGGACCCTTATGATGTAACATCCTCCCAGTAGCAACTCAGTACATTCAACTGTTTCGGTGACCGGTGTCGGTCCGGACAGCTAGAACGTCCGAAAAAATATTTAAACTAAAGTCAGGAACCATAATTAACTCAAATATTAATAAAAAAATTTAATAAAAATTTTAGAAATAAAATACAACCAAATTAAACGAGCCGGTGCCCTAGCGAGGGGTAACCAGAGGAAAGTTGCGGTTCTCGCAACGAGGAGCCCTAGACCCGGGGGAAAAATTATAAAATAATTTTTGGGACTCCAGAGAAGGGTCATTGAGGTTCCTATGGCATTAGAATGCCAATAAAATATTTAGGAAAATTTTTCAATCGGTACAGCCAATTTTGACCCGTTAAGCCAAACGGACGGCATTTTGGTCATTTCGCCTTCAGAGGTGATTTTTGGCCAACTTGTCCAGTTAAGTAAATAATTAATATGACATAAAATATGAAGAAACATTACTAAAAATTAAATTGAAATTGAGTAGTGATGAAAAGAAAAGAAAAATCCATAAAAATGCCAAATATGACATCATTATGATGTCATTTGAAAGTCTCCACTAATTATAATTAAACAACCATATTATTAACTAATAAAAGAGACTAAATGAAGACCAAATTAACCAAAAATACAGCAGCCACCTCTTTCAAACCAGCCAAAACGTAGAGAGAGAGAAGATAGGGTTTCCACCATAGCCATTCTTTGCAAGCTTTCATTCTTATGCTTCCTCACCATATTTCCTCAAGACCCCAACACTAAAATGAATCCTTGGACCTAGAGGAAGTGTTTGGCAGCCAAGAGAGTACAAGAAAAGTGAAGATTAAACTTGGGAAAAAAGTGCCACTTAAAGGTTAGTGCATTAGATACCTAAAACTCTTTATTTTCATTATTAGTAACTTGAATTGAGTAAGAATTTGTAACTAAAATGAACAATAATTATGTGTATACATACCATAAATTCGGCTACCCTATTGAAGGAACAATAATGGAGTGTTTTGATGGACTTAAAGTGGATTAGAGATTATGTTTAAACCATATATGCATGTGGATAGTGAATGAGATAGTTAATTCAAGCATGTTGTGAAAACTCATATGGAAATTAGGGTTTTGAGAAGTGAAAATTTGACTTGGCTTAGGACATGAAACTAGGCTTATAATGGCACATTTTTTCTGAAGAAACCATGCCCAAAAGACCAAAGCAAGAGGACCAAAACTTGGCCCCAATCCGGATACCACATGACACTTGCAGAAATGACCAAATGAACAGTAACTGTTCATTTGGCCATAACTCACTGTAGATATGGTCAATTGACCTGGAATTTTTACAGCAACAATTTAAGACATAGACAAACAACTTTCATGAAGAAACCTACCCCAAATTATGGCCAAAACCCATCCAACCAAGTGACTCGATTCTTGTTCGTATTCTTGTAGATATGGTCAATTCTGCAGATTGGCAATCCGGCCAGCTGTGGTTTTTGGACCATATCTAGAGCTAAAAAACTCCAAATGGAGTGATTCAAAAAAGGAAATTCAACTAGACAAAATAAGGAACAACTTTTATGTTTGCCATTTCTTCAAATTCCCACTGCAATAGTGTCCAATAGAACAGTAAAGTTGAGCTACAAAAACTGAAAATTTTGCTTCCCTTGGTTTAAACTTTGAAATGGTATAAATGCTTAATGCCAACAAGTTTTGAATGCCAAATGTGGTATATTGGGAGTGCCAAAGTCAATGTACATATTTTCTATCCAAAAGTCAACATTTTTGTTGACCAATGAGGTGAATAGTGACACCAAAAACTTGAAATTCACAAATTGAAGAATTTAAAGGTTTCAAATGCCTTAGTATACCTAACAAGATTGGTTTGGATAGTTTGGCATGCCAATAGGGTTCAGTTAGCAGTACTGCACATGGCAATATGCCATTCTGTGATTTTATGGCTTTTAGCCATTCTGACCTTGTATTGAGATTTGGCCTTGTGCCTGATATTATTTACAGTTTGTTAGCTATTCTGTTGCACACCGGGAGATGCATATGTGACCGATGGTGTGACGGCCCGAGGTACTTGATACCCAGTGCCAGTTTACCCGCTTATCCAGTCCAGTCGTCTAGTGTAGGTTACTTGGGCAACCAAATGAATGAAAATGGGCAAAGTAAAAGAAATAAATGAATGGATATACAAATACAAGACAAACAAAACATGCACATGCAATACATATTTATTTTCTGTTTTTTCATGTTATTTTATTATTGCACCACTAAGCATTATTGCTTAGCGCGTTGCTTTTGCCACTCGTAGGTACTGGAGATACTGATCGTGAGCCCAGTAGACCGCAGACTGGGTGAGTCCATCCTGCAGTTCTGCACAGTGTCCGTGTCACCTCACTACCTTCAGTGCATCGGTAGGGCACTAGGTGTCATTTTGTCATTTTGTAACTAAATTTTTATTTTCTCATATGTATTTGGATCTATGTAATGCATTTTGATGTTCATGTAAATAATGAAAGTTATGGTCATGAATGCAAAATTTGAGCATTTATTTGTTGTTTCTATATGAGTATTCTGAGAAATGGATGTTTGAGAAATGAAAAGGTTGTTGAGACCTGAAATTGAAAAATTGTTGAGATTTTGGATATTGGAGTTTGGGAATGATTGAATGTGAATATTGGAAGTGTTTTTTTTCAGATTCCGAAGAACTGTTTTCTCCATTTTTAGCCGGTACTCTGCTGGATTTTCTTTAAAATTTTCGGAACCTCAAATAAATAATACTTTTGATAAATGGCTTAAATAAATTATATTTCACAAATTATATTCAAAAGCATGATATAAATTAATTAAGGTATATTAAAGTGTGCCGGTACACCGTGTGGCATTACTTACTCGGGTATACTGTACACGGGTAAGGAGCGTCACATATGAACACATTGGAAAAGAGAAAATCACGAAAAAGAACTGTTAAGGCATTCAAATAATTAGGTCAGGGAGCCGGAAGAAATATGAAATTATTTGCAAACCGGGATGAACCGGCGAGGGGCAATTTGGTCAATTGACCCCGAGAGCTGACTCCTGACCTAACTGTCAAATAAAATCGGAGAAAATAAAATTTCGGAATCGAGAATTAAATTAAAGAACTAATAGAAAAATAAAAAAAAAAAAGAAAAGAGGAAAATGAAAAAGTAAAAAGGTGATGACATCATGCATGACCTCATGCATGATGCCATAAAAAAATTAATTAATTGAATTATTAAATTAGATTTTTATGGTCTTCCATAAGCCAAAATTTATAAAAGAAAAGAAAAAAAAAATTAGAAAGCTCTTTCTTCTTCCTCTCTTTGCCGCCTCACTCACTCCCAATTTCGTCCATGAAAACTCTTCATTTAAGCTTACACTTAAGCTTAAATTCCTTCACTCAATCTTCATAACTCCCCTAAAAACCTCACTAGAGCTTGTTATTGCAACTTAAGAAGAAGATTACAAGAAGAAAGAAGGGCAAAAGATAGAGATTTGAAGTTTTAAGAGAGGTTAGTATGTTAACTTGTTATTTTCCATTTTAAATGCATAATTAGTTATTGAAATGAGCTTAGAAACTAATAAAATGAAATAAAAATATGGGGGGAGGACCAAACTGAAATTTCAGTCTATTGAAGGGGAGTATGATTTTGTATGGTTTGATGGATTTGAATGAGTTTAAAAACCTTATTTAGTTGAATGGTTAGGATTAAGAGCACTAATTGTGATTAAATGCATGAGATGGATGAGTTAGGGTTTTGAATATTAGGGTTTGTGAACCAAGAATGTGAGAAATGAGTAAATGATATCTTTGGCCTATTGTGAAGTGAAAAATGGTCAATTATGACCAAATGAGTTGTGTGGGAATGGTTGGAAATCAAGTTAAATTCGGAGGTTGTATGGTCATGCTGCTGGCAGCATGACCAAGTCAACTTTGAAGGACCAAAACTGAAATTTTATAAGTCCAATTGATATGGTACCAATTGGGGATGAAAATAGACCTAAAATGACACAATTTTCATTTAGGAACCATGCCCAAAAAGTGACCAAAACCTAGTGAACAAATTGACCAAAGTTGAGTAAGAGCAGTCTGCCACTGTACAAACTGACTAAATGAACAGTGTTTGTTCATTTGGTCATAACTCGAGCTAGGCAGGTCAAATTGACCTGAAATTTTACCAGTGGTTAGATGAGATATAGACCTAAAACTTTCATGAAGAACACAAGTCCAAATTCTGCCAGCAACCAAGCCATTTTGCCACCCCAAGTTGGTGACCCAAATCTGCCAGCACCAAAATTGCCCAGAAAATCTGGGTTGTTTCCAATCCGGCAGCCCTGGTTCAAATGGCCATAACTTGGGCTACAAAACTCCAATTGGGGTTATTCAAAAATGAGAATAAACTTAAGACAATAAGGAATATTTTCTATGAAGTAAGTTTTGCCAAATTCTAACAGTAAAATTACCAATGGAACAGTGCAACTTGGAGCACCAAAACTGAAAATGTGACAATTTGGCCAAAAGGACTTAAGCTTTGAGAAAATGACCAAAACCAACAAATTTAATGACCAAAATGTGGTATGTGGGTGAAGTTGGAGTTCCCATACCTATTAAGCCTTAAAAAGTCAACAATTTGACTTGAATAGTGTAGTGAATAGTAACCCGAAACACAAAAACTTCGAGAATGTCGAAATTAGCACATTAAAGCTAGGCAAAAATGAAGTGAAATTTATTTTTGGATTTATGCTAAGTTATGGTACTGAAACACTGTGAAACTGTGTGTTTCAGCTGAAAAAGACTTGGAGGCTCGGAGAGACTGAGTCAAGGCCTAGAGACGACTCACGTCAGGTCTGTGCACAGTAATTGTTGTTTAAATATATGATTCTTGAAAATTTGATTTTTTTTTTAGCTAATTACGAATTGTGTTGCCATTTATGATTGTGAATATGACTTTGAAAATTTACCAGATTTCCAGTAAATTATTTGAATAAATTGTTTTGAATTGATTTTATGTTCACACTTAGCATAACAGTATCACATTATTCCTCCTCCATTTATGGGGTTGAGATCGTTTATTTTCCTCCCTCTCTGGCTTGCCAGTTGAGGTTGAGATCGGATGAGTACTCATTAGCTAGCTAGCCACCTCCCTCATTGATTTCGATTAATGGGGTTGTAGATTGCTTTGTCGTGGTGTACAACACGGTATTGATCGGAAATTTTGTGTCATGGCTTAAGTTGTGTATGATTTTGGCAACACTGTGTTTAATGAATTATTTGACTAAATGGTGTTATTATGAGCTTTGATATTTGTGAAATGTGATTGAGAAGTATTCAAATTGTGTTTCATCAATGAATGATTTATGTATTGCATTTTAAATTTTTATTGTGCACCACTGAGTATTTTATACTCAGCGATAGCTTATTTTGCTGTCGCAGATAAGAGCAAGAAGAAAGCAGCAGAGTGAGCTGCTATTAAATCGAGGACTACTCTGGTCTTTTTGTACGGGTATTATTTTATACCCTTGTAGTTAGTTTTGATGTAAATATAATAATGTTTTTATGTATCAATGTAAGTTGAGCAGTTGTAAATAAATTGTAATAATATTATTTTTGGATTTCCTTCTGTAAATTAATATTTGTACATGTGAATTTCATGTTTTATGCCTTGTGAATGAAGTATTAAATATTTTGAGATGATGAATTTTGATTTGTATTGTGGAATTACTTTGAAGTGATTTGAATTGAGTTGATTGAGATTTATTGGAGGTTGGGAGTTGTGAAAAATTTTTTGAAGTGTTTTTCTCAGGTATTTGAAGAACTGTTTTCTCCAATTACAAACGGAACTTTGTCAAAATTTTTATAAAATTTGCGGCAAAATTAAAATGGACAAAAAATTTTACTAGTATTTAAACTTTGAATAAATGGTTTTTAATTCCTATCAAAATGCTCACCACTTCCAAAATGTAAGAAAATTGTTTTAAAATCCCTTGTAGGGTACTTAATGAGTTATCGGTAGGTGAAGTTTGGTAGTTTATTAAGTATTCTACGGGATCATGTTATGCCTTACGGAGGGGTAAGGTGTGACAAAAACCTAGTGAACAAATTGACCAAATCCGGATTTTCTCAATCTAACCTGTACAAAAATGACCAAATGAACAATGTGGTCATAACTTGAGCTAGGCAGTCTAAATGACCTGAAATTTTACCAGTGGACAGTTGAGATATAGACCTAAAACTTTTATGAAGAATACAAACCCAAATTATGCCATTAACTAAGTCATTTGGCCACCCAAAATTGATGACCTAAAACTGCCAGAACCAGAATTTGCCCAGAAATCTAGGTTAAGTCTAATCCGGCAACCATGATTCAAATGGCTATAACTTGAGCTAAAAAACTCCAATTTGAGTGATCCAAAAAGGAGAATAAAGTTAAGACAATAGGGAACATTTTCTGTGAAGGAAGTTCTGCCAAATTCTAACAAAAAAATGACCAATGGAACAGTGTAACTTAAGACACCAAAACTGAAAATTTGCAAATTTGCCTAAAAGACTTAGAATTTAAGTAAACAACCAAAACCAACAAATTTAGTGACCAAAATGTGGTATGTGGGTGAAGTTGGAATTCCCATACTTATTAAGCCTTAAAAAGTCAATAAATTGACTTGAATAGTGTAGTGAATAGTAATTCCGAAACACAAAATTTAAAGAACGTCAACTTTAGCACATTAGAGCTAGGTATAAGTGAATGTAAATTTATTTTTGGACTAATGATGAGTTATGATACTGAAACACTGTGAAACTGTGTGTTTCAGTGAAAAAGAACACCGGAAAAGAACTCGAGGAATCGAGTCAAGGCCAAGAGGTGACTCGCTTAAGGTTTGTGCATAACGTATAATTTTTGTAAATTATCTTCTGCATATTGTTTTGAATAATTTGAAATATTGAATTGTGACATTACTATGATAAAGTATTTATGATGTTTTTGATTTAAATTGTTGAAAGTTATTTGTGTATATTTGAAATGACAAAGTTTAGTAAATTGTTAAGATAAGTTTTGAAACTACAGTGTCATGACCATATATTTGAACACCTCACTAGCATGACTAGTGGGAGTAATCAGTTTTGAATTTTGATTCCTTCTTTGGCTGAAGTGTTGAGGTGTGTGCCAGTAGAAGAAGAAATTGAATGGATATCCATATATTTGAGCTAGCTAACCTTATGATGTGACTTCTCCTTAGCCTCTGGCTATTGAGATTGTTTTTATTTCGAATGGCATGATATAACTGTGGGTTTTATGAAATTGGTTTTGACACTTCAAAATGAAATTGTTTGGATTAAAATCTTATAATTCATGTTTCATGTTTAACTCTCATGCTCAGTCCAATTTTTGAATAAATATGATTTAAATTCTGCATAAAGATTATTTTAGTATGTTGTGCACCACTGAGTCCTAGTACTCAGCGATGGCTATTATTACTGTCACAGATTTAAAGACTAGAGGAGCAGCAGATTGAGCTACTGAGGATTGAGGACCTGCCTGCTTGAAGTTATCGGGTATAATTTATACCCCGACTGTAAATATTTATTTTGATGTATGTAATGCACGTAATTGTATGGACATGTAAAATTGGTCTTAAGCAGCTTGTACAAAGTTTGTATAAAGTTTGTAATAAATTTTAGTTTGGATTTTCCTAATGTAAAATTTTAGTATGATGTATAAATAAATTGTTTATCTTTAATGAAATATGAATGAATGAAATTGATTGACAATATCTTGTTGATTACTGAATTTTTTAAAATTGAGAAATGATGATTGTTGAATTTTGAAACTTGAGAAATTGGTTGGGATTGTTGTGGAGTTGTTGAAATTGTTGAGATAAATTATTAGAAGTGCTTTTTATAGGTATTTGAAGAACTGTTTTCTCAAAATACAGACGGCACTCTGCCGAAATTTCTATAAAATTTGCGGAAAATAAAATGGGCTAAAAATCTTAACTAGTTTTCAACTTTAATTAAATGATTTTAATACCCATTAGAAAAGCTCACCACTTATAAAAGTAAGAAAATTATTTTAAAATCCCTCATAGAGTACTTAATAAGTTATCGTAGGTGAAGTTCAGTAGTTCATTAGGTATTCTACGGGATCATGTTATGCCTTACAGAGGGGTAAGGTGTGATATGTTTTAGTGGTATCAGAGCAAATTTTTGAAGTATGTTTTAACTTGAGAGTTTGTGTCTTTCCTTGTTATGTACAACTGCTCAATGTCCATATTTGTTACATACAGTGCATTACATCATAAATATGAACTAACGGAGGGAAATCTCCTTGTGTTATTTGTTTAGGAGATACCTTAATTTCAGACTGAAATGGAAGAAGGGAATCGCTCAGTCGAGCAATTTGTTGAAGCTGAGGCACAAGGGGAAGCCCCAGCTCTACAGAATGTCAGTGGATCAGTAGCACCAGCCCCACAAATGCCGCAGTTTTCTGCACAGTTTACACAGCAGATGGCTGCAATGTTTCAACAAATGGCTGGGGGTATGCCTGCTCAAGCTCCACCCCAGACACCTGTGACACAACCACTGCCTCCAGCCAGATAGTATGATAAGTTATTAAAGTATGGAGCTACAGAATTTAAGGGTACAGTGGACCTTTTAGAGGCAGAGCAATGGCTTGAAAGAATGGACAGAGTGTTTAAGAAGCTGCACTGCCAAGATGAATTGAAATTTGAATACTCTATGTCACTACTGCAAGGGGATGCATATGATTGGTGGAAGACCATCCCCCACAGCTTGGCTGAACCACCAGTACTGACCTGGGATGACTTCATCAGAGAATTCAGACAAAAATACATCCCAGACGCATATGTGGATCAAAAGTTGCAAGAATTTCTGAGTCTGAAGCAAGGGAGTAAATCAGTGGCAGAATATGAGAGGGAGTTCTTTCGCTTAAGCCATTATGCTGGGAGTCTCCTTTCTACCAGTAAGGAACGGTGCAAGAGATTTGAGACTGGTTTAAAGCCCAGTTTGAGAATGCAAGTAGTGGAATTCAGGCACAGCAATTTTTCAGAACTCATGTCTCAAGTACTTGAGCTAGAAAGGATTGAATCAGAAGCGACCCCAACTAAAGAAAAATTAGAAAAAGTTGAAAAATCAGAGAAAGACAAGGGAGAAAAGTCAGTAGAGCCAAGTTCTGGTGGTACTTCTGGGAAGAGAAAGAAATTTGGTGGGCCTAGTAGAGGTCGAGGTGGAAGATTTGGAAGGGGCCGATTCTCTGGACAGAGACCTCCTAGGTCTGGTCAGCAGTCGAGCAAGGGTTCATATCCTGCCTGCCCCTGTGAGACTTGTGGCAAGATTCATAGAGGAGAATGTTATTGGGCCACAGGAGCCTGTTTTAACTGTGGAGGCAAGGGCCATCTTGGTAAAGACTGCACAAGTGCTCCTAAATATGGTCTAGCTCCTACTACTGCCGAAGGATTTATTCAGAGTCCTGCTCCCAGAGGTTCACAATCAGTTGGCAGAGGAAGAGGCAGAGGTAGAGGCACTGCTTCTGGCAGTCAGGGTACGGTTGGTCAGTCAACACAAGGAAGTGCTTCAGCCAGAGTCTACACAATGAGACAGTGAGAAGAGGTTGAGACTTCTGATGTTGTAGCCGGTATATTTTCTATCTCTGATCAAGAAGTATTTGTGTTGTTTGATCCGGGTTCAACCCATTCATATGTTAGTGCTAGCATAGTTAGTTCACTTGCTATTCCATGTGTCCAAATGGGTTTTGAAGTGCTAGTAACTAGTCCATTAGGACAAGAGGTCCGGGTCAACAGAATTTATAGAGACTGTCCTTTGGTGATCCAAGGACATGTTTTTCTATCAGATTTGATTGAAATACCCTTCAGAGATTATGATATTATCTTGGGCATAGATTGGTTAGCCAGGCATCATGCCATGATTGACTGTAGACTAAAGACAGTCACTTTTGGTCCCCCTTGGTACGGTGATGTGGTAATACATGGGGAGAGGCATTTACTGCCATCAAACATCATTTCAACTGCACTAGCCAAAAGGATGATTAGAAAGGGATGTGAAGCATACTTAGTACATGTGATAGACACCCAAGTGGGGAGTCCAGCACTGAGGGACATCCCTACTGTATGTGACTTTTCGAATGTGTTTTCTGATGAATTGCCAAGATTACCTCCAGAAAGAGAGGTGCAGTTTGAGATTGATGTTATGCCTGGTGTGGACCCAATCTCCATAACACCATATAGAATGGCACCTGCAGAATTGAAAGAGTTGAAGTGCAGTTGCAAGAATTACTTGACAAGGGCTTTATCCGCCCTAGTGTGTCACCTTGGGGAGCGCCAGTGTTGTTTGTTAAGAAGAAGGATGGCACTCTCCGCTTATGTATTGATTATCGGCAGTTGAATAAGGTGACAATAAAGAATAGATATCCTTTGCCCCGCATTGATGACTTGTTTGATCAGTTGAGGGGTGCAGCTGTGTTCTCCAAAATTGACCTGAAATCAGGTTATTATCAGCTGAAAGTATAAGAGCAGAGTATTCCTAAAACTGCCTTTAGAACCCGCTATGGCCATTATGAGTTCTTGGTCATGCCATTCGGGTTAACTAATGCTCCGGCTGCTTTTATGGATATGATGAACACTATCTTCAGACCATACCTCGACCAATTTGTTGTGGTATTCATAGATGATATATTAGTCTATTCGAGGAGTGCAAAAGAGCATGATAGATATCTGCGGATTGTACTACAGACTTTAAGGGAGAAACAATTATACGCCAAATTGTCGAAGTGTGTATTTTGGCTAAAAGAAATATCTTTCTTGGGGCATGTAGTATCAGTAGAGGGCATCAAGGTAGATCCAAGTAAGATAGAAGCTGTCCTTAATTGGAGGCCACCCAGAAATATCACAGAGATTCATAGTTTTCTGGGTTTAGCTGGATACTACCGTAGATTTGTGAAGGGATTCTCCATGTTGGCATCTCCACTGACCAAGCTGCTTAGGAAAGCTGTAAAATTTCAGTGGACAGATAAATGTCAATAAAGTTTTGATGAATTGAAGAAATGTTTGATTGAGGCTCCAGTCCTGACTTTACCTACCCCAGGTAAAGAATACACAGTTTATAGTGATGCTTCTCACAATGGGTTAGGCTGTGTATTGATGCAAGATCGAAATGTCATTGCCTATGCATCACGCCAGTAAAAATCGCATGAGAGGAACTATCCGACACATGACTTGGAGTTTACAGCTATTGTATTTGCTCTTAAGATCTGGAGACACTATTTGTATGGAGAAAAGTGTTACATCTACACATATCATAAGAGTTTGAAGTATTTGGGCACCCAGAAAGAGTTGAATTTGAGACAGAGGAGGTGGTTAGAGTTGATAAAAGACTATGATTTTCTGATAGACTATCAGCCAGGGAAAGCTAATGTTATGGCTGACGCCTTAAGTCGTAAGACTATGGTAAGTCTATAGGTTACTCCTTTGTCTATGGTACATGAGTTAAGATCATTGCATGCCAGTTTAGAGATTAATGATGATGGGCAGACAGCAGTTGCATGGCATGTACAGCTAGTACTGAGTGATTAGATCAGGATGGCTGCTCAGAATGATCAGAAAGTATCAGAAGCTATTGGAAGAAGTCCGGCAGGGCAAGAAACCAGAATTCTCAATCAGAGATGATGGTCTACTGCTACACTAGGGCAGAATGTGTGTTCCTGATGATGTCAATTTGAGGCAAATCATTTTGAAGGAAGCACATGAGTCTCCTTTTGCCATGCACCCTGGTGGTATAAAAATGTATAGAGGGCTAAAGAAGCATTACTGGTGGATGGGTATGAAAAGAGATGTGGCAGAGTTTGTTTCTAAATGCCTAACTTGTCAGCAAGTGAAGGCAAAGCATCAAGTACCCGTTGGATTGTCACATCCACTACCAGTACTAGAATGGAAATAGGAGAGAATAACGATGGATTTTGTGATGGGACTTCCAAGGACACAGAAGAGTCATGATGCAGTATGGGTCATTGTTGATAGATTGACCAATCTGCTCATTTTCTGCCAGTTCGGATGGACTACAGTTTAGAAAGATTGGCCAAGTTGTACATTGATGAGATTGTGAGACTACATGGAGTGCCAGTATCCATCGTATCAGACAGAGATCTTAGGTTCACTTCTAGATTTTGGGGTAGTCTTCAGAGAGTCCTAGGAACTAGATTGAACTTCAGTACTGCATTACACCCACAGACAGATGGCCATTCTGAGAGGGTAGTTTAGATCTTGGAGGACATGCTACGGGCTTGTGTGATTGAGTTTGAGGGCAGTTGGGATACACACATACCTTTGATTGAGTTTGCTTACAACAATAGCTACCAATCAAGCATTGGGATGCCTCCATATGAAGCTTTGTATGGCAGAAAATATAGAACCCCATTGTGTTGGGATGATGTAGGTGAAAGGAAGATGATTGGGCCTGAAATTGTTTAGCAGACAGAGGAGAAGATCAGATTGATCGGAGATCGACTTAAGACTGCATCAGACCGTCAGAAGTCCTATGTTGATCTGAAGAGAAGGGATATTGAATATGTAGTGGGTGACAAAGTATTCCTCAAGGTTTTCCCTTGGAAGAGAATTATGAGATTCAACAGAAAGGGGAAACTAAGTCCTCGTTTCATTGGGCTATATGAGGTTCTAGAAAGAGTGGGTCCTTTGGCATATCGTTTGGCACTGCTTCCAGAGTTAGAAAAGATATATAACATCTTCCATGTGTCTATGTTGAGGAGGTATCGATCAGACCCATCTCATGTACTACCAGTAGAGGAAATTGAAGTAAATCCAGACCTCACATATGAAGAAGAACCCATAGAGATTCTGGCTTATGAGGTGAAGCAGTTACGGAATAAGCAGATACCGTTAGTGAAAGTGCTGTGGAACCATCATTCAGGCTAGGAGGCTACTTGGGAATGAGAGGAGGACATGAGGAGACAGTACCCACAGCTGTTCAGAGGTTGATACCAGGTAAAATTTCGAGACGAAATTTATTTTAAGGGGGGGAGAATTGTAATACCCCTATTTGCATAGTCTGGTATATTTTACTATTCTGGTGACCGGAGCCGGTCCGGACAATTTAGAGGATTAGAACCACACTTAAGACAACTAGAGAAGCCATAAACACAAATAATTAGTAATTGCTAATTAATTAAGTGTGAATAAGAAAAACAGAACATAAGAAGTTAAACGAGCCGAGAGTCACAGCGATGGGTGACCTTCTTGGGAAGGATTGCGAAGTCGATTTAAACTCGAATTTCGAACCATAAAATGTGACGTCGTGGTCCTCAGCACTATTAAGAACACAGTGAAAAAGAGAAAATCACAAAAAAAGGTTATTAAGCAAGTCAAATAATTAGGTCAGGGAGCTGGAAGAAATATTGAATTATTTACAAACCGGGTTGAATCGGCGAGGGACAGTTTGGTCAATTGACCCTGAGAGCTAACTCCTGACCTAACTGTCAAATAAAATCGGAGAAAAGAAAATCTCGAAGTCAGAAATTAAATTAAAGAACTAATAGAAAAATAAATGAAAAAAAAAGAAAAAAAAAGTTAAAAAAGTAATGACATCATGTGGAGACATAAGCATGATGCAATAAACTTAATTATTAAAAATTTAAAACTATAGGATAATTAAAGAGTTATAATACATAAAAAAAAAAAGAGGAAATGAAAAACATTATTGGTCTTCTCTTGTCACATCTTACTCCTCTGTAAGGCATAACATGATCCCGCATAATACCTAATGAACTACCGAACTTCACTTACCGATAACTCATTAAGTACCCTACAAGGGATTTTAAAACAATTTTCTTATTTTTGATAAATTGTGAGCATTTTCTAATAGTTATTTAAAACATTTAATTAAATGTAAAACTAGTTAATATTTTTGGTCCATTTTATTTTTCCGTAAATTTTATAAAAATTTTGATAGAGTTCCGTTTGTATTTTGAGAAAACAGTTCTTCAAATACCTGAAAAAAAGGCACTTCCAATAATTTTTCAACCAATGCTTCAAATTCATACTCAATCTCAATCAATTTCTCAACACATTTATCAACTTTCAAATTTCAAATCTACTATCCAATGATCATTAAAATACTAGCAATCCATTTCATTCAAATTAAATAAAATAGTTCCATTCATATTTCATTAAGGACAAAACAATTTATATATATCATTACAAAATTTACATTAAAAGAAATTTAACTAAAATTTATTATAAACTTTACACAAGCTTTATACAAGCTACTCAAGACCGAATTTACATGTCCATATATTTATGTGCAATACATACATCAAAAGAAATATTTACAGTCAGGGTATAAATTATACCCGATAACTTCAAGCTGATAGATCCTCAATCCTCAGCAGCTCAGTCTGCTACTTCTCTAGTCTCTAAATCTGTGACAGCAATAAAAACTATCGCTGAGTACTAGGACTCAGTGGTGCACAACATACTAAAATAATCTTTATGCAGAACTTAAATCACATTTATTCAAAAATTGACTAAACATGAGAATTAAATACAAATAATGAATTATGAGATTTTAATCCCAAACAATTTCATTTTGAAGTATCAAATCACATGTCATAAAACCCACAGTTAAATCATGCCATCCGAAACAAATAGAATCTCAATAGCCAGAGGCTAAAGAGAAATCACATCACAAGGCTAGCTAGCTCAAATATATGGATATCCATTCACATCCTCTTCTACTGGCACACCTCAACACTTCTCCAGAGAAGGAATCAAAATTCAAAACTAATTACCCCCACTAGTCATGCTAGTGAGGTGTTCAAATATATGGTCATGACACTGTGGTTTCAAAACTTATCTTAACAATTTGCTAAACATTGCTATTTCAAATATACGCAATAACTTTCATAATTTAATTCAAAACATCACAAATAATGTCACAAATAAACTTTCAACAATACTTTCAACAATTTAAAGTAAAAGTAAAATACATATTTCATTCATTTTATCAATAAATTTTAAAGCATAGTAATGTTATGCACAAACCTCAAGCGAGTCGCCTCTTGGCCTTGACTCGGTTCCTCGGGTTCTTTCCCGGTATTCTTTTCAACTGAAACACACAATTTTACAGTGTTTCAATACCATAACTTAGCATAAATCCAAAAATAAATTTAACTTCACTTTTACCTAGCTCTAACGTGCTAAACTCGACATTCTTAAAATTTTGTGTTTCGGGTTACTATTCACTATACTATTCAACTCAAATTGTTGACTTTCTAAGGCTTAATAGGTATGGGAATTTCAACTTCACTCACATACCACATTTTGGTCACTAAATTTGTTGGTTTTGATTGTTTATTAAAATTCTAAGTCTTTTAGGAAAATTTGATAAATTTTCAGTTTTGGTGTCTAAGGTTGCACTATTCCATTGGTCATTTTACTGTTGGAATTTGACAAAACTTTCTTCATAGAAAATGTTCCCTATTATCTTAAGTTTATTCTCCTTTTTGAATCACTCCAATTAGAGTTTTGTAGCTCAAGTTATAGCCATTTGAACCTTGGCTGCCGGATTGGACTCAACCCAGTTTTCTGGGCAATTTTTTTGTGCTGGCAGTTTTAGGTCACCAACTTGGGGTGGCCAAATGACTTGGTTAATGGCATAATTTGAGTTTGTGTTCTTCATGAAAATTTTAGGTCTATATCTCATCTAACCACTGGTAATAGTTCAGGTCATTTAGACCTGCCTAGCTCATGTTATGGCCAAATGAACAAACACTGTTCATTTGGTCAGTTTGTACAGGGACAGACTGAGATTTTTCAAGTTTGGTCAATTTGTTCACTAGGTTTTGGTCACTTTTTGGGCGTACTTCCTAAATGAAAATTGTGTCATTTAGTGCTATTTTCATTCTCAATTGGTCTCATACCAATTGGACTTGTAAAATTTCATTTTTGGTCCTTTAAAGGTAACTTGGTCATGCTGCCAGCAGCATGATCACACTCAATCTGAATTTGGCCTTAACTCCAACCACTCCAACACATCTCATTAGGTCACAATTGACCATTTTTCTCTTTAAACTAGGTCCAAGACATCATTTATAAGTTTCTCACATTTTTGGTTTCTAAACCCTAATGTCCAAAACCCTAATTCATAATTTCCTTGCATTTAGCTAATTCAAGCCTTTAATCACAACCATTTAACTACTTAAAATTCATATCACCATTTAAGTTAATCAATCATGCAATAACACCCCAATATACATGCTGGCCGAAAATCATTCATGGTCCCTCAAAAAATTTTTCTTTTCATTTCTTTTGTTTCTAAGCTCATTTAAATAACTAAACATGCAATTGAAGTAGAAAATTAAAAGTTAGCATACTAACCTTTCTTAGAACTTCAATTCCTTCAAACCTATATCTTTTGTATTTCTTTCCACTTTCAATCTTCTTCTCAAGTGACTAAAACAAGCTCTAATGAGGTTTTTATGGAAGCTATTAAGGTTTAATGAAGAAGTTTAAGCTTGACTGCAAGCTTTAATGGAGGATCAACAATGGAGAAGTGAGGGTGAGTGAGGTGGCAACATGGGTAGAAGAAGAAGACAATGAATTTATTTTTCTTTTCCTTTCTTTTATTTATTTTGTCTTATGGAAGACCAAAAAAAAAATTAATTTAATTAATTTATTAGTTATAGGATTTATGGCATCATGCATGATGTCATGCATGATGTCATCTCCCTACACCTTTTTCATTTTCTTTTTTTTTTCTTCTATTAGTTCTTTAATTTAATTCTCGATTTTGAAATTTTTTTTTTCTCCGATTTTATTCGACAGTTAGCTCAGGTGTCAGCTTTCGGGGTCAACTGATCAAATTGCCCCTCGCCTATTCATCCCGATTTGCAAATAATTCAATATTTCTTCTGGCTCTCTGACCTAATTATTTGACTGGTTTAACAATTATTTTTCATGATTTTCTCTTTTCCACTGTGTTTGTAATGGTCCTAAGGACCGCAACGTCACATTTTATGGTTCGAAATTTGAGTTTAAAACGACTTCGCAGTCCTTTCCGAGAAGGTCAACCATCGCTGTGACTCTCGGCTCGTTTAACTTCTTATGTTCTGTTTTTCTTGTTTATACTTATCTAATTGTACATTACTAATTATTTGGGTTTAAGGCTTATCTAGTTGTCTTAAGTGTGGTTCTAATCCCCTTAATTGTCCGGATCGACACCAGTCACCGGAACAGTAAAATATACTAGGCTATACAAATAGGGGTGTTATAATTCTCTCCCCCTTAAAATAAATTTCGTCTCGAAATTTTGCCTGGTATCAATCTCTGAACAGCCATGGGTGCTGTCTCCTCATGTCCTCCTCTCGTTCCCAAGTAGCCTCTTAGCCCGAATGATGGTTCCACAGCACTTTTACCAATGGTATCTGCTTGTTCCGTAGCTGCTTCACCTCATAAGCCAGAATCTCTATGGGTTCTTCTTTACATGTGAGGTCTGGATTTACTTCAATTTCCTCTACTGGTAGTACATGAGATGGGTCTGACCGATACCTCCTCAACATAGACACATGGAAGACATTATGTATCTTCTCCAATTCTGGAGGTAGTGCCAAACGATATGCCAAAGGACCCACTCTTTCCACAACCTCATATGGCCCAATGAAACGAGGACTCAGTTTTCCCTTTCTGTCGAATCTCATAATTCTCTTCCAAGGAGAAACTTTGAGGAAAACTTTCTCACCCACTGCATACTCAATATCCCTTCTTTTCAAATCAATGTAGGACTTCTGATGGTCTGATGCAGTCTTAAGTCGATCTCTGATCACCCTAATTTTCTCTTCAGTTTGCTAAACAATTTTGGGTCCAATCATCTTTCTTTCACTCACGTCATCCCAACACAACGGGGTTCTACATTTTCTGCCATACAGAGCTTCATATGGAGGCATCCCAATGCTTAATTGGTAGCTATTGTTGTAAGCAAACTCAATCAAAGGCAAGTGTGTATCCCAATTGCCCTTAAACTCAATCACACAAGCCCGTAGCATGTCCTCCAAGATCTAAATTACTCTCTCAGACTGGCCATTTGTCTGTGGGTGGAATGTAGTAATGAAGTTCAATCTAGTTCCTAGGGCTCTCTGAAGACTACCGCAGAATCTAGAAGTGAACCTAGGATCTCTATCTGATACAATGGATACTGGCACTCCATGTAGTCTCACAATCTCATCAATGTACAACCTGGCCAATCTTTCTAAACTGTATTCCATCCGGACTGGCAGAAAATGAGCAGACTTGGTCAGTTTGTCAATAATGACCCATACTGCATCATGACTCTTCTGTGTCCTGGGAAGTCCCATAACAAAATTCATTGTTATTCTCTCCCATTTCCACTCTGGTATTGGTAGTGGATGTAACAACCCAGCGGGTACTTGATGCTCTGCCTTCACTTGCTGACAAGTTAGGCATTTGGAAACAAACTCTGCCACATCTCTTTTCATACCCATCCACCAATAATGCTCCTTTAGCCCTCTATACATTTTTGTGCCACCAGGGTGCATGGCAAAAGGAGACTCATATGCTTCCTTCAAAATGATCTTCCTCAAATCAACATCATTAGGAACACACATACTACTTTGGTGTAGCAATAGACCATCATCTCTAACTGAGAACTCAGGTTTCTTGCCCTGCAGGACTTCTTCCAATAGCTTCTGGTACCTTTCATCATTCTGAGCAGCCATTCTGATTTGATCAATCAACACTGGCTGTACATGCCATGCAACTGCTGTCTGCCCGTCATCATTAATCTCTAAGCTGGCATGTAATGATCTCAACTCATGTACCATAGACAAAGGAGTAACCCGTAGACTTGCCATAGTCTTGTGCCTTAAGGCGTCAGCCACAACATTGGCTTTCCCTGGCTAATAGTCTATCAGACAATCATAATCTTTTATCAACTCTAACCATCTCCTCTGTTTCAAATTCAACTCCTTCTGAGTGCCCAAATACTTCAAACTCTTATGATCTGTGTAGATATAACACTTTTCCCCATACAAATAGTGTCTCCAGATCTTAAGAGCAAACACTATAGCTGCAAGCTCCAAATCATGTGTCGGATAATTCCTCTCATGCGGTTTTAGCTAGCGTGATGCATAGGCAATGACATTTCGATCTTGCATCAATACATAGCCTAACCCATTGTGAGAAGCATCACTATAAATTGTGCATTCTTTACCCGGAGTAGGTAAAGTCAGGACTGGAGCTTCAGTCAAACATTTCTTCAATTCATCAAAACTCTATTGGCATTTATCCGTCCACTGAAATTTCACATCTTTTCTAAGCAGCTTGGTCAATGGAGATGCCAACATGGAGAATCCCTTCATAAACCGACGGTAGTATCCAGCTAAACCCAGAAAACTGCGAATCTCTGTGATATTTCTGGGTGGCCTCCAATTAAGGACAGCTTCAATCTTACTTGGATCTACCTTAATGCCCTCTTCTGATACTACATGCCCTAAGAAAGATATTTCTTTCAGCCAAAATTCACATTTCGACAATTTTGCACATAGCTGTTTCTCCCTCAAAGTCTGCAGTACAATCCGCAGATGTCTATCATGCTCTTGTACACTCCTCAATAGACCAATATATCATCAATGAATACCACAACAAACTGGTCGAGGTATGGTCTGAAGATAGTGTTCATCAGATCCATAAAAACAGCCGAAGTATTAGTTAACCTGAATGGCATGACTAGGAACTCATAATGGCCATAGCGGGTTCTAAAAGCAGTTTTAGGAATACTCTTGTAACACCCTCCCGATAGCAATTCCGTACATTTTACTGTTCCGGTGACCGGTGTCAGTCCGGATAGCTAGAACGTCCGGAAAAATATTTAAACTAAAGTGAGAAACCATAATTAACTCAAATATTGATAAGAAAAATTTAGTAAAAATTTTAGAAATAAAATACAAACAAGTTAAACGAGCCGGTGCCCTAGCGATGGGTAACCAGAGGGAAGTTGTGGTTCTCGCAACGAGGAGCCCTAGACCTGGGGAAAAAATTATAAAATAATTTTTGGGACTCCAGAGAAGGGTTATTGAGGTTCCCATGGCATTAGAATGCCAAGAAAATACCTAGAAAAATTTTTCAATCGGTACAGACAAATTTGACCCGTTCAGCCAAACAGAGGGCATTTTGGTCATTTCGCCTTCAGAAGTGATTTTTGGCCGACTTGTCCAGTTGAGTAAATAATTAATATGACATAAAATATGAATAAACATTACTAGAAATTAAATTGAAATTGAGTAGTGATGAAAAGAAAAGAAAAATCAAAGAAAAGCTCATTTATGACATCTTGATGATGTCATTTATAAATTATGACCAATCACAATTGAGCTATCATTTGACTAACTATTAAAAGAGATAAAAGAAGACCAAAATAAGAAAAAAATTGCAGCAGCCATCCTTCCCCCAAAAGCCAGCCGAAACCCATTCCATAGCCACCCTCCATTAAAGCTTTTTCAAGCTTTAGATTTCCATCATTTTCACCATATTTCTCTAACCTCTCTTTATTAAAATTTTACCCCACACCTTAAACAAGCTTTTGGCAGCCAACAAGAGGAAAGAAAGTGAAGTTTGGGGCTTTGGAAATTCTGCCCATTCAAGGTTAGTGCAACTATAAACATAAAACTCTTAAATTTCATGATTTTGGACTTGAACTTAGTAAGACTTGTAATTTAAATGAACAAAAACCTATGTGTATGAGCACTTGAATTTTGGCTGCCCTAGTAAAGGAATATGTAGGAGTGTTTTTGATGAGCTTGAAGTGTAAGTTGAGTACAATTTGGACTGAAAAATAGGTTTGCAAAGTGAAGGTGTAAGCTGCCCTAGGATAGCAGCAATGGACTGAGATTTCAGTCCAATTACACAATCATAACTTTGGCTGTGTTTGTCCAATTGGTGTTTGGCAAATTGGACATGAAACTAGGCTTACAATGGCACATTTTTGCTGAAGAAACCATGCCCAAAAGACCAAAGCAAGAGGACCAAAACTTGGCCCCAATCCGGATACCCTGCAACTGATTCTGCAGAATTGACCAAATGAACAGTAACTGTTCATTTGGCCATAACTCACTGTAGATTTGGTCAATTGACCTGAAATTTTTACAGCAACAAGTTAAGAGATAGAAAAACAACTTTCATGAAGGAACCTACCCCAAATTATGGCCAGAATCTAACCCAAATGGCAGTGGAGGTCACTGTTCATGTTACTGTAGATATGGTAATTTCTGCAGAATGGGAATCCGGCCAGCTATGGTTTTTGGACCATATCTGGAGTTACAAAACTCTAAATGGAGTGATTCAAAAAAGGAAATTCAACTAGACAAAATAAGGAACAACTTTCATGTTTTACATTTCTTCAAATTCCCACAGAAACAGTGTCCAATGGAACAGTGAAGTTGACTCACAAAAACTGAAAATTCTGCTTGTGTTGGTTTAAACTTTGAAATAGTATAAATGCTTAATGCCAACAAGTTTGGAATGCCAAATGTGGTATGTTGGGAGTGCCAAAGTCAATGTAAATATTTTTATTCTAAAAGTCAATATTTTTGTTGACCAATAAGATGAATAGTGACACCAAAAATTTGAAATTCACAAATTGAAGAATTTAAAAGTTTCAAATGCCCTAGTATACCTAACAAGATTGGTTTGGATAGTTTGGCATGCCAATAGGGTTCAGTTAGCGATCGCACATGGCAATATGCCATTCGTGATTTCATGGCTTTTAGCCATTCGACTTTGTATTGAGACTTGGCCTTGTGCACGATATTACTTGACTTGTTGTTTGTTTTGTTGCACACCGGGAGATGCATATGTGACCGATGGTGTGACGGCCCGAGGTACTAGGTACCCAGTGCCAGTTTACCCGTTATCCAGTCCAGTCATCTAGTGTAGGTTACTTGGCCAACCAAATGAATAAAAGTGAACAACGTTAATGAAAAAAATGAATATACCAATACCAAACAAAGAAAGCATACACATTCTATACACATTTATTTTCTTGCTATTTTCTTTTATTATATTATTGCACCACTAAGCATTATTGCTTAGCGCGTTGCTTTTGCCACGCGTAGGTACCAAAGATCCCGATCGTGAGCTCAGTAGACCACAGACTGGGTGAGTCCATCCTGCAGTTCTGCACAGTGTCCGTGTCACCTCGTCACTTGCAGTGCATTGGTAGGACACTAGATGTCATTTTGTAATTTTGTAATTAAATTTTTATTTTCTCATATGTATTTGGGATTTATGTAATGTATTTTGAGGTCCATGTAAATAATAAAGATTTATGGTTATGTATGGAAGTAATTTGAATATTTAATTGTTGTTTATATATGAGAACCCTGAGAAAGGGATGTTTGAGAAATGAAAAGGTTGTTGAGACCTGAAATTGAAATGTTGTTGAGACTTTGTTGATGAATTGAAGTTGGGATTGTTTGGAAAATTATTTTGGAAGTGCTTTTAACAGGTTCCGAAGAACTGTTTTCTCCATTTTTAGTCGGTACTCCGCCGGATTTTCTATAAAATTTTCGGAACCTCAAATAAATAATATTTTCGATAAATGGCTTAAATAAAGTATGTTTCATAAATTATATTCAAAGACATGATATAAATTAATTAAGGTACACCGTGTGGCATTACTTACTCGGGTATACTGTACACGGGTAAGGGGTGTCACAACTCTGCTCTTGTACTTTCAACTGATAATAACCTGATCTCAGGTCAATTTTGGAGAACACAGCTACACCCCTTAACTGATCAAATAAGTCATCAATGCGGGGCAATGGATATATGTTCTTTATTGTCACCTTATTCAACTGCCGATAATCAATACACAAGCGGAGAGTGCCATCTTTCTTCTTTACAAACAACACTGGCGCTCCCCAAGGTGACACACTAGGGTGGATAAAGCCCTTGTCAAGCAATTCTTGCAACTGCACTTTCAACTCTTTCAATTCTGTAGGTGCCATTATCTATCGTGTTATAGAGATTGGGTCCACACCAGGCATAACATTAATCTCAAACTGTACCTCTCTTTCTGGAGGTAATCCTGGCAATTCACCAGGAAACACATCCGGAAAGTCACATACAGTAGGGATGTCCCTTATTGCTGGACTCCCCACTTGGGTGTCTATCACATGTGCCAAGTATGCTTCACATTCCTTTCTGATCATCCTTCTGGCTAGTGCAACCGAAATAATGTTTGATGGCAGTAAATGCATCTCCCCATGTATTACCACATCACCAAACAAAGGGAGACCAAAAGTGACTGTCTTCAGTCTACAGTCAATCATGGCATGATGCCTAGCTAACCAATCCATGCCCAAGATAATATCATAATCTCTGAAGGGAATTTCAATCAAATCTGACAGAAAAACTTGTCCTTGGATTACCAAAGGACAGTCCCTATAAATTCTGTTGACCCGGACCTCTTGTCCTAACGGACTAGTTACTAGCACTTCAAAACTCATTTGCACACATGGAACAGCAAGTGAACTGACTATGCTAGCACTAACATATGAATGGGTTGAACCAGGATCAAACAACACAAATACTTCTTGATCAGAGATAGAGAATGTATCGGCTACCACATCAGAAGTCTCAGCCTCTTCTCGCTGTCTCATTGTGTAGACTCTGGTTGAAGCACTTCCTTGTGCTGACTGACCAACTGTGCCCTGACTGCCAGAAACAGTACCTCTACCTATGCCTCTTCCTCTGTCAACTAATTATGAACCTCTGGGAGCAGGACTCTGAATAGATCCCTCAACAGTAGTAGGAGCTGGACCATATCTCGGAGCACTAGTGCAGTCTTTAGCTATATGGCCCTTGCCTCCACAGTTAAAGCAGGCTTCAGTGGCCCAATAACATTCCCCCCCATGAATCTTGCCACAAGTCTCACAGGGGCGGGCAGAATGTGAACCCCTGCTCGACTGTTGACCAGACCTAGGGGGTCTCTGTCAAGAGAATCGGCCCCTACCAAATCTTCCACCTCGACCCTTGCTGGCTCCACTAAATTTCTTCTTCTTGCCAGAAGTAGCACCAGAACTCTGTTCAACTAATTTTTCCCCTTTGTCTTTCTCTACTTTCTCAACCTTTTCTGATTTTTCTTTTGTTGGGGTCGCTTCTGATTCAATCCTCTCCAACTCAAGTGCTTGAGACATAAGTTCTGAAAAATTGCTGTCTGAATCCCACAACTTGCATTCTCAAACTGGGCTTTAAACCAGTCTCAAATCTCTTACATCTTGCCTTGCTGGTAGTAAGGAGACTCCCTGCATAGTGGCTTAAGCGGGAGAACTCCCTCTCATACTCTGCCACTGTTCTGTTGCCTTGTTTCAAACTCAAAAATTCTTGCAATTTCTGATCAACATATGCGTCTGGGATGTATTTCTGTCTGAACTCTCTGATGAAGTCATCCCAGGTCAGCACTGGTGGTTCAGCCAGGCTATGGGGGATGGTCTTCCACCAATCATACGCATCTCCTTGCAGTAGAGACACAGAGTATTCAAGCTTCAGTTCATCTTGGTAGTGCAGCTTCTTGAACACTCTGTCCATTCTTTTAAGCCATTGCTCTGCCTCTAAAGGGTCCACTGTACCCTTAAATTCTGCAGCCCCATACTTCAGTAATTTATCATACTGTCTGGCTGGAGGCAGTGGTTGTGCCACAGATGTTTGGGGTGGAGCTTGAGCAGGCATACCCCCAGCCATTTGTTGAAACATCGTAGCCATCTGCTGTGCGAACTGTGCAGGAAACTGCGGCATTTGCGGGGCTGGTGCTACTGATCCACTGACATTCAGTAAAGCTGGGGCTTCCCTTTGTGCCTCAGCTTCAACAGATTGCTTGACTGAGCGATCCCCTTCTTCCATTTCAATCTAAAGTTAGGGTATCTCCTGAACAAGTAACACATGGAGATTTCCCCTCGTTAGTTCATATTTATGATGTAATGCACTGTATGTAACAAATATGGACATTGAGCAGTTGTACTTAACAAAGAAAGACACAATTTCTCAAGTTAAAACATACTTCAAAAATTTGCTCTGATACTACTAAAACATGTCACACCTTACCCCTCTATAAGGCATAACATGATCCCGTAGAATACCTAATGAACTACCGAACTTTACCTACCGATAACTCATTAAGTACCCTACAAGGGATTTTAAAACAATTTTCTTATTTTTGATAAGTGGTGAGCATTTTCTAACAGGTATTTAAAGCATTTAATTAAATGTAAAACTAGTTAATATTTTTTGTCTATTTTATTTTTCTGCAAATTTTATAAAAATTTTGACAGAGTTCCGTTTGTATTTTGAGAAAACAGTTCTTCAAATACCTGAAAAAAGGCACTTCCAATAATTTTTCAACCACTGCTTCAAATTCATACTCAATCTCAATCAATTTCTCAACACATTTATCAACTGTCAAATTTCAAATCCACTATCCAATGATCATTAAAATACTAGCAATCCATTTCATTCAAATTAAATAAAATAGTTCCATTCATATTTCATTAAGGACAAAACAATTTATATACATCATTACAAAATTTACATTAAGAGAAATTCAACAAAAAATTATTACAAACTTTACACAAGCTTTATACAAGCTGCTCAAGATCGAATTTACATGTCCATACATTTATGTGCAATACATACATCAAAAGAAAAATTTACAATCAGGGTATAAATTATACATGATAACTTCAAGCTGATAGATCCTCAATCCTCAGCAGCTCAGTCTGCTGCTACACTAGTCTCTAAATCTGCGACAGCAATAAAAGCTATCGCTGAGTACTAGGACTCAGTGGTGCACAACATACTAAAATAATCTTTATGTAGAACTTAAATTACATTTATTCAAAAATTGACTAAACATGAGAATTCAATACAAATCATAAATTATGAGATTTTAATCCCAAACAATTTCATTTTGAAGTATCAAATCATATTTCATAAAACCCACAGTTAAATCATGCCATTCGAAACAAATAAAATCTCAATAGCCAGAGGCTAAAAAGAAATCACATCACAAGGCTAGCTAACTCAAATATATGGATATCCATTCACATCCTCTTCTACTGGCACACCTCAATACTTCTCCAGAGAAGGAATCAAAATTCGAAACTAATTACCCCCACTAGTCATGCTAGTGAGGTGTTCAAATATATGGTCATGACACTGTGGTTTCAAAACTTATCTTAACAATTTGCTAAATATTACTATTTCAAATATACACAAAAACTTTCACAATTTAATTCAAAACATCATAAATAATGTCACAAATAAACTTTTAACAATTCAAAGCAAAAGTAAAATACATATTTCATTCATTTTATCAATAAATTTTAAAGCATAGTGATGTTGTGCACTAACCTCAAGCGAGTCGCCTCTTGGCCTTGACTCGGTTCCTCGGGTTCTTTCCCGGTATTCTTTTCAACTGAAACACACAATTTTACAGTGTTTCAGTACCATAACTTAGCATAAATCTAAAAATAAATTTAACTTCACTTTTACCTAGCTCTAACGTGCTAAACTCGACGTTCTTAAAATTTTGTGTTTTGGGTTACTATTCACTACACTATTCAAGTCAAATTGTTGACTTTCTAAGGCTTAATAGGTATGAGAATTCCAAATTCACCCACATACCACATTTTGGTCACTAAATTTGTTGGTTTTGGTTGTTTATTCAAATTCTAAGTCTTTTAGGCAAATTTGATAAATTTTCAGTTTTGGTGTCTAAGGTTGCACTGTTCCATTGGTCATTTTACTGTTGAAATTTGACAAAACTTTCTTCATAGAAAATGTTCCCTATTGTCTCAAGTTTATTCTCCTTTTTGAATAACTCCAATTGGAGTTTTGTACCTCAAGTTATAGCCATTTGAACCTTGGCTGCCGGATTGGACTCAACCCAGTTTTCTGGGCAATTTTTTTGTGCTGGTAGTTTTAGGTCACCAACTTGGGGTGGCCAAATGACTTGGTTAATGGAATAATTTGGGCTTATGCTCTTCATGAAAGTTTTAGGTCTATATCTCATCTAACCTGTAATACCCTCCCTATAGCAACTCCATACATTCTACTGTTCCGGTGACTAGTGTCGGTCCGGACAGCTAGAACGTCCGGAAAAATATTTAAACTAAAGTGAGGAACCATAATTAACTCAAATATTAATAAGAAAAATTTAGTAAAAATTTTAGAAATAAAATACAACTACGTCAAATGAGCCGGTGCCCAAGCGATGGGTAACCCAGTGGGAAGTTGCGGTTCTCGCAACTAGGAGCCCTAGACCCGAGAGAAAATTCATAAAATAATTTTTGAGACTCCAGAGAAGGGTCATTGAGGTTCCTATGGCATTAGAATTCCAAGAAAATATTTAGAAAAATTTTTCAATCGGTACAGACAATTTTGGCCCATTGAGCCAAACGGAGGGCATTTTGGTCATTTCGCCTTCAGAGGTGATTTTTGGCCGACTTGTCCAGTTAAGTAAATAATTATTATAATATAAAATATGAATAAATATTGCTAAAAATTGAATTGAAAATGAGTAGAAAAGAAAAAGAAAAGAAAATGGAATAAATGAGAATTTTGACATCATTATGATGTCATTAAAACCCTAATGACCTATCATATTGTGACACATGTCCTTAACCCATTTAGAATCAATAAAATGGGCAGAAAATGAAGGAAAAACCCAGCTTCTTCTTCTTCTTCCCAATTTCCATACGTGAACCATTTTCTCCTCCATTAAAATTCCTTTCATTTTCTCTCCCAAAACCTTGATTTCTCTCCACCAAACCCTAAGATACCTTCATTAAAATTTATCTACACCACTTGGGAAGGTGTTTGGCAGCCAAGAAAACAAAAGAAAGTGAAGAATTAATAAGAGAAAATTCTGCCCTACTAAGGTTAGTGCATATTTTCATATCTCTCACTCTTTATTCCATGTTAGAGGCTTAAATTGAGTAAGAAATTATAAGGAATTGAAATAAAATATATGTGTATGAACACCAAGAAATTTGGAAGCCATGGGAGGAGTTTGAAAATTATTGATTTGTTTGAGCTAAATAGCTTAGAAATGGTTGTTGATAAGGATATTTGAGCTAGATGTTGATTTGGGTATGTTAGATAAAGTGATGGATTGTTAGGGCTAGGGTTTTGAGATTTAATTGAGGATTTAATGCTTAGATGTTTAAATTAAATTCTAATGGTCAATTAGTGACCATTTGATGAATTTTGACCTTAAATTGGAGGCTGTTGTGGCATTGGAATTGAAATAGTATGCTGCCCATTGCTGACCTGCAGGTTTGGCTGTGAGTCCAGCCTATTTGGACAGCCATAACTTGGGCTGTGTAGGTTCAATTGGTGTTTGGCCAATTAGACATGAAACTAGACACATAATGGCACAATTTTGGTGAAGAAACCATGCCCAAAAGACCAAAGCAAGTGGACCAAAAACTTGCCCCAATCCGGATACCCTGCACCTAGAATCTGCAGAATGACCAAATGAACAGTAACTGTTCATTTGGCCATAACTCACTGTAGATATGGTCAATTGACCTGAAATTTTTACAAAAACAAGATGAGACATAGAAAAACAACTTTCATGAAGAAACCTACCCCAAATTATGGCCAGAACCCATCCAACAAGGCAGTGGCATTCACTGTTCATGGTATTGTAGATTTGGTAAATTCTGCAGAATTGAAATCCGGCCAGCTGGGGTTTTTGAACCATATCTGGAGCTACAAAACTCCAAATGGAGTGATTCAAAAAAATAAATTCAACTAGACAAAATAAGGAACAACTTTCATGTTTACCATTTCCTCAAATTCCCACTGCAACAGTGCCCAATAGAACAGTAAAGTTGGGCTACAAAAACTGAAAATTCTGCTTCCCTTGGTTTAAGCTTAGAAATGGTATTAATGCTTAATGCCAACAAGTTTTGAATGCAAAATGTGGTATGTTGGGAGTGCCAAAATCAATGTACCTATTTTCTATCAAAAAGTCAACATTTTTGTTGATCAATGAGGTGAATAGTGACACCAAAACTTGAAATTCAAAATTTGAAGAATTCAAAAGTATCAAATGCCCTAGTATACCTAACAAGATTGGTTTGGATAGTTTGGCATGCCAATAGGGTTCAGTTAGCAGTACTGCACATGGCAATATGCCATTCTGTGATTTCATGGCTTTTAGCCATTTTGACCTTGTATTGAGATGTGGCCTCGTGCCTAATGTTATTCTGACTTGTTAGGCATTACATTACTGCACAAGGAGATACATATGTGACCGATGGTGTGACGGCCCGAGGTACTTGATACCCAGTGCCAGTTTACCTGTTTATCCAGTCCAGTCGTCTAGTATAGGTTACTTGGGCAACCAAATGAATGAAAATGGACAAAGTTAAAGAAATAAATGAATATAACAGATACAAAACAAATAAGACATATACATTAAATACATATTTATTTTCTGCTATTTTCTTTTATTTATTATTGCACCACTAAGCATCATTGCTTAGCGCGTTGCTTTTGCCAAGCGTAGGTTCTGGAGATACTGATCGTGAGCCCAGTAGACCGCAGACTGGGTGAGTCCATCCTACAGCTCTGCACAGTGTTCGTGTCATCTCACCTTCCACAGTGCATTGGTAGGACACTAGGCTTCATTTTGGTATTTTGTAATTGATTTTTATTTTCCTTTGTGTAAATGAAACTTATGTAATGTATTTTGAGCTTCATGTAAATAATGAAGATTTGTGGTTATGTATGGAAAAATTTGAGTATTGATTCATTGCTTATACATGAGTACCCTGAGAAATGATTGATTGAAAAATATTGAGTTTGTGATGACATTGGAGTTTGAGAAATGATTGAGTATGAATATTGGAAGTGTTTTTCACAGGTTCCGAAGAACTGTTTTCTCCATTTTTAGCCGGTACTCTGCCGGATTTTCTACAAAATTTTCGGAACCTCAAATAAATTATAATTTCGATAAATGGCTCAAGTATATTATATTTCACAAGTTATATTCAAAAGCATGATAAAAATTAATTAAGGTATATTAGAGTGTGCCAGTACACCGTGTGACATTGCTTACTCGGGTATACTGTACACGGGTAAGGGGTGTCACATTTAGTGGTATCAAAGCACGGTTTAGGTGTTTCTAGGCCTAGAGTGAGTCCATACCATGCATTGCATTTGTAAGAGTCGAGGTGACACTAATGCAGATCTGTTTGTCTTTCTTATTTTGAATAGGATATGGACCCTACATCTCAGAGGGCAGTTGAGGAGGAAGTGGAGAGTCATGCTCCACTGCTGCGGTGAGGCGGGGTATGGGAGAACCTGCTCCGCCAGCTCAAGCAGAGCCTGCTCAGCCTCCACAGGCCATGTTTCAGCAAATGGCCAAATTCTTCAGACAAATGGCTGGGGTAATGCCAGCACCACCACCACCACCACCACCACCAGCTCCACAGCAGAAATCACACCTGGAAAGGCTAAGAAAATTTAGAGCAATGGACTTCTTCGGCAAGAGAGAAGATGATTCTGTTGCAGCCGAAAATTGGTTGAACAGAACAGGCAGAGTTTTAAAACAACTCCACTGCACTCCTAAATAAAACCTAGAAGCTGCCATATCTCTGTTACAAGATGATGCCTATGAATGGTGGGACACGGTATCCAGTGAAGTGCAGCGAGAAGCTATAACTTGGGACTTCTTTCTCTTAGAATTCAAGAAGAAATATGTAGTCTTGTATACGGAAGAGAGAAGAAGAGAGTTTATTAATGGCGAGGCAGGTTGTCGATGGCGAGTATGAGAAGGAATTCGTCCGATTAAACCGCTACGGAAGGGAGATAGTCCCTAATGAAGCTGAAAGGTGTAAGAGATTTGAAGAGGGACTAAATGACAACATAAAGATCTAGCTCACTACCCTGGGAATCACAGAATTTACCAAGTTAGTGGAAGCTGCAATAAAGGTTGAAAAAGTAAGAATCTGTGAGCAGACCAGAAGGGATAGACAGCAGAAGAGGGGCAGGTCGATCTAGTTCATCTCCACACAGGAAGAGGTTCAAGGGTCTATATGCACAGAGTTAAGGCCATCCACAAGGTCAGGGTCAGTCTCAGGGGCCCAGGCCACAGTTTACCCCTAGGAGAGGTCAGTCCACACCATCAGTGGGCAGCTCTCCAGGGATGGGGTTCAGGGGACCAGCCCCAGCATCTTCTGCATGTCCACCTTGTCTGAAATGGCATAAGGGAGAGTGTTGGAGAGTGGCGGTGCTCGCAAGGTGTGGGTCAGCAGAGCATCGGTTGAAGAAGCATCCACGCAGAACTACTCTGATTGCTCCAACACAAGCGACAGGACACTGCTCTGCACCACAAAGGGGTAGGAAATCTGGAAAATCTGAGGTAGTAGGACCACCACAGAGGCCTGCATCTGAGCTAGCGAGAGGCGGATAACGGACCACTGCGGAGCTTATGCCACGAGCTCGGGAGGAGTAAGATGCCGGGCGTCATCGAGTGCGTTTTCCCTCTACAATACACCTGTGCATGCATTGGTGGATCTAGGATCCACTCATTCATACATCTGCATCAACTTACCCGTAGAAAGGGGGATACTAGTAGGGGAGAGTGACCAAGACATTCTGGTCACTAATCCATTGGGCCACAGTGTAGTGGTGAACAAAGTATACAAGGGTTGCCCGTTAAGGATTCAGGGGTATGAATTCTTGGCAGACCTGATTGAGTTACCTTTCCATGAGTTTGACGTGATTTTGGGAATGGACTGGTTGTCACGTCATCAGGCAATAGTTGATTGCAAATTGAAGAGAATTTCTTTGAAAGCTTCTGAAGGTAATGAGACCACAGTTGTGGGGGAAAGGACAGATTTCTTGTCCAATGTCATCTTAGCCACAGTTGCAAGAAGAATGATGAGAAAAGGCTGTGAAGCCTACCTAGCACATGTGGTGGATACTAGGCAGGCTAAGCCAAACCTGAGTGACATACCCACAGTAAAAGACTTCCCAGATGTGTTTCCTGAAGAATTACCTGGTTTGCCACCAGAAAGGGAAGTCGAATTTGCTATTGAGACAACACGGCACAACACCCATTTCCATTGCTCCTTATAGGATGGCACCCACTGAATTGAGGGAGTTGAAAACTCAGTTGCAAGAGTTGCTTGATAAGGGGTTCATACGCCCCAGTGTGTCACCATGGGGAGCTCCAGTGCTGTTTGTGAAAAAGAAGGATGGGACTTTGAGGCTTTGCATTGATTACCGGCAGTTGAATAAAGTGACTGTGAAGAATAAATATCCGTTGCCTAGAATTGATGATCTATTTGATCAGTTGAAGGGAGCAGGAGTATTTTCTAAGATTGATCTCAGATCAGGGTATCATCAGTTGAGGGTGAAGGATGTAGATGTGCCAAAGACTGCATTCAGGACCCGATATGGGCATTATGAGTTCCTAGTAATGCCCTTTGGCCTAACAAATGCACCAGCAGCATTCATGGACCTTATGAACCATATCTTCCATCCATACATAGATCGGTTTGTAGTGGTCTTTATTGATGATATTTTGGTGTATTCCAAGACCAGTGAAGAACATGACGAGCATTTGAGGATTGTTCTGCAAACCCTGAGAGAAAAGAAGCTGTATGCTAAGTTGTCCAAGTGTGACTTTTAGTTAAATGAGATTGCATTCCTTGGACACATAGTGTCAGCTGATGGGATTAGGGTGGATCCCAAGAAAATAGAAGCAGTGATGGAATGGAAGCCTCCCAAAAATACAACTGAGGTTAGAAGCTTCTTGGGGCTAGCTGGGCATTACAGAAGATTTGTGAAGGGATTTTCCTTAATAGCTGCTCCAATGACCAAGTTGTTACACAAGAATGTCAGATTTGACTGGAATGACAAGTGTCAGACCAGTTTTGAGAAGCTGAAGGCTATGTTGACAGAGGCACCAGTGTTAACACAGCCAGTGTCAGCAAAGGACTTTGTGGTCTACAGTGATGCCTCTCATAATGGGTTAGGGTGTGTATTGATGCAAGAGGGGAAGGTGGTCACTTACGCTTCCAGGCAGCTAAGGCCACATGAACAAAATTACCCTAGCCATGATCTAGAGCTTGCAGCAATTATCTTTGCACTGAAGATATGGAGGCATTACTTGTATGGTGAAAAGTGCTACATTTACACAGACCACAATAGCCTGAAATACTTGCCAACCCAGAAGGAGCTCAACCTTAGATAGAGACGATGGATTGAGTTCCTGAAGGACTATGATTGTGTGATTGACTACCATCCTGGGAAGGCAAATGTAGTTGCTGATGCTTTGAGTAGAAAATCCATTGCAGCTTTGAGATCATTGAATGCCCGTCTATCTTTGGTTCGAAATGGAGCTATTTTGGCTGAGTTGCAAGTGAGGCCAACCCTACTACAGCAAATACAAGATGGGCAGAAGGCAAATGAAAAATTAATGGAAATTATGGCTAAAATTCTTGAGGGGAAGGAAACTGAATATGAGGTGAAAGCAGATGGGTGCCTATACTATAGAGGAAGAGTGTGTGTACCAGATGATGGGGAATTGAAAGCCAGTATTCTAAAAGAGGCACATACCAGTGTTTATGCTATGCACCCAGGAAGTACAAAAATGTATCATGATCTGAAGCTTCAGTATTGGTGGCCTGGTATGAAGAAGGACATAGCTGACTATGTGACTAAATGCTTGACATGTCAGCAAGTCAAGGCAGAACATCAAGTTCCATCAGGATTGCTACAGCCTATACGCATACCTGAATGGAAATGGGATCGGGTCACCATGGATTTTGTAAGTGGTCTACCTCTCACCCAGAAGAAACATGATGCAGTATGGGTGATAGTAGATAGATTGACGAAGTCAGCACACTTTCTGCCAGTTAGGACTGACTACTCACTGGAGAAGTTAGCAGAATTATATATCAGTGAGATAGTTAGACTGCATGGAATTCCACTTTCCATCATATCTGATCGAGACCCAAGGTTTACATCGAGATTTTGGAAGAAGTTGCATGAGTCCTTGGGTACACAACTCCACTTCAGCACAGCTTTCCATCCTCAGATGGATGGGTAATCAAAAACAATAATCCAGGTAAACAATTGAACCAATTGAATTAATACAAATATTGAACTAAAATGATAATAATAATGTGAAATATATGTCAGGTCCTTGAGGATATGCTGAGGAGTTGTGTCATTGAGTTTGAGGGGAGTTGGGATAGATACCTCCCACTGGCAGAATTTGCATACAACAATAGCTACCAAGTTAGCATCCAAATGGCCCCGTATGAAGCACTGTATGGGAGAAAATGTAGAACTCCAGTGTGCTGGACTGAATTGGGCAAAGATAAACTGGTAGGGCCAGATTTGGTGAAACAGACTGAGGAGAAAGTAAAACTAATCAAAGCCAATCTGAAGGTTGCCTCAGATAGACAGAAATCTTATGCCGACCTGAAGAGAAAAGAAATAGAATATGCGGTTGGTGACAAAGTGTTCCTCAAGGTGTCACCATGGAAGAAGGTACTGAGGTTTGAAAGAAAAGGTAAGTTAAGCCCTAGGTTCATTGGCCCATATGAAATCATTGAACGTGTGGGTCCAGTGGCCTATAGGCTAGCTTTACCACCAGAGCTGGACAAGATCCACAATGTGTTCCATGTGTCTATGCTAAGAAGATACCGCTCAGATCCTTCACATGTCATCTCCATGGAAGAAATTGAAATACAACCGGATTTGACATATGAAGAAGAACCCATACGGATCCTGGCTCGAGAAGTGAAAGAGTTGAGGAATAAGCAGATTCCACTGGTGAAAGTGCTTTGGAGGCACCACAACACCGAAGAGGCAACTTGGGAAAGTGAAGAGACGATGAGGCAACAGTTCCTCAACTGTTTGCATCAGGTAAATTTCGAGGACGAAATTTAAATTAGAGGGGAAGAGTTGTAACACCCTCCTTGTAGCAACTCCGTACATTCTCTTATTCGGTGACGATGTCGGTCCGGACAGCTAGAACGTCCGGAAAAATATTTAAACTAAAGTGAGGAACCATAATTAACTCAAATATTAATAAGAAAAATTTAGTAAAAATTTTAGAAATAAAATACAACTAAGTCAAATGAGCCGGTGCCCAAGCGATGGGAAACCCAGTGGGAAGTTGCAGTTCTCGCAACTAGGAGCCCTAGACCCGAGAGAAAATTCATAAAATAATTTTTGGCACTCCAGAGAAGGGTCATTGAGGTTCCTATGGCATTAGAATTCCAAGAAAATATTTAGAAAAATTTTTCAATCGGTACAGACAATTTTGGCCCGTTGAGCCAAACGGAGGGCATTTTGGTCATTTCGCCTTCAGAGGTGATTTTTGGCCGACTTGTCCAGTTAAGTAAATAATTATTATAACATAAAATATGAATAAATATTGCTAAAAATTGAATTGAAAATGAGTAGAAAAGAAAAAGAAAAGAAAATGGAATAAATGAGAATTTTGACATCATTATGATGTCATTAAAACCCTAATGACCTATCATATTGTGACACATGTCCTTAACCCATTTAGAATCAATAAAATGGGCAGAAAATGAAGGAAAAACCCAACTTCTTCTTCTTCCCAATTTCCATACGTGAACCATTTTCTCCTCCATTAAAATTCCTTTCATTTTCTCTCCCAAAACCTTGATTTCTCTCCACCAAACCCTAAGATACCTTCATTAAAATTTATCTACACCACTTGGGAAGGTGTTTGGCAGCCAAGAAAACAAAAGAAAGTGAAGAATTAATAAGAGAAAATTCTGCCCTACTAAGGTTAGTGCATATTTTCATATCTCTCACTCTTTATTCCATGTTAGAGGCTTAAATTGAGTAAGAAATTATAAGGAATTGAAATAAAATATATGTGTATGAACACCAAGAAATTTGGAAGCCATGGGAGGAGTTTGAAAATTATTGATTTGTTTGAGCTAAATAGCTTAGAAATGGTTGTTGATAAGGATATTTGAGCTAGATGTTGATTTGGGTATGTTAGATAAAGTGATGGATTGTTAGGGCTAGGGTTTTGAGATTTAATTGAGGATTTAATGCTTAGATGTTTAAATTAAATTCTAATGGTCAATTAGTGACCATTTGATGAATTTTGACCTTAAATTGGAGGCTGTTGTGGCATTGGAATTGAAATAGTATGCTGCCCATTGCTGACCTGCAGGTTTGGCTGTGAGTCCAGCCTATTTGGACAGCCATAACTTGGGCTGTGTAGGTTCAATTGGTGTTTGGCCAATTAGACATGAAACTAGACACATAATGGCACAATTTTGGTGAAGAAACCATGCCCAAAAGACCAAAGCAAGTGGACCAAAAACTTGCCCCAATCCGGATACCCTGCACCTAGAATCTGCAGAATGACCAAATGAACAGTAATTGTTCATTTGGCCATAACTCACTGTAGATATGGTCAATTGACCTGAAATTTTTACAGCAACAAGATGAGACATAGAAAAACAACTTTCGTGAAGAAACCTACCCCAAATTATTGCCAGAACCCATCCAACAAGGCAGTGGCAGTCACTGTTCATGGTACTGTAGATTTGGTAAATTCTGCAGAATTGAAATCTGGCCAGTTGTGGTTTTTGAACCATATCTGGAGCTACAAAACTCCAAATGGAGTGATTCAAAAAAAGAAATTCAACTAGACAAAATAAGGAACAACTTTCATGTTTACCATTTCCTCAAATTCCCACTGAAACAGTGCCCAATAGAACAGTAAATTTGGGCTACAAAAACTGAAAATTCTGCTTCCCTTGGTTTAAGCTTAGAAATGGTATTAATGCTTAATGCCAACAAGTTTTGAATGCAAAATGTGGTATGTTGGGAGTGCCAAAACCAATGTACCTATTTTCTATCAAAAAGTCAACATTTTTATTGACCAATGAGGTGAATAGTGACACCAAAACTTGAAATTCAAAATTTGAAGAATTCAAAAGTATCAAATGCCCTAGTATACCTAACAAGATTGGTTTGGATAGTTTGGCATGCCAATAGGGTTCAGTTAGCAGTACTGCACATGGAAATATGCCATTCTGTGATTTCATGGCTTTTAACCATTCTGACCTTGTATTGAGATGTGGCCTCGTGCCTAATGTTATTTACAGCTTGTTAGCTATTCTATTGCACACCGGGAGATACATATGTGACCGATGGTGTGACGGCCCGAGGTACTTGATACCCAGTGCCAGTTTACTCGTTTATCCAGTCTAGTCGTCTAGTATAGGTTACTTGGGCAACCAAATGAATGAAAATGGACAAAGTTAAAGAAATAAATGAATATAACAGATACAAAACAAATAAGACATATACATTAAATACATATTTATTTTCTGCTATTTTCTTTTATTTTATTATTGCACCACTAAGCATCATTGCTTAGCGCGTTGCTTTTGCCAAGCGTAGGTTCTGGAGATACTGATCGTGAGCCCAGTAGACCGCAGACTGGGTGAGTCCATCCTGCAGCTCTGCACAGTGTCCGTGTCATCTCACCTTCTACAGTGCATTGGTAGGACACTAGGCTTCATTTTGGTATTTTGTAATTGATTTTTATTTTCCTTTGTGTAAATGAAACTTATGTAATGTATTTTGAGCTTCATGTAAATAATGAAGATTTGTGGTTACGTATGGAAAAATTTGAGTATTTATTCATTGCTTATACATGAGTACCCTGAGAAATGATTGATTGAAAAATATTGAGTTTGTGATGACATTGGAGTTTGAGAAATGATTGAGTATGAATATTGGAAGTGTTTTTCACAGGTTCCGAAGAACTGTTTTCTCCATTTTTAGTCGGTACTCTGCCGGATTTTCTACAAAATTTTCGGAACCTCAAATAAATTATAATTTCGATAAATGGCTCAAATATATTATATTTCACAAGTTATATTCAAAAGCATGATAAAAATTAATTAAGGTATATTAGAGTGTGCAGGTACACCGTGTGACATTGCTTACTCGGGTATACTGTACACGGGTAAGGGGTGTCACATAACCACTGGTAATAGTTCAGGTCATTTAGACCTGCTTAGCTCATGTTATGGTGGTCAGTTTGTATAGGGACAGACTGAGATTTTTCAAGTTTGGTCAATTTGTTCACTAGGTTTGGTCACTTTTTGGGCATGCTTCCTAAATGAAAATTGTGTCATTTAGTGTCTATTTTCATTCCCAATTGGTCTCATACCAATTGGACTTGTAAAATTTCATTTTTGGTCCTTCAAAGGTAACTTGGTCATGCTGCCAGTAGCATGACCACACTCAATACGAATTTGGCCTTAACTCCAACCACTCCAACACACCTCATTAGGCCATAATTGACCATTTTTCTCTTTAAACTAGGTCCAAGACATCATTTACAAGTTTCTCAAATTTTTGGTTTCTAAACCCTAATGTCCAAAACCCTAATTCATAATTTCCCTGCATTTAGCTAATTCAAGTCTTTAATCACAACCATTTAACTACTTAAAGTTCATATCACCATTTAATTTAATCAATCATGCAATAACACCCCCATATACATGCTGGCCGAAAATCATTCATGGTCCCTCAATAAATTTTTCTTTTCATTTCTTTTGTTTCTAAGCTCATTTAAATAACTAAACATGCAATTGAAGTAGAAAATTAAAAGTTAGCATACTAACCTTTCTTAGAACTTCAATTCCTTCAAACCTCAATCTTTTGTATTTCTTTCCACTTCCAATCTTCTTCTCAAGTGACTAAAACAAGCTCTAATGAGGTTTTTATGGAAGCTATTAAGGTTTAATGAAGAACTTTAAGCTTGACTGCAAGCTTTAATGGAGGATCAACAATGGAGAAGTGAGGGTGAGTGAGGCGGCAACATGGGTAGAAGAAGAAGACAATGAATTTATTTTTCTTTTCCTTTCTTTTATTTATTTTGTCTTATGGAAGACCCAAAAAAAATCAATTTAATTAATTTATTAGTTATAGGATTTATGGCATCATGCATGACGTCATGCATGATGTCATGCATGACGTCATGCATGATGTCATGCATGATGTCATCTCCCTACACCTTTTTCATTTTCTTTCTTTTTTTTTCTATTAGTTCTTTAATTTAATTCTCGATTCTGAAATTTTCTTTTCTCCGATTTTATTCGACAGTTAGGTCAGGAGTCAGCTTTCGGGGTCAATTGACCAAATTGCCCCTCGCCGATTCATCCCGATTTGCAAATAATTCAATATTTCTTCTAGCTCCCTGACCTAATTATTTGACTAGCTTAACAATTCTTTTTCATGATTTTCTCTTTTCCACTGTGTTCGTAATGGTCCTAAGGACCGCAGCGTCACATTTTATGGTTCGAAATTTGAGTTTAAAATGACTTCGCAGTCCTTCCCGAGAAGGTGACCCATCGCTGTGACTCGGCTCGTTTAACTTCTTATGTTCTATTTTTCTTGTTTATACTTAACTAATTGGACATTACTAATTATTTGGGTTTAAGGCTTATCTAGTTGTCTTAAGTGTGGTTCTAATCCCCTTAATTGTCCAGAACGACACCGGTCACCGGAACAGTAAAATATACCAGGCTATACAAATAGGGGTGTTACATCTCTCCCAACCAAGCCGGCCACTCTTCCCTCTCCCTCAAACCACCATTGTTACACCATAAAAGCTTGAATCCAAGCTTTTTTTCAACCATTTAAACCTATTTTGACCCCAACTTAACTTATTAGAACTTGATTTAGTCACTTGAGAAGAAGATTGATCACAAATGAAAGAAGACAAGAAGAAGGAAATTGAAGAATTAGCATCCAAGTTGAGGTTAGTGATTTAAGTTGCAAAAATTTAGTTTATTAGTTGTGTTTATAGCTTAACTAACTTAGAAATATGCTTAAATGAAAAGAAAATTTTTTTGTTGAAGGACCAAGCAGAATTTCGGTCAACTAGGGTTTTAATGTATGTATGCATGAATTTGGTGGATTTAAAAGTGTATGTGAGCTTGATTGGGTTGAAGAAGCATGTATATAGGCATTGAATTGGTTAAATGCAATGAATGGGTGAACTAGGATTTTGGACACTTAGGGTTTAGGAGTCAAAAATGTGAGAAATTGTGAAATGATGTGTTTGACCTAGTTTGAGGTGAAAAATGGTCATTTATGACCAAATGAAGTGTGTTAGAAGTGTTTGAATTGAGTTTAAATTCGGATTGAATGTGGTCATGCTGCTGGCAGCAGGACCAAGGTCCCTTTGAGGGACCAAAATTGAAAATTTACAAGTCCAATTGGTATGGGACCAATTGGAAATGAAAATAGACATAAAATGACACAATTTTCATTTAGGAATTATGCCCAAAAAGTGACCAAAACCTAGTGAACAAATTGACCAAATCTGGATTTTCTCAGTCTGACCTGTACAAAAATGACCAAATGAACAGTATTTATTCATTTGGCCATAACTTGAGCTAGGCAGGTCTAAATGACCTGAAATTTTACCAGTGGACAATTGAGATATAGACCTAAAACTTTCATGAAGAATACAAACCCAAATTATGCTATTAACCAAGTCATTTGGCCACCCAAAGTTGGTGACCTAAAACTGCCAGAACCAGAATTTGCCCAGAAATCTGGGTTAAGTCTAATCCAGCAGCAATGATTCAAATGGCTATAACTTGAGCTACAAAACTCCAATTGGAGTGATCCAAAAAGGAGAATAAAGTTAAGACAATAGGGAACATTTTCTATGAAGGAAGTTCTGCCAAATTCTAACAGAAAAATGACCAATGGAACAGTGTAACTTAAGACACCAAAATTGAAAATTTGCAAATTTGCCTAAAAGACTTAGAATTTGAGTAAATAACCAAAACCAATAAATTTAGTGACCAAAATGTAGTATGTGGGTGAAGTTGGAATTCCCATACCTATTAAGCCTTAGAAAGTCAACAAACTGACTTAAATAGTGTAGTGAATAGTAACCCCAAAACACAAAATTTAAAGAATGTCAAGTTTAGCACATTAGAGCTAGGTATAAGTGAATGTAAATTTATTTTTGGACTAATGATGAGTTATGATACTGACACACTGTGAAACTATGTGTTTCAGTGAAAAAGAACACCGGAAAAGAACCCGAGAAATCGAGTTAAGGCCAAGAGGCAATTCGCTTAAGGTTTGTGCATAACGTATAATTTTTTGTAAATTATCTTCTGCATATTGTTTTGAATAATTTGAAATATTGAATTGTGACATTACTATGATGAAGTGTTTATGATGTTTTTGATTTAAATTGTTGAAAGTTATTTGTGTATATTTGAAATGACAATGTTTAGTAAATTGTTAAGATAAGTTTTGAAACCACAGTGTCATGACCATATATTTGAATACCTCACTAGCATGACTAGTGGGAGTAATCAGTTTTGAATTTTGATTCCTTCTCTGGCTAAAGTGTTGAGGTGTGTGCCAGTAGAAGAAGAAATTGAATGGATATCCATATATTTGAGATAGCTAGCCTTGTGATGTGACTTCTCCTTAGCCTCTGGCTATTGAGATTATATTTGTTTTGAATGGCATGATATAACTGTGGGTTTTATGAAATTGGTTTTGACACTTCAAAATGAAATTGTTTGGATTAAAATCTCATAATTCATGTTTCATGTTTAACTCTCATGCTCAGTCCAATTTTTGAATAAATGTGATTTAAATTCTGCATAAAGATAATTTTAGTATGTTGTGCACCACTGAGTCCTAGTACTCAGCGATGGCTATTATTGCTGTCGCAGATTTAAAGACTAGAGGAGCAGCAGACTGAGCTGCTGAGGATTGAGGACCTACTTGCTTGAAGTTATCGGGTATAATTTATACATCGACTGTAAATATTTATTTTGATGTATGTAATGCACGTAATTGTATGGACATGTAAAATTGGTCTTGAGCAGCTTGTACAAAGTTTGTATAAAGTTTGTAATAAATTTTAGTTTGGATTTTCCTAATGTAAAATTTTAGTATGATGTATATATAAATTGTTTTTCTTTAATGAAATATGAATGAATGCAATTGATTGATAGTAACTTGTTGATTACTGAATTTTTGGAAATTGAGAAAAGATGATTGTTGAATTTTGAAACTTGAGAAATTGGTTGGGATTGTTGTGGAGTTATTGAAATTGTTGAGATAAATTATTAGAAGTGCTTTTTACAGGTATTTGAAGAACTGTTTTCTCAAAATACAGATGGCACTCTACCAAAATTTCTATAAAATTTGCGGAAAAATAAAATGGGCAAAAAATCCTAACTTGTTTTCAACTTTAATTAAATGATTTTAATGCCTATTAGAAAATGCACACCACTTATAAAAGTAAGAAAATTGTTTTAAAATCTCTTGTAGAGTACTTAATGAGTTATCGGTAGGTGAAGTTCGGTAGTTCATTAGGAATTCTACGGGATCATGTTATGCCTTACAGAGGGGTAAGGTGTGACAAGACTAATCTGAAAGGGCCATCTTCGGGGGCGATTCTAACTCCCTATGGTCGGGGAGATCAATCCACGATTCTAACTCCCTATGGTCGGGGAGGTCAAATCATTGTGCACAGTACTCAACACACTAATGAAACTTCCGACGGGCCAATAACAAATACTTAGATCTAACCTCTAATAAGAGGAGGATCTAAGCCTGTGCACATACCATGGTATTCAAAACAAAACAAAGCTAACTCCATTGTCTCATCAACAAATCATATAGAGACGGGTAATAACCTAGTCAAGCATCTATAGTGAGATATAAAACCATATCATGCATTTCTTTGTCCTTTTTATGAGCATAAATCACAACACAATATTAATTCAAGATCAATTCCAATATTCCATAATTTTTTTTACGCTCATCACAATCCAAAACAAAATTTTATATTTTATTCATGCAATTTTCCTGTCACAATTCAAAACATAATTTATCCAGTCCAAAACAATATTCAATAATTGTTGAAATAATATTTCACAAAACTAAACCCATGCTTGCTATACCAATTTCAATAATCATTGAAATAAATTCCATAATTGATAAACATAATGCATAAGGAAGAATAAAATCATTTAATTACGTAAAATATTCAAAACAAATTTAATCAAAAACTAGTTGTGCATAAACATCTTTTGTCAACTCAATTTACTCAAACTTTCGTTTCTCCTTCGAAGATCCCTTTCCAACTGAAATACATAAATTTAAAGTGGTTCAGTATCCATTTCTAATACTTAAACTTTAACAATTTCTTTGCAGACTTATCCTATCTATTACGGTCTATAAATTTTGGGTCTTTCATATTTTTGTGTATGGTGGCACTATTCATAGCACTATTTAAGTCAAAATGTTGACTTTTTTTATACTTAATAGGTTTATTAGTTCTAATTACACCCATATACCATATTTTGGGTGTCAATTTTGTTGGTATTGATTGCCAATTCAATTCCTAAGTCTCCTAAGAGATTATAATTTTTCAGTTTTGGTCCCCTGTTTTCTACTGTTCCATTGGTCTGGTTATTGTGAAAATTTGATAAGTGTCCTTCGTAGAAGTTGTTCCTTATTGTCTTAACTTTATTTTCTTTTTTTTGGAGTTTTGTAGCTCAAGTTATGCTTATTTTTCTAAGGCTGACCGGATTTGGTGTTACCCAGAATTCTGGGCATTTTCTGGATATTGGTAGTTTTTGGTGTGCTGATTGCAGGTGACTTTTTGGATAGGTTATAGTCAAAATTTGGGTTTGTTTTCTTCATGAAAGTTGTAAAGTTATGTCTCAGATTTCTATTGGTATAAGATTCAGGTCATTTGGACCTTCCTAGATCAAGTTATGGTCATTTAAGTGACTACTGTTCATTTGGTCATTTTTGTACAGGGCAGTGTGCCCAAATCTGAATTTAGCCTAATTGTTCACTAAGTTATGGTCATTTTCTGGGCATGATTCCTAAATGAAAAATGGTCCATTTTGTGTCTAGTCTCATTCCCAATTGGCCTCACACTAATTGGATTGGTAAATTTTCAGTTTGGTCCTTGAAAGGGACCTAGGTCAAGCCGTCAGCATATTGACCCTAACCAATCCGAATTGAAACTTGGTTCTAGCAATTCATACACACCACAAATGGTCACAATTGACAATTTCTCAACTCAAGTAAGTTATTTGCATCCATTGACCATTTTCTACAAGTTTTCTCCCAAACCCTAGGTGCCAAGAACCCTAATTCACTAATTGTTACATCTCACTAAATCAAAACATATAAACATTACCAATCAACTTATTCAAGTTCATGTACACCTTTAATTCAATCAAACTCAATCAATTCCTACCACATCTCAAGTTGGCTGAAATTCCATGGAATTCTATACATGTTATTTTTGTTTTATTTTTAGCAATTTCTAACTTAATTCTTATGCTTAAGCATGAATATAAAGAGAAATTTGGAAATAACTTCACTAACCTTATATGAGGCTTTCCTAACTTCTTGTTCCTTCAATATTCTTCAAATTTTCTCTTTCAAATCTTTTTCTTGAAGCTCAATTTGAGGATTTCTATAAGTTTTCTAAGGGATTTATGTGGTAATTTAGGGTTACAAAAGCTCAAAGTGAGCTTTAATGGAGGGAAGGAAAAGAAGAAATGAGAGAGGAGAGAGAATGGGTTCACGGCAAGAAGAAGAAGAAAATAGAAAAAAAATTTCCTTTTAATTTTCTTTATTTGTCTCTTTGTAATTATCCATAATTAAATAATTAGAATATAAATTTGTTAATGATGTCATGCTTACATGGGCCTTATGATGTCATAAGTCTTTTTAATTTAATTTTCTTTTCCTTTTGTTTTTCCCATACTTCTTTAATTTAATTCCATATTTCAAATTTTTCATTTCTCAGATTTTATTGGACATTTTGGCCGTGGGTCACCTCTAGGGGTGAATTGACCAATTTGCCCCTTGCTGGTCTGATCCAGTTTATAAGTTATTCGATATTTCTTTCGGATCCCTAACCTAATTATTTGACCTGCTTAAAAATTCTTTTTCGTGATTTTATCTTTTCCACTATGTTCGCAATAATCCTAAGGACCGCAGCGTCACATTTTCCAGGTCAGAATTCGGGTTTCGATTAACCTCGCAGTCATTTTCTGGGAAAGTCACCCATCACTGTGACTCCCGGCTCATTTAACATTTTATGCTTTATTTTTCTTCTTTATACTTAACTATTTGGCAATTACTAATTATTTGTGTTCAGGGCTTATCTAGGTGTCTTAGATGTGATTCTAATCTCCTTAATTGTCCGAACCAATATCGATCATCGGAATAGTAAAATATACCAGGCTATGCAAATAGGGGTGTTATACGGCAATAGTTATTAGATGGTTGTGCAAGCAGTCAGGTCTACTTATGGAAAAATTATGTTATATACAACCACAATTTTATGTAAACAATCATACATAGAATGATAAGCCAATAAAAATTATATACATATATAAAGTCGACTAAAAGCTGGTTTAGAATAGAACCAGACAGGCTTAAACCAAGCAAATTTGGACTAAAAACCAATTAAATCTGTCTTTGACTCAAACCAAAATTGAATTGGATTGGAATTGAATCAAAACCGAATTGGACGATTTCGGGACGAACCACCTTTTTTCATTTAAAAAAAAAAAGTGGCTCGTTGGATTTGGACTAGATCGAACTAGGACCAAAACCTTAGGGTTCATGGTTCTAATTCCGGCTCACCTAAAAGGGTGAATAGGAATCAGACTAATGATCAGGTCTACACGTATGTGTAAGTGGGTCCTGTAAAAATATAATCACCTTGCAGTTTTTTTTAATCAATTTTGATAATTGTAATGGCTTGTGTGTTCAATTTATATTGACTTATTATTTTATTTAACTTGTTAACATGGAATAACTGTTGAAATTTAACTCTCATTTGAGAGATGGAGTGTGGAGTAAAGAGTGGAATGATTTTGTTGATTTAATGATAGGGTGTGTCACGACCCGATTCTATGGGTCAGACTGACACTAAGACTTGAGTCGGCATAAAGCCTCTGAAACCCGTAGTAAGCCTTACTATTTACTAAACCCATAATTAAACCCAACTCAGAACCCATCATGCAAGAAAAAATAAAATATTATAATTAAACTTGGGTCATTTTAGTCCAAAAGTCATCATACATACACAATTAAGGAAGCTCAACAAATGCTCAACATAAATAATCCGTTTAATACCATTAATTAAAATAATATATTTATACACTAATATCACAGCGAAGCTCTAGGAATTAAATAAATAAACATAATAAAAAAATAGTAACTGAGCAGTACAATAACATGCAGAGGAAATGCAAGTTAGATTCTAAAATAAAATTTATCCTCCTATAACATGGGAGGAAATATTGAACAAGAGCGAGCATTCAACTTAGTGAGTTTGTAACACCCCTATTTGCATAGCCTGGTATATTTCACTATTCCGGTGACTGGTGTCGGTCCGGATAATTAAGGGGATTAGAACCACACTTAAGATAACTAGATAAGCCATGAACAAAAATAATTAGTAATTTTCAATTAGTTAAGTATAAATAAGAAAAACAGAACATAAGAAGTTAAACGAGTCGAGAGTCACAGCGATGGGTGACCTTCTCGGGAATGACTGCGAAGTCATTTTAAACTCAAATTTCGAATCGTAAAATGTGACGCCACGGTCCTTAGGACCATTATGAACACAGTGGAAAAGAGAAAATCACGAAAAAGAATTGTTAAGCCAGTTAAATAATTAGGTCAGGGAGCCGGAAGAAATATTAAATTATTTGTAAACCGGGATGAATCAGCGAGGGGCAATTTGGTCAATTGACCCCGAGAGCTGACTCCTGACCTAACTGTCAAATAAAATCGGAGAAAAGAAAATTTCGGAATTAAGAATTAAATTAAATAACTAATAGAAAAAAAAAGAAAAAAAAAAGAAAAAAAAAGAAATGAAAAATGTGAAGGGAGATGACATCATGCATGATGCCATAAATCCTATAATTAATAAATTAACTAAATTGATTTATAGTCTTCCTAAGACAATTAAAAAGACAAAAAAGAAAAAGAAAAAAAAGTTGGTCTTCTTTCTTATCATCATTGCCGTCCACTTCTCCCTCCCATCTCCATGAATGGTCCTCCATTAAAGCTTATACTCAAGCTTTGAAATCCTTACTAAACCTCAACTTCTCCCATAATTGCTTCATAAAAAATTGTTCTAGTCACTTGAGAAGGAGATTGGTCACCAAACAAAGAAGAAAAGAAAGCTTAGAAACCCTCCAAGTAAGGTTAGTGATTTAAGTTGCAAAGTAGTTTATTAATTGTGTTTTTAGCTTGATTAACTTGTAAATAAACTTAAAATGAAATGAAACAAATTGTTGAGGGACCAAGCTGAAATTCGGCCAGCATTTGTATGGGGGTGTTATTATATGGTTTGATGGATTTGAATGAGTTTATGGACCTCCATTAGTTGAATGATTATAGTTAAAAGCTTTGAAATTAGCTAAATGCATGGAAATTGTGAATTAGGGTTTTAAACATTAGGGTTTAGAGACCAAAAATGTGAGAAACTTGTAAATTATGTCTTGGACCTAGTTTAAAGAGAGAAATGGTCAATTGTGACCTAATGAGGTGTGTTGGAGTGGGTGGAGTTAAGACCAAATTCGGATTGAGTGTGGTCATGCTGCTAGCAGCATGACCAAGTTACCTTTGAAGGACCAAAAATAAAATTTTACAAGTCCAATTGGTATGAGACCAATTGAGAATGAAAATAGACACTAAATGACACAATTTTCATTTAGGAAGCATGCCTAAAAAGTAACCAAAACCTAGTGAACAAATTGACCAAACTTGGAAAATCTTAGTCTGTCCCTGTACAAACTAACTAAATGAATAGTGTTTGTTCATTTGGTCATAACTTGAGCTAGGCAAGTCAAAATGACCTAAAATTTTACCAGTGGTTAGATGAGATATAGACCTAAAAATTTCATGCAGAACACAAATCCAAATTATGCCATTAACCAAGTCATTTGGCCACCCCAATTCGGTGACCTAAAACTGCCAGCACAAAAAAAATTGCCCAGAATTCTGGGTTGAATCCAATCTGGCATCCATGGTTCAAATGGCTATAACTTGAGCTACAAAACTCCAATCGGAGTGATTCAAAAAGTAGAATAAACTTAAGACAATAGGGAACATTTTCTATGAAGAAAGTTTTACCAAATTCCAACAGGAAGATAACCAATGGAATAGTGCAACCTTAGACACTAAAACTGAAAATTTATCAAATTTACCTAAAAGACTTAGAATTTGAATAAACAACAAAAACCAACAAATTTAGTGACCAAAATGTGGTATGTGGGTGAAGTTGGAATTCCCATACCTATTAAGCCTTAGAAAGTCAACAATTTGACTTGAATAGTATAGTGAATAGTAACCCGAAAAATAAAAATTTAAAGAACGTCGAGTTTAGCACGTTAGAGCTAGGTAAAAGTGAAGTTAAATTTATTTTTGGATTTATGCTAAGTTATGGTACTGAAACACTATAAAATTGTGTGTTTCAGTTGAAAAGAATACAGGGAAAGAACCCGATGAACCGAGTCAAGGCCAAGAGGCGACTCGCTTGAGGTTTGTGCACAACATCACTATGCTTTAAAATTCATGGATAAAGTGAATGAAATATGTATTTTACTTTTTCTTTGAATTGTTGAAAGTTTATTTGTGACATTATTTATGATGTTTTGATTTAAATTGTGAAAGTTATTGTGTATATTTAAAATAGCAATGTTTAGTAAATTGTTAAGATAAGTTTTGAAACCACAGTGTCATGACCATATATTTGAACACCTCACTAGCATGACTAGTGGGGGTAGTTAGTTTCGAATTTTGATTCCTTCTCTGGAGAAGTGTTGAGGTGTGCCAGTAGAAGAGGATTTGAATGGATATCCATATATTTGAGCTAGCTAGCCCTGTGATATGATTTCTCCTTAGCCTCTGGCTATTGAGATTATATTTGTTTCGAATGGCATGATCTAACTGTGGGTTTTGTGAAATGTGTTTTGATTCCTGAAATGAAATTGTTTAGGATTAAAATCTCATAATTCATGTTTTGTATTTAATTTTCATATTCAGTTCAATTTTTGAATAAATGTGATTTAAATTCTGCATAAAGATTATTTTAGTATGTTGTGCACCACTGAGTCCTAGTACTTAGCGATAACTATTATTGCTGTCGTAGATATAGAGACTAGAGGAGCAGCAGACTAAGTTGCTGAGGATTGAGGACCTACTTGCTTGAAGTTATATCGGGTATAATTTGTGACACCCCTTACCCGTCTACAGTATATCCGAGTAAGTTATGTCACACGGTGTACCGGAACACTCTATTTTATCTTAATTAATTTTTATCATAGTTTTGAATATAACTTGTGAAATATAATTCATTTAAGTCATTTATTGAAATTATAATTTATTTGAGGTTCCGAAAATTTTATAGAAAATCCGGCAGAGTACCGGCTAAAAATGGAGAAAACAGTTCTTCGGAACCTGTGAAAAACACTTCCAATAATCATATTCAATCATCTCAAACTCCAATATCAAAATCTCAACATTTTTCAATTTCATTTCTCAATCATTCATCTCATGTGATAATCATGTATAAATCACAGATAAACATTCACTTTTCCATTCACAAACACAATTCTCATTATTTACATGAACATCAAAATACATTTCATAAGTTCAATTACATATGAGAAAATAAAAATTTGTTACAAAATATCAAAATGAAACCTAGTGTCCTACCAATGCACTGAAGGTGGTGAGGTGACACGGACACTGTGCAGGGCTGCAGGATGGACTCACCCAGTCTGCGGTCTACTGGGCTCTCGATCAGTATCTCCAGAACCTACGCGTGGCAAAAGCAACGCGCTAAGCAATAACGCTTAATGGTGCAATAATAAAATAAAAGGAAATAGCAGAAAATAAATATATATAGAATGTATCGATGTTTTACTGGTTTTGTACTTGTTATAATCATTTATTTCGTTAACTTTATCCACTTTCATTCTTTTGGTTGCCCAAGTAACCTATACTGGACGACTGGACTGGATAAACGGGTATACTGGCGCTGGGTATTTAGTACCTCGGGCCGTCACACCATCGGTCACGTATGCATCTCCCGATGTGCAACAGAACAGCTAATAAGCTGTAATGACAATAGGCACAAGGCCAAATATCAACACAAGGTCGGAATGGCTAAAAGCCATAAAATCACAGAATGGCATAATGCCATGTGCAGTACTGCTAACTGAACCCTATTGGCATGCCAAACTATCCAACCCAATCTTGTTAGGTATACTAGGGCATTTGATACTTTTGAATTCTTCAATTTTTAAATTTCAAGTTTTGGTATCACTATTCACCTCATTGGTCAACAAAAATGTTGACTTTTGGATAGAAAATAGGTACATTGGTTTTAACACCCCCAATGTACCACATTTTGCATTCAAAACTTGTTGGAATTAATCACGAATACCATTTTTAAGCTTAGAACTAAGGGAGCAGAATTTTTAGTTTTTGTACCCTAACTTTACTATTCCATTAGTGACTGTTACAGTGGGAATTTGAGGAAATGGTAAACATGAAAGTTGTTCCTTATTTTTTCTAGTTGAATTTCCTTTTTTGAATCACTCCATTTGGAGTTTTGTAACTCCAGTTATGGTCCAAAAACCACAGCTGGCCGGATTGCAAAACTGCAGAATTGACCATATCTACAGTGCAGTGAACAGTGACTGCCACTGCCTTGTTGGATAGGTTCTGGTCATAATTTTGAAGGAACGGAAGCGTGAAAAACACAAGATTATACCATTGAATTCAAAAATTTTCACCTAGGGTCACATGCACCATGCAAGATTTATTTTTATCTATTTAATTTCAATGATAAAAAACATATTAAAACTCTTTTAATATGTTTTTGGATCTGTATTTGCCATTTAAGATTTTAAAATTAATTAGATTAATTTTAGAACCCTAGATTAAATCAAGAACTATTACACTAACCTCTTGATGTGCTGCAGCGTGTCTGCGCCTTTGAGATTCGTCTTCAGGACACCAGATGTTGTCCCTCTAGCTTGTCCACACCAAGAACACCTATGGCAGCCCTTGAACAGCTTCTAAAGCCTTTTCTATTAATTAGAAATTCAATTTCTGCCTTTTAAGAGATTAGAGATGTAAACAGGACACTAGAAACAATTTCTAGTGTTCTTAATTCAAGAGATTGATGGCTAATCTCTTTGAATTGATGAGAGATGAAGAGAAATAGCTGGAGAGGCTCAAAGTGGCGTGACATATGAGAGGAGAGGCTGCTGGTTATGTTTTCTTTTCATAACCACACTTAAATAGCTAGGTTAACACATTAAACCCTAGCCACATGTCACCTTTTGATTAGCTCTAGGTTTAAGTGACCCAATCACATTGTGCCAAGTGTCAAACCTATATTTAATCTTGATTTTAATCATCTTACATGATTAAAAATATTTGGCAAGCTTATGTGTTATGCCATGTGTCACCATCTCATAGTGCCACGTGTCACACTGCAAAATGACCAAAATGCCTCGTGTCTTAATTTTGAGTTCTTAACCCAAAATAATTATTTTCTTCTTCTAATTAATTTATATCAAATATAAATTAATTAATTAATCTCTATTAATTAATTTCTCATCAATTAAATTCATATTTAAACACTTTAAATACAAATTTAATTTATACTACACATCCAATAATCTAGATTTGGTTTCAAGTCATGCTAGGAACTTTGCAATTTTATTGCAAACCAAATCTATTTAATTAATCAATTAAACTCTTTAATTAATTAATTAAATCATATTTAAATAGGTGATAACTTGTGTATGTGTGTGACTTACTAGGCTCATCACTAATTGGCACTGAGACATGATATCAACTCTTAATATCATCAGAACTCTTTCTTACCATAAATGATTTCTCTAAATCATTTTATGAACCTCATAGACCATGGTTAACACCTAGCATAGCATGCCATGGCCACCCAATTAGTAATAAGATTTACCTTAAATGAACCTATAATCATATGTTACCATGCACTAGAATCTCTCTGTTACAAAATCCCAACTCAAGCTGGAGTCATGGTTTATGTCAAACTCCATTTGCTATGAATATTATGTTCTCTTTTAATTCCAGTTCTTGATTAAAAGATTTTTCTCATCAGAAACTCTTTTCTCAATAAATCTATCTGTCTGGCCAGAACTTGAAACATGAAGATCTATTAAATGAACATAGGTTTTTATCTCTATTTACTTAGAGGAACAGATTCCTTATTGATCAACACCTACCTCCATATATAACTATGAGGAGCCTAAACATGCCCATATACCCATACATAGTACAAGTATGAAAGCAAAGATCAAACTCAAACTACCTATATACAAGATAACTGTGCTATCTCAGGTCTAAAGATTATATGCACTGATATGATTTATGACAAAACATTGACAAGAGTAAACTCCATGTGCTTGTCATAAGTGTCACTGGTTCGGCCTACTTATCATTTATAAGTGCCTATCATGTTTGTTATATGGCATGAGACTCACCATTCCATCTTATTTATATCTCATATAAATAACTTGGGAACAAACATGAATACAATCTTTCTGGATAAGTCATGTCCTTATTATGAAGTATCCTCGATTGTGAACCTATTTATGATACTTTGTGCTAGAAATATTGTCACTCATATTCTTAACAACTTAAGAATAATATTTCTAACAAAATATCAATGGACCTTTTCTATTACACATAAATATATTATGTAAACGGAAAAGTGGAAATGCCTTTTATTATTAAAAATATGTACAAGATACATACTAAATGATATGCTCTAGGGCATACTACTAACAATCTCCCACTAGCACTAGAGCCATTCATTACAATATCTTAGACCTATCTTCTCAAGATGTCGGTCTAACTGAGTCCGTGACATAGGCTTAGTGAATGGATCACCGGATTTTCACCGATGCTATTTTCTGCATGGCTACATCGCCGCCCAACTATTTCTCCGATAATGTGGTAGCGCTTTCTATGTGTTTGGATTTCTCGTGAGACCTTGGTTCCTTAGCTCAGATGATCGCTCCATTGTTGTCACAAAGGTAATGGAACCACGACTCAATGGAAGGAACTATCGTAAGTTCTGTCACGAACTTCTTTATCCAAACTTTCCTTTGCAAAGATTCGATGCAAAGAATATACTCACCTCGAGTGGAATCTGCAATCGTGCTCGCTTGGAACTCTTCCAACCGATCGCACCTCCATTACAAATGAACACATATCCGAGCTAGACTTTCTATCATCGATATCCGATTGGAAATCGTAATCGTGATAACCATCCAATTGCAAGTCTCCACCTCCATAAATCAAGAATAAATCCTTAGTTCTTCTCAAGTACTTAAGGATATTCTTGATACTATCCATGTTCCAAACTCGATTGGATTGATACCGCTAGTCAAACTAACAAAGATATGCGATATCCGCCTAGTACACAACATTGCATACATTAAACTTCCAATAGCCAAGCATATGGAATCCTCGCCATCTTATATCTTTCTTCAGGTGTATATGGAGACAACTTTTTAGAACGATGGATACCATGACTCACTGGTAACAATCCTCTCTTGGACTCAAGCATGTTAAACCTCTTTAACACCTTTTCCAAGTATAGACTTTGAGATAAACCAATTATTCTTTCGCTCTATCTCTATAGATGCGAATCCCAAGAATATAGGTTGCCTCCCTAAGTCTTTCATGGAGAATGTATTTGACAACCATACCTTTATAGTATTCAACATACCTGTGTCATTACCCATAAACAGTATGTCATCCACATATAAGAAAAGGAAAGTGATAGCACTGTCACTAACCTTCTTATATACACAAGGCTCAACCTCATTTTTGATAAAACCAAAGATTTAATGGCTTCATCAAACGGATGTTCCAACTCCTCAAGCTTGATTCGACCCATAAATGGATCGCTTTAGCTTGCATACCTTGGAACCATCTTGGGATTCAAATCCCTTAGGTTGTTCCATGAAAATGTTTCCTTCAATGTATCCATTGAGAATAGCTGTTTTGACATCCATCTGCCTAATCTCATAATCATAGTATGAGCTATTGCTAATAAATTCCTAATTGATTTAAGCATGGCAACAAAGAGAAAGTCTCCTCATAGTCTATTCCTTGCCTTTGGCGAAACCCTTTCGCTACTAGCCTTGCTTTATAGGTCTCTACCTTTCCATCGTAACCAATTTTCTTCTTGAAAACCCATTTGTTCCCTATAGGTACAATACCTTGGTGGGTTAACAAGATCCCAAACTTGATTCTTATACATGGAATCAATCTCGATTTCATAGCATCAATCCATTTTGAAGAGTCTATATCCGATATAGCTTCTTCGTAGGTAAGTGGATCATCTCCATGATCTACTTCTTCATGAGTAAACAACTCTTGTTCTTCTTCATGAAGAAAACCATATCTCACTGGTGGGTGAGATACCCTGGTTGTTCTACGAGGAACAGCTGTAGATGTTTTATCAACGGGTATAGGTTGACTAGATGGATCTATATCCATCCTGATGCATTGGTTGGTCGAATTCTCCAATTCTAACTCTATTTGCCTTCCTTTGCCTCCTTCTTGGACAAATTGTTGTTCAAGAAATGTGGCATCTCTACTTATCACAACTTTTGTGAAGTAAGCAAATAAAATAATATCCAAAACTATCTTTTGGATATCCAACAAATTGACCTTTTTCTGATCCGGTCTCCAATTTATCGTTGTTCACCTTTTTGATATAAGTCGACAACCCCAAATCTTAACATGCTTAAGACTTGGTTTTCTTCCATGCCATATCTCATAAGGTGTGGAAGAAACTGATTTTGATGGAATCCTATTCGTAATATATAAAGTCGATTCTAATGCAAATCCTCAAAAGGAGATTGGCATATCAAGATAGCTCATCATACTACGCACCATATCCAATAGGGTACGATTTCTCCTTTCAGATACACCATTCACCGTATGCTCTCGGAGGAGTCACCGAGAAACAATGCCATGCTCTCTCAAGTATTCATCAAATTCAAGACTCAAATATTCACCTCCACGATCCGATCAAGAGCTTTAATATTTTTTCCGCTTGATTTTCTACTTGATTTAAATTCTTTGAACTTTTCAAAGGATTCATGTTTGTATTTCATCAAATACAAATACCCAAACCTTGATTTATCATCAAGAAAGGTAATAAAATAATGAAAGCCCTCTAGCCATTTCTTTAAATGGACCACATACATCACTATGTATTAGTTCCAAAATATTTTCACTCTTAGCCCTTGTCCAACAAAGGGTGATCTAGTCATTTTGCCTTGAAGGCAAGATTCACAAGTTGGAATAGGCTCAGAGCCCAATGAGGATAGAATCCCCATTTTCTCCAATTTTGCAATTCTATCTTACGCAACATGACATAACCTTAAGTGCCAAATATATTTTGAACTTGAGTTGGTTTTCACCATGGCATTGTATTCTTTTAGATCACTATACTGCCGCTGGAAACACTTTCATCGACAATGGAAACACTTTCCGCTTGCAATGGAAACACTTTCTGCTGGCGTGGAGACACTTTCCTTTGCCTTTATCGCCTTTAATCTTCCTTTCTGCTTAGCTATTTTCTTGGAAGGACCAGAACTGAGATTTCTTTTTCTTATTGCGCTTCTTCTTGTTGGACTTTCCAAAGAGAAGAAGATGCAATCAAAGCTACCTCTTTTCCTTTATTGCCCGCATATTCTTTTGGGCAATAACCAGCATGATGACTAATACACATAAGGAGCATTCCTGTTTAGTCAAATGGAAATAACTCACAAAATTCCCAAAAGACTCACGAAGCGACTCAAGGATCAAAACCGGTTGTAGTTGGAAATCCATTTTGAAGACAAGATGTTCCAACTGCTCAATCAGCCGAATCATCTTGTGGACATGATCCCCAACATTCTGTCCCTCAGACATCCTCATACGGAATAACTGTTTAGATATCTCATACCTAGCATTCCTTCTGTGCTCACCATACAACTCTTGTAGGTGAAGGAGGATCTCACTCGCACTCTGCATGTTCTCATGTTGCTTCTGTAACTCATTACTCATAGAAGCAAGCATGTAACACTTAGCTCTCATATCATGCTCCTTCCACTTGTCCAAAGTTTCATGTTCCTCTTGTGTGGCCTCTGGAGGCAAGGGACCAGAACATTTGAATCTAGAACATATCCTATATGTTCAAGGTTCAGACAAGTTTCAAATTTCTTAGCCAATCGCATGATTAGGTCCCGTCAACTGTTGTGATCAAGTATGCTTGCAAGGATATTGGATGGTGGTGGTTGTTTTGTGCTCATTTTTATCGTAAAATTAACGCAGAAAATAACCGATTAATTAGTAAATGTATCATGTAATTAACCAAAATGATTATGGTCTTTTAATCAAATTGGTCCTCCCACTAACTTAGCGAATCCTACACTTCCAAAGTAGAAAACGGAAATCCTAGTTGGATGGATTTCTAGTGGGTGATTGAATTCTTATAATTCTATTGATCATCCTCAGTACATCCATTATTGGAATTACAATAAACTATAAGTGAGCAACTCCTTGCCCATCACATCTCATGTGAGGTTCAATCCTTTACCTAGCCCCTAATGCTCAAAATCTCAGGTACATCCAATATTGACTTATCTTGCATTAGTTAAGTTGATCCCATTGAGCCAGTAATTATGCAAATAATTTTAATGTCCTCAGGTACATCCAATATTGGCCACCAAACCATTTACATATTTACAACATCTCATGCTTAACAATTATTCTTAAGAAAATCTCTTAAATTAATTGCATCTCATGCAACTATTTAAAATTTCTTAAAATAATTGCCCCAATGGAGGGCTTATGTTATAATTACTTTAATTATAGCATTTCCAACTTAATCATTTGTTTGGAAGATTTTATAGCCATCCTAATTACTATTAAGGTCTCACTTTGCACATTATCCATTTAGCATGCATATATCATATAATTGCATACATTCCCATACATCTCATGCATTCATGGATAAGCAGGAAATATGGTATGATCATGGACTTTCTAAGGGATTCAATTCTGAGCCACCAAGAATTGAATCAGGGCATTCCTAGGTGCATTTCATTCATTCATTTTACAAGAGTTGCTGAAGGAGTACATAATCAACACTTGATATTGAATTCTCCCACGGTCCCACCAATGCTCTTGACCTCCTTGAACTTCTTGCAATCCAATATTACATAGTAATCCTTGGCATACCAAGGCGAATTTACAAGAACTTAAATAAATGAAATTACAACCCAAAAATATTACAAACTTAATAATACATGCCCAAAATAAATTAAAATAAATTAATTAATTTACAATCCCAAAGAAACATAAAAGAAATAAATCCAATCACATTGGTCTTTTATAGTCCATGATCATCCATCATGCATATCACTATTTAACAATTAAATAAAACATACATACTTAAATTAAATTGAATATCTCATATTCAACTTAAAAATCCAGATTTGAATATGATTCAAATAAATTTAAAAATTCAGATTTGAATCTCATTCAAACAAATTTAAAAATTCAGATTTGAATCACATTCAAACAACTTCAAAAATTCAGATTTGAATCACATTCAAACATTTTTTAAAAAATCATATTTGAATCACATTCAAATATTTTTAAAAATCAGATCTGAATTTTATTGAATCAATTTTAAAAATCAGATTTAATTATGATTCTAACAACTTTAAAAATTCAGATTTGAATCACATTCAAACAACTTTTAAAATTCAGATTTGAATCACATTCAAACTATTTTTAAAATTCTGATTTGAATCATAATTTAATTGTGTGATTAAAACAACTAATTAAACACTTTAATTAGTCAAAGAATAGGCCTTAGATCATACAACAATTGCAGAATTAAAAGCCAAACCTTGAATCACCCATGGAACCATTGTTGCCGCCACCAATGGTGGCTTCTCCATGTGTGATGCCACATCTCATGATCCAACCAGCAATGAATCTCTTGATCTCATGATCAAACACACAATTAAATTATATAATCAACAATCTAAATGGCAAATATAGTGGCTCTGATACCAATTTGCAGGAACGGAAGCGTGAAAAACACAAGATTATACCATTGAATTCAAAAATTTTCACCTAGGGTCACATGCACCATGCAAGATTTATTTTTATCTATTTAATTTCAATGATAAAAAACATATTAAAACTCTTTTAATATGTTTTTGGATCTGTATTTGCCATTTATGATTTTAAAATTAATCAGATTAATTTTAGAACCCTAGATTAAATCAAGAACGATTACACTAACCTCTTGATGTGCCGCAGTGTGCGCGCTTTGAGATTCGTCTTGAGGACACGGATGTTGTCCCTCTAGCTTCTCCACACCAAGAACACCTATGGCAGCCCTTGAACAGCTTCTAAAGCCTTTTCTATTAATTAGAAATTCAAGTTCTGCCTTTTAAGAGATTAGAGATGTAAACAGGACACTAGAAACAATTTCTAGTGTTCTTAATTCAAGAGATTGATGGCTAATCTCTTTGAATTGATGAGAGATGAAGAGAAATAGCTGGAGAGGCTCAAAGTGGCGTGACATATGAGAGGAGAGGCTGCTGGTTATGTTTTCTTTCATAACCACACATAAATAGCTAGGTTAACACATTAAACCCTAGCCACATGTCACCTTTGATTAGCTCTAGGTTTAAGTGACCCAATCACATTGTGCCAAGTGTCAAACCTATATTTAATCTTGATTTTAATCATCTTACATGATTAAAAATATTTGGCAAGCTTATGTGTTATGCCATGTGTCACCATCTCATGGTGCCACGTGTCACACCGCAAAATGACCAAAATGCCCTCGTGTCTTAATTTTGAGTTCTTAACCCAAAATAATTATTTTCTTCTTCTAATTAATTTATATCAAATATAAATTAATTAATTAATCTCTATTAATTAATTTCTCATCAATTAAATTCATATTTAAACACTTTAAATACAAATTTAATTTATACTACACATCCAATAATCTAGATTTGGTTTCAAGTCATGCTAGGAACTTTGCAATTTTATTGCAAACCAAATCTATTTAATTAATCAATTAAACTCTTTAATTAATTAATTAAATCATATTTAAATAGGTGATAACTTGTGTATGTGTGTGACTTACTAGGCTCATCACTAATTGGCAATGAGACATGATATCAACTCTTAATATCATCGAACTCTTTCTGACCATAAATGATTTCTCTAAATCATTTTATGAACCTCATAGACCATGGTTAACACCTAGCATAGCATGCCATGGCCACCCAATTAGTAATAAGATTTACCTTAAATGAACCTATAATCATATGTTACCATGCACTAGAATCTCTCTGTTACAAAATCCCAACTCAAGCTGAGTCATGGTTTATGTCAAACTCCATTTGCTATGAATATTATGTTCTCTTTTAATTCCAGTTCTTGATTAAAAGATTTTTCTCATCGTAAACTCTTTTCTCAATAAATCTATCTGTCTGCCAGGAACTTGAAACATCAAGAACAATTAAATGAACATAGGATTTTATCTCTATTTACTTAGAGGAACATTCCTTCTTGATCAACACCTACCTCCATATATAACTAGCAGGAGCCAACACATGCCCATATACCCATACATAGTACAAGTATGAAAGCAGATCAAACTCAAACTACCTATATACAAGATAATCGTGCTATCTCGTGTCTAAAGATTATATGCACGATATGATTTATGACAAAACATTGACAAGAGTAAACTCCATGTGCTTGTCATAAGTGTCACTGGTTCGGCCTACTTATCATTTATAAGTGCCTATCATGTTTGTTATATGGCATGAGACTCACCATTCCATCTTATTTATATCTCATATAAATAACTTGGGAACAAACATGAATACAATCTTTCTGGATAAGTCATGTCCTTATTATGAAGTATCCTCGATTGTGAACCTATTTATGATACTTTGTGCTAGAAATATTGTCACTCATATTCTTAACAACTTAAGAATAATATTTCTAACAAAATATCAATGGACCTTTTCTATTACACATAAATATATTATGTAAACGGAAAAGTGGAAATGCCTTTTATTATTAAAAATATGTACAAGATACATACTAAATGATATGCTCTAGGGCATACTACTAACAAATTTGGGGTAGGTTTCTTCATTAAAGTTGTTTGTCTATATCTTATCTTTTTTTTGTAAAAATTTCAGGTTAATTGGGCCATTCTACAGTGAGTTATGGCCAAATGAACAGTTACTGTTTATTTGGTCATTCTGCAGAATCTGATTTCAGGGTATCCGGATTGGGGCCAATTTTTGGTCCACTTGCTTTGGCATTTTGGGCATGGTTTCTTCAGAAAATTGTGCCATTTTATGTGTAGTTTCATGTCTAATTGGCCAAACACCAATTGAACCTACACAGCCAAAGTTATGGCTGTCCAAGTGGGCTAGAATCACAGCCTCACCTGCTGCCCTCACTAGGCAGCATACCATTTCAGTTTGTAACACTCTAGTTCACTTCAAATTATGGTAAACTTACCTCAAATGGTCACTAATTGACCATTAGAATGTTCATTCATCATTTCATAAGCCAAGTCCAAATTTCAGTCCCAAACCCTAGCTCAAATTCAAGGTTCACACAAGTTACCTTAGTTAACTAAGTAATTCATTATCCTTATATTTATATACTTTAAACATGATCTCTAGTTCACTCCAAGTCCATCAAAAACACTCAATCTTGTTCCTTCCTTAGGGCTGCCGAATTCTAGGATATATATACACATAGATTTTATCCACTTAATTTACAAATTCTTACTTATTTTAGGTTTCGAACATGGAAAAAGAGAGATGTATGCATAATAGGCATTAACCTCTTATAGGGCAGAATTTTCCCAAGCTTGACTTCACTTTCTTTCCTTTTCTAGGCTGCCTAGAGCTTCCTTAGAGTGTGTGGATAAGTTTTAGTGAAGGTGACTTAGGGTTTTGGGGTGAGGTTTGAGAGATTTTCAAGCTTGAATGAAGAAGAAAAATGGAGGATTTCCTTGGCTATGGTGCGGCTGGAATTTGGGGAAGAAGATGGCTGTTTGCTTTTTAATTTCTTTGGTCTTTTTTTTTTGTCTCTTTTATTAGTTAATTAAATGGTTGTTTAATTGTGATTGGTGGGAACTTTTAAATGACCTCATAATGATGTCATTATTTGCATTATATTGATTTTTTCTTTTCTTTTCTTTTCTACTAACTTTAAATTAGTTTTTCATCAACATTAATTCATATTTTGTCATAATAATTATTTACTCAACTGGACAAGTCGGCCAAAAATTACCTCTGAAGGCGAAATGACCAAAATGCCCTCCGTTTGGCTTAACGGGTCAAAATTTTCTGTACCGATTGAAAAATTTTTCTAAATATTTTCTTGGCATTCTAATGCCATAGGAACCTTAATGACCCTTCTCTGGAGTCCCAAAAATTATTTTATAAATTTTTCCCCTGGTCTAGGGCTCTTAGTTGCGAGAACTGCAACTTACCTCTGGGTTACCCATCGCTTGGGCATCGGCTCATTTAACTTGGTTGTATTTTATTTCTAAAATTTTTACTAAATTTTTCTTATTAATATTGGAGTTAATTATGGTTCCTCACTTTAGTTAAAATATTTTTCTGAACGTTCTAGCTGTCCGGACCGACACCGGTCACCGGAACAGTAGAATGTACGGAGTTGCTACCGGGAGGGTGTTACATAATTTATACCCTAACTGTAAATATTTCTTTTGATGTATGTATTGCACATAAATGTATGGACATGTAAATTCGGTCTTGAGCAGCTTGTATAAAGCTTGTGTAAAGTTTGTAATAAATTTTAGTTGAATTTCTCTTAATGTAAATTTTGTAAGGATGTATATAAATTGTTTTGTCCTTAATGAATTATGAATGGAACTATTTTATTTAATTTGAGTGAAATGGATTGCTAGTATTTTGATGATCATTGGATAGTGGATCTGAAATTTGAAAGTTGATAAATGTGTTGAGAAATTGGTTGAGATTGAGTATGATTTTGAAGCAGTGGTTGAAAAATTATTGGAAGTGCCTTTTTTTCAGGTATTTGAAGAACTGTTTTCTCAAAATACAGACGGAGCTCTGGCAAAATCTTTATAAAATTGGTGGAAAAATAAAATGGACTAAGAATATTAACTAGTTTTAATTTTAATTACATGTTTTAAATACCTATTAGAAAATGCTCACCACTTATTAAAAATAAGAAAATTATTTTAAAATCCCTTGTAGGGTACTTAATGAGTTATTGGTAGATGAAGTGCGGTAGTTCATTAAGTATTCTACGGGATCATGTTATGCCTTACAGAGGGGTAAGGTGTGACATGTTTTAGTGGTATCAGAGCAAAATTTTTGAAGTATGTTTTAACTTGAGAATTTGTGTCTTTCTTTGTTAAGTATAACTGCTCAATGTCCATATTTGTTACATATAGTGCATTACATCATGAATATGAACTAACGGAGGGAATCTCCATGTGTTACTTGTTTAGGAGATACCTTAACTTCAGACTGAAATGGAAGAAGGGGATCACTCAGTTGAGCAGTCTGTTGAAGCTGAGGTGCAAGGGGAAGCCCCAGCTCTACAGAATGTTAGTGGGTCAGTAGCACAATAGATGGCTGCGATGTTTCAATAAATGGCTGGGGGTATGCCTGCTCAAGCTCCACCCAGACATCTATGGCACAACCACTACCTCCAGCCAGGCAGTATGATAAGTTATTGAAGTATGGGGCTGTAGAATTTAAGGGTACAGTGGATCCTTTAGAGGCAGAGCAATGGCTTGAAAGAATGGACAGAGTATTTAGGAAGCTGCACTGCCAAGATGAACTGAAGTTTGAGTATTCTGTGTTGCTACTGCAAGGGGATGCGTATGATTGGTGGAAGACCATCCCTCACAGCTTAGCTGAACCACCAGTGCTGACCTGGGATGACTTCATCAAAGAATTCAGACAGAAATACATCCCAGATGCATATGTTGATAAGAAATTGTAAGAATTTTTTAGTCTAAAACAAGGCAACAGAATAATGGCTGAGTATGAGAGGGAGTTCTCCCGCTTAAGTCATTATGCTGGGAGTCTCCTTTCCACCAGTAAGGCAAGGTGCAAAAGGTTTGAGACTGGTTTGAAGCCCAGTATAAGGATACAAGTTGTGGGATTCCGACACAGCAATATTTCAGAACTTATGTCTCAAGCACCTGAGATGGAGAGAATTGAATCAGAAGCAACCCCAGTAAAAGAAAAATCAGAAAAAGTTGAAAAATCAGAGAAAGACAAAGGGGAAAAATCAGTTGAACAGAGTTCTGGTGGGACTTCTGGGAAGAAGAAGAAATTTAGTGGACCCAGCAGGGGTCGAGGTGGAAGATTTGGTAGGGCCGATTTTCTGGACAGAGACAGCACCCACAGCTGTTCAGAGATTAATACCAGGTAAAATTTCGAGACGAAATTTATTTTAAGGGGGGAAGAATTGTAACACCCTTATTTGCATAGCCTGGTATATTTCACTGTTCCGGTGATCGATGTCGGTCCGGACAATTAAGGGGATTAGAACCACACTTAAGACAACTAGATAAGCCATGAACACAAATAATTAGTAATTGTCAATTAGTTAAGTATAAATAAGAAAAACAGAACATAAGAAGTTAAATGAGCCGAGAGTCACAGCGATGGGTGACCTTATCGGGAACGACTGCGAAATCATTTTAAACTCAAATTTCGAACCGTAAAATGTGACGCCGCGGTCCTTAGGACCATTACGAACACAGTGGAAAAGAGAAAATCACGAAAAAGAACTGTTAAGCCAGTCAAATAATTAGGTCAGGGAGCCTGAAGAAATATTGAATTATTTGTAAACTGGGATGAATCGGTGAGGGGCAATTTGGTCAATTGACCCCGAGAGCTGACTCCTGACCTAATTATCAAATAAAATTGGAGAAAAGAAAATTTCGAAATTGAGAATTAAATTAAAGAACTAATAGAAAAAAAAAGAAAAAAAAAGAAAAAAAAAAGAAATGAAAAAGGTGTAGGGAGATGACATCATGCATGACATCATGCATGATGCATAAATCCTATAATTAATAAATTAACTAAATTGATTTATAGTCTTCCTAAGACAATTAAAAAGACAAAAAGGAAAAAGAAAAAAAAGTTGGTATTCTTTTTTATCTTCATTGCCGTCCACTTCCCCCTCCCATCTCCATGAATGGTCCTCCATTAAAGCTTATACTTAAGCTTTGAAATCCTTACTAAACCTCAACTTCTCCCATAATTGCTTCATAAAAACTTGTTCTAGTCACTTGAGAAGGAGATTGGTCACCAAACAAAGAAGAAAAGAAAGCTTAGAAACCCTCCAAGTAAGGTTAGTGATTTAAGTTGCAAAGTAGTTTATTAATTGTGTTTTTAGCTTGATTAACTTGTAAATAAACTTAAAATGAAATGAAACAAATTGTTGAGGGACCAAGCTGAAATTCGGCCAGCATTTGTATGGGGTTGTTATTGTATGGTTTGATGGATTTGAATGAGTTTATGGGCCTCAATTAGTTGAATGATTATAGTTAAAAGCATTGAAATTAGCTAAATGCAAGGAAATTGTGAATTAGGGTTTTGGATATTAGGGTTTAGAGACCAAAAATGTGAGAAACTTGTAAATGATGTCTTGGACCTAGTTTAAAGAGAGAAATGGTCAATTGTGACCTAATGAGGTGTGTTGGAGTGGGTGGACTTAAGACCAAATTCGGATTGAGTGTGGTCATGCTGCTAGCAGCATGACCAAGTTACCTTTGAAGGACCAAAAATGAAATTTTACAAGTCTAATTGGTATGAGACCAATTGGGAATGAAAAGAGACACTAAATGAAACAATTTTCATTTAGGAAGTATGCCCAAAAAGTGACCAAAACCTAGTGAACAATATGACCAAACTTGGAAAATCTCAGTTTGTCCCTTTACAAACTGACCAAATGAATAGTGTTTGTTCATTTGGTCATAACTTGAGCTTGGCAAGTCAAAATGACCTGAACTTTTAGCAGCATGACCAAGTTACCTTTGAAGGACCAAAAATGAAATTTTACAAGTCTAATTGGTATGAGACCAATTGGGAATGAAAAGAGACACTAAATGAAACAATTTTCATTTAAGAAGCATGCCCAAAAAGTGACCAAAACCTAGTGAACAATATGACCAAACTTGGAAAATCTCAGTTTGTCCCTGTACAAACTGACCAAATGAATAGTGTTTGTTCATTTGGTCATAACTTGAGCTAGGCAAGTCAAAATGACCTAAACTTTTAGCAGCATGACCAAGTTACCTTTGAAGGACCAAAAATGAAATTTTACAAGTCTAATTGGTATGAGACCAATTGGGAATGAAAAGAGACACTAAATGAAACAATTTTCATTCAGGAAGCATGCCCAAAAAGTGACCAAAACCTAGTGAACAATATGACCAAACTTGGAAAATCTCAGTTTGTCCCTGTACAAACTGACCAAATGAATAGTGTTTGTTCATTTGGTCATAACTTGAGCTAGGCAAGTCAAAATGACCTGAACTTTTACCAGTGGTTAGATGAGATATATACCTAAAACTTTCATGAATAACACAAACCCAAATTATGCCATTAACCAAGTCATTTGGCCACCCCAATTTAGTGACCTAAAACTGCTAGCACAAAAAAAATTGTCCAGAATTCTGGGTTGAATCCAATCCGGCAACCATGGTTCAAATAGCTATAACTTGAGCTACAAAACTCCAATTGGAGTGATTCAAAGAGAAGAATAAACTTAAGACAATAGGGAACATTTTCTATGAAGAAAGTTTTGCCAAATTCCAACAGTAAGATAACCAATGGAATAGTGCAACCTTAGACACCAAAACTGAAAATTTATCAAATTTACCTAAAAGACTTAGAATTTGAATAAACAACCAAAACCAACAAATTTAGTGACCAAAATGTGGTATGTGGGTGAAGTTGGAATTCTCATACCTATTAAGCCTTAGAAAGCCTATAAATTGACTTGAATAGTATAGTGAATAGTAACTCGAAACACAAAAATTTAAAGAATGTCGAGTTTAGCACGTTAGAGCTAGGTAAAAGTGAAGTTAAATTTATTTTTGGATTTATGCTAAGTTATGGTACTGAAACACTGTATAATTGTGTGTTTCAGTTGAAAAGAATACCGGTAAAGAACCATAGGAACCGAGCCAAGGCCAAGAGGTGACTCGCTTGAGGTTTGTGCACAACATCACTACGCTTTAAAATTCATGGATAAAGTGAATGAAATATATATTTTACTTTTGCTTTGAATTGTTGAAAGTTTATTTTTGACATTATTTATGATGTTTTGATTTAAATTATGAAAGTTATTGTGTATATTTGAAATAGCAATGTTTAGCAAATTGTTAAGATAAGTTTTGAAACTACAGTGTCATGACCATATATTTGAACACCTCACTAGCATGACTAGTGGGGGTAATTAGTTTTGAATTTTGATTCCTTCTCTGGAGAAGTGTTGAGGTGTGCCAGTAGAAGAGGATTTGAATGGATATCCATATATTTGAACTAGCTAGCCTTGTGATATGATTTCTCTTTAGCCTCTGGCTATTGAGATTATATTTGTTTCGAATGGCATGATCTAACTGTGGGTTTTGTGAAATGTGTTTTGATTCCTGAAATGAAATTGTTTGGGATTAAAATCTCATAATTTATGTTTTGTATTTAATTTTCATATTCAGTTCAATTTTTGAATAAATGTGATTTAAATTCTGCATAAAGATTATTTTAGTATGTTGTGCACCACTGAGTTCTAGTACTCAGCGATAGCTGTTATTGCTGTCGCAGATAGAGAGACTAGAGGAGCAGCAGACTGAGCTGTAGAGGATTGAGGACCTACTTGCTTGAAGTTATATCAGGTATAATTTATACTATGACTGTAAATATTTCTTTTGATGTATGTATTGCACATAAATGTATGGACATGTAAATTCGGTCTTGAGCAGCTTGTATAAAGCATGTGTAAAGTTTGTAATAAATTTTAGTTGAATTTCTCTTAATGTAAATTTTGTAAGGATGTATATAAATTGTTTTGTCCTTAATGAATTATGAATGGAACTATTTTATTTAATTTGAGTGAAATGGATTGCTAGTATTTTGATGATCATTGGATAGTGGATCTGAAATTTGAAAGTTGATAAATGTGTTGAGAAATTGGTTGAGATTGAGTATGATTTTGAAGCAGTGGTTGAAAAATTATTAGAAGTGCATTTTTTTCAGGTATTTGAAGAACTGTTTTCTCAAAAAACAAACGGAACTCTGGCAAAATTTTTATAAAATTGGCAGAAAAATAAAATGGACTAAGAATATTAACTAGTTTTAATTTTAATTAAATATTTTAAATACCTATTAGAAAATGCTTACCACTTATTAAAAATAAGAAAATTATTTTGAAATCCCTTATAGGGTACTTAATGAGTTATCAGTAAATGAAGTGCTGTAGTTCATTAGGTATTCTACGGGATCATGTTATGCCTTACAAAGGGGTAAGGTGTGACATGTTTTAGTGGTATCAGAGCAAAATTTTTAAAGTATGTTTTAACTTGAGAATTTGTTTCTTTCTTTATTAAGTACAACTGCTCAATGTCCATATTTGTTACATACAGTGCATTACATCATGAATATGAACTAACGGAGGAAATCTCCATGTGTTACTTGTTCAGGAGATACCCTAACTTCAAACTGAAATGGAAGAAGGAGATCACTCAGTTGAGTAGTCTGTTGAAGCTGAGGCACAAGGGGAAGCCCCAGCTCTACAAAATGTTAGTGGGTCAGCAGCACCAGGCTGAAATGAATAAACACTGTTCATTTGGTCATTTTGCCCAGGCAGAATGCAGGTCACTCGGATTAGGGCAATTTTTAGGCCAACTTGGTTTGGTTTTCTAGGCAGGTTTTCTTCACCAAAGTTGTGCCATTATGTGTCTAGTTTCATGTCCAACTGGCTTTGCACCAATTGAACCTCTACAAATCCATTTATAACTGCCCAAACCTACTGGACTCATACTTAGTCCTGTAGGTCAGCCAAGGCAGCTCACCTAAACTCAAATCCAACATCCTTACTCACTTCAATTCCTTCTCACACACATTCAAATGGTCACTAATTGACCATTACAAGGTTAATAAACCATTACATGAGCAAACCTAATGTTGTTAAGTGTCCACATTTTCCATGTTCATACATGCGTAAACTTTGCATTTCACTTACACAACTAGGTTCAATCACTCATTTAATACCAAGGGCTGCTCATAACCATTTTTCTACTAAGCAAAATCATCAAACCCTAGCTGCCAAAATTTTTAGAGTGCACATACACACATTTTTATCTTGTTTTCGTACATTTCCTACTTACTTCATGCCATTAAACATGAATTTAATCAAAATAGCAAAAGTTTGGACACTAACCTTGATTTAGCTAATTCCCAAAGCTTGAGAATTCCATTTTTTTCTCTTTTTTTTTGCTGCCCAAGACTTGATCTAGGTGTAAGGGTAAATATTTATGAAGGGAAGCTAGGGTTTTGGGGTGATTTGGGTGGTGAACTCAAGTTTGGTGAAGCTTTAATGGAGTTTTCCTTCCTCTCTCTCTCTCTCTACGTTTTTTGCTACCCCAAAGGTTGAAGATAACTGTTTAGTTCTTTAATTTTTATCTCCTTTTATTCATTTTTAAGTAATTTATAATGATGTGTCAAAATTTGGATGCGTGGGAGGATGTTTAATGACATCATAATGATGTCATAATTCAAATTTCTTTTATTTTCTTTCCTTTTCTTGTCTACTTAATTTCAATTTAATTTTTAGCAATATTTATTTACATTTTGTGTCATAATAATTATTTACTTAATTGGACAAGTCGGCCAAAAATCATCTCTGAAGGCGAAATGACCAAAATGCCCTCCGTTTAGCTTAATAGACCAAAATTGTCTGTACTAATTGAAAAATTTTTCTAAGCATTTTCTTGGCATTATAATGCCATAGGAACCTCAATGACCCTTCTCTAGAGTCCCAAAAATTATTTTATAAATTTTCCCCTGGGTCTAGGGCTCTTAGTTGCGAGAACCGCAACTTCCCACTAGGTTACCCATCGCTAGGGCACCGGCTCATTTAACTTGGTTGTATTTTCTTTCTAAAATTTTTTCTAAATTTTTCTTATTAATATTTGAGTTAATCATGGTTCCTCACTTTAGTTTAAATATTTTTTCGGACATTCTAGCTGTCCGGGCCTACACTGGTCACCGAAATAGTAGAATGTACGAAATTGCTATGGTGAGGGTGTTACAACTCTTCCTCTCTAATTTAAATTTCGTCCTCAAAATTTGTCTGATACAAACAGTTGAGGGAACTGTTGCCTCATCATCTCTTCACTTTCCCAAGTTGCCTCCTCAGTGTTGTGGTTCCTCCAAAGCATTTTCACTAGTGGAATATGCTTATTCCTCAACTCTTTCACTTCCCGAGCCAGGATCCGTATGGGTTCTTCTTCATATGTCAAATCCGGTTGTACTTCAATTTCTTCCATGGAGATGACATGTGAAGGATCTGAGCGGTATCTTCTTAGCATTGACATATGGAACACATTGTATATCTTGTCTAGCTCTGGTGGTAAAGTTAGCCTGTAGGCCACTGGACCCACACGTTCAATGACTTCATATGGGCCAATGAACCTAGGGCTTAACTTACCTTTTCTTCCAAACTTCAGTACCTTCTTCCATGATGACACCTTAAGGAACACTTTGTCACCAACCGCATATTCTATTTCTTTTCTCTTCAGGTCGGCATAGGATTTCTGTCTGTCTGAGGCAACCTTCAGATTGGCTTTGATAAGTTTTACCTTTCCTCAGTCTGTTTCACCAGGTCTGGCCCTACCAGTTTATCTTCGCCCAATTCAGTCCAGCACACTGGAGTTCTACATTTCTTCCCATACAGTGCTTCATACGGGGCCATTTGGATGCTAGCTTGATAGCTATTGTTGTATGCAAATTCTGCCAGTGGGAGGTATCTATCCCAACTTCCCTCAAACTCAATGACACAACTCCTCAGCATATCCTCAAGGACCAGACATATATTTCATGTTATTATTATTATTTCAGTTCAATATTTGCATTAGTTCAATTGGTTTCAATTGTTTACCTGGATTACTCTTTTTGATTGCCCATCCGTCTGAGGATGGAAAGCTGTGCTGAAGTGGAGTCGTGTACCCAAGGATTCATCCAACTTCTTCCAAAATCTAGATGTAAACCTTGGGTCTCGATCAAATATGATGGAAAGTGGAATTCCATGCAGTCTAACTATCTCACTAATATACAATTCTGCTAACTTCTCCAGTGAGTAGTTAGTCCTAACTGGCAGAAAATGTGCTGACTTCGTCAATCTATCTACTATCACCCATACTGCATCATGCTTCTTCTGGGTGAAAGATAGACCACTTACAAAATCCATGATGACCCGATCCCATTTCCATTCAGGTATGCGTATAGGCTGTAGCAAACCCGATGGAACTTGATGTTCTGCCTTGACTTGCTGACATGTCAAGCATTTAGTCACATAGTCAGCTATGTCCTTCTTCATACTAGGCCATCAATACTGAAGCTTCAAATCATAATACATTTATGTACTTCCTGGGTGCATAGTATAAACACTGGTGTGTGCCTCTTTCAGAATACTGGCTTTCAATTCCCCATCATCTGGTACACATACTCGTCCTTTGTAGTACAGATACCCATCTGCTTTCATCTCATAGTCAGTTGCTTTCCCTTATGAGATTTTTCTCATAATAGTCATTAACTTTTCATCCATCTTTTGTCCATCTAAAATCTACTGTAGCAGGTTTGGCCTCACTTGCAACTCAGCCAAAATAGCTCCATCTCGAGTCAAGGATAGACCGGCATTCAATGATCTCAAAGCTGTAACAACCTCCCGGTAGCAACTCCGTACATTCTACTGTTCCGGTGACCAGTGTCGGTCCGGACAGCTAGAACATCTGGAAAAATATTTAAACTAAAGAGAGCAACCATAATTAACTCAAATATTAATCAGAAAAATTTAGGAAAAATTTTAGAAATAAAATATAACCAAGTTAAATGAGCCGGTGCCCTAGCGATGGGTAACCTAGAGAGAAGTTACGATTCTCGCAACTAGGAGCCCTAGACCCAGGGGAAAAATTATAAAATAATTTTTGGGACTCCAGAGAAGGGTTATTGAGGTTTTTATGGCATTAGAATGCCAAGGAAATGCTTAGAAAAATTTTTCAATCGGTACAGACAATTTTGGCCCGGTAAGCCAAATGGAGGGCATTTTGGTCATTTCGTCTTCAGAGATGATTTTTGACCAACTTGTCCATTTATGCAAGTGAATTATATGACATAAAATATGAACAAATATTAATGAAAATTTATTTAAAAAAATGAATATGCAATGAAAGAAAAGTAAATGGAAATAATGGGATTTATTACCTCATGCTTATGTAAGCATGAGGTAATTAAAAATGCTATGGCCAATCACATTAAAGCAAGACAATTAAAATTCAATAAAAAGGGATAAATGAGGCAGAATTCTAGAAAATTTCAGCAGCCCTTTCTCTCTTCAAAAACGTCACCCATGCTCTCCCATTGTCCACCATAGCCAAGCTTTACCAAGCTTGCTTTTCTTGGTTTTTACCCAACTAAAGCCTAAGTTCCCAACACAAATTCTTGTTCTTTCCTCTTAGTAAAGCTTTTGGGAGAAAAAAGAAATCAAAAGGAAGAGTTCTTACAAGCTTGAGATTAGCTCCATTAGGAGTGTGAATTGATCCATTGATTTTATGTGTTTGAAAAGTTGAAATGGTAGAGCTAGGGTTTGGACCCAAAATTGAGATTTTGATCATGGAATGGTGAAATTAAGTTTTAATGGTCAATTAGTGACCATTTGGTTTGGTTTGAATAAAAAATGAAGTGAATTGGGTTGTGGGATTTGAGGTTGGAGTGGCTGCCTTGTGTGACCTGCAGGTTTGGATGTGACTCCAGCCTGTTTGGACAGCCATAAATTAAATTGTAGAGGTTCATTTAATGTTTGGCCAATTGGACATGAAACTAGACACAAAATGGCACAACTTTGGTGAAGAAACCATGCCCATAAGACCAAACTAAGTGGACCAAAACCTTGCTCCAATTCGGGTGACCTGCAATCTGCCTGGGCAAAATGACCAAATAAACAGTATTTGGTCATTTGGCCGTAACTCAATCTAGCAAGGTCCAATTGACCTGAAATTTTACCAGCAAAAAGGTGACATATAGACCAACAACTTTCATGAAGAAACTTGACTCAAATTATGATCATAACTTAGTCAAATTGCCAACCAAACTTAGGTTACCAAATCTGGCAGAACCAGTTTTGCCCAGATTTTTGGAATCTGCCCAATCCGGCCAGTTATGGTTTTTAGGCCATAACTTGAGGTACAAAACTCCAAATGGAGTGATTCTAAAAAGAAAATTCAACTTGACAAAATGAGGAACAACTTTCATGTTTACCATTTTTCCAAATTCCCACTGCAACAGTAACTAATAGAACAGTAAACCCAAGGCTTGAAAATTGAAAATTCTGTCCAATTCACATTAAGCTTAGAGATGGTATTGGCAACCAATACCAACAAGTTTAAAATGCAAAATGTGGTGTGTTGATGATATTTAAACTAAATTACCTATTGTCAATGTAAAAGTCAACATTTTGGTTGACTAATGAAATGAATAGTGGTCATAAAAATTTCAATTTCAAAGAATTACACAAATTAAAAGTGTTAAATGCCCTAGTAGGCCTAATGTGATTGGTTTGGATAGGTTGGCATGCCAATAGGGTTACGTTAGCGATCGCATATGGCTTTATGCCATTCTGTATTTCATGGCTTCCCATGCCATTCTGTGACATAATAGCCTTTGGCTATGATAATGAGTTATTATACTCGGGTTTAATCCCCGATAATTATCACAGCTTATTAGTTGTTCTGTTGCACACCGGGAGACACAATGTGATCGATGGTGTGATGGTCCGAGGTACTTAGTACCCAGTACCAGTTTACCTGTTTATCTAGTCCAGTCAACTAGTGTAGGTTACTCGGGCAGTATTAATAAATTTTACCAAACTTTAATCGAATAATATTGCAATAAATATTTGAAATTTAGTCCACCCCAAAAATGTAAATATACATTTTGCACACATGTCTTATTTTATTTTATTCTATTTTATATTGTCACCACTAAGCAGAATTGCTTAGCGCGTCGCTTTTTCCATGCGCAGGTACTGGAGACATAGCTGGGGAGTCTAGTAGACCTCACACAGGGTGACCTTCATATCTGCACTCAGAGTTTAGAGTCACCTCACATTGCAGTGCATTTGGTAGGAAATTAGGCCATTTTGATATTTTGATATTTTGTATTTTGTAACCTTCTGTAATGTATATTATAAATTCATGTAATTATGCTTTTGATGTAAATATCTATGAAACATGTTGAGTAATAAATTGAGCATTTTTTTTTATTGAGTTGACTGTGGTTTGAATTTAATTGAGTTTTGAGATATTGAAGTGAATTGAGAAATTGTTGAGAATATATTGGAGGTTGATTGAGAATAAGGTGATGATATTATTGGGAGTGTTTTTAACAGGTTCAGAAGAACTGTTTTTCCAATTTATAGCCGGCACTCTGCCGGATTTTCTATAAAATTTGCGAAAAAATTTAGATTTATCAAAAATTATAAATAAATGAATTAAAAGAGATTAATTGAAATTGAAATATGAATTGGTGTTCCGACACACTGAGTGGCATAACTTGCTCGGCTACACTGTAGACGAGTAAGGGGTGTCACATTTAGTGGTATCAGAGCATCGGTTTAGGCGTTTCTGGGTCTAGATAGAGTACATACCATTGCATTGCATTTGTAAGTGTTGAGGTGACACTGATGCAGATCTGTTGTTTTCTTATTTTGAATAGGTTATGGATCCTGCTTCGTAAAGAGCAGTTGATGAAAAGGTGGAGAGTCATGCTCCACCAAGGGCTGAGTCTGGGGGTAGGGGAGAACCCACTCCACCAGCAGCTGAGGCAGCTGCTCAACCTCAGTTTGCACTATTTCAGCAAATGACCGAGTTCTACCGACAAATGATGGGGGCAATTCCACCACCACAACCATAGCCACAACCTCCACCAGCACCACAAAAATCTCATCTAGAGAAATTACGAAAACATGGGGCTGTAGACTTCTTTGGGAAGAGGGAGGATGATCCCATGGATGCAAAAAATTGGTTGGACAGAACCATCAGAGTACTGAAATAGTTAAACTGCACCCCCGAGCAGAACCTGGTGGGTGCTGTGTCCCTACTTCAGGATGACGCATATCAGTGGTGGGACACAGTAACCAGTGAGCTGCAACCTGAACGGATCACCTGGGAATTCTTCCTTACAGAGTTCAGGAAGAAATATATTAGCAAAGTATATTTAGAAGAGCGAAGAAGGGAATTCATCGGTTTGAGACAAAGACAGTTGTCAGTGGCTGAGTATGAGTGTGAGTTTGTCAGACTGAGCCGGTATGGGAGGGAGATAGTCCCTATCGAGGTAGAGAGGTGCAGACGGTTTGAGGAAGGGCTCAATGGCAACATCAAAGTTATGATCATAGCACTGGAGATTACGGATTTTGCTAAACTAGTAGATGCAACATCAAAAGTGGAAAGGGTTAGAATCAATGAACAAAATAAAAGGGAAAGATAGCAGAAGAGGGGTCCGGATCAGTCCAGTGCATATTCTGCTCCCAGTAAGAAGAGTAAGGGTCCTCCTGCTCAGAGTTCGGGACCACCACAGGGTCAGGGTCAGTCTCAGGGGCCCAGACCACAGTTCACACCAAGGAGAGGCTAGTCCACACCATCAATGGGCAGCTCTCCAGGGACGGTGTTTAGGGGACTAGCCCCTGCATCTTCTGCTTGTCAGTACTGTCAGAAGTGGCATAAGGGGGAGTGTTGGCGAGTGACCGGTGCATGCTTATGGTGTGGATCAACAGAACATCAGATCAAGAATTGTCCAAAGAGGACTACTACTGTTGCTCCAACACAAACCGGACACTGCTCTGCACCACAAAGGGGTAGGAAACCTGGTAAACCTGAGACAGCTGGTCCATCACTGAGGCTTGCATCTGAGTCAGCTGAGAGGCCAGACACTAGAATACCAGCCAGGGCCTATGCCATCAGAGCTCAGGAGGAGCAAGATGCCCCGGATGTCATCAGGGGTACGTTTTCCCTCTATAACACTTCTGTACATGCATTGGTGGATCCAGGATCCACTCATTCCTACATTTGCATCAAACTACCCGTAGAGAGGGGAGTTCCAGTAGAGGAGAGTGATCAAGACATTATGGTCACAAATCCACTAGGCCAGAGTGTGGTAGTGAATAAGGTGTATAAAGGGTGCCCGTTGAGGATTCAGGGGTATGAATTCTAGGCAGACCTAATTGAATTGCCCTTCCACGAGTTTGACGTGATTTTGGGAATGGACTGGTTGTCACGTCATCAAGCAATAGTTGATTGTAAATTGAAGAGAATTTTTCTGAAAACTTCTGAGGGTAATGAGATCACTGTTGTGGGTGAAAGGATAAATTTCTATCCAATGTTATCTCAGCTATAGTTGCAAGAAGAATGATGAGAAAAGGCTGTGAAGCTTACCTAGCACACGTGGTTGATACTAGGCAAGCTAAGCCAAACCTGAATGATATACCCACAATAAGAGACTTCCCAGATGTATTTCCTGAAGAGTTGCCTGGTTTACCACCAGAAAGGGAAGTCGAGTTTGCTATTGAGGTAATGCCGGGTACAGCACCCATTTCCATTGCTCCTTATAGGATGGCACCCACTGAATTGAGGGAGTTGAAAACTCAGTTGCAAGAGTTGCTTGATAAGGGGTTCATACGCCCCAGTGTGTCACCATGGGGAGCTCCGGTGCTGTTTGTGAAGAAAAAGGATGGAACCTTGAGATTGTGTATCGACATCGCGGTTGAACAAAGTAATCGTGAAGAAAAAATATCCATTGCCTAATCGACGATCTTTTGATCGATTGAAAGGAGCCGTGTATTTTCAAAAATTGATCTCGAATCGTGATATCATCACCGAGGGTAAAGGATGCAGATGTGTCAAAACGCATTCGTAACTCGGTATGGGCACTATGAATTTCTAGTGATGCCGTTTGGGTTAACAAATGCACCAGCAGCATTTATGGACCTTATGAACTGTATCTTCCATCCATACTTAGATCAGTTTGTAGTGGTCTTTATTGATGATATTTTGGTGTATTCCAAGACCAGAGAAGAACATGATGAACATTTGAGGACTGTTCTGCAAACCCTGCGAGAAAAGAAGCTGTATGCTAAGTTGTCCAAGTGTGACTTCTGGATGAGTGAAATCTCTTTCCTTGGACACATAGTATCAGTAGAGGGGATTAGAGTGGATCCCAAAAAGATAGAAGCAGTGATGGAATGGAAGCCTCCCAGAAATACAACTGAGGTCAGAAGTTTCTTGGGGCTAGCTGGATACTATAGAAGATTTGTGAAGGGTTTTTCTCTTCTAGCTGCTCCAATGACCAAGTTGTTGCACAAGAATGTGAAATTTGGCTGGAACGATAAGTGCCAAGCCAGTTTTGAGAGGCTAAAAGCTATGTTGACAGAAGCACCAGCAGCACACAAAGGTCGGGAAAGGACTTTGTGGTCTACAGTGATGCCTCTCATAATGGGTTAAGGTGTGTATTGATGCAAGAGGGGAAGGTGGTCGCTTATGCTTCCAGGCAGCTGAGGCCACATGAGCAGAATTACCCTACCCATGATCTAGAGCTTGCAGCAATTATCTTCGCACTGAAGATATGGAGGCACTACTTATATGGTGAAAAGTACTACATTTACACAGACCACAAAAGTCTAAAATATTTGCTAACTTAGAAGGAGCTCAACCTTAGACAGAGGCGATGGATTGAGTTCCTGAAGGACTATGATTGTGTAATTGACTACCATCCTGGGAAGGCAAATGTAGTTGCTGATGCTTTGAGCAGAAAATCCATCACAACTTTGAGATCATTGAATGCCCGTCTATCTTTGGTTCGAGATGGAGCTATTTTGGCTGAGTTGCAAGTGAGGCCAAACCTGCTACAGCAGATTTTAGATGGGCAAAAGGTAGATGAAAAGTTAATGGCTACTATGAGCAAAATCTCAGAGGGAAAAGCAACTGACTATGAGGTGAAAGCAAATGAGTGTTTGTACTATAAAGGAAGAGTATGTGTACCAGATAATGGGGAATTGAAAGCCAGTATTCTGAAAGAGGCACATGCCAGTGTTTATGCTATGCACCCAGGAAGTACAAAAATGTATCATGATCTGAAGCCTCATTATTGGTGGCCTGGTATGAAGAGGGATATAGCTGATTATGTGACTAAGTGTTTGACATGTCAGCAAGTCAAAGCAGAACATCAAGTTCCATCGAGTTTGTTACAGCTTATAAACATACCTAACTATGGATTTTTTTAGTGGTCTACCCCTCACCCAAAGGAAGCATGATGCAGTATGGGTGATAGTGGATAGATTGACGAAGTCAGCACATTTTCTGCCAATTAGGACTAACTACTCACTGGAGAAGCTAGCAGAATTGTATATCAGTGAGATAGTTAGGCTGCATGGAATCCCACTTTCTATCATATCTGACCGAGACCCAAGGTTTACATCAAAATTCTGGAAGAAGTTGCATGAATCCTTGGGTACACAACTCCACTTCAGCACAGCTTTTCATCCTCAGACGGATGGGCAATCAGAAAGAGTAATTCAGGTAAACAACTGAAACCAATTGAACTAATGCAAATATTGAACTGAAATGATAATAATAACATGAAATATATGTCAGGTCCTTGAGGATATGCTGAGGAGTTGTGTCATTGAGTTTGAGGGAAGTTGGGATAGATACCTCCCATCGCACTGTGATACAATAATAGCTACCAAGCTAGCATTCAAATGGCTCCGTATGAAGCAATCTGGGAGGAAATGTAGAACTCAGCAGTGGACTGAATTGGGCGAAGATAAGCCGTAAGGCTGCACTGTGAAACAGACTGAGGAAAAAGTGAAAATAATCAAAGCTAACCTGAAGATTGCCTCCGATAGACAGAAGTCTTATGTTGACCTAAAGAGAAAAGAGATAGAGTATGCAGTTGGTGATAAAGTGTTTCTCAAAGTCTCACCATGGAAGAAAATATTGAGGTTTGGAAGAAAGGGTAAGTTAAGCCCTAGGTTCATTGGCCCATATGAAGTCATTGAACGTGTAGGACCAGTAGCCTACAGGCTAGCTTTACCACCAAAGCTGGACAAGATCCACAATGTGTTTCACGTGTCTATGCTAAGAAGATACCGCTCAGATCCTTTACATGTCATCTCCATGGAAGAAATTGAAGTACAACCGGATTTGACATATGAAGAGGAACCCATACGGATCCTGGCTCGAGAAGTAAAAGAGTTGAGGAATAAGCAGATTCCACTGGTGAAAGTGCTTTGGAGGCACCACAACACCGAGGAGGCAACTTGGGAAAGTGAAGAGATGATGAGGCAACAGTTCCCTCAACTGTTTGCACCAGGTGAAATTTCGAGGATGAAATTTAAATTAGAGGGGAAGAGTTGTAACACCCTCTCGGTAGCAACTCCGTACATTCTACTGTTCCGGTGACCAGTGTCGGTCCGGACAGCTAGAACGTTTGGAAAAATATTTAAACTAAAGAGAGCAACCATAATTAACTCAAATATTAATTAGAAAAATTTAGGAAAAATTTTAGAAATAAAATACAACCAAGTTAAATGAGCCGGTGCCCTAGCGATGGGTAACCTAGTGAGAAGTTGCGATTCTCGCAACTAGGAGCCCAAGACCCAGGGAAAAAATTATAAAATAATTTTTGGAACTCCAGAGAAGGGTCATTGAGGTTTTTATGGCATTAGAATGCCAAGGAAATGCTTAGAAAAATTTTTTAATCGGTACAGATAATTTTGGCCCAGTAAGCCAAATGGAGGGCATTTTGGTCATTTTGTCTTCAGAGATGATTTTTGACCAACTTGTCCATTTATGCAAGTGAATTATATGACATAAAATATGAACAAATATTAATGAAAATTTATTTAAAAAAATGAATATGCAATGAAAGAAAAGTAAATGGAAATAATGGGATTTATTACCTCATGCTTATGTAAGCATGAGGTAATTAAAAATGCTATGGCCAATCACATTAAAGCAAGACAATTAAAATTCAATAAAAAGGGATAAATGAGGCAGAATTCTAGAAAATTTCAGCAGCCCTTTCTCTCTTCAAAAACGTCACCCATGCTCTCCCATTGTCCACCATAGCCAAGCTTTACCAAGCTTGCTTTTCTTGGTTTTTACCCAACTAAAGCCTAAGTTCCCAACACAAATTCTTGTTCTTTCCTCTTAGTAAAGCTTTTGGGAGAAAAAAGAAATCAAAAGGAAGAGTTCTTACAAGCTTGAGATTAGCTCCATTAAAGGTTAGTGACAATTAATTCTTTAAACTTGTATATGCATCATTAGGAGTGTGAATTGATCCATTGATTTTATGTGTTTGAAAAGTTGAAATGGTAGAGCTAGGGTTTGGACCCAAAATTGAGATGTTGATCATGTAATGGTGAAATTAAGTTTTAATGGTCAATTAGTGACCATTTGGTTTGGTTTGAATAAAAAATGAAGTGAATTGGGTTGTGGGATTTGAGGTTGGAGTGGCTGCCTTGTGTGACCTGCAGGTTTGGATGTGAATCCAGCCTGTTTGGACAGCCATAAATTAAATTGTAGAGGTTCATTTGATGTTTGGCCAATTGGACATGAAACTAGACACAAAATGGCACAATTTTGGTGAAGAAACCATGCCCATAAGACCAAACTAAGTGGACCAAAACCTTGCTCCAATTTGGGTGACCTGCAATCTGCCTGGGTAAAATGGCCAAATGAACAATATTTGGTCATTTGGCCATAACTCAATCTATCAAGGTCCAATTGACCTGAAATTTTACCAGCAACAAGGTGACATATAGACCAATAACTTTCATGAAGAAACTTGACCGAAATTATGACCATAACTTAGTCAAATTGCCAACCAAACTTAGGTTACCAAATTTGGCAGAACTAGTTTTGCCCAGATTTTTGGAATCTGCCCAATCCGGCCAGTTATGGTTTTTAGGCCATAACTTGAGTTACAAAACTCCAAATGGAGTGATTCAAAAAAGTAAATTCAAATAGACAAAATGAGGAACAACTTTTATGTTTACCATTTTTCCAAATTCCCACTGCAACAGTAACTAATGGAACAGTAAACCCAAGGCTTGAAAATTGAAAATTCTGTCCAATTCACATTAAGCTTAGAGATGGTATTGGCAACCAATACCAACAAGTTTAAAATGCAAAATGTGGTATGTTGATGATATTTAAACTAAATTACCTATTGTCAATGTAAAATTCACCATTTTGGTTGACTAATGAAATGAATAGTGGTCATAAAAATTTCAATTTCAAAGAATTACACAAATTAAAAGTGTTAAATGCCCTAGTAGGCCTAATGTGATTGGTTTGGATAGGTTGGCATGCCAATAGGGTTCTGTTAGCAGTACTGCATATGGCTTTATACCATTATGTATTTCATGGCTTTCCATGCCATTCTGTGACATAATAGCCTTTGGCTATGATAATGAGTTATTATACTCGGGTTTAATCCCCGATAATTATCACAGCTTATTAGCTGTTCTGTTGCACACTGGGAGACACAATGTGAACGATGGTGTGATGGTCCGAGGTACTTAGTACCCAGTACCAGTTTACCCGTTTATCTAGTCCAGTCAACTAGTTTAGGTTACTCGGGCAGTATTAATAAATTTTACCAAACTTTAATTGAATAATATTGCAATAAATATTTGAAATTTAGTCCACCCCAAAAATGTAAATATACATTTTGCACACATGTCTTATTTTATTTTATTTTATTTTATTCTATTTTATATTGTCACCACTAAGCAGAATTGCTTAGCGTCCGCTTTGCCACGCGCAGTATCGAGACATAGCTGCGGAGTCCAGCAGACCTCACACAGGGTGAGCCTTCATATCTATACTCAGAGTTCAGAGTCACCTCACATTGCAGTGTATTTGGTAGGACATTAGGCCATTTTGATATTTTGATATTTTGTATTTTGTAACCTTCTGTAATGTATATTATAAATTCATGTAATTATGCTTTTGATGTAAATATCTATGAAACATGTTCAGTAATAAATTGAGCATTTTTTTTTTATTAAGTTGACTGTGGTTTGAATTTAATTGAATTTTGAGATATTGAAGTGAATTGAGAAATTGTTGAGAATATATTAGAGGTTGATTGAGAATAAGGTGATGATATTATTGGGAGTGTTTTTAACAGGTTCAGAAGAACTGTTTTTCCATTTTATAGCCGGCACTCTGCCGGATTTTCTATAAAATTTGCGGAAAAATTTAGATTTATCAAAAATTATAAATAAATGAATTAAAAGAGATTAATTGAAATTGAAATATGAATTGGTGTTCCGACACACTGAGTGGCATAACTTGCTCGACTACACTGTAGATGGGTAAGAGGTGTCACAAAAGCTGTGATGGATTTTCTGCTTAAAGCATCAACAACTACATTTGCCTTCCCAGGATGGTAATCAATCACACAATCATAGTCCTTCAGGAACTCAATCCATCACCTCTATCTAAGGTTGAGCTCCTTCTGGGTTGGCAAGTATTTCAGGTTTTTGTGGTCTGTGTAAATGTAGCATTTTTCACCATATAAGTAGTGCCTCCATATCTTCAGTGCGAAGATAATTGCTGCAAGTTCTAGATCATGGGTAGGGTAATTCTGTTCATGTGCCCTTAGCTGTCTGGAAGCATAGGTGACCACCTTCTCCTCTTGCATCAATACACACCCTAACCCATTATGTGAGGCATCACTGTAGACCACAAAGTCCTTTCCTGACACTGGCTGTGTTAACACTGGTGCTTCTGTCAACATAGCCTTCAACTTCTGAAAACTGGTCTGACACTTGTCATTCCAATCAAATCTGACATTCTTGTGTAACAACTTGGTCATTGGAGCAACTATTAAGGAAAATCCCTTCACAAATCTTCTGTAATACCCAACTAGCCCCAAGAAACTTCTGACCTCAGTTGTATTCCTGGGAGGCTTCCATTCCATCACTGCTTCTATTTTCTTGGGATCCACCCTAATCCTATCAGCTGACACTATGTGTCCAAGGAATGCAATTTCATTTATCCAAAAGTCATACTTGGACAACTTAGCATACAGCTTCTTTTCTCTCAGAGTTTACAGAACAATCCTCAAATGCTCATCATGTTCTTCACTGGTATTGGAATACACTAAAATATCATCAATAAAGACTACTACGAACCGATCTAGGTATGGATGGAAGATACAGTTCATAAGGTTCATGAATGCTGCTTGTGCATTTGCTAGGCCAAAGGGCATCACCAGAAACTCATAATGCCCATACTGGGTCTTGAATGTAGTCTTTGGCACATCTGCATACTTCACCCTTAACTGATGATACCTTGATCTGAGATCAATTTTGGAAAATACTCCTGCTCCCTTCAACTGATCAAACAGATCGTCAATTCTAAGAACCGGATATTTGTTCTTCACTGTCACTTTATTCAACTGCCAGTAATCGATGCACAACCTCAAAGTCCCATCCTTCTTTTTCACAAACAATATTGGAGCTCCCTATGGTGACACACTGGGGTGTATGAACCCCTTATCCAGCAACTCCTGTAACTAGATTTTCAGTTCCTTCAATTCTGTGGGTGCCATCCTATAAGGAGCAATAGAGATTGGTGCTGTACTCGGTAGTATTTCAATAGCAAATTCGACTTCCCTTACTGGTGGCAATCTAGGCAATTCTTCAGGGAACAAATCTGGGAAGTCTTTTACTATGGGTATGTTACACAGATCTGGCTTAGCCTGCCTAGTATCCACCATATGTGCTAGGTAGGCTTCACAGCCTTTTCTCATCAGTTTTCTTGCAATTGTGACTGAGATGACATTGGAGAAGAAATTTGTCCTTTCCCCCACAACTGTGATCTCATTACCCTCAGGAGTTTTCAAAGAAATCCTCTTCAGTTTACAATCAACCATTACCTGATGACGTGACAATCAGTCCATTCCCAAAATCACGTCAAACTCATAGAAAGATAACTCAATCAGGTCTGCCAAGAATTCATACCCCTGAATCCTTAACGGGCAACCTTTGTACACTTTGTTCACCACTACACTGTGGCCCAATGGATTAGTGACCAGGATGTTTTGGTCACTCTCCCCTATTAGTATCCCCCTTTCTATGGGTAGGTTGATGCAGATGTATGAATGAGTGGATCCTGGATCCACCAATGCATGCACAGATGTATTGTAGAGGGAGAACGTACCCCTGATGACGTCCGGGGCATCTTGCTCCTCCTGAGTTCTCATGGCATAAGCTCTGGCAGGTGGTCTGTCCTCAGGCCTCTCTGCTGGCTCAGATGTAGGCCTCTATGATGGTCTCACTACCTCAAATTTGCTAGATTTCCTACCCCTTTGTGGTGCAGTAGCAGGTCTATCTACTTGTGTTGGAGCAGCAGTAGTAGTTCTGCATGGACAGTTCCTCAGCTGATGCTCTATTGACCTACAACTTAAGCAGGCACCAGTCACTCTCCAACACTCCCCCTTATGCCACTTCAGGCAATGTGGACATGTAAAAGATACTGGGGCTGGTCCCCTGAACCCCGTCCCTAGAGAGCTGCCTACTGATGGTGTGGACTGACCTCTCATAGGGGTGAACTGTGGCCTAGGCCCCTGGGACTGACCTTGACCTTGTGGTTAACCTGAACTCTATGCAGGTGGACCTTTGAACTTCTTCCCAGGTGTAGGAGATTAGCTACACTGACCCGGCCCCTCTTCTGCTGTCTCTCCCTTCTAGTTTGCTCACTTATTCTAACCTTTTCAACTTTTATTGCAGCTTCCACTAACTTGGTGAAGTCTGTGATTCCTAAGGCAATGATCATGATCTTTATATTGTCATTTAATCCCTCTTCAAATCTCTTACACCTTTCGGCCTCATTAGGGACTATCTCCCTTTTGTAGAGGCTCAGCCTGACAAATTCCTTTTCATACTCGGCCACTGTCAGCTGTCTCTGCCTCAGGTTAATGAATTCTCTTCTTCTCTCTTCCAGGTATACACTACCCACATATTTCTTCTTGAATTCTGAGAGGAAGAAGTCCCAAGATATTACTTCTGGCTGTACTTCACTGGACACCATATCCCACCATTCATATGCATCATCTTGCAAAATAGATACAACAACTTCTAGGTTTTGCTCTGGAGTGCAGTGGAGTTGTTTTAAAACTCTACCGGTTCTATTCAACCAATTTTCGACAGCAACAGAATCATCTTCTCTCTTGCCAAAGAAATCCACTGCTCCAAATTTTCTTAGTCTTTCCAGGTGTGATTTCTGCTGTGGAGGTGGTGGTGGTGGTGGCATTACCCCAGCCATTTGTCTGAAGAATTCGGCCAATTGCTGGAACATGGCCTGTGGAGGCTGAGCAGGTTCTGCTAGAGCTGGCAGAGCAGGTTCTCCCCTACGCCCAGTCTCAGCTGCTGCAGGTGGAGTATGACTCTCCACTTCCTCCTCAACTACCCTCTGAGATGTGGGGTCCATATCCTATTCAAAATAACAAAGACAAACAGATCTGCATTAGTGTCACCTCGACTCTTACAAATGCAATGCATGGTATGGACTCTATCTAGGCCTAGAAATGCCTAAACCGTGCTCTGATACCACTAAATGTGACACTCTTTACCCGTCTACAGTATAACTGAGTAAGATCTGTCACACAGTGTATCGGAATACTCAATTTTATCTCAATCATTTTTATTCTTCCTTAATTTATTTTTATCATAGTTATGAAGTACAATTTGTGAAATATAATTCATTTAAGTCAATTATTGAAATTATAATTTATTTGAGGTTTTGCAAATTTTATAGAAAATCCGACAGAGTGCCAGCTAAAAATGGATAAAACAGTTCTTCGGAACCTGTGAAAAACACTTCCAAAATTTTCAATCACTCTCAAACTCCATTTCATCAACAAAATCTCAATATTTCTCATATATACTCCCATTTCTCATTCATTCATTTCATATAAAATTCATATCAAAGTCATAAATAAATATTCACTTGTTCATTCATAAACACAATTTTCATAATTTATATCAATACTAAAATACATTACATAAATCTAAATTACACATGAGAAAATAAAAAATAATTACAAAATACCAAAATAAAATCTAGTGTCCTACCAATGCATTGATGATGGTGAGGTGACACAGACACTATGCAGAGCTGCAGAAGGTCTCACCCAGTCTGTGGTCTATTGGACTCTTGGTCAGTCTCTCCAAAACCTACGCATGGAAAAAAGCAACGCGCTAAGAAATAATGCTTAGTGGTGCCAATAATAGAATAAAAAAAGAAATAATAGAAAATAAATATGCAGTGAATGTATTGATGTCTTATGCAGACAAATTTTCGATAATTATTTATAGTCTTATTGATTTTGTACTTGTTATATTCATTATTTCATTAAATTTATCCACTTTCATTTTTGGCTGCCCAAGCAACCTATACTGGATGACTGGACTGGATAAACGAGTAAACTGGCACTGGGTATCAAGTACCTCGGGCCGTCACACCATCGGTCACATATGTATCTCCCAGTGTGTAACAGAACAACTAATGAGCTGTAATAAATATTAGGCACAAGGCCAAGTATCATCACAATGTTAGAATGGCTAAAAGCCATGAAATCACAGAATGGCATAATGCCATGTGCAGTATTGCTAACCGAAACCTATTGGCATGCCAACCTATCCAAACCAATCTTGCTAGGTGTACTAGGGCATTTTACACTTTTAAAATTTTCAATTCTTGAAATTTAAGTTTAGGTGTTACTATTCTTTTCATTAGTCAACTAAAATGTTGACTTTTGCATAGACAATAGGTACATTGGTTCTAATACTCCCAACATACCATATTTTGCATTCTAAAGTTGTTGGTATTGGTTGCTAATACCATTTCTAAGCTTAGTGTTAGTTATTCAAAATTTTCAGATTTCAAGCCTTATATTTACTATTCCATTGGCCATTTGTACAGTAGGAATTTGGCAAAATTGTCTTCATAAAAGTTGTTCCTTATTTTGTCTAGTTACATTTCCTTTTTTGAATCACTCCATTTGGAGTTTTTTAGCTCAAGTTATGGCCTAAATACCATAACTGGCCGAATTGGACAGAATCCAAAATTCTGGGCAAAACTGGTTCTGCCAGATTTGGTAACCTAAGTTTGGTTGGCAATTTGACTAGATTATGGTCAGAATTTGGATTTGTTTCTTTATGAAAGTTGTAGGCCTATGTCTCAGCTTTCTTTTGGTAAAATTTCAGGTCAATTGGACCTTTTTACACTGAGTTATGACCAAATGAATAAACACTGTTCATTTGGTCATTTTGCCCAGGCAGAATGCAGGTCACCCGGATTAGGGCAATTTTTATGCCAACTTGGTTTGGTTTTCTGGATAGGGTTTCTTCACCAAAGTTGTGCCATTATGTGTCTAATTTCATGTCCAATTGGTCTTGCACCAATTGAACCTCTATAACTCCATTTATAACTGCCCAAACCTGATGGACTCATACTTAGTCCTGCAGGTCAGCCAAGGCAGCTCACCTAAACTCAAATCCAACATACTTACTCACTTCAATTCCTTATCACACATGTTCAAATGATCACTAATTGACCATTACAAGGTTAATAAACCATTACATGAGCAAATCCTAATGTTGTTAAGAGTCCACATTTTCCATGTTCATACATGCCTAAACTTTGCATTTCACTTATACAACTAGGTTTAATCACTCATTTAATACCAAGGGCTGCTTATAACCATTTTTCTACCAAGAAAAATCATCAAACCCTAGCTGTCAAAATTTTTAGAGTGCACACACACACATTTTTATCTTGTTTTCTTACATTTCCTACTTACTTTATGCCATTAAACATGAATTTAATCAAAATAGCAAAAGTTTGGACACTAACCTTGATTTAGCTAATTCCCAAAGCTTGAGAACTCCTCTTTTTCTCTTTTTTTTTTGCTGCCCAAGACTTGCTCTAGGTGTAAGGGTAAATATTTGTGAAGGGAAGCTAGGGTTTTGGGGTGATTTGGGTGGTGAACTCAAGCTTAGTGAAGCTTTAATGGAGTTTTCCTTCCTCTCTCTCTCTCTCTATGTTTTTGGCTGCCCCAAAGGTTGAAGATAGCTATTTAGTTCTTTAATTTTTATCTCCTTTTATTCATTTTTAAGTAGTTTATAATGATGTGTCAAAATTTGGTTGGGTGGGAGGATGTTTAATGACATCATAATGATGTCATAATTCAAATTTCTTTCATTTTCTTTTCTTTTCTTGTCTACTTAATTTCAATTTAATTTTTAGCAATATTTATTTACATTTTGTGTCATAATAATTATTTACTTAACTGGATAAGTCGGCCAAAAATCACCTCTAAAGGCGAAATGACCAAAATGCCCTCCGTTTGGCTTAACAGACCAAAATTGTCTGTACCAATTGAAAAATTTTTCTAAGCATTTTCTTTGCATTTTAATGCCACAGGAACCTCAATGACCCTTCTCTGGAGTCCCAAAAATTATTTTATGAATTTTCCCCTGGGTCTAGGGCTCCTAGTTATGAGAACCGCAACTTCCCACTGGGTTACCCATCGCTAGGGCACCGACTCATTTAACTTGGTTGTATTTTATTTCTAAAATTTTTTCTAAATTTTTCTTATTAATATTTGAGTTAATTATAGTTCCTCACTTTGGTTTAAATATTTTTCCGGACGTTCTAGCTGTCCGGACCGACACTGGTCGTCCAAACAGTAGAATGTACGGAATTGCTATAGTGAGGGTGTTACAGTTTAGATATTGATTATATATACAATTTCTATAACTACCTAAAACTAATGCAATTCTACTATAAAATGCACATCCAACACGTATAAAAAAACAATTCACTCAATATTCACATGAAAAGATAATTTGGAACTATTCATGCACCCAGTATATCACATCAATGCACAAATATGAGAGTTAATCCCCTATACAACTCTTTCAATCTAAATTCTGCTAGTCAGCTCAACTCAAGCCAGACTTTTGCTTAAATTTAAGTGTGGGGGCTAGTAAGATCAACTCAAAACCAAGCCTCACCCTAACTTTCCATATCCATAAGGACCAGGTTTCAGTGAGACTAGCTGATACATTTGTATTATATAGATGTTTTTAAGTACATTTGTATAATATTTCATAGTATTTAGATAAGTAATCTCATGCATAATCATCAATTTCATGTACTTTTGTAAATTCCATTGCCAAACTCTGAATTCTATGTTTTCTGTATGTTTCCAGGTGTTTTGAAGAGGTTCCAAGGCATAGGAGTAGAGTAGAGAGCTTGGAAAGGCCAAAAAATTAAGAAGTGTTGCTGATACACTTTACACGGGTCGTGTAATCAAAGCCATAGACCCATGTAACTTGTTGCTAGGAGAAAGATAAAGAGCCAAGGAAGAATCAAAGTACACGGTCCGTGTACTATGCTCCGTGTAAAATATAAAGACTTGTGTAAGTCTCTGCTGGGCCAAGCTTGAAGATTTCCCTGAAGTAAAAAAGTACACGGGCCATGTAATCAGGCCCATGTGATTACCTGAGGCCAGTATAAAGTCCTGTCCCAATACAAGATGCAATAATTCAAGCTCCAATAAATTACATGGCCCTGGGCCATGTAGTGACACACGAGCCATGTATCACGCGACAATCAGTTTCCTGAATTGGTTCCAGCTCTAGCTTTGACAGAGAGAAGAGGCTCCTAATGCCTTGAGGATTTTAGAAACCTAACCCTAGATCATTCAATATAAATAGAAGAGACACAGAAAATAGAAGAGAGTTTTTAGTTTTAAAGTTTTAGGAGAGAAATCTTAATTCCAAACCTAATCTCACCTTCATATTCACATCCGTCTTGGAGAGTAGATCATCAGTACAAGAGGGAAGCCTCCAGCCGAAGTTCCACAAGTTCAAGGTTACAGAAAATCCTTATCGATTCTTTTGTTTTATTTCTTTAAGACCATTTATGTTCTTTTATTTTATTTCTATTATGTTTGTTAAACTCACCGTAAGTGAGTAAATCCTTGATTCTGAAATTGGGAGAGTAATGCTTCTAATTATTATTATGGACGAATACTGAGTTTTATTTATTGGATTTGAGTTTTTCCATTTGATTCAATTTCTTGTGATCTTAATGCATGCTATGTATTGGTACCTACTTAGTATTGATTATAAATATTAATTGAAGGACTGAAAGGTGAAGATTAATATTAGAAAATCAGGATTTTGAACCTAGGAAATCTGATCTAGAGATAGGCTGATGACCTTTGTGGAGTTCCAAAATTAATCATAGATCTTAAAAGGTTTTATTAGGACTAATCACCAATGAAAGTAGGGTTTGGCTCTAATTGGAACACACTTTAGGTGCCTTGAGAGAGGACTTAAGATATCCTAGGATTAATTTCCATCAAAGTGACAATCCTCAATCCAATGAATAGATGAGATTAAAATCCATAATAAGATTATAATGTGAAATCTTAATTCTGGAATTGTTTCAATAGACAATTTTATTCAAAGTTTATTTTCAGCATCCAAAATAAGTTTAATATACTCTTCATTCATATTCAGTAGCCTAAACAGTCAGAACTGTTGTGTAGTTTGGTACTTACTAACTAAATTCCTCATGGGACGATACTTCACTGACTACTTTATTACTTGTTAGCGATCCCTGTACTTGTAGGATTAAAAAATTAGCAAAAAAGTTTTTGGCGTCCTTGCTGGGGATTTTAATTTTAGTAATATTGAGCGATAGGCAATTTACCTGATTTAGGCATTTACATTTACTATTTAGTTTTATTTAATTTGTTTTATTTCTTTTCTTTTCTCTCAGGTATTTGGTCTGGTGCATGACCAAAGAAAAATAGGAAGAAGAAGTTTTGGGTTTGGATCCCGAGATAGATAGAACTTTGAGAGCCATCAAGAGAGAAAGGAGACACTAAGAGCAAGATCAAGGAAATCTAAAAATTCTAATTATGGCTGACAATAATAATAGGCCAAGACTCTTGAGAGACTATGGAGCTCCATCTATCCAAGGATTTCAACCCAGTGTTACGAGACCTACAGTGGAAGCCAACAACTTTGAACTGAAACAAGCATGGCTCTAAATGATTCAACAGACCCAGTTTGGAGATTCACCAATAGAAGATCCGTGCTACCACCTCCAGTGCTTTCTTGCCCTATGTGACACATTCAAGATGAATGGAGTAATGTCCACACCATGGCATAGAAGATTGGCTCCTAATTCAGAATTTCTATAATGAGCTACTACCCTCTATAAGGAGCACGGTAGATTCAGCTGCAGAAGGTGACCTAATGGAGAAAACAGTGGCACAAGCACTTAAACTTCTGGAGAGGGTCACATATCACAACTACGAGTGGTCAAATGAAAGAGGAAACACAAGGAGAACATCAGGGATCCTAAAAGTGGATGCCCTAAGCATGATAAATGGTCAATTTGATCAGCTCACAAAGCGGCTTGACAGAATGCAAGCCAATGCTGTTGGTACAAGCAACTAGCACAGTGACGACTGTGGAGGAGGATATACGACTTTGGAATTCAACAACTTCAATTAAACCTCCACAGAACAGATGAACTATGTGAATAATGGAGGGAACTTTAATCAGAGGTAGCTCACAATCCGTACTCAAATACTTACCACCCTGGATGGAGGAACCACCTGAATTTCTCAAGGTCAAATTCCCAAAATTAGCCAATGAACAAACAACAAGGGTATAGACCACCAGTACCCCCTGTGTGACACCCCTCACCTGACTACAGTGTAGCCGAGCAAGGCATGTCACACTCAGTACCGGAGTACCCTATTTTATCTTACTTTATTTTTTTAAAAATTTTATTCTCGTTATATTTTAATATTAATTATTTTTCTATGGAGAAACCAGCAGAGTTTCCCCTGTTTTTATTACCATTTGGCATATTTTACTATTCACCTACTTGAAATTTTAACAATATTTTTATAATAAAATCTCATTAGTTATTTTCATAATCATCTCATCACACATTCAATTCTTGTAACTAATTTACATACATGTCCATTCATACTCAATTTATGTATTAGAATTCTCAAACTTTATAATTTACATGATTTACAAACTAATTTCATAAATTCACAATTTACATGATATACAATTAATTACAATACCATAATTGACATTACAATTAATAACTAATTGTAAATACATAAAATAACTTTTGTGAGCCCTATCTACATGCATTGCTGAGGAGGTGACAACTTGAACACTTCTGACACTTCTGCAGATCACAACTCCAAAATCCCTGTTTAATATTCACTGGGCTTTACGTTCAGTACCTACGCGAAGGAAACAATTCATTGCCCTAAGTATTGCTGCTTAGTGGTGTAATAATATAACAAGAAAATAATATATACAAATAAAGAAAGATTGAAGTATAATTCTAAAGTATAATTTAGATCCTCGGGTATCAATTAAATTTAGTATGATATTTCTAATATCAACTATCTTATATTATATTTTGTCCCTCTTTGGAAGTGCTGAGTTTATACAGTAATAATATTCGATATACAAATTAATTCTAGGAATATTGTATTTTCGGTTCCTACAATTCTGAAAATTTCATTTGTACTACTTGATTCAGTTATGTTTCCATTGCTAATCTTTTTTTCTCATTTCATTCAATACTTTCTAATGTTTTTAATTACTAATATTCTTAAATAATTTCAATAATTTACACTGTCCAGGTAACCTATGATAGGCTGACTAAACTAGATAATGGGTCATTGGCACTAGACACTGCAGTGTCTCAAGCTGTCATACCATGGGACGTGAAAGCTCAATACGTCAACCACGTATGTAATCAATATGGCAAAAAGCCATAATAACAATATGGCTAAAAGCTATGATAACAGATAATTGGGCATACAAGTCATGAGTGCGGGCATAAAACCATCAATTTAGGCATAAAACCTTGCGCAATACTGCTAAAATAATACTCTATTGGCATGCCAATCTATCCAATTTGACACACGTGTCTAAGCAATATATGGGCACATAAGTACCATTAAGTTTTAATATGTTTTATTTTATTATTTCATTATTTCAAGATAAATTTTAATTATAATTTATAACATTTTAATTCTATTCGTAATAGGAATACAATTTTACATAAATTATGCATTTATCATAATTTATACATTCATTTATTATATCGTTTGTGTTTATCACAATTCACAACAATGGTTCTCATGTATCATTGTACTCAAAATATTTTTCCATTCTACAATAATGAGAACTCATGTCTCATTCATACATTAATATGGTTCATTTATTCATTACACTATTTATATAATTTATCATTTGAAATTCAAGAAATGTTTTTGCTTACTAAGTATTTATGATTACTCTTAATTTCACTCATGTACCATTAAGTGTCAATAGGTTTTATTTTATTTCCTATTGGGAATACAATGTCCAAATTCATTTTTATCTAATGCATATGTTCATAAATTTCATTTGTATAGTTCATTTACAATTTCATCTCTAATCTATCACACCAATTCACATGTACCTAGGTTTAAGCAAATTTTCATTTTTATTCAATAAAAAGGGAAAGTCCCCAAATATTATTTACACATCATTTATACCTTTAATATTTCATTTATAGTAATTTACAATTCACATTTCAAATTATATCAACTATTTCTCCTAAGTTCTATTTGTGATGAGCTTACAAATCCCATCAAACTAATCACATGATTTAAACAAATCTTAAATCATTTAAGTGAGGTATCATTAGCAATTTAAGTTTTGGTCCTTTACATTCATTTTATTGAGGTTACTATTCACTTAACTATTCCTACAAAAAAGTTGACTTTTTAATACATAATAGATTTGTTGAACCTAAGTTCACCACGATACCACATTTTGCATTTTATTTTTGTTGGCATTGATTTCCAATACCATTTCAAAGCTTATTTTATGTTCTTCAAAATTTTCAGATTTCATACCTTAAGTTTACTATTCCATTGGTCATTATTACAGTGGAAATTTGACAAAATTCTCTTCATCAAAGTTGTTCCTTTATGTGTCTTCTTTAATTTCCTTTTTGAATCACTCCATTTGGAGTTTTGTAGCTCAAGTTATGGTCAATTTACCATAACTGGCCGGATTGGTCTTTACCCAAATTTTCTAGGCAAATTTGGTTATGCCATATTTGGTGTCCTAACTTGGACTAGCAATTTGAATTGGTTAGGTATAGAATTTGAGTTTACGTTCTTCATGAAAGTTGTTCTAAATTGTCCAAGATTTCTATTGATATAAAATTCAGGTCATTTGGATATTTCTGCACTGAGTTATGGCCAAATGAACAAACACTGTTCATTTGGTCATTTTTACCAGGTCCAGAATTGCTTACCTGGATTTGGCCAATTTTTAGGTCATCCTAAGTTTGTTTTATGTGCAAGGTTTCTTCATCAAAGTTATGCCATTATGTGTCTAGTTTCATGTCCAATTGGCCTTGCACCAATTGAACTTACACAACTTAAGTTACAGCTACCCAAACTTACTGGACTCACATCCAGCCCTGCAGGTCCTATGAGGCAGCATACCCAACCTCAAATTCAAAGCCATAATTCACTTCAATTTCTCATTAAACATAGCCAAATGGTCACTAATTGACCATTAGGACTTCTATTCACCAACACATGAGCAAAACCCTAACTTCATGCCTCAAACCCTAATTTTCAAATGTCCATTCATGCACATACATCAATTAAACATACTAATTTATTATCACTCTACATATACACTTCAAACACCACCTCTAATCCACTTTAATCCATTAAAATAATTAGAACTACTTCCCCCCATAAAGCTACCAAAATTTGTAGAGGCCCAAACATGCACATATTTATTCAATTTTCTCAATTTCCTAGCATAAATAATGTTACTAGCACAAAATCTAAAAAAAAAAAAGAGAAGAAATAGGCACTAACCTCAACTTGAGCTATCCCAAACTTGTTAAATCTTCTTAATTTCCCCTTCAAATTGCTGCCTAGAGGTAATCTAAGGTATGAGGAGAAGTTTTAGTGAAGAAAGGTTAGGCTTTTATGGTGGAAGTGAAGGAGAGAGAAAGCTCTTGTTGAGCAAAAATGGTGGAGAGTGTGAAAGGAGAGGAACGGCTGGGTTATGGGTGGAAGAAGGAGCAAAAATTCCTTTTTATTTTCAACCCATTTAACTATTTTTATATTAGTTTAATAAGGCTTAATTTAATTTGATTGGTGGAGGCTTTTTTAAATGACCTCATAATGATGTCACAATCCCATTTAACTCATTTTCTTTCCTTTTATTTTCTACTCATTTTCAATTTAATTTTTAGCAATATTTATTCATATTTTTTATCATATAATTCACTTACATAAATGGACAAGTCGATTAAAAATCGTCTCTAAAGGCGAAATGACCAAAATGCCCTCCGTTTGGCTTAACAGACTAAAATTGTCTGTATCGATTTAAAAATTTTTTTAACCATTTTCTTAGCATTCTAATGCTATCAAAACCTCAATGACTCTTCTCTGGAATCCCAAAAATTATTTCATGAATTTTTCCTCGGGTTTAGGGCTTCTAGCTATGAAGACAGTAAGTTCCCGTCAAGGTCACCCATCGCTAGGGTACCGGCTCATTTAACTTCATTGTATTTTATTTCTTAAATTTTTCTAAATTTTTTCTTACCATTATTTGGGTTATTTATGACTCCTCACTCTAATTTACAAATAGTTCTAGACATTCTAGCTATCCGGACAGACATTGATCACCGGAACAGTCAAATGCACGGACTAGCTAAAGTAAGGGTGTTACACCTTAGGTTTCAGAGCAGAGGATAAAACTTCGCACAGCCACCACCACCTCCTCAACCTCAATAGCCTGAACCGAAGATGAATATGGAATCTATGATGGAAGGCCTCCTAATAGCTCAACAACAACAGAATGAAATGATCAAGCAGTTGACTTCCAGAATGGACTAACTTACTACTCACAACAAGATGCTTAAAAATTAAATTGCTCAGCAAGCAAGTTCTTCAAGCAAAGCTGCTAGTAAACTTCCTAGTTAACCAGAGATGAACCCAAAGGAGCATTGTAAGGCAGTTACATTGAGGAGTGGAAGAATTCTAGAACAACCAAAGGAAGAACCAACAGAGGAAACCTCTGATAAATCTGAAAGCCAAGCAAAGAAGAAAGAGGAAGAAGCCAAGAAGGATCAGGAAGAGGAAGCAAGGGATAAAAAGAAGCTACTAGAGCCATATCAGCCTCCCCTACCTTTTCCTCAGAGATTCCAGAAAACCAAATCGGATAAGCAGTTTGGGAAGTTTTTAGAAGTTTTACAAAAACTCTACATCAACATTCCCTTCAATGAAGCACTTTCTCAGATGCCATCCTATACCAAATTCCTTAATGAAATTCTGTCAAAGAAAAGAAAGCTGGAATGTAACACCACTATTTGCATAGCCTGGTATATTTTACTATTCTAGTGACTAGTATCGGTCCGGACAATTAAGAGGACTAGAACTATGTTTAAGATATATAGAAAAGCCCTGATCAAAAATAAATAGTGATTATCAGAGGGAAAAGTAAAAATAAGAAAAACAGAACATAAAAGGTTAAATGAGCTGGGAGTCACAGCGATGGGTAACCTCCTCGGGAAGTGACTGCGAGGTCAGTCTTAACTCGAATTCTGAACTAGAAAATATGATGCCGTGGTCCTTAGGACTATTACGAACATAGTGGAAAAAAGAAAATCACAGAAGAGAATTTTTAAGTAGGTCAAATAATTAGGTCAGAGATCCAGAAGAAATATCGAATAACTTGCAAACCGGATTGAACCAGCGAAGAGCAATTTGGTCAATTCACCCCTAGATGTGACAGCCCTTACCCGACTACAGTGTAGCCGAGCAAGTTATGCCACTCAGTGTGCCGGAGCACCAATTCATAGTTCTATTACAATTTATCCCTTTTAAATCATTTGTTTACAATTTTTGATAAATCTAAATTTTTACGCAATTTTTATAGAAAATCCGGCAGAGTGCCGACTGTAAATTGAAAAAAACAGTTCTTCTGAACCTATTTAAAAATACTTCCAATAATTTCCAATCATTCACAAACTCCATTTGTATCACATCAATTTACAACAATTTCTTAATAATTCCTCTATTTGTCATTCATTCATTTCACATCATCATTAGGCTCAAATCATAAATAAGTTCTCATATGTTATTTATAATCACAAATTACAAGTACTTACATTAATACAAAATTACATTACATTTGTTTCAAATACACATGATAAAATAAGAGTTTAATTACAAAATTTACAAAAATCACAAAATACAAAATGGGACCTAGTGTCCTACCAATGCATTGTAGTTTGTGAGGTGACACGGACACTATGCAGAACTGTGAACGGCCTTACCCAATCTGTGGTCTACTGGGCCCTCTGTCCAAATCTTCAGTACCTACGCGTTGCAAAAGCGACGCGCTAAGCATAAAGCTTAGTGGTGCCAATAATACAAGAAAATATAATATGCAAATAAAAATAATAATTTCCTAGCTATTGTGTTCATAAGAAATGAATAATTACTAACTTATTGTTTAGTCGAGGGCTAATTATGTTTTATGATATTAACTTCTTCATGTATTTTGTTAATTATTTTCTCCATGATCTTGAGCTTCTTTGTATTTTATTGTAATCATTCCTGATATTTAATTTTCGTATTTTCTTTAATAATCAGTTCAATTACAGTTATACTTTTCCATGCCCAAGTAACCTATACAAATTGACCGGAATGGATAAACGGGTAAACTAGCACTGGGTATCAGGTACCTCGGGCCGTCACACCCTCGGTCACAATGTGTCTCCTGGTGTGCAAACAGAATGGCTAATAAGCCATAAAAGCAATAAGGCATAAAGCCAAGTAAAACATCATAATCAGTATAGCCATAGGCTATCACATCACAGAATGGCTATGAAGCCATACATCATACGCAGTACTGCTATCAAAACCCTATTGGCATGCCAACCTATCCAAACCAATCTTGCTAGGTATACTAGGGCATTTGATACTTTAGAATTCTTCAATTTTTGAATTTCAAGTTTTGATGTTACTATTCACTTCATTAGTCAACAAAAATGTTGACTTTTGCATAGAAAATAGGTAAATTGGTTTTGACACTCCCAACATACCACATTTTGCATTCAAAACTTGTTAGCATTAATCACCAATACCATTTCTAAGCTTAAACCAAGAGAGCAGAATTTTTCAGTTTTCATACCTAAACTTTACTGTTCCATTAGTTACTGCTGCAGTGATAATTTGAGAAAATGACAAACATGAAAGTTGTTCCTTATTTTGTCTAGTTGAATTTATTTTTTTGAATCACTCCATTTGGAGTTTTGTAGCTCCAGTTATGGTCCAAAAACCACAGCTGGCCGGATTGAAAAATTTCAGAATTGACCATATCTACAGTGCAGTGAATAGTGACTGCAACTGCCTTGTTGGATAGGTTCTGGTCAAAATTTGGGGTAGGTTTCTTCATGAAAGTTGTTTGTCTATATCTTCAATTGTTGCTGTAAAACTTTCAGGTCAAATGAGCCATTCTACAATGAGTTATGGCCAAATGAACAATTACTGTTCATTTGGTCATTCTGCAGAATCTGGTTGCAGGACATCTAGATTGGGACCAGTTTTTGGTACACTTACTTTCGTCTTTTGGCTATGGTTTCTTCACCAAAATTGTGCCATTATGTGTCTAGTTTCATGTCCAATTGGCCAAACACCAATTGAACCTACACAGCCAAAGTTATGGCTGTCCAAACAGGCTGGACTCACAGCCTCACTTGCTGCTCTTACTAGGCAGCCTACCAAATCAGTTTGTAACACTATACTTCACTCCAAATTATGGTCAACTTACCTCAAATGGTCACTAATTGACCCTTAAAATGTTCATTCACCATTACATAAGTGAAACTCAAATTTCCCTCAAAATCCTAATTCCTAAGTTCTCAAATCTTACAATATACATGCCATTAAGGTTTTTAATTCACTTATACACATCAAGGGACATCCATGGATTTTAATTCCATTCAAGCCATCAACCTCAAGAAAGTTCATGGCTGCCGAAAATTGAAGATACTCTAACATGTATAATTTACTTCAAATTTTTATAATTTCTTAACTTAAATTGATGTTCTAACAAAATTAAAAAGAGTGAGAGGGAAAATATAGCACTAACCTTTTTGAAACCAACCTTGAGCTTGTTATTCTTCAAGATTTCTCCTAGAACCATAATAATCATAATCAATTTTAACTTCACTTTCCTAAATTAAATATCCAATAAAAATTCAACAGCATTTCCCCTTAAATTGGACTAAACTCCTATCATAAATCTTAAATCCACAACCCATTAATACCCAATCTGGCAGCTTGTGCATTCAAATTTATATATAATGATCTAACTGTTAGATAAATCCCAAATTTTAACCATATATTCAAGACATCCTTATACAATATCAGTAAAAATTTTAGCATCAAATCATCTCTATATCATGAGATATCAGAACATTCATTCAACCCTTCAAAATCTGAATTTTTGCAGAAATCAGTCTTACTTAGACAGCTCATGCAAAACAATTTATATCTCATAAACCACAAGTCTAAAATTCACCAAATTTTAACCCAGCAGCCTCAACATCTCAAATATCATTTGTACCAAATTTCATAATTTTATAAGCATCCTAACTATTTATTTTTCTCAAATTTCAGTAGCCAAAATTCAGAATTCAACCTACAGACAGCCTGTGTTCAACAATATATTTCTCCAAATCCAACCGTTGAACAATCACCAAATTTTAACCATAACTTCCACACATACATACCTCAAACATATCCAAAAATCAGCCGTCGATGTTGAGCCAAACTCACCTGGATGGAAGAGAAACATGCTGCCCTGCTGAACCCCTATTTCTGCTACTGTTTATCTCCTTCTCCTTCTTCCTTTCTTTCTTTCTTTTCCTTCTCTCTCTTTCTCTCTTGATTCAGCCCGTATGAAGAAGGAAAATGCTGGTTTCTTTTGTTTTTATCTCATTTTTGCTTCATTTTTATCCCTTTTATTGATTTTGTCAAGTGGTGATTGGGTGGGAGTGCTTAGTGACATAAGCATGAGGTCAAAATTGTAATTTTAATTCATTTTCTTTTCTTTTCTTCTCTACTCATTTCCAATTTAATTTTTAGCAATATTTATTCATATTTTAGATCATAATAATTATTTGCTTAACTGGACAAGTCGGCCAAAAATCATCTCTGAAGACGAAATGACCAAAATGCCCTCCGTTTGGCTTAACGGGCCAAAATTGTCTGTACTGATTGAAAAATTTTTCTAAATATTTTTTTGGCATTCTAATGACATAGGAACCTCAATGATCATTCTCTAGAGTCCCAAAAATTATTTTATGAATTTTTCCCCGGGTCTAGGGCTCCTAGTTGCGAGAACCGCAACTTCCCACTAGGTTACCCATCGCTAGGGCACCGGCTCATTTAACTTGGTTGTATTTTATTTCTAAAATTTTTTTCTAAATTTTTCTTATTAATATTTGAGTTAATTATAGTTCCTGACTTTAGTTTAAATATATATTATTTTATTTTTATTTTTATTTTTATTTTTTTATTTTTTTATTTTTTTTCGGAAGTTCTAGCTGTCCGGACCGACACTGGTCACCGGAACAGTAGATTGTACGGACTAGCTAAAATAAGGATGTTACACTAGAGGTGATTCATGACCTAACTGTCCAATAAATTTTGAGAAATGAAAATTTTGAAATATAGAATTAAATTAAAGAAGTATGGGAAAAACAAGAGAAAAAGAAAAGAAAATAAAATAAATTAATGACATCATTAAGTGACATTAGCATGACACAATTAAACTTTTAATTTCTAATTATTGGTTTTGGGGATAAATATTAACTTAAAGACAAAAGAAAGTAAAAACTCAAATTTTTTTCTTCTTCACCCGGCACTCCCTCTCTCCCATTTCTCTCTCTCATTTTCTCTTCATTTCCACCATTTTTGGACTTAGAAAGCTTAATTTTCTCTAGTTTCTTCCCATAAATTTCTTAAACTCCAACACAAAATCACACCCTTAGACCTAGATACATCACTTGGGAATAAAAAGGAAGAAGGAAATCGAAGATTGGAGAAGAAGAAAAATTGCTTGAATAAGGTAAGCCAATTTTCTCACTATATGCATGGTCTATACATGAAATATAATTGAAATTGATGAAATTATGTAAAGAAATTTAGAAATTTATTCATGTATGGACTTATGGAAAATTTGGCAGCCATGGGAATAGTGGGGTTTATGGTGTTTTAGTAGAATTAAATGTGTAAGTATGCTTGAATGAGTGTGTAGAAGATAATTGTATACTTTGATTTAACTAATTGAGCCATTTGCAAAAATTAGGGTTCTTGACTTAGGGTTTGGGGGAAAAATTATAGAAAATGGTCAATGGATATAAATGACCTTAATTGAGTTGAGAAATGGTCAATTGTGACCGTTTGTTGTAACACCCTCCCTGTACCAACTCCGTACATTCTACTGTTCCGGTGACCGGTGTCGGTCCGGACAGCTAGAACGTCTGGAAAAATATTTAAACTAAAGTCAGGAACCATAATTAACTCAAATATTAATAAGAAAAATTTGGTAAAAATTTTAGAAGTAAAATACAACCGAGTTAAACAAGCCGGTGCCCAAGCGATGGGTAACCAGAGGGAAGTTGCGGTTCTCGCAACGAGGAGCCCTAGACTCGGGGGAAAAATTATAAAATAATTTTTGGGAATCCAGAGAAGGATTACTGAGATTCCCATGGCATTAGAATGCCAAGAAAATACCTAGAAAAATTTTTCAATCGGTACAGACAATTTTGACCCGTTAAGCCAAACGGAGGGCATTTTGGTCATTTCGCCTTCAGAGGTGATTTTTGGCCGACTTGTCCAGTTGAGTAAATAATTAATATGACATAAAATATGAAGAAAAATTACTAGAAATTAAATTGAAAATGAGTAGTGGAGGAAAGGAAAGAAAATGAGGAAAAAGCTTATTTATGACATCATGGTGATGTCATTAAGAAAATTTTGACCAATCACAATTAAGCCATCAATTGACTAACTAATAAAAAGACTAAATGAAGACTAAATAACCAAAAATTGCAGCAGCCACCCCCCTTCCTCATGCAGCCGAAACCCTAGTCCCATAGCCACCCTCCATTAAAGCTTTTTCAAGCTTTAGATTTCCATCATTTCCACCATATTTCCCTAACCCCTTTCATTAAACCTTGACCATATCACTTGGGGAAGCTTTTGGCAACCAAAAAGAAGAAGGAAAGTGAAGTTTTGAGCTTGAGAAAAATCTCCCTACAAGAGGTTAGTGCATATATGTAGTTAAAACTCATTAATTCCATGATTGAGGCTTGTAATGGATGAGAAATTGTGAAATAAATGAAACAAATTCATGTGTATGTCCACCAAAGAATTCGGCAGCCCTAATAGAGGAATGGTTTTGATTGTTTTAATGGACTTAAAGTGAGCTAGAAATGGTGTTTAAGGTGTGAATATGCATGGATGTTGAGTTAGGGTGCTAATTGAGGTTTATGGGTAAATGGCATTGGACATTAGGGTTTTGAGAAGTAAAAAAATTGACTTGGCTTATCAAACTGTTAAAGAACAATCTAATGGTCAATAAGTGACCATTTGAGGTATGTTGACCACAATTTGGACTGAAAAATGGTATGGCAAAGTCAAGGTGTAAGCTGCCCTAGGACAGCAGCAAATGGACTGAAATTTCAGTCCAATTATAAAGACATAACTTTGGCTGTGTTAGTCCAATTGGTGTTTGGCTAATTGGACATGAAACTAGGCTTATAATGGCACATTTTTGCTGAAGAAACCATGCCCAAAAGACTAAAGCAAGAGGACCAAAACTTGGCCCCAATCCGGATACCCTGCAACTGATTCTGTAGAATTGACTAAATGAATAGTAACTATTCATTTGGCCATAACTCACTGTAGATATGGTCAATTGACCTGAAATTTTTACAGCAACAAGTTAAGACATAGAAAAACAACTTTCATGAAGGAACCTACCCCAAATTATGGCCAGAACCTAACCCAAATTGCAGTGGCAGTCACTGTTCATGTTACTGTAGATATGGTAATTTCTGCAGATTGGCAATCCGGCCAGCTTGGGTTTCTGGGCCATATCTGGAGCTACAAAACTCCAAATGGAGTGATTCAAAAAAGTAAATTCAACTAGACAAAATAAGGAACAACTTTCATGTTTGTTATTTCTTCAAATTTCCACTGTAGAAGTGTGTAATGGAGCAGTAAACTTAGGCTCCAAAACTGAAATTTTCTGCCCTCTTGGTTTTAAGTTAGAAATGGAAATGGCAATCAATTCCAACAAGTTTTAAATACAAAATGTGGTATGTTTGGGGTGTTAAAACCAATACACCTATTTTCTATCCAAAAGTCAACATTTTTGTTGACCAATGAGGTGAATAGTGACACCAAAACTTGAAATGCACAAATTGAAGAATTTAAAAGTTTCAAATGCCCTAGTATACCTAACAAGATTGGTTTGGATAGTTTGGCATGCCAATAGGGTTCAGTTAGCAGTACTGCACATGGCAATATGCCGTTCTGTGATTTCATGGCTTTTAGCCATTCTGACTTTGCATTGAGATTTGGCCTTGTGCCTGAAATTATTCTGACTTGGTAGCTACATTCCTGCACACCGGGAGATGCATATGTGACCGATGGTGTGATGGCCCGATGTACTAGATACCCAGTGCCAGTTTACCCGTTATCCAGTCCAGTCGTCTAGTGTAGGTTACTTGGGCAACCAAATGAATGAAAGTGAATAAAGTTACTGAATTAATGTATATATAACCATACTAAACAAATGAATCATACACATTCACTATATATTTGTTTTCTTGCTATTTTCTTTTATTTTATTATTGCACCACTAAGCATTATTGCTTAGCGCATTGCTTTTGCCACGCGTGAGTACGGAGATACAGATCGTGAGCCCAGTGAACCGCAGATCGGTGAGTCCATCCTGCAGTTTTGCACAGTGTCCGTGTCACCTCGTCACTTGCAGTGCATTGGTAGGACACTAGATGTCATTTTGTCATTTTGTAATTAATTTTTATTTTCTCATATGTATTTGGGATTTATGTAATGTATTTTGAGGTTCATGTAAATAATAAAGATTTATGGTTATGCATGGAAGTAATTTGAGTATTTAATTGTTGTTTATATATGAGAACCCTGAGAAAGGGATGTTTGAGAAATGAAAAGGTTGTTGAGACACAAATTGAAAAATTGTTGAGATCTTGATATTGAGTTTAGTGATGATATTGGAGTTGAGAATGAATGAATTTGTTATTGGAAGTGTTTTTAACAAGTTCCGAAGAACTGTTTTCTCCATTTTTAGCCGGTACTCCGCCGGATTTTCTATAAAATTTTCGGAACCTCAAATAAATAAAAATTTTGCTAAATGGCTTAAATAAAGTACGTTTCATAAATTATATCCAAAAAGCATGATATAAATTAATTAAGGTATATTAGAGTGTGCCGGTACACCGTGTGGCATTACTTACTCGGGTATACTGTACACGGGTAAGGGGTGTCACATTTAGTGGTATCAGAGCACGGTTTAGGCGTTTATGGGCCTAGATTGAGTCCATACCATGCATTGCATTTGTAAGAGTCGAGGTGACACTAACGCAGATCTATTTATCTTTCTTATTTTGAATAGGATATGGACCCTTCATCTCAGAGAGCCGTTGAGGAGGAAGTAGAGAGTCATGCTCCACCTGCAGCAGCTGAGACTGGGGGCATGAGAGAATCTGCTCCGCCAGCTCAAGCAGAGCCTGCTCAGCCTCCACAGGCCATGTTCCAACAAATGGCCAACTTCTTTAGACAAATGGCTGGGGTAATGCCAGCAGCACCACCACCACCACCAGCTCCACAGCAGAAATCACACCTGGAAAGACTAAGAAAGTTTGGAGCTGTGGACTTCTATGGCAAGAGAGAAGATGACTCTGTTGCAGCCGAGAATTGGTTGAACAGATCAGGCAGAGTCCTAAAACAACTCCACTGCACTTCAGAGCAAAACCTGGAAGCTGCCATATCTTTGCTGCAAGACGATGCATATGAGTGGTGGGACACTGTGTCCAGTGAAGTGCAGCCAGAAGCCGTAACTTGGGACTTCTTTCTCTCTGAATTCAAGAAGAAATATGTGGGTACTGTATACCTGGAAGAGAGAAGAAGAGAGTTCATTAACCTGAGGCAGAGACATCTGTCAGTGGCCGAATATGAGAAGGAATTTATTCGATTAAGCCGCTACGGAAGGGAGATAGTCCCTAATGAAGCTGAAAGGTGCAAGAGATTTGAAGAGGGACTAAATGACAATATCAAGATCCAGCTCACTGCCTTGGGAATCACAGAATTTACCAAGTTAGTGGAAGCTGCAATAAAGGTTGAAAAAGTAAGAATCAGTGAGCAGACTAGAAGGGAAAGACAGCAGAAGAGGGGCCCAGGTCAGTCTAGTTCAGCTCCTGCATTTGGGAAGAAGTTCAAGGGTCCTCCTGCACAGAGTTCAGCTCAGCCACAGGGTCAGGGTTAGTCTCAGGGGCCCAGGCCACAGTTCACCCCTAGGAGAGGTCAGTCCACACCATCAGTGGCGGCTCTCGAGGATGGGGTTGAGGACCAGCCCGGCATCTTCTGCATGTCCACACTGCCTGAAGTGGCACAAGGCGGAGTGTTGGAGAGTAACTGGTGCCTGCTTGAGGTGTGGGTCAACAGAGCATCAGTTAAGGAACTGTCCACGCAGAACTACTACAGCTGCTCCAACACAAGCGCAGACACTGCTCTGTACCACGCAGAGGTAGAAAATGCAGTAAATCGAGGTTGTTGGACCATCACGAAGCTGCATCTGAGCGGCAGAGAGGCTGACGGCAGACCACCAGCAAGAAATTATGCCCCGAGAGCTCGGGGCGAGCAAGATGCCGGGCGTCATCGAGTGCGTTCTCCTCTACACTACACTGTGCATGCATTGGTGGATCCAGATCCACTCATTCCTACATTTGCATCAACTTACCCGTAGAAAGGGGATACTAGTAGGGAGAGTGACCAAGACATTCGGTCACTAATCCATTGGGCCCAGATGTGGTAATGAACAAAGTATACAAGGGTTGCCCGTTAAGGATTCAGGTATGAATTCTTGGCGGACCTAATTGAGTTGCCCTTCCATGAGTTTGACGTGATATTGGGAATGGGTGGTTGTCACGTCATCAGGCAATAGTTGATTGCAAATTGAAGAGAATTTCTCTAAAAACTTCAGAGGGTAATGAGATCACAGTTGTGGGGGAAAGGACAGATTTCTTGTCCAATATCATCTCAGCCACAGTTGCAAGAAGAATGATGAGAAAAGGCTGTGAAGCCTACCTAGCATATGTGGTGGATACTAGGCAGGCTAAGCCAAACTTGAGTGACATACCCACAGTGAGAGACTTCCCAGAGGTATTTCCTGAAGAGTTGCTTGGTTTGCCACCAGAAAGGGAAGTTGAATTTGCTATTGAGACACTGTAGATCTGACACCCATTTCCATTGCTCCTTATAGGATGGCACCCACTGAATTGAGAGAGTTGAAAACTCAGTTGCAAGAGTTGCTTGATAAGGGGTTCATACGCCCCAGTGTGTCACCATGGGGAGCTCCAGTACTATTTGTGAAAAAGAAGGATGGGATTTTGAGGCTATGCATTGATTACCGGCAGTTGAATAAAGTGACTATGAAGAACAAATATCCGTTGCCCAGAATTAACGATCTGTTTGATCAGTTGAAGGGAGCAAGAGTATTTTCTAAGATTGATCTCAGATCAGGGTATCATCAGTTGAGGGTGAAGGATGCAGATGTGCCAAAGACTGCATTCAGGACCCGATATGGGCATTATGAGTTTCTAGTGATGCCCTTTGGCCTAACAAATGCACCAGCGGCATTCATGGACCTTATGAACCGTATCTTCCATCCACACTTAGATCGGTCCGTAGTGGTCTTTATTGATGATATTTTGGTGTATTCCAAGACCAGGGAAGAACATGATGAGCATTTGAGGATTATTCTGCAAACCCTGAGAGAAAAGAAGCTGTATGCTAAGTTGTCCAAGTGTGACTTTTGGTTGAATGAGATTGCATTCCTTGGACACATAGTGTCAGCTGATGGGATTAGGGTGGATCCCAAGAAAATAGAAGCAGTGATGGAATGGAAGCCTCCCAGAAACACAACTGAGGTCAGAAGTTTCTTGGGGCTAGCTGGATATTACAGAAGATTTGTAAAGGGATTTTCCTTAATAGCTACTCCAATGACCAAGTTGTTACACAAGAATGTCAGATTTGACTGGAATGACAAGTGTCAGACCAGTTTTGAGAAGTTGAAGGCTATGTTGACAGAGGCACCAGTGTTAACACAGCCAGTGTCAGGAAAGGACTTCGTGGTCTACAGTGATGCCTCTCATAATGGGTTAGGGTGTGTATTGATGCAAGAGGGGAAGGTGGTCGCTTATGCTTCCAGACAGCTAAGACCACATGAACAGAACTACCCTACCCATGATCTAGAACTTGCAGCAATTATCTTCGCACTGAAGATATGGAGGCATTACTTGTATGGTGAAAAGTGCTACATTTACACAGACCACAAAAGCCTGAAATATTTTCCAACCCAAAAGGAGCTCAACCTTAGACAGAGGCGATGGATTGAGTTCCTAAAGGATTATGACTGTGTAATTGACTACCATCCTGGGAAGGCAAATGTAGTTGCTGATGCTTTGAGCAAAAAGTCCATCATAGATTTGAGATCATTGAATGCCCGTCTAACTTTGATTCGAGATGGAGCTATTTTGGCTGAGTTGCAAGTGAGGCCAAACCTACTACAGCAGATTTTGGATGGGCAAATGGCAGATGGAAAATTAACAGCCATTATGAGCAAAATCCCAGAAGGAAAAGCAACTGATTATGAGGTGAAGGTAAATGGGTGTTTGTATTACAAAGGAAGACTGTGTGTACCAAATGATGGGGAATTGAAGGTCAATATTCTAAAAGAGGCACACACTAGTGTATATGCTATGCACCCAGGAAGTACAAAGATGTATCATGATCTGAAGCTTCAGTATTGGTGGCCTGGTATGAAGAAAGACATAGCTGACTATGTGACTAAATGCTTGACATGTCAGCAAGTCAAGGCAGAACATCAAGTTCCATCGGGTTTGCTACAGCCTATACGCATACCTGAATGGAAATGGGATCGGGTCACCATGGATTTTGTAAGTGGTCTACCTCTCACCTGGAAGAAACATGATGCAGCATGGGTAATAGTGGATAGATTGACCAAGTCAGCACACTTTCTGCCAGTTAGGACTGACTACTCACTGGAGAAGTTAGCAGAATTGTATATCAGTGAGATAGTTAGACTGCATGGAATCCCACTTTCCATTATATCTGATCGAGACCCAAGGTTTACTTCAAGATTTTGGAAGAAGTTGCATGAGTCCTTGGGTACACAACTCCATTTCAGCACAGCTTTCCATCCTTAGACGGATGGGCAATCTGAAAGAGTAATCCAAGTAAACAATTGAAACCAATTAGATAAATACACATATTGAACTGAAATGATAATAATAACATGAAAAATATGTCAGGTCCTTGAGGATATGCTGAGGAGTTGTGTCATTGAGTTTGAGGGAAGTTGGGATAGATACCTCCCACTGGCGGAGTTTGCATACAACAATAGCTACCAAGCTAGCATACAAATGGCCCCATATGAAGCACTGTATGGGAGAAAATGTAGAACTCCTGTGTGCTGGACTGAATTGGGCAAAGACAAACTAGTAGGGACAGACCTGGTGAAACAGACTGAGGAAAAAGTGAAACTAATCAAAGCCAACCTGAAGGTTGCCTCGGACAGACAGAAATCTTATGCCGACCTGAAGAGAAAAGAAATAGAATATGTGATTGGCGACAAAGTGTTCCTCAAGGTGTCACCGTGGAAGAAAGTGTTGAGGTTTGGAAGAAAAGGTAAGTTAAGCCCTAGGTTCATTGGCCCATATGAAGTCATTGAACGTGTGGGTCCAGTGGCCTATAGGCTAGCTTTACCACCAGAGCTGGACAAGATCCACAATGTGTTCCACGTGTCTATGCTCAGAAGATACCGCTCAGATCCTTCACATGTCATTTCCAGAGAAGAAATTGAAATACAGCCGGATTTGACATATGAAGAAGGAGCCCAGCAGACATCAGATGGGGTGAGCCTTCAAAGCTGCATCCGGGGTCCAAAGTCACCTCACATCTGCACTGCATATGGTAGGACATTAGGACTATAGGTGGCCCTTTTGTATTTTTTGCATTTTGTATTAGTTTGGATTGTAACTATAAACTCTTATAATTATGTATTAATGTAAATATATGAAATTTCATATTATTGAGATTTTCTGCATAATGTATGATGATAAATGAAATGTTGAGAATTATTTGTGAATATGCTTCAAGTGATGAAGTGAACAGAAAGGTTTTGAAAATAGTATTGTGATTTGAGATTGAGATTTTTGAGATTGACTTGAATGTGTATAATGGAGTTTGGATTTGGAAATTATTTTGGAAGTGTTTTTAAACAGGTTCAGCAGAACTATTTTTCCAATTTACAGCCGGCACTCTGCCGGATTTTCTATAAAATTTGCGGATAAATTCAGATTTATCAAAATTGAAAATAAATAAATCAGAAAGGGATAAATTGTAATAGAAACATAGATTGGTGCTCCGGCACACTGAGTGGCATAACTTGCTCGGCTACACTGTAGACGGGTGAGGGCTGTCACAGTACCTGCCCGAGGAAACAATTTCATCGTGCTAAGCATTTCTGCTTAGTGGTGCAATAGTATAATAAGAAATAATATATACAAATAAAGAAAAATAAATCATAATTTGGATACTCAGAAATCAATTTAATTTGGTATGGTATTTCTAGTGTCAACTATCTTATATACTAGTTTGTTCCTCTTTGAAAGTGCTAAGTTTATAACCTTTCCGTAATAATACCCAGTATACAAATTATTATAACTGTATTGTATTTTAAGTCTCTACGATTCTGCAAATTGTATTTTTGTTATGTTTTTATTGCTAATTTCTTTTACTCATTTCATTCAATACTTAATTTAATTGTACTGAAATTTCCTTATACTTAACTTAATTGCTTGAATTGAATAATGTTTTAATTGACTGCCCGTGTAGCCTATACACTGTCCAGACTAGATAAATAGATATATTAACACTGGGTACCTACTACCTCGGGCCGTCACACCATCGGTCACAAAGTATCTCTCGGTGTGCAAACAGTGGATAAACTAGCACTGGGTACTTAGTACCTCGGGCCATCACACCATCGGTCACAAAGTATCTCTTGGTGTGCAAACAGTGGGGCTAAGAAGCCATATAATCAGTCAGTAAGGCAATAAGCTGAGTATCATAACATAATCCGTATAGCCATAGGCTATTAAGTCATTATATTTCTTATTCACATTACTAGTCAAACATACATTGACTTTTCCACACTGAACAGCTATGTTGGTTCTAGTTGCACTAGGATTCCTCATTTTGAGTTTATACTCGTTGGCATTGATTTCCAAACTTAATTCAAGGCTAATTATATGTGATTCTAATTTTTCAGATTTCATGGCCAATGGTTACTGTTCCATTAGATCAAGCTATAGGGTGAAATTAGTAAAATTCCCTTCATCAAATTGTTTCTTATTGTGTCTTCTTTAATTCCCTTTTTGAATTACTCCATTTTGAGTTGTATAACTCAAGTTATGGTCAATTAACCATAACTAGGTCAAATATGAATTTTGGTTCCCTTAGTAGTCATTTTGATTATGAAATTTACTAATTTATTTGGACTGCTTATAATGACATTTAGGACTAGTGTGCTTCATAGGATTTGTTGCCCAATGTCTTATAGTCATTTAGAAATTTTACTTGTAATTTGTCAAGTCTTATAGAATTATTTATAGTCAAATTGTTGACTTGGACTCAAAGGTCCTATATTGGCATGGTCCTCAATTAGGTAAATGCTTTTAACCTTAAATTCTAGCCTTATACATTTATAATTTGAGGAAGTTACTTAAAACAAAGTTTTAGGTCTCTTTCTTAGATTTCCAAATTGGTATGGCTCATTACATTTGGAGACTTCTTGTGGGAGATATGCCTATTTGAATTTTCTGGACTTAATGGTCAATTATACCAATTCCAGATTTAGTGTGTCAACTTAATCAACTTAATTGGCCTAGTTCCCTTGATATCTGAGTTCTTGTCAAAATTTCAATATTGTAGGTTTATGTCTTATTGAACTTTTGACACTAATTTTAGGTCATTTGAAGTTTTGTAGACCAAGATATGGTCATTTTGCTATGGTTGGTCAAGTTGCACTTATATTGCACAATTAGGTCATTTTTAAGTCAAAGTCAATTCGGCTAGTTTTTATAACCCAACTTGGGCAATCAATTTGACTTGCTTAATGGCATTTCTGGGCTTGGTCGTCTGTACCAAAGTTGTAGCCCTATGTCTAAGCTTTCCAATGATATAAATTTCAGGTCATTTGGACCTGTTTTGAGTGAGTTATGGCCAAAATACTGGCTATTGTTCATATGGTCAAAAATTCTGGGTTTCAAGTTACTAATCAGGATTCAGTCACTGAATTGGTCATTTTCTGGACAGAATTTTGATAAGCTTTCAACATGAAAGTTGGTTCCAATTTAGGTCTAGTTTTACCTCCAACTGGCCTCATGCTAATTGGCGTCAAACAAATTAGATTATAAGCTTAATTGTACACTGCCCTTATACACTTCATCAAATACACAACCATTACACATCCTACTTGCTTCACCTTAACTTTTCTTACCAAATTTCTAGATTTATAAGACAAACATCATTTATCACATCTCAACATAGTCATTTTGGACAGTTTATATAATTTCTCAATACACTAATTACATCCTTAATTACATCAACACAATATACACAAAATACCTAACATTTACACATAGTTTTCAAAGAATAATTTACATACACTTCCATTAATCCCTTAGTACCAGAATTCATCAAACAATTTTATGAAATCCTACACTTTTCTTGGTTCATCAAGGCCACCAAAAATTCACTAAGTGCTCAAAATTTTACCACATCCTCCAATTCCCCAATTCAATACCCAAACACATCAAAAACATGAAAATTTACTCACTAATACATCAATTTACTTCAATTAACCTTAATTCCCTTCAAATTCACATAAAAATAAATCAAGCACCTTACACTTTCATGGTTGCCAAAAAATTGTACACATCAATAACTCATCAAAATCTTCAAATTTCTTAACCATTCAGCTCATCTCCACCTTAATACAAACTTTAATGAAGAGAGGTAAGGAAAACTAGCACTAACCTTTTGTGGAGATTGTTAATACTTCATCAAATCCTCTTCTTTTTTCTTCCAATATACTGCCCATGATGTATAGACTAAGTTTAATGAAGGAACTTACTAAAATCAAGGCTTGAAGATTGGTAGATGAAGGCTTGTATATAGGGCGGCCATGGATGAAGCTTGGAAGATTTTCAATTTGGCAAAGAAGAAGAATGAAGAAGAAGATGAATCTTTTAGTGGAAAAATCTATCTTAGTGGTCCTTATATACTCCACTAATGCCTCAATAATCACAATTAAAAATTGGATTAATTCAAGATTTCCTTTAATTGCAATTTTGCCCTCCAATTCCCTTAAATTATATGTTATCTTGAATTTCATTTTTCATTAAATTTTCAAAATATAATACCACTTATTTTTTATGGACATTCAGGTCAAAAGTTAACTCTAAGTGTCAATTGACCAAAATGCCCCTCTTCAGGTTGTATTTCAAATTTTTCGGTACTACCGATTAACTCCTTGACCCACCGATTTCTTTAATTTTCGTTTTTTATTTATACTGACTTACTAATTTTTCTTTGACATTTCTAATGTCAATTACACCTCAGTAGACCTTTAATTAGGTCCCAAAAATATTTTCCCGAGTTTCCTGCAGTCTAGGGTTAGTCAACGGTCCTCATCGTAACTTCCCGGTGCGGTCACTCATCGCTACTGGTACGGCTCGTTTAACTTAGTCACATTTTATCTTTTTTATTTTTCCTTAATTTTTCTCATCACATATTTCATTATTTTATGCTTCCTCACTATCAATTAAGTGTAGTTCCAGACATTCTGACTTTCCGGGGTAGACATTAGCCGTCGAAATAGTAGGACGTACTGACTACGAAAATGAGGATGTTACAACTCTTCCCCTCTAAAAAGGAATTACGTCCTTGAAATTCATCGGATTCAAATAACTAAGACTATTGTCACCTCATAATTTTGTTCACTCTTCCACCATTATTTCCCATATTACTCCCAGCCGGATTACGGCTTTCCCTTCTTTCTCTAATGCCCTCTGTGACTCTTAGTCCATATCTTATCCTTGACTAATCAAAAGTAAACAGATCTGCATTAGTGTCACCACAACTCTTATGAATGCAATGCATGTATGCACACTAGTTCTTTCTACTTATCTTTGCCTAGGAATGCCTAAACCATGCTCTGATACCACTAAATGTAACACCCCTTACCTGTCTATAGTATAGCCGAGCAAGGTGTGTCATACGGAGTGCTAGAGCACTTGATCTTATTTGATTTCATTACAGTTCTTGATTTATTTGTTCAAAAACTTTATCTAAGGTTTAGGCTATTTTTACTGTTTATCAAAATCTGACTAATTTGAAAATTTCAAAAATTTTAACAACAATCCAGCAGAGTGCCGGCTGTAATTTGGACTAACAGTTCTTTTGAACCTGCCAAAAACAATTTCAATATATACTCAAATTCATAACTCAGGTTATCTCAAAGCATTCTCAACAGTTTCTCAAACTAAGATTCAATCTCAAAATTTTTCAAACTCAATCTCATTCATAATCATTATGATTAGATAATCAACTCAGATATCAGAATTCTTATATTTCATTAACTTATATAATTTGCCAATTAAGTACATAAATTTATCAAGTACAGGATATACAAATTAAATTACAGTTACTAATTCACATTATAATATAAGCAGTAATTATAATGTACAGATTAGAAAACATGCTTAAAATGAGACCTATCCACATGCATTGCTGAAGAGGTGACAATCTCGAACTCTTCTGACGCTTCTGTAGATCTGGACTCCAAAAATCTTAGTCAATTGTCTACTAGTTTTACCTTCAGTACCTGCGCGAGGAAACAATTCCATCGCGCTAAGCATTTCTGCTTAGTGGTGCAATAGTATAACAAGAAATAATATATATAAACAAAGAAAGAAATAAATCATAACTCAGATACTCAGGAATCAATTTAATTTGGTATGGTATTTCTAGTATCAAATATCTTATATACTAGTTTGTTCCTCTTTGGAAGTGCTAAGTTTATAACATTTCCGTAATAATACTCAGTATATAAATTATTCTAACTGTATTGTGTTTTATGTCTCTATAGTTCTGCAAATTGTATTTTTATTATGTTTCTATTGCTAATCTCTTTTACTCATTTCATTCAATACTTAATTTAATTGTACTGAAATTTCCTTCTACTTAACTTAACTTAACTACCTGAATTGAATAATGTTTTAATTGACTGCCCGTGTAGCCTATACACTGACCAGACTGGATAAACGGATATGCTAGCACTGGATACCTAGTACCTCAGGTCGTCACACCATTGGTCACAAAGTATCTCTCGATGTGCAAACAGTGGATAAACTAGCACTGGGTACCTAGTACCTTGGGCCGTCACACCATCGGTCACAAAGTATCTCCCGGTGTGCAAACAGTGGGGCTAAGAAGCCATATAATCAGTCAGTAAGGCAATAAGCCGAGTATCATAACATAATCCGTATAGCCATAGGCTATTAAAATCATAGTGTGGCATAATAAGCCATAAAACACAATATGGCGCAAAGCCATTTACAAAATAGCTGTCAGAACCTTATCGGCATGCCAACTTATCCAAACTAGTCAACTAGGCAATACTAGGGCATTTACGAACTTAAATATTTAATTTTTTATTTTTAGGATTTATAGGTCATTATGCCTTTCATTGGTCCACAAAATTATTAACCTTTTTATGCATCATGGATATGTTGATTCTAGTATCAACATGTCACAATTGTGCTTAAAGCATTTTCTTGTCTCTGATAATAAGGACTAATATCCCATTCATACATTCATGTGATTTATTAAGTCATTATATTCCTTATTCACATTACTAGTCAAACATAAATGTTGACTTTTCCACACTGAACAAATATGTTGGTTTTAGTTGCACTAGGATTCCTCATTTTGAGTTTATACTCGTTGGCATTGATTTTCAAACTTAATTCAAGGTTAATTATATCTGATTCCAAATTTTCAGATTTCATGGCCAATAGTTACTGTTCCATTGGATCAGGCTATAGGGTGAAATTAGCAAAATTCTCTTCATCAAATTGTTTCTTATTGTGTCTTCTTTAATTCCCTTTTTGAATTACTCCATTTTGAGTTGTATAACTCATGTTATGATCAATTAACCATAACTAGGTCAAATCTGAATTTTGGTTCCCTCAGTAGTCATTTTGATTATGGAATTTACTAATTTATTTGGACTGCTTATAATGACATTTAGGCCTAGTGTGCTTTATAGGATTTGTTGCCCTATTTATTATAGTCATTTAGAAATTTTACTTTTAATTTGTCAATTTTTATAGAATTATTTATAGTCAAATTGTTGACTTGGACTCAAAGGTCCTATATTGGCATGGTCCTCAATTATGTCAATGCCTTTGACCTTAAATCTGGCCTTATACATTTATAATTTGAGGAAGTTGCCTAAAACAAAGTTTTAGGTCTCTTTCTTAGCTTTCCAGATTGGTATGGCTCATTACATTTGGAGACTTCTTGTGGGAGATATGCCTATTTGATTTTCCTGGACTTAATGGTCAATTATACCAATTCCAGATTTAGTGTGTCAAATTAATTAACTTAATTGGCCTAGTTTCCTTGATTTCTGAGTTCTTGTCAAAATATCAATATTGTAGGTTTATGTCTTATTGAACTTTTGGCACTAATTTTAGGTCATTTGAAGTTGTGTAGACCAAAATATGATCATTTTACTATGGCTGGTCAAGTTGCACTTATATTGCATAATTAGGTCATTTTTAAGTCAAAGTCAATTCGGCCAGTTTTTGCAGCCCAACTTGGGCAATCAATTTGACTTGCTTAATGGCATTTCTGGGCTTGGTGGTCTCTACCAAAGTTGTAGACCTATGTCTAAGCTTTCCAATGATATAAATTTCAGGTCATTTGGACCTGTTTGAGTGAGTTATGGTCAAAATACTGGTTACTGTTCATATGGTCAAAAATCATGGGTTTCAAGTTACCAATCCGGATTAAGTCACTAAATTGGTCATTTTCTGGACAGAATTTTGGCAAGCTTTCTACATGAAAGTTGGTCCAATTTAGGTCTAGTTTTACCTCCAATTGGCTTCATACCAATTGGGTTCAAACAAATTAGATTATAAGCTCAATTGTACATTGCCCTTATACACTTCATCAAATACACAACCATTACACATCCTACTTGCTTCACCTTAACTTTCCTTATCAAATTTCTGGATTTATAAGGCACAAACATCATTTATCACATCTCAACATGGTTATTTTGGACAGTTTATACAATTTCTCAATACACTAATTACATCCTTAATTACATCAACACAATATACACAAAATACCTAACACTTATACATAGTTTCCAAAGAATAATTTATAGACACTTCCATTAATCCCTTAGTACTAGAATTCATCAAACAATTTCATGAAATCCTACACTTTTCTTGGTTCATCAAGGCTGCCAAAAATTCACTAAGTGCTCAAAATTTTACCACAACCTCCAATTCCCCAATTCAATACCCAAACACATCAAAAACATGAAAATTTACTCACTAATACATCAATTTCCTTCAATTAACCTTAATTCCCTTCAAATTCACATAAAAATAAATCAAGCACCTTACACTTTCATGGCTGCAAAAAAATTGTACACATCAATAACTCATCAAAACCTTCAAATTTCTTCACCATTCAACTCATCTCCACCTTAATACAAACTTTAATGAAGAGAGGTAAGGAAAACTAGCATTAACCTTTTGTGGAGCTTGTTAATACTTCATCAAATCCTCTTCTTTTTGCTTCCAATATACTGCCCATGATGTGTAGACTAAGTTTAATGAAGGAACTTATTAAAATCAAGGCTTGAAGATGGGTAGATGAAGGCTTGTATATGCGGCGGCCATGGATGAAGCTTGGATGATTTTCAATTTGGCAAAGAAGAAGAATGAAGAAGAAGATGAATCTTTTAATGGAAAAATTTATCCTAGTGGTCCTTATATACTCCACTAGTGCCCCCCTAATCACAATTAAAAATTGCATTAATTCAAGATTTCCTTTAATTTCAATTATGCCCTCCAATTCCCTTAAATTGCATGTTATCTTGAATTTCATTTTTCATTAAATTTTAAAAATATAATACCACTTATTTTTTATGGACATTTAGATCAAAAGTCAACTCTAGGTGTCAATTGACTAAAATGCCCCTCTTCAAGTTGTATTTCAAATTTTTTGGTACTACCGATTAACTCCTTGACCCGCCGATTTCTTTAATTTTCATTTTTCGCTTATACTAACTTACTAATTTTTCTTTAACATTTCCAATGTCAATTACACCTCAGTAGACCTTTAATTAGGTCCCGAAAATATTTTCTCGAGTTTCCCGCGGTCCAGGGCTAGTCAACGGTCCTCGCCGTAACTTCCCGTTGCAGTCACCCATCGCTACGAGTTTGGCTCGTTTAACTTAGTCACATTTTATCTCTTTTATTTTTTCTTAATTTTTCTCATCATATATTTCATTATTTTATGCTTCCTCACTGTCAATTAAGTGTAGTTTCAGACATTATGACTTTTCATGGCAGACATTAGCTATCGGAATAGTAGGACATAATGACTACGAAAATGAGGATGTTACAATAATCTAGACCCTTAGTCTCTTAACCTTAGTGATCTTACTAACTTGTTCTTTGTGCAAGTATGGCGGGAGGCGAGACTACAAAGGAAAGCTACAAGCGAAAGAGGGAGCTCCCCCCAAAAGTGCGAGAGATGAAAGAGGCTACTGCTGTTACCCAGACGCTGAGAGGGGACTTGGTAGAAGTATCGACCTCTTCATTTCGACCTCCAGAGCAGCCAACCTCAGAGGTAAAGGTCATTCCTTCTCCACCTCGATAGGCCAAACCCCTACCTCCCCCAGTCTCTTCAAGTGCATAAGGGGGGCCTTCTGGACCAGCTGTTAGGACGCTATCCCGAGGTGCTCAGGTCCTCCTTCATTCTCTGGAAAGGAATCGCTCAGTTTGGGGCAATCTTGATCTGGCTAAGATCTTGGATGCTACCATCTATTTTCAAGAAGATCGAAATAGGATGGCCCAAGATAGCATTGATGATCTTCTGACTCAGACGATGAGCTTGGGTTTACAGACTATTGCGAACTAGCACATGATCAGAGAAAAGGCTCATCTCTTAAGTTGCGAGATTATGAAAGCAGTTCAGGACGCGACAGCCACCAAAGCCCAACTCTCAACTGCCAATGATCACATGGCTAAGATAGAAGATCGGGCGAAGTCTTATGAGGAAAGGATAGCCAAACTGGAGTGGGAACTTGAAGATGCCCGAGCCTGCCGATCTATCGATGTTGCTTGATTTATTGAAGAGATCAAAGTGAAGGAGGAAGAGGCCTTGGCGAGGTAAGCTAGTGCTTATGTGAATGCCCATGGTGATCTTTTGGCTGAACTCGTGAAGTGCTATCCTGAAGAAGACTTCTCCTGGATGGAAAACCTCATCCTGAGAGCTGAGGTTGAGAGTGAGGAAGAGCCTGAGAGAGAGGAGAGAGAGAATGTTGAGAGCGAAAATGTAGCTAAAGAGTAGGTTAGGGAAGACCCTCCTACCGAATAACTTTGTATAATTTTTCCTTACAATGAATTTTAATTTCTTCAGTGATAAGTTCTTGATGAGATCGAAAAAATATCAAACTAAGAACGAATGAGCGTTAACTCAATTCCCAATTAATTGGATAAGTCCAAAAAGAGATCGATAAACATTAAGCGCAGCAGATAAGGAAACTTTTGAAAATGATTTGAGACTAGGTCTCAGTCCAATTTTGCTAGGTTCAGGATCACTTACAGATCAGATAAGATATTAATTTGAATAATACGAGCGATACTTGATCCTAAAACTACCTGGAATTACCTGAAGTTTGGGGTTGGGGATAAGAAAACACAATGCAAATTCTGGGGGGTTTGATAACATAGGGATCGGAAAGTATTTAATTTGTTCATGAGATTAGATAGACATTGGATTTACTATTCATCTGGAAATAAGTTATTGTGGATTCAAAGGGAATGGTTTGAGGTCAAGTAAATGGTAGAGATCAGGTAAAACGCCTACGAGGGAGATCGGCTGAAATGTGAGTTGTGACTTGAGATCGGCCCAAAATATTGTGCCTACAGCTGCCCCTCTTTATATGTTTTCTATTAGGGAGAGTGAAATTCTCTCATATAGAAATCATGTAAAGATATAGAACCATATTTTGGGTGGCCAAAATGCTGGAATTAACTTGGGTCTTAAACCCTAGTGTTAATCACTGCTGAAAAGATAAAATCAACTTAAATCTAGAACCCAAAAATTGGTGGGAGGAAATTAAAATGTTGGGAATTAAAGACAACTTAGATCTAAAATCCAGAGGTTGATAACAGGAAATTAAAATGCTGAAAATTAAAATCGACTTGGATCTTGAATCCAGAGGTTGATAATGAGAATTAAATGCCAAAAATCAAAATCAACGTGGATTTTTAACCCAGAGGTTAATAACAGGAAATTAAAATGTTGAAAATCAAAATCAACTTGGATCTTAAACCCAGAGGTTGATAACAGGAAATTAAAATCAATTTGAATATTGAATCCAAAGGTTGATAACAGGAATTTACAATCAACTTTGATCTTGAATCAAGAGATTGATAACGGGAATTTAGAATGCTGAAAATTAAAATCAACTTGGATCTTGAATCCAGAGGTTGATAACTGGAAATTTGAAATCAACTTGGGTCTTGAATCTGGAGGTTGATAACAAGAATTTAAAATTAACTTGGATCTTGAATCCAGATGTTAATAACTGGAAATTTAAAATCAATTTAGATCTTGAATCCAGAGGTTGGATTCAACTTGGATTTTGAATCCAAAGATTGATAACAAGAATTTAAAATGTTGAAAATTAAAATCAATTTTGATCTTGAATCCAGAGGTAGATAACTAGAAATTAAAATTAACTTGGATCTTGAATCCAAAGGTAGATAACTGGAAATTTAAAATTAACTTGGATATTGAATCCAGAGGTTGATAATTAGAAATTAAAATCAACTTGGATTTTGAATCCAGAGGTTGATAACAAGAATTTAAAATGCAGAAAATTAAAATCAACTTGGATCTTGAACTGAGAGGTTGATAACTGAGAATTAAAATCAACTTAGATCTTGAATCCAGAGGTTGATAATAAGAAATTAAAATCAACTTGGATCTTGAATGCAGAGGTTGATAACTGAAAATTTAAAATTAACTTGGATCTTGAATCCAGAGGTTGATAACTGGAAATTAAAATCAACTTAGATTTTGAATCCAGAGGTTGATAACAATAATTTAAAATGATAAAAATTAAAATCAACTTGGATCTTGAACCCAGAGGCTAATAACTGGAAATTAAAATCTACTTAGATCTTTAATCCAGAGGTTGATAACAGGAAATTAAAATTAACTTGGATCTTGAATCTAGATGTTAATAATAGGAATTTAAAATGCTAGAATTAAAATCAACTTGGATCTTGAATCCAAAGGTTTATAACTGGAAATTAAAATCAACTTGGATCTTGAATCCAGAGGTAGGTAACAAGAATTTTAAAATGCTGGAAATTAAAATCAACTTGGATCTTGAATCTAGAGGTTGATAACTGGAAATTAAAATCAACTTGGATCTTGAATCCAGAGGTTGATAACTGGAAATTTAAAATCAACTTGGATCATGAATCCAGAGGTTGATAACTGGAAATTAAAATTAACTTGGATAGAGGATGATAATTGGAAATTCAAAATCAACTTGGATCTTGAATCTAGAGGTTGATAACTGGAAATTTAAAATCAACTTGGATCTTGAATTCAGGGGTTGATAACTTGAAATTTGAAATCAACTTGGATCTTGAATCCAGAGGTTGATAATAGGAATTTAGAATGCTAGAAATTAAAATCAACTTAGATCTTGAATCCAGAGGTTGATAACTGGAAATTTAAAATCAACTTGGATCTTAAATCCAGATGTTGATAATTGAAAATTAAAATCAACTTGGATTTTGAATCCAGAGGTTGATAACAAGAATTTAAAATGCTGAATTTTAAAATCAACTTGGATCTTGAACCCAGAAGTTGATAACAGGAAATTAAAATGCTAAAAACTAAAATCAACTTGAAGCCGACTTAACCAACTATTGTAAATAAGTTTTATGCATGTACCTTTAATGCTCACAAAGCAAATCTGATGCAAGATCCAAGTAAAGTTTACTTAACAAGATCTTGAAGATAAATGATTAATGGAAAAGGTCTCAAGGCTTGGCCCATGATTTTCTCCTAGCGGCTTTTTAGCTCCCTTCTTACTTCTTCACTGTTTTGGACTAGAAGTGCCCTTTCGGGTTTTCACTCATAGTTTTTTTTTTTTTTTTCCAGGGCATCATTCTGGATTTTCACCCTTTGCTCATTTTGCAGAAAGAGCCCTTGTGTGTTTTTGCCTCTTTTACCTCATCTTGCTAGGAGCACCCTTTCGGGTTTTCATCCCTACCTTTTTTTTTTAGAGCATCCTTCTGGATTTTCACTCTTCACTCATTTTGCAAAAAGTGCCCTTGTGAGTTTTCGCCTCCTTTCCCTTATTTTGCTAGGAGCGCTTTTTCGAGTTTTCGCTCTTAGATGCTCCACTTGCATGATAATCATTTACCCTCCTACAAATCTCAAAATAAAGTATAAGAAGTTACCTGTGTTTAGATTCTCATCTTATAAGAAAGCTTTCAACAAATTAATAGCGCACAAACAAAAGTAGACAAAATATGCACAAATTTATTCATGGTGTAAGAAGATAATCATACTATGGTTGTATGATCAAAAGAAAAAAGGTATAACATTATGCAAAAGGTTATAGGGATAAATCTCGCAAATGCCTTTAGTTAACTTTGAAGTCCCTCAATCGGTAGTGTTCCAAATGAAATTCTGAAAAGTATTTTGTATAATTTATTGTCCCTTAATTTCGAGACCCTTCTTATTTCTCCACTATTTCCTACTAGAAGCACCCTTTCGAGTTTTCACTCTTATTTTTATTTTTATTTTTATTTTTGCTCTCTTTTTCCGGGGCATCCTTTCGAATTTTCACCCTTCACTCATTTTGCAGAAAGCACCCTTGTGGATTTTCGCCTCCTTTCCCTCATTTTGCTAGGAGCGCCTTTTTGGGTTTTCACCCCCATCCTTTTTTTTTTAATGCATAATATCTTTTTACAGCATCTGCATTCACCGACCTTGGTAACTCTTCCCCATCCATGTGAGTCAAGATGAGTGCACTGCCAGAAAATGCCTTTTTAACCACATAAGGCCCTTCATAAGTTGGTGACCACTTGCCCCGGGAATCGCTATGATTTGGGAGGATCTTCTTTAAAACTAGATCTCCTGATTGGAATTCACGTGGGCGTATGTTCCTATCAAATGCCCTAGCCATTCTTCTATGGTACAACTGCCTGTGGCATACTGCTATTAATATTTTCATCCAATAAATTCAGTTGATCTAACCTTGATTGGACCCATTCTGTCTCATCTAATTATGCCTCTTTTAAAATCCTTAAGGAAGGAATTTCCACCTCTATTGGCAAAAAAGCTTCCATCCCGCAGACCAGTGAATATGGAGTTGCCCCGGTCGATGTCCTTACCATGGTCCGATAGGCATGAAGGGCAAAGGGGAGCATATCATGCCAATCTTTATAAGTGATCGTCATTTTCCTAATTATTTGCTTGAGATTTTTATTAGCAGCTTCTACAGCTCCATTCATCCGGGGTCAGTATGGTGATGAATTGAGATGTCGTATCTTGTACTAATCACACAACTTCTGAATCTTCGGACCATTTAGATTCTTGTCATTGTCAGTGACAATCTCACTAGGAAGACCATACTGACAGATAATATTATTCTTAAGGAATTTCAAAAAGGTGTTTTGACTGATGTGAGCATATGAGGTAGCTTCAACCCATTTAGTAAAGTAATCGATGGCCACCAAAATGAACCTATGTCCATTGGACGCTTTTGGATTAATCGGACTGATTGCGTCGATACCCCACATTGCAAAAGGCCATGGTGAGACAAGATTGTGAGCCGATGAGGCAGGACATTTATCTGATCAGCATAAATTTGGCATTTGTGACACTTCCGAAAGTACTCAATGCAGTCTTTTTCAAAGTGGTCTAGAAGTAACCTCACCTTAATATACCCATTGCTATGAGTAGCACAGCTCCCTTCATGGGTTTTAAAAAGAATTCTCCTTACTTCTTTGGCATTCATGCATCTCAACAACTCACCATTGGAGCTTCTCTTGTACAAGATTTCTCCACTGGGGAAGTATCCCATCGCTAACCTTCTGATCATTCTTCTTTCATTTTTTCTTGCCCTAGGAGGATATTCCCTATTTTTGATGTAGACCTGGATATCATGATACCAGGGTTTGCCATCTGTTTCTTCTTCAATCATAAAGCAGTACTCTGGATCATTCCTACTTTAATTTGTAATAACTACATTATCTGCCCTTCCTCCATCTGGGTCATCACGGCTAAAGTAGCTAAGGTGTCAGCAAATTGGTTCTTGTTCCGGCTCAGGTGAGTAAAAGAAATCTCTTCAAATTCCTTGATCAGTTCAAGGAGATATTTCTGATACGGGATTAATTTCGAGTCTTTAGTTTGCCATTGCCCTTTGACTTGGTAAATGATCAGAGCTGAATCCCCATACACCTCTAATTTCCTTATCTTCATTTCAATGCCAGCTTGTAAGCCACTCACGCAGGCTTCAAACTCTGCTACATTATTAGTACAACCAAATCTTAGGTTAACAGCTATTGGGAAATGTTTTCCATCTAGGATTACCAGCACTGCTCCGATCCCATTACTGGCTAAATTGACTGCTCCATTAAAATACATTTTCCACACATCATTTGGACCCTCAGCATCATCGCCTATTGCGTTAATATACTCATCTGGTAATTCGAAATCTAGAGCCTCGTAATCATTGATTGGGTTTTCAGCCAAGAGATCAGCTATCACACTTCCTTTTACTGCCTTTCTTGCCATATAGACTATGTCATATTGAAAAAGTATGACTTGCCATTTTGCTATTCTTCCAGGTATGAACGGGCTTTTAAACACATACTTGATTGGATCCATTCTCAAGATGAGCCATGTTTTATGATTCAACATGTAATGTTTGGGTCGATTCGCTGTCCATGCCAACTGTCACACCTTACCCCTCTGTAAGGCATAACATGATCCTGTAGAATACCTAATGAACTACCGAACTTCACCTACCAATAACTCATTAAGTACCCTACAAGGGATTTTAAAATATTCTTACTTTTACAAGTGGTGAGCATTTTCTAATAGGTATTAAAATCATTTATTTAAAGTTGAAAACTAGTTAAAATTTTTTGCCCATTTTATTTTTCCTCAAATTTTATAAAAATTTCAACAGAGTGCCGTCTGTATTTTGAGAAAATAGTTCTTCAAATACCTGTAAAAAGCACTTCTAATAATTTATCTCAATAATTTCAACAACTCCACAACAATCCCAACTAATTTCTCAAGTTTCAAAATTCAACAATCATCATTTCTTAATTTCCAAAAATTCAGTAATCATCAAAATACTATCAATCAATTTCATTCAAATTAAAATAAAATATTTCTATTCATATTTCATTAAGGATAAAACAATTTATATACATCATACTAAAAATTTACATTAAGAGAAATTCAAACTAAAATTTATTACAAACTTTATACAAGCTTTATACAAGCTGCTCAAGATCAACTTTACATGTCCATACATTTACGTGCATTACATACATCAAAATAAATATTTACAGTCAGGGTATAACTTATACCTGATATAACTTTAAGGTAAGTCGCTCCACAATCCTCAGTAGCTCACTCTGCTGCTCCTCCAGTCTCTAAATCTGCGACATCAATAACAACCATCGCTGAGTACTAGGAATTAGTGGTGCACAACGTACTAAAATATTCTTTATGCAGAATTTAAATCACATTTATTCAAAAATTGGACTGAGCATGAGAGTTAAACACGAAACATGAATTATGAGATTTTAATCCAAACAATTTCATTTTGAAGTGTCAAAACTAATTTCATAAAACCCACAGTTATATCATGCCATTCGAAACAAATATAATCTCAATAGCCAGAGGCTAAGGAGAAGTCACATCACAAGGCTAACTAGCTCAAATATATGGATATCCATTCAATTTCTTCTTCTACTGGCACATTAACACTTCAACTAGAGAAGGAATCAAAATTCGAAACTGATTACCCCCACTAATCATGCTAGTGAGGTGTTCAAATATATGGTCATGACACTGTGGTTTCAAAACTTATCTTAACAATTTACTAAACATTGCCATTTCAAATATACACAAATAACTTTCAACAATTTAAATCAAAAGCATAATAAATATTTCATCACAATGATGTCACAATTCAATATTTCAAATTATTCAAAACAATATGCAGAAGAAAATTTGCAGAAATTCTACGTTGTGCACAAACCTCAAGCTAGTCGCCTCTTGGCCTTGACTCAATTCCTCGGGCTCTTTCCCGGTGTTCTTTTCCACTAAAATACACAGTTTCACAGTGTTTCAGTATCATAACTTAGAATAAATCCAAAAATAAATTTAAATTCACTTTTACCTAGCTCTAATGTGCTAAACTTGACGTTCTTTAAATTTTGTGTTTCGGGGTTACTATTCACTACACTATTCAAGTCAATTTGTTGACTTTCTAACGCTTAATAGGTATGGGAATTCCAACTTCACCCACATGCCACATTTTGGTCACTAAATTTGTTGGTTTTGGTTGTTTACTCAAATTCTAAGCCTTTTAGGCAAATTTGCAAATTTTCAGTTTTGGTATCTTAAGTTGCACTGTTCCATTGGTCATTTTTCTGTTAGAATTTGACAAAACTTCCTTCATAGAAAATGTTCCCTATTGTCTTAACTTCCTTCTTCTTTTTGGATCACTCCAATTGGAGTTTTGTAGATCAAGTTATAGCCATTTGAATCATGGCTGCCGGATTGGACATAACCCAGATTTCTAGACAAATTCTGGTTCTGGCAGTTTTAGGTCACCAACTTTGGGTGGCCAAATGACTTGGTTAAGGGCATAATTTGGGTTTGTGTTGTTCATTAAAGTTTTAGGTCTATATCTCAGCTGTCCACTGGTAAAATTTAAGGTCATTTAGACCCACCTAGCCCAAGTTATGGCCAAATGAACAAATACTGTTCATTTGGTTATTTTTGTATAGGTCAGACTGAGAAAATCCGGATTTGGTTAATTTATTCACTAGGTTTTGGTCACTTTTTGGGCATGATTCCTAAATGAAAATTCTGTCATTTTGTGTCTATTTTCATTCCCAATTGGTTTCATACCAATTGGACTTGTAAATTTTCAGTTTTGGTCCCTTAAAGGGACCTTGGTCCTACTGCCAGCAGCATGACCACATTCAATCCGAATTTAAACTCAACTCCAACACTTCCAACACACTTCATTTGGTCACAAATGACCATTTCTCACCTCAAACTAGGTCAAACACATCATTTCACAATTTCTCACATTTTTTACTCTTAAACCCTAAATGTCCAAAACCCTAACTCACTAAATTGTTGCATTTAACCAATTCAATACCTATATACATGCTTCTTCAACCCAATCAAGATCACATACACTTTTAAGTCCATCAAATTCATGCATACACACATCAAAACCCTAGTTGACCAAAATTAGTGTTTGGTCCCTCATAATTGTTTTTATTTCATTTCTTTAGTTTCTAAGTTCATTTAAGAAACTAAACATGCATTTAAATAGAAAATTGAAAGTTAGAATACTAACCTTAGGTGAAGTCTTTGATCTTCACTTTTTCCTCCAATTTCTCACTTTTTCTTTCCTCAATTCTTCCTTTCTAGCATAATTTAGAAGTTTTCTAGGGTTCAAGGTTAAAATTTATGGGAGAGATTCAAGTTATTCAAGCTTGAATAACTCATCAATGGTGGAAAACTATGGAGTTTAGAGAGAGGGGAGGTTCGGTTGGCTTGAAGAGAGAAGAAGGAAAATGAATTTTGTTTCTTTAATTTGTATATTTATCTTCTAATTTACTTAGTCAAATTATCAAGTAAATAAAAATTATTTATGACCTCATGTATGATGTCACCATGATGATGTCATAATCCTCCATTAAATTTGTTTTCTTTTCCTTTTGTTTTTCCATAACTTCTTCAATTTAATTGTATGTTTCAAAATTTTCTTTTCTTTAATTTTATTTGATAGTTAGTTCATGAGTTAGCTCTCGGGGTTAAATGATTAAATTGCCCCTCACCAACTCAACCCGGTTTGTAAATAATTCAATATTTCTTTCGGCTCCCTGACTTAATTATTTGACTGGCTTAACAACCTTTTTCCGTGATTTTCTCTTTTCCACTGTGTTTGTAATAGTCTTAAGGACCGCAGCGTCACATTTTATGGTTTGAAATTTGAGTTTAAATCGACTTCGCAGTCCTTCCCGATAAGGTCACCCATCACTGTGACTCTCGGCTCATTCAACTTCTTATGTTCTGTATTTCTTATTTATACTTAACTAATTGACAATTACTAATTATTTGTGTTTATGGCTTATCTTGTGACACCCCTTACCCGTGTACAGTATACCCGAGTAAGTAATGCCACACGGTGTACTGGCACACTCTAATATACCTTAATTTGTGTCATGCTTTTGAAGTTAATTTATGAAATATGATTTATTTTAACCATTTATCAAAAGTATTATTCATTTGAGGTTCCGAAGATTTTAAGGAAAATCCGGCGGAGTACCGGCTAAAAATGGAGAAAACAGTTCTTCGGAACCTGTTAAAAACACTTCCAATATACAATTCCATTCATTCTCAACTCCAATATCATCAACAAAACTCAATATCAATATCTCAATAATTTGTCAATTTCAAGTCTCAACCACCTTTTCATTTCTCAAAACATCCCTTTCTCAGGGTTCTCATATATAAACAACCATTAAATACTCAAATTAATACCATACATGACCATAAATCTTTATTATTTACATGAACCTCAAAATACATTACATAAATCCCAAATACATATGAGAAAATAAAAAGTTAATTACAAAATGACAAAATGACATCTAGTGTCCTACCAATGCCTTTGCAGTGACGGTGACACGGAAAGCGAAGCTGCCGGATGGACTCACCCAGTCTGTGGTCTACTGGGCTCGCGATCGGGATCTCCAGTACCTACGCGTGGCAAAAGCAACGTGCTAAGCAATAATGCTTAGTGGTGCAATAATATAATAAAAGAAAATAGCAAGAAAATAAATGTGTATAGAATGTGTATACTTTCTTTGTTTGGTATTGATATATTCATTGTTTCATTAACGTTGTTCACTTTTATTCATTTGGTTGCCCCAAGTAACCTACACTAGATGACTGGACTGGATAACGGGTAAACTGGCACTGGGTATCTAGTACCTCGGGCCGTCACACCATCGGTCGCATATGCATCACCCGTGCAGCAATGTAACGCCTACTAAGTCAGAATGATCTCGTGCACAAGGCCAAGTCTCAATGCAAAGTCGAATGGCTAAAAGCCATGAAATCACAGAATGGCATTTTTGCCATGTGCGATCGCTAATCGAACCCTATTGGCATGCCAAACTATCCAAACCAATCTTGTTAGGTGTACTAGGGCATTTGAAACTTTTAAATTCTTCAATTTGTGAATTTCAACTTTTTTGGTGTCACTATTCATCATTGGTCAACAAAAATGTTGACTTTTAGAATAAAAATGCGTACATTGACTTTGGCACTCCCAACATACCACATTTGGTGTTTAAAACTTGTTGGCATTAAGTGTTAATACCATTTCAAAGTGTAAACCCACACAAGCAGAATTTTCAGTTTTGGTGAGTCAACTTCACTGTTCCATTGGACACTGTTACTGTTGGAATTTGAAGAAATGTAAAACATGAAAGTTGTTCCTTATTTTGTCTAGTTGAATTTCCTTTTTCGAATCACTCCATTTGGAGTTTTGTAGCTCCAGATATGGCCCAAAAACCCAAGCTGGCCGGATTGCCAAATCTGCAGATTTACCATATCTACAGTGCATGAACAGTAACTAGAGTCACTTGGTTGGATGGGTTCTGGCCATAATTTGGGGTAGGTTCCTTCATGAAAGTTGTTTGTCTATGTCTTAACTTGTTGCTGCAAAAAATTTCAGGCCAATTGACCAAATCTACAGTGAGTTATGGCCAAATGAACAGTTACTGTTCATTTGGTCAATTCTGCAGAATTCAGTGCAGGGTATCCGGATTGGGACCAAGTTTTGGTCCTCTTGCTTTGGTCTTTTGGGCATGGTTTCTTCAGCAAAAATGTGCCATTATAAGCCTAGTTTCATGTCCAATTGGCCAAACACCAATTGGACTAACACAGCCCAAGTTATGGCAGTGCAAAGGGACTGAATTTTCAGTCCCTCTGCTATCCTAGGCGCTTTACACCTTGAGTTTACCATACCATTTTTCAGTCCAAATTGTGTTCAACATACCTCAAATGGTCACTTATTGACCATTAGATTGTTCTTTAACAGTTTAATAAGCCAAGTCACATTTTCATGCCTCAAAACCCTAATGTCCAATGCACTTTACCCATAAACCCTCAATTAGCACCCTAGTTATAACTTAAATACAATCTCCAACTCATGCTAAGCCCATTAAAAACATTCAAAACCCTTCCTCTATTAGGGCTGCCGAATTCTTTGGTGGAGATACACATTGAATTTGTTTCATTATTTCACAATTTCTAGTTCATTATAAGCCTAAATCATGGAATTAATGTATTTTAACTACATATATGCACTAACCTTGATTGGGTAGAATTTCCAAAGCCCTAAACTTTACTTTCTTCCCTCTTGTTGGCTGCCAAAGGCTTTAGCAAGGTGCTAGGGCAAATTTTAGTGAAAGGAAACTAGGGTTTTAGGGTGAAATGAAGGAGAGAATTGAAGGTTGAAGGAGCTTTCATGGAGGTGGCTATGGAGACTAGGGTTTCGGCTGCATAAGGAAGGGGTGGCTGCTGAAATTTTCTTTTGGTTATTTAGTCTTCATTTAGTCCTTTTATTAATTAGTCAATGGATGGCTTAATGGTGATTGGTTAGACATTTTAGATGACATCACTTTGAGGTCATAATTTGCATTTGTTGCATTTTTCTTTTCTTTCCTCCACTACTCATTTTCAATTTAATTTCTAGCAATATTTCTTCATATTTTATGTCATATTAATTATTTACTCAACTGGACAAGTCGGCCAAAAATCACCTCTGAAGGCGAAATGACCAAAATGCCCTCTGTTTGGCTTAACGGGTCAAAATCGTCTGTACCGATTGAAAAATTTTTCTAGGTATTTTCTTGGCATTCTAATGCCATGGGAACCTCAATTACCCTTCTCTGGAGTCCCAAAAATTATTTTATAATTTTTCTCCCGGGTCTAGGGCTCCTCGTTGGGAGAACCGCAACTTCCCTCCAGTTACCCATCGCTAGGGCACCGGCTCGTTTAACTTGATTGTATTTTATTTCTAAAATTTTTACTAAATTTTTCTTGTTAATATTTGAGTTAATTATGGTTTCTGACTTTAGTTTGAATATTTTTCCGGACATTCTAGCTGTCCGGACCGACACCTGGCCACCGAATAAAGTAGGATGTACGGAGTGGTTATCGGGAGGGTGTTACAACTCTTCCCCTCTAATTTAAATTTCGTCCTCGAAATTTACCTGATGCAAACAGTTGAGGGAACTGTTGCCTCACCGACTCTTCACTTTCTGAAGTTGCCTCCTCGGTGTTGTGGTGCCTTCAAAGCACTTTCACCAATGGAATTTGCTTGTTTCTCAACTCTTTCACTTCCCGAGCCAAGATCCGTAGAGGTTCTTCTTCGTATGTCAAATCCGGTTGTATTTCAATTTCTTCTCTGGAGATGACATGTGAAGGATCTGAGCGGTATCTTCTGAGCATGGATACATGGAACACATTGTGGATCTTGTCCAGCTCTGGTGGTAAAGCTAGCCTATAGGCCACTGGACCCACACGTTCAATAACTTCATATGGGCCAATGAACCTAGGGCTTAACTTACCTTTCCTTCCAAACCTCAACACTTTCTTCCATGGTGACACCTTGAGGAACACTTTGTCGCCAACCCCATATTCTATTTCTTTTCTCTTCAGGTCGGCATAAGATTTACATGCATGCGAGGCAACTTTGAGATTGGCTTTGATTGATTTTACCTTTTCCTCACTGTTTCACAGTGCAGCCCTACCGATTTGTCTTCGCCCAATTCAGTCCAAGACTGCTGAGTTCTACATTTTCTCCCATACAGTGCTTCATATGGAGCCATTTGGATACTAGCTTGGTAGCTATTGTTGTATGCAAATTCTGCCAGTGGGAGGTATCTATCCCAACTTCCCTCAAACTCAATGACACAACTCCTCAGCATATCCTCAAGGATCTGACAAGTATTTCATGTTATTATTATCATTTCAGTTCTATATTTGTATCAATTTCATGGGTTTCAATTGTTTACCTGGATTACTCTTTCTGATTGCCCATCCGTCTGAGGATGGAAAGTTGTGCTGAAATGGAGTTGTGTACCCAAGGACTCATGTAACTTCTTCCAAAATCTCGATGTAAACCTTGGGTCTCGATCAGATATGATAGAAAGTGGAATTCCATGCAGTCTAACTATCTCACTGATATACAATTCTGCTAACTTCTCCAGTGAGTAGTCGGTCTAATCGGCGAGAAAGTGTCTTGACTTTGTCAATCTATCAACTATCACCCATGCTGCATCATGTTTCTTCCGGGTGAGAGGTAGCCCACTTACAAAATCCATGGTGACCAGATCCCATTTCCACTCAGGTATGCGTATAGGTTGTAGCAAACCTGATGGAACTTGATGTTCTGCTTTGACTTGCTGACATGTCAAGCATTTAGTCACATAGTCAACTATGTCCCTCTTCATACCAGGCCACTAATACTGAAGCTTCAGATCATGATACATCTTTGTACTTCCTGGGTGCATAGCATATACACTAGTGTGTGCCTCTTTTAGAATATTGGCTTTCAATTCCCCATCATCTGGTACACACAGTCTTTCTTTGTAGTACAGACACCCATCAACTTTCACCCCATAGTCAGTTGCTTTTCCCTCTGGGATTTTGCTCATAATAGCCATTAGCTTCTCATCTACCTTTTGCCCATCTAAAATCTGCTGTAGCAGGTTTGGCCTCACTTGCAACTCAGCCAAGATAGCTCCATCACGAACCAAAGATAGATGGGCATTCAATGATCTCAAGGCTGTCATGGATTTTCTGCTCAAAGCATCAGCAACTACATTTGCCTTCCCAGGATGGTAATCAATTACACAGTCATAGTCCTTCAGGAACTCAATCCATCGCCTCTGTCTAAGGTTGAGCTCCTTCTGGGTTGGCAAATATTTTAGGCTCTTGTGGTCTGTGTAAACGTAGCACTTTTCGCCATACAAGTAGTGCCTCCATATCTTCAGTGCGAAGATAATTGCTGCAAGCTCTAGATCATGGGTAGGGTAATTCTGCTCATGTGGCCTTAGCTGTCGGGAAGCATAGGCGATCACTTTCCCTTCTTGCATCAATACACACCCTAGCCCATTATGTGAAGCATCACTGTAGACCACAAAGTCCTTTCTGGACAATCGGCTGTTAACACCGTGCCTCTGTTAACATAGCCTTCAACTTCTCAAAACTGGTCTGACACTTGTCATTCCAGTCAAATTTGACATTCTTGTGTAACAACTTGGTCATTGGAGCAGCTATTAGGGAAAATCCCTTCACAAATCTTCTATAAAACCCAGCTAGCCCCAAGAAGCTTCTGACCTCAGTTGTATTCCTGGGAGGCTTCCATTCCATCACTGCTTCTATTTTCTTGGGATCCACCCTAATCCCATCAGCTGACACTATGTGTCCAAGGAATGCAATTTCATTCAGCCAAAAGTCACACTTGGACAACTTAGCATACAACTCCTTTTCTCTCAGGGTTTGCAGAACAATCCTCAAATGCAATGCATGGTATGGACTCAATCGAGGCCCAGAAACGCCTAAACCGTGCTCTGATACCACTAAATGTGACACCCCTTACCCGTGTACAGTATACTCGAGTAAGTAATGCCACACGGTGTACTGGCACACTCTAATATACCTTACTTAATTTGTGTCATGCTTTTGAAGTTAATTTATGAAATATGATTTATTTTAACCATTTATCAAAAGTATTATTCATTTGAGGTTCCGAAGATTTTAAGGAAAATCCGTGAGTCTGGCTAAAAATGGAGAAAACAGTTCTTCGGAACCTGTTAAAAACACTTCCAATATACAATTCCATTCATTCTCAACTCCAATATCATCAACAAAACTCAATATCAATATCTCAATAATTTGTCAATTTCAGGTCTCAACCACCTTTTCATTTCTCAAAACATCCCTTTCTCAGGGTTCTCATATATAAACAACCATTAAATACTCAAATTAATACCATACATGACCATAAATCTTTATTATTTACATGAACCTCAAAATACATTACATAAATCCCAAATACATATGAGAAAATAAAAAGTTAATTACAAAATGAAAAAATGATATCTAGTGTACTACCAATGCAATGCAGTGTGAGGTGACACGGACAGCGAAGCGCGGATGGACTCACCCGATGCGTGGTCTACTGGGCTCGCGATCGGGATCTCCAGTACCTACGCATGGCAAAAGCAACGCGCTAAGCAATAATGCTTAGTGGTGCAATAATATAATAAAAGAAAATAGCAAGAAAATAAATGTGTATAGAATGTGTATGCTTTCTTTGTTTGGTATTGATATATTCATTGTTTCATTAACGTTGTTCACTTTTATTCATTTGGTTGCCCCAAGTAACCTACACTAGACGAATTTGGATCGATAATGGTAACCGCACTGGGTATCTAATACCTCGGGCCGTCACACCATCGGTCGCATATGCATCACCCGGTGTGCAACAGAACAGCTACTAAGCTGTAAATGATCTCAGGCACAAGGCCAAGTCTCAATGCAAAGTCAGAATGGCTAAAAGCCATGAAATCACGAATGGCATTTTTGCCATGTGCGATCGCTAATCGAACCCTATTGGCATGCCAAACTATCCAAACCAATCTTGTTAGGTGTACTAGGGCATTTGAAACTTTTAAATTCTTCAATTTGTGAATTTCAACTTTTTTGGTGTCACTATTCATCATTGGTCAACAAAAATGTTGACTTTTAGAATAAAAATGTGTACATTGACTTTGGCACTCCCAACATACCACATTTGGTGTTTAAAACTTGTTGGCATTAAGTGTTAATACCATTTCAAAGTGTAAACCCACACAAGCAGAATTTTCAGTTTTGGTGAGTCAACTTCACTGTTCCATTGGACACTGTTACTGTTGGAATTTGAAGAAATGTAAAACATGAAAGTTGTTCCTTATTTTGTCTAGTTGAATTTCCTTTTTCGAATCACTCCATTTGGAGTTTTGTAGCTCCAGATATGGCCCAAAAACCCAAGCTGGCCGGATTGCCAAATCTGCAGATTTATCATATCTACAGTGCATGAACAGTAACTAGAGTCACTTGGTTGGATGGGTTTTGGCCATAATTTGGGGTAGGTTCCTTCATGAAAGTTGTTTGTCTATGTCTTAACTTGTTGCTGCAAAAAATTTCAGGTCAATTGACCAAATCTACAGTGATTTATGGCCAAATGAACAGTTACTGTTCATTTGGTCAGTCTGCAGATTCGGTCAGGGTCTCCGGATTGGGGCCAAGTTTTGGTCCTCTTGCTTTGGTCTTTTGGGCATGGTTTCTTCAGCAAAAATGTGCCATTATAAGCCTAGTTTCATATCCAATTGGCCAAACACCAATTGGACTAACACAGCCCAAGTTATGGCAGTGCAAAGGGACTGAATTTTCAGTCCCTCTGCTGTATCCTAGGCGATTTACACCTTGAGTTTACCATACCATTTTTCAGTCCAAATTGTGTTCAACATACCTCAAATGGTCACTTATTGACCATTAGATTGTTCTTTAACAGTTTAATAAGCCAAGTCACATTTTCATGCCTCAAAACCCTAATGTCCAATGCACTTTACCCATAAACCCTCAATTAGCACCCTAGTTCAACATATATGTAAATATATAACTTAAATACAATCTCCAACTCATGCTAAGCCCATTAAAAACATTCAAAACCCTTCCTCTATTAGGGCTGCCGAATTCTTTGGTGGAGATACACATTGAATTTGTTTCATTATTTCACAATTTCTAGTTCATTACAAGTCTAAATCATGGAATTAATGTATTTTAACTACATATATGCACTAACCTTGATTGGGCAGAATTTCCAAAGCCCTAAACTTTACTTTCTTCCCTCTTGTTGGCTACCAAAGGCTTTAGCAAGGTGCTAGGGCAAATTTTAGTGAAAGGAAACTAGGGTTTTAGGGTGAAATGAAGGAGAGAATTGAAGGTTGAAGGAGCTTTCATGGAGGTGGCTATGGAGACTAGGGTTTTGGCTGCATAAGGAAGGGGTGGCTGCTGAAATTTTCTTTTGGTTATTTAGTCTTCATTTAGTCCTTTTATTAATTAGTCAATGGATGGCTTAATGGTGATTGGTTAGACATTTTAGATGACATCACTTTGAGGTCATAATTTGCATTTGTTGCATTTTTCTTTTCTTTCCTCCACTACTCATTTTCAATTTAATTTCTAGCAATATTTCTTCATATTTTATGTCATATTAATTATTTACTCAACTGGACAAGTCGGCCAAAAATCACCTCTGAAGGCGAAATGACCAAAATGCCCTCCGTTTGGCTTAACGGGTCAAAATCGTCTGTACCGATTGAAAAATTTTTCTAGGTATTTTCTTGGCATTCTAATGCCATGGGAACCTCAATTACCCTTCTCTGGAGTCCCAAAAATTATTTTATAATTTTTCCCGAATCTAGGGCTCCTCGTTGCAGAACCGCAACTTCCCTCGATTACACATCGCTAGAACCAGCTCGTTTAACTTGATTGTATTTTATTTATAAAAATTTTAAAAAAATTTTATTATTAATATTTTATTTAATTATGGTTCTGACTTTAGTTTGAATATTTTTCGGACATTCTAACTGTCGGACCGACCTGGTCACCAGGAGCGATGGGATGTACGGAGTGGTTATCGGGAGGGTGTTACATATCTAGTTGTCTTAAGTATGGTTCTAATCCCCTTAATTGACCGGACCGACACCGATCACCGAAATAGTGAAATATACCAGGCTATGCAAACAGGGGTGCTACAATTCTCTCCCCCTTAAAATAAATTTCGTCTCGAAATTTTACCTAGTATCAGTCTCTGAACAGCTGTGGGTGCTGTCTCCTCATGTCCTCCTCTCGTTCCCAAGTAGCCTCCTGGCCCGAATGATGGTTCCACATCACTTTTACCAACGATATCTGCTTGTTCCTGTTAGTAGTATGCCCTAGAGCATATCATTTAGTATGTATCTTGTATATATTTTATTAATAAAAGGCATTTCCACTTTTCCGTTTACATAATATATTTATGTGTAATAGAAAAGGTCCATTGATATTTTGTTAGAAATATTATTCTTAAGTTGTTAAGAATATGAGTGACAATATTTCTAGCACAAAGTATCATAAATAGGTTCACAATCGAGGATACTTCATAATAAGGACATGACTTATCCAGAAAGATTGTATTCATGTTTGTTCCCAAGTTATTTATATGAGATATAAATAAGATGGAATGGTGAGTCTCATGCCATATGACAAACATGATAGGCACTTATAAATGATAAGTAGGCCGAACCAGTGACACTTATGACAAGCACATGGAGTTTACTCTTGTCAATGTTTTGTCATAAATCATATTAGTGCATATAATCTTTAGACCTGAGATAGCACGGTTATCTTGTATATAGGTAGTTTGAGTTTGATACTGCTTTCATACTTGTACTATGTATGGGTATATGGGCATGTGTTGGCTCTTACTAGTTATATATGGAGATAGGTGTTGATCAAGATGGAATCTGTTCCTCTAAGTAAATAGAGATAAAATCCTATGTTCATTTAATTGTTCTTGATGTTTCAAGTTCCTGGCCAGGACAGATAGATTTATTCAGAAAAGAGTTTCTGAAGAGAAAATCTTTTTAATCAAGAACTGGAATTAAAAGAGAACATAATATTCATAGCAAATGGAGTTTGACATAAACCATGACTCCAGCTTGAGTTGGGATTTTGTAACAGAGAGATTCTAGTGCATGGTAACATATGATTATAGGTTCATTTAAGGTAAACCTTATTACTAATTGGGTGGCCATGGCATGCTATGCTAGGTGTTAACTATGGTCTATGAGGTTCATAAAATGATTTAGAGAAATCATTTATGGTAAGAAAGAGTTCTGATGATATTAAGAGTTGATATCATGTCTCATTGCCAATTAGTGATGAGCCTAGTAAGTCACACACATACACAAGTTATCACCTATTTAAATATGATTTAATTAATTAATTAAAGAGTTTAATTGATTAATTAAATAGATTTGGTTTGCAATAAAATTGCAAAGTCCCTAGCATGACTTGAAACCAAATCTAGATTATTGGATGTGTAGTATAAATTAAATTTATATTTAAAGTGTTTAAATATGAATTTAATTGATGAGAAATTAATTAATAGAGATTAATTAATTAATTTATATTTGATATAAATTAATTAGAAGAAGAAAATAATTATTTTGGGTTAAGAACTCAAAATTAAGACACAGGGGCATTTTGGTCATTTTGCAGTGTGACATGTGGCACCATGAGATGGTGACACATGGCATAACACATAAGCTTGCCAAATATTTTTAATCATGTAAGATGATTAAAATCAAGATTAAATATAGGTTTGACACTTGGCACAATGTGATTGGGTCACTTAAACCTAGAGCTAATCAAAAGGTGACATGTGGCTAGGGTTTAATGTGTTAACCTAGCTATTTAAGTGGGGTTATGAAAAGAAAACATAACCAGCAGCCTCTCCTCTCATATGTCACGCCACTTTGAGCCTCTCCAGCTATTTCTCTTCATCTCTCATCAATTCAAAGAGATTAGCCATCAATCTCTTGAATTAAGAACACTAGAAATTGTTTCTAGTGTCCTGTTTGCATCTCTAATCTCTTAAAAGGCATAACTTGAATTTCTAATTAATAGAAAAGGCTTTAGAAGCTGTTCAAGGGCTGCCATAGGTGTTCTTGGTGTGGACAAGCTAGAGGGACAACATCTGGTATCCTGAAGACGAATCTCAAAGGCGCAGACACGCTGCAGCACATCAAGAGGTTAGTGTAATCGTTCTTGATTTAATCTAGGGTTCTAAAATTAATCTGATTAATTTTAAAATCTTAAATGGCAAATACAGATCCAAAAACATATTAAAAGAGTTTTAATATGCTGTTTATCATTGAAATCAAATAGATAAAAATAAATCTTGCATGGTGCTTGTGACCCTAGGTGAAAATTTTTGAATTCAATGGTATAATCTTGTGTTTTTCACGCTTCCGTTCCTACAATTGGTATCAGAGCCACTATATTTGCCATTTAGATTGTTGATTATATAATTTAATTGTGTGTTTGATCATGAGATCAAGAAATTCATTGCTGGTTGTATCATGAGATGTGGGGTCACACATGGAGAAGCCACCATTGGTGGCGGCAACAATGGTTCCATGGGTGATTCAAGGTTTGGCTTTTAATTCTGCAATTGTTGTATGATCTAAGGCCTATTCTTTGACTAATTAAAGTGTTTAATTAGTTGTTTTAATCACACAATTAGATTATGATTCAAATCAGAATTTTAAAAAATGTTTGAATGTGATTCAAATCTGAATTTTAAAATTTGTTTGAATGAGATTCAAATCTGAATTTTTAAAGTTGTTTGAATCATATTTAAATCTGATTTTTAAAATTGATTCAATAAAATTCAGATCTGATTTTTTTAAAAAATATTTGAATGTGATTCAAATCTGATTTTTTAAAAAATGTTTGAATGTGATTCAAATCTGAATTTTTGAAGTTGTTTGAATGTGATTCAAATCTGAATTTTTAAATTTGTTTGAATGAGATTCAAATCTGAATTTTTTAAATTTATTTGAATCATATTCAAATCTGGAATTTTAAGTTGAATATGAGATATTCAATTTAATTTAAGAATGTATATTTTATTTAATTGTTAAATAGTGATATGCATGATGGATGATCATGGACTATAAAAGACCAATGTGATTGGATTTATTTCTTTTATGTTTCTTTGGGATTGTAAATTAATTAATTTATTTTAATTTATTTTGGGCATGTATTATTAAGTTTGTAATATTTTTGGGTTGTAATTTCATTTATTTAAGTTCTTGTAAATTCGCCTTGGTATGCCAAGGATTACTATGTAATATTGGATTGCAAGAAGTTCAAGGAGGTCAAGAGCATTGGTGGGACCAGTGGGAGGAATTCAATATCAAGTGTTGATTATGTACTCCTTCAGCAACTCTTGTAAAATGAATGAATGAAATGCACCTAGGAATGCCCTGATTCAATTCTTGGTGGCTCAGAATTGAATCCCTTAGAAAGTCCATGATCATACCATATTTACTGCTTATCCATGAATGCATGAGATGTATGGGAATGTATGCAATTATATGATATATGCATGCTAAATGGATAATGTGCAAAGTGAGACCTTAATAGTAATTAGGATGGCTATAAAATCTTCCAAACAAATGATTAAGTTGGAAATGCTATAATTAAAGTAATTATAACATAAGCCCTCCATTGGGGCAATTATTTTAAGAAATTTTAAATAGTTGCATGAGATGCAATTAATTTAAGAGATTTTCTTAAGAATAATTGTTAAGCATGAGATGTTGTAAATATGTAAATGGTTTGGTGGCCAATATTGGATGTACCTGAGGACATTAAAATTATTTGCATAATTACTGGCTCAATGGGATCAACTTAACTAATGCAAGATAAGTCAATATTGGATGTACCTGAGATTTTGAGCATTAGGGGCTAGTAAAGGTATTGAACCTCACATGAGATGTGATGGGCAAGGAGTTGCTCACTTATAGTTTATTGTAATTCCAATAATGGATGTACCTGAGGATGATCAATAGAATTATAAGAATTCAATCACCCACTAGAAATCCATCCAACTAGGATTTCCGTTTTCTACTTTGGAAGTATAGGATTCGCTAAGTTAGTGGGAGGACCAATTTGATTAAAAGACCATAATCATTTTGGTTAATTACATGATACATTTACTAATTAATCTGGTTATTTTCTGCGATTAATTTTACGATAAAAATGAGCACAAAACAACCACCACCATCCAATATCCTTGCAAGCATACTTGATCACAACAGTTGACAGGACCTAATTTGTCCGATTGGCTAAGAAATTTGAAACTTGTCTGAACCTTGAACATATAGGATATGTTCTATATTCAAATGTTCTGGTCCCTTACCTCCAGAGGCCACACAAGAGGAACATGATACTTTGGACAAGTGGAAGGAGCATGATATGAGAGCTAAGTGTTACATGCTTGCTTCCATGAGTAATGAGTTCTGACAACATGAGAACATGCAGTGCTAGTGAGATCCTCCTTCACCTACAAGAGTTGTATGGTGAGCACAAAGAGAATGCTAGGTATGAGATATCTAAACAGCTTATTCCGTATGAGGATGTCCGAGGGATGAATGTTGGGGATCATGTCCACAAGATGATTCGGTGATTGAGCGGTTGGAACATCTTGACTTCAACATGGATTTCCAACTACAAACGGATTTGATCCTTGATCCCTTCTGAGTTTTTGGGAATTTTGTGACAAATTTCCATATGACTAAACAGAATGCACCTTAGTGGTTTACTCAACATGCTAGTTATTGCCCAAAATAATATCTTTGGGCAATAAAGGAAAAGAGGTAGCTTTGGTTGCATCTTCTTCCATTGGAAAGTCCAACAACAAGAAGGGGAATAATAAAAAGAAACTTAAGATACCTGGTCCTTCCAAGAAAATAGCTAAACAGAAAGGGAAGACCAAAGCTGACAAAGGCAAAGGAAAGTGTTTCCACTGCCAACAGGAAAGTGTTTCCATTGCTAACAGGAAATTGTTTCCATTCCCAGTAAGAAAGTGTTTCCACTGGCCAGAGTATAGCAATTTAAATGAAAGCAATGCCGTGGTGAAAACCAACTCAAGTTCAAAATATATTTGGCACTTAAGGTTATGTCATGTTGCAGAAGATAGGATTACAAAATTGGAGAAAATGGGGATTCTATCCTTATTGGACTCTGAGCCTACTCCAACTTGTGAATCTTGCCTTCAGGGCAAAATGACTAGATCACCCTTTGTTGGACAAGGGCTAAGAGCTGAAAATATTTTGGAGCTAATACATAGTGATGTATGTGGTCCATTTAAAGAAATGGCTAGAGGGGGCTTTCATTATTTTATTACCTTTACTGATGATAAATCAAGGTTTGGGTATTTGTATTTGATGAAATACAAACATGAATCCTTTGAAAAGTTCAAAGAATTTAAATCTGAAGTAGAAAATCAAACAGGAAAGAGTATTAAAGCTCTTCGATCAGATCGTGGAGGTGAATATTTGAGTACTGAATTTGATGAATACTTGAGAGAGCATGGCATTGTTTCTCAGCTGACTCCTCCAGGAACGCCACAGCTGAATGGTGTATCTGAAAGGAGAAATCGTACCCTATTGGAAATGATACGTAGTATGATGAGCTATACTGATATGCCAATCTCCTTTTGGGAATTTGCATTAGAATCAGCTTTGTATATTCTGAATAGGATTCTATCAAAATCAGTTTCTTCCACACCTTATGAGATATGGCATGGAAGAAAACCAAGTCTTAAGCATGTTAAGATTTGGGGTTGTCCAGCTTATATCAAAAAGCTGAACACTGATAAATTGGAGACCAGATCAGAAAAAAGGTCGATTTGTTGGTTATCCAAAAGATAGTTTTGGATATTATTTTTATTTGCCTACTTCACAAAGGTTGTGATAAGTAGAGATGCCACATTTCTTGAACAACGGTTTGTTCAAGAAGGAGGCAAAGAAGGCAAATAGAGTTAGAATTGGAGAATTCGACCAACCAATGCATCGGATGGATATAGATCCATCTAGTCAACCTATACTCATTGATGAAACATCTCTGACTTTTCCTCGTAGAACAACAGGGTATCTCACCCACGGTGAGATATGGTTTTCTTCATGAAGAAGAACAAGAGTTGTCTACTCATGAAGAAGTAGATCATGGAGATGATCCACTTACATATGAAGAAGCTATATCGATATAGACTCTTCAAAATGGATTGATGCTATGAAATCCGAGATTGATTCCATGTATAAGAATCAAGTTTGGGATCTTGTTGACCCACTGAAGGTATTGTACCTATAGGGAACAAATGGGTTTTCAAGAAGAAAATTGGTTACGATGGAAAGGTAGAGACCTATAAGGCAAGGCTAGTAGCGAAAGGGTTTCGCCAAAGGCAAGGAATAGACTATGAGGAGACTTTCTACTTTGTTGCCATGCTTAAATCAATTAGGATTTTATTAGCAATAGTTGCATACTATGATTATGAGATTTGGCGGATGGATGTCAAAGCGGCTTTTCTCAATGGATACATTGAAGAAAACATTTTCATGGAACAACCTAGGGGATTTGAATCTCAAGATGGTTCCAAGGTATGCAAGCTAAAGCGATCCATTTATGGGTTGAAACAAGCTTCGAGGAGTTGGAACATCCGTTTTGATGAAGCCATTAAATCTTTTGGTTTTATCAAAAATGAGGATGAGCCATGTGTATATAAGAAGGTTAGTGACAGTGCTATCACTTTCCTTGTCTTATATGTAGATGACATACTGTTGATGGGTAATGATACAGGTATGTTGATGACTATAAAGGTATGATTGTCAAATACATTCTCCATGAAAGACTTAGGGGAGGCAACCTATATTCTTGGGATTCGCATCTATAGAGATAGAGCGAAAAGAATAATTGGTTTATCCCAAAGTCTATACTTGGAAAAAGGTGTTAAAGAGGTTTAACATGCTTGATTCCAAGAGAGGATTGTTACCAGTGAGACATGGTATCCATTTTTCTAAAGAGATGTCTCCAAAGACACCTGAAGAAAGAGATAAGATGGCCAGGATTCCATATGCTTCGGCTATTGGAAGTTTAAAGTATGCAATGTTGTGTACTAGGCCGGATATCGCATATCTCGTTAGTTTGACTAGCAGATATCAATCCAATCCAGTTTGGAACATCTGGATAGTATCAAGAATATCCTTAAGTACTTGAGAAGAACTAAGGATTTATTCTTGATTTATGGAGGTGGAGACTTGCAATTGGATGGTTATCGATTACGATTTCCAATCGGATATCGATGATAGAAAGTCTACCTCTGGATATGTGTTCATTTGTAATGGAGGTGCGATCGGTTGGAAGAGTTCCAAGCGAGCACGCATTGCAGATTCCACTCATCGAGGTGAGTATATTCTTTGCATCGGATCTCGCAAAAGAAGCTGTTTGGATAAAAAGTTCGTGACAGAACTTACAGTAGTTCCTTCCATTGAGTCAGCAGTTCCATTACACTGTGACAACAATGGAGTAGTCATATAGGCTAAGGAACTAAGGTCTCACCCAAAATCCAAACACATAGAAAGGCACTACCACATTATCAGACATATAGTTGGGCAAAGGCGATATAGCCATGCAGAAAAATAACATCAGCTGAAAAATTCAGCTGATCCATTCACTAAGCCTTTGTCACAAGCTCGATTAGTGACATCTTGAGAAGATGGGTCTAAGGTATTGTAATGAATGGCTCTAGTGCTAGTGGGAGATTGTTAGTAGTATGCCCTAGAGCATATCATTTAGTATGTATCTTGTATATATTTTATTAATAAAAGGCATTTCCACTTTTACGTTTACATAATATATTTATGTGTAATAGAAAAGGTCCATTGATATTTTGTTAGAAATATTATTCTTAAGTTGTTAAGAATATGAGTGACAATATTTCTAGCACAAAGTATCATAAATAGGTTCACAATCGAGGATACTTCATAATAAGGACATGACTTATCCAGAAAGATTGTATTCATGTTTGTTCCCAAGTTATTTATATGAGATATAAATAAGATGGAATGGTGAGTCTCATGCCATATGACAAACATGATAGGCACTTATAAATGATAAGTAGGCCGAACCAGTGACACTTATGACAAGCACATGGAGTTTACTCTTGTCAATGTTTTGTCATAAATCATATTAGTGCATATAATCTTTAGACATGAGATAGCACGGTTATCTTGTATATAGGTAGTTTGAGTTTGATACTGCTTTCATACTTGTACTATGTATGGGTATATGGGCATGTGTTGGCTCTTACTAGTTATATATGGAGATAGGTGTTGATCAAGATGGAATCTGTTCCTCTAAGTAAATAGAGATAAAATCCTATGTTCATTTAATTGTTCTTGATGTTTCAAGTTCCTGGCAGACAGGATAGATTTATTCGAAAAGAGTTTACGATGAGAAAATCTTTTAATCAAGAACTGGAATTAAAAGAGAACATAATATTCATAGCAAATGGAGTTTGACATAAACCATGACTCCAGCTTGAGTTGGGATTTTGTAACAGAGAGATTCTAGTGCATGGTAACATATGATTATAGGTTCATTTAAGGTAAACCTTATTACTAATTGGGTGGCCATGGCATGCTATGCTAGGTGTTAACCATGGTCTATGAGGTTCATAAAATGATTTAGAGAAATCATTTATGGTAAGAAAGAGTTCTGATGATATTAAGAGTTGATATCATGTCTCATTGCCAATTAGTGATGAGCCTAGTAAGTCACACACATACACAAGTTATCACCTATTTAAATATGATTTAATTAATTAATTAAAGAGTTTAATTGATTAATTAAATAGATTTGGTTTGCAATAAAATTGCAAACCTTAGACCCATCTTCTCAAGATGTCAGTCTAACTGAGCTTGTGTCAAAGGCTTAGTGAATGGATCAGCTGAATTTTTCAGCTGATGTTATTTTTCTGCATGACTATATCGCCTTTGCCCAACTATATGTCTGATAATGTGGTAGTGCCTTTCTATGTGTTTGGATTTTGGGTGAGACCTTAGTTCCTTAGCCTGTATGACTGTTCCATTATTGTCAGAGTGTAATGGAACTGCTGACTCAATGGAAGGAACTACTGTAAGTTCTGTCACGAACTTCTTTATCCAAACAGCTTCCTTTGCAAGATCTCGATGCAAAGAATATACTCAAATTTCGAGTGGAATCTGCAATGCGTGCTCGCTTGGAACTCTTCCAACCGATCGCACCTCCATTACAAATGAACACATATCTAGAGGTAGACTTTCTATCATCGATATCCGATTGGAAATCGAATCAAGATAACCATCCAATTGCAAGTCTCCACCTCCATAAATCAAGAATAAATCCTTAGTTCTTCTCAAGTACTTAAGGATATTCTTGACCTATCCATGTTCCAAACTGGATTGGATTGATACCGCTAGTCAAACTAATAAAGATATGCGATATCCTACTAGTACACAACATTGCATACATTAAACTTCCAATAGCCAAGCATATGGAATCCTGCCATCTTATCTCTTTCTTCAAGTGTCTTTGGAGACATCTCTTTAGAAAGGTGGATACCATGTCTCATGGTAACAATCCTCTCTAGGAATCAAGCATGTTAAATCTCTTTAACACCTTTTCCAAGTATAGACTTTGGGATAAACCAATTATTCTTTTCTCTCTATCTCTATAGATGCAAATCCCAAGAATATAGGTTGCCTCCCCTAAGTCTTTCATGGAGAATGTATTTGACAACCATACCTTTATAGTCCAACATACCGTATCATTACCCATCAACAGGATGTCATCCACATATAAGACAAGGAAAGTGATAGCACTGTCACTAACCTTCTTATATACACATGGCTCATCCTCATTTTTGATAAAACCAAAGGATTTAATGGCTTCATCAAAACGGATGTTCCAACTCCTCAAGCTTGTTTCAACCCATAAATGGATTGCTTTAGCTTGCATACCTTGGAACCATCTTGGGATTCAAATCCCTTAGGTTGTTCCATGAAAATGTTTTCTTCAATGTATCCATTGAGAAAAGTCGCTTTGACATCCATCCGCCAAATCTCATAATCATAGTATGCACTATTGCTAATAAAATCCTAATTGATTTAAGCATGGCAACAAAGCAGAAAGTCTCCTCATAGTCTATTCCTTGCCTTTGGCGAAACCCCTTCGCTACTAGCCTTGCCTTATAGGTCTCTACCTTTCCATCGTAACCAATTTTCTTCTTGAAAACCCATTTGTTCCCTATAGGTACAATACCTTCAGGTGGGTCAACAAGATCCCAAACTTGATTCTTATACATGGAATCAATCTCGGATTTCATAGCATCAATCCATTTTGAAGAGTCTATATCTGATATAGCTTCTTCATAGGTAAGTGGATCATCTCCATGATCTACTTCTTCATGAGTAGACAACTCTTGTTCTTCTTCATGAAGAAAACCATATCTCATCACGGGTGAGATACCGGTTGTTCTACGAGGAACAAATTGTAGATGTTTCATCAACGTATAGGTTGACTAGATGGATCTATATCCATCCGACTGCTGGTTGGTCGTAATTCTCCAATTCTAACTCTATTTGCCTTCCTTTGCCTCCTTCTTGAACAAACCGTTGTTCAAGAAATGTGGCATCTCTACTTATAACAACCTTTTGTGAAGTAGGCAAATAAAAATAATATCCAAAACTATCTTTTGGATATCCAACAAATCGACCTCTTTCTGATATGGTCTCCAATTAATCAGTGTTCAGCTTTTTGATATAAGCTCGACAACCCCAAATCTTAACATGCTTAAGACTTGGTTTTCTTCCATGCCATATCTCATAAGGTGTGGAAGAAACTGATTTTAATGGAATCCTATTCAGAATATACAAAGCTGATTCTAATGCAAATCCCCAAAAGGAGATTGGCATATTAGTATAGCTCATCATACTACGTACCATATCCAATAGGGTACGATTTCTCCTTTCAGATACACCATTCAGCTGTGGCGTTCCTGGAGGAGTCAGCTGAGAAACAATGCCATACTCTCTCAAGTATTCATCAAATTTAGTACTCAAATATTCACCTCCACGATCTGATCGAAGAGCTTTAATATTCTTTCCTGTTTGATTTTCTACTTCAGATTTAAATTCTTTGAACTTTTCAAAAGATTCATGTTTGTATTTCATCAAATACAAATACCCAAACCTTGATTTATTATCAGTAAAGGTAATAAAATAATGAAAACCCCCTCTAGCCATTTCTTTAAATGGACCACATACATCACTATGTATTAGCTCCAAAATATTTTCAGCTCTTAGACCTTGTCCAACAAAGGGTAATCTAGTCATTTTGCCCTGAAGGCAAGATTCACAAGTTGGAGTAGGCTCAGAGCCCAATGAGGATAGAATCCCCATTTTCTCCAATTTTGCAATCCTATCTTCTGCAACATGACATAACCTTAAGTGCCAAATATATTTTGAACTTGAGTTGGTTTTCACCATGGCATTGCTTTCATTTAGATTGCTACACTCTGGCTAGTGGAAACACTTTCTTACTGGCAATGGAAACACTTTCCTATTGGCAATGGAAACACTTTCCTGTTGGCAGTGGAAACACTTTCCTTTGCCTTCATCAGCTTTAGTCTTCCTTTTCTGTTTAGCTATTTTCTTGAAGGACTGTGAACTGAGGTTTCTTTTTCTTATTGCCTTTCTTCTTGTTGGACTTTCCAGTGAAGAAGATGCAACCAAAGCTACCTCTTTTCCTTTATTACCCGCATATTCTTTTGGGCAATAACCAAAGATGTTGAGTAATTCAGCTAAGGTGCATTCTGTTTAGTCATATGGAAATTTGTCACAAAATTCCCAAAAGACTCAGAAGGGATCAAGGATCAAATCCTAGTAGTTGGAAATCCATGTGGAAGTCAAGATGTTCCAACCGCCAATCACCGAATCATCTTGTAGACATGATCTCCAACATTCTCCCTCGACATCCTCATGCGGAATAGCCGCCTAGATATCTCATACCTAGCATTTCTTTGTGCTCACCATACAACTCTTGTAGATGAAGGAGGATCTCACTAGCACTCTGCATGTTCTCATGTTGCTTCAGAACTCATTACTCATGAAAGCAAGCATGTAACACTTAGCTCTCATATCATGCTCCTTCCACTTGTCCAAAGTTTCATGTTCCTCTTGTGTGGCCTCCGGATGTAAGGGACCAGAACATTTGAATCTAGAACATATCCTATATGTTCAAGGTTCAAGACAAGTTTTAAATTTCTTAGCCAATCGCATGATTAGGTCCTGTCAACCTATTGCGATCAAGTATGCTTGCAAGGATATTGGATGGTGGTGGTTGTTACGTGCTCATTATTATCGTAAAATTAATCGCAGAAAATAACCAGATTAATTAGTAAATGTATCATGTAATTAACCAAAATGATTATGGTCTTTTAATCAAATTGGTCCTCCCACTAACTTAGCGAATCCTACACTTCCAAAGTAGAAAACGGAAATCCTAGTTGGATGGATTTCTAGTGGGTGATTGAATTCTTATAATTCTATTGATCATCCTCAGGTACATCCATTATTGGAATTACAATAAACTATAAGTGAGTAACTCCTTGCCCATCACATCTCATGTGAGGTTCAATCTTTTACTAAGCCCCTAATGCTCAAAATCTCAGGTATATCCATTATTGACTTATCTTGCATTAGTTAAGTTGATCCCATTGAGCCAGTAATTATGCAAATAATTTTAATGTCCTTAGGTACATCCAATATTGGCCACCAAACCATTTACATATTTACAACATCTCATGCTTAACAATTATTCTTAAGAAAATCTCTTAAATTAATTGCATCTCATGCAACTATTTAAAATTTCTTAAAATAATTGCCCCAATGGAGGGCTTATGTTATAATTACTTTAATTATAGCATTTCCAACTTAATCATTTGTTTGGAAGATTTTATAGCCATCCTAATTACTATTAAGGTCTCACTTTGCACATTATCCATTTAGCATGCATATATCATATAATTGCATACATTCCCATACATCTCATGCATTCATGGATAAGCAGTAAATATGGTATGATCATGGACTTTCTAAGGGATTCAATTCGAGCCACCAAGAATTGAATCAGCATTCCTAGGTGCATTTCATTCATTCATTTTACAAGAGTTGCTGAAGGAGTACATAATCAACACTTGATCTTGAATTCCTCCCACTGGTCCCACCAATGCTCTTGACCTCCTTGAACTTCTTGCAATCCAATATTACATAGTAATCCTTGGCATACCAAGGCGAATTTACAAGAACTTAAATAAATGAAATTACAACCCAAAAATATTACAAACTTAATAATATATGCCCAAAATAAATTAAAATAAATTAATTTACAATCCCAAAGAAACATAAAAGAAATAAATCCAATCACATTGGTCTTTTATAGTCCATGATCATCCATCATGCATATCACTATTTAACAATTAAATAAAACATACATACTTAAATTAAATTGAATATCTCATATTCAACTTAAAAATCCAGATTTGAATATGATTCAAATTAATTTAAAAATTCAGATTTGAATCTCATTCAAACAAATTTAAAAATTCAGATTTGAATCACATTCAAACAACTTCAAAAATTCATATTTGAATCACATTCAAACATTTTTTAAAAAATCAGATTTGAATCACATTCAAATATTTCTTAAAAAATCAGATCTGAATTTTATTGAATCAATTTTAAAAAATCAGATTTAAATATGATTCAAACAACTTTAAAAATTCAGATTTGAATCACATTCAAACAACTTTTAAAATTCAGATTTGAATCACATTCAAACAATTTTTAAAATTCTGATTTGAATCATAATTTAATTGTGTGATTAAAACAACTAATTAAACACTTTAATTAGTCAAAGAATAGGCCTTAGATCATACAACAATTGCAGAATTAAAAGCCAAACCTTGAACCACCCAAGGAACCATTGTTGCCGCCACCAATGGTGGCTTCACCATATGTGACGCCACATCTCATGATCCAACCAGCAATGAATCTCTTGATCTCATGATCAAACACACAATTAAATTATATAATCAACAATCTTAAATGGCAAATATAGTGGCTCTGATACCAATTGAACGAACGGAAGCGTGAAAAACACAAGATTATACCATTGAATTCAAAAATTTTCACCTAGGGTCACATGCACCATGCAAGATTTATTTTTATCTATTTGATTTCAATGATAAACAACATATTAAAACTCTTTTAATATGTTTTTGGATCTGTATTTGCCATTTAAGATTTTAAAATTAATCAGATTAATTTTAGAACCCTAGATTAAATCAAGAACGATTACACTAACCTCTTGATGTGCCGCGTGTCTGCGCTTTGAGATTCGTCTTCAGGACACCAGATGTTGTCCCTCTAGCTTGTCCACACCAAGAACACCTATGGCAGCCCTTGAACAGCTTCTAAAGCCTTTTCTATTAATTAGAAATTCAAGTTCTGCCTTTTAAGAGATTAGAGATACAAACAGGACACTAGAAACAATTTCTAGTGTTCTTAATTCAAGAGATTGATGGCTAATCTCTTTGAATTGATGAGAGATGAAGAGAAATAGCTGGAGAGGCTCAAAGTGGCGTGACATATGAGAGGAGAGGCTGCTGGTTATGTTTTCTTTTCATAACCACACTTAAATAGCTAGGTTAACACATTAAACCCTAGCCACATGTCACCTTTTGATTAGCTCTAGGTTTAAGTGACCCAATCACATTGTGCCAAGTGTCAAACCTATATTTAATCTTGATTTTAATCATCTTACATGATTAAAAATATTTGGCAAGCTTATGTGTTATGCCATGTGTCACCATCTCATGGTGCCACGTGTCACAATCGTGAAATGACCAAAATGCCCCGGTGTCTTAATTTTGAGTTCTTAACCCAAAATAATTATTTTCTTCTTCTAATTAATTTATATCAAATATAAATTAATTAATTAATCTCGATTAATTAATTTCTCATTAATTAAATTCATATTTAAACACTTTAAATATAAATTTAACTTATATTATACATCCAATAATCTAGATTTGGTTTCAAGTCATGCTAGGGACTTTGCAATCTAATTGCAAACCAAACCTATTTAATTAATCAATTAAACTCTTTAATTAATTAATTAAATCATATTTAAATAGGTGATAACTTGTGTATGTGTGTGACTTACTAGGCTCATCACTAATTGGCAATGAGACATGATATCAACTCTTAATATCATCGTAACTCTTTCTTACCATAAATGATTTCTCTAAATCATTTTATGAACCTAATAGTCCATGGTTAACACCTAGCATAGCATGCCATGGCCACCCAATTAGTAATACGGTTTACCTTAAATGAACCTATAATCATATGTTACCATGCACTAGAATCTCTCTCATAAAATCCCAACTCAAGCCGAGTCATGGTTTATGTCAAACTCCATTTGCTATGAATATTATGTTCTCTTTTAATTCCAGTTCTTGATTAAAAGATTTTTCTCATCGTAAACTCTTTCTCAATAAATCTATCTGTCTGGCCAGAACTTGAAACATCAAGAACAATTAAATGAACATAGGATTTTATCTCTATTTACTTAGAGGAACAGATTCCATCTTGATCAACACCTACCTCCATATATAACTAGCAGGAGCCAACACATGCCCATATACCCATACATAGTACAAGTATGAAAGCAGATCAAACTCAAACTACCTATATACAAGATAATCTGTGCTATCTCAGGTCTAAAGATTATATGCATCGATATGATTTATGACAAAACATTGACAAGAGTAAACTCCATGTGCTTGTCATAAGTGTCACCGTTCGCCTACTTATCATGTATAAGTGCCTATCATGTTTGTTATATGGCATGAGACTCACCATTCCATCTTATTTATATCTCATATAAATAACTTGGGAACAAACATGAATACAATCTTTCTGGATAAGTCATGTCCTTATTATGAAGTATCCTCGATTGTGAACCTATTTATGATACTTTGTGCTAGAAATATTGTCACTCATATTCTTAACAACTTAAGAATAATATTTCTAACAAAATATCAATGGACCTTTTCTATTACACATAAATATATTATGTAAACGGAAAAGTGGAAATGCCTTTTATTATTAAAAATATGTACAAGATACATACTAAATGATATGCTCTAGGGCATACTACTAACAGCAAAGTCCCTAGCATGACTTGAAACCAAATCTAGATTATTGGATGTATAGTATAAATTAAATTTATATTTAAAGTGTTTAAATATGAATTTAATTGATGAGAAATTAATTAATAGAGATTAATTAATTAATTTATATTTGATATAAATTAATTAGAAGAAGAAAATAATTATTTTGGGTTAAGAACTCAAAATTAAGACACAGGGGCATTTTGGTCATTTTGCAGTGTGACATGTGGCACCATGAGATGGTGACACATGGCATAACACATAAGCTTGCCAAATATTTTTAATCATGTAAGATGATTAAAATCAAGATTAAATATAGGTTTGACACTTGGCACAATGTGATTGGGTCACTTAAACCTAGAGCTAATCAAAAGGTGACATGTGGCTAGGGTTTAATGTGTTAACCTAGCTATTTAAGTGGGGTTATGAAAGAAAAGAAAACATAACCAGCAGCCTCTCCTCTCATATGTCACGCCACTTTGAGCCTCTCCAGCTATTTCTCTTCATCTCTCATCAATTCAAAGAGATTAGCCATCAATCTCTTGAATTAAGAACACTAGAAATTGTTTCTAGTGTCCTGTTTGCATCTCTAATCTCTTAAAAGGCAGAGCTTGAATTTCTAATTAATAGAAAAGGCTTTAGAAGCTGTTCAAGGGCTGCCATAGGTGTTCTTGGTGTGGACAAGCTAGAGGGACAACATCTGGTGTCCTGAAGACGAATCTCAAAGCGCGAACACGCCGACACATCAAGAGGTTAGTGTAATCGTTCTTGATTTAATCTAGGGTTCTAAAATTAATCTGATTAATTTTAAAATCTTAAATGGCAAATACAGATCCAAAAACATATTAAAAGAGTTTTAATATGTTGTTTATCATTGAAATCAAATAGATAAAAATAAATCTTGCATGGTGCTTGTGACCCTAGGTGAAAATTTTTGAATTCAATGGTATAATCTTGTGTTTTTCACGCTTCCGTTCCTACAGTTCCGTAGCTGCTTCACCTCATAAGCCAGAATCTCTATGGGTTCTTCTTCATATGTGAGGTCTGGATTCACTTCAATTTCTTCTACTGGTAGTACATGAGATGGGTCTAATTGATACCTCCTCAACATAGACACATGGAAGACATTATGTATCTTCTCCAACTCCAAAGGTAGTGCCAAACGATATGCCAAAGGACCCACTCTTTCCAGAATCTCATATGGCCCAATGAAACGAGGACTCAGTTTCCCCTTTTTGCCGAATCTCATAATTCTCTTCTAAGGGGAAACCTTGAGGAATACTTTCTCACCCACTGCATACTCAATATCCCTTCTCTTCAGATCAATGTAGGACTTCTGACAGTCTGATGCAGTCTTTAGTCGATCTCTGATCAACCTGATTTTCTCTTCAGATTGCTGAACATTTTTGGGTCCAATCATCTTTCTTTCACCCACGTCATCCCAACACAACGGGGTTTTACATTTTCTGCCATACAAAGCTTCATATGGAGGCATCCCAATGCTTGATTGGTAGCTGTTGTTGTAAGCAAACTCAATCAAAGGCAAGTGTGTATCCCAACTGCCCTCAAATTCAATTACACAAGCCCGTAGCATGTCCTCCAAGATCTGAATTACCCTATCAGATTAGCCATCTGTCTATGGGTGGAATGCCATACTGAAGTTCAATCTAGTTCCTAAGGCTCTCAGAAGACTACCCCAGAATCTATAAGTGAACCTAGGATCTCTGTCTGATACGATGGATACTGGCACTCCATGCAGTCTCACTATCTCATCAATGTACAACTTGGCCAATCTTTCTAAACTGTAGTCCATCTGAACTGGCAGAAAATGAGCAGACTTGGTCAGTCTGTCAACAATGACCCATACTGCATCATGACTCTTCTGTGTCCTCAGAAGTCCCATCACAAAATCCATTGTTATTCTCTCCCATTTCCATTCTGGTACTGGCAGTGGATGTAATAACCCAGCGGGTACTTGATGCTCTGCCTTCACTTGCTGACAAGTTAGGCATTTGGAAATAAACTCTGCCACATCTCTTTTCATACCCATCCACCAATAATGCTCCTTTAGCCCTCTATACATTTTTGTGCCACCAGGGTGCATGGCAAAAGGAGACTCATGTGCTTCCTTCAAAATGATCTGCCTCAAATCAACATGATTAGGAACACACATTCTGCTTTGGTGTAGCAGTAGATCATCATCTTTTATAGAGAATTCTGGCTTCTTGCCCTGCCTGACTTCATCCAGCGACCGATACCTTTCATCATTACGGCGACCATTACGATCGATCAATTAACACTGGCTGTACATGCCATGCAACTGCTGTCTGCCCTTCATCATTAATCTCTAAGCTAGCATGTAATAATCTCAACTCATGTACCATAGACAAAGGAGTAACTCGTAGACTTGCCATAGTCTTGCGACTTAAGGCATCAGCCACAACATTAGCTTTCCCTGGCTGATAGTCTATCAAACAATCATAGTCTTTTATCAACTCTAACCATCTCCTCTGTTTCAAATTCAACTCCTTCTGAGTGCTCAAATACTTAAAACTCTAATGATCTGTGTAGATGTAACACTTTTCCCCATAAAAATAGTGTCTCCAGATCTTAAGAGCAAACACAATAGCTGCAAGCTCTAAATCATGTGTCGGATAATTCCTCTTATGCGGTTTTAGCTGGCGTGATGTATAGGCAATGACATTTCGATCTTGCATCAATATACAGCCTAACCCATTTTGAGAAGCATCACTATAAACTGTATATTCTTGACCTGGTATAGGTAAAGTCAGGACTGGAGCCTCAGTCAAACATCTCTTTAATTCATCAAAACTTTGCTGGCATTTATCCGTCCACTGAAATTTTACATCTTTCCTAAGTAGCTTGGTCAATGGAGATGCTAACATGGAAAATCCCTTTACAAATCGACGGTAGTCTCCAGCTAAACCTAGAAAACTACGAATCTCTGTGATATTTTTGGGTGGCCTCCAATTAAGGATAGCTTCTATCTTACTTGGATCTACCTTGATGCCCTCTTCTGATACTACATGCCCCAAGAAAGATATTTCCTTCAGCCAAAATTCACACTTCGACAATTTGGTGTATAGCTGTTTCTCCCTTAAAGTCTGCAGTACAATCCGCAGATGTCTATCATGCTCTTCTGCATTCCTTGAATAGACCAATATATCATCTATGAATACCACAACAAACTGGTCGAGGTATGGTCTAAAGATAGTGTTCATAAGATCCATAAAAGTAGCCGAAGCATTAGTTAACCCGAATGGCACGACCAAGAACTCATAATGGTCATAGCGAGTTCTGAAGGCAGTTTTAGGAATACTCTGCTCTTGTACTTTCAATTGATAATAACCTGATCTCAGGTCAATTTTGAAGAACACAGCTACACCCCTTAACTGATCAAACAAGTCATCAATGCGAGGCAATAGATATCTATTCTTTATTGTCATCTTATTCAATTGCCGATAATCAATACACAAGCGGAGAGTGCCATCCTTCTTCTTTACAAACAACACCAGTGCTCCCCAAGGTGACACATTAGGGCGGATAAAGCCCTTGTCAAGCAGCTCTTGCAACTGCACTTTCAACTCTTTCAATTCTACAGGTGCTATTCTATATGGTGTTATGGAGATTGGGTCCACACCAGGCATAACATCAATTTCAAACTGCACCTCTGTTTCTGGAGGTAATCCTGGTAATTCATCAGGAAACACATCTAAAAGGTCACATACCATAGGGATGTCCCTCAGTGCTGGACTCCCCACTTGGGTATCTATCACATGTGCCAAGTATGCTTCACACTCCTTTCTGATCATTCTTCTGGCTAGTACAGCCAAAATGATGTTTGATGGCAATAAATGCCTCTCCCCATGTATTACCACATTACCATACAGAGGGAGACCAAAAGTGACTGTCTTCAGTCTACAGTCAATCATAGCGTGATGCTTGGCTAAACTATCTGTGCCCAAGATAATATCATAATCTCTGAAGGGCATTTCAATCAAATCTGATAGGAAAACATGTCCTTGGATCACCAAAGGAAAGTCTCCTGTCCTAACAGACTAGTTACTAGCACTTCAAAATCCATTTTGACGCACGGAACAGCAAGTGAACTGACTATGCTAGCACTAACATATAAATGGGTTGAACCCGGATCAAATAACACAAATACTTCTTGATCAGAGATAGAAAATGTATCGGCTACAACATCAGAAGTCTCAGCCTCATCTCGCTGTCTCATTGTTTAGACTCTGGCTGAGGCACTTCCTTGTGCTAACTGACCAACAGTGCCCTGACTGCCAGAAGCAGTGCCTCTACCTCTGCCTCTTCCTCTGCCAACTGATTGTAAACCTCTGGGAGCAGGACTCTGAATAGATCCTTTTGTAGTCGTAGGAGCTGGACCATATTTAGGAGCACTAGTGCAGTCTTTAGCAAGATGGCCCTTGCCTCCACAGTTAAGACAGGCTCCAGTGGCCCAATAGCATTCTCCCCCATGAATCTTGCCACAAGTCTCACAGGGGCAGGGATGATATGAACCCCTGCTCGAATGCTGACCAGACCTAGGGGGTCTCTGTCCAGAGAATTTGCCCTTACCAAACCTTCCACCTCGACCTCTGCTAGGTCCACCATATTTCCTTCACTTTCCAGAAGTACCACCAGAACTTTATTCAACTGATTTTTCCCTTTTGTCTTTCTCGGATTTTTCAACTTTTTCTGATTTTTCTTTTGTTGGGGTCACTTCTGATTCAATCCTTTCTAGCTCAAGTTCTTGAGACATGAGTTCTGAAAAATTATTATGCCTGAATCCCACTACTTGCATTCTCAAACTAGGCTTCAAACCAGTCTCAAATCTCTTGCACCATTCCTTGCTGGTAGAAAGGAGACTCCCAGCATAATGGCTTAAGCGGGAGAACTCCCTCTCATATTCTGCCACTGATTTACTCCCTTGCTTCAGACTCAGAAATTCTTGCAACTTTTGATCCACATATGCGTCTGGGACATATTTTTATCTGAATTCTCTGATAAAGTCATCCCAGGTCAGTACTGGTGGTTCAGCTAAGCTGTGGGGGATGGTCTTCCACCAATCATACGCATCCTCTTACAATAGTGACATAGAATATTCAAACTTCAGTTCATCTTGGTAGTGCAGCTTCTTAAATACTCTATCCATCCTTTTAAGCCATTGCTCTGCCTCTAAAGGGTCCACTGTACCCTTAAATTCTGTAGCCCCATACTTCAATAACTTATCATACTGTCTAGTTGGAGGCAGTGGTTGTGCCACAGATGTCTGGAGTGGAGCTTGAGTAGGCATACCCCCAGCCATTTGTTGAAACATCATAGCCATCTATTGTGCAAACTGTGCAAGAAACTGTGGCATTTTGTGGGGCTGGTGCTTCTGATCCACTGACATTCTGTAGAGCTGGGGCTTCCCCTTGTGCCTCAGCTTCAATAGATTTCTCGACTGAGTGATCCCCTTCTTCCATTTCAGTCTGAAGTTAGGGTATCTCCTGTACAAATAACACAAGGAGATTTCCCTCTATTAGTTCATATTTATGATGTAATGCATTGTATGTAACAAATATGGACATTGAGCAGTTGTACTTAACAAGAAAAGACACAAATTCTCAAGTTAAAATATACTTCAAAAATTTGCTCTGATACCACTAAAACATGTCACACCTTACCCCTCTGTAAGGCATAACATGATCTTGTAGAATACCTAATGAACTACCGAACTTCACCTACCAATAACCCATTAAGTACCCTACAAGGAATTTTAAAACAATTTTCTTACTTTTACAAGTGGTGAGCATTTTCTAATAGGTATTAAAATCATTTATTTAAAGTTGAAAACTAGTTAAAATTTTTTGCCCATTTTATTTTTTCGCAAATTTTATAAAAATTTCAGCAGAGTGCCGTCTGTATTTTGAGAAAACAGTTCTTCAAATACCTGTAAAAAGCACTTCTAATAATTTATCTCAATAATTTCAACAACTCCACAATAATCCCAACCAATTTCTCAAGTTTCAAAATTCAACAATTATCATTCCTCAATTTCCAAAAATTCAGTAATCATCAAAACACTATCAATCAATTTCATTAAAATTAAAATAAAATATTTCCATTCATATTTCATTAAGGATAAAATAATTTATATACATCATACTATAAATTTAAATTAAGAGAAATTCAAACAAAAATTTATTACAAGCTTTATACAAGCTGCTCAAGACCAATTTTACATGTCCATACATTTACATGCATTACATACATCAAAATAAATATTTACAGTCAGGGTATAACTTATACCCGATATAACTTCAAGGTAAGTCGCTCCACAATCCTCAGCAGCTCACTTTGCTGCTCCTCTAGTCACTAAATCTGTGACAACAATAATAGCCATCGCTGAGTACTAAGACTCAGTGGTGCACAACATACTAAAATATTCTTTATGCATAATTTAAATCACATTTATTCAAAAATTGGGCTGAGCATGAGAGTTAAACACGAAACATGAATTATGAGATTTTAATCCAAATAATTTCATTTTGACGTGTCAAAACTAATTTCATAAAACCCACAGTTATATCATGCCATTCGAAACAAATATATTCTCAATAGCCAAAGGCTAAGGAGAAGCCACATCACAAGGCTAGCTAGCTCAAATATATGGATATCCATTCAATTTCTTCTTCTACTGGCACACACATCAACACTTCAGCTAGAGAAGGAATCAAAATTCAAAACTAATTAGCCCACTAACCATGCTAGTGAGGTGTTCAAATATATGGTCATGACACTGTGGTTTGAAAACTTATCTTAACAATTTACTAAACATTGCCATTTCAAATATACACAAATAACTTTCAACAATTTAAATCAAAAGCATAATAAATATTTCATCACAATGATGTCACAATTCAATATTTCAAATTATTCAAAACAATATGCAGAAGAAAATTTACAGAAATTCTACGTTGTGCACAAACCTCAAGCGAGTCGCCTCTTGGCCTTGACTCAATTCCTCGAGTTCTTTCCCGGTGTTCTTTTCCACTGAAACACACAGCTTCACAGTGTTTTAGTATCATAACTTAGCACAAATCCAAAAAAAAAAATTAAATTCACTTTTACCTAGCTCTAATGTGCTAAACTTGACGTTCTTTAAATTTTGTGTTTTGGGGTTACTATTCACAATGCTATTCAAGTCAATTTGTTGACTTTCTAAGGCTTAATAGGTATGGGAATTCCAACTTCACCCACGTGCCACATTTTGGTCACTAAATTTGTTGGTTTTGGTTGTTTACTCAAATTCTAAGCCTTTTAGGCAAATTTGCAAATTTTCAGTTTTGGTGTCTTAAGTTGCACTATTCCATTGGTCATTTTCCTGTTAGAATTTGGAAAAACTTCCTTCTTAGAAAATGTTCCCTATTGTCTTAAGTTTATTCTCCTTTTTGGATCACTCCAATTGGAGTTTTATAGCTCAAGTTATAGCCATTTGAATCATAGTTGCCGGATTGGACTTAACCCAGATTTCTGGGCAAATTCTGGTTTTGGCAGTTTTAGGTTACCAATTTTGGGTGGCCAAATGACTTGGTTAAGTGCATAATTTGGGTTTGTGTTCTTCATGAAAGTTTTAGGTCTATATCTCAACTGTCCACTGGTAAAATGTCAGGTCATTTAGACCTACCTAGCCCAAGTTATGGCCAAATGAACAAATACTATTTATTTGGTCATTTTTGTACAGGTAAGACTGAGAAAATCTAGATTTGGTCAATTTGTTCACTAGGTTTTGGTCACTTTTTGGGCATGATTCCTAAATGAAAACTCTGTCATTTTTGTCTACTTTTATTCCCAATTGGTCTCATACCAACTGGACTTGTAAATTTTCAGTTTTGGTCCCTCAAAGGGACCTTGGTCCTGTTGCCAGTAGCATGACCACATTCAATCCGAATTTAAACTCAACTCCAACACTTCCAACACACTTCATTTGGTCACAAATGAACATTCTCACTTCAAACTAGGTCAAACACATTATTTCACAATTTCTCACATTTTTTACTCTTAAACCCTAAGTGTCCAAAACCCTAACTCACTAAATTGTTGCATTTAACCAATTCAATACCTATATACATGCTTCTTTAACCCAATCAAGATCACATACACTTTTAAGTCCATCAAATTCATGCATACACACATCAAAACCCTATTTGACCGAAATTAAGGTTTGGTCCCTCATAATTATTTTTATTTCATTTCTTTAGTTTCTAAGTTCATTTAAGTAACTAAACATGCATTTAAATAGAAAATTGAAAGTTAGAATACTAACCTTAGGTGAAGTCTTTGATCTTCACTTTTTCCTCCAATTTCTCACTTTTTCTTTCCTCAATTCTTCCTTTCTAGGGTAATTTAGAAGTTTTCTAGGGTTCAAGATTAAAATTTATGGGAGAGATTCAAGTTATTCAAGCTTGAATAACTCATCAATGGTGGAAAGCTATGGAGTTTAGGAAGAGGGGAGGTTCGGCCGGCTTGAAGACAGAAGAAGGAAAATAAATTTTGTTTCTTTAATTTGTATATTTATCTTCTAATTGACTTAGTCAAATTATCAAGTAAATAAAAATTATTTATAACCTCATGTATGATGTCACCATGATGATGTCATAATCCTTCATTAAATTTGTTTTCTTTCCTTTTTGTTTTTCTATAACTTCTTTAATTTAATTATATATTTCAAAATTTTCTTTTCTCTAATTTTATTTGATAGTTAGTTCAGGAGTCAGCTCTCGGGGTCAATTGACCAAATTGCCCCTCGTCGGTTCAACCCGGTTTGCAAATAATTTAATATTTCTTCTAGCTCCCTTACCTAACTATTTGACTGGCTTAAAAACCTTTTTCTGTGATTTTCTCTTTTCCACTATGTTTGTAATAGTCTTAAGGACCACGGCATCACATTTTACGGTTCGAAATTTGAGTTTAAATCAACTTCGCAGTCCTTCCCAAGAAGGTCACCCATCGTTGTGACTCTCGGCTCATTTGACTTCTTATGTTCTGCATTTCTTATTTATACTTAACTAATTGACAATTACTAATTATTTGTGTTTATGAATTATCTAGTTGTCTTAAGTGCGGTTCTAATCCCCTTAATTAATCGGACCGACGCCGGTCACCGAAATAGTGAAATATACCAAGCTATGCAAATAGGGGTGTTACACCAATGCACAATAGGTTTTTTCCAGGAATGAGTATCTCGACTTGCATTCATTGAATTTCTTGCTTAAATAGTAAATGACTCTTTCCTTCCTCCCAGTGTCATAATGTTGTCCCAGAACACAACCCATTGAGTTTTACTGAACTGCCATGTACAGGATTAACGACCTACTCGCCACCGAAGGAACTAATACTAGCGGATTTGACGAGTATTGCTTAATCTTTCCAAAAGCTTCTTAATAAGCTTGATCCCACTTGGTTGTAATGTTCTTCTTAAGTAACTTGAAAATGAGTTCAACCTTGGCAGTGAGATTATAGATGAATATTGAAATGTAGTTCAATTTTCCCAGGAAACTACGCACATCTCTTTCCATCTTTGGGGATGGCATCTCTTGAATGACTCAAATTCTTTCTGGATCCACCTCTATTCCTTTCTCACTTACTATAAATCCCAACATCTTTCCTGATCTTGCCCCTAACACACATTTAGCTGGGTTTAGCTTTAATTGATACTTTTTGAGCCTTTCGAATACTTTTTTTAATACCCGTACATGGCTCTTAGTCCCTCTGGATTTAATGATCATGTCATCCATATAAACTTCCACTTCTTTGTGCATCATGTCATGGAAAGTGTGACCATGGCACGTTGGTAGGTAGCCCCTACATTCTTTAGCCCAAGGGCATCCCCCGGTAGCAAAAGACTCCCCACTGGGTGATAAAGGCAGTATTTTCTTTGTCATCATTGTCCATCAAAATTTGATTATACATTGAGGCTCCGTCAATACATGAACATCTCCCCAGTTTTGCAGCATTGTCCACCAGTATATCTATATGTGGGAGAGGGAAATCATCTTTCAAACTTGCCTTATTGAGGTCCCTATAGTCAACACATACCCTTACCCTACCATCCTTCTTCATTATGGGGATAACATTAGCAACCCATTCAGGGTATTTTACCACTTCTAGGAATCCAGCATCGTATTGCTTTTTAACTTCATCCCTGACCTTGAGCAGTGTGTCAGGGTTCATTCTCTTCAATTTTTGTTTAACTGGGACTATCCGAGGAATCAAAGGAATTTTATACGTGACTATTTAAGGATCCAGTCCTGGTATATCATTGTAACCCCAAGTGAATACATCAATGAACTCCTTTAGCAATTGAATCATATCTTCTAACTATTAGTTATTCACTATTTTGAGTTCCTTCTTATTTTCCTCTGTCCCCAAATTTAAGGTACTCATTTCATCTCCACAGGGTACCAAAGTGGGTTCATCTGCTTCCCCCTGCTCTTTCACAGGCTCTTCTTCGAAATCACTTGAGTCAATGGAAATTATGAGACTCTCAAAGTTAACATAAGGGATTTTAGAGTTGATTGGATTATTATGGCTGGGTTGGTCAATGGTCCTAAAGAAATGAAAATAGAGTATATTAAAGATTAGATTTTAACAATGAACTTTTAAATTAAAATATTGGACACAATGCTTGGGAAAATGCGCTATTAATTTGTTAATCGTTTAATCATAAGAAAATGTCCATTTACAGAATCACACTTAACACCATGGACAAAGTAATCAAGTGTTGATAACAAAATATACTTTACTCAAAATAAAGCATAAGGATATCCTCGGCTTCCCAATTGTCAAGTTCTTGCCCTTCAGTGGTTGTGAGATCAACACTTTGGACATGGGATCTAGGTGCAGGACATTTATAGATAGCCCTGAGGGAGATTCTCCATCCTCTTCTTCTAAGTTTTCAATGATTGGCCTGGTAAAAACATTTACAATTTTTGGAATGTTTTTCCTCATTCTGAGTGATTTGTCAAATCTCTAATCCCTGAGCATGTTCCTCATCCAGAACTTTTCGTCAGTCAGGGCATCTTCATCATATCCCAACCCAGAGTGACCATTTCTTCGAGTAGCTAACACGGGTTCGACAATTCCTTACAGGGTAGTGCCTAATCCCTTGCCTTCTTCATAGCCATTTTTCAGCATCACTTTTGCAACCATGGCCGCAGCTCCCCCATCTCTCAGGGCAGTTCCTTGCAATTCCAATACTTGCAATGAACTCTCTAAGGATCATTCAATTGCTTCCACGTAAGGAACTAACTGGGGTGTAGTGACTAGTATAGCTTCTTCTCCTCTCACCGTGATGATTTTGCCATTCATGACTTATTTGATCCTCTGGTGCAAAGTTGAGGCCATCGCATTTGTTGAATGGATCCAGGGCCTTCCTAGAAGCATAGTGTATGCTGGTTTAATATCCATTACCTGGAATGTAACATTGAAAGTACATGCCCCAATTTCAAGTGGCAAGTCAATGTCTCCTAGTACATCTCTCTTCGTGCCATCAAATGCCCTCACAATCATGGCACTTCGACGCACCTCAGATGGGTTTATTGGGAGTCTTGCCAGGGTTGCATTAGGTAAGACATTGAGTGCTAAGCCATTGTCAATTAAGACTTTAGCGACTATACATCCTTTACACTTAACTGTCACAAGCAGAGCTTTAGTATGCTTCAAGCCAGCAAGGTCTATTTCGTCTTCTGAGAAAGTGACAAAATTGGATGCCTGAATTTGTCCAACTATCTTCTCAAATTGCCCCGGTGTGATATAGAGGGTTACAAAGGCTCGGTCCAAAACCCTCTGTAAGGCATGGCAATGCACTTCTGAGCTCAATATTAATGACAGTAAGGAGATTCGAGCATGTGTCTTCTTTAATTATTTAGTCATGTCATACTCACTCTCTAGCTTTGGAACACTAGATAGCTGTCAAGAATATCCTTAAGTACTTGAGAAGAACTAAGGATTTATTCTTGATCTATGGAGGTGGAGACTACACACTGTAGTGCATCAAAAGGTTAGTGCACTTATTCTTGATCTAATCTAGGGTTTTAATGGATTAATTTGTTAATTCTAAAATCTTAAATGGAAAATGTAGATCCAAAAATATATTAAAAGAGTTTTAATATGCTGTTTATCGTTGAAATCAAATAGATAAAAATAAATCTTGCATGATGCATGTGACCCTAGATGAAAATTTTGAATTTCAATGATCTAAACTTATATTTTTCATGCTTCTGCTCCGTCAATTGGTATCAGAGCCACTATATTTGCCATTTAGATTGTTGTTTATATGATTTAATTGTGTGGTATGATAATGAGATGATAGATCTATTGCTAGTTGCAAAGAAAGGTGGCGGCTTGGTGATGAACACCATCAGTGCGCACACTTTTGTGGTCACCAATGGTGTGCTCAAGGTTTGGGTTTTTAATCTAAAATTTTTGTATGATATAAAAGCTCATCCTATGTCTAATTAAATTGCTTAATTAGTGTTTTAAATTACACAATTAAATTTCGATTCAAATCTGAATTTTAAAAGTTGTTTGAATGTGATTCAAATCTGAATTTTTAAAGTTGTTTGAATTTGATTCAAATATGAATTTTAAAAGTTGTTTGAATGTGATTCAAATCTGAATTTTTAAAGTTGTTTGAATGTGATTCAAATCTGAATTTTGAATTTGTTTGAATGTGATTCAAATCTGAATTTTTAAATTTGTTTGAATCATATTCAAATCTAGATTTTTAAGTTGAATATGAGCTATTCAATTTAATTTAAGTATGTATATTTTATTTAATTATTAAATAGTGATATGCATGATGGATGATCATGGACTATAAAAGACCAATGGGATTGGATTTATTTCTTTTATGTTTCTTTGGTTTGTAAATTAATTAATTAATTTTAATTTATTTTGGGCATGTATTATTAAGGTTGTAATAATCTTTGGGTTGTAATTTCATTTATTTAGTTCTTGTAAATTTGCCTTGGTATGCCAAGGATTACTATGTAATTGGATTGCAAGAAGAATAAGGAGGTCAAGAGCATTGGTGGGACCAGTGGGAGGAATTCAATATCAAGTGTTGATTATGTACTCCTTCAGCAACTCTTGTAATATGAATCAATGAAATGTACCTAGGAATGCCCTGATTCAATTCTTGGTGGCTCAGAATTGAATCCCTTAGAAAAGTCCATGATCATACCATATTTATTTATTGTCCATGAATGCATGAGATGTATGGGAATGTATGCAAGTATATGATATATACATGCTAATTGGATAATGTGCAAAGTGAGACCTTAATAGTAATTAGGATGACCATAAAATCTTCCAAACAAATGATTAAGTTGGAAATACTATAATTAAAGTAATTATAACATGGCCCCTCTATTGAGGCAATTATTTTAAGAAATTTTAAATACTTGCATAAGATGCAATTAATTTAAGAGATTTTCTTAAGAACAATTGTTAAGCATGAGATGTTGTAAATATGTAAATGTTTTGGTGGCTAATATCGGATGTAACTGAGGACATTAAAATTATTTGCATAATTACTGGCTCAATGGGATCAACTTAACTAATGCAAGATAAATCAATAATGGATGTACCTGATATTTTGAGCATTAGGGGCTATGTAAAGGATTGAACCTCACATGAGATGTGATGGGCAAGGAGTTGCTCACTTATAGTTTATTGTAATTCCAATAATGGATGTACCTGAGGATGATCAATAGAATTATAAGAATTCAATCACCCACTAGAAATCCATCCAACTAGGATTTCCGTTTTCTACTTTGGAAGTGTAGGATTAGCTAAGTTAGTGGGTGGACCAATTTGATTAAAAGACCATAATCATTTTGATTAATTACATGATATTTTTACTAATTAATCTGATTATTTTTTGCAGTTAAATTTTCTAATAATAATGAGCACAGAACAACCACCACCATCTAAAATCCTTGCAAGCATACTTGATCGCAATAGGTTGACAGGACCTAATCTATCTTATTGGCTAAGAAATTTGAAACTTGTCCTAAACCTTGAACATATTGGATATGTTCTAGACTCATAGGTTCCTGGTCCCTTACCTCCAGAGGCCACACAAGAGGAACATGAAACTTTGGACAAGTGGAAGGAGCATGATATGAGAGCCAAGTGTTACATGCTTGCTTCTATGAGTAATGAGTTACAGAAGCAACATGAGAACATGCAGAGTGCGAGTGAGATCCTCCTTCACCTACAAGAGTTGTATGGTGAGCACAGCAGGAATGCTAAGTATGAGATATGTAGGCAGCTATTCCGCATGAGGATGTCTGAGGGACAGAATGTTAGGGATCATGTCCATAAGATGATTCGGTTGATTGAGCAGCTGGAACATCTTGACTTTAACATGGATTTCTAACTGCAAACGGATTTGATCCTTCAGTCCCTTCCTGGGTCATTTGGAAATTTTGTGACAAATTTCCATATGACTAAACAGGAATGCACCTTGGCTGGTTTACTCAACATGATGGTTATTGCCCAAAAGAATATGCCGAACAATAAAGGAAAAGAAGTAGCTTTGACTGCATCTTCTTTTGCTGGAAAATCCAATAAGAAGAAGGGCAATAAGAAAAGAAACCTCAGATTCCTAGTCCTTCCAAGTACATAGCTAAACAGATAAGGAAGATTAAAGCTGACAAAGGCAAAAGGAAAGTGTTTTCACTGCCATAATGATGGGCACAGGAATAGGAACTGCCCAGAGTATAGCCAATAATAGAAGCTTGCAGTAACGACATGTTAGATTCCGGATTGGCAATGGCTCAACTGTTGAAGCCTTAGCCATAGGATCTAAATCTTTATACATGTGTGGACATGTTTTATATTTAAATAAGGTTATGCATGTACCTAATGCCTTTTAAGAACATCATTTCTATATCTAGTTTGACTAGAGATGGTTATGTGTTAGTAGTATGCCCTAGAGCATATCATTTAGTATGTATCTTGTACATATTTTATTAATAAAAGGCATTTCCACTTTTCTGTTTATATAATATATTTATGTGTAATAGAAAAGGTCCATTGATATTTTGTTAGAAATATTATTCTTAAGTTGTTAAGAATATGAGTGACAATATTTCTAGCACAAAGTATCATAAATAGGTTCACAATCGAGGATACTTCATAATAAGGACATGACTTATCCAGAAAGATTGTATTCATGTTTGTTCCCAAGTTATTTATATGAGATATAAATAAGATGGAATGGTGAGTCTCATGCCATATAACAAACATGATAGGCACTTATAAATGATAAGTAGGCCGAACCAGTGACACTTATGACAAGCACATGGAGTTTACTCTTGTCAATGTTTTGTCATAAATCATATCAGTGCATATAATCTTTAGACCTGAGATAGCACAGCTATCTTGTATATAGGTAGTTTGAGTTTGATACTGCTTTCATACTTGTACTGTGTATGGGTATATGGGCATGTGTTGGCTCCTACTAGTTATATATGGAGGTAGGTATTGATCAAGATGGAATCTGTTCCTCTAAGTAAATAGAGATAAAATCCTATGTTCATTTAATTGTTCTTGATGTTTCAAGTTCCTGGCCAGGACAGATAGATTTATTCAGAAAAGAGTTTCTAATGAGAAAATCTTTTAATCAAGAACTGGAATTAAAAGAGACCATAATATTCATAGCAAATGGAGTTTGACATAAACCATGACTCTAACTTGAGTTGGGATTTTGTAACAGAGAGATTCTAGTGCATGGTAACATATGATTATAGGTTCATTTAAGGTAAACCTTATTACTAATTGGGTGGCCATGGCATGCTATGGTGTTAACCATGGTCTATGAGGTTCATAAAATGATTTAGAGAAATCATTTATGGTAAGAAAGAGTTCTGATGATATTAAGAGTTGATATCATGTCTCATTGCCAATTAGTGATGAGCCTAGTAAGTCACACACATACACAAGTTATCACCTAATTAAATATGATTTAATTAATTAATTAAAGAGTTTAATTGATTAATTAAATAGGTTTGGTTTGCAATTAGATTGCAAAGTCCCTAGCATGACTTGAAACCAAATCTAGATTATTGGATGTATAATATAAGTTAAATTTATATTTAAAGTGTTTAAATATGAATTTAATTAATGAGAAATTAATTAATAGAGATTAATTAATTAATTTATATTTGATATAAATTAATTAGAAGAAGAAAATATTTATTTTGGGTTGAGAACTCAAAATTAAGACACAGGGGCATTTTGGTCATTTTGCAGTGTGACACGTGGCACCATGAGATGGTGACACATGGCATAACACATAAGCTTGCCAAATGTTTTTTAATCATGTAAGATGATTAAAATCAAGATTAAATATAGGTTTGACACTTGGCACAATGTGATTGGGTCACTTAAACCTAGAGCTAATCAAAGGGTGACATGTGGCAAGGGTTTAATGTGTTAACCTAGCTATTTAAGTGTTGTTATGAAAAAAAAAAAAAACAACCAGCAGCCACTCCTCTCCTTTTTCACGCCACTTTGAGGGTTTTCATCTATTTTTCTTCATCTCTCATCAATTCAAAGAGATTAGCCATCAATCTCTTGAATTAAGAACGCTAGAAATTGTTTCTAGTGTCCTGTTTACATCTCTAGTCTCTTAAAAGGCAAAACTTGATTTTCTAATTAATAGAAAAAGCTTTAGAAGCTCTTCAAGGGCTGTCATAGGTGTTCTTGGTGTGGACAAGCTAGAGGGACAACATCTGGTGTCCTGAAGATGAATCTCAAAGGCGCAGACACGCTGCAGTGCATCAAGAGGTTAGTGTAATCGTTCTTGATTTAATCTAGGGTTCTAAAATTAATCTGATTAATTTTAAAATCTTAAATGGCAAATACAGATCCAAAAAAATATTAAAAGAGTTTTAATATGTTGTTTATCATTGAAATCAAATAGATAAAAATAAATCTTGCATGATGCATGTGACCCTAGGTGGAAATTTTTGAATTCAATGGTATAAACTTGTGTTTTTCACGCTTCCGTTCCTTCATTATGAACTTCAGTTCATAAATGATGTTTGCAATATTTATTTTGGAAATAAATATGTTGGTTTGGGTTATATGCATGATGAACTTTATTATCTAGATAATAATGTTAAATACAAATCTAATGCAAGCAATCTAAAAGAATGCAATGCCGTGATGAAAATCAACTCAAGTTCAAAATATATTTGGCACTTAAGGTTAGGTCATGTTATAGAAGATGGGATTGCAAAGCTGGGGAAAATGAGGATTTTATCCTCATTGGGTTTTACACCTACTCTAACTTGTGAATCCTGCCTTTAGGGCAAAATGACTAGATTACCCTTTGTTGGACAAGGACTAAAAGCTAAAAATATTTTGGAGCTAATACATACTGATGTATGTGGTCCATTTAAAGAAATGGATAGAGGCAGTTTTCATTATTTTATTACCTTTACTGATGATAAATCAAGGTTTGGGTATTTGTATTTGATGAAATACAAACATGAATCCTTTGAAAAGTTTAAAGAATTTAAATCTGAAGTAGAAAATCAAATAGGAAAAAGTATTAAAGCTTTTAGATCAGATCGTGGAGGTGAATACTTGAGTACTGAATTTGATGAATACTTGAGAGAGCATGGCATTATTTCCCAGCTGACTCCTCCAGAAACACCACAGCTGAATGGTGTATCTGAAAGGAGAAATCGTATCTTATTGGATATGGTACGTAGTATGATGAGCTATACTAATATGCCAATCTCCTTTCGGGGATTTGCATTAGAATTAGCTTTGTATATTCTGAATAGAATTCCATTAAAATCAGTATCTTCCACACCTTATGAGATATGGCATGGAAGAAAACCAAGTCTTAAGCATGTTAAGATTTGGGGTTGTCCAGCTTATATCAAAAAACTGAACACTAATAAATTGGAAACCAGATAAGAAAAAGGTCGATTTGTTGGATATCCAAAAGATAGTTTTGGATATTATTTTTATTTGCTTACATCACAAAAGGTTGTGATAAGTAGAGATGCCATATTTCTTGAACAACAGTTTATTCAAGAAGGAGGCAAAGGAAGGCAAATAGAGTTGAAATTGGAGAATTCTGACCAATCAGCAGATCAAATGGATATAGATCCATCTAGTCAACCTATACCTATTGATGAAACATCTACAGCTGTTCCTCGTAGAACAAGCAGGGTATCTCACCCACTAGTAAGATATGGTTTCCTTCATGAAGAAGAACAAGAGTTGTCTACTCATGAAGAAGTAGATCATGGAGATGATCCACTTACCTATGAAAAAGCTATATCAGATATAAACTCTTCAAAATGGATTGATGCTATGAAATCCGAGATTGATTCCATGTATAAGAATCAAGTTTGGGATCTTGTTGACCCACCTGAAGGTATTGTACCTATAGGGAACAAATGGGTTTTTCAAGAAGAATATTGGTTCTGATGGAAAGGTAGAGACCTATAAGGCAAGGCTAGCAGTAAAAGGGTTTCACCAAAGGCAAGGAATCGACTATGAGGAGACTTTCTCGCCTATTGCCATGCTTAAATCAATTATGATTCTATTAGCAATAGCTGCATACTATGAATCCCAAGATGGTTCCAAAGTGCACAAGCTAAAGCGATCTATTTATGGGTTAAAACAATCTTCGAGGAGTTGGAACATCCGTTTTGATGAAGCCATTAAGTCATTTGGTTTTATCAAAAATGAGGATGAGCCATGTGTATATAAGAAGGTTAGTGACAGTGCTATCACTTTCCTTGTCTTATATGTGGATGACATTCTGTTAATGGGTAATGACACAGGTATGTTAACAATTGTAAAGGTATAGTTGTCAAATACATTCTCCATGAATAACTTAGGAGAGGCAACCTATATTCTTGGGATTCGCATCTATAGAGATAGAGCGAAAAGAATAAATGGTTTATCCCAGAGTCTATACTTGGAAAAGGTGTTAAAGAGGTTTAACATGCTTGATTCCAAGAGAGGATTGTTACCAATGAGACATGGTATCCACCTTTCTAAAGAGATGTCTCCAAAGACACTTGAAGAAAGAGATAAAATAGCCAGGATTCCATATGCTTCGGCTATTAGAAGTTTGATGTATGCAATGTTGTGTACTAGGCTAGATATCGCCTATGCTATTAGTTTAACTAGCAGGTATCAATCCAATCCAGATTTATTCTTGATATATGGATGTGGAGACTTGCAATTGGATGGTTATATTTGTAACACCCCTATGTTCGATAGTGTGTTCTACTGTTCCTGTGACCAGTGTTGTCCGAACAGCTAGGATGCCTAGAACTAATGAAATACAAGAAAAGAAAATACAAGAAAAATAAAGGAAAAATAATAGCAATGAAATGTAACCAAGTTAAATGAGCTGAGAACCCTAGCGATGGGTGACCACACTGGGAAGTTGCAGCGTGGACCGTTGACTAGCTTTGGACCTCGGGGAACCCTGGAAAATATTTTTAGGGCTTAAATAAAGACCTAATGAAGTATAAATACCATTAGAAATATCAAAGAAAAATTAATTAATTAGTATAAAGAAAAAACGAAAAATCGAGAAAACGATAAAATTCGGTGTTACCGAAAAATCGGGAATGAAACCCGAACAGGGGTATTGTGGTCATTTGACACCCCGAGTTGTCTTTTGACCTAAATTTCCATTAAAAATAAATGATATTATACTTGAAAAATGTCATGAAAAATTAAATTGGTGGTACATATTTTAAATAGCAAAAGATAGGAGTTAAATGTGGAATTTGAAAATTTAAGAATAAACAAACATTAAATCTTCACTTAGTGATCCACTAACTCCACTTAAGTGGACATGTAATCAACATATTGTGGACAGAAACTCATCTTCTTCAACCTCCCAAAAACCAGCCAAAACTAAGAAAGGAAAACCTCCATTGCCGTCCCACATTGAGGTTCCATTTCTCATGATCAAGCCATGATCCTTCAATACTTCCTTCACTAAAGTTGTTCTACACAACTTGGTCAGTAGATAGGCAGCAAGAAGATCAAGTTTTGGTGAGGTTTTGAAGAGTTTCAAAAGTGGTAAGTATGTGTTTTTTATTATTGTTTCATTAAACTTTGAATGGGTGTTGTGGGTAGTTGAATTGTGGAATGATTTTTGAAGTTTGATGAGTTAAGAGAGAGGTACATTTTTGGCAGCTATGGAACTCCAATGAGAGCATTTTATCTTTGCATGTAAATGGTAGATTAAAGAGTTGATGTAAGTGTTTTTGTGTGTAGGAATAAATTGGATAATGTATGTGTGATAGTACACTTAATTTTGGAAGCTTGGAAGTTAATTGAAAGGGATGTACAATTCGGCAAACTTGAAGTGTGAACCAAAATGTGTTGTTTCATGGTTTGGTTTATGGAATTATATTGTTGAATTATGGTGCTTGTTATGGCATCATGTATATGTGAATAGAGGTTTGAATATGGACATGTAAATGAGCTATGTCATGTGGTTAAATTATTTATAATTGGACTTAGAAAATTCTGGACCATAATGTGCATATTAAGTGTGGTTATAAGCTGCCAAAATGACCAAAAATGAGTTGCTAAATGTGTTTATGTTATGGTACAAAACAGAAATGGCATGAAGGAAGTGACTTGGTAAGTGTTGAATGTGTCCTTTGGTATGTGATGAAAAGTATGTTGTAGGACAGTGTATGTTTTGGCTTAGAACCTTAAGAGTGTGGCTCCAATTAGTATGAGACTAATTGGAGGTGAAACTAGGCACAAAAAGGGCCAACTTTCATGAAGGAAGCTTACCAAAATTCTACTTGGAAGATGACTTGAAAAATGACCAAATCCGGATTAGTGCATTGAAAGCCTGAAAATTAACCATTTGGGCAGCAGTTAGTGTTTTGGCCATAACTCACTCAAAATAGGTCTAATTGACTTGAAATTTTTACCATGAATAGTTAAGACATATATCTACAACTCTTATGAAGACACCAACACCCAGAAATGACCATAAGCAAGTCAAATATCTTGCATAAGTTCGGGTCCAAAAACTGGCCAAACCAAAAGTGACCTAAAGCGACCATTTTGATGTATTCTGACCAGCATTGGTATATTGACCATAACTTGGTCTACATAACTCAGAATGACCTGAAATTTTCCCCCACATGCAATAAGACATAGACCTACAAGTTTGTAGTTTTGACCGAAACCTGAAAACTGAGGAAACTAGGTCATCCGGTTAGGTCAAATTAGTATACCGGAATTTGACAAATTGCAATAAAATGCACTATACATAAAAATGAATTGGGTAACATGTACCAATACTAAAAGGCTATTAAATATGACACATTGGTAACATTAAAACCTAATTAACCTAGACTGCATCGAGGGTCAACATCTTAGGTTGACTAAGGAAATAATAGAAATCAATAAATTAATTATTGAACCTTATTGTTAGAGACAGTTTAAATAAGTACTGAAACACTTCAAATTGTGTGTTTCAGTTAGCAAAGACTCAGGGAAAGGGAAGGAAACACTGAGTCAGGGCCAAGAGACAGTTATCAAAGGTTTTTGCCCAACAGTTATTTCTTTTGAATTTTCAATTGAAATAAATTATGACTATTTGTATATTATTGTTTTAAATTGTGGAAATGTGTTTAAATGGATACTTATTGCTTGAAAAGCATTGTAAATGGTTTGAAACTGTGAAAAATTGTTTGAATGATATTTGATAGATACTTATTGATTAAAAAGCATTGTAAATGGTTTGAAACCACAGCTATCATGTATATTAATTGAATTCCTCGCTAGCTTGTCTAGTGGGACGAATTGAATTCTCTCCCTAGCTGAAGTGTTGAGGTGTGTGCCTGTTGAGGACGAATAGAATGAGTACTCATATTATTGCTAGCTAGCTATATTATTCCTCATTAGCCATCGGCTTTTGGGACGAATTGAATTTCTCACTAGCCATTGGCTTTTGGGACAAATTGAATTTTAGGACATGATTAAGCTGTGTGTGTGATTTATTGATATTTATTGTGATATTGTGAAATGGAGTTTAAATTCTTATTGACATTCACTGTCTTTGAATTTAACTATGGTTTTAAGTATCCACTATTTATATGACTTATGATTTGTGATTTAAAGTTGTATTTGGTTAATGTTGTGCACCACTGAGATAATGGCTCAGCGATAGCTTTTCATTGCTGTCGTACGTAGACAGAATGACAGGGCAGCAGACTAGGCTGCTAGTACTACACTGAGAGATCATCGGGTATATTGAGTATACCATATTTTACATTTTGTATTGTAATGTATATTCACTGTATGTATATAGTGTTCTTGGTTTTGAGCAGTTGTAAATTAAAATTGTTCATTGAAGTTGTAAAATAAATTGTAAATAATTTTGGCTTGTAAAATTTGTAATATATTTCTTTTATCTCAGCCTTTGAAAATATTGAAAAATTATTATGGATTTGAGTTGAGAAACATATTGTGTTGATTAAAGGTTGGAGTTTGAGATTGAGAAATATATTTGAAGTGCTTTTTATAGGTTTTTGAAGAACTGTTTTATTCAAAATACAGATGGCACTCCGCCAAAATTTTTATAAAAATTACTAATAATTCAAATGCGTTAGCTGTTTCACTTCAGTTCAAAATAATTTTTAACACCTGTAAATAGTGCTCACCACTGTAAAAAGAAGTAAGAAAAGTTTTAAAATCCCTTATAGTGTATTTAATGGGTTATCAGTAGACGAAGTTGGTAATTCATTAGGTATACTATGGGATCATGTTATGCCTTACAAAGGGGTAGGGCATGACAATATTGATTCTGATTTCCAATCAGATATTAATGATAGAAAGTCTATCTCTAGGTTTGTGTTCATTTGTAAGAGAGGTGCAGTCAGCTGGAAGAGTTTCAAACAGAGTACGACTGCAGATTCCACTATCAATGTCGAGTATATTGTTGCATCAGATGCTGCAAAGAAGTTGTTTGGATATAAGGAACCCTAGTCTGTAACATCCCTCACCCAACTACAGTGTAGCCAAGCAAAATGTGTGCTACATTCGGTGCCGGAGCACCCTATCTTATCTTACTTTATTCCTTTAAATCTTTTAATATCAATTATTTTTCGACGGAAAAACTAATGGAGTTTCTCCTATTTTATTAACGTTTGACGTATTTCACTATTCATCTGCTTGAAATTTTCAATAATATTTTAAAATAAAAATCTCATCAATAATTCTCATAATCATCTCATCATTTCAAATCTCATCCATACATTTTAATTTCATAATCATTTCCATACATTTTCATTCATACTCAATTCATATATAAACATTCTCAAATTACATTAGCCAAATTTTCAAATTTCCTTAATTTACATAATTTACAAAATAATTACAAAATTTCATAATTTACATGATATATAAATTAATTACATATGAAAAAAATAATTTATTAATTTACATCGCATTCCTATTAATTACCTGCTCATAATATACATTATAATACAATATCTAAGCAATTTATACAAAATATAAAATTTGTTCTATATGGGCCCTAACTACATGCATTGCTGAAGAGGTGATAACCTTGAACGCTTTGCAGATCAGAACTCCAAAATCTCTGTTTAGTATTTTTATCTGGGCTTTACCTTCAGTACCTGCGCGAGGAAACAATTCCATCGCGCTAAGCATTGCTGCTTAGTGGTGCAATAATATAACAAGGAAATAATATACAAATAAAGATAGAAATAAAACATAATTTAAATAATTAAGATTTATTTATACTTCACATGCGATTCTAAAATTTAATATGTTTTATCCTAATTTAGTATTCTTTGGAAGTGTTTATTTCGCCAATGTACAGTAATAATGTACAAAGAAAAATGATCTAAAAATAATAAATATATGCTTATATTATCATGTAAGTCACATTTGCAATATTTATGTGTGTTATAATTTTCTTTACTAATCTTTTAGCATTTTCTCAATACTTTCTTGGTTGTCTCAGATTATTTCATAATAAGTAAATTTTGATATCGGTCCAGTTCATTTCGATTCTTTCTAATAAATAACTATTCTAATTTATTTTAGGTCATCTTACTCATTTATTTAATTTCTAATATTTTTAATTACTAATATTCTTAACTTATTTCAATAAATTTCACTGCCCAAGTAACCTATGACAGTCGATCGAATCGATAACGGGTCGTTGGCACTGGACATCGCGGTGCCTCGGGCCGTCATACCATGGGATGCAAAACGTCAACCACGTATGCAGTCAGTATGGCTAAAAAGCCATGATAACACATAATCGGGCATTAAGCCATGAGTGCAGGCATAAAGCCATGAATGCGGGCATAATCGGGCATAAAGCCTTTCGCAGTACTGCTAAAACAATACCCTATTGGCATGCCAAACTATCCAATCTGACACACATATCTAGGCAATACAAGGGCACATAATATCATTAAATATTAATATATTGTGTTTTATGAGTTTATTATTTCATTATAATTTTCATAATTTATGCATTCATCATAATATTCATACATTCCTTACATCATTCATATTGATCACAATTCATAACAATGGTGTTCATATACCATTGTACTCAAAATGTTCTTCCTTTCCCTTATAAAGAAAACTAATGTTCCGTTCATATTTTCATGTGATTCATTTATTCATTACAATATTTATATGGATTCATAACTCATACAAGGTGTTATTATCTTATTTGTAATGGAAACATAGATTTTAATGTAAACCTCATCCCATTTATACTAAACAATCCATCTAGATTAATTTTATTTCATATTCAAGTGGTATCACTCATGTTTTATTAGACCTACTAGTAATGGGAATACAAATCTTAACTATATACTCACATAACTTAAATGTTCATTAAGTCATTTAGGTGAATTACTATTTCTATTCCAAGTAATCCATGAATGTTTCATGGATTCGAAATTTCATACCTTAATTTCCTCTACCAATTTAGTTATTATACTTTGTGTCTTTGTATTACTATTCACATTACTATTCACTCAAATTGTTGACATTTTAATACATAATAAATTTATTGAACCTAAGTTCACCAAGATACCACATTTTGCATTTTATTTTTGTTGGTATTGATTTCCAATACCATTTCAAAGCTTATCTTATGTTATTCAAAATTTTCAGATTTCATGCCCTAGGTTTACTGTTCCATTAGTCATTTTTGCAGTGGGAATTTGAAAAAATTATCAACATGAAAGTTGTTCCTTATTTTGTCTAGTTGAATTTCTTTTTTTGGATCACTCCATTTGGAGTTTTGTAGCTCAAGTTATGGTCATTTTACCATAACTGGCCGGAGTGACCTGTACCCAGATTTTCTGGGCAATTTGGTTCTGCCAGATTTGGTGACCTAAGTTTGGTTGGAGATTTGACTAGGTTATGGTCAGAATTTAAATTTGTGTTCTTCATGAAAGTTTTTGGTCTATATCTCAGCTTGTTGCTGGTAACATTTCAGGACAATTGGACCTTTCTACACTGAGTTATGGCCAAATGACCAAATACTGTTTATTTGGTCATTTTGCCCAGGCAGACTGTAGGTCACCCAGATTAGGGCAAACTTTTGGTCCACTTGGTTTGGTTTTCTGGGTATGGTTTCTTCACCAAAGTTGTGCCATTATGTGTCTAGTTTCATGTCCAATTGGCTTTGCACCAATTGAACCTCTACAATTCAAGTTATTGCTACCCAAACCTACTGGACTCATGCCCAGTCCTGCAGGTCACCAAGGGCAGCCCATTCACTCAATTTCCTCATGTCACTCATTTCTAGACCAGAAATGGGCCTCCACCTTATTAATTTCTACATGTAACTTCATTAAATCAAAGCATGCTTAATCATTTTTCCTCTAAAATTTCTAGCTCATGCAATATACATGTTACTAGAATGAATAGTGCACTCAGTGCACAATCAGCATGCAGAAACAGGGTGCAAAAATAATCACCATAATTTATAGAAACAAGATTTCAAGACCATATTTTCCAGAAATCAACCTTCATATGTTTAACTCAATCTCCAATTGGAATCACATCAAAATCAGAACGGAAATTGTAGAACTAATTAAAAAGGTGCAACCTATCCAGAATCCAGTACATGCAGGATAGTAGTAAGGAAATGCAAAAATATCAACCAGCAGCTACCACAATTAGCTCTTGGCCATAACTACAAGGTTTTAGAGCATTCAATAAGCGTTTCAAGGACTCAAGAATCACATCATTTCGAGTTTTGTGGCTCTAGTTATGATTTATTGAAGGTGGCTGTCTTGTTGCAGGAAATCAGCAGAACAGAGTCCACATCTGAGCAATAAAATGTTTTGTCCTCAAACCCTAAACTAACATTAGAATCAGGTCTGCCATAAAACTACAAAGTTTTAGAACATTCCTTAAGGTTTCTTTTTACATAAAAATCACCCTGATCTGAGATCCCTGACTCCAGTTATGAATTTTTAAAATTTACTGTTCATGCATATACTGTACAGATTCCAGATTTTCACTCATCTATAATTTCTTATGGCACCTAGTTGTGGGATTTACTAATTTCTTTCATAAAACACAGAAATAACTATAAGTTAAAGCACTAACCTTTGTTTGTGTCAACCCAAGCTTGAAGAAAAATCTTTCTCTCCTTTTCTTTTGCTGCCTTAGGCTTGTTCTAGTTGCAAGGAACAATTTTTGTGAAATCAACAAGTGATTTTATAGTGTGTTTACAGGGAACTTTTGGAGAGAAGTAAAAGCATCCATGGAGAATAGAGAGGGAGAGAGTTTCGACTGGTTGAAGAAGAAGGGCAGCAGATTGTTGTTTTTCATTTTAACTCATTTTATCCCTTTTTAATTAGTTTATAAGGTGTGTGTTACAATATGATTGGTGGAGGACTTTTAATGACACAATAATGATGCCAAAATTTATATTTTATTTCATTTTCTTTTCTACTCATTTTCAATTAAATTTTTAATAATATTTATTCACATTTTAGATCATAATAATTATTTACTTAATTGGACAAGTCGGTCAAAAATCACTTCTGAAGGTGAAATGACCAAAATGCCCTCCGTTTGGCTTAACAGACTAAAATTATCTGTACCGATTGAAAAAATTTTCTAAGCCTTTTCTTGGCATTCTAATGCCATAGAAACCTCAATAACTCTTCTCTGGAGTCCCAAAAATTATTTTATGAATTTTCTCCCTGGTCTAGGGCTCCTAGTTGTGAGAACCGCAACTTCCCACTAGGTTACCCATCGCTTGGGCACCGGCTCATTTAACTTGGTTGTATTTTATTTCTAAAATTTTTCCTAAATTTTTCTTATTAATATTTGAGTTATTTATGACTCCTCCCTCTAGTCAAATTACTTTTCCAGATGTTCTAGCTGTCCGAACCGACACCGGTCACCGGAACAGTAGAATGTATAGAATTGCTGCCCACTAGTGATATTGTCCGCTCTGGACCGAAGCCCTCATGGTTTTAAAACGCGTTGCTAGGGGTTACGAACCAACAACTTATAAACCCAGCATCTCTCCCGTGTTTTGCCAATGTGGGATTTGCCTAGGGTGTTACACAGTCTCACTAGAAACCCAAACATATAGAAAGGCCCTACCATATTATCAGAGAGATAGTTGGACAAGGCGATACAGCCATGTAGAAAATAGCATCAGCCGAAATATCCAGCTGATTCATTCACTAAGCCTATGTCACAAGCTCAGTTAGACCAACATCTTGAGAAGATGGGTCTAAGGTATTGTAATGAATGGCTCAGTGCTAGTGGGAGATTGTTAGTAGTATGCTTTAGAGCATATCATTTAGTATGTATCTTGTACATATTTTATTAACAAAAGGCATTTTCACTTTTCTATTTACATAATATATTTATGTGTAATAGAAAAGGTCCATTGATATTTTGTTAGAAATTCTATTCTTAAGTTGTTAAGAATATGAGTGACAGTATTTCTAGTACAAAGTATCATAAATAGGTTCACAATCGAGGATACTTCACAATAAGGACATGACTTATCCAGGAAGATTGTAATCATGTTTGTTCCTAAGTTATTTATATGAGATATAAATAAGATGGAATGGTGAGTCTCATGCCATATAACAAACATGATAGGCACTTATACATGATAAGTAGGTCGAACCAGTGAAATTTATGACATGCACATGGAGTTTACTCCTATTAATGTATTGTCATAAATCATATCAGTGCATATAATCTTTAGACCTGAGATAGCACAGTTATCTTGTATATAGGTGGTTTAAGTTTGATACTACTTTCATATTTGTACTGTGTATGGGTATATGGGCATGTGTTGGCTCCTACTAGTTATATATAGAGGTAGGTGTTGATCAAGATGGAATCTGTTACCCTAAGTAAATAGGGATAAAATCCTATGTTCATTTAATTGTTCTTGATGTTTCAAGTTCTTGGCCAGGAAATATAGATTTAATCAGAAAAGAGTTTCTGATGAGAAAGTCCTTTTAAACAAGAACTGGAATTAGAAGAGAACATAATATTCATAGCAAAAGGGGTTTGACATAAACCATGACTCCAGTTCGAATTGGGATTTTGTAACAAAGAGATTCTATTGCATGGTAACATATGATTATAGGTTCATTTAAGATAAACCTTAGTACTGATTGGGTGGCTATGGCATGCTATGCTAGGTGTTAACCATAGTCTATGAGCTGCATAAAATGATTTAGAGAAATCATTTATGGTAAGAAAGAGTTCTGATGATATTAAGAGTTGATATCATGTCTCATTGCCAATTAGTGATGAGCCTAGTAAGTCACGCACATATACAAGTAATCATCAAAGTAAATATGATTTAATTAATTAATTAAAGAATTTAATTGATTAATTAAATAGGTTTGGTTTGCAATTAGATTGCAAAGTCCCTAGCATGGCTTGAAACCAAATCTAGGTTATTGGATGTATAGTATAAGTTAAATTTATATTTAAAGTATTTAAATATGAATTTAATTAATGAGAAATTAATTAATAGAGATTAATTTATTTATTTATATTTGATATAAATTGATTAGAAGAAGAGAAATAATTATTTTGGGTTGAGAACTCAAAATTAAGACACAAGGGTGTTTTGGTCATTTCACAGGGTGACATGTGGCACCATGAAATGGTGACACATGGCACTACACATAAGCTTGCCATTTGTCTTTTAATCATGTAAGATGATTAAAATCAACATTAAATATAGGTTTGACTCTGGCACAATGTGATTGGGTCAATTAAACCTAGAGCCAATCAGAAGGTGACATGTGGTAAGGGTTTTAAGTGATAACCTAGCTATATAAGTGTTTTTATGAAAGAGTAAAAGGTGTGGGCTGCTATTCTCTCTTTGTGTCACTACCCTTGGCTGACCTCTCGCCTCTTCTTCTTCATCTCTCATAAATTCAAAGAGATTAGCAAATAATCTCTTGAATTAAAAATACTAGAAATTGTTTCTAGTGTCCTATTTACATCTATAATCTCTCAAAAGGCAAAACTTGATATTCTAATTCATAGAAAAAGCTTTAGAAGCTGTTCAAGGGCTGCCATAGGTGATCTTGGTGTGTACAAGCTAGAGGGACAACATCTGGTGTCCTAAAGACGCATACCAAAGGTGCCAAACACACTGCAGTGCATCAAAAGGTTAGTGCACTTATTCTTGATCTAATATAGGGTTTTAATGGATTAATCTGTTAATTTTAAAATCTTAAATGGCAAATGTAGATCCAAAAATATATTAAAAGAGTTTTAATATGCTGTTTATCATTGAAATCAAATAGATAAAAGTAAATCTTGCATGATGCATGTGACCCTAGATGAAAATTTTGAATTTTAATGATCTAAACTTATGTTTTTCATGCTTCCGCTCCTTCACACTCTGCTTCATGATTTGCAACAATAGTTCATCTTCCTCTTTCTTTTCACTAGATTCTCCTTTCTCTACCACTTTCCCCACTTTTTCTCCATTCACGGGTGACCCTCCTGCCTCTGCTTTTTCTTTACTTTTCTTTTCATTAGTGCCGTAACACCTCCCACTTCTACTAATAAATTCTATTTCTTAATCTGGTATGGGTGAGTCATTTGCTAGGTAAGGTTTTGAATTGGAGAGCAGTATCATCGAAGGGGCCCATATAGGTCATTTTGAAATAAGCATGGGGGGTGAAACATGGTTTAGGGGTGGTGATGGGTTGAGTGTAGGTATGGTTGAGGGCAGGAGTAGAAGTGTTGCTAGATGCACTCTGGGTAAAAACTTAGAAATTATAATTCCAAGGTACAGCATGAGTATTGGTAACTGACGGCTGTGGTGGGATTCTTATGACTGTCAGGGGTGGTGCTGGCAGTGTTGGTGTGGTAAGTGCAGAAAAAACCATCTTCAGAGTAGATCTTGAGATGTTTTCACCATTTATGACAGTGTTTACTTCCTTTTCTTCTTTTGACTTCAATTGACACCTCAAGATTCTATGCGATATCATTCTCCAGATTTCCTCCTTGAATTCATCACAGTTCTACAACTCATGATTGGCTACACCATTATGGTAAGGACATCCTGGGCCTGGCCGATCATTTTCAAAGTCAAGTCCTTGTGGGTGTATGTACCCTTCCTGTGCTGCCATTGTAAGAATCTAATCAAAGTATAGGATCAACTGATTTACTTCCATATTCAAGTTCTCATCTAGGGATCTACCATATTCACACCGTTCCCTTTTCCCCTATCAAGATGGGGTAATGGGTTTGAAGTGACATTAGGAGCAAAGCTATTCCCTTCAATCTTCAACCACCCATTCCTAATCAGGGATTGTACCCTTCCTCGAAGTGCTCCACAGCTATCTGTTGAATGTTCCACAACCCTGCTATGATATTCACATCTGGTGCTAGCATCATACCACTTGGGATATGGCAGCTAGATTGGGGTCTGTAACGCCCTCACCATCGGTAGTCCGTATGTTCTACTGTTCAACGGCTAATGTCTGTTTGGATAGTCAGAATGCTAGGAACTACACTTAAACGATAGTGAGGAGACATAAAATGATGAAATAATTGATAAGGGAATACAAGAAAAATTAAGAGAAAATAAAAGAGATAAAGTGCAATTGGATTAAACGTGCCGGAATCATGGCGATGGGTGACCGCACCAGAAAGTTACGGCGAAGGTAGTGTTAATAGTATGCCTTAGAGCATATCATTTAGTATGTATCTTGTATATATTTTATTAATAAAACGCATTTTCACTTTTTCATTTACATAATATATTTATTTGTAATAGAAAAGGTCCATTGATATTTTGTTAGAAATTCTATTCTTAAGTTGTTAAGAATATGAGTGATAGTATTTCTAGGACAAAGTATCATAAATTGGTTCACAATCGAGGATACTTCACAATAAGGACATGACTTATCCAGAAAGATTGTAATCATGTTTGCTCCCAAGTTATTTATATGAGATATAAATAAGATAAAATGGTGAGTCTCATGCCATATAACAAACATGATAGGCACTTATACATGATAAGCAGGTCGAACCAGTGACACTTATGATAAACACATGAAGTTTACTCTTGTCAATGCATTGTCATAAATCATATCAGTGCATATAATCTTTAGACCTGAGATAGAACAGTTATCTTGTATATAGGTGGTTTGAGTTTGATACTGCTTTCATACTTGTACTGTATATGGGTATATTGGCATGTGTTGGCTCTTACTTATTATATATGGAGGTAGGTGTTGATCAAGATGGAATCTGTTACCCTAAGTAAATAGGGATAAAATCCTATGTTCATTTAATTGTTCTTGATGTTTCAAGTTCCTGGCCAGGACATATAGATTTAATCAGAAAAGAGTTTTTGATGAGAAAATCCTTTTAATCAAGAACTGGAATTAAAAGAGAACATAATATTCATAACAAATGGGGTTTGACATAAACCATGACTCCAGCTCGAATTAGGATTTTGTAACAGAGAGATTCTAGTGAATGGTAACATATGATTATAGGTTCATTCAAGGTAAACCTTATTACTGATTGGGTGGCCATAGCATGCTATGCTAGGTGTTAACCATGGTCTATGAGGTGCATAAAATAATTTAGAGAAATCATTTTTGGTAAGAAAGAGTTCTGATGATATTAAGAGTTGATATCATGCCTCATTGCCAATTAGTGATGAGCCTAGTAAATCACACACATACACAAGTAATCACCAAATTAAATATGATTTAATTAATTAATTAAAGAGTTTAATTAATTAGTTAAATAGGTTTGGTTTGCAATTAGATTGCAAAGTCCCTAGCATGGCTTGAAACCAAATCTAGGTTATTGGATGTATAGTATAAGTTAAATTTATATTTAAAGTGTTTAAATATGAATTTAATTAATGAGAAATTAATTAATAGAGATTAATTAATTAATTTATATTTGATATAAATTGATTAGAAGAAGAGAAATAATTATTTTGGTTTGAGAACTCAAAATTAAGACACATGAGTATTTTGGTCATTTCACAAGGTGACATGTGGCGCCATAAAATGGTGAGATATTGCACTACACATAAGCTTACCATATGTCTTTTAATCATGTAAGATGATCAAAGTTAAGATTAAATATAGGTTTGACACTTGGCACAATGTGATTGGGTCAATTAAACCTAGAGCCAATCAGAAGGTGACATTTGGCAAGGGTTTTTAGTTGTGACCTAGCTATATAATGTGTTGTTATGAAAAAATAAAAACACAAGCTGCCATTCTCTCTTTGTACCGCCACCCTTGGCTTCATTCTCCTCTCTTCTTCTTCATCTTTCATCAATTCAAAGATATTAGCAAATAATCTCTTGAATTAAAAATACTAAAAATTGTTTCTAATGTCTTGTTTACATCTGTAATCTCTCAAAAGGCAAAACTTGATTTTCTAATTCATAGAAAAAGCTTTAGAAGCTGTTCAAGGGCTGCCATAGGTGATCTTGGTGTGGACAAGCTAGAGGGACAACATCTGGTGTCCTAAGATGCATCCCAAATGTGCCAAAGACGCTGCAGTGCATCAAAAGATTAGTGCACTTGTTCTTGATCTAATCTAGGGTTCTAATGAATTAATTTGTTAATTCTAAAATCTAAAATGGCAAATGTAGATCTAAAAATATATTAAAAGAGTTTTAATATGTTGTTTATCATTGAAATCAAGTAAATAAAAATAAATCTTGCATGATGCATGTGACCCTAGATGAAAAATTTTGAATTTCAATGATCTAAACTTATGTTTTTCATACTTCCACTCCTTGAATTGGCATCAAAGTGACTATATTTGCCATTTAGATTGTTGATTATATGATTTAATTGTGTGTTTTGATCATGAGATGATAGATCCATTACTGGTTGCAAAGAAAAAGTGGCGGCATGGTGATGAACACCAATGGTGTGCACACTTTGTTGTCTCCAATGGTGTGTGCAAGGTTTGATTTTTGAATCTACAATTGTTGTATGATCTAAGGTTCATCCTATAACTAATAAAATTTTTTAATTAGGTGTTTTAATCACACAATTAAATTGTGATTCAGATCTAAAATATAAAAATTGTTTGAATATGATTCAAATCTGAATTTTTAAAGTTGTTTGAATGTGATTCAAATATGAATTTTAAAGTTGTTTGATTCATATTCAAATATGAATTTTTAAAGTTGTTTGAATGTGATTCAAATCTGAATTTTAAAAGTTGTTTGAATCATATTCAAATTTGAATTTTTAAAGTTGTTTGAATGTGATTCAAATCTAAATTTTTGAAGTTGTTTGAATGTGATTCAAATTTGAATTTTTAAATTTGTTTGAATCATATTCAAATCTGGATTTTTAAGTTGAATATGAGATATTCAATTTAATTTAAGTATGTATATTTTATTTAATTGTTAAATAGTGATATGCATGATGGATGATCATGGACTATAAAAGACCAATGTGATTGGATTTATTTCTTTTATGTTTCTTTGGGTTGTAAATTAATTAATTTGTTTTTGGGCATGTATTGTAACATCCTCACTTTAGCTAGTCCGTATAGTCTACTATTCCAGGGACCAATATCGATCTGGACAGCTAGAATATTTGAAATTATAATTAGACTAGAGTGAGGAGTTATAAATAAACCAAATAATGATCAGAAAAATCAAGGAAAATTTTTAGGAATGAAATACACTAAGGTTAAATGAGCCGAAACCCCAGTGATGAGTAACCTGAAGGGGAAGTGACGGTGAAGGCCGTTAACAATCCTAGACCCTGAGAAAACTTCATAAAATAATTTTTAGGACCTCAGGGAAGGATTATTGGGGTTCCCATGACAATAAAATGTTTAGAAAACACAAGGAAAATTTAATTAATCGGTACACACAATTTTAGCTCAATAAGCCAAACAGAGGGCATTTTGTTTATTTTGTCTTTAGAGATGATTTTTGGCCAACTTGTCCAGTTAAACAAATAATTTATATGACATAAAATGTGAATAGATATTGTTAAAAATTTAATTGAAAATGAGTAGAAAAGAAAAGAAAAGAAAATAAAAGAAAAGTGGAATTATGACATCATATGATGTCATTAATGAGCTCTCCACCAATCACAAATTAACAAAATTACTTAAGGGATAAAATGGACACAAAATAAGATAAAAACAAAAAAGAAAAGTCCAGCAGCCATTTCTTCTTCAACCAGCCGAATTGCTTGAGAGAGAGAGAGAGGAGAGAAAAACCTCCATGAAAGCTTGATCAAGCTTGAATCCCCACCCTTTCTCACCATAAAAGCCCTAGTTGTCTTCACAAAAAATTCACCCCACACCTTGAGGAAGCTTTGGGCAGAAAAATTTTGAAGAAAAATTGAAGTTTTGCAAGACCCAAACTTAGTTCCAAAGAGGTTAGTGACTAAACTTACCCTTTCTCTTTCAATTCATGTTGAAGGAGTGAAATTGAAAGCAAACTTACAAGAAAATTTAATAAACATCATGTGTATGTCTTGCTTAAAATTCTAGTAGCCTTGGGCTTGGTAGGGTTTTGAAGATTTTCTTGAATTAAAATGGTACCCTAGCTGCCCTTAATACTAACCTATTGTTTAGGATAGTGAAAGGCAAGTGAATGCATGATTTGAGATGGAATGGGTTAGGGTTTGGGTATGAAATTGAGACCTTGATCTTGTAATGGTGAAAGTAAGTTTTAATGGTCAATTAGTGACCATTTGGTTATGTGTGAATAAGAAATGAAGTGGTTTGTTTAGTGGGAATTGAAGTTAGTGTTGCTGCCTTGGCTGACCTGCTGGACTGAGCATGAGTCCAGCAGGTTTGGGCAGCAATAACTTTAGTTGTAGAGGTTCAATTGGTGCAAGGCCAATTGGACATGAAACTAGACACATAATGGCATAACTTTGGCGAAGAAATGATGCCCATAAAATCAAACCAAGTTGACCTAAAGATTGCCCTAATCCAGGTGACCTGCATTTTGCCTGGGCAAAATGACTAAATGAACAGTGTTTATTTATTTGGTCATAACTGAGAGTTGAAAAGTCCAATTGACCTGAAATTTTACCAGATGACTGAGATATAGACCTACAACTTTCAGGAAGAAACCAAACCCAAATTGTGACCATAACATGTTCAAAAGGTGACCTGAAGTCACTGCACAAAACACTATAGATTTGGTTAGTCCAGAAAATCTGAAAAGTTTGCAATCCGGCCAGTTATGGTGTTTAGACCATAACTTGAGCTACAAAACTCCAAATGGAGTGATTCAAAAAAGGAAATGTAAGTAGACAAAATAAGGAACAACTTTCAAGTTGATAACTTTACCAAATTTCCACTGTAAAAATGACCAATGGAAGAGTAAACTCAAGGCTTGAAATCTGAAAATTTTGAACAACTAACACTAAGCTTAGAAATGGTATTGGCAACCAATACCAACAATTTTAGAATGAAAAATATGGTATGTTGGGAGTATTAAAACCAATGTACCTATTGCCTATGCAAAAGTTAATACTTTAGTTGACTAATGAAATAAATAGTAAAACCTAAACTTAAATTTCAAGAATTGTAAAATTTAAAAGTGTAACATGCCCTAGTACATCTAACAAGATTGGTTTCGATAGGTTGGCATGCCAATAGGGTTCTGTTAGTAGTACTGTATATGGCTTCATGCCATTCTGTGTTTTATGGCCTCACGTGCCATTCTGTGATATAATAGCCTTTGGCTATGTTGATTAAGTTGTTATACTTGGGTTTTATCCTTGATAATTATTACAGCTTATTAGCGATTCTGTTGCACACCGAGAGACACAATGTGACCGATGGTGTGATGGTCCGAGGTACTTGGTACCCAATGCCAGTTTATCCATTTATCCAGTCCAGTCAACTAATATAGGTTACTCGAGCTATTAAAATAAATCTTACCAAATTTTAATCGAATAATACTGCAATGAATGCCAAGAATTAAGTCTACATAAAATGTAAACATACATTCTACATTTTTATTTTATTTAGTTATTTTATTTTATATTGTCACCACTAAGCATAATTGCTTAGCGCGTCACTTTTGCTACGCACAGGTACTGGAGAGTCCAGCAAACCTCCAACCGGGTGAACTTTCAGATTTGCACACAGAGTCCAGAGTCACCTTACATTTGCAGTACATTGTTAGGACATTAGGTTACTTTTGGTATTTTGTATTTGCTAAACTTTTTTAATTAGACTTTTATTTTGTCATGTATATTACAAACTCATGTAATTATGTTTTGATGTAAACATTTATAAATCATGTTCAGTAATAAATTTGAGTATTTCTTATTGAGTTGAGTATGATTTGAAGCGAATTGAATTTTGAGTTATTGAAGTCATTTGAGAAATTGTGGAAAGATGTTGGTGGTTGACTAAGATTGATATTATGATTATATTGGAAGTGTTTTTAACAGATTTAGAAGAACTGTTTTTCCAATTTACAGCCGGCACTCTGCCGAATTTTCTATAAAATTTGTGAAGAATTCAGATTAATCAAAATTGTAAATAAATGAATTAAAAAGGTTAAATTGTAATGGAAATATGATTTGGTGCTCCGGCACACTGTGTGGCATATCTTGCTCGGCTACACTGTAGATGGGTATCACATGTATTATTAAGGTTGTAATAATTTTGGATTGTAATTTCATTTATTTAGTTCTTGTAAATTCACCTTGGTATGCTAGGGATTATTATGTAATTGGATTGCAAGAAGATCAAGGAGGTCACTAGGATTGGTGGGACCAGTGGGAGAAATTCAAGATCAAGTGTTAATTATGTACTCCTTCAGCAACTCTTGTAAAATGAATGAATAAATGCACCTAGGAATACCCTGATTCAATTCTTAGTGGCTCAGAATTGAATCCCTTAGGAAGTCCATGATCATACCATATTTACTGTTTATCCAAGAATGCATGGGATGTATGGAAATGTATGCAAGTATATGATATATGCATGCTAAATGGATAATGTGCAAAGTGAGACCATAATAGTAATTAGGACGACCACAAAATCTTCCAAACAAATGATTAAGTTGGATATGCTATAATTAAAGTAATTATAACATGGGCCCTCCATTGGGGCAAATATTTTAAGAAATTTTAAATAATTACATATGATGCAATTAATTTAAGAGATTTTCTTAAGAATAATTGTTAAGCAAGAGATGTTGTAAATATGTAATTGGTTTGGTGGCCAATAATGGATGTGCTTGAGGACATTAAAATTATTTGCATGTTTACTGGCTCAATGGGATCAACTTAACTAATGCAAGATAAGTCAATAATGGATGTGCCTGAGATTTTGGGCATTAGGGGCTATGTAAAGGATTGAACCTCACATGAGATGTGATAGGCAAGGAGTTGCTCACTTATAATTTATTGTTATTCCAATAATGGATGTGCTTGAGGATGATCAATAGGATTATAAGAATTCAATCATCCATTAGAAATCCATCCAACTAGGATTTTTCGTTTTCTACTTTGGAAGTGTAGGATTCACTAATTTAGTGGGAGGACCAATTTGATTAAAAGACCATAATCATTTTGGTTAATTACATGATACATTTACTAATTAATCTGATTATTTTCTGTAGTTAATTTTCTAATAATAATGAGCACAGAACAACCACCACCATCCAATATTCTTGCAAGCATACTTGATCGTAATAGGTTGACAGGACCTAATATATCTGATTGGCTAAGAAATTTGAAACTTGTCCTGAACCTTGAACATATAGGATATGTTCTAGACTCAAATGTTCCTGGTCCCTTACCTCCAGAGGCCACACAAAAGGAACATGAAACTTTGGACAAGTAGAAGGAGCATGATATGAGAGCCAAGTATTACATGCTTGCTTCTATGAGTAATGAGTTACAAAAGCAGTATGAGAACATGCAGAGTGCGAGTGAGATCCTCCTTCACCTATAATAGTTCTATGGTGAGCACAGCAGGAATGTTAGGTATGAGATATCTAGACAGCTATTTCGCATGAGGATGTCTGAGGGATATAATGTTGGGGATCATGTCCACAAGATGATTCGGCTGATTGAGTAGCTGGAACATCTTAACTTTAACAAGGATTTCCAACTGCAGACGGATTTGATCCTTCAGTCCCTTCCTGAGTCTTTTGAGAATTTTGTGACAAATTTCTATATGACTAAATAGGAATGCACCTTGGCTAGTTTACTCAACATGCTGGTTATTGCCCAAAAGAATATGCCGGGCAATAAAGGAAAAGTGGTAGCTTTGATTGTATCTTCTTCTGCTGGAAAGTCCAATAAGAAGAAGGGAAATAAGAAAAAAAAAAATCTCAGATTCCTGGTCCTTCCAAGAAAATAGCTAAACAGAAAGGGAGGACTAAAGCTGATAGAGGCAAAGGAAAGTGTTTCCACTGCTAGAAGGATGGGCCTAGCATATCAGAAGAGGAACTGGCCAGAGTATCTTGCTTCTCTGAAGAACAAAAAGGATACACCTTCGGAAGGTATGTCCATATCTTGTTATTTAGATTCTGATGATACTCATAGTTCATCTACAGCTTGAGTTTTAGATACTGGTGCCAGTTATCACATTTCTTATGATATGATAGGCTGCTAGTACATCCTGAAGGAACGGAAGAGTGAAAAACACAAGTTTATACTATTGAATTCAAAAATTTTCACCTAGGGTCACATGCATCATGCAAGATTTATTTTTATCTATTTGATTTCAATGATAAACAACATATTAAAACTCTTTTAATATGTTTTTGGATCTGTATTTGCCATTTAAGATTTTAAAATTAATCAGATTAATTTTAGAACCCTAGATTAAATCAAGAACGATTACACTAACCTCTTGATGCCTCGCAGCGTATGCGCCTTTGAGATTCGTCTTGGGACACGGATGTTGTCCCTCTAGCTTGTCCACACCAAGAACACCTATGGCAGCCCTTGAATAGCTTCTAAAGCTTTTTCTATTAATTAGAAAATCAAGTTCTGCCTTTTAAGAGATTAAAGATGTAAACAGGACACTAGAAACAATTTCTAGTGTTCTTAATTCAAGAGATTGATGGCTAATCTCTTTGAATTGATAAAAGATGAAGAAGAAGAGATAAAAAGCCTCAAAGTGGAGTGACAAAGGAGTGTGGCTGCTGGTTGTGTTTTATTTTCTCATAACAACACTTAAATAGCTAGGTTAACACATTAAACCCTTGTCACATGTCACCCTTTGATTAGCTCTAGGTTTAAGCGACCCAATCACATTGTGCCAAGTGTCAAACCTATATTTAATCTTGATTTTAATCATCTTACATGATTAAAAAAACATTTGGGAAGCTTATGTGTTATGCCATGTGTCACCATCTCATGGTGCCACGTGTCACACTGCAAAAAGACCAAAATGCCTCTGTGTCTTAATTTTGAGTTCTTAACCCAAAATAATTATTTTCTTCTTCTAATTAATTTATATCAAATATAAATTAATTAATTAATCTCTATTAATTAATTTCTCATTAATTAAATTCATATTTAAACACTTTAAATATAAATTTAACTTATATTATACATCCAATAATCTAGATTTGGTTTCAAGTCATGCTAGGGACTTTGCAATCTAATTGCAAACCAAACCTATTTAATTAATCAATTAAACTCTTTAATTAATTAATTAAATCATATTAAATAGGTGATAACTTGTGTATGTGTGTGACTTACTAGGCTCATCACTAATTGACAATGAGACATGATATCAACTCTTAATATCATTAGAACTCTTTCTTACCATAAATGATTTCTCTAAATCATTTTATGAACCTCATAGACTATGGTTAACACCTAGCATAGCATGCCATGGCCACCCAATTAGTAATAAGATTTACCTTAAATGAACCTATAATCATATGTTACCATGCACTAGAATCTCTCTGTTACAAAATCCCAACTCAAGCTGGAGTCATGGTTTATGTCAAACTCCATTTGCTATGAATATTATGTTCTCTTTTAATTCCAGTTCTTGATTAAAAAGATTTTCTCATTAGAAACTCTTTTCTGAATAAATCTATTTGTCCTGGCCAGGAACTTGAAACATCAAGAACAATTAAATGAACATAGGATTTTATCTCTATTTACTTAGAGGAACAGATTCCATCTTGATCAATACCTACCTCCATATATAACTAGTAGGAGCCAACACATGCCCATATACCCATACACAGTACAAGTATGAAAGTAGTATCAAACTCAAACTACCTATATACAAGATAACTGTGCTATCTCAGGTCTAAAGATTATATGCACTGATATGATTTATGACAAAACATTGACAAGAGTAAACTCCATGTGCTTGTCATAAGTGTCACTGGTTCGGCTTACTTATCATTTATAAGTGCCTATCATGTTTGTTATATGGCATGAGACTCACCATTCCATCTTATTTATATCTCATATAAATAACTTGGGAACAAACATGAATACAATCTTTCTGGATAAGTCATGTCCTTATTATGAAGTATCCTCGATTGTGAACCTATTTATGATACTTTGTGCTAGAAATATTGTCACTCATATTCTTAACAACTTAAGAATAATATTTCTAACAAAATATCAATGGACCTTTTCTATTACACATAAATATATTATATAAACAGAAAAGTGGAAATGCCATTTATTAATAAAATATGTACAAGATGCATACTAAATGATATGCTCTAGGGCATACTACTAACACATCCAGCGAGAGATTTTCGGGTATAACGAGTATACCACATTTTGCATTTTGTACTGTAATGTATGTTCACTGTATGTACATATTGTTTTTGGTTTTGAGCAGTTGTAAGTTAAAATTGTACATTGATGTTGTAAAGTAAATTATGAGTTATTTTGACTTGTAAAAATTGTATTATATTTCTTGTATCTCAGTCTTTGAAAAATTACTGTGGATTTGAGTTGAGAAATATGTTGTGTTGAGAAATATGTTGGAGTTGAGATTTGGAAATATATTGAAGTGCTTTTTTACAGGTTTTCTGAAGAACTGTTTTATCCAAAATACAGATGGCACTCTGCCAAAATTTTTACAGAAATTACTAATAGTCTAAATGTGTTAACTGTTTCAAGTCAGTTCACAAAAAGTTTTTAACACCTGTAAATAATGCTCACCACGGTAAAGTGAAGTAAGAAAAGTTTTAAAATCCCTTGTAGTGTATTTAATGGGTTATCAGTAGACGAAGTTGGTAATTCATTAGGTATACTACGGGATCATGTTACGCCTTACAGAGGGGTAGGGTGTGACAATGTTAGACTCTGAATTGGCGATGGCTCAAATATTGAAGCTTTAGCCATAGGATCTAAATCTTTTTACATGTCTAGACATGTTTTGTGTTTGGATAATATTTTATATGTACTTGATGCTTTTAAGAACAGTATTTCTATATCAAGTTTGACTAGAAATGGCTATGAATTTTAGTTCATAGATGATGTTTGCAATATTTATTTTGGAAATAAATATGTTGGTTCGAGTTATATGAATAATGGTCTTTATTATTTGGATAATAATGACAAACACAAAATGAATGCAAGTGATCTAAATGAATGCAATGCCATAGTGAAAATCAACTTAAGTTCAAAAAATATTTGGCACTTAAGGTTAGGTCGTATTGCAGAAGATAGGATTGTAAAACTGGAGAAAAAGGGGATTTTATCCTCATTGGGCTCTGAGCCTACTCCAACTTGTGAATCTTGCCTTCAGGGCAAAATGACTATATCACCCTTTGTAGGACAAGGGCTAAGAGCCAAAAATATTTTGGAGCTAGTGCATAGTGATGTATGTGGTCCATTTAATGAAATGTCTAAAAGTGATTTTCATTACTTTATTACATTTACTGATGATAAATCAAGGTTTGGGTATTTGTATTTGATGAAATACAAACATGAATCCTTTGAAAAGTTCAAAGAATTTAAATCTGAAGCATAAAATCAAACAGGAAAAGGTATTAAAGCTCTTCGATCAGATCGTGGAAGTGAATACTTGAGTACTGAATTTGATGAATACTTGAAAGAGTATGACATTATTTCCTAGCTGACTCCTCCAGGAACACCACAGTTGAATGGTGTATCTGAAAGTAGAAATCGTACCCTATTGGATATGGTACGTAGCATGATGAGCTATACTGATATGCCAATCTCCTTTTGGGGATTTGCATTAGAATCAACTTTGCATATTCTGAATAGGATTCCATCAAAATCAGTATCTTCCACCCCTTATGAGATATGGCACGGAAGAAAGCCGAGTCTTAAGCATGTTAAGATTTGGGGTTGTCCAGCTTATATCAAAAAGCTAAACACTGATAAATTGGAAACCAGATTAGAAAAGGGTCGATTTGTTGGATATCCAAAAGATAGTTTTGGATATTACATCACAAAAGGTTGTGGTAAGTAGAGATGCCACATTTCTTGAACAACAGTTTGTTCAAGAAGGAGGCAAAGGAAGGCAAATAGAGTTAGAATTGAAGAATTCTAACCAACCAACAGATTAGATGGATATGGATCCATCTAGTCAACCTATACCTATTAATGAAACATCTACAGCTGTTCCTCGTAGAACAACCAGGGTCTCACACCCACCAGTGAGATATGGTTTCCTTCATGAAGAAGAACAAGAGTTGTCTACTCATGAAGAAGTAGATCATGGAGATGATCCACTAACCTATGAAGAAACTATATCAAATATAGACCCTTCAAAATGGATTGTTGCTATGAAATTCGAGATTGATTCCATGTATAAGAATCAAGTTTGGGATCTTGTTAACCCACCTGAAGGTATTGTACCTATAGAGAACAAATGGGTTTTCAAGAAGAAAATTGGTTCTGATGGAAAGGTAGAAACCTATAATGCAAGGCTAGTAGCAAAAGGGTTTCGCCAAAGGTAAGGAATCGACTATGAGGAGACTTTCTCTCTTGTTGCCATGCTTAAATCAATTAGGATTCTATTAGCAATAGCTGCATAAGATTTGGCAGATGGATGTCAAAATAGTTTTTTTTTTTCAATGGATACATTGAAGAAAACATTTTCATGGAATAATCTAGGGGTTTTGAATGGGGTTTGACATAAACCATGACTCCAGCTTGAATTGGGATTTTGTAACAGAGAGATTCTAGTGCATGGTAACATATGATTATAGGTTCATTTAATGTTAACCTTATTACTAATTGGGTGGCCATGGCATGCTATGCTAGGTGTTAGCCATGGTCTATGAGGCGCATAAAATGATTTAGAGAAATCATTTATGGTAAGAAAGAGTTTTGATAATATTAAGAGTTGATATCATGTCTCATTGTCAATTAGTGATGAGCCTAGTAAGTCACACATATACACAAGTAATCACCAAATTAAATATGATTTAATTAATTAATTAAAGAGTTTAATTGATTAATTAGATAGGTTTGGTTTGCAATTAGATTGCAAAGTCCCTAGCATGGCTTGAAACCAAATCTAGGTTATTGGATGTATAGTATAAGTTAAATTTATATTTAAAGTGTTTAAATATGAATTTAATTAATAAGAAATTAATTAATTAATTTATATTTGATATCAATTGATTAGAAGAAGAGAAATAATTATTTTGAGTTGAGAACTCAAAATTAAGACACAGGGGTATTTTGGTCATTTCACAGGGTAACATGTGGCACCATGAGATGGTGACACATGGCACTACACATAAGCTTGCCATATGTCTTTTAATCATGTAAGATGATGAAAGTTAAGATTAAATATAGGTTTGACACTTGGCACGATTTGATTGGGTCAATTAAACCTAGAGCCAATCAGAAGGTGACATATGGTAAGGGTTTTAAAGTGGTGACCTAGCTATATAATGTGTTGTTATGAAAAAATAAAAATACAAGCTGCCATTCTCTCTTTGTGTAGCCACCCTTGGCTGCCCTCTCCCCTCTTCTTCTTCATCTCTCATCAATTCAAAGATATTAGCAAACAATCTCTTAAATTAAAAATACTAGAAATTATTTCTAGTGTCCTGTTTACATCTGTAATCTCTCAAAAGGCAAAACTTGATTTTCTAATTCATAAAAAAAAAGCTTTAGAAGCTGTTTAAGGGCTGCAATAGGTGATCTTGGTGTGGACAAGCTAGAGAGACAACATCTGGTGTCCTAAGACGCATCCCAAAGGTGCCAAACACACTGCAGTGCATCAAAAGGTTAGTGCTCTTGTTCTTAATCTAATGAATTAATTTGTTAATTCTAAAATCTTAAATGGCAAATGTAGATCTAAAAATATATTAAAAGAGTTTTAATATGTTGTTTATAATTGAAATCAAATAGATAAAAATAAATCTTGCATGATGAAAGTGACCCTAGATGAAAAATTTTGAATTTCAATGATCTAAATTTATGTTTTTCATGCTTCCGCTCCTTCAGGCAGTTGCCGACCCCAAGATCGCGGAGAACCCTCGAAAATAATTTTTGAAACATAATTAAACGTCTATGGAGGTACAATTAATATTGAAAATATCAAAGGAAATTTAGTAAATCAATACAAACGAAAATGAAAATTTAAGGAATCGGCGGATCAAGGATTTAATCGGTAGGATTGAAAAAGTCCGATTATGACCCTAAGAGGGGCATTTTTGTAACATCATCACTTTAGCTAGTCCGTACAGTCTACTATTCCAATGACCAGTGTCGGTCCGGACAGCTAGAACGTCCAGAAAAATATTTAAACTAAAGTGAGGAATCATAATTAACTCAAATATTATTAAAAAAATTTAGAAAAAATTTTAGAAATAAAATACAACCAAATTAAATGAGCCGGTGCCCTAGCGATGGATAACCTAGTGAGAAGTTGCGGTTCTCGCAACTAGGAGCCCTAGACCCGAGGGAAAAATTATAAAATAATTTTTGGGACTCCAGAGAAGGGTCATTGAGGTTCTTATTGTCACACCCTACCCCTCTGTAAGGCATAACATGATCCCGTAGTATACCTAATGAATTACCAACTTCGTCTACTGATAACCCATTAAGTACACTACAAGGGATTTTAAAAACTTTTCTTACTTCTTTTACAGTGGTGAGCACTATTTACAGGTGTTAAAAACTTTTGTGAACTGAAGTGAAACAATTAACTCATTTGATTTATTTGGAATTTCTGTAAAAATTTTGGCAGAGTGCCATCTGTATTTTGGATAAAACAGTTCTTCAGAAAACCTGTAAAAAGACACTTCAATAATTTTCCAAATCTCAACTCCAATACATTTCTCAACACAACAATTTATTAACTCAATTCCATAGAAATTTTTCAAAGTCTGAGATAAGGAAATATAATACAGTTTTTACAAGTCAAATAGCTCATAATTAATTTACAACTTCAAGGTACAATTTGAATTTGCAACTGCTCAAAACCAAAAACAAAATGTACATACAGTGTCATACATTACAGTACAAAATGTAAAATATTGGTATACTCATTATACCAGGTAATCCCTCACTGGATGTATTAGCAGCCTAGTCCACGCCTGCCTGTCTCTCTACTGCGATGACAATAATAAAGCTATCATTTGAGACAATGTCTCAGTGGTGCACAACATTAACCAAATACAATTTTAATTCACAATTTATAAATCATATCAATAGTGGATACTTAAAACCATAGTTAAATTCAAGACAATGAATGTCATAAGGAATTTAAACTCCAATTCACAAATTATCAAAATTCATAATAACACAATTTAGTCAAATAATTTAAGAATACCATATTGCCAATTCATGCACAATTTGATCAAATAACTGAATAATACCTTTTTGCAAATCAATAAGAAAATTCGATCAAATAACTGAATAATATCGTTTTGCAAATCGTTTTGCAAATCAATAACACAATTGATCAAATAACTGAATAATATCGTTTTGCAAATCAATAACACAATTGATCAAATAACTGAATAATATCGTTTTGCAAATCAATAACACCATTCGATCAAATAATTGAACAATACAATGTTGCCAATCAATAACACAATTTAGGTCATGACACACATTTTTCCATATATGCCGTGTTATACACCACGACAAGACATAATCACCCCAATAATCGAAATCAATGAGGGAGGAAGCTAGCTATCTAATGAGTACTCATTCATACTCACCTCAGACTGGGAAGTCAAAGAGGGAGGAACATAATCATACTCACCCTGCATCGATAAGTCAAAGAGGGAGGAATAATCACACTCACCCCATTAATGGAGGAGGAACATAATATCCGTGTCATGCCAATTGTGAGTCAAAACAATTCCAAACATTTTATTCAAATGATCCGTAAGAATCCAATAAATTTCCAAAGTTATAATTTCATTCACAAAATGGCAACACAATTCGTAATTCACTTCAATTTCCACAAAAACCATTTACAGTGCTTTTCAATCAATAAGTATCCATCAATATCATTCAAACAATTTTTCACAGTTTCAAACCATTCACAATGTTTTTCAATCAATAAGTGTCCACCAAACACATTTCCACAATTTTAAACAATAATATACAAATAGTCATAATTTATTTCAATTGAAAAATTCAAAAGAAATAGCCGTTGTGCACAAACCTCGATGATCGCCCCTCGGTCCGACTCGGTGTTTCCTTCCTTTTGCTGAGTCCTTGTTAATCGAGAAACACAATTTGAAGTGTTTCAAGACTAAATTAAACTGTCTCTATCGATGGAGTTTGGTAAATAATGCAATGAACTCAATTATTCACTTAATCACCTAATATACCGACCCTCGCTATGCTTTTAGGTAAATTAGGTTTTAGTATCGTTAATATGTCACATTCGATAGGGTTTTAGGTTTGGTACGCTTTGCCAAACTCGTTTCCTTGTTTAGTGCATTTTAATGCAACTTCCGGATTCCGGATACTGGTTTGACCTAGCCGGACGGCCTAGTTCCCTCGGTTTTCGGGTTTTGGTCAAAACTACAAACTTGTAGATCTAGGTCTTATTGCACGCGGGGCAAAATTTCAGGTCAATCCGAGTTAAGTAGACCAAGTTATGGTCATTATACTATTGCTGGTCAATTGGTATCAAATTAGGTCAATTTTGGGTCAATTTGGTCAACTCTGGTTCGGCCAGTTTTTGGACCCGAACTTGTGCAAGTTGTTTGACTTGCTTATGGTCATTTCTGGGCTTTGATGTCTTCATAAGACTTGTAGGTATGGGTCTTAACTATTCATGGTTAAAATTTCAGGTCAATTGGACCTGTTTTGAGTGAGTTATGGCCTAAACACTCACTGCTGCCCAATTGGTCATTTTTCAGGTCCTAATTGTACCTAATCCGAATTGGTCATTTTCTTAGGTCACCTTGCAAGCAGAATTTTGGTATGTTTTCTCAATGAAAGTTGGCACATTTTGTGCCTAGTTCCACCTCAAATTGGTCTCATACCAATTGAGGTTACACATTTAAGGTTATAGGCTAAAATGTACACTGCCCTCAATAAACTTATTAGCTAAAATGTACACTGCCCTTGGTTACTTTGCTTAACACACATCAATCACACACATTTACCTTGCAATTTATTCACTTCCCTACCAATCTGTTTTGGTACATTACCAAAAGCATATTCTACTTTACATTAACATTACTTTGGGCAGATTACAATTACCCTCAACACACCAAATATAATTCACATTTACAAATTCTAAGTACCATTACATACACACCTAACCATTACAAATCTTACATACACTTTACAATATCAATCTACATACATATCCATCAATCCTTCTAGGTCAATATTCTGCCTACACTTCCATGAATACATACATTTACTCAAGTGTTCCCAAGCTGCCGAAAATTGTCCTTCAACATCAAAGTGCCCTACAATTTACCAATTCCCATCCAAGTGCATAAATCACCATATATATGTGAAATAATTCACTAGGATATTAAATCACCAAGATGAACATTATTTCTCATCAATTATATGCATAATAAATCATTAATTGCATGACCCCATGGCTGTCCAAAAATGGCTATCTCAATAACTATTTAAACTTTAAAATTTCCTTCACCAAACTAACACCCATTACATGAACATAAAGTTTAACAAAGGAATTCTCAAAAATGTAAACTTACCTTTGATTGTAACTTGCTAAACCTTCACCAAACTTCTCAAATTTGGTATCAATATCTTCCTTGTGATGTGTAGACCATTTTTGATGAAGGAACTCAAGTGATTAGAAGTGAAATGAGTGGTTAGATGAGCTTGCATGAAAAATGGCCATGGTGGTTCTCATTTTCTTCAATTCGGCAATGTTTATGAAATGAGGAAGATGAACATTCTGATGGGTTTAGTGGACTTACATCAGCCACATTTTATGTTTAATTTAATCCTTTAGTGGTCCACTTACTCATTTAATTATATAATAATGCTTAAATGTGTTATTTACACATTTTTCACTCCATTTTTAGCTATTTACTTTATGTACCACCAAATTAATTTTTCATTTCATTTTCTAAGTGTAATATTATTTATTTTTAATGGACATTTAGGTCAAAAGACACTTCGGGATGTCAAATGACCATAATGCCCCTGTTCAGGTGGCATTCCCGATTTTTCGGTATTACCGGGTTGTCTGTTTTTCGATTTCTCACTTTTCTTTGTACTAATTATTTAATTTTTCTTTATTCTTTCTAATGAGATTTATACTTCAATAAGGGTCTATTTATGTCCTAAAAATGTTTTCCAGGGTTCCTCATGATCGAGTATACCAACGGTCCACGCCGTGACTTCAGTGCATGTCACCCATCGCTAGGTTTCCCGGCTCGTTTAACTTGATCACATTTCTTTGCTATCATTTTTCCTTTGTTTTTCTTGTACTTTCTTTTCTTGTATTTCATTATTTTATGTCTCCTCACTCTCATTGAAGTGTGGTTCTAGGCATCCTAGCTGTCCGGACAGCACTGGTCACTGGAACAGCAGAACGCACTACCGAACTTAGGGGTGTTACACTTATGACATTAGAATGCCAAGAAAATACTTAGAAAAATTTTTCAATCGGTACAGACAATTTTGGCTCGTCAAGCCAAACGGAGGGCATTTTGGTCATTTCGTCTTCAGAGATGATTTTTGGCCAACTTGTCCAGTTAAGTAAATAATTTATATGACATAAAATGTGAATAAATATTATTAAAAATTTAATTAAAAACAAGTAGAAAAGAAAATGAAATAAAATATAAATTATGGCATCATTATTGTGTCATTAAAACTCCTCCACCAATCATATTGCAACACACACCTTACAAACTAATTAAAAAGGGATAAAATGAGTTAAAATGAAAAAAAACAATCAGCTGCCCATCTTCCTCAACCAGCCGAAACTCTCTCCCTCTCTATTCTCCATGGATGCTTTTACTTCTCCCTAAAAGTTCCTTGTAAACACACCATAAAATCACTTGTTGATTTCACAAAAATTGCTCCTTGCAACTAGAACAAGCCTAAGGCAGCAAAAGAAGAGGAGAGAAAGATTTTTCTTCAATCTTGGATTAACACACACAAAGGTTAGTCCTTTAACTTATATTTATTTCTGTGTTTTATGAAAGAAATTAGTAAATCCTACAACTAGTGCCATAGGAAATTATAGATGAGTGAAAATCTGGAATCTGTACAGCATATGCGTGAACAGTAAATTTTAAAAATTCATAACTGGAGTTAGGGATTTCAGATTAGGGTGATTTTTATGTCAAAAGAATCCTTAAGGAATGTTCTAAAACTTTGTAGTTTTATGGCAAACCTGATTCTAATGTTGAGTTAGGGTTTGAGGACAAAACATTTTATTGCTCAGATGTGGACTCTATTCTGCTGATTTCTTGCAACAGGACAGCCACCTTCAATAAATCATAACTAGAGCCACAAAACTCGAAATGATGTGCTTCTTGAGTCTTGAAACACTTATTGAATGCTCTAAAACCTTGTAGTTATGGCCGGAAGCTGCTGGTTGATATTTTTGCATTTCCTTACTACTATCCTGCATGTACTGGATTCTGGATAGGGTGCACCTTTTTAATTAGTTCTGCAATTTTCGATCTGATTTTAATGTGATTCCAATTGGAGATTGAGTTAAACATATGAAGGTTGATTTCTAGAAAATATGGTCTTGAAATCTTGTTTCTATAAATTATGGTGATTATTTTTGCACCCTGTTTCAGATCTTGATTGTAATCGGGTGCACTATTCATTCTAGTAACATGTATATTGCATGAGCTAGAAATTTTAGAGGAAAAATGATTAAGCATGCTTTGATTTAATGAAGTTACATGTAGAAATTAATAAGGTGGAGGCCCATTTCAGGTCCAGAAATGAGTGACATTAGGAAATTGAGTGAATGGTCTGCCCTTGGTGACTTGCAGGACTGGTCATGAGTCCAGCAGGTTTGGGCAGCAACAACTTGAATTGTAGAGGTTCAATTGGTGCAAGGCTAATTGGACATGAAACTAGACGCATAATGGCACAACTTTAGTGAAGAAACCATGCCCAGAAAACCAAGTTTAGTGGACCAAAAGATTGCCCTAATCCGGGTGACCTGCATTCTGCCTGGGCAAAATGACTAAATGAACAGTGTTTGGTCATTTGGCCATAACTCAGTGTAGAAAGGTCCAATTAACCTGAAATTTTACCAACAATAAGCTGAGATATAGATCTACAACTTTCATGAAAAAACCTAACCCAAATTATGAGCAGAACATATTCAAAAAGTGAGTTGTAGTGACTGTTCCAAGTACTATAGATTTGGTCAATCTAGAAATTCTGGACAAAATTTCAATCCGGCAAGTTGTGGTTATTGGGCCAGAACATGAGATAAAAAACTCCAAATGGAGTGATTAAAAAGAAGAAATGCAACTAGATAAAATAAGGAACAACTTTCATGTTGATCATTTTACCAAATTCCCACTGCAAAAATGACTAATGAAACAGTAAAGACAAAGCATGAAAACTGAAAATTCTGCCCAATTAACATTAAGCTTAGAAATGGTATTGGCAACCAATACCAACAAATTTTAAATGCAAAATGTGGTATGTTGGGAGTATTAAAACCAATGTATCTATTGTCTATACAAAAGTCAACATTTTAGTTGACTAATGAAATGAATAGTAACATTCAAACTTGAAACTCAAAAATTGTGAAACTTAAAAGTGCAAAATGCCCTAGTAGGCCTAATGTGATTGGTTTGGATAGGTTAGCATGCCAATAGGGTTTTGATAGCAGTACTGCGTATGATGTATGGCTTCATTGCCATTCTTTGATGTGATAGACTATGGCTATACTGATTATGATGTTTTACTTAGCTTTATGCCTTATTGCTTTTATGGCTTATTAGCCATTCTGTACGCACACCGGGAGACACATTGTGACCGATGGTGTGACGGCCCGAGGTACCTGGTACCCGATGCTAGTTTACCCGTTTATCCAGTCCAGTCAATTTGTATAGGTTACTTGGGCATGGAAAAGTATAATTGTAATTGAACTGATTATTAAAGAAAATACGAAAATTAAATATCAAGAATGATTACAATAAAATACAAAGAAGCTCAAAATCATCAAGAAAACAATTAACAAAATGCATGAAGAAGTTAATATCATAAAATATAATTAGCCTTCGACTAAATAATAAGTTAGTAGTTATTTTTTTTTTATGAACAAAATAGCTAAGAAATTATTATTTTTATTTGCATATTATATGTTCTTGTATTATTGGCACCACAAAGCTTTATGCTCAGCGCGTCGCTTTTGCAACGTGTAGGTACTGAAGATTTGGACAGAGGGCCCAGTAGACCACAGATTGAATAAGGCCGTTCACAGTTCTGCATAGTATCCGTGTCACCTCACATACTACAGTGCATTGGTAGGACACTAGGTCCCATTTTGTATTTTGTGATTTTTGTAAATTTTGTAATTAAACTCTTATTTTATCATGTGTATTTGAAACAAATGTAATATGATTTTGTATTAATGTAAGTACTTGTAACTTGTGATTATAAATAACATATGAGAATTTATTTATGATTTGAGCCTAATGATGATGTAAAATGAATGAATGACAAATGGAGGAATTGTTAAGAAATTGTTGTAAAATTGATGTGATACAAATGGAATTTGAGAATGATTGAAAATTATTGGAAGTGTTTTTCACAGGTTCTGAAGAACTATTTTCTCCAATTTTTAGTCGGCACTCTGTCGGATTTTCTATAAAATTTTCGGAGCCCAATTAATTTATAATTTCAATAAATGATCTAAATGAGATCAATTTCATAAATTTCACTTAATAACTATAATAAATAAATTAAGAACTGATATATATCAATGAGATAAGTTATGGTGTTCTGGTACACTGTGTGGCATATCTTGCTCGACTACATTGTAGACGGGTAAGGGGTGTCACATTTAGTGGTATCAGAGCATCGGTTTAGGCGTTTTTGGGCCTAGATAGAGTGCATACCATTGCATTGCATTTGTAAGTGTTGAGGTGACACTGATGCAGATCTGTTTGTTTTCTTATTTTGATTAGGATATGGATCCTGCTTTGCAAAGAGCAGTTGATGAAGAGGTGGAGAGTCGTGCTCCACCAAGGGCTGAATCTGGGGGCAGGGGAGAATCTGCTCCACCAGCAGCTGAGGCACATGCCCAACCTCAGTTTGCGCTATTTCAGCAAATGACTGAATTTTATCGGCAAATGATGGGGGCAATTCGACTACCACAACCTCCACCAGCACCACGAAAGTCCCATCTGGAGAAACTGCGAAAGCATGGGGCTGTGGACTTCTTTGGGAAGAGGGAGGATGATCCCATGACCGCAGAAAACTGGTTGGATAGAACCATCAGAGTGCTAAAATAGTTTAACTGCACCCCCGAGCAAAACCTGAAGGGTGTTGTGTCCCTACTTCAGGATGATGCATATCAGTGGTGGGACACAGTAACCCGTGAGGTGCAACCTGAACAGATCACTTGGGAATTCTTCCTCACAAAGTTTATAAAGAAATATGTTAGCAAAGTGTATTTAGAAGAGCGAAGAAGAGAATTATCAGTCTGAGACAAAGGCAATTGTCAGTGGTAGAATATGAGCATGAGTTTGTCAGACTGAGTAGATATGGGAGGGAGATAGTCCCTACGGAGGTAGAGAGGTGCAGAAGATTTGAAGAAGGGCTCAATGATAATATCAAAGTTATGATAACAGCATTGGAGATCATAGATTTTGCTAAACTAGTTGATGCTGCATCAAAAGTGGAAAGGGTCCAAATAAATGAACAAAATAGGAAAGATAGGCAGCGTAAGAGGGAATTTGGACCAGGACAGTCAAGTATACTGACTGATAGTAAGAAGTTTAAGGGTTCTGTTTCACAAGATCAGACACAGGGCCACAGAGGCCAAATTGGAATATCTATAGCTAGCTCCCCGGGCACAATAGTAAGGGGATCAGCCCCAGTGCCTGAATGTATGCATTGTGATAGGAGACACAGAGGGGAGTATCGACTGTTAACTGGAGAGTGTTTAAAGTGTGGGGCTATAGATCATTTCATAAGAGATTGCCCTCAGAGGAGTGGTTCAATAGCTCCGGTACAAGTTGATAGAACTTCCCCTACAGTTCAAAAGGGTAAAAGATCGGGTAGAGCAGAAACGGCTGACATTTCACAGAAGATTGTTTCTGAGACAGTTGAAAAGCCCGAAGTCAGGGTGGCACCACAAGTATATGCTATGGAAGCTCAGGAAGAGCCAAAGCCAGACACTGATGAGGCGATACAAGGAAGTGAAGAAACAAAGAGGTAGCAACTCCACGATTACTTAACTCAGGTAAATTTCGAGAATGAAATTTTTATTAGAGGGGAAGAGTTGTAACATCCTCACTTTAGCTAGTCCGTACAGTCTATTGTTCTGGTGATCAGTGTCGGTCCGGATAGCTAGAACATCCGAAAAAATATTTAAACTAAAGTGAGGAACCATAATTAACTCAAATATTAATAAGAAAAATTTAGAAAAAATTTTAGAAATAAAATACAACCAAGTTAAATGAGCCGGTGCCCTAGCGATGGGTAACCTAGTAAGAAGTTGCGGTTCTCGCAACTAGGAGCCCTAGACCAGAGGGAAAAATTATAAAATAATTTTTGGGACTCCAAAGAAGGGTCATTGAGGTTCTTATGGCATTAGAATGCCAAGGAAATACTTAGAAAATTTTTTCAATCGGTACAGACAATTTTGGCTCGTTAAGCCAAACGGAGGGCATTTTGGTCATTTCGTCTTCAGAGATGATTTTTGGCCAACTTGTCCAGTTAAGTAAATAATTTATTTGAAATAAAATGTGAATAAATATTATTAAAATTTAATTAAAAATGAGTAGAAAAGAAAATGAAATAAAATATAAATTATGGCATCATTATTATGTCATTAAAAGTCCTCCACCAATCATATTGCAACATACACCTTATAAACTAATTAAAAAGGGATAAAATGAGTTAAAATGAAAACAACAATCTGCTGCCCATCTTCTTCAACCAGCCGAAACTCTCTCCCTCTCTATTCTCCATGGATGCTTTTACTTCTCCCTAAAAGTTCCTTGTAAACACACCATAAAATCACTTGTTGATTTCACAAAAATTGCTCCTTGCAACTAGAACAAGTCTAAGGCAGCAAAAGAAGAGGAGAGAAAGATTTTTCTTCAATCTTGGATTGACACACACAAAGGTTAGTGCTTTAACTTATATTTGTTTCTGTGTTTTATGAAAGAAATTAGTAAATCCTATAACTAGTGCCATAGGAAATTATAGATGAGTGAAAATCTGGAATCTGTACAGTATATGCGTGAATAGTAAATTTTAAAAATTCATAACTGGAGTTAGGGATTTCAGATCAGGGTGATTTTTACGTCAAAAGAAACCTTAAGGAATGTTCTAAAACTTTGTAGTTTTATGGCATACCTGATTCTAATGTTAGGTTAGGGTTTGAGGACAAAACATTTTATTGCTCAGATGTGGACTCTATTCTGCTGATTTCCTGCAACAGGACAGCCACCTTCAATAAATCATAAATGGATCCACAAAACTTGAGATGATGTGATTCTTAAGTCCTTGAAAACACTTATTGAATGTTCTAAAACCTTGTAGTTATGGCCAAGAGCTAATTGTGGTAGCTGCTAGTTGATATTTTTGCATTTCCTTACTACTATCCTGCATGTACTGGATTCTAGATAGGTTGCACCTTTTTAATTAGTTCTACAATTTTTGATCTGATTTTGATGTGACTCCAATTGGAGATTGAGTTAAACATATGAAAGTTGATTTCTGGAAAATATGGTCCTGAAATCTTGTTTCTATAAATTATGGTGATTATTTTTGCACCCTATTTCTGCATGCTGATTGTGCACTGGGTGCACTATTCATTCTAGTAACATGTATGTTGCATGAGTTAGAAATTTTAGAGGAAAAATGATTAAGCATGCTTTGATTTAATGAAGTTACATGTAGAAATTAATAAGGTGGAGGCCCATTTTAGGTCCATAAATGAGTGACATGAGGAAATTGAGTGAATAGGCTGCCCTTGGTGACCTGCAGGACTGGTCATGAGTCCAATTGGTTTCGGCAGCAAGAACATGAATTGTAGAGGTTCATTTGGTGCAAGGTCAATTGAAAATGAAACTAGACACATAATGACACAACTTTGGTGAAGAAACCATGCCCAGAAAACCAAGTGTAGTGGACCAAAAGATTGCCCTAATCTGGGTGACCTGTATTCTGCTTAGGCAAAATGACCAAATAAACAATGTTTGGTCATTTGGCCATAACTCAGTGTAGAAAGGTCTAATTGACCTGAAATTTTACCAGCAATAAGCTAAGATATAGATCTACAACTTTCATGAAGAAATCTAACCCAAATTATGAGCAGAACATATTCAAAAAGTGAGTTACAGTCACTGTTCCAAGTACTATAGATTTGGTCAGTCCAGAAATTTTGGACAAAATTTTAATCCTGCCAGTTGTGGTTTTTAGGCCATAACTTGAGCTAAAAAACTCCAAATGGAGTGACTAAAAATAGGAAATGCAACTAGACAAAATAAGGAACAACTTTCATGTTGATCATTTTGCCAAATTCCCACTGCAAAAATGACTAATGGAACAGTAAAGACAAAGTATGAAAACTAAAAATTCTGCCCAATTAACATTAAGCTTAGAAATGGTATTGGCAGCCAATACCAACAAATTTTGAATGCAAAATATGGTATGTTGGGAGTATTAAAACCAATGTACCTATTGTCTACGCAAAAAAGTCAATATTTTAGTTGACTAATGAAATGAATAGTAACATTCAAACTTGAAATTCAAAAATTGTGAAACTTAAAAGTGCAAAATGCCCTAGTAGGCCTAATGTGATTGGTTTAGATAGGTTGGCATACCAATAGGGTTTTGATAGCAGTACTGCGTATGATGTATGGCTTCATTGCCATTCTGTGATGTGATAGCCTATGGCTATACTGATTATGATGTTTTACTTGACTTTATGCCTTATTGCTTTTATGGCTTATTAGCCATTCTATTTGTACACCGGGAGACACATTGTGACCGATGGTGTGACGGCCCGAGGTACCTGGTACCCAGTGCTAGTTTACCCATTTATCCAGTCCGATCAATTTGTACAGGTTACTTGGGCATGGAAAAGTATAATTGTAATTGAACTGATTATTAAAGAAAATACGGAAATTAAATATCAAGAATGATTATAATAAAATACACAAAAGCTCAAAATCATTAAGAAAATAATTAACAAAATGCATGAAGAAGTTAATATCATAAAATATAATTAGCCTTCGACTAAATAATAAGTTAGTAATTATTTATTTATTTTTCTTTTATGAACAAAATAACTAGGAAATTATTATTTTTATTTGCATATTATATTTTCTTGTATTATTGGCACCACTAAGCTTTATGCTTAACGCGTCGCTTTGCAACGCGTAGGTACTGAAGATTTGGACAGAGGGCCTAGTAGACCATAAATTGGATAAGGCCGTTCACAGTTCTGCATAGTGTCCGTGTCACCTCACAGACTACAGTTCATTGGTAGGACACTAGGTCCCATTTTGTATTTTGTGATTTTTGTAAATTTTGTAATTAAACTCTTATTTTATCATGTGTATTTGAAACAAATGTAATATGATTTTGTATTAATGTATGTCACACCCTACCCCTCTTTAAGGCATAACATGATCCCGTAGTATACCTAATGAATTACCAACTTCGTCTACTGATAACCCATTAAATGCAATACAAGGGATTTTAAAACTTTTCTTACTTCTTTTTACAGTGGTGAGCACTATTTACAGGTGTTAAAAATTTTTTTCAACTTAAGTGAAAGAGCTAACACATTTGAATTATTAGGAATTTCTGTAAAAATTTTGGCAGAGTGCCCTCTGTATTTTGAGTAAAACAGTTCTTCAAAAACCTGTAAAAAGCACTTCAAATATATTTCTCAATCTCAAACTCCAACATTTAATCAACACAATATATTTCTCAACTCAAATCCACAATAATTTTTCAAAGGCTGAGATAAAGAAATACAGTACAAATTTTACAAGCCAAAATAACTCATAATTTATTTTACAACTTCAATGTACAATTTTAATTTACAACTGCTCAAAACCAAGAACAATATATACATACAGTGAACATACATTACAGTACAAAATGTAAAATGTGGTATACTCAATATACCTGATGATCTCTCGCTGAATGCACTAGCAGCCTAATCTGCTGCCCTGCCCGTCTGTCTACCTGCGACAGCAATGAAAAGCTATCGCTGAGACAATGTCTCAGTGGTGCACAACATTAACCAAATACAACTTTAAATCACAAATCATAAGTTATATAAATAGTGGATACTTAAACCATAGTTAAATTCAAGACAATGAATGTCATAAAGAATTTGAACTCCATTTCACAAATTATCAAAGCTCATAATAACACAATTTAGTCAAATGGTTTAAGAACACAGTGTTGCCAATTCACACACAACTTAAGCCATGACACAATTTTCTGATCAATGCCGCGTTGTACACCACGACAAAGCAATCTACAATCCCACTAATAGAAATCAATGAGGGAGGAAGCTAGCTATATAATGAGTACTCATCCGATCTCAACCTCAACTGGCAAGCCAGAGAAGGAGGAAAAAAAATGATCTCAACCCCATAAATGGAGGAGGAATAATGTGGTACTGTCATGCTAAGTGTGAACACAAAATCAATTCCAAACATTTTATTCAAATGATTCGTGAGAATCCAATAAATTTCCAAAGTCATAATTTCATTCACAAAATGGCAACACAATTCATAATTAACTTCAATTTTCACAAATCACACTAAATAAATTTTTTCACAGTTTCAAACCATTTACAATGCTTTTCAAGCAATAAGTATCCATTCAAACACATTTCCATAATTGAAAACAATAATATACAAATAGTCATAATTTATTTTAATTGAAAAATTCAAAAGAAATAACTATTGTGCACAAACCTCTGATAACTGTCTCCTGGCCTTGACTCAGTGTTTCCTTCCCTTTCCCTGAGTCTTTGCTAACTGAGAAACACATTTTGAAGTGTTTAAGTACTCATTTAAACTATCTCTAACGATAATGCTTGATAATTAATTCACTGAATTCTATTACTTGCTTAGTCAACCTAATATGTCGACCATCGATGCATTCTAGGTAAATTAGGTTTTAATGTTACTAATATGTCACATTCAATAGTCTTTTAGGGTTGGTACATGTTATCCAATTCATTTCCATGTATATTGCATTTTCTTGCAATTTGCTGGATTCCGGGATACTAGTTTGACCTAGCTGGACGACCTAGTTCCCTAGGTTTTCAGGTTTCGATCAAAACTACAAACTTGTAGATCTATGTCTTATTGCACGCGGGGCAAAATTTTAGGTCATTCTGAGTTATGTAGACCAAGTTATGGTCATTTTACTATTGCTGGTCAAAATGCATCACAATTGGTCACTTTAGGTCATTTTAGGTCATTTTAGGTTCGGCCAGTTTTTGGACCTGAACTTTTGCAAGCTGTTTGACTTGCTTATGGTCATTTCTGGGCTTTGGTGTCTTCATAAGACTTTTAGGTGTAGGTCTTAACTATTAATGGTCAAAATTTCAGGTCAATTAGACTTGTTTTGAGTGAGTTATGGCTAAAACACTAACTGCTGCCCAAATGGTCAATTTTCAGGCCTTAATTGCACTAATCCGGATTTGGTCATTTTTCAAGTTACCTTACAAGCAGAATTTTGGTAAACTTCCTTCATACAAGTTGGCACATTGTTTGCCTAGTTTCACCTCCAATTGGTCTCATACCAATTGGAGCCACACACTTAAGGTTCTAGGCCCAAAACATATACTGCCCTATTGCATTTGTTCATTACTCATCAAAGGATACTTTTAACACTTACCAAACTACACATTCATGCCAATTCTGGTTTGTACCATAACCTAAACACAATTCACAACATATTGTTGGTCATTTTGGAAGCTTACAATCACACTCAATATGCACCATATAGTACAGAATTTTTCAAGCTCAAATTATAATAATTCAATCACCTAACCTAGCTCATTTACATGTCCAACCTCACACCATCATACATATACACAAGCTGCCATAACAAGTACCACAATTCAACATTAACATTCCATAAACCAAACATGAAATAACATTTTTATGGTTCACCAAATCAAGCTGCCGATTCATACACCTCTCTTCATTAATGTCCAAGCTTCCAAATTCAAGTATACATTCACAATATACTTAGTATACATCACCCAATTTATTCCTACACATATAAACACATAATCAACCTTTAATCCACCATTTACAAGCAAGAATAAACTGTCCTCAAGGAGTTTCCATGGCTGCCAAAAATACACCTCTCCCTTTAAACATCAAACCTCAAAATTCTTTCCACAATTCAAGTACCCATAACCTCCTCACGAACTTTAATGAAGCAATAACCAAAAACACAAACTTACCACTTTGATCAAGTAAGAATATTATTACTTTAATTCAACTTTCAATTATTCAACATTAAACCCCTTTTCTTTCACAATTTAAACTATGGACCACCATTTTAATTTTCATGATATTTTCAAAGTTTAATATCATTTATTTGTAATGTACATTTAGGTTAAAAGACAACTCGGGGTGTCAAATGACCACAATGGCCCTATTCGAGTTGCATTCCCGATTTTTCGGTAACACCAGATTTTATCCGTTTTTCGATTTCTCACTTTTCTTTGTACTAATTAATTAATTTTTTTTTGATATTTATAATGGCATTTATACTTAAATAGGGGTCTATTTAAGTCCTAAAAATGTTTCCCAGGGTTCCCCGCAGTCCAGGGCTAGTCAACGGTCCACGTCGTGACTTCCCGGTGCGGTCACCCATCGCTAGGGTTCTCAGCTTACTTAACTTGATTACATTTCTTTGCTATTATTTTTCCTTTATTTTTCTTGTATTTTCTTTTCTTGTATTTCATTATTTTATGTCTCCTCACTCATATCGAAGTGTAGTTCTAGGCATCCTAGCTGTCCGGACAACACTGGTCAACGGAACAGTAGAACGCACTACCGAACTTAGGGGCGTTACAATTCTACCCCCCTTAAAATAAATTTCGTCTCGAAATTTTACCTGGCATTAGTCTCTGAACAGCTATGGGTGCTGTCTCCTCATATCCTCTTCACGTTCCCAAGTAGCTTCCTGGCCTGAATGATGGTTCCACAGCACTTTAACCGGGTGTATCTGTTTGTTCCTCAGTTGCTTCACCTCATTTGCCAGAATTTCTATGGGTTCTTCCTCATATGAGAGGTCTAGATTTACCTCAATCTCTTCAACTAATGGTACATGAGATGGGTCAGATCTGTACCTCCTTAACATGGACACATGAAAGACACTGTGTATCCTTTCTAGCTCTGGAGGTAATGCCAACTGATATGCCAAAGGACCCACTCTTTCCAGAACCTCATATGGTCCGATGAAACGAGGACTCAGTTTTCCCTTTCTGCCAAATCTCATAATCCTCTTCCAAGGAGAAACTTTGAGGAATACCTTATCACCCACTGCTTATTCAATATCTCTTCTCTTCAGATCAACATAGGACTTCTGACGGTCTGATGCAGCCTTGAGTCTATCTCTAATCAATCTGATCTTTTCCTCTGTCTGCTGAACAATTTTTGGCCCAATCATCTTCCTTTCACCTACTTCATCCCAACATAAGGGAGTTCTACACTTTCTGCCATACAAAGCTTTATATGGAGGCATCCCAATGCTTGATAGGCAGCTGTTGTTATAAGCAAACTCAATCAAAGGCAAGTGTGTATCCCAACTACCTTCAAACTCAATCACACAAACTCGTAGCATATCCTCCAATATCTGAATTGTCACACCCTACCCCTCTGTAAGGCATAACATGATCCCGTAGTATACCTAATGAATTACCAACTTTGTCTACTGATAACCCATTAAATACACTACAAGGGATTTTAAAAGTTTTCTTACTTCATTTTACAGTGGTGAGCACTATTTACAGGTGTTAAAAACTTTTTGTGAACAGACTTGAAACAGTTAAAACATTTAGACTATTAGTAATTTCTGTAAAAATTTTGGCAGAGTGCCATCTGTATTTTGGATAAAACAGTTCTTCAGAAAACCTGTAAAAGCACTTTAATACAATTCTCCATCTCCACTTCAACAGTTAAACAACACAATTTCTTTTTCAACTCAAATCCACAATAATTTTTCAAGGGCTGAGATAAAAGAAAGATAATACAATTTTTACAAGTCAAAATACTCATAATTTACTTTACAACTTCAATGTACAATTTTAATTTACAACTACTCAAAACCAAGAACAATATATACATACAGTGAACATACATTACAGTACAAAATGCAAAATGTGGTATACTCAATATACCCGATGATCTCTCGCTAAATGCACTAGCAGCCTTGTCTGCTGCCCTGTCCGTCTGTCTACCTGCGACAGCAATAAAAAGCTATCACTGAGACAATGTCTCAGTGGTGCACAACATTAACCAAATACAACTTTAAATCACAGTTCATAAATCATATAAATGATGGATACGTAAAGCCATAGTTAAATTCAAGACAATGAACGTCATAAGGAATTTAACACAATATCACAATAAATCTCAATAATCGAAACGTAGTTAAATTCAAAAGACAGTGAATGTCAATAAGAATTTAAACTCCATTTCACAAATTATCAAAGCTCATAATAACACAATTTAGTCAAATAATTTACGAACACAGTGTTGCCAATTCATACACAACTTAAGCCATGACACAAAATTTCCAATCAATGCCGCGTTGTACACCATGACAAAGCAATCACAACCCCACTAATCGAAATCAATGAGGAAGGGAGCTAGCTATATAATGAGTACTCATCCGATCACCTCAACTGGTAAACCAGAGAGGGAGAAAAATAAACGATCACGACTCCATAAATGGAGAAGGAAAATAAACGATCACAACCCCATAAATGGAGAAGGAATGATATGATACTGTCATGCTAAGTGTGAACACAAAATCAATTCCAAACATTTTATTCAAATGATTCGTGAGAATCCAATAAATTTGCAAAGTCATAATTTCATTCACAAAATGGCAACACAATTCATAAGTAACTTCAATTTTCACAAATCACACTAAATAATTTTTTCCACAGTTTCAAACCATTTACAATGCTTTTCAAGCAATAAGTATCCATTCAAACACATTTCCATGATTAAAAAAAATAATATACAAATAGTCATAATTTATTTCAATTGAAAAATTCAAAAGAAATAACTGTTGTGCACAACCCTCTGATATCTGTCTCCTGGTCTTGACTCAGTGTTTCCTTCCCTTTCCCTGAGTCCTTGCTAACTGAGAAACACAATTTGAAGTGTTTCAGTACTTAATTAAACTGTCTCTAACGATAATGCTTGATAAGTAATTCACTGAATACTATTATTTGCTTAATCAACCTAATATATCGACCCTCGATGCGTTATAGGTAAATTAGGTTTTAAGGTTACCAATATGTCACATTCGATAGTCTTTTAGGATTGGTACATGTTACCAAGTTCATTTCCATGTATATTGCATTTTCTTGCAATTTGCTGGATTCCGGGATACTAGTTTGTCCTAGCCGGACGACCTAGTTCCCTCGGTTTTCGAGTTTCGGTCAAAACTACAAACTTGTAAATCTATGTCTTATGGAACACGGGGCAAAATTTCGGGCCATTCTGAGTTATGTAGACCAAGTTAGGGTCATTTTACTATTGCTGATCAAATTGCATCAAAATTGGTCACTTTAGGTCACTTTAGGTCATTTTAGGTTCGGCCAGTTTTTGGACCCGAACTTGTGCAAGCTATTTGACTTGCTTATGGTCATTTCTGGGCTTTGGTGTCTTCATAAGACTTGTAGATATGGGTCTTAACTATTCATGGTTAAAATTTCAGGTCAATTGGACCTGTTTTGAGTGAGTTATGGCCTAAACACTAACTGCTGCCCAAATGGTCAATTTTCAGGCCTTATTTGCACTTAATCCGGATTTGGTCATTTTTCAAGCTACCTTGCAAGCAGAATTTTGGCAAGCTTTCTTCATTAAAGTTGGCACATTTTGTGCCTAGTTTCACCTCCAATGGGTCTCATACCAATTGGAGCCACACACTTAATGTTATAGGCTTAAAACACAAACTGCCTTATTGCTTTTTTTGCATACACAACAAAGATCACTTTTAACACTTACCAAACTCAACATTCAAACTAATTTTGGTTGTACCACAACCTAAACATAATTTACAACATATTATAGGTCATTTTGGCAGCTTACAATTACATTCAATGTGCACCAACAAGTGCAGAATTTGTCCAACTCAATTTACAACAATTCAATCACCAATTCATGCTCATTTACATGTCCAACTTCACACCATCATACATGCACTCAAACTGCCATAACCACTATCACAAATTAACATCATTATTTCATAAACCAAGCATGAATTCCAGCATTCTTCAAGAGCTAACAAACTACCACAATGGTACATTTACATTCCATTAATTTCCAAGCTTTAAATTTCATTTCACATTTACATATACTAAGTATACATCACCCAAACAATTTCCTACACAATATACATTTAATCAATCATTTAATTCACCATTTACAAGCAAAAATAAACTGCCTTCAAGGTGTTTCCATGGCTGCCAAAAGTACACATCCCCATTCAACATCAAACCTCAAAAATTTCTCCATAAATCAAACACCCATAACATCCTTACAAACTTTAATTAAACAATAATAAAAAACACAAACTTACCACTTTGGAAATTCTTCAAAACCTCACCAGAACTTCTTAAAATTGCTATCAAACTCTTCCTTGTGATGTGGGGATAAACTTTAATGAATCAACCTTGGTGTTTGGAGGTGGAATGTAGGAGATGTGGGAGCTTGAATCAAATGCAACAATGGAGGATTTGGGAGCTCTTCACTACGGCAATGGTGATTCTCAAGGTTGAAGATGAAGTGTTTAGTGGAGCAATCTGCCCACTTAAGCTTAAATTTAATCTATAGTGCTCCACTCACCAAATATAAATTATTTTATATATTTAAATGTGATAATTAGTCAATTTACCCTCCACTTTTACTATTTATATTAGGTCCCACTAAATTAATTTTTCATTATATTTTCCAAGTGTAATATTATTTATTTTTGATGGACATTTAGGTCAAAAGACAACTCGGGGTGTCAAATGACCAGAATGCCCCTGTTCGGGTTGCATTCCCGATTTTTCGGTAACACCGGGTTTTGTCCGTTTTTCGATTTCACACTTTTCTTTGTACTAATTAATTAATTTTTCTTTGATATTTCTAATGATATTTATACTTCAATTGATGTCTCTTTAAGTCCTAAAAATATTTTTCAGGGTTCCCCGCGGTCCAGGGCTAGTCAACGATTCACGCCGTGACTTCCCAGTGCGGTCACCCATCGCTAGGGTTCTCGGCTCGTTTAACTTGGTTACATTTCATTGTTATTATTTTTCCTTTATTTTTCTTGTCTTTTCTTTTCTTGTATTTCATTATTTTATGTCTCCTCATCCATATCTAAGTGTAGTTCTAGGCATCCTAGCTATCCGGACAACACTGGTCATAGGAACAGTAGAACGCACTACCGAACTTAGGGGTGTTACAATTCTCCCCCCCTTAAAATAAATTTCGTCCGCGAAATTTTACCCAATAGCCATCTTACAATAGTCATACGTTTATTTTCTCCTTTCTATACGATCGTATAATCTTCTTTTCCTCAAATTTGTATAAGACTTTTAACAATCTAATACAACGTTTAATTTGTTTGGATAACCCCAATCTCCTCTTACCACAGTGATGTCTAATATTTCGGTTCATGTTCCTTTTTGAATGACCCTTGAGGTCATGTTAGAATCATTTATCTATTCATTGGTCCTCTGACCATTCTAGTCCATAGTCTTCCTCACATTCGTAATATTTCTTTGTTATATATGAATCAACTGTTCCAATCTCTACTTCCATAACTCTTTTTATTTGTTAATATTCTATAACTTACTTCCTTTTGTACTGAATTGTAACCTTTTGATATTCTAACTTTTGAGTTTTAGATCCCTAAGTAGGATTTTCAAACTTATTCCTAACAATTAAATTCTGTCCTGGCATAACTATACCAAAACAGATGACGTTGGCAACTATTCTCATTTAGGTGTACTATCGGGTAGTACGTAGCTTTACACAATAATCTCAAGTTAGTACTGTAATCTACAGCTTACAGTATAAACATCAAGAACATTGCATAGTTACTACGATACATTTCAATAGATCAAACTTTCCTATCTTTTATCCTTTTCGAATTCACTGATATCCGAACTTATTCTGATTACAATATCCATTAGCAATTACTAACAGTAACATCCTTGCCCTCATCTAGGGCAATTCCATTACTGCATCTTACTTTTACGTCCTCTTGCCTTACATTAAGTAGGCTCGCCAATTAGCTTTATAATTTATGGTGTGTCAGAAAATACTTTTCGCTGATAAACTCTTCCAAAACTAATTTCACTCATTATCACAACCCTTATCTTAAAGGACTAATCACTAATGCATCGAAATTTATTCCCCCGTAAAGGAATAACAACAGAACATACAATTCTAGCACTAACATAAAAGTATTCAGACTCCTTCAACTCTGCTGGTGCCATTCTATATGGTTTTATGGAGATTGGATCCACACCAGGCATAACATTAATTTCAAACTGCACTTCTCTTTCCGGAGGTAATCCAGGCAATTCATCAGGAAACACCTCTGGAAATTCATACACTGTAGGGATGTCCTTCAATGCTGGACTCCCCACTTGGGTGTCTACCACATGTGCCAAGTATGCTTCACACCCCTTTCTGATCATTTTTCTGGCTAGTGCAGCCGAAATGATGTTTGATGGCAATAACTGCCTCTCCCCATGTATTACCACATCACTGTACTGAGGGAGGCCAAAAGTGACTGTCTTCAGCCTATAGTCAATCATGGCATGATGCCTGGTTAACCAATCCATGCCCAAGATGACATGATAATCTCTGAAGGGCATTTCAATGAAATCAGATAGAAAAGTGTGTCCTTGGATCACCAAAGGACAATCTCTATACATCCTATTAACCCTGACCTCCTGTCCTAGCGGACTTGTTACTAACACCTCAAAGTCCATTTTTGTACATGGAACAGCAATGCAATCAATGATGCTAGCACTCACATAAGAATGGGTAAAACCCGAATCAAATAACACAAACACATCTTGATTAAAAGTTGAGAAGGTACCAGCCACAACATCAGATGTCTCGGCCTCTTCTCTCTGTCTCATTGCATAGATTCTAATTGGAGCACTATCTTGCTCTGAATGTTTCACTGTGCTTTGGCTGCCTGCTGGGCTATCTCTACCCCGGCCTCTACCTCTGCTGGGTGGTTGTGAACTTTTGGTGACAGGGCTCTGAACTGACCCTTCCATAGTAGTAGGAGGTGGTCCAACTCTGGGACTACTGGTGCAGTCCTTGGCAAAGTGTCCTGTGCCTCCACAGTTATAACAGGCTCCAATAGCCTTATAGCATATCCCACCATGATATCTTCCACAATTTTCACATTGGCGGGGAGGGTAGGAACCTCTGGTACTCTGCTGACCAGATAAAGGAGGCTTACATCTGAATATCTTCCCTACTGGACTTCTTGCCACCTCTGTTTGTAACACCCTCCCGGTAGCAACTTCGTACATTCTACTAATTCGGTGACCAGTGTCGGTCCGGACAGCTAGAACATCCGGAAAAATATTTAAACTAAAGTGAGGAACCATAATTAACTCAAATATTAATAAGAAAAATTTAGGAAAAATTTTAGAAATAAAATATAACCAAGTTAAACGAGCTGGTGCCCTAGAGATGGGTAACCCTGAGGGAAGTTGCGGTTCTCGCAACTAGGAGCCCTAGACCCGGGGAAAAATTATAAAATAATTTTTGGGACTCTAGAGAAGGGTCATTGAGGTCCCTATGGCATTAGAATGCCAAGAAAATATTTAGAAAAATTTTTCAATCGGTACAGACAATTTTGACCCGTTAAGCCAAACGGAGGGCATTTTGGTCATTTCGCCTTCAGAGGTGATTTTTGGCCGACTTGTCCAGTTAAGTAAATAATTATTATGACCTGAAATATGAATAAATATTGTTAAAAATTGAATTGAAAATGAGTAGTGAAGAAAAGAAAAGAAAATGAGAAAAAAGGCTCATTTATGACATCATGATGATGTCATTTAAAAGCTACAACCAATCACAATTGAACAACCATTTAACTAACTAATAAAAAGAGATAAACAAGACCAAAACAAGACCAAAAGCTAGCAGCCATCTCCTTCCTCCCAAACCAGCTGAAACCCATCCTTAGCCAAACCTCCATTGTTGCTCAAATTGAGCTTGAAATCTCCCAAAAACCAACCTTAAAATCCTAATATCCTTTCACAAAAAGTCATCCCCACATCACAAGGCAACTCTAGGCAGCCATAAGAAGTAGGAATTCTAAGGAGAATACAAGTCCAAGAAGTGCCACTTAAAGGTTAGTGCACCTATCTAATTAAAACTCTTATTTTCCATGTTAGGGACTTGAAATCAACATGAATTTGTGAATTAAATGAACCAAATTTGTGTGTATGCCTACCATGAATTTTGGCAGCCCTAAGGAAGGAACAATGATGGAGTGTTTTGATGGACTTAAAGTGGATTAGAGATCATGTTTAAAGCATGTATGCATGTGGTTAGTGAATGAGTTAGTAATTAAGGTATGTTGAGAAAATTTATAATGGAAAGTAGGGTTTTGAGAGTAAAATGTGGACTTGGCTTATGAAATTGTTAGAGAACATTCTAATGGTCAATTAGTGACCATCTGAGGAAATTTGACCATAATTTAGACTGAAATATAGCATGGCAAAGTGAATGAGTATGCTGCCCAGTGAGTGCAGCAGGGTGGCTGTAATTCCAGCCCACTTGGACTGCCATATCTTTGGCTGTGTTGGTCCAATTGGTGTTTGGCCAATTGGACATGAAACTAGACTTATAATGGCACATTTTTGCTGAAGAAACCATGCACAAAAGACCAAAGCAAGAGGACCAAAAGTTGGCCCCAATCCGGGTACCCTGCAAGCCAATTCTGCAGAATGACCAAATAAACAGTAGCTATAACTCATTGTAGAAATGGTCAATTGACCTGAAATATTTACAGCAACAAGTTAAGACATAGACAAACAACTTTCATGAAGAAACCTACCCCAAAATATGACCAGAACCTAACCTAAATGGCAGTCACAGTCACCGTTCATGGTACTGTAGATTTGGTAAATTCTGCAGAATTGAAATCCGGCCAGCTGTGGTTTTTGGACCATATCTGGAGCTACAAAACTCCAAATGGAGTGATTCAAAAAAAGAAATTCAACTAGACAAAATAAGGAACAACTTTCATGTTTACCATTTCCTCAAATTCCCACTGAAACAGTGCCCAATGGAACAGTAAAGTTGGGCTACAAAAACTGAAAATTCTGCTTCCCTTGGTTTAAACTTAGAAATGGTATAAATGCTTAATGCCAACAAGTTTTGAATGCAAAATGTGGTATGTTGGGAGTGTCAAAACCAATGTACCTATTTTCTATCAAAAAGTCAACATTTTTGTTGACCAATGAGGTGAATAGTGACACCAAAACTTGAAATTCAAAAATTGAAGAATTCAAAAGTATCAAATGCCCTAGTATACCTAACTAGATTGGTTTGGATAATTTGGCATGCCAATAGGGTTCAGTTAGCAGTACTGCACATGGCAATATGCTATTCTGCGATTTCATGGCGTTTAGCCATTCTGACCTTGTATTGAGATGTGGCCTTGTGCCTGATATTATTTACAGCTTGTTAGCTGTTCTGTTGCACACCGGGAGATACATATGTGACCGATGGTGTGACGGCCCGAGGTACTAGATACCCAGTGCCAGTTTACCCGTTTATCCAGTCCAGTCGTCCAGTATAGGTTACTTGGGCAACTAAATGAATGAAAGTGGACAAAGTTAACGAAATAAATGGATATACAAATACAAAACAAATAAAACATATACATTCAATGCATATTTATTTCTGTTATTTCTTTCTATTTTATTATTTGCACCACTAAGCATTATTGCTTAGCGCGTTGCTTTTGCCACGCGTAGGTTCTGGAGATACTGAACGTGAGCCCAGTAGACTGCAGACTGGGTGAGTCCATCCTGCAGCTCTGCACAGTGTCCGTGTCACCTCACCACCTACAGTGCATTGGTAGGACACTAGGTGTGATTTTGGTATTTTGTAACTAATTTTTATTTTCTCATATGTAATTGAACTTATGTAATGTATTTTGAGCTTCATGTAAATAATGAAGATTTGTGGTTATGTATGGAAAAATTTGAGTATTTATTCATTGCTTATACATGAGTACCCTGAGAAATGTTGTTGAAAAATATTGAGTTTGTGATGACATTGGAGTTTGAGAAATGATTGAGTATGAATATTGGAAGTGTTTTTCACAGGTTCCGAAGAACTATTTTCTCCATTTTTAGCCGGTACTCTGCCGGATTTTCTACAAAATTTTCAGAACCTCAAATAAATTATAATTTCGATAAATGGCTCAAATATATTATATTTCACAAGTTATATTCAAAAGCATGATAAAAATTAATTAAGGTATATTAGAGTGTGCCGATACACCGTGTGACATTGCTTACTCGGGTTTACTGTACACGGGTAAGGGGTGTCACATCTGCCATGTCCCCCATGATTCTTCCTCTTTCTAGTAGGACCACTGGAACTCTGTTCTACTGATTTTCCCTCTTTCTTTGTCTTCTCTGATTTCTTTTTCTCAGGAGCAACTTCAGACTCAATTCTTTCTAACTCTAGGGCTTGAGAAACAAGTTCAGAGAAGTTAGTGTGTTTGAATCCGACCACTTGTAATCTAATACTAGGCCTCAAGCCAATTTCAAACCTCTTGCATCTCTCCCTGCTGGTAGAAAGTAAACTCACTGCATAATGGCTCAGGCGAGAAAATTCTCTTTCATACTCAGCCACTGATCTACTTCCCTGTTTCAGACTTAGGAACTCTTGTAGCTTCTGGTCTACATAAGCATCAGGGACATTTTTTTGTCTGAATTCCCTGAGAAAGTCATTCCATGTTAGCACTGCAGGTTCTACCAGACTGTGGGGAATGGTTTTCCACCAGTCATAAGCATCCCCCTGTAGCAAAGATACTGAGTATTCAAATCTGTGTTCCTCTGTACAATGCAGTTTCTTGAATACCCTATCCATTCTCTCTAACCACTGTTCAGCCTCTAGAGGATCTACTGTCCCCTTAAACTCTGTAGCCCCATATTTCATCAATTTGTCATACTGCCTTGCAGAAGACTGTGGTTGTACCACTGGTGTCTGTATTGGGACTTGAGTAGGCACATTACCAGCCATTTGTTGGAACATTGTAGCCATCTGCTGAGCGAATTGAGCAGGAAACTGTGGTACTGTAGGGGCTAGTGCTGCTGAACCACTGACATTGTGTAGGGCTGGGGCATCCCCTTGCACCTCTGCCTCAATAGATTGATCGACTGAACGATCACCCTCTTCCATAGTCAATTCGAGGATCTTAGACCTCCTGAACAATTAACACAAGGAGATTTCCTCCCGTTAGTGCATATTTATAATGTAATGTACTGTATGTATCAAACAATGATATTGAGCAGTTGTACTATAAAGAAAGAAAATTCAAGTAACAGGTGAAAACAGAATTTAAAAACTTGCTCTGATACCACTAAAACATGTCACACCGTACCCCTCTGTAAGGCATAACATGATCCCGTAGTATACCTAATGAATTACCAACTTCGTCTACTGATAACCCATTAAATATGCTACAAGGGATTTTAAAACTTTTCTTACTTCATTTTACAGTGGTGAGCACTATTTACAGGTGTTAAAAACTTTTTGTGAACTGACTTGAAACAGTTAACACATTTAGACTATTAGTAATTTCTGTAAAAATTTTGGCAGAGTGCCATCTGTATTTTGGATAAAACAGTTCTTCAGAAAACCTATAAAAGCACTTCAATACAATTCTCCATCTCCACTTCAACAGTTAAACAACACAATTTCTTTTTCAACTCAAATCCACAATAATTTTTCAAGGGCTGAGATAAAAGAAAGATAATACAATTTTTACAAGTCAAAATACTCATAATTTACTTTACAACTTCAATGTACAATTTTAATTTACAACTGCTCAAAACCAAGAATAATATATACATACAGTGAACATACATTACAGTACAAAATGAAAAATGTGGTATACTCAATATACCCGATGATCTCTCGCTGAATGCACTAGCAGCCTAGTCTGCTGCCCTGTCCGTCTGTCTACCTGCGACAGTAATGAAAAGCTATCGCTGAGACAATGTCTCAGTGGTGTACAACATTAACCAAATACAACTTTAAATCACAGTTCATAAATCATATAAATGATGGATACGTAAAACCATAATTAAATTCAATACAATGAACGTCATAAGGAATTTAACACAATATCACAATAAATCTCAATAATCGAAACGTAGTTAAATTCAAAAGACAGTGAATGTCAATAAGAATTTAAACTCCATTTCACAAATTATCAAAGCTCATAATAACACAATTTAGTCAAATAATTTACGAACACAGTGTTGCCAATTCATACACAACTTAAGCCATGACACAAAATTTCTGATCAATGCCGCGTTGTACACCACGACAAAGCAATCACAACCCCACTAATCAAAATCAATGAGGAAGGGAGCTAGCTATATAATGAGTACTCATCCGATCACCTAAACTGGTAAACCAGAGAGGGAGAAAAATAAACGATCACGACTCCATAAATGGAGAAGGAAAATAAATGATCACAACCCCATAAATGGAAAAGGAATTATATGATACTGTCATGCTAAGTGTGAACACAAAATCAATTCCAAACATTTTATTCAAATGATTCGTGAGAATCCAATAAATTTGCAAAGTCATAATTTCATTCACAAAATGGCAACACAATTCATAAGTAACTTCAATTTTCACAAATTACACTAAATAATTTTTTCCACACTTTCAAACAATTTACAATGCTTTTCAAGCATTAAGTATCCATTCAAACACATTTCCATAATTAAAAACAATAATATACAAATAGTCATAATTTATTTCAATTGAAAAATTCAAAAGAAATAACTGTTGTGCACAAACCTCTGATATCTGTCTCCTGGTCTTGACTCAGTGTTTCCTTCCCTTTCCCTGAGTCTTTGCTAACTGAGAAACACAATTTGAAGTGTTTCAGTACTTAATTAAACTGTCTCTAATGATAATGCTTGATAAGTAATTCACTGAATGCTATTATTTGCTTAATCAACCTAATATATCGACCCTCGATGAGTTCTAGGTAAATTAGGTTTTAAGGTTACCAATATGTCACATTCGATAGTCTTTTAGGGTTGGTACATGTTACCAAGTTCATTTCCGTGTATACTGCATTTTCTTGCAATTTGCTGGATTCCGGGATACTAGTTTGACCTAGCCGGACGACCTAGTTTCCTCGGTTTTCGAGTTTCGATCAAAACTACAAACTTGTAGATCTATGTCTTATGGAACGCGGGGCAAAATTTCAGGTCATTCTGAGTTATGTAGACGAAGTTATGGTCATTTTACTATTGCTGATCAAATTGCATCAAAATTGGTCACTTTAGGTCATTTTAGGTTCGGCCAGTTTTTGGACCCGAAATTGTGCAAGCTGTTTGACTTGCTTATGATCATTTCTGGGATTTGGTGTCTTCATACGACTTGTAGATATTGGTCTTAGCTAATCGTGGTTAAAATTTCAGGTCAATTGGACCTGTTTTGAGTGAGTTATGGCCTAAACACTAACTGCTGCCCAAATGGTCAATTTTCAGGCCTTATTTGCACTTAATCCGGATTTGGTCATTTTTCAAGCTACTTTGCAAGCAGAATTTTGGCAAGCTTTCTTCATAAAAGTTGGCACATTTTGTGCCTAGTTTCACCTCCAATTGGTCTCATACCAATTGGAGCCACACACTTAAAGTTATAGGCCTAAAACACAAACTGCCTTATTGCATTTTTTGCATACACATCAAGGATCACTTTTAACACTTACCAAACTCAACATTCAAACCAATTCTGGTTGTACCACAACCTAAACATAATTTAAAACATATTATAGGTCATTTTGGCAGCTTACAATTACATTCAATGTGCACCAACAAGTGCAGAATTTGTCCAACTCAATTTACAATAATTCAATCACCAATTCATGCTCATTTACATGTCCAACTTCACACCATCATACATGCACTCAAACTGCCATAACCCCTATCACAAATTAACATCATTATTCCATAAACCAAGCATGAATTCCAGCATTCTTCAAGAGCTAACAAACTGCCACAATGGTACATTTACATTCCATTAATTTCCAAGCTTTAAATTTCATTTCACATTTACATATACTAAGTATACATCACCCAAACAATTTCCTACATAATATACATTTAATCAATCATTTAATTCACCATTTACAAGCAAAAATAAACTGCCTTCAAGGTGTTTCCATGGCTGCCAAAAATACACATCCCCATTCAACATCAAACCTCAAAAATTTCTCCATAAATCAAACACCCATAACATCCTTACAAACTTTAATTAAACAATAATAAAAAACACAAACTTACCACTTTGGAAATTCTTCAAAACCTCACCAAAACTTCTTAAAATTGCTATCAAACTCTTCCTTGTGATGTGGGGATAAACTTTAATGAAGCAACCTTAGTGTTTGGAGGTGGAATGGAGGAGATGTGGGAGCTTGAATCAAATGCAACAATGGAGGATTTGGGAGCTCTTCACTACGGCAATGGTGATTCTCAAGGTTGAAGATTAAGTGTTTAGTGGAGCAATTTGCCCACTTAAGCTTAAATTTAATCTATAGTGCTCCACTCACCAAATATAAATTATTTTATATATTTAAATGTGATAATTAGTCAATTTACCCTCCACTTTTACTATTTACATTAGGTCCCACTAAATTAAATTTTCATTATATTTTGCAAGTGTAATATTATTTATTTTTGATGGACATTTAGGTCAAAAGACAATTCGGGGTGTCAAATGACCACAATGCCCCTGTTCGGATTGCATTCTCGATTTTTTGGTAACACCGGGTTTTGTCCGTTTTTTGATTTCTCACTTTTCATTGTACTAATTAATTAATTTTTCTTTGCTATTTCTAATGATATTTATACTTCAATTGATGTCTCTTTAAGTCCTAAAAATATTTTTCAGGGTTCTCCACAGTCCAGGGCTAGTCAATGATCCACGCCGTGACTTCCCGATGCGGTGACCCATCGCTAGGGTTCTCGGCTCGTTTAACTTGGTTATATTTCATTGCTATTATTTTTCCTTTATTTTTCTTGTCTTTTCTTTTCTTGTATTTCATTATTTTATGTCTCCTCATCCATATCTAAGTGTAGTTCTAGGCATCCTAGCTGTCTGGACAACACTGGTCACAGGAACAGTAGAACGCACTACCGAACTTAGGGGTGTTACATGAATAACCCTCTCAGACTGACCATCTGTCTGTGGGTGGAATGCTGTACTAAAGTTCAATCTAGTTCCTAGGGCTCTCTGTAGACTACCCCAGAATTTAGAAGTGAACCTAGGATCTCTGTCAGATACAATCGATACTGGCACTCCATGCAATTTCACAATCTCATATATGTATAATCTGGCTAATCTTTCCAGGCTATAGTCCATTCGAACTGGCAAAAAGTGAGCAGACTTGGTCAGTCTGTCAACTATAACCCATACTGCATCATGACTATTCTGTGTCCTTGGAAGTCCCGTAACAAAATCCATAGTTATCTGTTCCCATTTCCACTCTGGTATTAGCAATGGATGTAACAAACCAGCTGGAACTTGATGTTCTGCCTTTACTTGCTGATAAGTTAGGCATTTGGAAACAAATTCAGCTATATCCCTCTTCATACCCATCCACCAGTAATGCTCTTTCAGCCCTCTGTACATTTTAGTTCCACCAGGGTGCATAGCAAAAGGAGACTCATGTGCTTCCTTCATAATGATTTGTCTCAAGTCAACATCATTAGGAACGCACATTCTACCCTAATGTAGCAATAAACCATCATCTCTCATAGAGAATTCAGGTTTCTTGCCTTGCTGGACTTCTTTCAGTAGCTTCTGATATTTATCATCACTCTGAGTAGCCATTCTGATCTGATCAATCAACACTGGCTGTACATGCCATGCAACTACTGTCTGTCCCTCATCATCAATCTCTAAACTGGCATGCTGTGCTTTCAATTCATATACCATGGACAAAGGAGAAACTCTGAGACTTGCCATAGTCTTGCGACTTAAGGCATCATCCACCACATTTGCTTTCCCTGGCTGATAGTCTATTAAGCAATCATAGTCTTTAATCAGTTCTAACCATCTCCTCTGCCTCAAATTCAATTCCTTCTTGGTGCCTAAGTACTTCAAGCTCTTGTGATCTATGTAAATGTAGCATTTCTCCCCATACAAATAGTGTCTCCAGATCTTTAAAGAAAAAACAATAGCTGCTAGCTCCAAATCATGTGTTGGGTAGTTCCTCTCATGCGGTTTCAGCTGGCGTGATGCATAAGCAATGACATTCCGATCTTGCATCAGTACACAGCCTAACCCATTGTGAGAAGCATCACTATAAACTGTGTATTCTTTACCCGGAATAGGTAAAGTGAGGACTGGAGCTTCAGTCAAACACCTCTTCAACTCATCAAAACTTTGCTGGCATTTATCTGTCCACTGAAATTTTACATCTTTCCGAAGCAGCTTGGTCAGTGGAGAAGATAACATAGAAAACCCCTTCACAAACCGATGGTAATATCTAGCTAAACCCAGAAAACTGTGAATTTCTGTGATGTTCCTGGGCGGCTTCCAATTAAGGATAGCTTCTACCTTGCTGGAATCTACCTTGATCCCTTCAGCTGACACAACATTTCCCAAAAAGGAGATTTCTTTCAGCCAAAATTGACATTTTGACAATTTGGCGTATAGCTGTTTCTCCCTTAAAGTCTGCAGTATAATCCGCAGATGTCTGTCATGCTCCTCTGCATTCCTCGAATATATCAAAATGTCATCAATAAACTCCACCACAAATTGGTCGAGATATGGTCTGAAGATAGTATTCATCAGATCCATAAAAGCAGCTGGAGCATTTGTTAACCCGAATGGCATTACTAGAAACTCATAGTGACCATATCGAGTTCTGAAAGCAGTTTTTGGAACACTCTGCTCTTGCACCTTCAACTGATAATAACCAGATCGCAAATCAATTTTGGAGAATACAGCTGCACCCTTCAACTGATCAAACAGATCATCAATGCGTGGCAATGGATATCTGTTCTTTATTGTCACCTTATTCAACTGCCGATAGTTAATACATAAGTGAAGAGTGCCATCCTTCTTCTTAACAAACAATACTGGTGCTCCCCAAGGTGACACACTAGGGCGGATAAAGCCCTTTTCAAGTAGTTCTTGCAATTGTACCTTCAACTCCTTCAACTTTGCTGGTGCCATTCTATATGATGTTATGGAGATTGGATCCACACTAGGCATAACATTAATTTCAAACTACTTCTCTTTTCGGAGTTAATCCTGGCAATTCATCAGGAAATACATCTGGAAAGTCTTATACTGTAGGGATGTCCCTCAACGCTGGACTCCCCACTTGGGTGTCTACCACACGTGCCAAGTATGCTTCACACCCCTTTTTGATCATTTTTCTGGCTAGTGCAGCCGAAATGATGTTTGATGGTAATAGCTGCCTCTCCCCATGTATTACCACATCATCAGCATCGAGGAGACCAAAAGTGACTGTCTTCAGCCTACAGTCAATCATGGCATGATGCCTGGCTAACCAATCCATGCCCAAGATGATATCATAATCTCTGAAGGGCATTTCAATGAAATCAGATAGAAAAGTGTGTCCTTGGATCACTAAAGGACAATCTCTATACATTCTATTAACCCTGACCTCCTGTCCTAACGGACTTGTTACTAGCACCTCAAAGTCCATTTTTGTACATGGAACAGCAATGCAATCAATGATGCTAGCACTCACATAAGAATGGGTAGAACCCGGATCAAATAACACAAATACATCTTGATTAAAGGTTAAGAAGGTACCAGCCACAACATCAGATGTCTCGGGCCTCTTCTCTCTGTCTCATTACATAGATTCTGACTGGAGCACTGTCTTGCTCTGATTGTTTCACTGTGCCTTGGCTGCCTGCTGGGCTATCTCTACCCTCGCCTACTCTCTGGGTGGTTGTGAACTTACAGTAGCAGGCTCGAATCGACCCTTCTGCAGTAGTAGGAGGTGGTCCAACTCTGCGAGTACTGGTGCAGTCCTTGGCAAAGTGTCCTGTGCCTCCACAGTTATAACAGGCTCCAATAGCCTTGTAGCATATCCCACTATGATATCTTCCACAAGTTTCACATTAGCAGGGAGGGTAGGAACCTCTGGTACTCTGCTGACCAGATAGAGGAGGTTTATGTATTGAATGTCTTCCCTTACCAGACTTCTTGCCACCTCTGCTGTGTCCCCCATGGTTCTTCCTCTTTCTAGTAGGACCACTGGAACTTTGTTCTATAGATTTTCCCTCTTTCTCTGTCCTCTCTGATTTCTTTTTCTCAGGAGCTGCTTCAGATTCAATTCTTTCTAACTCTAGTGCTTGAGAAATAAGTTCAGAGAAGTTAGTGTGTTTGAATCCAACTACTTGTAATCTGATATAGGGCTTCAAGCCAGTTTCAAACCTCTTGCATCTCTCCCTGCTGGTAGAAGGTATACTTACTACATAATGGCTTAGGCGGGAAAATTCCCTTTCATATTCAGCCATTGATCTACTCCCCTGTTTTAGACTTAGGAACTCTTGCAGCTTCTAGTCTACATAAGCATCAGGGACATTTTTTTGCCTGAATTCCCTGAGAAAGTCATACCATGTTAGCACTACAGGTTCTACTAGACTGTGGGGAATGGTTTCCACCAATTATAAGCATCCCCCTGTAGCAGAGATACTGAGTATTCAAATCTGAGCTCCTCTGTACAATGTAGCTTCTTGAATACCCTATCCATCCTCTCTAACCATTGTTCTGTCTCTAGAGGATCTACTGTCCCCTTGAACTCTGTAGCCCCATATTTCATCAATTTGTCATCTCGCTTAGCGTAAGATCGTGGTTGTACCACGTGTCTCAGTATTGGGACTTGAGTAGGCACATTACCACCATTTGTTAGAACATTGCGACCATCTGCTTGAGCGAATCGAGCAGAAAGCTGCGGTCTTTGCGGTGGTCTTCTTGAACCATCGACATTGTGTAGGGTCAGCATCCCTTGCACCTCAGCCTCTATAGATTGATCGACTGAACGATCACTCTCTTCCATAATCAATGCGTGGATCTTAGACCTCCTGAACAAATAACACAAGGAGATTTCCTCCCATTAGTGCATATTTATAATGTAATGTACTGTATGTATCAAACAATGTTATTGAGCAGTTGCATTATGAAGAAAGAATATTCAAGTTACAGGTGAAAGCAGAATTTAAAAACCTGGCTCTGATACCTCTAAAACATGTCACACCCTACCCCTCTGTAAGGCATAACATGATCCCGTAGTATACTTAATGAATTACCAACTTCGTCTACTGATAACCCATTAAATACAATACAAGGGATTTTAAAACTTTTCTTACTTCTTTTTACTATGGTGAGCACTATTTACAGGTGTTAAAAATTTTTTTGAACTTAAGTGAAAGAGCAAACACATTTGAATTATTAGGAATTTCTATTAAAATTTTGCCGGAGTGCCCTCTGTATTTTGAATAAAACAGTTCTTCAAAAACCTGTAAAAAGCACTTCAAATATATTTCTCAATCTCAAACTGCAACATTTAATCAACACAATATATTTCTCAACTCAAATCCACAATAATTTTTCAAAGGCTGAGATAAAGAAATATAGTACAAATTTTACAAGCCAAAATAACTCATAATTTATTTTACAACTTCAATATACAATTTTAATTTACAACTGCTCAAAACCAAGAATAATATATACATACAGTGAACATACATTACAGTACAAAATGCAAAATGTGGTATACTCAATATACTCGATGATCTCTCGCTGAATGCACTAGCAGCCTAATCTGCTGCCCTGTCCGTCTGTCTACCTGCGATAGCAAGGAAATGTGACACCCCTTACCCGTGTACAGTATACCCGAGTAAGTAATGCCACACGGTGTACCGGCACATTCTAATATACTTTAATTAATTGATACCATGCTTGTGAATATAATTTATGAAATATAATTTATTTTATCAATTTATCAAAAGTATTATTTATTTGAGGTTTCGAAGATTTTAAAGAAAATCCGGCGGAGTACCGGCTAAAAATGGAGAAAACAGTTCTTCGGAACCTGTTAAAAACACTTCCAATATTTGTATTCCATCATCTCAAACTCCAATATCCAAAATCTCAACATTTCAATTTCAATTCTCAGTCATCCATCACATGTGATGATCACATATATATCACAAATAAACATTTACTTTTCCATTTACAAATACAATTTTCATAATTTACATGAACATCAATATACATTACACAAGTTTAATTACATATAAGAAAATCAAAATTAATTACAGAATGCCAAAATGACACCTAGTGTCCTACCAATGCACTGCAGAAGTTGAGGTGACAAGGACACTGTGCAGAACTGCAGGATGGACTCACCCAGTCTGTGGTCTACTGGGCTCACGATCGGGATCTCTAGTACCTACGCGTGGCAAAAGCAACGCGCTAAGCAATAATGCTTAGTGGTGCAATAATATAATAAAAGAAAATAGCAAGAAAATAAATGTGTATAGAATGTGTATGCTTTCTTTGTTTGGTGTTGGTATATTCATTATTTCATTAACTTTGTTCACTTTTATTCATTTGGTTGCCCCAAGTAACCTACACTAGACGATCGGATGGATAACGGTAACCGCACCTTGGGTACCTAGTACCTCGGCCGTCACACCATCGGTCACATATGCATCTCCGATGTGCAGTAATGCCTAACAAGTCAGAATAAAATCATGCACAAGGCCAAGTCTCAATACAAAGTCAGAATGGCTAAAAGCCATGAAATCCCAGAAAGGCATATCGCCATGTGCGATCGCTAACTGAACCCTATTGGCATGCCAAACTATCCAAACCAATCTTGTTAGGTATACTAGGGCATTCGATACTTTAAAATTCTTCAATGTTTGAATTTCAAGTTTCGGTGTCACTATTCACCTCTTTGGTCAACTAAAATGTTGACTTTTAGGTAAAAATTAGGTACATTGGTTTTGGCACTCCCAACATACCACATTTTGCTTTTAACACTTGTTGGGATTGGTCACATTTACCATTTCTAACTTAAAACCAAGAGGGCAGAAAATTTCAGTTTTTGAAGCATATGTTTACTATTCCATTAAACACTGTTGCAGTGGGAATTTGAAGAAATGACAAACATGAAAGTTGTTCCTTATTTTGTCTAGTTGAATTTCCTTTTTTGAATCGCTCCATTTGGAGTTTTGTAGCTCCAGATATAGCTCAAAAACCACAGCTGGCCGGATTGCCAATCTGCAGAATTGACCATATGTACAGTAACATGAACAGTGACTGTGATTGCATTTTTGAATTGGTTCTGGCCATAATTTGAGGTAGGTTTCTTCATGAAAGTTGTTTTTCTATGTCTTAACATGTTGCTGTAAAACTTTCAGGTTAATTGACCAAATCTACAGTGAGTTATGGCCAAATGAACAGTTACTGTTTATTTGGTCATTCTGTAGAATCAGTTGCAGGGTATCAGGATTGGGGCCAAGTTTTGGTCCTCTTGCTTTAGTCTTTTGGACATGGTTTCTTCAGGAAAAATGTGCCATTATAAGCCTAGTTTCATGTCCAATTGGCCAAACACCAATTGGACCAACACAACCAAAGTTATGGCTGTGTAACTGGACTGGATTCTCAGTCCCCATTCTGCTGTCTTTAGGCAGCATAGTCATTCTCTTTGCCAAGCCATTTTTCAGTCCAATTTATGGTCAAAATACCTCAAATGGTCACTAATTGACCATTAGAGTGTTCTTTAATAGTTTCATAAGCCAAGTCAAAGTTTCACTTCTCAAAACCCTAATGTCCAACTCAATTTACCCATAAACCTCAATTAGCACACTAGTTCAACATCCATGCATATTCATACCTTAAACACCATTTCTAGCTTACTTTAAGTCCATTAAAACAATCAAAACCATTCCTCTATTAGGGCTGCCGAATTCTATGGTGGACATACACATTAATTTTTTTCATTTATTTCACAATTTCTCATCCATTACAAGCCTCAATCATGGAATTAATGAGTTTTAACTACATATATGCACTAACCTCTTGTAGGGAGATTTTTCCCAAGCTCAAAACTTCACTTTCCTTCTTCTTCTTGGCTGCCAAAAGCTTCCCCAAGTGATATGGTCAAGGTTTAATGAAAGGGGTTAGGGTTTAGTGGTGTAACAAAGGGAGAAATTAAGCTTGATTGAAAAAAAATCAATGGAGGGGTCTAGGGCATGTTTCAGCTGGCTTTTGGGGAGGGAGATGACTACTGCAATTTTTGTTATTTTGGTCTTCTTTTAGTCTCTTTTATTTGTTAGTCAATTAGTTGCTTAAGTGTGATTGGTGGAAAATTTTAAATGACATCACAATGATGTCATAAATAAGTCTTTTTCCCATTTTCCTTTCTTTTCTCCACTACTCATTTTCAATTTAATTTCTAGTAATGTTTATTCATATTTTATGTTATATTAATTATTTACTCAACTGGACAAGTCGGCCAAAAATCACCTCTGAAGGTGAAATGACCAAAATACCCTCCGTTTGGCTTAACGGGTCAAAATTGTCTATACCGATTGAAAAAATTTTCTAGGTATTTTCTTGGCATTCTAATGCCATGGGAACCTCAATAACCCTTCTCTGGAGGCCCAAAAATTATTTTATAATTTTTCTCCCGGGTCTAGGGCTCCTCGTTGCGAGAACCGCAACTTCCCTCTGGTTACCCATCGCTAGGGCACCGGCTCGTTTAACTTGGTTGTATTTTATTTCTAAAATTTTTACTAAATTCTTCTTATTAATATTTGAGTTAATTATGATTCCTGACTTTGGTTTAAATATTTTTCCGGACGTTCTAGCTGTCCGGACCGACACCGGTCACCGGAACAGTAGAATGTACGGAGTTGGTACAGGGAGGGTGTTACAACTCTTCCCCTCTAATTTAAATTTCGTCCTCGAAATTTACCTGATGCAAACAGTTGAGGGAACTGTTGCCTCATCGTCTCTTCACTTTCCCAAGTTGCCTCCTCGGTGTTGTGGTGCCTCCAAAGCACTTTCACCAATGGAATTTGCTTGTTTCTCAACTCTTTCACTTCCCGAGCCAAGATCCATAGAGGTTCTTCTTCATATGTCAAATCCGGTTGTATTTCAATTTCTTCTCTGGAGATGACATGTGAAGGATCTGAGCGGTATCTTCTGAGCATGGACACGTGGAACACATTATGGATCTTGTCCAGCTCTGGTGGTAAAGCTAGCCTATAGGCCACTGGACCCACACGTTCAATGACTTCATATGGGCCAATGAACCTAGGGCTCAACTTACCTTTTCTTCCAAACCTCAACACTTTCTTCCATGGTGACACCTTGAGGAACACTTTGTCGCCAACCACATATTCTATTTCTTTTCTCTTCAGGTCGGCATAAGATTTCTGTCTATCTGAGGCAGCCTTTAAGTTGGCTTTGATTGATTTTACCTTCTCCTCACTGCTTTCACTGTGTCCTGGTCCTACCAGTTTGTCTTCGCCCAATTCAGTCCAGCACACTGGAGTTCTACATTTTCTCCCATACAGTGCTTCATATGGGGCCATTTGGATGCTAGCTTGGTAGCTATTGTTGTATGCAAATTCTGCCAGTGGGAGGTATCTATCCCAACTTCCCCCGAACTCAATGACACAACTCCTCAGCATATCCTCAAGGACCTGACATATATTTCATGTTATTGTTATCATTTCAGTTCAATATTTGTATTAATTCAATTGGTTCAATTGTTTACCTGGATTACTCTTTCTGATTGTCCATCCGTCTGAGGATGGAAAGCTGTGCTGAAGTGGAGTTGTGTACCCAAGGAATCATGTAACTTCTTCTAGAATCTCGATGTAAACCTTGGGTCTCGATCAGATATGATGGAAAGTGGAATTCCATGCAGTCTAACTATCTCACTGATATACAATTCTGTTAACTTTTCCAGTGAGTAGTCAGTCCTAACTGGCAGAAAGTGTGCTGACTTCGTCAATCTATCTACTATCACCCATGCTGCATCATGTTTCTTCCGGGTGAGAGGTAGACCACTTACAAAATCCATGGTGACCCGATTCCATTTCCATTTAGGTATGCGTATAGGCTGTAGCAAACCTGATGGAACTTGATGTTCTGCCTTGACTTGCTGACATGTCAAGCATTTAGTCACATAGTCAACTATGTCCTTCTTCATACCAGGCCACCAATATTGGAGCTTCAGATCATGATACATCTTTGTACTTCCTGGGTGCATAGCATATACACTGGTGTGTGCCTCTTTTAGAATACTGGCTTTCAATTCCCCATTATCAGGTACACACAGTCTTCCTTTGTAGTGCAGACCCATCCGCTTTCACCTCATAGTCACCGCTTTTCTCCGGGATTTTGCTCATAATAGCCATTAGCTTCTCATCTACCTTCGCCCATCTAAAATCTGCCAGAGCAAGTTTGGCCTCACTTGCAACTCGGCCAAAATAGCTCCATCTCGAATCAAAGTGAGACGGCATTCAATGATCTCAAAGTCGTGATGGACTTTTCGCTCAAAGCATCAAGAACTACATTTGCCTTCCTGTGATGGTAGTCAATTACACAATCATAGTCCTTCAAGAATTCAATCCATCGCCTCGCTAAGGTTGAGCTCTTTCGGGTTGGCAAATATTTGAGACTCTTGTGGTCTGTGTAAATGTAGCACTTTTCACCATACAAGTAATGCCTCCATATCTTCAGTGCGAAGATAATTGCTGCAAGCTCTAGATCATGGGTAGGGTAGTTCTGTTCATGTGGCCTTAGCTGCCTGGAAGCATAAGCGACCACCTTCCCCTCTTGCATCAGTACACACCCTAACCCATTATGAGAAGCATCACTATAGACCACAAAGTCCTTTCTCGAGCATCGTGTGTGCACACTGGTGCCTCTCACAACATAGCCTTCAACTTCTCAAAACTGGTCCGACACTTGTCATTCCAACAAATCGACATTCTTGTGTAATAGCTTGGTCATTTGAGCAGCTATTAAGGAAAATCCTTCACAAATCTTCTCAGAATACCTACTAGCCCCAAGAAGCTTCTAACCTCAGTTGTATTTCTGGGAGGCTTCCATTCTATCACTGCTTCTATTTTCTTGGGATCCACCCTAATCCCATCAGCTGACACTACGTGTCCAAGGAATGCAATCTCATTCAACCAAAAGTCACACTTGGACAACTTAGCATACAGCTTCTTTTCTTTCAGGGTTTGCAGAACAATCCTCAAATGCTCATCATGTTCTTCCCTGGTCTTGGAATACACCAAAATGTCATCAATAAAGACCACTACGAACCGATCTAAGTATGGATGGAAGATACGGTTCATAAGGTCCATGAATGCCGCTGGTGCATTTGTTAGGCCAAAGGGCATCACTAGGAACTCATAATGCCCATATCGGGTCCTAAATGCAGTCTTTGGCACATCTGCATCCTTCACCCTCAGCTGATGATACCCTGATCTGAGATCAATCTTAGAAAATACTCCTGCTCCCTTCAACTGATCAAACAGATCATCAATTCTAGGCAACGGATATTTGTTCTTCATAGTCACTTTGTTTAACTGCCGGTAATCAATGCAAAGCCTCAAAGTCCCATCCTTCTTTTTCACAAACAGCACTGGAGCTCCCCATGGTGACACACTAGGGCGTATGAACCCCTTATCAAGCAACTCTTGCAACTGAGTTTTCAACTCCCTCAATTCAGTGGGTGCCATCCTATAAGGAGCAATGGAAATGGGTCTTGTGCAGGCAATGTCTCAATAGCAAATTCGACTTCCCTTTCTGGTGGTAAACCAGGCAACTCTTCAGGAAATACCTCTGGGAAGTCTCTTACTGTGGGTATATCATTCAAGTTTGGCTTAGCCTGCCTAGTATCCACCACATGTGCTAGGTAGACTTCACAGCCTTTTCTCATCATTCTTCTTGCAACTGTGGCTGAGATGACATTGGACAGGAAATCTGTCCTTTCCCCCACAACTGTAATCTCATTATCCTCTGGAGTTTTCAGAGAAATCCTCTTCAGTTTGCAATCAACTATTGCCTGATGACGTGACAACCAGTCCATTCCCAAAATCACGTCAAACTCGTGGAAGGGCAACTCAATCAGGTCTACCAAGAATTCATACCCCTGAATCCTTAACGGGCAACCCTTGTACACTTTGTTCACTACCACACTGTGGCCCAATGGATTAGTGACCAGAATGTCTTGGTCACTCTCCCCTGCTAGTATCCCCCTTTCTATGGGTAGGTTGATGCAAATGTAGGAATGAGTGGATCCTGGATCCACCAATGCATGCACAGGAGTATTGTAGAGGGAGAACGTACCCCTGATGACGTCCGGGGCATCTTGCTCCTCCTGAGCTCTCAGGGCATAATTTCCGCGGTGGTCCATTATCCGCCTCTTTCTTGGCTCGGATGCAGCCTCGTGATGGTCCCACCGCGTCGACCGCTGCGATTTTCTACCTCTCTGTGGTGCAGGAGCAGGTCTTTCTGCTTGTGTTGGAGCAGCTGTAGTAGTTCTGCGTGGACAGTTCTTCAACTGATGCTCTGTTAACCCACATGTTAGTAGTATGCCCTAGAGCATATCATTTAGTATGTATCTTGTACATATTTTTATTAATAAAAGGCATTTCCACTTTTCCGTTTACATAATATATTTATGTGTAATAGAAAAGGTCCATTGATATTTTGTTAGAAATATTATTCTTAAGTTGTTAAGAATATGAGTGACAATATTTCTAGCACAAAGTATCATAAATAGGTTCACAATCGAGGATACTTCATAATAAGGACATGACTTATCCAGAAAGATTGTATTCATGTTTGTTCCCAAGTTATTTATATGAGATATAAATAAGATGGAATGGTGAGTCTCATGCCATATAACAAACATGATAGGCACTTATAAATGATAAGTAGGCCGAACCAGTGACACTTATGACAAGCACATGGAGTTTACTCTTGTCAATGTTTTGTTATAAATCATATCAGTGCATGTAATCTTTAGACCTGAGATAGCACAGTTATCTTGTATATAGGTAGTTTGAGTTTGATACTGCTTTCATACTTGTACTATGTATGGGTATATGGGCATGTGTTGGCTCCTACTAGTTATATATGGAGGTAGGTATTGATCAAGATGGAATATGTTCCTCTAAGTAAATAGAGATAAAATCCTATGTTCATTTAATTGTTCTTGATGTTTCAAGTTCCTGGCCAGGACAGATAGATTTATTCAGAAAAGAGTTTCTGATGAGAAAATCTTTTAATCAAGAACTGGAATTAAAGAGAACATAATATTCATAGCAAATGGAGTTTGACATAAACCATGACTCACTTGAGTTGGGATTTTGTAACAGAGAGATTCTAGTGCATGGTAACATATGATTATAGGTTCATTTAAGGTAAATCTTATTACTAATTGGGTGGCCATGGCATGCTATGCTAGGTGTTAACCATGGTCTATGAGGTTCATAGAATGATTTAGAGAAATCATTTATGGTAAGAAAGAGTTCTGATGATATTAAGAGTTGATATCATGTCTCATTGCCAATTAGTGATGAGCCTAGTAAGTCACACACATACACAAGTTATCACCTATTTAAATATGATTTAATTAATTAATTAAAGAGTTTAATTGATTAATTAAATAGGTTTGGTTTGCAATTAAATTGCAAAGTCCCTAGCATGACTTGAAACCAAATCTAGATTATTGGATGTGTAGTATAAATTAAATTTATATTTAATGTGTTTAAATATGAATTTAATTGATGAGAAATTAATTAATAGAGATTAATTAATTAATTTATATTTGATATAAATTAATTAGAAGAAGAAAATAATTTTTTTGGGTTAAGAACTCAAAATTAAGACACAGGGGCATTTTGGTCATTTTACAGTGTGACACGTAGCACCATGAGATGGTGACACATGGGATTACACATAAGCTTGCCAAATGTTTTTTAATCATGTAAGATGATTAAAATCAAGATTAAATATAGGTTTGACACTTGGCACAATGTGATTGGGTCACTTAAACCTAGAGCTAATCAAAAGGTGACATGTGGCTAGGGTTTAATGTGTTAACCTAGCTATTTAAGTGAGGTTATGAAAAGAAAAAATAACCAGCAGCCTCTCCTCTCATTTGTCACGCCACTTTGAGCCTTTCCAGCTATTTCTCTTCATCTCTCATCAATTCAAAGAGATTAGCCATCAATCTCTTGAATTAAGAACACTAGAAATTGTTTCTAGTGTCCTGTTTACATCTCTAATCTCTTAAAAGGCAGAACTAGAATTTCTAATTAATAGAAAAAGCTTTAGAGGCTGTTCAAGGGCTGCCATAGGTGTTCTTGGTGTGGACAAGCTAGAGGGACAACATTTGGTGTCCTAAAGACGAATCTCAAAGGCGCAGACAAGCTGCAGTGCATCAAGAGGTTAGTGTAATCGTTCTTGATTTAATCTAGGGTTCTAAAATTAATCTGATTAATTTTAAAATCTTAAATGGCAAATACAGATCCAAAAACATATTAAAAGAGTTTTAATATGTTGTTTATCATTGAAATCAAATAGATAAAAATAAATCTTGCATGGTGCATGTGACCCTAGGCGAAATTTTTTTTGAATTCAATGGTATAATCTTGTGTTTTTCACGCTTCCGTTCCTTCAATTGGTATCAGAGCCACTATATTTGCCATTTAGATTGTTGATTATATGATTTAATTGTGTGATTTGATCATGAGATGATTGATTCATTGCTGGTTGGATCAAGAGGTGTGGCAGCACACATGGTGAAGCCACCATTGGTGGCGGCAACAATGGTTCCATGGGTGGTTGAAGGTTTGGCTTTTAATTCTGCAATTGTTGTATGATCTAAGGCCTATTTTTTGACTAATTAAAGTGTTTAATTAGTAGTTTTAATCACACAATTAAATTATGATTCAAATCAGAATTTTAAAAATTGTTTGAATGTGATTCAAATCTGAATTTTAAAAGTTGTTTGAATGTGATTCAAATATGAATTTTTAAAGTTGTTTGAATCATATTTAAATCTGATTTTTTAAATTGATTCAATAAAATTCAGATCTGATTTTTTAAAAAATATTTGAATGTGATTCAAATCTGATTTTTTAAAAAATGTTTGAATGTGATTCAAACTGAATTTTTGAAGTTGTTTGAATGTGATTCAAATCTGAATTTCTAAATTTGTTTGAATGAGATTCAAATATGAATTTTTAAATTTATTTGAATCATATTCAAATATGGATTTTTAAGTTGAATATGAGATATTCAATTTAATTTAAGTATGTATGTTTTATTTAATTATTAAATAGTGATATGCATGATGGATGATCATGGACTATAAAAGACCAATGTGATTGGATTTATTTCTTTTATGTTTCTTTGGGATTGTAAATTAATTAATTAATTTTAATTTATTTTGGGCATGTATTATTAAGTTTGTAATATTTTTGGGTTGTAATTTCATTTATTTAAGTTCTTGTAAATTCGCCTTGGTATGCCAAGGATTACTACGTAATATTGGATTGCAAGAAGTTCAAGGAGGTCAAGAGCATTGGTGGGACCAGTGGGAGAAATTCAATATCAAGTGTTGATTATGTACTCCTTCAGCAACTCTTGTAAAATGAATGAATGAAATGCACCTAGGAATGCCCTGATTCAATTCTTGGTGGCTTAGAATTGAATCCCTTAGAAAGTCCATGATCATACCATATTTACTGCTTATCTATGAATGCATGAGATGTATGGGAATGTATGCAATTATATGATATATGCATGCTAAATGGATAATGTGCAAAGTGAGACCTTAATAGTAATAAGGATGGCTATAAAATCTTCCAAACAAATGATTAAGTTGGAAATGCTATAATTAAAGTAATTATAACATAAGCCCTCCATTGGGGCAATTATTTTAAGAAATTTTAAATAGTTGCATGAGATGCAATTAATTTAAGAGATTTTCTTAAGAATAATTGTTAAGCATGAGATGTTGTAAATATGTAAATGGTTTGGTGGCCAATATTGGATGTACCTGAGGACATTAAAATTATTTGCATAATTACTGACTCAATGGGATCAACTTAACTAATGCAAGATAAGTCAATAATGGATGTACATGAGATTTTGAGCATTAGGGGCTAGGTAAAGGATTGAACCTCACATGAGATGTGATGGGCAAGGAGTTGCTCACTTATAGTTTATTGTAATTCCAATAATGGATGTACCTGAGGATGATCAATAGAATTATAAGAATTCAATCACCCACTAGAAATCCATCCAACTAGGATTTCCGTTTTCTACTCTGGAAGTGTAGGATTCGCTAAGTTAGTGGGAGGACCAATTTGATTAAAAGACCATAATCATTTTGGTTAATTACATGATACATTTACTAATTAATCTGGTTATTTTCTGCAGTTAATTTTCTGATAAAAATGAGCACAAAACAACCACCACCATCAAATATCCTTGCAAGCATACTTGATCACAACAGGTTGACAAGACCTAATCTGTCTGATTGGCTAAGAAATTTGAAACTTGTCCTGAACCTTGAACATATAGGATATGTTCTAGATTCAAATGTTCCTGGTCCCTTACCTCCAGAGGCCACACAAGAGGAACATGAAACTTTGGACAAGTGGAAGGAGCATGATATGAGAGCTAAGTGTTACATGCTTGCTTCCATGAGTAATGAGTTACAGAAGCAACATGAGAACATGCAGAGTGCGAGTGAGATCCTCCTTCACCTACAAGAGTTGTATGGTGAGCACAGCAGGAATACTAGGTATCAGATATCTAGACAGCTATTCCGTATGGGGATGTCTGAGGGACAGAATGTTGGGGATCATGTCCACAAGATGATTCGGCTGATTGAGCAGTTGGAACATCTTGACTTCAACATGGATTTCCAACTACAAACGGATTTGATCCTTCAGTCCCTTCCTGAGTCTTTTGGGAATTTTGTGACAAATTTCCATATGACTAAACAGGAATGCACCTTAGCTGGTTTACTCAACATGCTGGTTATTGCCCAAAAGAATATGCCGGCAATAAAGGAAAAGAGGTAGCTTTGATTGCATCTTCTTCTGCTGGAAAGTCCAACAAGAAGAAGGGCAATAAGAATAAGAAACCTCAAATTCCTGGTCCTTCCAAGAAAATAGCTAAATAGAAAAGGAAGACTAAAGCTGATGGAGGCAAAGGAAAGTGTTTCCACTGCCAAAAGGATGGGCACTGGAAAAGGAACTGCCTGAGTATCTTGCTTCTCAAGGACAAGAAGGATACACCTTCTAAGGTATGTCCATATCTTGTTATTTAGATTATGATGATACTCATAGTTCATCTACAGCTTGGGTTTTAGATATCGTGCGCTTCACATTTCTAATGATATGCAGGAACTAGCAAATAGTAGACTTATGCTCTCAAGATATTAGAGTCCGGATTGGCAATGGCTCAACTGTTGAAGCTTTAGCCATAGGATCTAAATCTTTTGACATGTTTGGACATGTTTTGTGTTTGGATAATATTTTATATGTACCTGATGCTTTTAAGAACATCATTTTTATATCTAGTTTGACTAGAAATGGCTATGAATTTCAGTTCACAGATGATGTTTGCAATATTTATTTTGGAAATAAATATGTTGGTTCGGGTTATATGAATGATGGTCTTTATTATTTGGATAATAATGACAAACACAAATTGAATGCAAGTGATCTAAAAGAATACAATGCCATGGTGAAAACCAACTCAAGTTCAAAATATATTTGGCACTTAAGGTTATGTCATGTTGCAGAAGATAGGATTGCAAAATTGGAGAAAATGGGGATTCTATCCTCATTGGGCTCTGAGCCTACTCCAACTTGTGAATCTTGCCTTCAAGGCAAAATGACTAGATCACCCTTTGTTGGACAAGGGCTAAGAGCTGAAAATATTTTGGAATTAATACATAGTGATGTATGTGGTCCGTTTAAAGAAATGGCTAGAGGGGGCTTTCATTATTTTATTACCTTTACTGATGATAAATCAAGGTTTGGGTATTTGTATTTGATGAAATACAAACATGAATCTTTTGAAAAGTTTAAGGAATTTAAAACTGAATTAGAAAATCAAACAGGAAAAAGTATTAAAGCTCTTCGATCAGATCGTGGAGGTGAATATTTGAGTACTGAATTTGATGAATATTGAGAGAGCATGGCATTGTTTCTCAGCTGACTCCTCCAGGAACGCCACAACTGAATGGTGTATCTGAAAGGAGAAATCGTACCCTATTGGATATTGTACGTAGTATGATGAGCTATACTGATATGCCAATCTTCTTTTGGGGATTTGCATTAGAATCAGCTTTGTATATTCTGAATAGGATTCCATCAAAATCAGTTTCTTCCACACCTTATGAGATATGGCATGGAAGAAAACCAAGTCTAAAGCATGTTAAGATTTGGGGTTGTCCAGCTTATATCAAAAAGCTGAACACTGATAAATTGGAGACCAGATCAGAAAAAGGTCGATTTGTTGGATATCCAAAAGATAGTTTTGGATATTATTTTTATTTGCCTACTTCACAAAAGGTTGTGATAACTAGAGATGCCACATTTCTTGAACAACAGTTTGTTTAAGAAGGAGGCAAAGGAAGGCAAATAGAGTTAGAATTGGAGAATTATGACCAACCAACATATGAGATGGATATAGATCCATCTAGTCAACCAATACCCGTTGATGAAACATCTACAGCTATTCCTCGTAGAACAACCAGGGTATCTCACCCACCAGTGAGATATGGTTTTCTTCATGAAGAAGAACAAGAGTTGTCTACTCATGAAGAAGTAGATCATGGAGATGATCCACTTACCTGTGAAGAAGCTATATCAGATATAGACTCTTCAAAATGGATTGATGCTATGAAATCCGAGATTGATTCCATGTATAAGAATCAAGTTTGGGATCTTGTTGACCCACCTGAAGGTATTGTACCTATAGGGAACAAATGGGTTTTCAAGAAGAAAATTGGTTCTGATGGAAAGGTAGAGACCTATAAGGTAAGGCTAGTAGCGAAAGGGTTTCGCCAAAGGCAAGGAATAGACTATGAGGAGACTTTCTACTTTGTTGCCATGCTTAAATCAATTAGGATTTTATTAGCAATAGCTGCATACTATGATTATGAGATTTGGCAGATGGATGTCAAAACAGCTTTTCTCAATGGATACATTGAAGAAAACATTTTCATGGAACAACCTAGGGGATTTGAATCCCAATATGGTTCCAAGGTATGCAAGCTAAAGCGATCCATTTATGGGTTGAAACAAGCTTCGAGGAGTTGGAACATCCGTTTTGATGAAGCCATTAAATCCTTTGGTTTTATCAAAAATGAGGATGAGCCATGTGTATATAAGAAGGTTAGTGACAGTGCTATCACTTTCCTTGTCTTATATGTGGATGACATACTGTTGATGGGTAATGAAATAGGTATGTTGACAACTATAAAGGTATGGTTGTCAAATACATTCTCCATGAAAGACTTAGGGGAGGCAACCTATATTCTTAGGATTCGAATCTATAGAGATAGAGCTAAAAGAATAATTGGTTTATCCCAAAGTCTATACTTGGAAAAGGTGTTAAAGAGGTTTATCATGCTTGATTCCAAGAGAGGATTGTTGCCAGTGAGACATGGTATCCATCTTTCTAAAGAGATGTCTCCAAAGACACTTGAAGAAAGAGATAAGATGGCCAGGATTCCATATGCTTCGGCTATTGGAAGTTTAATGTATGCAATATTGTGTACTAGGCCGGATATCGCATATGCTGTTAGTTTGACTAGCAGGTATCAATCCAATCTAGGTTTGGAACACTGGATAGCTGTCAAGAATATCCTTAAGTACTTGAGAAGAACTAAGGATTTATTCTTGATTTATGGAGGTGGAGACTTGCAATTGGATGTTTATACTGATTCTGATTTCCAATCAAATATCGATGATAGAAAGTCTACCTCTGGATATGTGTTATTTGTAATGGAGGTGTAGTCAGTTGGAAGAGTTCCAAACAGAGCACGACTGCAGATTCCACTACAGAGGCTGAGTATATTGCTACATCAGATGCTGCAAAGGAAGCTGTTTGGATAAAGAAGTTCGTGACAGAACTTACAGTAGTTCCTTCCATTAAGTCAGCAGTTCCACTGCACTGTGACAATAATGGAGCAGCCATACAGGCTAAGGAACTAAGGTCTCACCAAAATCCAAACACTTAGAAAGGCACTACCACATTATCAAAGATATAGTTGGGCAAGGCGACATAGCCATGCAGAAAAATTAACATCAACTGAAAATCCAGTTGATCCATTCACTAAGCCTATGTTACAGACTCAGTTAGACCGACATCTTGAGAAGATAGGTCTAAGATATTGTAATGAATGGCTCTAGTGCTAGTGGGAGATTGTTAGTAGTATGCCCTATAGCATATCATTTAGTATGTATCTTGTACATATTTTTATTAATAAAAGGCATTTCCACTTTTCCGTTTACATAATATATTTATGTGTAATAAAAAAGGTCCATTGATATTTTGTTAGAAATATTATTCTTAAGTTGTTAAGAATATGAGTGACAATATTTCTAGCACAAAGTATCATAAATAGGTTCACAATCGATGATACTTCATAATAAGGACATGACTTATCCAGAAAGATTGTATTCATGTTTGTTCCCAAGTTATTTATATGAGATATAAATAAGATGGAATGGTGAGTCTCATGCCATATAACAAACATGATAGGCACTTATAAATGATAAGTAGGCCGAACTAGTGACACTTATGACAAGCATATGGAGTTTACTCTTGTCAATGTTTTGTCATAAATCATATCAGTGCATATAATCTTTAGACCTAAGATAGCACAGTTATCTTGTATATAGGTAGTTTGAGTTTGATACTGCTTTCATACTTGTACTATGTATGGGTATATGGGCATGTGTTGGCTCCTGCTAGTTATATATGGAGGTAGGTGTTGATCAAGATGGAATCTGTTCCTCTAAGTAAATAGAGATAAAATCCTATGTTCATATAATTGTTCTTGATGTTTCAAGTTCTGGCAGACAGATAGATTTATTCAGAAAAGAGTTTCTGATGAGAAAAATCTTTTTAATCAAGAACTAGAATTAAAAGAGAACATAATATTCATAGCAAATGGAGTTTGACATAAACCATGACTCTAGCTTGAGTTGGGATTTTGTAACAGAGAGATTCTAGTGCATGGTAACATATGATTATAGGTTCATTTAAGGTAAATCTTATTACTAATTGGGTGGCCATGGCATGCTATGCTAGGTGTTAACCATGGTCTATGAGGTTCATAGAATGATTTAGAGAAATCATTTATGGTAAGAAAGAGTTCTGATGATATTAAGAGTTGATATCATGTCTCATTGCCAATTAGTGATGAGCCTAGTAAGTCACACACATACACAAGTTATCACCTATTTAAATATGATTTAATTAATTAATTAAAGAGTTTAATTGATTAATTAAATAGGTTTGGTTTGCAATTAAATTGCAAAGTCCCTAGCATGACTTGAAACCAAATCTAGATTATTGGATGTGTAGTATAAATTAAATTTATATTTAATGTGTTTAAATATGAATTTAATTGATGAGAAATTAATTAATAGAGATTAATTAATTAATTTATATTTGATATAAATTAATTAGAAGAAGAAAATAATTATTTTGGGTTAAGAACTCAAAATTAAGACACAGGGGCATTTTGGTCATTTTACAGTGTGACACGTGGCACCATGAGATGGTGACACATGGGATTACACATAAGCTTGCCAAATGTTTTTTAATCATGTAAGATGATTAAAATCAAGATTAAATATAGGTTTGACACTTGGCACAATGTGATTGGGTCACTTAAATCTAGAGCTAATCAAAAGGTGACATGTGGCTTGGGTTTAATATGTTAACCTAGCTATTTAAGTGTGGTTATGAAAAGAAAAAATAACCAGCAGCCTCTCCTCTCATTTGTCACGCCACTTTGAGCCTCTCCAGCTATTTCTCTTCATCTCTCATCAATTCAAAGAGATTAGCCATCAATCTCTTGAATTAAGAACACTATAAATTGTTTCTAGTGTCCTGTTTACATCTCTAATCTCTTAAAAGGCAGAACTTGAATTTCTAATTAATAGAAAAACCTTTAGAGGCTGTTCAAGGGCTGCCATAGGTGTTCTTGGTGTGGACAAGCTAGAGGGACAACATTTGGTGTCCTGAAGACGAATCTCAAAGGCGCAGACACGCTGTAGTGCATCAAGAGGTTAGTGTAATCGTTCTTGATTTAATCTAGGGTTCTAAAATTAATCTGATTAATTTTAAAATCTTAAATGGCAAATATAGATCCAAAAACATATTAAAAGAGTTTTAATATGTTGTTTATCATTGAAATCAAATAGATAAAAATAAATCTTGCATGGTGCATGTGACCCTAGGCGAAATTTTTTTTGAATTCAATGGTATAATCTTGTGTTTTTCACGCTTCCGTTCCTTCACCACATCTCAAGCAGGCACCAGTCACTCTCCAACACTCCCCCTTATGCCATTTCAGGCAGTGTGGACATGCAGAAGATGTTGGGGCTGGTCCCCTGAACCCCATCCCTGGAGAGCTGCCCACTGATGGTGTGGACTGACCTCTCCTAGGGGTAAACTGTGGCCTGGGCCCCTGAGACTGACCCTGACCATGTGGCTGACCTGAACTCTGTGCAGGTGGACCTCTGAACTTCTTCCCAGGTGCAGGAGATGAGCTAGACTGACCCGGGCCCCTCTTCTACTGTCTATCTCTTCTGGTCTGCTCACTGATTCTCACTTTTTCAACCCTTATTGCAGCTTCCACTAGCTTGCTAAATTCTGTGATTCCCAAGGCAGTGAGCTGGATCTTGATGTTGTCATTTAGTCCCTCTTCAAATCTCTTACATCTTTCAGCTTCATTAGGGACTATCTCCCTTCCGTAGCGGCTTAATCGAACAAATTCCTTCTCATATTCGGCCACTGATAGCTGTCTCTGCCTCAGGTTAATAAACTCTCTTCTTCTCTCTTCCAGGTATACAGTACCCACATATTTCTTCTTGAATTCAGAGAGAAAGAAGTCCCAAGTTACAGCTTCTGGCTGCACTTCACTGGACACAGTGTCCCACCACTCATATGCATCATCTTGCAGCAAAGATATGGCAGCTTCCAGGTTTTGCTCTGGAGTGCAGTGGAGTTGTTTTAGGACTCTGCCTGTTCTGTTCAACCAATTCTCGGCTGCAACAGAGTCATCTTCTCTCTTGCTGAAGAAATCCACCGCCCCAAACTTTCTTAGCCTTTCCAGGTGTGATTTCTGCTGTGGAGCTGGTGGTGGTGGTGGTGCTGGCATTACTCCGGCCATTTGTCTAAAGAAGTCGGCCATTTGTTGGAACATGGCCTGTGGAGGCTGAGCAGGCTCTGCTTGAGCTGGCGGAGCAGATTCTCTCATGCCCCCAGTCTCAGCTGCTGCAGGTGGAGCATGACTCTCCACTTCCTCCTCAACGGCTCTCTGAGATGAAGGGTCCATATCCTATTCAAAATAAGAAAGATAAACAGATCTGCGTTAGTGTCACCTCGACTCTTACAAATGCAATGCATGGTATGGACTCAATCTAGGCCCAGAAACGCCTAAACCGTGCTCTGATACCACTAAATGTGACACCCCTTACCCGTGTACAGTATACCCGAGTAAGTAATGCCACATGGTGTACCGGCACATTCTAATATACCTTAATTAATTGATACCATGCTTGTGAATATAATTTATGAAATATAATTTATTTTAGCCATTTATCAAAAGTATTATTTATTTGAGGTTCCGAAGATTTTAAAGAAAATCCGGCGGAGTACCGGCTAAAAATGGAGAAAATAGTTCTTCGGAACCTGTTAAAAACACTTCCAATATTTGCATTCCATCATCTCAAACTCCAATATCCAAAATCTCAACATTTCAATTTCAATTCTCAGTCATCCATCACATGTGATGATCACATATATGTCACAAATAAACATTTACTTTTCCATTTACAAATACAATTTTCATAATTTACATGAACATCAATATACATTACACAAGTTTAATTACATATAAGAAAATCAAAATTAATTACAGAATGCCAAAATGACACCTAGTGTCCTACCAATGCACTGCAGAAGTTGAGGTGACAAGGACACTGTGCAGAACTGCAGGATGGACTCACCCAGTTTGTGGTCTACTGGGCCCACGATCGGGATCTCCAGTACCTACGCGTGGCAAAAGCAACGCGCTAAGCAATAATGCTTAGTGGTGCAATAATATAATAAAAGAAAATAGCAAGAAAATAAATGTGTATAGAATGTGTATGCTTTCTTTGTTTGGTGTTGGTATATTCATTATTTCATTAACTTTGTTCACTTTTATTCATTTGGCTGCCCCAAGTAACCTACACTAGGCATTTGGATGGATAACGTAACCGCCTTTGGGTACCTAGTACCTCGGGCCGTCACACCATCGGTCACATATGCATCTCTCGGTGTGCAACAGAACAGCTAACAAGCTGTAAATAATATCAGGCACAAGGCCAAGTCTCAATACAAAGTCAGAATGGCTAAAAGCCATGAAATCACAGAATGGCATATCGCCATGTGCAGTACTGCTAACTGAACCCTATTGGCATGCCAAACTATCCAAACCAATCTTTTTAGGTATACTAAGGCATTCGATACTTTAAAATTCTTCAATCTTTGAATTTCAAGTTTCGGTGTCACTATTCACCTCTTTGGTTAATTAAAATGTTGACTTTTAGGTAGAAATTAGGTACATTGGTTTTGGCACTCCCAACATACCACATTTTGCTTTTAACACTTGTTGGGATTGGTCACATTTACCATTTCTAACTTAAAACCAAGAGGGCAGAAAATTTCAGCTTTTGAAGCATATGTTTACTGTTCCATTAAATACTGTTGCAGTGGGAATTTGAAGAAATGACAAACATGAAAGTTGTTCCTTATTTTGTCTAGTTGAATTTCCTTTTTTGAATCACTCCATTTGGAGTTTTTTAGCTCCAGATATGGCTCAAAAACCACAGCTGGCCGGATTGCCAATCTGCAGAATTGACCATATCTACAGTAACATGAACAGTGACTGTGATTGCATTTTTGAATTGGTTCTGGCCATAATTTGGGGTAGGTTTCTTCATGAAAGTTGTTTGTCTATGTCTTAACTTGTTTTTGTAAAAATGTCAGGTCAATTGACCAAATCTACAGTGAGTTATGGCCAAATGAATTTTTACTGTTCATTTGGTCATTCTGCAGAATCAGTTGCAAGGTATCCGGATTGGGGCCAAGTTTTGGTCCTCTTTCTTTGGTCTTTTGGACATGGTTTCTTCAGCAAAAATGTGCCATTATAAGCCTAGTTTCATGTCCAATTGGCCAAACACCAATTGGACCAACACAGCCAAAGTTATGGCTGTGTAACTGGACTGGATTCTCAGTCCCCATTCTGCTGTCTTTAGGCAGCATAGTCATTCTCTTTGCCAAGCCATTTTTCAGTCCAATTTATGGTCAAAATACCTCAAATGGTCACTAATTGACCATTAGAGTGTTCTTTAACAGTTTCATAAGCCAAGTCAAAGTTTCACTTCTCAAAACCCTAATGTCCAACTCAATTTACCCATAAACCTCAATTAGCACACTAGTTCAACATCCATGCATATTCATACCTTAAACACCATTTCTAGCTCACTTTAAGTCCATTAAAACAATCAAAACCATTCCTCTATTAGGGCTGCCGAATTCTATGGTGGACATACACATGAATTTGTTTCATTTATTTCACAATTTCTCATCCATTGCAAGCCTCAATCATGGAATTAATGAGTTTTAACTACATATATGCACTAACCTCTTGTAGGGAGATTTTTCCCAAGCTCAAAACTTCACTTTCCTTCTTCTTCTTGGCTGCCAAAAGCTTCCCCAAGTGATATGGTCAAGGTTTAATGAAAGGGGTTAGGGTTTAGTGGTGTAACAAAGGGAGAAATTAAGCTTGATTGAAAAAAAAATCAATGGAGGGGTCTAGGGCATGTTTCTGCTGGCTTTTGGGGAGGGAGATGACTGCTGCAATTTTTGTTATTTTGGTCTTCTTTTAGTCTCTTTTATTTGTTAGTCAATTAGTTGCTTAAGTGTGATTGGTGGAAAATTTTAAATGACATCACAATGATGTCATAAATAAGTCTTTTTCCCATTTTCCTTTCTTTTCTCCACTACTCATTTTTAATTTAATTTCTAGTAATGTTTATTCATATTTTATGTCATATTAATTATTTACTCAACTGGACAAGTCGGCCAAAAATCACCTCTGAAGGCGAAATGACCAAAATGCCCTCCGTTTGGCTTAACGGGTCAAAATTGTCTGTACCGATTGAAAAAAATTTTTAGGTATTTTCTTGGCATTCTAATGCCATGGGAACCTCAATAACCCTTCTCTGGAGTCCCAAAAATTATTTTATAATTTTTCCCCCGGGTCTAGGGCTCCTCGTTGCAAGAACCGCAACTTCCCTCTGGTTACCCATCGCTAGGGCACCGGCTCGTTTAACTTGGTTGTATTTTATTTCTAAAATTTTTACTAAATTCTTCTTATTAATATTTGAGTTAATTATGATTTCCGACTTTAGTTTAAATATTTTTCCGGACGTTCTAGCTGTTCGGACCGACACCGGTCACCGGAACAGTAGAATGTACGGAGTTGGTACAGGGAGGGTGTTACAGGAAAAGCTATCGCTGAGACAATATCTCAGTGGTGCACAACATTAACCAAATACAACTTTAAATAACGAACCATAAGTCATATAAATAGTGGATACTTAAACTATAGTTAAATTCAAGATAATGAATGTCATAAAGAATTTGAGCTCCATTTCACAAATTATCAAAGTTCATAATAACACAATTTAGTCAAATGGTTTAAGAACACAGTGTTGCTAATTCACACACAACTTAAGCCATGACACAATTTTTCGATCAATGCCGCGTTGTACACCATGACAAAGCAATCTACAACCCCACTAATCGAAATCAATGAGGGAGGAAGCTAGCTATATAATGAGTACTCATCCGATCTCAACCTCAACTGGCAAGCCATAGAGGGAGGAAAATAAACGATCTCAACCCCATAAATGGAGGAGGAATAATGTGATACTGTCATACTAAGTGTGAACACAAAATCAATTCTAAACATTTTATTTAAATGATTCGTGAGAATCCAATAAATTTCCAAAGTCATAATTTCATTCACAAAATGGCAACACAATTCATAATTAACTTCAATTTTCACAAATCACACTAAATAAATTTTTCTACAGTTTCAAACCATTTACAATGCTTTTTAAGCAATAAGTATCCATTCAAACATATTTCCATAATTGAAAACAATAATATACAAATAGTCATAATTCATTTCAATTGAAAAATTCAAAAGAAATAACTGTTGTGCACAAACCTCTGATAACTGTCTCCTGGCCTTGACTCAGTGTTTCCTTCCCTTTCCCTAAGTCTTTGCTAACTGAGAAACACAATTTGAAGTGTTTCAGTACTCATTTAAACTGTATCTAACGGTAATGCTTGATAATTAATTCACTGAATTCTATTACTTGCTTAGTCAACCTAATATGTCGACCCTCGATGCATTCTAGGTAAATTAGGTTTTAATGTTACTAATATGTCACATTCAATAGTCTTTTAGGGTTGGTACATGTTACCCAATTCATTTCCATGTATATTGCGTTTTCTTGCAATTTGTTGGATTCTGGGATACTAGTTTGACCTAGCCGGCAACCTAGTTTCCTCGGTTTTCGGGTTTCGATCAAAACTACAAACTTGTAGATCTATGTCTTATTGCACATGGGGTAAAATTTCAGGTCATTCTGAGTTATGTAGACCAAGTTATGATTATTTTACTATTGCTGATCAAAATGCATCACAATTGGTCACTTTAGGTCATTTTAGGTTCGGCCAGTTTTTGGACCCGAACTTGTGCAAGCTGTTTGACTTGTTTATGGTCATTTCTTGTAACACCCCTAAGTTCAGTAGTGCGTTCTACTGTTCTGATGACCAGTGTTGTTCAGACAGCTAGGATGCCTAGAACTACACTTAAATATGAATAAGGAGACATAAAATAATGAAGTACAAGAAAAGAAAATACAAGAAAAACAAAGGAAAAATAACAGCAATGAAATGTAACCAAGTTAAACGAGCCGAGAACCCTAGCGATGGGTGACCACACCGGGAAGCCGCGGCGTGGACCGTTGACTAGCCCTGGACCACGGGGAACCCTGGAAAATATTTTTAGGACTTAAATAAATGTATATTGAAGTATAAATTCCATTAGAAATATCAAAGAAAAATTAATTAATTGGTACAAAGAAAAGTGAGAAATCGAAAAATGGACAAAACCCGGTGTTACCGAAAAATCGGGAATACAACCCGAACAGGGGCATTGTGGTCATTTGACATCCCGAGTTGTCTTTTGACCTAAATGTCCATTAAAAATACATGATATTATATTTGTAAAATGTCATGAAAAATTAAATTAGTGGTACCTAATTCAATTAGTAAAAATTAGGGACTTAATGTGGGAATACGGAAAGTTTAACAATTATTTATTATTAAACTATGTTAGTGGACCATTATACAACATATTATATCATAAGTGGACAGAAATATCCACTAACAAATCTACAATTCATCTTCTTCACTTGAAAAGTCCCATTAGCCGCATGAAAGCTCTCAAACCTCTCCCATGGCCGCCCACCTTCAAGCCATTACAACTCCAAGATCAAGCCATCTTTTCCCACACTTGTCTTCATTAAAGTTTATCCTCACCTTGCAAGGAAGAGTTTGATAGCAATTTTAAGAAGTTTTGGTGAGGTTTTGAAGAATTTCCAAAGTGGTAAGTTTGTGTTTTTTATTATTGTTTCATTAAAGTTTGTAAGGATGTTATGGGTACTTGAATTATGGAGAGAATTTTGAGGTTTGATGTTTAAAGGGGGATGTGTACTTTTGGCAGCCATGGAAACTCCTTGAGGACAGTTTATTCTTGCTTGTAAATGGTAGATTAAAAGGTTGATTAAATGTTTATGTGTGTAGAAATTAATTTGGGTGATGTATACTTAGTATATGTGAATGTGTATTTGAAATTGGAAGCTTGGAAATTAATGGAGTGTAATGTATGAATCGGCAGCTTGGTTTGGTGAACCATAAAGATGTTATTTCATGTTTGGTTTATGGAATATTAATTTTGAATTGTGATAGTTGTTATGGCAGCTTGGGTATATGTATGATGGTGTGAGGTTGGACATCTAAATGAGCTAGGTTAGGCGATTGAATTGTTGTAATTTGAGCCTGAAAAATTCTGTACTAAATGGTGCATATTGAGGGTGATTGTAAGCTTCCAAAATGACCAACAATATGTTGTGAATTATGTTTAGGTTATGGTATAAACCAGAATTGGCATGAATGTGTAGTTTGGTAATTGTTAAAAGTGTCCTTTGATGAGTAATGAACAAAATGCAATAGGGTAGTTTACGTTTTAGACCCAGAACTGTAAGTGTGTGGCTCCAATTGGTAAAAGACCAATTGGAGGTGAAATTAGGCACAAAATGTGCCAACTTTCATGGAGGAAGCTTACCTAAATTCTACTTGTAAGGTAACTTGAAAAGTGACTAAATCCGGATTAGTGCAATTAAGGCCTGAAAATTGACCATTTGGGCAGCAATTAGTATTTAGGCCATAACTCACTCAAAACAGGTCCAATTGACCTAACATTTTAACCATGAGTAGTTAAGACATATATCTACAAGTCTTATGAAGACATTAGAGCCCAAAAATGACCATAAGTAAGTGAAACAGCTTGCACAAGTTCGGGTCCAAAAACTGGCCGAACCTAAAGTGACCTAAAATGACCTAAAGTGATCAATTTTGATGCATTTTGATCAGAAATAGTAAAATGACCATAACTTGGTCTACATAACTCAGAATGACCTGAAATTTTTCCCCGTTTGCAATAAGACATAGATCTACAAGTTTGTAGTTTCGACCGAAACCCGAAACCCGAGGGAACTAGGTCGTCTTGCTAGGTCAAACTAGTATCCTGGAATCCAGCAAATTGCAATAAAATGCAAAATACATGGAAATGAATTGGGTAACATGTACCAACCCTAAAAGGCTACAAATGTGACATATTAGTAACATTAAAACCTAAATTACCTAGAATGCATCGAGGGTTGACACATTAGGTTGATTAAGCAAATAATAGAATTCAGTGAATTAATTATCAAGCATTATCGTTAGAGACAATTTAAATGAGTACTGAAACACTTCAAATTGTGTTTCTCAATTAGCTAAGACTCACGGAAAGGGAAAGAAACACTGAGTCAAAGCCAGGAGACAATTGTCAGAGGTTTGTGCACAACAGCTATTTCTTTTGAATTTTTCAATTGAAATGAATTATGACTATTTGTACATTATTATTTTAAATTGTGGAAATGTGTTTGATTGGATACTTACTCCTTGAAAAACATTGTAAATGGTTTGAAACTGTGAAAATTTGTTTGAATGATATTGATGGATACTTATTGATTAAAAAGCATTGGAAATGGTTTGAAACTACAGCTATCATGTATATTGATTGTATTCCTCGCTAGCTTGCCTAGTGGGACGAATTGAGTACTCATATTATTGCTAGCTAGCTATGTTATTCCTCATTAGCCATTAGCTTTTGGGACGAATTGAATACCTCATTAGCCATCGGCTTTTGGGACGAATTGAACTTTGGAACATGATTAAGCTGTGTGTGATTTATTGATATGTATTGTGAGATTGTGAAATGGAGTTTAAATTCTTATTGACATTCATTGTCTTTTGAATTTAACTATGTTTTGATTATTGAGATTTATTGTGATATTGTGAAATGGAGTTTAAATTCTTTATGACATTCATTGTCTTGAATTTAACTATGGTTTAAGTATCCACTATTTATATGATTTATGATTTGTGATTTAAAGTTGTATTTGGTTAATGTTGTGCACCACTGAGACATTGTCTAAGCGATAGCTTTTCATTCTTTATCATGTCGCGGTAGCGAGATCGTGCAGACTAGGCTGCTAGTACATTCAGCGAGAGATCATTGGGTATATTGAGTATACAGTATTTTGCATTTTGTACTGTAATGTATGTTCAATGTATGTATATAGTGTTTTTGGTTTTGAGCAGTTGTAAATTAAAATTGTACATTGAAATTGTAAAAATAAATTATGAGTTATTTTGGCTTGTAAAATTTGTACTGTATTTCTTTTATCTCAGCCTTTGAAAAATTATTGTGGATTTGAGTTGAGAAACATATTGTGTTGAATTATGTTAGTGTTTGAGATTGAGAAATATATTAGAAGTGCTTTTTACAGGTTTTTAAAGAACTGTTTTATCCAAATACAGATGGCACTCTGCCAAAATTTTTATAGAAATTACTAATAATTCAAATGTGTTAGCTGTTTCACTTCAATTCTAAAAGGTTTTTTTTTTTATTACATGTAAATAGTGCTCAATACTGTAAAAAGAAGTAAGAAAAGTTTTAAAATCCATTGTAGTGTATTTAATAGGTTATCGGTAAACGAAGTTGGTAATTCATTAGGTATACTACGGGACCATGTTATGCCTTATAGAGAGATAGGGTGTGACATGTTTTTGTGGTATCAGAGCTAGTTTTTTTTAAATTCTATTTTCACATGTTATTTGAATATTCTTTCTTCATAATACAACAACTCAATATCATTGCTTGATACATACAGTATATTACATTATAAATATGCACTAACAGGAGGAAATCTCCTTGTGTTATTTGTTCAGGAGGTTTAAGATCCTCGCATTGACTATGGAAGAGGGTGATCGTTCAGTCGATCAATCTATAGAAGCTGAGGTGCAAGGGGATGCTGACCCTACACAATGTCGATGGTTCAAGACACCGGCCCGCAATACCGCAGATTTCCTACTCGATTCGCTCGTGAGATGGTGCAATGTTCCAACAAATGGTCGGTAATGTGCCTACTCAAGTCCCAATCTGGACACCGATGGTACAACCACGATCTTACGCTAGACAAGATGACAATTTGATGAAATATGGAGCTACAGAGTTCAAGGGGACAGATCCTCTAGAGGCGTAACGATGGTTAGAGAGGATGAATAGGGTATTCAAGAAAGCGCCTTTGCAGAGGAGCTCAGATTTGAATACTCAGTATCTTTGCTACAGGGGGATGCTTATAACTGGTGGAAAACCATTCCCCACAGTCTGGTAGAACCTGCAGTGCTAACATGGAATGACTTTCTCAGGGAATTCAAACAAAAATATGTCCCTGATGCTTATGTAGACTAGAAGCTGCAAGAGTTCCTATGTCTGAAACAGGGGAGTAGATTAGTGGCTGAATATGAAGGGAATTTTCCCGCCTGAGTCATTATGCAGTAAGTCTACTTTCTACCAGCAGGGAGAGATGCAAGAGGTTTGAAACCGGCTTAAAGCCCAGTATCACATTACAAGTGGTCGGACTCAAACACACTAACTTCTCTGAACTTATTTCTCAAGCCCTAGAGTTAGAAAGAATTGAATCTGAAGCAGCTCCTGATAAAAAGAAATCAGAGAAGATAGAGAAAGAGGGAAAATCAGTAGAACAGAGTCCCAGTGGTCCTACTGGAAAGATGAAGAACCATGGGGAACACAGTAGAGGTGGCAAGATGTGACACCCCTTACCCGTCTACGGTATATCCGAGTAAGTTATGTCACACGATGTACCGGAACACTCTATTTTATCTTAATTAATTTTTATCATAGTTTTGAATATAACTTGTGAAATATAATTCATTTAAGTCATTTATTAAAATTATAATTTATTTGAGGTTCCGAAAATTTTATAGAAAATCCGGCAGAGTACCGGCTAAAAATGTAGAAAACAGTTCTTCGGAGCCTGTGAAAAACACTTCCAAAATCATTTCCAAACAATCCCAACTCCATTTCATCAATAAAGTCTCAATATGATTTTCAACAACATTTCCATTACTCAAACATTCATTTCTCATGGTACTCATATATAAACAATAAATAAATACTCGAATTTTCCATTCATAACCACAATTTTCATTATATACATGAACATCAAAATACATTACATAAGTTCAATTACATATGAGAAAATAAAAGTTAGTTACAAAATACCAAAATGAAACTTAGTGTCCTACCAATGCACTGTAGATGGTGAGGTGACATGGACACTATGCAGAGCTGCAGGAGGTATCTAGTACCTCGGGCCATCACACCATCGGTCACATATGCATCTCCCGGTGTGCAACAGAACAGCTAATAAGCTGTGATAACAATAGGCACAAGGCCAAATATCAACACAATGTCAGAATTGCTAAAAGCCACGAAATCACAGAATGGCATAATGCCATGTGCAGTACTGCTAACTGAACCCTATTGGCATGCCAAACTATCCAAACCAATCTTGTTAGGTATACTAGGGCATTTGATACTTTTGAATTCTTTAATTTTTGAATTTCAAGTTTTGGTGTCACTATTTACTTCACTAGTCAACAAAAATGTTGACTTTTGCATAGAAAATAGGTACATTGGTTCTAACACTCCCAATGTACCACATTTTGCATTCAAAACTTGTTAGAATTAATCACCAATACCATTTCTAAGCTTAAAACTAAGGGAGCAGAATTTTCAGTTTTTGTACCCTAAATTTACTGTTCCATTAGTTACTGTTGCAATGGGAATTTGAGAAAGTGATAAACATGAAAGTTGTTCCTTATTTTGTCTACTTGAATTTCTTTTTTTGAATCATTTAATTTGGAGTTTTGTACCTCCAGTTATGGTCCAAAAACCACAGCTGGCTGGATTGAAAAATTGCAGAACTGACCATATCTACATTGCAGTGAACAGTGACTACAACTGCCTTGTTGGATAGATTCTGGTCATAATTTGGGGTAGGTTTCTTCATGAAAGTTGTTGGTCTATATCTTAACTTGTTGCTGTAAACATTTCAGGTCAATTGAGCCATTCTACAATGAGTTATGGCCAAATGAACAATTACTGTTCATTTAGTCATTCTACAGAATCTGGTTGCAGGACATCCGGATTGGGGCCAGTTTTTGGTCCACTTGCTTTGGTCTTTTGGGCATGGTTTCTTCACCAAAATTGTGCTATTATGTGTCTAGTTTCATTTCCAATTGGACAAACACCAATTGAACCTACACAGCCAATGTTATGGCTATCCAAGCAGGCTGGACTCACAGCCACCCTGCTGGTTACACTAGGCAGCATACCAAATCAGTTTGCAATGCCATAATTCACTTCAAGTTGTGGTCAACTTCCCTCAAATGGTCACTAATTGACCATTAAAATGTTCATTTACCATTAAATAAGCAAAGTCCAAGTTTCTCTCCCAAAACCCTAATTTCCCATTTCAATTCACACCACACACCTTAGTTAAACACTTTCATTCATTACATATATATATATATACACTTTAAACACCCTCTCTAGTCCACTCTAAGCCCATCAAAACAATCAATCTCATCCCTTCCTTAGGGCTACCGAAATCCATGGTTTACATAGATATAAATTTTATTCATTTAATTTATAAATTCTTGCTCATTTTAAGTCTTTAACATGGAATAAGAGAGATGTATGTACAAATAGGCATTAACCTTAGTAGGGCAGAATTTTCCCAAGCTTGAACTTCACTTTCTTTCTTTTTCTAGGCTGCCAAATACTCTAGCAAGGTTGGGTGACTAATTTTAGTGAATGACTTTATAGATTTTGGGGTGAGAAATCAAAGGTTTTAAGGTATAAGAGAATAAGTGCTATGGAGGAAAAGGGAGGGGATTTTCGGCTGGCTGAAGAAGAAGAAGAAGACCATAATTTTTTTGGTCCATTTTGACTCTTTTAAGTGATTTAAGAAGGCTTGTTAAATTTTGATTGGTTGGGAGTAAGTACATGACATCATGTGATGTTATTATCCTTAATTTCCTTTATTTTTCTTTTCTTTTCTTTTCTACCAAATTTCAATTTAATTTTTAGCAATATTTATTCATATTTTACATCATAATAATTATTTATTTAACTGGACAAGTCGGCCAAAAATCGCCTCTGAAGGTGAAATGACCAAAATGCCCTCCGTTTGGCTTAACGGGTCAAAATTGTCTGTACCGATTGAAAATTTTTCTAAATATTTTCTTGGCATTCTAATGCCATAGGAACCTCAATGATCCTTCTCTGGAGTCCCAAAAATTATTTTATGAATTTTCCCCTGGGTCTAGGGCTTCTAGTTGCGAGAACCGCAACTTCCCTCTGAGTTACCCATCGCTTGGGCACCGGCTCATTTAACTTGGTTGTATTTTATTTCTAAAATTTTTACTAAATTTTTCTTATTAATATTTCAGTTAATTATGATTCCTCACTTTAGTTTAAATATTTTTCCGAACGTTCTAGCTGTCCGAACCGACACCGGTCACCGAAATAGTAGAATGTACGGAATTGCTACCGGGAGGGTGTTACAACTCTTCCCCTATAATTTAAATTTCGTCCTCGAAATTTACCTGATGCAAACAATTGAGGGAACTGTTGCCTCATCGTCTCTTCACTTTCCCAAGTTGCCTTCTCGGTGTTGTGGTGCCTCCAAAGCACTTTCACCAGTGGAATCCGCTTATTCCTCAATTCTTTCACTTCCCGAGCCAGAATCCGTATGGGTTCTTCTTCATATGTCAAATCCGGTTGTACTTCAAATTCTTCCATGGAGATGACATGTGAAGGATCTGAGCGGTATCTTCTTAGCATAGACACGTGGAACACATTGTGGATCTTGTCCAGCTCTGGTGGTAAAGCTAGCCTATAAGCCACTGGACCCACACGTTCAATGACTTCATATGGGCTAATGAACCTAGGGCTTAACTTACCTTTCCTTCCAAACCTCAATACCTTCTTCCACGGTGATACCTTGAGGAACACTTTGTCGCCAACCACATATTCTATTTCTTTTCTCTTCAGGTCGGCATAAGATTTCTGTCTATCTGAGGCAACCTTCAGATTGGCTTTGATTAGTTTTACTTTCTCCTCGATGCCTTTACAGTGCGGCCCTACCGGTTGTCTTCGCCAATTCAGTCCAAAGATCTTTGAGTTCTACATTTTCTCCCATACAGTGCTTCATATGGGGCCATTTGGATGCTAGCTTGGTAGCTATTGTTGTATGCAAATTCTGCCAGTGGGAGGTATCTATCCCAACTTCCCTCAAACTCAATGACACAACCCCTCAGCATATCCTCAAGGACCTGGCATATATTTCATGTTATTATTATCATTTTAATTCAATATTTGTATCAATTCCATTGGTTTCAATTGTTTACCTGGATTACTCTTTCTGATTGTCCATCCGTTTGAGGATGGAAAGCTGTGCTGAAGTGGAGTTGTGTACCCAAGGACTCATGCAACTTCTTCCAAAATCTCGATGTAAACCTTGGGTCTCGATCAGATATGATGGAAAGTGGAATTCCATGCAGTCTAACTATCTCATTGATATATAATTCTGCTAACTTCTCCAGTGAGTAGTCAGTCCTAACTAGCAGAAAGTGTGCTGACTTCGTCAATCTATCTACTATCACCCACACTGCATCATGTTTCTTCTGGGTGAGAGGTAGGCCACTTACAAAATCCATGGTGGCCCGATCCCATTTCCATTCAGGTATGTGTATAGGCTGTAGCAACCTTGATGGAACTTGATGTTCTGCCTTGACTTGCTGACATGTCAAGCATTTAGTCACATAGTCAGCTATGTCCTTCTTCATACTAGGCCACCAATACTGAAGCTTCAAATCATGATACATCTTTGTACTTCCTGGGTGCATAGCATATATACTGGTGTGTGCCTCTTTTAGAATACTGGCCTTCAATTCGCCATCATTTGGTACACACAGTCTTCCTTTGTAATACAGACACCCATCTTCTTTCACCTCATAGTCAGTTGCCTTTCCCTATGAGATTTTGCTCATAATAGCCATTAGCTTCTCATCTACTTTCTGTCCATCTAAAATCTGCTGTAACAGGTTTGGCCTCACTTGCAACTAAGCCAAAATAGCTCCATCTCGAACCAAAGATAGACGGGCATTCAATGATCTCAAAGCTGTGATGGATTTTCTGCTCAAAGCATCATCAACTACATTTGCCTTCCCAGGATGGTAGTCAATTACACAATCATAATCCTTCAGGAACTCAATCCATCGTCTCTGTCTAAGGTTGAGCTCCTTCTGGGTTGGCAAGTATTTCAGGCTTTTGTGGTCCGTGTAAATGTAGCACTTTTCACCATACAAGTAATGCCTCCATATCTTCAGTGTGAAGATAATTGCTGCAAGCTCTAGATCATGGGTAGGGTAATTTTGTTCATGTGGCCTTAGCTGCCTGGAAGCATAAGCGACCACCTTCCCCTCTTGCATCAATACACACCCTAACCCATTATGAGAGGCATCACTGTAGACCACAAAGTCCTTTCCTGACACTGGCTGTGTTAACACTAGTGCCTCTGTCAACATAGCCTTCAACTTCTCAAAACTGGTTTGACACTTGTCATTCCAGTCAAATCTAACATTCTTGTGTAACAACTTGGTCATTGGAGCAGCTATTAAGGAAAATCCCTTCACAAATCTCCTGTAATACCCAGCTAGCCCCAAGAAGCTTCTGACTTCAGTTGTATTCCTGGGAGGCTTCCATTCCATCACTGCTTCTATTTTCTTGGGATCCACTCTAATCCCATCAGCTGATACTATGTGTCCAAGGAATGTAATCTCATTCAACCAAAAGTCACACTTGGACAACTTAGCATACAGCTTCTTTTCTCTCAGGGTTTGCAGAACAATCCTCAAATGCTCATCATGTTCTTCCCTGGTCTTGGAATACACCAGAATATCATCAATAAAGACCACTACGAATCGATCTAGGTATGGATGGAAGATACGGTTCATAAGGTCCATAAATGCCGCTGGTGCATTTGTTAGGCCAAAGGGCATCACCAGTAACTCATAATGCCCATACCGGGTCCTGAATGCAGTCTTTGGCACATCTACATCCTTCACCCTCAACTGATGATACCCTGATCTGAGATCAATCTTAGAAAATACTCCTGCTCCCTTCAACTGATCAAACAGATCATTAATTCTAGGCAACAGATATTTGTTCTTCACAGTCACTTTATTCAACTGCCGGTAATCGATACATAGTCTCAAAGTCCCATCCTTTTTCTTTACAAACAGCACTGGAGCTCCCCATGGTGACACACTGGGGCGTATAAACCCCTTATCAAGTAACTCTTGCAACTGAGTTTTCAACTCCCTCAATTCCGTGGGTGCCATCCTATAAGGAGTAATGGAAATGGGTGCTGTACCCGGCAGTGTCTCAATAGCAAATTCAACTTCCCTTTCTGGTGGCAAACTAGGAAACTCTTCAGGAAATACCTTTGGGAAGTCTCTTACTGTGGGTATATCACTCAGGTTTGGCTTAGCCTGCCTAGTATCCACCACATGTGCTAGGTAGGCTTCACAGCCTTTTCTCATCATTCTTCTTGCAACTGTGGTTGAGATGACATTGGACAAGAAATCTGTCCTTCCCCCACAACTGTGATCTCATTACCCTCAGAAGTTTTCAAAGAAATCCTCTTCAGTTTACAATAAACTAATGCCTGATGACGTGACAACCAATCCATTCCCAAAATCACGTCAAACTCGTGGAAGGGCAACTCAATCAGGTCTGCCAAAAATTCATACCCCTGAATCCTTAACGGGCAACCCTTGTAAACTTTGTTCACCACTACACTGTGGCCCAATGGATTAGTGACCAGAATGTCTTGGTCACTCTCCCCTACTAGTATCCCCCTTTCTACGGGTAGGTTGATGCAGATGTATGAATGAGTGGATCCTGGATCCACTAATGCATGCACAGATGTAGTGTAGAGGGAGAACGTACCCCTAATGACGTCCAGGGCATCTTGCTCCTCTTGAGCTCTAATGGCATAAGCTCTGGCAGGTGGTCTGTTATCAGGCCTCTCTGGCGCTCGAATGCGAGCCTCTGTGATGGTCCCACTGCGTCAGATTTGCCAGATTTCCTACCCCTTTGTGGTGCAGGAGCAGGTCTGTCTGCTTGTGTTGGAGCAGCTGTAGTAGTTCTGCGTGGACAGTTCTTCAACTGATGCTCTGTTGACCCACATCTTAAGCAGGCACCAGTCACTCTCCAACACTCTCCCTTATGCCATTTCAAACAATGTGGACATGCAGAAGATGCTGGGGCTGGTCCCCTGAACCCCATCCCTGGAGAGCTGCCCACTGATGGTGTGGACTGACCTCTCCTAGGGGTAAACTGTGGCCTGGGCCCCTGAGACTGACCCTGACCTTGTGGCTGACCTGAACTCTGTGCAGGTGGACCCTTGAACTTCTTCCCAAATGCAGGAGATGAACTAAACTGACCTGGGCCCCTTTTCTGCTGTCTCTCTCTTCTGGTCTGCTCACTTATTCTAACCTTTTCAACCTTTATTGCAGCTTCCACTAACTTGGTGAAGTCTGTGATTCCCAAGGCAGTGATCATGATCTTTATATTGTCATTTAATCCTTCTTCAAATCTCTTACACCTTTCGACCTCATTAGGGACTATCTCCCTTCCATAGCAGCTCAATCTGATGAATTCCTTCTCATACTCGGCCACTGACAGCTGTCTCTGCCTCAGATTAATGAACTCTCTTCTTCTCTCTTCCAGGTATACACTACCCACATATTTCTTCTTGAATTCAGAGAGGAAGAAGTCCCAAGTTATAACTTCTGGTTGCACTTCACTGGATACCGTGTCCCACCATTCATATGTATCATCTTGCAACAGAGATACAACAGCCTCTAAATTTTGCTCTGGGGTGCAGTGGAGTTATTTTAAAACTCTGCTCATTGCATTCAACCAATTCTACCGCAATGTAATCATCTTCTCTCTTGCCAAAGAAGTCCACTGCTCCAAACTTTCTCAATTTTTCTAGATGTGATTTTGGTTGTGGAGGTGGTGGTGGTGGTGCTGGCATTACCTCGGCTATTTGTCTGAAGAATTCGGCCATTTGCTGGAACATGGCCTGTGGAGGTGGCGAGCTCGCTTGAGTGGCGGAGCAGGTTCTCCCATACCCCCAGTCTCAGCTGCTGCAGGTGGAGCATGACTCTCCACTTCCTCCTCAACTGCCCTCTGAGATGTAGGGTCCATATCCTATTCAAAATAAGAAAGACAAACAGATCTGCATTAGTGTCACCTTGACTCTTACAAATGCAATGCATGGTATGGACTCAATCTAGGCCCAGAAACGCCTAAACCGTGCTCTGATACCACTAAATGTGACACCTTACCGTCTACGATATATCAAGGTAAGTTATGTCACACGGTGTACCGGAACACTCTATTTTATCTTAATTAATTTTTATCATAGTTTTGAATATAACTTGTGAAATATAATTTCAATAAATGACTTAAATGAATTATATTTCACAAGTTATATTCAAAACTATGATAAAAATTAATTAAGATAAAATAGAGTGTTCCGGTACACCGTGTGACATAACTTACTCGGATATATTGTAGACGGGTAAGGGGTGTCACATTTAGATATATATATACACTTTAAACACCCTCTCTAGTCCACTCTAAGCCCATCAAAACAATCAATCTCATACCTTCCTTAGGGCTGCCGAAATCCATGGTGTACATACATATAAATTTTATTCATTTAATTTACAAATTCTTGCTCATTTTAAGTCTTTAACATGGAATAAGAGAGATGTATGTACAAATAGGCACTAACCTTAGTAGGGCAGAATTTTCCCAAGCTTGAACTTCACTTTCTTTCTTTTTCTAGGCTGCCAAACACTCTAGCAAGGTTGGGTGACCAATTTTAGTGAATGACTTTATAGATTTTGGGGTGAGAAATCAAAGGTTTTGAGGTATAAGAGAATAAGAGCTATGGAGGAAAAGGGAGGGGATTTTCGGCTGGCTGAAGAAGAAGAAGAAGACCAGAATTTTTTTGGTCCATTTTGACTCTTTTAAGTGATTTAAGAAGGCTTGCTAAATTTTGATTGGTTGGGAGTAAGTACATGACATCATGTGATGTCATTATCCTTAATTTCCTTTATTTTTCTTTTCTTTTCTTTTCTACCAAATTTCAATTTAATTTTTAGCAATATTTATTCATATTTTAGATCATAATAATTATTTATTTAACTGGACAAGTCGGCCAAAAATCGCCTCTGAAGGCGAAATGACCAAAATGCCCTCCGTTTGGCTTAACGGGTCAAAATTGTCTGTACCGATTGAAAAATTTTTCTAAATATTTTCTTGGCATTCTAATGCCATAGGAACCTCAATGATTCTTCTTTGGAGTCCCAAAAATTATTTTATGAATTTTTCCCAGGGTCTAGGGCTCCTAGTTGCGAGAACCGCAACTTCCCTCTGGGTTACCCATCGCTTGGGCACCGGCTCATTTAACTTGGTTGTATTTTATTTCTAAAATTTTTACTAAATTTTTCTTATTAATATTTGAGTTAATTATGGTTCCTCACTTTAGTTTAAATATTTTTACGACGTTCTAGCTTTCAGGACCGACAGGTCAGGAGCGATGAGAATGTCTGGAGTTGCTACCGAGAGGGTGTTACACAAGAAGTCTGGTAGGGGAAGACATTCAGGTCATAAACCTCCTCTATCTGGTCATCAGAGTACCAGAGGTTCCTACCCTCCCCGCCAATGTGAAACTTGTGGAAGATATCATAGTGGGATATGCTACAAGGCTATTGGAGCCTGTTATAACTGTGGAGGCACAGGACACTTTGCCAAGGACTGCACTAGTAGTCGTAGAGTTAGACCACCTCCTACTACTGCAGAAGGGTCAGTTCAGAGCCTTGTCACCAGAAGTTCACAACCACCCAGCAGAGGTAGAGGCAGGGGTAGAGGTAGCCTAGCAGGCAACCAAGGCCTGATGAAACAATCGAGCAAGACAATTGCTCGATCGAGAATCTATGCAATGAGACAAAGAGAAGAGGCCAAAACATCTGATGTTGTGGCTGGTACCTTCTCAACCTTTAATCAAGATGTGTTTGTATTATTTGATCCGGGTTCTACCCATTCTTATGTGAGTGCTAGCATCATTGATTGCATTGCTGTTCCATGTACAAAAATGGACTTTGAGGTGCTAGTAACAAGTCCGTTAGGATAGGAGGTCAGGGTTAATAGAATGTTTATGGATTGTCCTTTGGTGATCCAAGGACACACTTTTCTGTCTGATTTCATTGAAATGCCCTTCAGAGATTATGATATCATCTTGGGCATGGATTGGTTAGCCAGGCATCACGCCATGATCGACTGTAGGCTGAAGACAATTACTTTTGGTCTCCCTCAGTACAGTGATGTGGTAATACATGGGGAGAGGCAGCTATTGCCATCAAACATTATTTCGGTTGCACTAGCCAGAAAAATGATCAGAAAGGGGTGTTAAGCATACTTGGCACATGTGGTAGACACCCAAGTGGGGATTCCAGCATTGAGAGACATCCCTACAGTATATGACTTTCCAGATGTGTTTCCTGATGAATTGCTAGGATTACCTCCAGAGAGAGAGGTGCAGTTTGAAATTAATGTTCTGCCTGGTGTGTATCCAATCTCCATAACACCATACGGGATGGCACCAGCAGAGTTGAAAGAATTGAAGATACAGTTGCAAGAACTACTTGAAAAAGGCTTCATCCGCCCTAGTGTGTCACCTTGGGGAGCGCCAGTATTGTTTGTTAAGAAGAAAGATGGCTCCCTCCGCTTATGTATTGATTAATGGCAGTTGAATAAGGTGACAATAAAGAATAGATATCCATTGCCTCGCATTGATGATCTGTTTGATCAGTTGAAGGGTGCAGCTGTATTCTCCAAAATTGATTTGCGATTTGGTTATTATCAGTTGAAGGTGCAAGAGTAGAGTATTCCAAAAACTGCTTTCAGAACTCGGTATGGCCATTATGAATTTCTAGTAATGCCATTCGGGTTAACTAATGCTCCAACTGCTTTTATGGATCTGATGAACACTATCTTTAGACCATATCTCGACCAGTTTGTGGTGGTGTTTATTGATGATATTTTGATATATTCGAGGAATGCAGAGGAGCATGACAGACATCTGCAGATTGTACTACAGACTTTAAGGGAGAAACAGCTATACACCAAATTATCGAAATGTGAATTTTGGCTGAGAGAAATCTCCTTCTTAGGACATGTTGTGTCAGCTGAAGGGATCAAGGTAGATTCCAGCAAGGTAGAAGCTTTCCTTAATTGGAAGCCACCCAGGAATATCATAGAAATTCGCAGTTTTCTGGGTTTAGCTGGATATTACCGTTGGTTTGTGAAAGGGTTTTCTATGTTATCTTCTCCACTGACCAAGTTGCTTCGAAAAGATGTAAAATTTCAATGGACTGATAAATGCCAGCAGAGTTTTGATGAGTTGAAGAGGTGTTTGACTGAAGCTCCAGTCCTCACTTTACCTACTTTGGGTAAAGAATACACAGTTTATAGTGATGCTTCTCACAATCGGTTAGGCTATGTACTAATGCAAGATCGGAATGTCATTGCTTATGCATCACGCCAGCTGAAACCGCATGAGAGGAACTACCCAACACATGATTTGGAGCTAGCAGCTATTGCTTTTGCTCTGAAGATCTGGAGACACTATTTGTATGGGGAGAAATGCTACATTTACACAAATCACAAAAGCTTAAAGTACTTAGGCACCCAGAAGGAATTGAATTTGAGGCAGAGGAGATGGTTAGAACTCATTAAAGATTATGATTGCTTAATAGACTATCAGCCAGGGAAAGCAAATGTGGTGGCTGACGCCTTAAGACGCAAGACAATGGCAAGTCTCAGAGTTTCTCCTTTGTCCATGGTATATGAATTGAAAGCACAGCATGCCAGTTTAGAGATTGATGATAAGGGACAGACAGTAGTTGCATGGTATGTACAGCCAGTGTTGATTGATCAGATCAGAATGGCTGCTCAGAGTGATGTTAAATATTAGAAGCTACTGAAAGAAGTCTAGCAGGGCAAGAAACCTGAATTTTCTGTGAAAGATGATGGTTTATTGCTACATCAGGGCAGAATGTGTTTTCCTAATGATGCTGAGTTGAGACAGATTATTATGAAGGAAGCACATGAGTCTCCTTTTGCTATGCACCCTGGTGGAACTAAAATGTACAGAGGGCTGAAAGAGCATTACTGGTGGATTGGTATGAAGAGAGATATAGCTAAATTTGTTTCCAAGTGCCTAACTTGTCAGCAAGTAAAGGCAAAACATTAAGTTCCAGCTGGTTTGTTACATCCGTTGCTAGTACCAGAGTGGAAATGGGAGCGGATAACTATGGATTTTGTTACGGGACTTCCAAGGACACAGAATAGTCATGATGCAGTACGGGTTATAGTTGACAGATTGACCAAGTCTGCTCACTTTTTGCCAGTTCGAATGGACTATAGCCTGGAAAGATTGGCTAGATTGTACATATATGAGATTGTAAAACTGCATGGAGTGCCAGTATCAATTGTGTCTGACAAAGATCCTAGGTTCACTTCTAGATTCTGAGGTAGACTTCAGAGAGCCCTAGGAACTAGATTGAACTTTAGCACAGCATTCCACCCACAGACAGATGGCCAGTCTGAAAGGGTAATTCAGATATTGGAGGATATGCTACGGGCTTGTGTGATTGAGTTTGAAGGTAGTTGGGATACACACTTGCCTTTGATTGAGTTTGCTTATAACAACAGCTACCAATCAAGCATTGGGATGCCTCCATATGAAGCTTTCTATGGCAGAACGTGCAGAATTCCCTTATGTTGGGATGAAGTAGGTGAAAGGAAGATGATTGGGCCAGAAATTATTCAGCAGACAGAGGAAAAGATCAGATTGATCAGAGATAGACTCAAGGCTACATCAGACCGTCAGAAGTCCTATTTTGATCTGAAGAGAAGAGATATTGAATATACAGTGGGTGATAAGGTATTCCTCAAAGTTTCTCCTTGGAAGAGGATTATGAGATTTGGCAGAAAGGGGAAACTGAGTCCTCATTTCATGGACCATATGAGATTCTGGAAAGAGTGGGTCCTCTGGCATATCGGTTGGCATTACCTCCGGAGTTAGCAAGGATACACAGTGTCTTCCATGTGTCCATGTTAAGGAGGTACAGATCTGACCCATCTCATGTGCTATCAGTTCAAGAGATTGAGGTAAATCCAGACCTCTCATATGAGGAAGAACCCATAGAAATTCTGGCTTATGAGATGAAACAGCTAAGGAACAAACAGATACACCTGGTTAAAGTGTTGTGGAACCATCATTCAGGCCAGGAAGTTACTTGGGAACGTGAAGAGGATATGAGGAGACAGCACCCACAGCTGTTCAGAGACTAATGTCTGGTAAAATTTCGAGACGAAATTTATTTTAAGGGGGGAGAATTGTAACACCCCTAAGTTCAGTAGTGCGTTCTACTGTTCTGACGACCAGTGTTGTCGAGACAGCTAGGATGCCTAGAACTACACTTAGATATGAATAAGGAGGCATAAAATAATGAAATACAAGAAAAGAAAATACAAGAAAAACAAAGGAAAAATAATAGCAATGAAATGTAACCAAGTTAAACGAGCCGAGAACCCTAGCGATGGGTGACCGCACCGGAAAGTCGCGGCGTGGACCGTTGACTAGTCCTGGACCGCGGAAAACCCTAGAAAATATTTTTAGAACTTTAATAAATGTCTATTGAAGTATAAATGCCATTAGAAATATCAAAAAAAAATTATTTAATTAATTAGTATAAAGAAAAGTGAGAAATCGAAAAATGGACAAAATCCGGTGTTACCGAAAAATTGGGAATACAACCCGAACAGGGGCATTGTGGTCATTTGACACCCCGAGTTGTCTTTTGACCTAAATGTCCACTAAAAATACATGATATTATATTTGTAAAATGTCATGACAAATTAAATTAGTGGTACGTAATTCAATTAGCAAAAATTAGGGACTTAATGTGGGAATATGGAAAGTTTAACAATTATTTATTATTAAACTATGCTAGTGGACCATTATGCAACATATTATATCATAAGTGGACAGAAATATCCACTAACAAATCTGCAATTCATCTTCTTCACTTGAAAAGTTCCATTAGCCGCATGAAAGCTCTCAAACCTCTCCCATGGCCGCCCACCTTCAAGCCATTACAACTCCATGATCAAGCCATCTTTTCCCACACTTGTCTTCATTAAAGTTTATCCTCACCTTGCAAGGAAGAGTTTGATAGCAATTTTAAGAAGTTTTGGTGAGGTTTTGAAAATTTCCAAAGTGGTAAGTTTGTGTTTTTTATTATTGTTTCATTAAAGTTTGTAAGGATGTTATGGATACTTGAATTACGGAGAGATTTTTGAGGTTTTATGTTTAAAGGGGGATGTGTACTTTTGGCAGCCATGGAAACTCCTTGAGGACAGTTTATTCTTGCTTGTAAATGGTAGATTAAAAGGTTGATTAAATGTTTATGTGTGTAGGAATTAATTTGGGTGATGTATACTAGGTATATGTGAATGTGTATTTGAAATTGGAAGCTTGGAAATTAATGGAGTGTAATGTATAAATCGGCAGCTTGGTTTGGTGAACCATAAAGATGTTATTTCATGTTTGGTTTATGGAATATTAATGTTAAATTGTGATAGTTGTTATGGCAGCTTGGGTATATGTATGATGGTGTGAGGTTGGACATCTAAATGAGCTAGGTTAGGCGATTGAATTGTTGTAATTTGAGCTTGAAAAATTTTGTACTAAATGGTGCATATTGAGGGTGATTGTAAGCTGCCAAAATGACCAACAATATTTTGTGAATTATGTTTAGGTTATGGTACAAACCACAATTAGCATGAATGTGTAGTTTGGTAATTGTTAAAAGTGTCCTTTGATGAGTAATGAACAAAATGCAATAGGGCAGTTTATGTTTTGGACCTAGAACCTTAAGTGTGTGGCTCTAATTGGTATGAGACCAATTGGAGGTGAAACTAGGCACAAAATGTGCCAACTTTCATGAAGGAAGCTTACCAAAATTCTGCTTGTAAGGTAACTTGAAAAGTGACCAAATCCGGATTAGTGCAATTAAGGCCTGAAAATTGACTATTTGGGCAGCAGTTAGTGTTTCGGCTATAACTCACTCAAAACAGGTCCAATTGACCTGAAATTTTAACCATGAATAGTTAAGACATATATCTACAAGTCTTATGAAGACACTACAGCCCAGAAATGACCATAGGCAAGTCAAACAGCTTTCACAAATTCGGGTCCAAAAACTGGCCGAACCTAAAATGACCTAAAGTGACCAATTTTGATGCATTTTGACCAGCAATAGTAAAATGACCATAACTTGGTTTACATAACTCAGAATGACCTGAAATTTTGCCCCGCGTGCAATAAGACATAGATCTACAAGTTTGTAGTTTCGACCAAAACCCGAAAATCGAGGGAACTAGGTCGTCCGATAGGTCAAACTAGTATCTCGGAATCCAGCAAATTGCAATAAAATGCAAAATACATGGAAATGAATTGGGTAACATGTACCAACCCTAAAAGGCAACAAATGTGACATATTAGTAACATTAAAACCTAAATTACCTAGAATGCATTGACGGTCGACACATTAGGTTGACTAAGTAAATAATAGAATTCAATGAATTAATTATCAAGCATTATCGTTAGAGACAATTTAAATGAGTATTGAAACACTTCAAATTATGTTTCTCAGTTAGCAAAGACTCAGGGAAAGGGAAGGAAACACTGAGTCAAAGCCAGGAGACAGTTATCAGAGATTTGTGCACAACAACTATTTCTTTTGAATTTTTCAATTGAAATGAATTATGACTATTTGTATATTATTGTTTTAAATTGTGGAAATGTGTTTGAATGGATACTTACTGCTTGAAAAACATTGTAAATGGTTTGAAACTGTGAAAAATTGTTTGAATGATATTGATGGATACTTATTGATTGAAAAGCATTGGAAATGGTTTGAACCACAGTTATCATGTATATTGATTGTATTCCTTGCTAGCTTATCTAGTGGGACGAATTGAATTCCCTCTCTGGCTGAAGTGTTGAGGTGTGTGCCTATTGAGGACGAATAGAATGAGTACTCATATTATTGCTAGCTAGCTATGTTATTCCTCATTAGTCATCAGCTTTTGGGACGAATTGAATACCTCATTAGCCATCGGCTTTTGGGATGAATTGAACTTTGGAACATGATTAAGCTGTGTGTGATTTATTGATATGTATTGTGAGATTGTGAAATGGAGTTTAAATTCTTATTGACATTCACTGTCTTTTGAATTTAACTATGTTTTGATTATTGAGATTTATTGTGATATTATGAAATAGAGTTTAAATTCTTTATGACATTCATTGTCTTAAATTTAACTATGGTTTTACGTATCCACTATTTATATGATTTATGATTTGTGATTTAAAGTTGTATTTAGTTAATGTTATGCACCACTGAGACATTGTCTCAGCGATAGCTTTTCATTACTGTCGCAGGTAGGCAGACTAACAGGGCAGCAGACTAGGCTGCTAGTACATTCAGCGAGAGATCATCAGGTATATTGAGTATACCGTATTTTGCATTTTGTATTGTAATATATGTTCACTGTATGTATATAGTGTTTTTGGTTTTGAGCAGTTGTAAATTAAAATTGTACATTTAAATTGTAAAAATAAATTATGAGTTATTTTGGCTTGTAAAATTTGTACTGTATTTCTTTTATCTCAGCTTTTGAAAAATTATTGTAGATTTGAGTTGAGAAACATATTGTGTTGAATTATGTCGGAGTTTGAGATTGAGAAATATATTAGAAGTGTTTTTTACAGGTTTTTGAAGAACTGTTTTATCCAAAATACAGATGGCACTCTGCCAAAATTTTTACAGAAATTACTAATAATTCAAATGTGTTAGCTGTTTCACTTCAATTCCAAAAGGTTTTTTTTTATACATGTAAATAGTGCTCATAACTATTAAAAGAAGTAAAAAAAGTTTTAAAATCCCTTGTAGTGTATTTAATGGGTTATCGGTAGACGAAGTTGGTAATTCATTAGGTATACTACGGGACCATGTTATGCCTTATAGAGAGATAGGGTGTGACACTTCTGGGCTTTGGTGTCTTCATAAGACTTGTAGATATAGGTCTTAACTATTCATGGTCAAAATTTTAGGTCAATTGGATTTGTTTTGAGTTAGTTATGGCCAAAACACTAACTGCTGCCCAAATGGTCAATTTTTAGGCCTTAATTGCACTAATCCGGATTTGGTCATTTTTCAAGTTACCTTACAAGCAGAATTTTGGTTAGCTTCCTTCATGAAAGTTGGCACATTTTGTGCCTAGTTTCACCTCCAATTGGTCATGAACCAATTGGAGCCACACATTTAAGGTTCTAGGCCCAAAACATAAACTGCCCTATTGCATTTGTTCATTACTCATCAAAGGATACTTTTAACACTTACCAAACTACACATTCATGCCAATTCTAGTTTGTACCATAACCTAAACACAATTCAAAACATATTGTTAGTCATTTTGGCAGCTTACAATCACACTGAATATGAACCATATAGTACATAATTTTTCAAGCTCAAATTGCAACAATTCAATCACCTAACCTAGCTCATTTACATGTCCAACCTCACACCATCATACATATACACAAGCTGCCATAACAAGTACCACAATTCAACATTAATATTCCATTAACCAAACATGAAATAACATTTTTATGGTTCACCAAATCAAGCTGCCGATTCATACACCTCTCTCCATTAATGTCCAAGCTTCCAAATTCAAGTATACATTCACAATATACTTAGTATACATCACCCAATTTATTCCTACACATATAAACACATAATCAACCCTTTAATCTACCATTTACAAGCAAGAATAAACTGTCCTCAAGGAGTTTCCATGGCTGCCAAAAATACACCTCTCCCTTTAAACATCAAACCTCAAAATTCTTTCCACAATTCAAGTACCCATAACCTCCTCACAAACTTTAATGAAGCAATAACCAAAAACACAAACTTACCACTTTGGAAACTCTTCAAAACCTCTCCAAAACTTGGTCTTCTTGCTGCCTATCTACTGCCCATGGTGTGGTAGTCAAGTTTAATGAAGTAACCTTAACCATTAGGAGCTTGGATCATGGATGCATGGAGGTTGGAGCTTGGACGGCCATGGGAGAGTTTGGGAGCTTTTTGGTTTGGCTATGGGAAGAATTTGAGGAAGAAGAAGGTTTGCAGAAGTTAGTGGAGAGTGATAGAATTTTTATTGATTTTCCAAGTGTTTAGTGGTCCACTAATGTAAGAATATTATTACTTTAATTCAACTTTTAATTATTCAACATTAAACCCCTTTTCTTTCACTATTTAAACTATGGACCACCATTTTAATTTTCATGATATTTTCAAATTTTAATATCATTTATTTTTAATGTACATTTAGGTCAAAAGATAACTCAGGGTGTCAAATGACCACAATGCCCCTGTTCGGGTTGCATTCCCGATTTTTCGGTAGCACCGAATTTTGTCCGTTTTTTGATTTCTCACTTTTCTTTGTACTAATTAATTAATTAATTTTTCTTTGATATTTCTAATGGCATTTATACTTAAATAGGGGTCTATTTAAGTCTTAAAAATATTTCCCAGGGTTCCCCGCAGTCCAGGGCTAGTCAATGGTCCACGTCGTGACTTCCCGGTGCAGTCACCCATCGCTAGGGTTCTCGGCTCATTTAACTTGGTTACATTTCTTTGCTATTATTTTTCCTTTGTTTTTCTTGTATTTTATTTTCTTATATTTCATTATTTTATGTCTCCTCACTCATATCGAAGTGTAGTTCTAGGCATCCTAGCTGTCCGGACAACACTGGTCACCGGAATAGTAGAACGCACTATCGAACTTAGGGGCGTTACAATGTAAGTACTTGTAACTTGTGATTATAAATAACATATGAGAATTTATTTATGATTTGAGCCTAATGATGATGTGAAATGAATGAATGACAAATGGAGGAATTGTTAAGAAGTTGTTGTAAAATTGATGTGATACAAATGGAGTTTGAGAATGATTGGAAATTATTGAAAGTGTTTTTCACAAGTTCTGTGGAACTGTTTTCTCTAATTTTTAGCCGGCACTCTGCCAGATTTTTTATAAAATTTTCAGAGCCCAAATTAATTTATAATTTCAATAAATGATCTAAATGAGATCAATTTCATAAATTTCACTTAATAACTATAATAAATAAATTAAGAACTGATATATATCAATGAGATAAGTTATGGTATTCTGGTACACTGTGTGGCATATCTTGCTCGGCTACACTGTAGACGGGTAAGGGGTGTCACAATTTTGATCATTTGACACATGGAGTTGATTTTTGACCTAAATGTCCACTAAAAATAAGTGGTATTAAATTTTGAAAATCACATGAAAAATAAAATTTGAAATAAAATGCAATTAAGGGAAATTAAAGGGGTATAATGTGGGATAATTAAAAGTTTAATTATAATATTATTATTTTATAATTAATGGAGGTATAAAAGGGTACTAAAGGATAAGTAGGACCACTTCAACACTTCTTCTTCTTCATTCCCTAACCTTGTCAAATTCAAATGCCCCAAAAACCTCCATAGCCATTTCTTCATGCAAAGCTTCAATCTCCCCTTTTTCACCATAATTCCAATAAGTCTTCTTCATTAAAGTTAATCCCCACATCACAAAGTAGCTTTTGATAGTAATTTGAAGAGGTAGAAGTGAAGGTTTTAATAAGCTCAACTATAGGTAAGTGCTTAAACCCTTTACTTGCTTCATTAAAAGTGGAATTGAGGTGGATATGAGTTTAATTATGCAAGAAAATTTAGAGAAATGATGGGTTATGAGAAAAGTGTAATTCGGCAACCTTCAATTCCATAGGATTATGATTTGCTCTTTCATGTATATGGTGATTAGAGAGGTTGATTAGAGTGCTTATATATTCTAGAACTTAATTGTCAAGTGTATGCTTGAAATGGATACTTTGAGGTAGGATTGTGAATTAAATATGGAAGTTTGAAGTATATGTACAATTGGGACGCCTTTATGTAATCAGGAGAGCATTAATTTTATGTATATCAATGTTGATTAATGAGTTAATGAATGTGTATTGTTGATGTTAATCAATTGAATTAGGATTTTGAGTTGGTGATTTGAGATTTGTATAATTTGTTGGATAATTGACCTAATTAAATTGAGTGTTGCTAGATATTTAATTGAATTGAGTTGTGTTGGTCATTTGATTTAATTGAATTGAGTTGTTGCTGGGTAATTGATCAAATTGAGTTGTTGTTGGACAATTGACCAAATTGAATTGTAAATGATGTCCATTAGAAGTGCAAATTTTCAAATGCGGGTTGAGGTTATCGAGGGCAGTATACATTTTAAACCATAAAAGAAAATGTGTGACCCCAATTGGTATGAGGCCAATTGGAGATAAAACTAGACTTATAATGGACCAAATTTCATACAGAAGTCATGCAAAAATTCTGCCTAAATAGTGACCTAAAAACTAACCAAATCCGGAATTGGCAATTTGCCAACCCAGAATTTGACTATATGAACAGTAGTCACTCAATTGGTCATAACTCACTCAAAACAGATCCAAATGACCTGAAATTTATACGATTGGAAAGCTTAGACAGAGCTACAACTTTTGCGAAGATCACAGAACCCAGAAATGCCATTAACTAAGTCAAATTGCTTGCACAAATTGAGGTACCAAAACTGTCCAGAACCATTGCAACCCAGAATTTGCCAAATAAATGCAACTTGAGTAGTTTTGGTGAAGAGACCATATCTTGGTTTATACAACTCCAAATGACATGAAATCAGTGCTAAAATTTCAATAAGACATAGACCTACAAAATTGGCAATTGGACCAAAACCTAGAAACTAAGAGAAATAGGTCAATTAGCTTGATCAATTTGATGTAAAAATCTGGAAATGGTATAATTGACCATTAAATCCAACATATTCATTTAAGCATATCTCCCTCTATAAGTCTTCAATTAAAATGACCTATACCAATCTGGAAAGCTAAGAAACAGACCTAAAACTTTGTTTTAGACATCTTCCTTAACTTATAAATTTCTGAAGCCTAAATTTAAGGTCAAATATAGTGACCTAAATAAATATCATGTTAGTATAGGACATTTAAGTCCAGGCCCATAATGTGGCTATAATTAGTTCCACAGGACTTGAAAAATTACAATTAAAATTTCTAAGTGACCATAAGACATAGGTTAACAAATCCTATGAAGCACACTAAGCCTAAATGTCACTATAAGCTATCCAAATAAATTGGTTAATTTCAATATTAAAACTGCCTAGTCAGGGAACCAAAATCCAAAATTGACCTACTTATGGTTATTTGACCATACCTTGAGTTATACAAATCCAAATGATATGATTTAAAAAAAAAAAATAAAGAAAAGATACAGAGGAATAACTTCCATTAAGGAAGTGTGGCCAAATAGTAGCCACAAGTTGCTCAATTTGATATGCAAAAACAAGACATTATAATTGAACCTAAAGAAAGGTTCATGAAATAAATTATTGACTTATCCCTAATAAGTCACTACATGCTAAATTACATGAAATAGGTATGTGGGACCCACTTTCCCACTGCAAGGTGACATGAAATCAGTTAATACATAAAATGTAAATTACCTAAAGGGTTTGTTAAATACACAAGTCATATGAAGGCACACTTGGAACATATGTTTCCATCATATATGAAATAACAATACTATGAATATGTATAGTACATGACATAAAATAATGAGAATGATAAATACATAAGTTATATGAATATGTACTTGGGACCTATGTTCTTATTATAATGACATGAAAATGGTATAGAGTATAGATAGTACATGAAGTGAAATAACAATATGTTATGAACTCTTAATAGTACATAGCATGAAATAATAAAACTATAAGTGCTTAATAGTACTAATTTGCCCAAAGTATACATAGACTTATATATATAGTTGGATTGATTGGTATACCAATTAGGGATTACAGATAGCAGTACTGCTTAAATGAAAAGTTATGGACTGACAATATATGTTTGATATGATTGTTCTATAGGCTATATGCTTGCCTATTGGCCATTGTGCCTAATTGTATTTCTAGCTTTAAAAGCCTGTCCGCTGGCTTTGTGCCTAACATGACAGATGACATGATAGATGCCATTGTGCATAATTATATTTCTGGCTTCTAAAGCCTGTCCGCTGGCCTTGTGCCTGACATAACAGATGTATACAGGGTAGACATATGGCTGTCTAACCCATATACTCCTGTGTATCTAGCATTATAGTCTGTTATAGGTTACTTGAGCACAAATACACTAATATGACTTTATAGACACTGATATGAGTTGAGAAACACTGAAATGACTAATATGAGTTTAAAAATATAGAATAAGAAATATATATACATATAAGATATTGATATGATTTTAAAAGACAGAGAATGAAATAAATATACAGAAAAGATATTGATATAATTTTAAAAGACTGAGAATGAAACCAATGAATGGAAAAGATACTGTTAAATCTAACTGTTCCCAAAGTGTAGAAAATTTATAAAAGTCTTAGAATTGATGACAATTTCACTGATATGAGTTTAAGGAGACTGAAAATGAAATAAATGCACAGAAAAGATACTACTAATTAATTTATTCCCAAAGTGCAATAAAATATGCAAGTGACTTAGAATTGCAAAAGTTTGCACATAATTATTATTTATAATTATTTAGTTGCATTTCTTTAAGATTATGCACCACTAAGCAATTTGCTTAACGCGTTGGATTTTCCATTGCGTAGTTACTGGAGACCAGACACAGTAGCCGCCATAGCAGCAGCCGCCATAGTAGTACTCTGATTATAATTGTCCAGATCTGCTACAATCCAGAGTCACCTCATCAATTATAATATTTTGATCAATTCACCTTAAGAGTTGACTTTTGATCAAAATGTTAATTAATTTAACTGAAATTAATGAATTAAATTATGGAATAATTTTCTTTTTAGGAAAATAATTCAAGTATAAAGTGAAAGGAAAATAAAAGAAACAAAAATCTAGAATTTTAAGCCCATTTTGACCCAATTAAAATTTTAAGACCAATGGGCTTTAGACAACTGAATTGAAATTAATTAAATAAATAAATAATTAGGATAAGTATAAAAGGAAGCCATCTTCCTCCCTCCCCCATTTAGTTGCCAGCCCACACACCTCCTCTCCCTCTCTCTCTCTTTTTCTCTTCTTCTCCTACCTTCTTCCACCATTACTTTCCCTTCCAAGTTCTTGATTCCCTTGAATTCCCTTCATAAATCCCATAACCCACTGAAAGAAAACATCAAAGAAAACTTTGATTGAGACATTGGAGCAAGTAGAACAAGAGAAATCGGAAGAAAATTAGAAGTTGGAATGAAATCATCAAGAGGTAAGTTCTTTAATGCTCAATTAGTTATAAAAACCTTGAATGAAGTTAGATTATGATGAAATTACATGTGAAATTGAAAGAAATGGTATATTTATGAAGAAGGAAATTTTTGGCCAATTTGGGGAAAATTAGGGTTTGATGTATTTTAATGTAATTGATTATGAAATCAAGCTTAGTTGAAGTAGCATGCATGATTGGGGTAGTGTAATTGCATGAGAATTTCATAAATTGAATTATGGAAGATTAGGGTTCATGAGGAAATTAGGGCTTTTGTGCTAGAGAGAAATTGATGTGGGCAATGCTAAATTATGACTAATTAGCATGAATTGAATGTGGGTTGATGTTAGTTGGTGGAAGGAATTAATGGAATGGCATGGATTAGGGAAAATTACAAACTTGGGTGTTGGAAAATTTGGGGTTTTTGTGCTATGAATGTTATGGATGTGTCAATACTAAATTATAGTCATTTGGGGTGAATTAAATGTGAATTGAGATTGGTTAGTAGGAGTAATTAAACAAATAAAAATTTGAACCTAGGGCAGAATTTTACACACTGAGTTCAGTGTGTTTGACAGCTCATAAATTGAGCTACACAACTCCAATTGGTGCGAAACCAATTGGAAATGAAACTTAAGACATAGGGCTAGAATTTTCATGAAGAGACCTAACTCAGATACTGCCCAGAAATTGCCTAAAACTTGGATTGAACTTGGAGATAAAATTCTAGAATCTGCAGAATTAGGCACGTGAATAGTAAAATTTGCATGGCCATAACTCTCTCTAGAAAACTCTGATTTAGGTGATTCTTGAACTGTAGAAACTTAAAACATAGTAGAACATTTCGTATGAAGAACTTGAAGCCTAATTACGAACTTAACCCAACCAAATTGCTGAGCAAAGTTGAGTTGATAAATCTGCCAGGGTAATGAACAGTAACGTAAATAGTAAACTTTCAACAGCCATAACTCTTTTTAGAAAGCTCTAATATAGGTGATTCTTGAACCGATGGAAACTTGAAACATAGTAGAACATTTCATATGAAGAACTCTTAGCCAAATTATGAACGTAACCTGATTAAGTCACCAAAGCTGCCACAAGTAGCCCTACGTGAATAGTAAATTTCATTTGACTATAACTTTGGTTACACAACTCCAAATGAGGTGATTCAAAAAGGGAAATAAAGATGAGACCTAGAGGGGAAATTTTCATGAAGATCACCTCACCAAATTATGATTGAAACTAGGTAAAAATTTGGGTTCAAAGTTCAATGTACCAAGCTGCTAGAAAACCAAAACTTTCTAAAATTTGCAAAGCTAACTTGGGATGCATTGACACTCATGTAATGAGTACTTGGCAGAAATTGAGATGAGTAATGAGGCATTCTATTTGTGTGTTTTTAGTAGAAAAAGAAGTTGGAACAAGCAAGGAGAAGTAAGTAATGAGAAAGAAGAAATATTGAAGGTTTGTGCACAACTAACCTTTTTCTTCGTTTTAAACTTACAAATTGTTTTGAATATGTTTATTTGAATGAGTTTACTTTGAACAAGTTTACTTTAACTGAAATATAGTTTTTCTCTTGCATTTGAGAAATTTGGGTGTTGCCACCTCTATATGGATATTATGTTGATTTGAATGTGTTTATTGGTTTATAAACGTGATTGTTGAGTGGAAAACTTTTAAAAACTGTTTTGAAATCATAGTTAGCATGACAGTCTATTTCGGAACTCCCCAGTAGTAACGGCTACTTGGGGTTGATAATGTATATTGATTATGTCTCCCTTTAATAACGGTTAGTGGGGTAAGACTACATGAGTACTCATTAGCTAGCTAGCCCTTCCCTCATTAATAATGGATAGTGAGGTTGAGATTGCTTTATCATGGTGTACAACACGGCACTGATCGTGAAATTTTGTGTCATGGCCTAAACTGTGTGTTGATGTTGGCAACACTAATACTTTGTGAATTGTGATTTATGAAGTGTGATTTCTCATTTGAAATGTTATTCCAATAAATGGCTCTTACGGACTTAGAACTATTGTAAAGTTTTCATACTTAAATAAAAATGTGATTTATTATGCTTTGACAAGTTTTACTTAACCTTAAGTTTTAAAGTTATTAGTTGTGCACCAATGAGTATTATACTCAGCGATAACTTCTTTATGTTGTCGCAGGTAAGGGAAAGGAGAAGGCTACCGAGTGAGAGACTTAGAAGCAGCATTATGGTATTGATTGTGGGTATTTAAGTTAGGTATACCCCTATAACTTCCTTTTGATGTATTTTGCACCTATATGTATGGATGCACGGACATTGAGCAGTTTGTATTTAAAAGCATTACATTGCTATCATATTTTGAGTTGTGACTATTTGTATTTTATTTTGAGACTTATGAAAATGTAACTTTTGCAATATTTAGTCTATCATTATTTCCAATGAATTTTTACATGGAATTCTTATGCAATTTTCCACAAAAGAATTGATAAGATCAAAAGTTATGATTTATTTAAAATCCCTTATAGCATAATTAAAGGCTTATTGATGGGTGTAGTTCGGTAATTCATTAAGTATGCTACGGGAACATATCATGCCTTACAAGGGAATAGGTGTGACAGATATGATATGAAATTGTTTTTAACAGGTGACTATTGGAACCCACCAGATGCTAATAAATCAGAGGAGGCTCTGCCCGAGTTTTCACATAAATAAATTATGAATAGTGATATAAATTGAAAAAAAATATATATATCGCATGTTTTCTACTAAGTTTAAAAATTAATAATGGATAGGACAAGATAAGATAGGGTGCTCCAGCACCGAATGTAGCACGCTTTACTTGGCTACACTGTAGACGGGTAAGGGGTGTTACAAGGTCTAGTGGGATGGGCACTATCTGATTGATACCCAATAAGTAATGGTAGATTTCACTGAGTGGGAGAGGTAATGGCAGATCAGGATTCCTTGATGGTCTTGGACCGGGTTGAGGAGCAGGTTGGTTAGGTGGTCTAGGATTATAAGCAGCTTAGGGAGGATATTGTGGGCGAGTATAATTTGGGAATGGAATGTTTGCTACTATTGGGCTTTGGGTTGGAGGGTATGGGCTTTGGGCTGGAGGGTATGGGCAAAAATTGTTTTGTGGTGGTGAATGAGTCTACTTAGAAATGCTGTGCACATCCCCTTTCTTCTTTTCCCAAAAGTAGTTGTCTTTTTTGCAGAACTCTCCCCTATTACTTCTTATAGCCTCCCCAACTTGAGATTTGCTTCAATCCTTTCCCCCATCTGGATAATATCAGAGAAGCTATTGGAAGTGTTTCCAATCATCAAGTTGAAATATGAGGCCTTCAGAGTCTCAATGAACAAAGAGCAAAGTTCATTGTCTATCATAGGAGGATAAACCTTAGCTGCCTTTTCTCTTCATCTCTGGGCATACTCCTTAAAGCTCTCCCTTTCTTTCTGCACCATGTTTTGGATGTCTCTCCGTGTGGGGGCGATATCACAATTGAATTTATATTGTTTGAGGAAAGCGTCTACCAAATTCTTCTAGGAGCATAATTTACTCATATCCAATTATATATACTAATGCAAGGCTACTCCTGAGAGGCTTTCATGAAAAAGGTGTACTAAAGAGTGTAACACCCCTCGCCCGTCTACAGTGTAGCCAAGCAAGGCTTGTCACACGGAGTGCCAGAGCACCTGATCTTATCTTATTTCATTTCAGCTTTTTTTATATATTTGTTCAAAAATGGTTTAGGCACTAACGTTATTTATTAAAGTTTGACTAATGTGGTAAATACCATATGGTCTCAATAATCATAATCACAATCTCATTCATAATCAAACTCAGCTCTTATATCGAAATACTCAATTTCATCAATGTACATAATTTGCAACTAATTGCATAAAATCACAGTCTACATGTTATAAAGTTTAATTAAATCACAGACTTATTCAATACAATTTCTTAATTTGAATTACAACATAAGAAATAATTAAAATATACAAAATACATTATATGCTTAATGTGAGCCCTATCTACATCCATTGCTGAGGAGGTGACAATCTTGAACTCTTCTGACACTTCTGCAGATTTGGACTCCAAAAATCTCAATCAACATTCTACTGGTTTTACCTTCAGTACTTGCGTAAGGAAACAATTCCATCGCATTAAGTATTTCTGCTTAGTGGTGTAATAATACAACAATGAAATAATGTATATAAATAAAGAAAGAAATAAATCATAGTTCGAATACTCAAGAATTAATTTTATTTGGTATGGTATTTCTATTATGAACTATCTTATATACTAGTTTGTTCCTCTTTGGAAGTGCTAAGTTTATAACCTTTCAGTAATAATACCAGTATACAAATTATGCTAGCTGTATTGTATTTTAAGTCTCTACAATTTTGTAAATTGTATTTTGTTATGTTCCTATTACTAATCCCTTTTACTCATTTCATTCAATACTTAATTTAATTGTACTGAAATTTCATTATAGTTAACTTAACTTAACTGCCTGAATGAAATAATGTTTTAATTGACTGCCCGTGTATCCTATACATTGACTAGACTAGATAAATGGATAAAATAGCATTGGGTACCTAGTACCTCGAGCCATCACACCATCAGTCACAAAGTGTCTCCCAGTGTGCAAACAGTGTGGCTAAAAAGCTATATAATCAGTCAGGCAACAAGCTAAGTATGATAACATAATCCATATAGCCATAAGCTATTAAAATCCGTATAGCCATAGGCTATTAAAAACGTAATCCGTATAGCCATAGGCTATTAAAAAACATAATCCGTATAGCTATAGGCTATTAATAGTACAACTGTCAGTTCCTATTGGCATGCCAACCTATCCAAACTAGTCAACTAGGCAATATCAGGGCATTTACAAGCTTAAACATTTAATTCTTTATTTTAAGGTTTATAGGTCATTATGCCTTTCACTGGTCAATGAAAACGTTCACCTTTTTATGCATCATGGATAGGTTGGTTCTCATATCAACATGTTACAATTTGCATTTTAGTATGTTGCCAATATTGCACATTTTACAATTCTCACAAGTTGGCATTTATTGCTAATTTTATTTCTAAGGCTTATTGCATGATAATGTCAATTTTTCAGTTTTGGTATGCCAAATTGATCTAGCTCAATGTTCTGTTTCCCTTGGTTTTTAGTTTCTAGTCAAAGAAGCAATTTTATAGGTCTATGTCTTATTGAATTTTTGCCACTGATTTCATGTCATTCTGAGTTGTATAGACCAAGATATGGTCAATTTACTAAAGCTGGACAGATTGCATTCTTATTACAAATTTAGGTCATTTTTAGATCAATTTTAATTCTGGCATATTTGGTACCCTAATTTGGGCAAGCAAATTGACTTGGTTCAAGTCGTTTCTTGGCTTTGGTGTCTTCATAAGAGTTATAGCTCTATGTCTAAGCTTTCCATTGATATAAATTTTAGGTCATTTGGACCTGTTTACAGTGAGGTATGGCCAAATGAGTGACTACTGCTCATATGGTCAAATTCTAGGTTGCAAATGTTCTGGACAGTTTTGATACCTCAAATTGTGCAAGCGATTTGACTTAGTAAATGGCATTTCTGGGTTCTGTGATCTTCACCAAAGTTGTAGCCCTATGTCTAAGCTTTCCAATGGTATAAATTTTAGGTCATTTGGACCTATCTACAGTGAGTTATGGTCATTTGATTGACTACTGTTCATATGGTCAAAAATTATGGGTTCACTAATGGCAATCCGGATTTGGTCACTTTTTAGGTCACTTTCTAGGTTGAATTTAGGCATAACTTCTACATGAAAATTGGTCCATTACAAGTCTAATTTTACCTCCAATTGGCCTCATACCAATTGGGGTCACACATTTCTATTTATGGCTCAATTTATCTACTATTTTCAACACAACACAACCTGCACAAGAATTTACACTTCTAATTGTCATTCCTCTTTCTCCCAAAACTACAATTCTGCATTGATGACACTTCTATATCATTCATCACATCTCAAATTTTGTCAATTTTCTAATAGTTTACACTAGTCCACAATGTTCAATACACAATCCTAATTTAAATAGTCAAAGTCAATAATATAGACATAAAAACTACTAATCAATACATGTAATCTCAATTAGCAACATGTATTATACTTTCACCATTCATCAATACCATAATTCATTAATCAAATTCATGTAATTAACCATCTACTAAACCCATCAAAGCTGCCAAAAATTACCATTTTCTCTTAAGTCTCCATAAGTTGCTCAAACCCTAAATTAAATACCCAGTCATCACATACTCAACAAATTGACTTACTAGTACATAAAATTACCATAATCAACCTTAATTCCCATCAAATACATGTAAGAATAAGTCACTGACCATGCATTTTCATGGTTGCCAAATTTGAATCCCCACAAATACTTATTCAATTCTTTCAATTTCTCCACAATTCAACTCATCACAACATCAACTCAAAGTTTAATTAAGCAGGGAGGAAAAATAAGCACTAACCTTATTTTGAGCTTTATAAAACCTCACCCAAACTTCTTCTTTTTGCTGCCTATGTGTTGCCCATGATGTAAGGATCATTTTTCATGAAGGAAATTATAAGGAAATTGGCATGAAAAGGGGTAGATGAAGCTTTGCATGAAAGGCTTCCATGGAAGAACAAGGAACTCAATTCGGCCATGGAAAGGGTGAGTGGAGAAGATGAAGTTTAGTGGAAAAATTCTGTCCCATTAATGCTTTTATATGTCCACTAATGCTCCACTAACTCCTATTAAACCTTATTATAATCCAAAGTTTTCATAATTAGATTTAATCCCCCACATTTCCCTAATTTTCATTACACATTTAATTTCCTTTTTCATGGGGGGTTCCCAAATTTTTATACTACTTATTTTGAATAGACATTTAGGTTAACAGTCAACTCTAGGTGTAAATTGACCAAAATGCCCCTCTTTAGGTTGTATTTCAAATTTTTCGGTAACACCGATTAATTTCTTTAATTTTTGTTTTCATTTTTACTGACTTACTAATTTTTCATTAACATTTCCAATGTCAATTATACCTTAGTAGACCTTTAATTAGGTCCTGAAAGTATTTCTCGGGGCTCCCTGTGGTCCAGAGCTAGTAAACGGTCATTGCCGTAACTTCTCGGTGCGATCACCCATTGCTACAATGCTGGCTTGTTTAACCTAGTTTCATTTCTTCTCTTTTATTTTTCCTTAATTTTTCTTGCATTTTCTTACCTCCTATTCCTTCATTTTATGTCTCCTCATTATTACTGAAATGTAGTTCCAGACATTCTAACAGTCCATACTCTGGCTATCCCCATTCTAGCTGTCTACCCAGACAACCTTAGTCATCAGAATAGTAGTACGTACAGACTACGTATAGTGAGGATGTTACAAAGAGTCTGTCATCTTTTGTGAGAGCGAACATCTTGGCTATGTAGGTGGCCAAATGGATGCGAGGGTCAGAGTTTTCACTATACTTATCGAATTCTATGACTTTGAATTTTAGTGGTACCACTACATCTGGTACTAATCTCAATGAAGACACATCAACTGAGCCATACATATTTAACCCTTCAATAGCTCTTAGTCTTTCCTTTAGAGCAGACAACTTCTCATTCCCTTTCTCTCTATTTTCTCCCCCTGCTGCATAAGCTGAACGGATTAGTGCTGAAGGATGAAATTCTGCATTTGGGACAGCCTGGTGGTAGGAGACAGATAATTCACTGCTTGGGAATGTTGGATTGAAGGTGATTATTGGGTTAGGGATGGGAGTTTGGAAGGTGAAAGAAGTTAAGGCTTGATCATGAAGCTTTTAGGCATGGGAATCAATTGTAGTTGTAAGCGTGATTATTGGGCATTAGAACCTTGAATTTCGAATATTATTTCTAAGGTTACATGCACCATACCAAGTTTCTTATAAACCTAATCAATTTCCAATGCTCAATTGCATACTAAAACATATTTTAGCATGCATTAAACTTTTATTTGCCATTAAAGATTATGAATTAATATTTAATTCAATCAAACCCTAACTAAAAGAGGGATTTTTAGGTACTAACCTCTTGATGCACAATTGATGCCTTCTTAGGATATTCTTAGGACCCCAAATATTGTCTCTCTAGTTTGTCCACCACAAGAACACACCAAAGTAGCAATGGCAGCCCGTAGATTGGCTTCTCAAGCCTTATCAACCAATTATAAGATGGGGTTTATGCTTTGTGAAGGTTGTATGAATGTATTGGGTGTTAGAAACACTTTTTAATAATTTAATTCAAGAAGAAATCTAAGTTTTTCCTTTTGAATCAATTGAGAAATAGAGGAAGAGAATGAGACACCATGTTGCTGTCCCATATAAGAGAAAAAAGAGAGTGTGGCTGATTTTTGTTTATAACATCTCTTTATATACTTAGGTCAAACCCTAACTCCCTTGCCACATGTCATCACAAGATCCTATCTTGTTATTATTTGATTTAATCCTATGAAGCCAAGTGTCAAGCTCCATTTAAATCATGACATGTGGTCTTCCATCATAGGAAGACAAGTGGCAAGATCATATGGTGCCACATGTCACCATCTCATAGTGCCACATATTACCATGTGCAAAGACCAATTTGCCCTTACTCTTTAATTTGAGTTCTCAACCCAAAATTATAATTTCTCCTCTTTAAATCAATTAATATCAAATATAAATTAATTAATTAATTTTTATTAATTAATTTCTCATAATTAAGTTCATATTTAATCAAATTAAATATAAATTTAATTTATACTATACATCAAATAACCTATGTTTGGTTTCAAGTCATGCTAGGGACTTTGCAATCATATTACAAACTAAACATCTTTAATTAATTAATTAAACTCTTTAATTAATCAATTAAATCATATTTTAAATGGTGATTAACTTGTGTAGATGTGTGACTTACTAGGCTCATTACTTATTGGAAATGAGAAATGATATTAACTCTTAATATCATTAGAACTATTTCTTACCGTAAATGATTTCTCTAAATCATTTTAGGTATCTCATAAACTGTAACACCCCCATTTGCATAGCCTGGTATATTTCACTATTCCGGTGACCAGTGTCGGTCTGGACAATTAAGGGGATTAGAACCACACTTAAGACAACCAGATAAGCTTTAAACCTAAATAATTAGTAATTGTCAATTAGTTAAGTATAAATAAGAAAAACAGAACATAAGAAGTTAAATGAGCCGAGAGTCACAGTGATGGGTGACCTTCTCGGGAAGGACTGCGAAGTCGTTTTAAACTCAAATTTCGAACCGTAAAATGTGATGCTGAGGTCCTTAGGACTATTATGAACACAGTGGAAAAGAGCAAATCACAGAAAAGAATTGTTAAGCTAGTCAAATAATTAGGTCAGGGAGCCAGAAGAAATATTAAATTATTTGCAAATCGGGTTGAACCAGCGAGGGGCAATTTGGTCAATTGACCCCGAGAGCTGACTCCTGACCTTACTGTCAAATAAAATTGGAGAAAAGAAAATTTCAGAATCGGAAATTAAATTAAAGAACTAGGGAAAAATAAATAGAAAAAAAATAAGAAAAAGGAAAAGTAGAAATTGGTAACATCATGCATGACATCATGCATGATGTCATAAACACTAATTAAAAAAATAATAAAATTAGATAATTTTGGTCTTCCAAGTGGATAAAACTTGATAAAAAGAAAAAGAAAAAGAAAAGAAAAGAAAAGAAAAAGATGAGTGGTCTTCATTCTTAGACGTCTCCCGTCTCTCTCTCTTTCGCTCACCCTCACTTTCCTCCATTAAAACTCCCTTTGAGCTTTTATAATCTTAAAACACCCAATAAATCCCATAGAAAATTAGTAGAAGTCCTCAAATTAAGCTTCAAGGAAGAGTTTGGGAGAAGTGAAATCAAAGAAAAATTGGAGGATTGGAAGATTGAAATACAAAGAAAAGGTTATTGCTTGTTCCTTTCAAATTCTATTTATTTTTTTTTTTTAGGTAGTAGAATATAAATTTAGAATTGATGAAAGAATGAAACAAACCAAGTGTGTGGATTATGTGTAAAAATTCGGCCAGCAAAGTATGGAATTGAAATTGATGGATTTTGAGTGAATTGAAATAGTGAACTAGCTTGATTGAAGTTGTTAAGGTGAATTGTATGTTTAGATTGCATGAATTGTGATGATTGGACAACTTAGGGATTGGCACCTAGGGTTTGGTAGCCAAAAATGTGAGAATTGGTCAAATGTTGTGTTTGACCTTGTTTGAGATTAAAATGGTTATTTGTGACTAATTGAGATGTGTTGGAAATGTTAGAAGTGAGTTTAAATTCAGATTGTTTAGGGTCATGCTATAGGCAGTAGGACCAAGGTCCCTATCAGGGACCAAAACTAAAAATTTACAAATCCAATTGGTGTGAGGCAAATTGGGAATAAAACTAGACACAAAATGGCACATTTTTCATTTAGGAATCATGCCCAAAAAGTGACTAAAACCTAGTGAACAAATTGGCCAAATCCGGGTGTGTGTGTTCTGCCCTATACAAAAATGACCAAATGAACAGTGTCTGTCTATTCATTTAGCCATAACTTGGGCTAGGCAGGTCTAAATGACCTGAACTTTTACCAATAGAAAGCTGAGATATAGACCTAAAACTTTCATGAAGAATACAAACCCAAATTATAACCATAACCAAGTCTTTTGGCCACCCAAAATTGGTGACCTAAAACTGCCAGAAGCAGTTTGGTGCCCAGAAATCTGGGTTAAGTCCAATCCGGCAGCCATGATTCAAATGGCTATAACTTGAGCTACGAAACTCCAATTGGAGTTATTCAAAAAGGAGAATAAAGTTAAGACAATAGGAAACATTTTCTATGAAGAAAGTTTTGCCAAATTCTAACAGAAAAATAACCAATGGAATAGTGCAACTTAAGACACCAAAACTGAAAATTTGCAAATTTACTTAAAAGACTTAGAATTTGAGTAAACAACCAAAACCAACAAATTTAGTAACCAAAATGTGGTATGTGGGTGAAGTTGGAATTCCCATACCTATTAAGCCTTAGAAAGTCAACAAATTGACTTGAATACTGTCGTGAATAGTAACCCCGAAACACAACTTTTAAAGAACGTCAAGTTTAGCACATTAGAGCTAGGTAAAAGTGAATTTAAATTTATTTTTGGATTTATACTTAGTTATGGTACTGAAACACTGTGAAACTGTGTGTTTCAGTAGAAAGGAACACCGAGAAAGAACCTGAGGAATCGAGTCAAGGCTAAGAGGCGACTTGCTTAAGGTTTGTGCACAACATCAACATGCTTTAAAAATCATTTACAAAGTGAATGAAATATGTATTTTACTTTTGCTTTGAATTACTGAAAGTTTATTTGTGTATATTTGAACTGGCAATGTTTAGTAAATAGTTAAGATAAGTTTTGAAACCACAGCGTCATGACCATATATTTGAACACCTCACTAGCATGACTGGTGGGGGTAATCAATTTCAAATTTTGATTCCTTCTCTGGCTAAAGTGTTGAGTTGTTTGTCAGTAAAAGAAGAAATTGAATGGATATCCATATATTTGAGCTAGCTAGCCTTGTGATGTGACTTCTCCTTAGCCTCTGGCTATTGAGATTATATTTGTTTCGAATGGCATGATATAACTGTGGGTTTTATGAAATTGGTTTTGATACTTCAAAATGAAATTGTTTGGATTAAAATCTCATAATTCATGTTTTGTATTTAATTCTCATGTTCAGCCCAATTTTTGAATAAATATGATTTAAATTCTGCATAAAGATTATTTTAGTATGTTGTGCACCACTGAGTCCTAGTACTCAGCGATGGCTGTTATTGCTATCGCAGATTTAGAGACTAGAGGAGCAGCAGATTGAGCTGCTGAGGACAGAGGAGCTACTTGCTCGAAGTTATCAGGTATATTTTATACCCTGACTGTAAAAATTTATTTTGATGTATGTAATGTATGTAAAGGTATGGACATGTAAAAATGGTCTTGAGCAGTTTGTATAAAGTTTGTAATAAATTTTATTTTGAATTTCTCTTAATGTAAATTTTTGTAATAATGTATATTAATTGTTTTATCTTTAATGAAATATGAATGGAAGTATTTTTTTTTTTAAATTGAGTGAAAAAAATTAATGGTATTTTGATGATTGTTGAATATTGGAAATTGTGGATTTGAATTTTTGGAGATTGATAAATGATGTTGAAATTGATTGGGATGATTGTAAATTTGAAGAAGTTGTTGAGACAGATTATTGGAAGTGCTCTTTACAGGAATTTGAAGAACTGTTTTCTAAAAATACAGACGGCACTGTGCCGAAATTTTTATAAAATTTGCGGGAAAATAAAATGGGCCAAAAAATTTTAACTAGTTTTCAACTTTAATTAAATGTTTTAATACCTATTAGAAAATGCTCACCACTTATAAAAAGTAAGAAAATTGTTTTAAAATCCCTTGTAGGGTACTTAATGAGTTATCGATAGTTGAAGTTCGGTAGTTCATTAGGTATTCTACGGGATCATATTATGCCTTACAGAGGGGTAAGGTGTGACATGTTTTAGTGGTATCAGAGCAAATTTTTGAAGTATGTTTTAACTTATGAATTTGTGTCTTTTCTTTGATAAGTACAACTGCTCAATGTCCTTATTTGTTACATACAATGCATTACATCATAAATATGAACTAACAGAGGGAAATCTCCTTGTGTTATTTGTTCAGGAGATACCCTTATTTCAGATTGATATGGAAGAAGGGGATCGCTCAGTTGAGCAATCTGTTAAAGTTGAGGCCCAAGTGGAAGCCCCAGCTCTACAGAATGTCAGTGGGTCAGTGGCACCAACCCCACAAATGCCGCAATTTCCTGCACAATTTGCACAGCAGATGGCAGCAATGTTTCAAAAAATGGCTGGGGGTATGCCCGCTCAAGCTCCACCCCAAACACCTGTGGTACAACCATTGCCTCTAACCAAACAGTATGATAAATTATTAAAGTATGGGGCTATAGAGTTTGAGGGTACAATGGACCCTTTAGAGGCAGAGCAATGGCTTGAAAGGATGGATAGAGTGTTTAAGAAGCTGCACTGCCCAGATGAACTGAAGTTTGAATACTCTGTGTTGCTACTGCAAGGGGATGTGTATGATTAGTGGAAGACCATCCCCCACAGCTTGGCTGAACCACCAGTATTGACCTGGGATGACTTCATCAGAGAGTTTAGACAGAAATAAGTCCCAAATGCATATGTTGATTAGAAATTATAAGAATTTTTAAGTCTGAAGCAAGGCAACAGAACAGTGGCAGAATATGAGAGGGAGTTCTCCCGTTTAAGCCACTATGCTGGGAGTTTCCTTTCCACCTGCAAAGTAAGGTGCAAGAGATTTGAGACGGGTTTGAAGCCCAGTTTGAGGATGCAAGTAGTGGGATTCAGGCACAGCAATTTTTCATAACTCATTTCTTAAGCACTTGAGTTGGAGAGAATTGAAATAGAAGTGACCCCAGTAAAAGAAAAATCAGAGAAAGCTGAGAAATTAAAAAAAGATAAGGGGGAAAAGTCAGTAGAGCCAAGTTCTAATGGTACCTCTAGAAAGAAGAAGAAATTTAGTGGACCCAGCGGGGGTCGAGGTGGAAGATTTGGAAGGGGCAGATTCTCTGGACAGAGACCCCTTAGGTCTAGTCAGCAGTCAAGTAGGGGTTCATAACCTCTATGCCCCTATGAGACTTGTGGCAAGATTCATGGGGGAGAATGTTATTGGGCAACAGAAGCCTGTTTTAACTGTGAAGGCAAGGGCCATCTAGCTAAAGACTGCACTAGTGCTCCTAGATTCGGTCCAGCTCCTACGACTGCAGAAGGATCTATTTAGAGTCCTGCTCCCAGTGGTTCACAACCGATTGCCAGAGGTAGAGGCAATGCTTCAAGCAGTCAGGGTACTGTTGGTCAGTCAACACAAGGAAGTGCTTCAGCTAGAGTTTATACGATGAGACAGCGAGAAAAGGCTGAGACTTCCGATGTTATAGCTGGTACATTCTCTATCTCTGATCAAGATGTATTTGTACTGTTTGATCCGGGTTCAACCCACTCATATGTTAGTGCTAGCATAGTCAGTTCACTTGCTGCTACGTGTGTCCAAATGGGTTTTGAAGTGCTAGTAACTAGTCTGTTAGGACAAGAGGTCCGGGTCAATAGAATCTATAGAGATTGTCCTTTGGTGATCCAAGGACACACTTTTCTGTCAGATTTGATTGAAATGCCCTTCAGAGATTATGATATTATCTTGGGCATGGATTAGTTAGCAAGGCATCACGACATGATTGACTGTAGATTGAAGACAGTCACTTTTGGTCTCCCTTTGTATGGTGATGTAATAATACATGGGGAGAGGCATTCACTGCCATCAAACATCATTTTGGCTGCACTAGCTAGAAGAATGATCAGAAATGGGTGTGAAGCATACTTGGCACATGTGATAGACAACCAAGTGGGGAGCCCAGCACTGAGGGACATCCCTACAGTGTGTGACTTTCTGGATGTGTTTCCTAATGAACTGCCAGGATTACCTCTAGAAAAAGAGGTGCAGTTTGAGATTGATGTTATGCCTGGTGTGGACCCAATCTCTATAACACCATATAGAATGGCACCAGCAGAATTGAAAGAGTTAAAAGTGCAGTTGCAAGAGCTGCTTGACAAGGGCTTTATCCGCCCTAGTGTGTCACCTTAGGGAGCCCAAAGAAAGATGGCACTCTCCGGTTATGCATTGACTATCGCCAGTTAAATAAGGAGACAATAAAGAATAGACATCCATTGCCCCGCATTGATGACTTGTTTGATTAGTTGAGGGGTGCAGCTGTGTTCTCCAAAATTGACCTGAGATCAGGTTACTATCAGCTAAAAGTACAAGAGCAGAGTATTCCTAAAATTACCTTCAGAACCCTCTATGGCCATTATGAGTTCTTGGTCATGCCATTCGGCTTAACTAATGCTCTGGCTGCTTTTATGCATGATGTCATAAACACTAATTAAAAAAATAATAAATTTGGATAATTTTGGTCTTCCAAGTGGATAAAACTTGATAAAAAGAAAAAGAAAAGAAAAGAAAAAAAAAAGGAAGAGTGATCTTCATTCTTAGACGTCTCCCATGTCTCTCTCTTTCCCTCACCCTCACTTTCCTCCATTAAAACTCCCTTTGAGCTTTTATAATCTTAAAACACCCGACAAATCCCATAGAAAATTAGTAGAAGTCCTCAAATTAAGCTTCAAGGAAGAGTTTGGGAGAAGTAAAATCAAAGAAAAATTGGAGGATTGGAAGATTGAAATACAAAGAAAAGGTTAGTGCTTGTTCCTTTCAAATTCTATTTAAATTTTTTTTTAGGTAGTAGAATATAAATTTAGAATTGATGAAAGAATGAAACAAACCAAGTGTGTGGATTATATGTAAAAATTCAACCAGCAAAGTATGGAATTGAAATTGATGGATTTTGAATGAATTGAAATAGTGAACTAGCTTGATTGAAGTTGTTAAGGTGATTTGTATGTTTAGATTGCATGAATTGTGATGATTGGACAACTTAGGGTTTGGCACCTAGGGTTTGGTAGCCAAAAATGTGAGAATTGGTCAAATGTTGTGTTTGACCTTGTTTGAGATGAAAAATGGTCATTTGTGACCAATTGAGATGTGTTGGAAATGTTAGAAGTGAGTTTAAATTCGGATTGCTTAGGGTCATGCTGCAGGTAGCAGGACCAAGGTCCCTATCAGGGACCAAAACTAAAAATTTACAAATTCAATTGGTGTGAGGCAAATTGGGAATAAAACTAGACACAAAATGGCACATTTTTCATTTAGGAATCATGCCCAAAAAGTGACTAAAACCTAGTGAACAAATTGGCCAAATCCGGGTGTGTATGTTCTGCCCTATACAAAAATGATCAAATGAAAAGTGTCTATTTATTTGACCATAACTTGGGCTAGGTAGGTCTAAATGACCTGGAATTTTACCAGTGGAAAGCTGAGATATAGACCTAAAACTTTCATGAAGAACACAAATGCAAATTGTGCCCTTAACCAAGTCATTTGGCCACCCAAAATTGGTGACCTAAAACTGCCAAAACCAGTTTGGTGCCTAGAAATCTGGGTTAAGTCCAATCCGGCAGCCATGATTCAAATAGCTATAACTTGAGCTACAAAACTCCAAATGGAGTGATTCAAAAAGGACAATAAATTTAAGACAATAGAAAACATTTTATATGAAGAAAGTTTTGCCAAATTCTAACAGAAAAAAAGACCAATGGAATAGTGCATCTTAAAACACCAAAACTGAAAATTTGCAAATTTACTTAAAAAGACTTAGAATTTGAGTAAACAACCAAAACCAACAAATTTAGTAATCAAAATGTGGTATGTGGGTGAAGTTGGAATTCCCATACCTATTAAGCCTTAGAAAGTCAACAAATTGACTTGAATAATATCATGAATAGTAACCCCAAAACATAACTTTTAAAGAACGTCAAGTTTAGCACATTAGAGCTAGGTAAAAGTGAATTTAATTTAATTTTTTGATTTATGCTAAGTTATGGTACTGAAACATTGTGAAACTGTGTGTTTCAGTGGAAAGAAACACCGGGAAAGAACCTGAGGAATCGAGTCAAGGTTAAGAGGCGACTCGCTTAAGGTTTGTGCACAACATCAACATGCTTTAAAAATCATTTACAAAGTGAATGAAATATGTATTTTACTTTTGCTTTGAATTACTGAAAGTTTATTTGTGTATATTTGAATTGGCAATGTTTAGTAAATATTTAAGATAAGTTTTGAAACCACAGTGTCATGACCATATATTTGAATACCTCACTAGCATGACTAGTGGGGGTAATCAATTTCGAATTTTGATTCCTTCTCTGGCGGAAGTGTTGAGGTGTGTGTCAGTAGAAGAAGAAATTGAATGGATATCCATATATTTAAGCTAGCTAGCCTTGTGATGTGACTTCTCCTTAGCTTCTGGCTATTAAGATTATATTTGTTTCGAATGGCATGATATAACTGTGGGTTTTATGAAATTGGTTTTGATACTTCGAAATGAAATTGTTTGGATTAAAATCTCATAATTCATGTTTTGTATTTAATTGTCATGTTCAGCCCAATTTTTGAATAAATATGATTTAAATTCTGCATAAAGATTATTTTAGTATGTTGTGCACCACTGAGTCCTAGTACTCAGCGATGGCTGTTATTGTTGTCGCAAATTTAGAGACTAGAGGAGTAGCAGATTGAGCTGTTGAGGATAAAGGAGCTACCTGCTTAAAGTTATCGGGTATATTTTATATCCTGACTGTAAAAATTTATTTTGACGTATGTAATATATGTAAAGGTATGGACATGTAAAAATGGTCTTGAGCAGTTTGTATAAAGTTTGTAATAAATTTTAGTTGAATGAAATTAATTAATGGTATTTTGATGATTATGAATTTGAAGAAGTTGTTGAGATAGATTATTGGAAGTGCTTTTTACAAGAATTTGGAGAACTGTTTTCTAAAAATACAGATGGCACTCTGCCAAAATTTTTATAAAATTTGCGGAAAAATAAATAGGGCGAAAAAATTTTAACTAGTTTTCAACTTTAATTAAATGTTTTAATACCTACTAGAAAATGCTCACCACTTATAAAAAGTAAGAAAATTATTTTTAAATTCCTTGTAGTGTACTTAATGAGTTATCGATAGGTGAAGTTCGGTAGTTCATTAGGTATTCTACGGGATCATGTTATGCCTTACAGAGGGGTAAGGTGTGACATAGACCATGGTTGACACCTAGCAAAGTATGCCATGGCCACCCAATCAGTAATAAAGAAAACCTTAAAAGGACCTTTAATCATATGTTACCATGCACTAGAATCTCTCAGTTATAAAATCCTAATTTGAGCTGGAGCCATGGTTAATGTCAAACCCCATTTGCTATGAACATTATGCTCTCTTTTAATTTCAGTTCTTGATTAATTAGATTTTCTTGTCAGAAACTCTTTTCTGACTAAATCTGTCTATCCTGGCCAGGAACTTGAAACATCAAGAATAATTAAATGAACATAGGATTTTATCCCTATTTACATAGGGTAGCAGATTTTATCTTGATCAGCACCTATCTCAATATATAACTAGTAGGAGTCCACACATGCCCATATACCCATACACAGTACAAGTATGAAAGCAGTATTAAACTCAAACCACCTATATACAAGATAACTGTGTTACCTCAAGTTTAAAGATTATATGCACTGATATAATATATGACAATGCATTAACAAGAGTAAACTCTATGTACTTGTCATAAGCGTCACTGGTTCGGCCGACTTATCATGTATAAGTGCCTATTATGTTTGTTATGTGACATGAGACTCACCATTTCATCTTATTATATCTCATATAAATACCTTGGGAACAAACATGATTACAATCTTTCTAGATAAGTCATGTCGTTTGTGAAGTATCCTCGATTGTGAATCAATTTATGATACTTTGTGCTAGAAATACTGTCACTCGTATTCTTAACAACTTAAGAATTGAATTTCTAACAAAATATCAATGGACCTTTTCTATTACACATAAATATATTATGTAAACAAAAAAGTGAAATAGCCTTTTATTAATAAAATATGTACAAGATACATACAGAATGATATGCTCTAGGGCATACTACTAACAATCTCCCACTAGCACTAGAGCCATTCATTACAGTATCTTAGAGCCATCTTCTCAAGATATCGATCTAACTAAGCTTGTGACATAGGTTTCGTGAATGGATCAGCTGGATTTTCAGCTAATGCTGTTTTCTGCATGGCTACATTGTCTAGCCCAACTATCTTTCTGATAATGTGGTAGCGCCTTTCTATGTGTTTGGATTTCTGGTGAGACCAAGGTTCCTTAGCCTGTATGACCACTCCATTGTTGTCACAGTAGAGAGGAACTGCTGATTCATTGGAAGGAACTACTACAAGTTCTGTCACAAACTTCTTTATCCAAACAGCCTCTTTTGCAGCATCTGATGCAGCAATATACTCAGCCTTTGTAGTGAAATCAGTAGTCGTACTCCATTTGGAACTCTTCCAACTAATTGCACCTCCATTACAAATAAACACAAACCCAGAGGTAAACTTTCTATCATCGATGTCTGATTAAGAATCAGAATCAGTATAACCATCCAATTGCAAGTCACCACCTCCATAAATCAAGAATAAATCCTTAGTTCTTCTCAAGTACTTAAGAATATTCTTGACAGCTATCTAGTGTTCCAAACCTAGATTGGATTAAAAGCTGCTAGTCAAACTAACAGTGTACACAATATCCAACCTAGTACACATTATTACATACATCAAACTTCCAATAGCTGAAGCATATGGAATCCTAGCCATTTTATCTTTTTCTTTAGGTGTCTTTGGAGATATCTCTTTAAAAAGGTGGATACCATGTCTTACTGGTAACAATCCTCTCTTGGAATCAAGCATGTTAAACCTCTTTAACACCTTTTACAAGTATAGACTTTAGGATAAACTAATTATTCTTTTCGCTCTATTTCTATAGATGCGAATTCCAAGAATATAGGTTGCCTCCCCTATGTGACACCCCTTACCTGTCTACAGTGTAACCAAGTAAGATATGCCACACAGTGTATAGGAACACCATAATTTATTTCAATTATTTTTATCCTTCCTTATTTATTTTTTTCATAGTTATGAAGTACAATTTGTGAAGTATAATTCATTTAAGTCATTTATAGAAAACATAAATTTATTTGAGGTTCCACAAATTTTATAGAAAATTCGGCAGAGTACCGGCTAAAAATAGAGAAAACAGTTCTTCAGAACCTGTGAAAAACACTTCCAAAATTTTCAATCAATCCCAAACTCCATTTCATCAACAAAATCTCAATATTTTTCAACAACATTTCCATTTTTCAATCATTCATTTCATATGATATTCATATACAAGTCATAAATAAATACTCAATGTTCCATTCATAAACACAATTTTCACTATTTACATTAATATCAAAATACATTACATAAGTATCAATTATACATGAGAAAATAAAAGTTTGATTACATAATACCAAAATGAAACCTAGTGTCCTATCAATGCACGGATGATGGTGAGGTGATACGGACACTATGCAGAGCTGAAGATGGTCTTACCCAGTCTGTGGTCTATTGGGCTCTCTATCGGCCTCTCCAGAAATTATGCGTGGTAAAAAGCAACTCGCTAAGCAATAATGCTCACTGGTGCCAATAATAGAATAAAAAGAAATAACAGAAAATAAATATGCAGTGCATGTTCTGATGTCTTATGCAAACAAATTTTCGATCATTATTGGTAATCTTATTTATTTTGTACTTGTTATATTCATAATTTCACTAAATTTATTCACTTTCATTTTTGGTTGCCCAAGTAACCTATACTGGATGTATGGACTGGATAAACAGGTAAACTTGCACTGGGTATCAAGTACCTCGAGCAATCACACCAACGGTCACATATGTATCTCTCGGTGTACAACAGAATAGCTAATAAGCTGTAATAACATAAAGCACAAGGCCAAGTATCATCACAATGTCAGAATGGCTAAAAGCCATAAAATCACAGAATGGCATAATGCCATGTGCAATACTGCTAACTGAACCCTATTGGCATGCCAACCTATCCAAACTAATCTTGCTAGGTGTACTAGGGCATGTTACACTTTTAAATTATACAATTCTTGAAATTTAAGTTTAGGTGTTACTATTCATTTCATTAGTCAACTAAAATGTTGACTTTGGCATAGGCAATAGGTACATTGGTTTTAACACTCCCAACATACCACATTTTGCATTCTAAAGTTGTTGGTATTGGTTGCCAATACCATTTCTAAGCTTAGTGTTAGTTGTTCAAAATTTTTAGATTTCAAGCCTTGTGTTTACTGTTCCATTGGTCATTTTTACAGTAGGAATTTGGCAAAGTTGTCTTCATGAAAGTTGTTCCTTATTGTGTCGAGTTACATTTATTTTTTGAATCACTCCATTTGTAGTTTTGTAGCTCAAGTTATGGCCTAAACACCATAACTTGCCGGATTGCAAACTTTCCAGATTTTTTTTATTGACCAAATCTACAGTGTTTTGTGCAGTGAGTGTAGGTCAATTTTTAAACATGTTATGGTCAAAATTTGGGTTAGGTTTCTTCATGAAAGTTGTAGGTCTATATCTTAGATTTCTGCTAGTAGGCTTTCAGGTCAATTGGACCTTTCTACACTGAGTTATGACCAAATGAATAGACACTGTTCATTTGGTCATTTTTCGCAGGCAGAATGCAATTCACCCAGATTAGGGCAATTTTTAGGCCAACTTGGTTTGGTTTTCTGGGTAGGGTTTCTTCACCAAAGTGGTGCCATTATGTGTCTAATTTCATGTCTAATTGTCCTTGCACCAATTGAACCTCTACAACTCCATTTATAACTACCCAAACCTGCTGGACTCATGCTCAGTCCTGCATGTCAGCCGAGGCAGCTCACCCATACACAAATTCCAAGCCTCAACTCATATCATTTCCTCATCATACACATTCAAATGGTCACTAATTGACCATTATAAGGTTAATGAATCATCACATGAGCAATCCCTATAATTGTTCAAGTGTCCAATTTTTTTCATTTCATACAAGCATAATTCTTGCATTTCACTTACTTAATTATGTTCAATACACCATCCACTACCAAAGGCTGCTCATAACCATTTTTCTTGTGACACCCCTTACTCGTCTATAGTGTAGACGAGCAAGTTATGCCACTCAGTATGCCAGAGCACCAATCTATGTTTCAATTACAATTTATCCCTTTCAGATTTATTTGTTGTCAATTTTGATAAATCTGAATTTATTCGCAAATTTTATAGAAAATCCAGCAGAGTGCCGGCTGTAAATTAAAAAAAAAAAATAGTTCTGCTGAACCTGTTTAAAAACACTTCCAAAATAATTTCCAATTCCAAACTCCATTATACACATTCAAGTTAATCTAAAAAATCTCAATCTCAAATCACAATATTATTTTCAAAACCTTTCTATTCACTTTGTCACTTGAAGCATATTCACAAATAATTCTCAACATTTCATTTATCAACATAAATTATGCAGAAAATCTCAATAATATGAAATTTCATATATTTACATTAATACATAATTATAGGAGTTTATAGTTACAATCCAAACTAATGCAAAATGCAAAAATACAAAAGGGTCACCTATAGTCCTAATGTCCTACCATATGCAGTGCAGATGTGAGGTGACTCCGGACCCCGGATGCAGCTCTGAAGATTCACCCCGTCTGATGTCTGCTGGGCTCCCCAGCTAGGTCTCCAGTACCTGCACGTGGCAAAAGCGACGTGCTAAGCAATTCTTCTTAGTGGTGACAATATAAAATAAAATAAAATAGAATAAAATAATTATGCAGAATGTATGATCTCATTTTTTTTTGTAGACTTAATTTCTGATATTATTTGTTGTATTATTCATTTAAAATTTGGTAAGGTTTATTATTATTGCCCGAGTAACCCATACTCATTGACTGGACTGGATAAATGGGTAAACTGGCACTGAGTACTAAGTACCTCGGACCATCACACCATCGGTCACATTGTGTCTCCCGGTGTGCAATAGAACAGCTAATAAGCTGTAACAATTATCAAGGTTAAAACCTAAGTATATCAACTCAAATAACATAGCCAAAGGCTATTATTTCACAGAATGGCATGGGAAAGCCATGAAACACAGAATGGCATGAAGCCATATGCAGTACTGCTAATAGAATCCTATTGGCTTGCCAAGCTATCCAAACCAATCTTGTTAGGTATACTAGGGCATTTTACTCTTTTGAGTTTTACAATTTTTGAATTTCAAGTTTTGGTGTTACTATTCACTTCATTAGTCAATCAAAATGTTGACTTTTGAATAGATAATAGGTATATTGGTTTTAATACTCCCAACATACCTCATTTTGCCTTTAAAATTTGTTGGTATTGGTTGCCAATAACATTTCAAAGCTTAATCTTAATTAAGCAGAATTTTCAGTTTCATGCTTCATTTTTACTGTTCCATGTGTTATTTTTGCAGTGGGAATTTGGCAAAATGATTAACATGAAAGTTGTGCCTTATTTTGTCTAGTTGAATTTTGTTTTTTGAATCACTGCATTTAGAGTTTTGTAGCTCAAGTTATGGTCCAAAAACCACAACTGGCCAGATTGAAATATTTCTGAACTGACCATATCTACAGTGCAGCGAACAGTGACTACAACTCACTTGTTGGATAGGTTCTGGTTATAATTTGGGTTAGGTTCCTTCATGAAAATTGTTGTTCTATATCTCAGCTTATTGCTGGTAAAATTTCAGGCCAATTGGACCTTTCTATATTGAGTTATAGCCAAATGAACAATCACTGTGCATTTGGTCATTCTGCAGAAACAGACTGCAGGTCACCCGGATTGGGGCAAGCTTTTGGTCCACTTGGTTTGGTTTTATGGGCATGGTTTCTCCACCAAAGTTGTGACATTATGTGTCTAGTTTCATGTCCAATTGGCCTTGTCCAATTGAACCTCTACAAATTAAGTTATAGCTGCCTAAACCTGCTGGACTCATGTCTAATTCTACAAGTCACTATGGGTAGCCACACCAACTGCAATTCCCACTAATCAAACCACCTCATTTCTTGTTTACACATAACCAAATGGTCACTAATTGACCATTAAAACTCATTTTCATCATTACATGATTAAAGTCTCCATTTTATACCCAAACCCTAACCCTAACATCTCAAATCATGCATTTAACTTGCATTTCATCAATCCACTTAGTGGGTACATATTGTGGGCTTCCATGATGGTCTTTTAACTTCATTAAACTCACCACAAACAAAACCTAACCATGGCTGCCAAAAATCTAGGGTTTCCATCCAAATGGTATTCAACAATTTTTCTTTGCAATTTACACATATTCAAAGTTCTTAACATGAATTTAAAGAAAAATTCATGGTTGGGTCACTAACCTCAAAGGAGTGAGATTTTCCCACTTGCTAAAACTCTTGTTTTCCTCTTCTTTTTGCTCCCAAAAGAATCACCAAGGTGTAAGAGCAAGTTTTTGTGTTGCTAGGTTAGGGTTCAGTTGGGTAAAAGTGGGGGAAAATCAAGCTTTGAAAGCTTGTTCATGGTGGCCATGGTGGGAGTGTTTTACATCAAGGAGAAGAAGAGAGAGGAGGTCTGATTCTTGTTTCCTTTTCCAGCCCATTTAGTCTCTTTTATATATGTTTATTCCATGTGTCAACATTGGGTTGGTTGGGAGAATTTTAAATGACATCATGGTGATGTCATAAATCCATTTTCTATCATTATTCTCTTAATTTCTTGTCTATTTAATTGCAATTAAATTTTTGACAATATTTATTTATATTTTATGTTACATAAATTATTTATTTAACTGGACAAGTTGGCCCAAAAATCATTTCTGAAGACGAAATGACCAAAATGCCCTCCGTTTGGCTTAACGGGCCAAAATTGTCTGTACCGATTGAAAAATTTTCTAAGTATTTTCTTGGTATTCTAATGCCATAAGACCTCAATGGAGTCCAAAAAATTATTTTATAGTTTTTCCTAATTTTTTTTATTAATATTTGAGTTAATTTTTTTTTATTCCTTACTTTAGTTTAAATATTTTTCCAAACGTTCTAGCTGTCCGGAGAGACACTAGTCGCCAGAATAGTAGACTGTACGAACTAGCTAAAATGAGGATGTTACAACTCTTTCCCTCTAATAAAAATTTCGTCCTTAAAATTTACCTGATGCAAACAATTGAGGGAACTGTTGTCTCATTATCTCTTCACTTTCCCAAGTTCCCTCTTCAGTGTTGTGGTGCCTCCAAAGCACTTTCACCAGTGGAATTTGTTTATTTCTCAGTTCCTTCACTTCCTGAGCTAGGATTTGTATAGGTTCTTCTGTATATGTCAAGTCCGATTGGATTTCAATCTCTTCCATGGAAATGACATGTGAAGGGTCTAAGCGATACCTTCTCAGCATGGAAACATGGAATACATTATGAATTTTATCCAGTTCTGGGGGTAAAGCTAGCCGATAGGCCACTGGTCCCACACGTTCAATGACTTCATATGGGCCAATGAACCTAGGGCTTAACTTACCCTTCCTTCCAAACCTCAGTACTTTCTTCCACAGTGAGACTTTAAGAAACACTTTATCGCCAACTGCATACTCTATCTCTTTTCTCTTCAAGTCAGCATATGATTTCTGTTTATCTGAGGCAACCTTTAGGTTAGCTTTGATTATCTTCATTTTCTCCTCGGTCTGTTTTACCAGGTCTGGTCCTACCAGTTTATCCTCGCCCAATTCAGTCCAACACACTGGGGTTCCACATTTCCTCCCATACAGTGTTTCATACGGAGCCATTTGAATGCTAGCTTGATAGCTATTATTGTATGCGAATTTTGCCAGTGGGAGGTATCTATCCTAGTTCCCCTCAAACTCAATGACACAACTCCTTAGCATATCCTCCAGGATCTATCACATAATTCACATTGTTTCTATCATTTCAATTTGTTAATTGCAAAAATTCAATTAGTTCTTGGGTTTACCTGGATTTCTCATTCTGACTGTCCATTCGTCTGTGGATGAAAAGCCGTGCTAAAACAAAGTTGTGTGCCCAAGGCTTCTTGCAACTTTTTCCAGAATCTCGATTTAAACCTAGGGTCTCGGTCAGATATGATGGAAAGTGGGATTTCATGCAGTCTAACTATCTCACTGATATACAATTCTGCTAGCTTCTCCAGTGAGTAGTCAGTCCTAACTAGCAGAAAATGTGCTGACTTCGTTATTCTATCCACTATCACCCATACTGCATCATGCTTTCTTTGGGTAAGAGGTAGACCACTAACAAAATCTATAGTGACCCGGTCCCATTTCCATTCAGGTATGCTTATAGGCTGTAGCAATCCTGATGGAATTTGATGTTATGCTTTAACTTGCTGACATGTCAAACACTTAGTCACATAGTCAGCTATATCCCTCTTCATACCAGGCCACCAATAATAAGGCTTCAAATCATTATACATTTTCGTGCTTCCCGAGTGCATAGCATAAACACTAGTGTGTGTTTCTTTCAGAATACTAGTCTTCAGTTCCCCATCATCTGGTACACACACTCTTCCTCTGTAGTATAGACACCTATCTACTTTCACCTCATAATCAGTTTCCTTTCCCTCTGGAATTTTACCCACAATGGCCTTTAATTTTTCATCTGCCCTCTGCCCATCTTGTATCTGCTGTAGCAGGGTTGGCTTCACTTGTAACTCATCCAAAATAGCTCCATCCTGAGCTAAGGACAGACAAGCATTTAGTTATCTTAAAGCTGTGATGGACTTCCTGCTCAAAGCATCAGTAATTACATTTGCCTTCTCAGGATAATAATCTATCACACAATCATAGTCCTTGAGGAACTCAATCCATCGCCTCTATCTAAGATTGAGCTCCTTCTGGGTTGGCAAATATTTTAGACTCTTATGGTCTGTATAGATGTAGCATTTTTTCACCATATAAATAATGCCTCCATATCTTCATTGCGAAGATAATTGCTGCTAACTCCAGGTCATGAGTAGGGTAGTTCTGTTCATGTGGCCTTAACTGCCTGGAAGCATAGGCGACCACTTTTTCCTCTCGCATCAACACACACCCTAGCCCATTATGCGAGGCATCACTGTAAACCATAAAGTCTTTTCTCGACACTGGCTGTGTTAACACTGGTGCTTCTGTCAACATAGCCTTTAGCCTATCAAAACTGGCTTGGCACTTGTCGTTCCGGCCAAATTTCACATTCTTGTGTAACAACTTGGTCATTGGAGCAGCTATAAGAGAGAACCCCTTCACAAATCTTCTGTAATACCCAACTAACCCCAAGAAACTTCTGACCTCAGTTGTATTTCTGAGAGGCTTCCATTCCATCACTGCTTCTATCTTTTTGGGATCTACTCTAATCCCCTCTGCTGATACTATGTGTCCAAGGAAAGAGATTTCACTCATCCAGAAGTCATACTTGGACAACTTAGCATACAGCTCCTTTTCTCACAGGGTTTGCAGAACAATCCTCAAATGTTCATCATGTTTTTCCCTAGTCTTGGAATACACCAGAATATCATCAATAAAGAACACTACAAACCGATCTAAGTATGGATGGAAGATACGGTTCATAAGGTCCATAAATACTGCTGGTGCATTTGTCAAACCAAACGGCATCACTAAAAATTCATAGTGTCCATACCAGGTTTTGAATGCAGTTTTTGACACATCTGCATCCTTTACCCTCAACTGATGATACCCTGATCTGAGATCAATTTTTGAAAATACATCGGCTCCTTTTAACTGATCAAACAGATCGTCGATCCTGGGCAATGGATATTTGTTCTTCACAGTTACTTTGTTCAACTGTCGGTAATCAATACGCAATCTCAAGGTTCCATCCTTTTTCTTCACAAATAGCACCAGAGCTCTTCATGGTGACACACTGGGGCGTATGAACCCTTTATCAAGCAACTCTTGCAACTGAGTTTTCAACTCCCTCAATTCAGTGGGTGCCATCCTATAAGGAGCAATAGAAATAGGTGCTGTACCTGGCATTACCTCAATAGCAAACTCGACTTCCCTTTCTGGTGGTAAACCAGGAAACTCTTCAGCAAACACATCTGGAAAATCTTTCACTGAGGGTATATCACACAGGTTTGACTTAGCCTGCCCAGTATCAACTACGTGTACTAGGTAAGCTTCATAGCCTTTTCTCATCAATCTTCTTGCAACTGTGGCTGAGATAACATTGGACAGGAAATTTGTCCTTTCATCCACAACAGTGATCTCATTACATTCAGAAGTTTCAGAGAAATCCTCTTCAATTTGCAATCAACTATTGCCTGATGATGTGACAACCAGTCCATTCCCAAAATCACGTCAAACTCGTGGAAGGGCAACTCAAGTAGGTCTGCCGAGAATTCATACCCCTGAATCCTCAATGGGCAACCTTTATACACCTTATTCACTACCACACTGTCACCTAGTGGATTTGTGATCAGAATGTCTTGATCACTCTCCTTTACTGGATCTCCCCTCTCTATGGGTAGTTTGATGCAAATGTAGGAATGAGTGGATCCTGGATCCACCAATGCATGTACAGAAGTGTTGTAGAGGGAAAACGTACCCCTGATGACATCCGAGGCATCTTGATCCTCCTGAGCTCTGATGGCATAGGCCCTGGCTGCTATTCTAGTGTCTGGCCTCTCACCTGACTCGGATGCAGGCCTCAATGATGGACCAGCTGCCTCAGGTTTACCAGGCTTCCTACCCCTTTGTGGTGCAAGAGCAGGTCTGTCAGTTTGTGTTGGAGCAATTGTAGTAGTCCTCTTCGGACAATTCTTGATCTGATATTCTATCGATCCACACCATAAGCATGCATCAGTCACTCGCCAACATTCCCCCTTATGCCACTTCTGACAGTACTGACAAGCAAAAGATACAGGGGCTGGTCCCCTAAACACCATCCCTGGAGAGCTGCCCATTGATGGTGTGGACTGGCCTCTCTTAGGTGTGAACTGTGGTCCGCCCCGAGACTGCCCCGACTCTGGTGGTCCTGAACTCTGAGCAGGAGGACCCTTACTCTTCTTGCTAGGAGCAGAAAATGTACTGGACTGACCCGAACCCCTCTTCTGCTGTCTTTCCCTTCTATTTTGTTCATTGATTCTGACCCTTTCCACTTTTGATGCTGCATCTACCAGTTTAGAAAAATTCGTGATCTCCAGTGCTGTGATCATGACTTTGATATTGTCATTGAGCCCTTCTTTAAACCGTCTGTACCTCTTTGCCTCTGTAGGGACTATCTCCCTCCCATATCTACTCAGTCAGACAAATTCATGCTCATACTCAGCCACTAACAACTGTCTCTGTCTTAGACTGATAAATTCCCTTCTTCGCTCTTCTAAAAACATTTTGCTAATATATTTCTTCCTGAACTCTGTGAGGAAGAATTCCCAGGTGATCCGTTCAGGTTGCACCTCACTAGTTACTGTGTCCCACCACTGATATGCATCATCCTAAAGTAGGGACACAGCACCCACTAGGTTCTGCTCGGGGGTGCAATTTAGCTGTTTCAGCACTCCGATGGTTCTATCCAACCAGTTTTCTGTGGCCATGGGATCATCCTCCCTCTTCTCAAAGAAGTCCACAGCCCCATGCTTTGGCAGTTTCTCCAAATGAGATTTCTGTGGTACTGGTGGAGGTTGTGGCTGTGGTTGTGGTGGTGGAATTGCCCCCATCATTTGCCGGTAGAATTCGGTCATTTGCTGGAATAGAGCAAACTGAGGTTAGGCAGGTGCCTCAGCTGCTAGTGGAGCAGATTCTACCCTACCCCCAGATTTAGCCCTTGGTGGAGAACGACTCTCCACCTCTTCCTCAACTGCTCTTTGCGAAGCAGGATCCATATCCTATTCAAAATAAGAAAACAAACAGATCTGCATCAGTGTCACCTAAACACTTACAAATGCAATGCAATGGTATGTACTCTATCTAGGCCCAGAAACGCCTAAACCGATGCTCTGATACCACTAAATGTGACACTCCTTACCCGTCTACAGTGTAACCGAGCAAGTTATGCCACTCAATGTGCCGGAGCACCAATCTATGTTTCTATTACAATTTATCCCTTTTTGATTTATTTATTGTCAATTTTGATAAATCTGAATTTATCTGCAAATTTTATAGAAAATTCGGCAGAGTGCCGACTGTAAATTAAAAAAAAAAAATAGTTCTGCTGCACCTGTTTAAAAACACTTCCAAAATAATTTCCAATTCCAAACTCCATTATACACATTCAAGTCAATCTCAAAAATCTCAATCTCAAATCATAATACTATTTTCAAAACCTTTCTGTTCACTTCGTCACTTGAAGCATATTCACAAATAATTCTCAACATTTCATTTATCAACATACATTATGTAGAAAATCTCAATAATATGAAATTTCATATATTTACATTAATACATTATTATAGGAGTTTATAGTTACAATCCAAACTAATACAAAATGCAAAAATACAAAAGGGCCACCTATAGTCCTAATGTCCTACCATATGCAGTGCAGATGTGAGGTGACTCCGGACCCCGGATGCAGCTCTAAAGACTCACCCCGTCTGATGTCTGCTGGGCTCCCCAGCTAGGTCTCCAATACCTGCGCGTGGCAAAAGCGGCGCTAAGCAATTCTGCTTAGTGGTGACAATATAAAATAAAATAAAATAGAATAAAATAATTATGCAGAATGTATGATTTCATTTTTTTTTGGTAGACTTGATTTCTGGTATTATTTACTGTATTATTCACTTAAATTTTGGTAAGGTTTATTATTATTACCCGAGTAACCCATACTAGTTGAGTGGACTAGATAAACGGGTAAACTCGCACTGGGTACTAAGTGCCTCGGACCATCACACCATCGGTCACATTGTGTCTCCCATATGCAACAGAACAGCTAATAAGCTGTAACAATTATCAGGTCAAAACCCAATTATATCAACTCAAATAACATAGCCAAAGGCTATTATTTCACAGAATAGCATGGGTGTAACACCCTCACTGTAGCAATTCCATACATTCTACTATTCCGATGACCGGTGTCGGTCTGGACAGCTAGAACGTCTGGAAAAATAATTAGACTAGAGTGAGGAGTCATAAATAACTCAAATATTAATAAGAAAAATTTTAGAAATAAAATACAACTAAGTTAAATGAGCCGGTGCCCTAGCGATGGGTAACCTAGTGGAAAGTTGCGGTTCTCGCAACTAGGAGCCCTAAACCTGGGGAAAAATTCATAAAATAATTTTTGGGACTCCAGAGAAGGGTCATTGAAGTTTCTATGGCATTAGAATGCCAAGAAAATGCTTTGAAAAATTTTTCAATCGGTACAGACAATTTTAGTCTGTTAAGCCAAACAGAGGACATTTTGGTCATTTCGCCTTCAGAGGTGATATTTGACCGACTTGTCCAGTTAAGTAAATAATTATTATGATCTAAAATATGAATAAATATTGTTAAAAATTGAATTGAAAATGAGTAGAAAAGAAAAGAAAAGAAAAATGAAAGAAATTGAGAATTATGACATCACATGATGTCATTAACATGCCCCCACCCAATCACAATTTGACAAATTAAATAAAGAGATAAAAATGAGATAAAAACAAGCCCAAACAGCCATCTTCCTCATTTTTTCTTCTCATTGCCGGAAATCTCTCATCTCTCTCTTCCATGAAAAAAAATATTTCTTCATCTCTCTTAATTTTCATTGATTTCCCTCCACAAAACCCTAGACCTCCTTCATTAAAACTTGTCTACACTACTTGGGAAGGTGTTTGGCTGCCAAGAAAACCAAAGAAAGTGAAGGAAATTGAAGGGAAAATTCTGCCCTCCTAAGGTTAGTGCTAATTCTTACATTTTTCTTTTTTATTCCATGTTAGGAAGTTCAAGTGAATGAGAAATTGTTAAGAAATTGAATAAAACACTTTATGTAGGAGTATGTATGAATTGTGGCAGCCAAGAGAGGGTTAGGTTTTTGATGGTTTAATTTCAATTAAGTTTGTATATTAATGTCAATTAATGTATACATATGAATTGGAGTTTAATGGAGTTGAATCTTTTTGAGTTTGTATGAGAATGAGATTTGATCAATTAGAGTTAGTATGAAAATTGGAGATATTGTGTTTGAATGGTTAATTGGATTTCTAATGGTCAATTAGTGACCATTTGATGAAGTTTGACCCTAAATTGGAAGTAATTGTGGCCTTGAAATTGAAAGTGGTATGCTGCCCCCATTGTGCCAGAATACTGGACTTGAGTCCAGTGTATTCCGAGGGTCATAACTTGAGCTATGTCACTCCAATTGGTTCAAGACCAATTGTACATGAAACTAGACACATAATGGCACAACTTTGGTGAAGAAACCATGCCCATAAAACCAAACCAAGTGGACCAAAAGTTTGCCCTAATCTGGGTGACCTGTAGTCTGCCTGGGCAAAATGACCAAATAAATAGTGTTTGGTCATTTGGCCATAACTCAGTGGAGAAAGGTCCAATTGACCTGAAATTTTACCAGCAATAAGCTGAGATATATACCAACAACTTTCATGAAGAACACAAATTCAAATTCTAACCGTAACCTAGTCAAATTTCCAACTAAACTTAGGTCACCAAATCTGGCAGAACCAAATTGCCCAGAAAATCTGGGTACAGGTCACTCCGGCCAGTTATGGTAAAATGACCATAACTGGAGCTACAAAACTCCAAATGGAGTGATTCAAAAAAATAAATTCAACTAGACAAAATAAGGAACAACTTTCATGTTGATCATTTTGCCAAATTCCCACTGCAAAATTGACCAATAGAACAGTAAACACAAGGCATGAAAACTGAAAAATCTGCCCAATTAACATTAAGCTTGGAAATGGTATTGGCAACCAATACCAACAAATTTTGAATGCAAAATGTGGTATCTTGGAGAACTTAGGTTCAATAAATTTATTATGTATTAAAAAGTCAACAATTTGAGTGAATAGTAATGTAAATAGTAATACAAAGACACAAAGTATAATAACTAAATTGGTAGAGGAAATTAAGATATGAAATTTGGAATCCATGAAACATTCATGGATTACTTGGAATAGAAATAGTAATTCACCTAAATGACTTAATGAACATTTAAGTTATGTGAGCATATAGTTAAGATTTATTCCCATTACTAGTAGGTCTAATAAAACATAAGTAATACCACTTGAATATGAAATGACATTAACCTAGATGGATTGTTGAATATAAATGGGATGAGGTTCACATTAGGATTTATGTTTCCATTACAAATAAGATAATAACACCTTGTATGAGTTATGAATTCATATAAATATTGTAATGAATAAATGAATCACATGAAAATATAAATGGAACATTAGTTTTCTTTATAAGAGAAAGGAAAAATGTTTTGAGTACAATGGTATATGAACACCATTGTTGTGAATTGTGATCAATATGAATGATGTACGGAATGTATGAATATTATGATGAATATATAAATTAAGAAATTTATCATGAAATAATAAAGTCATAAAACACAATATATTAATATTTAATGATATTATGTGCCCTTGTATTGCCTAGACATGTGTGTCAGATTGGATAGTTTGGCATGCCAATAGGGTATTGTATTCATGGCTTTGTGCCCGTATTCATGGCTTTGTGCCCGTATTCATGGCTTTATGCCCGCATTCATGGCTTTATGCCAACATTCATGGCTTTTTATGCCTGATTTTGTGTTATCAAGGCTTTTTAGCCATACTGACTGCATACGTGGTTGACGTTCTGCGTCTCATGGTATGACGGCCCGAGACACCGCGGTGTCTAGTGCCAATGACCCATTATCCAGTGTAGTCAGCCTGTCATAGGTTACTTGGGCAGTGAAATTTATTGAAATAAGTTAAGAATATTAGCAATTAAAAATATTAGAAATTAAATAAAATAAATGAGTAAGATGACCTAAAATAAATTAGAATAGTTATTTATTAGAAAGAATCGAAGTGAACTGGACCGATATCAAAATTTACTTATTATGAAATAATCAGAGACAACCTAGAAAATATTGAAAAAATGCTAAAAGATTAGCAAAGAAAATTATAACATACATAAATATTGCAAATGTGACTTACATGATAATATAAGCATAAATTTATTATTTTTAGATAATTTTTCTTTGTACATTATTACTGTACATTGGCAAAATAAACACTTCCAAAGAAGACTAAATTAGGATAAAACATATTAAATTTTAGAACTGCATGTGAAGTATAAATAAATCTTAATTATTTAAATTATGTTTTATTGCTATCTTTATTTGTATATTATTTCCTTGTTATATTATTGCACCACTAAGCAGCAATGCTTAGCGCGATGGAATTGTTTCCTCGCGCAGGTACTGAAGGTAAAGCCCAAATAAAAATACTAAACAGAGATTTCGGAGTTCTGATCTGCAGAGCGTTCAAGGTTGTCACCTCCTCAGCAATGCTTGTATATGGGGCTCACATTAAGCATATTATGTATTTTGTGTATGTTATTTATTTCTTATATTGTAATATAAATTAGCAAATTGTAATTAATTTGTATATCATGTAAATTAAGGGTTTATTTAATTACTGCAAATGATGTAAATTAATGCAAATTTGAGAATTTTGCTATAAGAATGGAGCATGAATGAATTTGTACAAATGAGTATAGATTTGAATTACATAATGATTTTTCAAATGATGATATGAGTATGGAAATGATTGTGAAATTGAAATGTATGGATGAGATTTGAAATATGAGAAAATTATGAGAATGATTGATGAGATAATTATGATTAGCATGGATAAGATTTTATTTTGAAAATATTATTGAATTTCAAACAGGTGAATATTTGAAATATTCAAATGATAATAAAATAGGAGAAACTCCGCTGGTTTCTCCGTCAAAAAATAATTGATGTTAAATTAAATGAATTCAAAATTATTAAAAAAATAAAGTAAGATAAGTTAGGGTGCTCCGGCACCGATTGTAGCACGCCTTGCTCGGCTACACTGTAGTTGGGTGAGGGGTGTTACAATGGGAAAGCCATGAAACACAGAATGGCATGAAGCCATATGCAGTACTACTAACAGAACCCTGTTAGCATGCCAAGCTATCCAAACCAATCTTGTTAGGTATACTAGGGCATTTTACACTTTTGAGTTTTACAATTTTTGAATTTCAAGTTTTGGTGTTATTATTCACTTCATTAGTCAAACCAAAATATTGACTTTTGCATAGACAATAGGTACATTGATTTTAATACTCCTAACATACCACATTTTGCATTTAAAATTTGTTGGTATTGGTTACCTATTCCATTTCTAAGCTTAATGTTAATTAAGTAGAATTTTCAGTTTTCATGCTTCATATTTTCTATTCCATTTGTCAATTTTTTAGTGGGAATTTGGCAAAATGATCAGCACGAAAGTTGTTCCTTACTTTGTCTAGTCGAATTTCGTTTTTTGAATCACTCCATTTGGAGTTTTTTAGCTCAAGTTATGGTCCAAAAACCACAATTGGCCAGATTGAAATTTTTTTGAACTAACCATATCTACTGTGCAATGAACAGTGACTGCAACTCACTTGTTGGATAGGTTCTGGTCATAATTTGGGTTAGGTTCCTTCATGAAAGTTGTTGGTCTATATCTCAGCTTGTTGCTAGTAAAATTTCAGGTCAATTGCACCTTTCTACATTGAGTTATGGCCAAATGAACAATCACTATTCATTTGGTCATTCTGCAAAAACAGACTGTAGGTCACCCAAATTAGGGCAAGCTTTTGGTCTACTTGGTTTGGTTTTATGGGCATGATTTCTTCACCAAGTTGTGCCATTATGTGTCTAGTTTCATATCCAATTGGCATTACACCAATTGAACCTCTATAAATTAAGTTATGGCTGCCCAAACCTGCTGGACTCATATCCAATTCTGCAGGTCACCATGCGCAGCCACACCAACTGCAATTCTCACTAATCAAACCACCTCATTTCTTGTTTACACATAACCAAATGGTTACTAATTGACAATTAAAACTCACTTTCATCATTACATAATTAAAGTCTCCATTTCATACCCAAACCCTAACCCTAACATCTCAAATCATGCATTTAACTTGCATTTCATCAATCCACTTACTGGGTACATATTGTGGACTGCCATGATAGTCTTTTAACTTCATTAAACTCACCACAAACATACCCTAACCATGGCTACCAAAATCTAGGGTTTCCATCCAAATGGTATTCAACAATTTTTCTTTGCAATTTACACATATTCAAAGTTCTTAACATGAATTTAAAGAAAAATTCATGGTTGGGTCACTAACCTCAAACGAGTGAGATTTTCCCACTTGCTAAAACTCTTGTTTTCCTCTTCTTTTTGCTCCCAAAAGAATCACCAAGGTGTAAGAGCAAGTTTTTGTGTTGCTAGGTTAGGGTTTAGTTGGGTAAAAGTGGGGGAAAATCAAGCTTTGAAAACTTGTTCATGGTAACCTCAATAGAGTCCCAAAAATTATTTTATAGTTTTTCCTAAATTTTTTTTTCTTATTAATATTTGAGTTAATTTTTTTTTTGTTCCTTACTTTAGTTTAAATATTTTTCCGAACGTTCTAGCTGTCCGGACCGACCCTGGTTGCCAGAACAGTAGACTTAATGGAATAGCTAAAATGAGGATGTTACATTACTACCAAGCAAAATCATTAAACCCTAGCTACCAAAAAGTGTAAGTTGCACACACACACTTGTTTGCTTGATTTCCTTATATTTCTTACACAATTCATGCCATTGAACATGAATTAAAGTAAAAGGAGTAAGAGTTGGACACTAACCTTCTTGGAACAGAATTTCAAGCCAACTAAAATTGCTCTTTCCTTCCGCTTTTGGCTGCCTGGAGGATGTTCAAGTTGCTAGGTAAATTTTTTATGAAGCTAGGTAGGGGTTTCAAGTGAGATTTGGTGAGGTTGGGAGCTTAGGTGAGCTTTCATAGAGGAAATGGCTATGGGAGAAGAGGGAGATGGCTGGATTAGTTTGGAGCAGCTGATGACCCTTTTTTGTTTATTCTTATCTCATTTTATTTATTTTAAATGGGCTTGATTAATTGTAATTGGTGGTAAGTGTTTAATGACATCATGGTGATGTGATAATTAGCTTTTTATCTCGTTTTCTCTTATTTTCTTCTCTACTCATTTTCAATTTAATTTTTAGCAATATTTATTCACATTTTGTGTCATAATAATTATTTACTTAACTGAACAAGTTGGCCAAAAATCACCTATAAAGACGAAATGACCAAAATGCTCTCCGTTTGGCTTAACATACCAAAATTATCTGTACTGATTGAAAAATTTTTCTAAGCATTTTCTTAGCATTCTAATGTCATAAAACCCTCAATGACTCTTCTTTGGAGTCCCAAAAATTATTTTATGAATTTTCCCCAGGGTCTAGGGCTCATTTAACTTGGTTGTATTTTCCCCACAGAGTTACCCATCTCTAGGGCACCAGCTCATTTAACTTGGTTGTATTTTATTTCTAAAATTTTTTCTAAATTTTTCTCATTAATATTTGAATTAATTATGGTTCCTCAATTTAGTTTAAATATTTTTCTAGCCATTCTAGCTGTCCGGACTGACACTAGTCACCAGAATAGTAGAATATACGGAGTTGCTACAAGGAGGGTGTTACAACTCTTCCCCTCTAATTAAAAATTTCGTCCTCGAAATTTACCTGATGCAAACAGTTGAGGGAACTATTGTCTCATCATCTCTTCACTTTCCCAAGTTGCCTCCTTGGTGTTGTGGTGCCTCCAAAGCACTTTCACCAGTGGAATCTGCTTATTCCTCTACTCTTTCACTTCCCGAGCCAAGATCTGTATGGGTTCTTCTTCATATGTCAAATCCGGTTGTACTTCAATTTCTTCCATGGAGATGACACATGAAGGATCTGAGTGGGATCTTCTTAACATAGATACGTGGAACACATTGTGGATCTTGTCCAGCTCTGGTGGCAAAGCTAGCCTATAGGCCACTGGACCCACACTTTCAATGACTTCATATGGGCTAATGAACCTAGGGCATAACTTACCTTTTCTTCCAAACCTTAGTACCTTCTTCCACGGTGATACCTTGAGGAACACTTTGTCGCTAACCGCATATTCTATTTCTTTTCTCTTTAGGTCAGTATAGGATTTCTGTCTATCTGAGGCAACCTTCAGATTGTCTTTGATTAGTTTTACCTTCTCCTCAATCTGTCTCACCAAGTCTAGCCCTACCAGTTTATTTTCACCTAATTCAGTCCAGCACACTAGAGTGCTACATTTCCTCCCATACAGTGCTTCATACGGGGCCATTTGGATGCTAGCTTGGTAGCTATTGTTATATGCAAATTCTGCCAATGGGAGGTATTTATCCCAACTTCCCTCAAACTCAATAACACAACTCCTCAGCATATCCTCAAGGACCTGACATATATTTCATGTTATTATTATCATTTCAGTTCAATATTTGTATTAGTTCAATTAGTTTCAATTGTTTACTTGGATTACTCTTTCTGATTGCCCATCCGTCTGAGGATGGAAAGCTGTGCTGAAATGGAGTTGTGTACCCAAGGATTCATGCAACTTCTTCCAAAATATTGATGTAAACCTTGGGTCTCGATCATATATGATGGAAAGTGGAATTCCATGCAGTCTAACTATCTCACTGATATACAATTCTGCTAACTTTTCCAGTGAGTAGTTAGTCCTAACTAGTAGAAAGTGTGCTGACTTCGTCAATCTATCTACTATCACCCATACTGCATCATGCTTCTTCTGGGTGAAAGGTAGACCACTTACAAAATCCATGGTGACCCCATCCCATTTCCATTCAGGTATGCGTATAGGTTGTAGCAAACTCGATGGAACTTAATGTTCTACCTTGACTTGCTGACATGTCAAGCATTTAGTCACATAATCAACTATGTCCTTCTTCATACCAGGCCACTAGTACTGAAGCTTCAGATCATGATGCATTTTTGTACTTCCTGGGTGCATAGCATAAACACTGGTGTGTTCCTCTTTTAGAATACTAGCCTTCAATTCCCCATTATCTGGTACACATAATCTTCCTTTGTAGTACATACACCCATCTATTTTCACTTCATAGTCAGTTTCTTTCCCTTCTAGGATTTTGCTCATAATAGCCTTTAGCTTCTCATCTACCTTATGCCCATCTAAAATCTGCTATAGCAGGTTTGGCCTCACTTGTAACTCAGCTAAAATAGCTCCATCTCGAGCCAAAGATAGACGGGCATTCAATGATCTTAAAGCTGTGATGGATTTTTTGCTCAAAGCATCAGCAACTACATTTGTCTTCCATAGATGATAGTCAATCACACAATCATAGTCCTTCAAGAACTCAATCCATCGCCTCTATCTGAGGTTGAGCTCCTTCTGAGTTAGCAAGTATTTCAGACTTTTGTGGTCTGTGTAAATGTAGCACTTTTCACCATACAAGTAATGCCTCCATATCTTTAGTGCGAAGATAATTGCTACAAGTTCTAGATCATGGGTAGGGTAACTCTGTTCATGTGGCCTTAGCTGCCTGGAAGCATAAGTGACCATCTTCCCCTCTTGCATCAATACACACCCTAACCCATAATGAGAGGCATCACTATAGACCACAAAGTCTTTTCCCGACATTGGCTATGTTAACACTGGTGCCTCTGTCAATATAGCCTTTAACTTCTCAAAACTTGTCTGACACTTGTCATTCCAGTCAAATCTGACATTCTTATGTAACAACTTGGTCATTGGAGCAGCTATTAAGGAAAATCCCTTCACAAATCTTCTGTAATACCCAGCTAGCCCCAAGAAACTTCTGACCTCAGTTGTATTCCTGGGAGGCTTCCATTCCATCACTGCTTCTATTTTCTTGGGATCCACTCTAATCCCATCAACTGACATTATGCGTCCAAGGAATGCAATCTCATTCAACCAGAAGTCACACTTGGATAACTTAGCATACAGCTTCTTTTCTCTCAGGGTTTACAAAATAATCCTCAAATGCTCATCATGTTCTTCCCTGGTCTTGGAATACACCAAAATATCATCAATAAAGACCACTATGAACCGATCTAGGTATGGATGGAAGATACGGTTCATAAGGTCCATGAATGCCGCTGGTGCATTTGTTAGGCCAAAGGGTAACACTAGGAACTCATAATGCCCATACCGGGTCCTGAATGCAGTCTTTGGCACATCTGCATCCTTCAACCTCAATTGATGATACCCTGATCTGAGATCAATATTGGAAAATACTCCTGCTCCCTTCAACTGATCAAAAAGATCATCAATTCTAGGCAATGGATATTTGTTCTTCACTGTAACTTTATTCAACTGCCGATAATAGATGCATAACCTCAAAGTCCCATCCTTCTTTTTCACAAATAGCATTGGAGCTCCCCATGGTGACACACTGGGGCGTATGAACCCCTTATCCAGCAAATCCTGTAACTGGATTTTTAGTTCCTTCAATTCTGTGGGTGCCATCCTATAAGGAGCAATAAAGATTCGTGCTATACCCGACAATATCTCAATAGCAAATTCAACTTCCCTTTCTGGTGGCAAGCTAGGCAATTCTTCAGGGAACACATCGGGGAAGTCTTTTACTGTGGGTATGTCACACAGATCTGGCTTAGCCTGCCTAGTATCCACCACATGTGCTAGGTAGGCTTCACAGCCTTTTCTCATTAGTTTTCCTGCAACTGTGGCTGAGATGACATTGGATAAGAAATCTGTCCTTTTCCCCACAACTATAATCTCGTTACCCTCAGGAGTTTTCAATGAGATCCTCTTCAACTTACAATCAACCATTGCTTGATTACGTGACAACCAGTCTATTCCTAAAATCACGTCAAACTCATGGAAAGGTAACTCAATCAGGTCTGCCAAGAATTCATACCCCTGAATCCTTAATGGGCAACCTTTGTACACCTTGTTCACCACTACACTGTGGCCCAATGGATTAGTGACTAGAATGTCTTGGTCACTCTCCCCTACTAATATCCCCCTTTCTACAGGTAGGTTGATGTAGATATATAAATGAGTGGATCCTGGATCCACCAATGCATGCACAGATGTATTGTAGAGGGAGAACGTACCCCTGATGATGTCCGGGGCATCTTGCTCCTCCTGAGCTCTTATAGCATAGGCTCTGGTAGGTGTTCTATCCTCAAGCCTCTATATTGGCTCAGATGCAGGCCTCTGTGATGGTCCCATTGCCTCAGATTTTCCAGATTTCCTACCCCTTTGTGGTGCAAGAGCAAGTCTGTCTACTTGTGTTGGAGCAGCTGTAGCAGTTCTGCATGGACAGTTCCTTAACTGATGCTCTGTCGATCCACACCTTAAGTAGGCACCCATTACTCTCTAACACTCCCCCTTATGCCACTTTAGGTAATGCGGACATGCAGAAGATGCTGGGGCTAGTCCCTTGAATCTCGTCCCTGGAGAGCTGCCCACTAATGGTGTGGACTGACCTCTCTTAGGGGTGAAATATGGCCTGGGCCCCTGGGACTGACCCTGACCTTGTGGTTGACCTGAACTCTATGCAAGTGAACCTTTGAACTTCTTTCCAGGTGCAGGAGATGAGCTAGACTGACCCGGGCCCCTCTTCTGCTATCTCTCTCTTCTGGTCTGCTCACTTATTCTAACTTTGTCAACTTTTATTGGAGCTTTCACTAACTTGGTGAAGTCTGTGTTTCCCAATGCAGCAATCATGACCTTTATGCTTTCATTTAATCCCTCTTTAAATCTCTTACACCTCTCGGCCTCATTAGGGACTATTTCCCTTCCGTAGTGGCTCAGTCTGACAAATTCCTTTTCATACTCTGCCACTGTCAGCTGTCTCTGCCTCAGGTTAATGAATTCTCTTCTTCTCTCTTCTAGGTATACACTACCCACATATTTCTTCTTGAATTCTGAGAGGAAGAAGTCCCAAGTTATTACTTCTGGTTGCACTTCACTAGATACTGTATCCCACCATTGGTAGGCATCATCTTGCAACATAGATACAACAACTTCTAGATTTTGCTCTGGAGTGTAGTGGAGTTGTTTCTAAAACTCTGTCTGTTCTGTTCAACCAGTTTTCGGCTGTAACAGAATCATCTTCTCTCTTGCCAAAGAAATCCACTGCTCTAAATTTTCTTAACCTTTCCAGATGTGATTTCTGCTGTGGAGGTGGTGGTGGTAGTGGCATTACCCCAGCCATTTGTCTAAAAAACTCGACCTTTTACTGGAACATGGCTTGTGGAGGCTGAGCAGGCTCTGCTGGAGTTGGCAAAGCAGGTTCTCCCCTACCCACAATCTCAGTTGTTGCAGGTGGAGCATGACTCTCCACTTCCTCCTCAACTGCCCTTTGAGATGTGGGGTCCATATCCTATTTAAAATAACAAAAATAAACAGATTTGCATTAGTGTCACCTCGACTCTTACAAATGCAATACATGGTATGGACTCGATCTAGACCCAGAAACGCCTAAACTGTGCTCTGATACCACTAAATGTGACACCCCTTACCTGTCTACAGTGTAGCCGAGTAAGATGTAACACCCCTATGTTCGGTAGTGCATTCTACTGTTCCGGTGACCAGTGTTGTCCGGACAGCTAGGATGCCTAGAACCACACTTCGATATGAGTGAGGAGACATAAAATAATGAAATATAAGAAAAGAAAATACAAGAAAAACAAAAGAAAAATAATAGCAAAGAAAGGTAACCAAGTTAAGCGAGCCGAGAACCCTAGCGATAGGTGACTGCACCGGGAAGTCACGGCGTGGACCGTTGACTAACCCTGGACTGCGAGGAACCCTAGAAAATATTTTTAGGACTTAAAGAGACATCAATTGAAGTATAAATATCATTAGAAATATCAAAGAAAAATTAATTAATTAGTACAAAGAAAAGTGAGAAATCGAAAAACGGACAAAATCCGGTGTTACCGAAAAATCGGGAATGTAACCCGAACAGGGGCATTATAGTCATTTGACATCTCGAGTTGTCTTTTGACCTAAATGTCCATTAAAAATAAATAATATTACACTCAAAAAATATAATGAAAAATTAAATTGATGGTACCTAAGTAAATAGCAAAAATTATGGGTTAATGTGGAATAAATGAAAGTTAAACTTATAATATGCTTTAAATTGTGTAAGTGGACCACTAAGGAATAAACTAAACACTAAATGGGCAGGTGTACACCTATTACACAATCTGCAATTTCATTTTTCTCCAACTCCTCCATCCATGCCGAAATGAAGAAATGGGAAACCTCCATTGCCGTGTTGCATAAAGCTTCATCCACTCCTTCATTTTACCTCTAAACACCTAGGTAGCTTCATTAAAAATTATCCCCACTTCACAAGGAAGAAGTAGATACCAATATTAAGAAGTTTTAGTGAAGATTAAGCAAGTCCCAACAATAGGTAAGTTTGAGTTTTTGAATATTTCTTTGTTAAAGTTTGAAAACATGTTATGGGTGTTTGCTTTGTGAAGAAATTTTTAAGTTTTGAGGAGTTATTGATATATCCAGTTTGGACAGCCATGGAGTTGAATATTTGATGATTTATTTTTACATATATTTTATGGGAAATTATGTTGAGTAGGGTGATTAATGTCCTAGTAAGTTATTTCCATGTATATGTGGTGATAGTGCAATTGGGATTGAAGTTGACGAAATTATGGACACTTTGGCAATGTGAAGCATTTCGACAGCCTTGAGGCTTCTTGATGAGTGTTTAAATTCATAAAGATATTGGGTAAATTGTGACATTGAGGATTGATGAATATGTATGTAAATTGGTTGTGGAAATTGTATGTAACAATTAGGAGTGTTTATGTGTATTTATGGTTGTATTTGGACTTTGTGAATTAGAGTTTCATTTGGTGTATTGAAGATATTTGTATTCTGCCCAAAGTGACTTTAAAGTGAAGTGATATATGGTTTTGGTAATGTACCAAAATAGAATTGGTAAGAGAAGTGGACTTATAGCAAGTAAATGTGCAATTGATAGATGTTAAGCAATGTATTTAAGGACAGTATGCATTTTAGCCTATAACTCTAAAAATGTAACTCCAATTGGTATGAGACTAATTGGAGGTGAAACTAGGCACAAAATGTGCCAACTTTCATGAAGGAAACATACCAAAATTCTGCTTACAAGGTAGCTTGAAAAATGACCAAATCCGGATTAAGCGCAATTGAGGCCTGAAAATTGACCATTTGGGCAGCAGTTAGTTTTTAGGCTATAACTCACTCAAAACAGGTCCAATTAACCTGAAATTTCAAACATGAATAGCTAAGACCAATATCTACAAGTCTTATGAAGACAGCAAAGCCCAGAAATGACCATAAGCAAGTCAAACAGCTTGTACAAGTTCGGGTCCAAAAACTGGCCGAACCAACATTGACCTAAAATGACCAAATTTGATGCCATTTGACCAGCAATAGTAAAATGACCATAACTTGGTCTACATAACTCAGAATGACCTAAAATTTTGCCCCGTGTTCCATAAGACATAGATCTACAAGTTTTTAGTTTTGACCGAAACCCGAAAACCGAGAGAACTAGGTCGTCCGGCTAGGTCAAACTAGTATCCCGGAATCTAGCAAGTCGCAATAAAATGCACCAAATAAGGAAATGAAATTGGTAACATGTACCAACCCTAAAAGACTATCGAATGTGACATATTAGTAACACTAAAACCTAATTTACCTAGAACGCATTGAGGGTCGATATATTAGGTGATTAAGCAAATAATAGCTTTCAATGAATTACTTATTAAGCATTATCGATAGAGACAGTTTAATTTAGTACTGGAACACTTTAAATTGTGTTTCTCAGTTAGTAAAGACTCAGGGAAAGGGAAGGAAACACTGAGTCCAGACCAGGAGATAGTTATCAGAGGTTTGTGCACAATAGCTATTTCTTTTGAATTATTTTCAATTGAAATAAATTTTGACTATTTGTATATTATTATTTTAAATTGTGAAACTGTGAAAAATTGTTGAATGATATTGATGGATACTTATTGATTGAAAAGCATTGGAAATGGTTTGAAACCACAGCTATCATGTATATTGATTGTATTCCTCACTAGCTTGTCTAGTGGGACGAATTGAATTCCCTCTCTGGCTGAAGTGTTGAGGTGTGTGCCTGTTGAGGACGAATTGGATGAGTACTCATATTTTTGCTAGCTAGCTATGTTGTTCCTCATTAGTCATCGACTTTTGGGACGAATTGAATACCTCATTAGCCATCGGCTTTTGGGACGAATTGAACTTTGGAACATGATTAAGCTGTGTGTGATTTATTGATATGTATTGTGAGATTGTGAAATGAATTTAAACTCTTATTGACATATACTGCCTTTTGAATTCAACCATGATCTGACTTATTGAAATTTATTGTGATATTGAGAAATGGAGTTTAAATTCTTGTGGACAATTACTGTCTTGAAATTTACTATGGTTTTAAGTATCCACTATTTATATGATTTATGAATTGTGATTTAAATTGTATTTGGTTAATGTTATGCACCACTGAGACATTGTCTCAGCGATAGCTTTTTATTGCTGTCGTAGGTAGACAGACAGACAGGGCAACAGACTAGGCTGCTAGTACCTCCAGTGAGAGATTACCGGGTATAATGAGTATACCAACATTTTGCATTTTGTACTGTAATGTGTGACCACTGTATGTACATATTATTTTTGATTTTGAGCAGTTGTAAATTTAAATTGTACCTTGAAGTTGTAAAATAATTATGAGTTATTTTGGCTTGTAAAAATTGTATTATATTTCTTGTATCTTAGACTTTGAAAAATCACTGTGGATTTGAGTTGAGAAATATGTTGGAGTTGAGATTTGGAAAAATATTGAAGTGCTTTTTTTACAGGTTTTCTGAAGAACTGTTTTATCCAAAATAAAGATGGCACTCTGCCAAAATTTTTACAGAAATTCCAAATAATTCAAATGTGTTAGTTCTATCACTTCAGTTCAAAAAGGTTTTTAACACCTGTAAATAGTGCTCACCACTGTAAAAGAAGTAAGAAAAGTTTTTAAAATCCCTTGTAGTGTATTTAATGGGTTATCAGTAGACGGAGTTGGTAATTCATTAGGTATACTACGGGATCATGTTATGCCTTACAGAGGGGTAGGGTGTGACATAAGATATGCCACACAGTGTACCGGAACACCATAATTTATTTCAATTATTTTTATCCTTCCTTATTTATTTTTTTCATAGTTATGAAGTACAATTTGTGAAGTATAATTCATTTAAGTCATTTATGGAAAACATAAATTTATTTGAGGTTCCACAAATTTTATAGAAAATCCGATAGAGTACTAGCTAAAAATGGAGAAAACAGTTCTTCGGAACCTGTGAAAAACACTTCCAAATTTTTCAATCAATCCCAAACTCTTTTTCATCAACAAAATCTCAATATTTTTCAACAACATTTCCATTTCTCAATCATTCATTTCATATGATATTCATATACAAGTCATAAATAAATACTCAATGTTCCATTCATAAACACAATTTCCACTATTTACATTAATATCAAAATACATTACATAAGTCTCAATTATACATGAGAAAATAAAAGTTTGATTACATAATGCTAAAATGAAACCTAGTGTCCTACCAATGCACTGATGATGGTGAGGTGACACGGACACTATGCAGAGCTGAAGATGGTCTCACCCAGTCTGTGGTCTACTAGGCTCTCTATCGGTCTCTCCAGAACCTATGCATGGCAAAAAGCAAAGCGCTAAGCAATAATGCTTGTGGTGCCAATAATAGAATAAAAAGAAATAACAGAAAATAAATATGCAATGTATGTTCTGATGTCTTTTGCAGACAATTTTTCAATCATTATTGGTAATCTTATTTATTTTGTACTTGTTATATTCATAATTTCATTAAATTTATTCACTTTCATTTTGGTTGCCCAAGTAACCTATACTAGATGTTTGGACTGGATAAACAGGTAAACTGGCACCGGGTATCAAGTACCTCGGGCCATCACACCATCGGTCACATATGTATCTCCCGATGTGCAACAGAACAGCTAATAAGCTGTAATAACATTAGGCACAAGGCCAATTATCATCACAATGTCAGAATGGCTAAAAGCCATAAAATCATAGAATGGTATAATGCCATATGCAGTACTACTAACTAAACCCTATTGGCATGCCAACCTATCCAAACCAATCTTGCTAGGTGTACTAGGACATGTTACACTTTTAAATTGTACAATTCTTGAAATTTAAGTTTAGGTGTTACTATTCATTTCATTAGTCAACTAAAATGTTGACTTTGGCATAGACAATAGGTACATTGATTTTAATACTCCCAACATACCACATTTTGCATTCTAAAGTTGTTGGTATTGGTTGCTAATACCATTTCTAAGCTTAGTGTTAGTTGTTCTAAAGCTGTTCCATTGGTCAGTTTTACAGTAGGAATTTGGCAAAGTTGTCCTCATGAAAGTTGTTCCTTATTGTGTCTAGTTATTTTTCCATTTTTGAATCACTCCATTTGGAGTTTTGTAGCTCAAGTTATGCCCTAAAAACCATAATTGGCTGGATTGCAAACTTTCTAGATTTTTTGGACTGACCAAATCTACAGTGTTTTGTGCAATGAATGCAGGTCACTTTTTGAACATGTTATGGTCAAAATTTGGGTTAGGTTTCTTCATGAAAGTTGTAGGTCTATATATGAGCTTTCTACTGGTAAGCTTTCAGGTTAATTGGACCTTTCTACGCTGAGTTATGACCAAATGAACTCATTTGGTCATTTTGCCCAGGCAGAATGCAAGTCACCCAGATTAGGGAAATTTTTAGGCCAACTTGGTTTGGTTTTTTGGGTAGGGTTTCTTCACCAAAGTGGTGCCATTATGTGTCTAGTTTCATGTCCAATTGGCCTTGCACCAATTGAACGTCTTTAACTCCATTTATAACTGCCTAAACCTGCTGGACTCATGCTCAATCCTGCAGGTTAGCCAAGGCAGCTCACCCATACACAATTGCCAAGTCTCAACTCACTTCATTTCCTCATCATACACATTCAAATGGTCACTAATTGACCATTACAAGGTTAATGAACCATCACATGAGCAAACCCTGTAATTGTTCAAGTGTCCAATTTTTTTCATTTCTTACATACACAATTCTTGCATTTCACTTACTTATTTATGTTCAATACCCCATCCACTACCAAAGGCTGCTCATAACCATTTTTCTACCAAGTAAAATCATTAAACCCTAGCTAACCCTAGCTGCCAAAAATTGTAAGTTGCACACACACACTTGTTTGCTTTATTTCCTTATATTTCCTACACAATTCATGCCATTGAACATGAATTAAAGCAAAAGGAGTAAGAGTTGGACACTAACCTTGTTGGAGCAGAATTTCAAGCCAACTAAACTTGCTCTTTCCTTCCTCTTTTGGCTGCCCAGAGGATGTTCAAGTTGCTAGGTAAACTTTTTGTGAAGTTAGGTAAGGGTTTCAAGTGAGATTTGGTGAGGTTGGGAGCTTAGGTGAGCTTTCATGGAGGAAATGGCTATGGGAGAAGAGGGAGACGGCTGGATTAGTTTGGAGTAGCTGATGACCCTTTTTTGTTTATTCTTATCTCATTTTATTTATTTTAAATTGGCTTGATTTGTCACACCCTACCCCTCTGTAAGGCATAACATGATCCCATAGTATACCTAATGAATTACCAACTCCGTCTACTGATAACCCATTAAATACACTACAAGGGATTTTAAAAACTTTTCTTACTTCTTTTACAGTGGTGAGCACTATTTACAGGTGTTAAAAACCTTTTTGAACTGAAGTGATAGAACTAACACATTTGAATTATTTGGAGTTTCTGTAAAAATTTTGGCAGAGTGCCATCTATATTTTGGATAAAACAGTTCTTCAGGAAACTTGTAAAAAGCACTTCAATATTTTTCCAAATCTCAACTCCAACATATTTTTCAACACAACATATTTCTCAACTCAAATCCACAGTGATTTTTCAAAGTCTGAGATACAAGAAATATAATACAATTTTTACAAGCTAAAATAACTCATAATTATTTATGAATTCATGATGATGTCATTTAAAAGCTATAACCAATTATAATTAAACAACCAATTCATTAACTAATAAAAGAGATAAATGAAGACCAAAATCATCAAAAAGCCAGCAGCCATCCCCTTTCTTCAAGTGCAGCCGAAACCCTTGCATGCCCAAACCTCCATTGACAACTTCAATCAAAGCTCAATTTCCCTCTTTATTTCACCTTAAACCCTAGACACCTTTCACCAAAAACTTGTCTATACCTCTTGGGAAGTGTTTGGCAGCCAAGAAAAGGAAAGAAAGTGAAGTTTTGAGCTTGGGAAAAATCTGCCTACAAGAGGTTAGTGCACTTATCTATTTAAAACTCTTATTTTCTATGTTAGGGACTTGAAATCAACATGAACTTGTGACTTAAATGAACAAAAGTTAAGTGTATGTAGCCCATGGATTTCGGTTGCCCCTAAGTAAGGAACAAGATTGGGTGTTTTGATGGACTTGGAGTGCACTAGAGAATATGTTTAAAGTATGTAAATATAAGTATAATGGATTAGTTAGTTAATTAAAGCATGTTGTGAAAACTCATATGGGAATTAGGGTTTTGAGAAGTGAAAATTTGGCTTGGCTTAGGAAATTGTTAGAGAACATTTTAATAGTCAATTAGTGACCATTTTAGGTAGGTTGACCATAATTTGGACTGAAATATAGCATGGCAAAGTGAATGAGTATGCTGCCTAGGGACAGCAGCAAGGGTGGCTGTGATTCCAGCCAACTTAGACAGCCATAACTTTGGCTGTGTAGGTCCAATTGGTGTTTGGCCAATTGGACGTGAAACTAGACTTATAATGGCACATTTTTTCTGAAGAAACCATGCCCAAAAGACCAAAGTAAGTGGACCAAAAGTTGGCCCCAATCCGGATACCCTGCAACAGCACCTGCAGAAATGACCAAATAAACAGTAACTGTTCATTTGGCCATAACTCACTGTAGATATGGTCAATTGACCTGAAATTTTTACAGCAACAATTTAAGACATAGATAAACAACTTTCATGAAGAAACCTACCCCAAATTATGACCAGAACCTAACCCAAATGGCAGTCACATTCACTGTTCATGGTACTATAGATTTGGTAATTCTGCAGTTTTTCCAATCCGGCCAGCTGTGGTTTTTGGACCATATCTGGAGCTACAAAACTCCAAATGGAGTGATTCAAAATAAGAAATTCAACTAGACAAAATAAGGAACAACTTTTATGTTTACCAATTCCTCAAATTTCCACTGTAACAGTCCCTAATGGAACAGTAAAGTTATGGTACAAAATCTGAAAATTCTGCTCCTTTGGTTTAATGCTTAGAAATGGTATTAATGCTTAATGCCAACAAGTTTTAAATACAAAATGTGGTATGTTGGGAGTGCCAAAACCAATGTAACTATTTTCTACCTAAAAGTCAACATTTTTGTTAACCAATGAGGTGAATAGTGATACCAAAACTTGAAATTCACAAATTGAAGAATTTAAAAGTTTCAAATGCCCTAGTATACCTAACAAGATTGGTTTGGATAGTTTGGCATGCCAATAGGGTTCAGTTAGTAGTACTGCACATGGCAATATGGCATTCTGTGATTTTATGGCTTTTAGCCATTCTGACCTTGTATTGAGATTTGGCTTTGTGCCTGATGTCTTTACAGTTTGTTAGCTGTTCTGTTGCACACCGGGAGATGCATATGTGACCGATGGTGTGACGGCCCGAGGTACTTGATACCCAGTGTCAGTTTACCCGTTTATCCAGTCCAGTCGTCTAGTGTAGGTTACTTGGGCAACCAAATGAATGAAAGGGGACAAAGTTAATGATACACAAATTCAAAACAAATAAAACATATACATTCACTACATATTTATTTCTTGCTATTTCTTTTATTTTATTATTGCACCACTAAGCATTATTGCTTAGCGCGTTGCTTTTGCCACGCGTAGGTTCCGAGAGATACGGATCGTGAGCCCGATGAAACCGCAGATCGGGTGAGTCCATCTGCAGATTACGGGCGATGTCTGTGTCACCTCAACTTCTGCTGTGCATTGGTAGGACACTAGGTGTCATTTTGTCATTTTGTAACTAAATTTGTATTTTCTCATATGTATTTAGAATTATGTAATGTATTTGGATGCTCATGTAAATTATGAAAATTGTATTTGTGAATGGAAAAGTAAATATCTATTTGTGATTTATACTTGATTATCACATGTGATGGATGATTGAGAACTGAAATTGAGAAATGTTGTTGAGATTTTGATATTGGAGTTTAAGATGATGAGATATGAATATTGGAAGTGTTTTTCACAGGTTTCGAAGAACTGTTTTCTCCATTTTTAGCCGGTACTCTGCCAGATTTTCTTTAAAATTTTCGGAACCTCAAATAAATAATAATTTTGATAAATGGCTTAAATAAATTATATTTCATAACTAAATCCAAAACTATGACAACAATCAATTAAGGTAAAAATAGAGTGTGCCGGTACACAGTGTGACATTACTTACTCGGATATACTGTACACGGGTATGGGGTGTCACAATCTGTCTGTGGGTGGAATGCTGTGCTGAAGTTCAATCTAGTTTCTAGGGCTCTCTGAAGACTACCCCAGAATCTAGAAGTGAACCTAGGATCTCTATCAGATATAATTGATACTGGCACTCCATGCAATTTTACAATCTCATATATTTACAATCTGGCCAATCTTTCCAGGCTATAGTCCATCCGAACTGGCAAAAAGTGAGCAAACTTGGTCAATCTGTAAACTATAACCCATACTGCATCATGACTACTCTGTGTCCTTGGAAGTCCTGTAGCAAAATCCATAGTTATTCGTTCCCATTTCCACTGTGGTACTGACAAAGGATGTAACAAACCAGCTGGAACTTGATGTTCTGCCTTTACTTGTTGACAAGTTAGGCATTTGGAAACAAATTCAGCTATATCTCTCTTCATACCCATCCACCAGTAATGCTCTTTCGACCCCTCTGTACATTTTAGTTCAACCAGGGTGAATATCAAATGGAGACTCATGTTCTTCCTTGACAATGATCTGTCTCAATTCACATCATTAGGAATGCACATTACGCTTCGATGTAGCAATAAACCATCATCTCTCACAGAGAATTCGGGTTTCTTGCCCTTGGACTTCTTTTCAGTAGCCCGATATTTTCATCACTGGGTAGCCATTCGATCGATCAATCAACACCGGCTATACATGCCATGCAACTCTCGTGTCCCTCATCATCAATCTCTAAACCGGCATCTTTGTGCTTTCAATTCATATACCATGGACAAAGGAGAAACTCGAGACTTGCCATAGTCTTGCGACTTAAGGCGTCGACCACCACATTTGCTTTCACTCCGGTGATAGTCTATTAAGCAATCATAGTCTTTAATGAGTTCTAACCATCTCCTCTGCCTCAAATTCAATTCCTTCAGGTGCCTAAGTACTTCAAGCTCTTGTGAACGTGTAAATGTAGCATTTCTCCCCATACAAATAGTGTCTCCAGATCTTGAGAGCAAAAACAATAGTTGCTAGCTCGGATCATGTGTTGGGTAGTTCCTCTCATGCGGTTTGGTGGCGTGATGCATAAGCAATGACATTCGATCTTGCATCAGTATACACCCTAACCCATTGTGAGAAGCATCACTATAAATCGTGTATTCTTTACGGAGTAGGTAAAGTGAGACTGAGCTTGAGTTAAACACCTCTTCAACTCATCAAAACTTTGGCATTTATCACTCCACGAAATTTTACATCTTTGAAGCGGTTTGGTCGATGAAGAAGATAACATAGAAAACCCCTTCACAAACGGCGGTAATATCCAAGCTAAACCAAAACTACAATTTACGTGATGTTCTGGCGGCTTCCAATTAAGGATAGCTTCTACCTTGGTGGAATCTAGCTTGATCCCTTCAGCTGACACAACATGTCCCAAAAAGGAGATTTCTTTCAGCCAAAATTCACATTTCGACAATTTGGCGTATAGTTGTTTCTCCCTTAAGGTTTGCAGTACAATCCGCAGATGTCTGTCATGCTCCTCTGCATTCCTTGAATATATCAAAATGTCATCAATAAACACCACCACAAATTGATCAAGATATGGTCTGAAGATAGTGTTCATCAGATCCATAAAAGGTGGAGCATTTGTTAACGAATGGCATTACTAGAAACTCATAGTGGCCATCTACAGTTAAAGCGCTTTTGGAATACTCTGCTCTTGCACCTTCAACTGATAATAACCAGATCGCAAATCAATTTTGGAGAATACAGCTGCACCCTTCAACTGATCAAACAGATCATCAATGCGAGGCAATGGATATCTGTTCTTTATTGTCACCTTATTCAACTGCCGATAATCTATACATAAGCGGAGAGTACCATCCTTCTTCTTAACAAACAACACTGGTGCTCCCCAAGGTGACACACTAGGGCGGATGAAACCCTTTTCAAGTAATTCTTGCAATTGTATCTTCAACTCCTTCAACTCTGCTGGTGCCATTCTATATGGCGTTATGGAGATTGGTTCCACACCAGGCATAACATTAATTTCAAACTACACTTCTCTTTCCGGAGGTAATCCTGGCAATTCATCAGGAAACACATCTGGAAAGTCATGTCTTTGTAGGGATGTCCTTCAATCTGGACTCCCACTTGGGTGTCTACCACATGTGCCAAGTATGCTTCACACCCCTTTCGATCATTTTTACAAGCTAGTGCGGCGAAATGATGTTTGATGGCAATAAGCCTCTCCCCATGTATTACCACATCATTATCTTGAGGAGACCAAAGTGACTGTCTTGACCTACAGTCAATCATGGCATGATGCCTAGCTAACCAATCCATGCCCAAGATGATATCATAATCTCTGAAGGGCATTTCAATGAAATCAGACAGGAAAGTGTGTCCTTGGATCACTAAAGGACAATCTCTATATATTCTATTAACCCTGACTTCCTGTCCTAGTGGACTTGTTACTAGCACCTCAAAGTCCATTTTTGTACATGGAACAACAATGCAATCAATGATGCTAGCACTCACATAAGAATGGGTAGAACCCGGATCAAATAACACAAACACATTCTGATTAAAAGTTGAGAAGGTACCAGCCACAACATCAGATGTCTCGGCCTCTTCCCTCTATCTCATTGCATACATTCTGACTGGAGCACTGTCTTACTCTGATTGTTTCACTGTGCCTTGGCTGCCTGCTGGGCTACCTCTACCCCTGCCTCTACCTCTGCTGGGTGGTTGTGAACTTCTAGTGACAGGGCTTTGAACTGACCCATCTGCAGTAGTAGGAGGTGGTCCAACTCTGCGACTACTGGTGCAGTCCTTGGCAAAGTGTCCGGTGCCTCCACAGTTATAACAGGCTCCAATAGCCTTATAGCATATCCCACCATGATTTCTTCCACAAGTTTCACATTGGCGGGGAGGATAAGAACCTCTGGTACTCTGCTGACCAGATAGGGGAGGCTTCTGTCCTGAATATCTTCCCCTACCAGATTTCTTGCCACCTCTGCTGTGTCCCCCATGATTCTTCCTCTTTCGGTGGGACCACTTTGGAACTCGTTCTCTGATTTTCCCTCTTTCTCTGTCTTCTCCGATTTCTTTTTCGGGAGCGACTTGACTCAATTCTTTCTAACTCTAGAGCTTGAGAAATAAGTTCAGAGAAGTTAGTGTGTTTGAAGCCGACTACTTGTAATCTGATACTGGGCTTCAAGTCGGTTTCAAACCTCTTGCATCTCTCCCTGCTGGTAGAAAGTAAACTCACTGCATAATGGCTCAGGGCGAAAATTCTCTTTCGTACTCAGCCACTGATCTGCCCCCCTATTTCAGACTTAGGAACTCTTGTAGGTTCTAGTCTACATAAGCATCAGGGACATACTTTTGCCTGAATTCCTTGAGAAAGTCATTCCATGTTAGCACTGCAGGTTCTACCAGACTGTGGGGAATGGTTTTCCACCAGTCATAAGCATCCCCCTGTAACAAAGATATTGAGTATTCAAATCTGAGCTCCTCTGAGCAATGCAGTTTCTTGAATACCCTATCCATCCTTTCTAACCATTGTTCAGCCTCTAGAGGATCTACTGTCCCCTTGAACTCTGTAGCCCCATACTTCATCAATTTGTCATACTGCCTAGCAGGAGATTGTGGTTGTACCACTGGTATCTGTATTGAGACTTGAGTAGGCACATTACCAGCCATTTGTTGGAACATTGTAGTGTTAGTAGTATGCCCTAGAGCATATCATTTAGTATGTAAATATCAGAATTATCTCACGAGTTTGGAATCAGCGATTCAATTCTTGGTGGCTCTGAATCCCTTAGAAATCATGATCATACCATATTCTTTGCTTATCCATGAATGCATGAGATGTATAGGAATGTATGCAATTATATGATATATGCATGCTAAATGGATAATGTGCAAAGTGAGACCTTAATAGTAATTAGGATGGCTATAAAATCTTCAAACAAATGATTAAGTTGGAAATGCTATAATTAAAGTAATTATAACATAGGCCCTCCATTGGGGCAATTATTTTAGAAATTTTAAATAGTTGCATGAGATGCAATTAATTTAAGAGATTTTCTTAAGAATAATTATTAAGCATGAATGTTGTAAATATGTAAATGGTTTCCAATATTGGATGTACTGAGGACATTAAAATTATTTGCATAATTACTGGCTCAATGGGATCAACTTAACTAATGCAAGATAAAGTCAATAATGGATGTACTGAGATTTTGAGCATTAGGGTGAGATGTGATGGGCAGGAAGTTGCTCACTTATAGTTTAAAGTGTTTAAATATGAATTTAATTAATGAGAAATTAATTAATAGAGATTAATTAATTAATTTATATTTGATATAAATTAATTAGAAGAAGAAAATAATTATTTTGGGTTAAGAACTCAAAATTAAGACACAGGCATTTTGGTCATTTTGCAGACACGTGGCGCCATGAGATGGTGACACATGGCATAACACATAAGCTTGCTAAATGTTTTTAATCATGTAAGATGATTAAAATCAAGATTAAATATAGGTTTGACACTTGGCACAATGTGATTGGGTCACTTAAACCTAGAGCTAATCAAAAGGGTGACATGTGGCTAGGTTTAAATGTGTTAACCTAGCTATTTAAGTGGGGTTATGAAAAGAAAACACAACCAGCAGCCTCTCCTCTCATATGTCACGCCACTTTGAGCCTCTCCAGCTATTTCTCTTCATCTCTCATCAATTCAAAGAGATTAGCCATCAATCTCTTGAATTAAGAACACTAGAAATTGTTTCTAGTGTCCTGCTTACATCTCTAATCTCTTAAAAGGCGTAACTTGATTTTCTAATTAATAGAAAAAGCTTTAGAAGCTATTCAAGGGCTGCCATAGGTGTTCTTGGTGTGGACAAGCTAGAGGACAACATCCGGTGTCCTCAAGACGACCAAGGCAGACACGCTACAAAGACATCAAGAGGTTAGTGTAATCGTTCTTGATTTAATCTAGGGTTCTAAAATTAATCTGATTAATTTTAAAATCTTAAATGGCAAATACAGATCCAAAAACATATTAAAAGAGTTTTAATATGTTGTTTATCATTGAAATCAAATAGATAAAAATTAATCTTGCATGGTGCATGTGACCCTAGGTGAAAATTTTGAATTCAATGGTATAATCTTGTGTTTTTCACGCTTCCGTTCCTTCATGTACCATCTTCGAGCGAAAGCAGAAAGCTGCTGATCACAGTGCGGTGCAATTGAACCATCGACATTGTGTAGGCACAGGGCATCCCCTTGCACCTCAGCCTCAATAGATTGATCGACTGAACGATCACCCTCTTCCATAGTCAATGCGAGGATTTTAGATCTCCTGAACAAATAACACAAGGAGATTTCCTCCCGTTAGTGCATATTTATAATGTAATGTACTGTATATATCAAACAATGATGTTGAGCAGTTGTACTATGAAGAAAGAATATTCAAGTAACATGTGAAAACAGAATTTAAAAACTAGCTCTGATACCACTAAAACATGTCACACCCTACCCCTCTGTAAGGCATAACATGATCCCGTAGTATACCTAATGAATTACCAACTCCGTCTACTGATAACCCATTAAATACACTACAAGGGATTTTAAAAACTTTTCTTACTTCTTTTACAGTGGTGAGCACTATTTATAGGTGTTAAAAACCTTTTTGAACTGAAGTGATAGAACTAACACATTTGAATTATTTGGAGTTTCTGTAAAAATTTTAGCAGAGTGCCATCTGTATTTTGGATAAAACAGTTCTTCAGGAAACCTGTAAAAAGCACTTCAATATTTTTCCAAATCTCAACTCCAACATATTTTTCAACACAACATATTTCTCAACTCAAATCCACAGTGATTTTTCAAAGTCTGAGATACAAGAAATATAATACAATTTTTACAAGCCAAAATAACTCATAATTATTTTACAACTTCAATGTACAATTTCAATTTACAACTGCTCAAAACCAAAAACAATATGTACATACAGTGGTCATGCATTACAGTACAAAATGCAAAATGTTGGTATACTCATTATACCCAGTAATCTCTCGCTGGAGGTACTAGCAGCCTAGTCTGCTGCCCTGTCTGTGTGTCTACCTGTGACAGCAATAAAAAGCTATAGCTGAGACGATGTCTCAGTAGTGCACAACATTAACCAAATACAATTTAAATCACAATTCATAAATCACATAAATAGTGGATACTTAAAACCATAGTTAATTTCAAGACAGTAATTGTCAACTAGAATTTAAACTCCATTTCTCAATATCACAATAAATTTCAATAAGTCAGATCATGGTTGAATTCAAAAGACAGTATATGTCAATAAGAGTTTAAATTCATTTCACAATCTCACAATACATATCAACAAATCACACACAGCTTAATCATGTTCAAAAGTTCAATTCGTCCCAAAAGCCTATGGCTAATGAGGTATTCAATTCGTCCCAAAAGTCGATGACTAATGAGGAATAACATAGCTAGCTAGCAAAAATATGAGTACTCATCCAATTCGTCCTCAACAGGCACACACCTCAACACTTCAGCCAGAGAGGGAATTCAATTCGTCCCACTAGATAAGCTAGTGAGGAATACAATCAATATACATGATAGCTGTGGTTTCAAACCATTTCCAATGCTTTTCAATCAATACGTATCCATCAATATCATTCAAACAATTTCAAATCATTTACAGTGCTTTTCAAGCGATAAATATCCATTCAAACCCATTTCCACAATTTAAAACAATAATGTACAAATAGTCATAATTCATTTCAATTGAAAAATTTAAAAGAAATAGTTGTTGTGCACAAACCTCTGATAATTGTCTCTTGGTCTGGACTCAGTGTTTCCTTCCCTTTTCCTGAGTCTTTGGTAACTGAGAAACACAATTTGAAGTGTTTCAGTACTTAATTAAACTGTCTCTATCGATAATGCTTGATAAGTAATTCACTGAAAGCTATTATTTGCTTAATCACCTAATATACCGACCCTCGATGTGTTCTAGGTAAATTAGGTTTTAGTGTCACTAATATGTCACATTCGATAGTGTTTTAGGGTTGGTACACGTTACCAATTTCATTTCCTTGTTTAATGCATTTTATTGCAACTTGCTGGATTCCGGGATACTAGTTTGACCTAGCCGGACGACCTAGTTCCCTCGGTTTTCGGGTTTCGGTCAAAACTACAAACTTGTAGATCTATATCTTACGGAACGCGGGGAAAAATTTTAGGTCATTCTGAGTTATGTAGACCAAGTTATGGTCATTTTACTATTGCTGGTCAAATGGCATCAAATTTGGTCATTTTAGGTCAATTTTGGTCAACCTTGGTTCGGCCAGTTTTTGGACCCGAACTTGTGAAAGCTGTTTGACTTGCTTATGGTCATTTCTGGGCTTTGGTGTCTTCATGAGACTTGTAGGTATGGGTCTTAACTATTCATGGTTAAAATTTCAGGTCAATTGGACCTATTTTGAGTGAGTTATGGCCTAAACACTAACTGCTGCCCAATTGGTCAATTTTCAGGCCTCATTTGCACTTAATCCGAATTGGTTATTTTTCATGCTACCTTGCAAGCAGAATTTTGGTATGCTTTCTCAATGAAAGTTGGCACATTTTGTGCCTAGTTTCACCTCCAATTGGTCTCATACCAATTGGAGTTACATATTTAGAGTTATAGGTTAAAATGTAGGCTGTCCTTAATTACATTGCTTATACATGTATCAATTACACATTTACCTTGCTACAAATTCACCTCTCAACCCCATTCTGTTTTGGTACATTACCAAAACCATATACCACCTTACCTTAAAGTCATTTTGGGCAGAATACAAATATCCTTAATACACCAATTAAAACTATAATTCATAAAGTACAATTACAACCACATATACACATAAACATTTCTAATTCTTACATACACTTTACACAACCAATTTACATACATATTCTTCAATCCTCAATATCACAATTTATTCAATATCTCCATGAATTCAAACATTCATTAAGGAGTCCCAAAGCTGCCGAAATGCTCCACAATGCCAAAGTGTCCCACAATTCGTCAACTTCCATCCCAATTGCACAATCACCACATATATACATGGAATTAACTTACTAGGACATTAATCACCCTACTCAACATAATTTCCCATCAAATAAATGTAAGAATAAATCATCAAATATACAACTCCATGGCTGTCCAAACTGGATATATCAAGAACTTTTCAAAACTTAAAAATTCCTTCACAAAGCACACACCCATAACATGTATACAAAGTTTAACAAAGCAATATTCAAAATCTCAAACTTACCTATTGTTGGGACTTGCTAAACCTTCACTAAACTTCTTGATTTTGGTATCAAATTCTTCCTTATGATGTGGAGATAAAACTTAATGAAGACAAGTAATCAAAATCTAGCTTGAAAATGGGTGAAATGAAGCCATGCAAATAGGGTGGCCATGGAAGGGCTTTAGGAGTTCTTCCTTACGACAATGGATGAATAAATGAGGAAATGAAATTTTAGTGGAAGTAATATGCCCACTTAATCAATATATTTAATCCATATTATAATTCTTAGTGGTCCACTTACTCAAATTAATCATATTATAAGTTTAACTTTCATTTATTCCACATTAACCCATAATTTTTGCTATTTACTTTAGGTACCATCAATTTAATTTTCATTATGTTTTCCAAGTGTAATATTATTTATTTTTAATGGACATTTAGGTCAAAAGACAATTCGGGATGTCAAATGACCACAATGCCCCTGTTCGGGTTGCATTCTCGATTTTTCGGTAACACCGGGTTTTGTCTCTTTTTCGATTTCTCACTTTTCCTTGTACTAATTATTTAATTTTTCTTTGATATTTCTAATGATATTTATGCTTCAATTGATGTCTCTTTAAGTCCTAAAATATTTTCCAGGGTTCCTTGCAGTCCAGGACTAGTCAACGGTCCACGCCGTAACTTCCCGGTGCGGTTTCCCATCGCTAGGGTTCTCAGCTCGCTTAACTTGGTTACCTTTCTTTGCTATTATTTTTCCTTTGTTTTTCTTGTATTTTCTTTTCTTGTATTTCATTATTTTATGTCTCCTGACTCATAACGAAGTGTAGTTCTAGGCATCCTAGCTGTCCGGACAACACTGGTCACCGGAACAGTAGAACGCACTACCGAACATAGGGGTGTTACATGATTAATTGTAATTGGTGGTAAGTGTTTAATGACATCATGGTGAAGTCATAATTAGCTTTTTATCTCATTTTCTCTTTTTTTCTTCTCTACTCATTTTCAATCTAATTTTTATCAATATTTATTCATATTTTGTGTTATGATAATTATTTACCTAACTGGACAAGTCAGCCAAAAATCACTTCTGAAGGCGGAATGACCAAAATGCCCTCCATTTGGCTTAACAGATCAAAATTATTTGTATCGATTGAAAAATTTTTCTAAGCATTTTCTTAGCATTCTAATGCCATAAAACCCTCAATGACTCTTCTCTAGAGTCTAAAAAATTATTTTATGAATTTTTCCCTAGGTCTAGGGCTCCTAGTTGCGAGGAACGCAACTTCCCACTGGGTTACCCATCTCTAGGGCATCGGCTCATTTAACTTGGTTGTATTTTATTTCTAAAATTTTTTCTAAATTTTTCTTATTAATATTTGAGTTAATTATGATTCCTCACTTTAGTTTAAATATTTTTCTGGACGTTCTAGTTGTCCGAACCGACACTGGTCACCGGAACAGTAGAATGTACGGAGTTAATACAAGGAGGGTATTACACCGTAAGTCTTTCATAAATAATGTATTTGACAACCATACATTAAAAGTTTTCAACATACCTATGTCATAACTATTAGTAGTATGCCCTATAGCATATCATTTATTATGTATCTTGTACATATTTTATTAATAAAAGGCAATTTTACTTTTCCGTTGACATAATGTATTTATGTGTAATAGAAAAGGTCCATTGATATTTTGTTAGAAATTCCATTCTTAAGTTATTAAGAATATGAGTGATAGAATTTCTAGTACAAATTATCATAAATTGGTTCACAATCGAGGATACTTCACATAGGACATGACTTATCCAGAAAGATTATAATCATGTTTGTTCCTAAGGTATTTATATGAGATATAAATAAGATGGAGTGGTGAGTGTCATGCTACATAACAAACATGATAGGTACTTATACATGATAAGTAGACCGAACCAGTGACGCATATGACAAGCACATGGAGTTTACTCTTATATATGCATTGTCATATATCATATCAGTGCATATAATCTTTAGACCTAAAATAATACAGTTATCTTGTATATAGGTGGTTTGAGTTTGATACTGCTTTCATACTTGTACTGTGTATGGGTATATGGGCATGTGTTGGCTCCTACCAGTTATATATGGAGATAGGTGTTGATTAAGATGGAATCTGTTACCCTAAGTAAATAGGGATAAAATCCTATGCTCATTAAATTGTTCTTGATGTTTCAAGTTCTTGGCCAGGATAGACATATTTAGTCAGAAAAGAGTTTCTGACAAGAAAATCTAATTAATTAGGAACTGGAATTAAAAGAGAACATAATGTTCATAGCAAATGGGGTTCGACATTAACCATGACTCCAGCTCGAATTAGGATTTTGTAACAGAGAGATTATAGTGTATGGTAACATATGATTATAGGTTCATTTAAGGTATTCCTTGTTACTGATTGGGTGGCTATGGCATGCTATGCTAGGTGTCAATCATGGTCTATGAGATGCCTAAAATGATTTAGAGAAATCATTCATGTTAAGAAAGAGTTCTGATGATATTAAGAGTTAATATCATATCTCATTGCCAATTAGTGATGAGCCTAATGAGTCACACACATATACAAGATAATCACCTAGTAAAATGTGATTTAATTGATTAATTAGAGAGTTTAGTTAATTAATTAAATAGGTTTGTTTTGCAATGAGATTGCAAAGTCCCTCGCATGGCTTGAAACCAAATCTAGGTTATTGGATGTATAATATAAATTAAATTTATATTTAAAGTGTTTAAATATGAATTTAATTATGAGAAATTAGTTAATAGAGATTAATTAATTTATATTTGATATAAATTGATTAGAAGAGGAGAAATAATAATTTTGGGTTGAGAACTCAAAATTACAACATAAGGGTAATTTGGTCATTTCACATGGTGACATGTGGCACCATGAGATGGTGACACATGGCATCATATAAGTTTGCCTTTTGTCTTCCTATCACGTAAGGTGATCAAAGTCAAGATTAAGTCTAGCTTTAACACTTGGCCTAATGTGATTAAGTCAATTAAAAAAGAAGATGCAATGTGATGGTGACATATGGCAAAGGGTTTAAGTGAGTTAATGACCTAATTATAAATGGAAAAAGAAAGAAGAATAAAGCATAACATTCTCTCTTCCTCAAAGGTGGTGGCACACTTTTTCCTCCCTCTCCTCTTCTTGCTTTCTCATCAATTCAAAGAGAATCACTCCATTCCCTTTAAATTAAAATTGCTAGAAATTGTTTCTAGTGTCGTATACACACATACAACCACTCTAAAGGCAAAAACCCATATTTTAATTGGTTGGCAAAGCTTGAGAAGCTGATATGGGGGCTGCCCTATCATACCTTACCCCTCTGTAAGGCATAACATGATCCCATAGTATTCTTAGTAGTATGCTCTAGAGCATATCATTTAGTATGTGTCACACCCTACCCCTTTGTAAGGCATAACATGATCCCGTAGTATACCTAATGAATTACCAACTTTGTCTACTAATAACCCATTAAATATACTACAAGGGATTTTAAAACTTTTCTTACTTCTTTTTATAGTGGAGAGCGCTATTTACAGGTGTTAAAATTTTTTTTTTTTTTTGAACTGAAGTGAAGCAGCTAACACATTTGAAGAAATAATAATTTCTGTAAAAATTTTGGCAGAGTGCCATTTGTATTTTGAATAAAGTAGTTCTTCAAAAACCTGTAAAAAAAGCACTTCAATTATATTTCTCAATCTCAAACTCCAACATTTAATTAACACAATGTGTTTCTCAACTTAAATCCACAAAACTTTTTCAGTATTTTCAAAGGTTGAGATAAAAGAAATATATCACAATATTTACAAACCAAAATAATTTATAATTTATTTTATAACTTCAATGTATAATTTTAATTTACAACTGCTCAAAACCAAGAACATTATATACATACAGTGAACATATATTACAATACAAAATGAAAAATATGGTATACTCAATATACCCGATGATCTCTCACTGAAGCACTAGCAGCTTAGTCTACTGCCCTGGCAGTCTGTCTACCTGCGACAGCAATAAAAAGCTATAGCTGAGTAAAATTTACTCAGTGGTGCACAATAACAATTTGAAATGCGATACATAAATCTTTTATTGACAATTCACAAATCAAATAGTTCACAATTCCATTTCACAATTTACAAAGTTCATATAACACAAATTTGATCAAATAACTGAATAATACAATTTTGCCAATCAATAATACCATTTGATCAAATAACTGAATAATACAGCTTTGCCAATCAATAACACAATTTGATCAAATAACTGAATAATACCATTTTGCAAATCAATAATACAATTTAAATGCTGCACAATTGCATTTCACAAATTATCAAAGCTCATTATAGACAAATTTTGGGTCCAATAATTTAATAAACACAGTGTTGCCAATTCATACACAACTTAAGCCATGACACAAAATTTTCGATTAATGCTGTGTTGTACACCACGACAAAGCAATCTACAACCCCACTAATCGAAATCAATGAGGGAGGAATCTAGCTATATAATGATTACTCATCCATACTCACCTCAGATTGGCAAGTCAAAGAGGGAGGAACATAATCACACTCACCACAGACTGATAAGTCAAAGAGGGAGGACTATATCACACTCACCCCATAAATGGAGGAGGAACATAGTAATAGTGTCATGCCAAGTGTGAGTCAAAACAATTTCAAATCACAATATTTCATACAAACCACAAATCATAAGTTATCTCAAAATTTCCATTTGCAAAGTAGGCAACACAATACTTTCCAAATAAGATTCTCAAAGCCAAAACAATAAAAAATTATTCATAACTCATTTCTCCAAATAAATTTTCTAGTAAAAGCAGTGAATATAAAAGTATTGTGCATGGACACAATTTAAAACTATAATATTCAATTAAAATTTTAAGTAGAAAATGAGAAATAAAAACTATTGTGCACAAACACAATTTAAAACTATAGCAAACAAATAATTGTAATTTATTTCAATTGAAAAATTTAAAAGAAATAACTATTGTGCACAAACCTCTGATAACTATCTCTTGCCTCTGACTCAGTGTTTCCTTTCCTTTCCCTGAGTCTTTGCTAACTGAGAAGCACAATTTGAAGTGATTTAGTACTCATTTAAACTGTCTCTAAGAATAAGGTTCAATAATTAATTTATCGAATTCTATTATTTCTTTGGTCAACCTAAGATGTCGACCCTCGATGCAGTCTAGGTGAATTAGGCTTTAATGTCACCAATTTGTGACATTTGTATCCTTTTTGTATTGGTGCATATTACCAAATTCATTTCCAATTACATTGCGTTTTATTGCAATTTGTCAGATTTCGGTATACTAATTTGACCAAGCCGGATGACCTAGTTCCCTAGATTTTCGAGTTTTGGTCAAAACTACAAACTTGTAGATCTATGTCTTATTGCATGCGGGGCAAAATTTCAGGTCATTATGAGTTTACTAGACCAAGTTATGGTCATTTTACTATTGCTGGTCAGAATGGACCAAAATTGGTCCCTTTAAGTCATTTTAGGTTAATTTTGGTTCGGCCAGTTTTTCGACCCGAAATTGTGCAAGCTATTTGACTTACTTATGGTCATTTCTGGGCTTTGGTGTCTTCATAAGAGTTGTAGATATATGTCTTAACTATTCATGGTAAAACTTTTAGGTAAATTGGACCTGTTTTGGTGAGTTATGGCCAAGATACTAACTACTGCCCAAATGGTCAATTTTCAGGCCTTAAATGCACTAATCCGGATTTGGTCATTTTTCAAGTTACCTTGAAAGCAGAATTTTGGTAAGCTTTCTTCATGAAAGTTGGCTCATTTTGTGCCTAGTTTCACCTCCAATTGGTCTCATACCAATTGGAGCCACACACTTAAGGTTCTAGGCCAAAATGCACACTGCCCTATAGCAACGCTCTTCATTACATACCAATACACTTTTAACACTTGCCATGTTGCACATTCATGCCATTTCTGTTTTGTACCATAACACAAACACATTTCACAACATATTTTTGGTCATTTTGGCAGCTTATAATCACACTCAATGTGCACCATCTAGTATAGAATTTTTCAAGCTCAAATTACAACAATTCAATCACCTAACCTAGCTCATTTACATGTCCAACCTCACACCATCATACATATACACAAGCTGCCATAACAAGTACCACAATTCAATATTAATATTCCATAAACCAAACATGAAATAACATTTTTATGGTTCACCATTCAAGCTGCCAATTTGTACCTCACTTTGAACAAAGTTTCAAGCTTCCAAATTCAAGTATACATTCACATATACTTAGTATACATCGCCCAATTTATTCCTACACATATAAACAATTAATCAACCCTTTAATCTACCATTTACAAGTAAGAATAAACTGCCCTTAAGGAGTTTCCATGGATGCCAAAAATAAACATCTCCCTTTAAACATCAAACTCCAAAAATCTCTCCACAGTTAAAGTACCCATAACATCCACACAATCTTTAATGAAGCAAGCATCAAAAACACCTACTTACCACTTTGGAAACTCTTCAAAACTTCACCAAAACTTGGTCTTCTTGCTGCCTATCTACTGCCCATGGTGTATGGACAACTTTTAATGAAGGAAAGTGCCAAGAAAGGAGCTTGAATCTCACTTGCATGGAGCTTTCAAGTCATGCGGCAATGGAGGTTTGTTGGGAGCAATTTCGGCTGAATTTGAGAGCTTGAAGATGAAGTTGAATCTGCTGTCCAAATTGATGAATAAGTGGTCCACTTTGGTGGGTGAGTGGAGCACTAAGGGTTGTTTAATATTAGTTTATTCACAAGTTTCATTTTTCCTCATTAAGCTTCTCATTTTTGCTATTTGCATTAGGTACCACTAATTTAATTTTTCATGATATTTTCCAAGTGTAATATCATGTATTTTTAATGGACATTTAAGTCAAAAGACAACTCAGGGTGTCAAATGACCACAATGCCCCTGTTCGGGTTGCATTCCCGATTTTTCGATAACACCGAGTTTTGTCCGTTTTTTAATTTCTCACTTTTCTTTATACTAATTAATTAATTTTTCTTTGATATTTCTAATGATATTTGTACTTCAATAGGTCTTTATTTAAGTCTTAAAAATATTTTTCAGGGTTCCCCGTGGTCCAGGGCTAGTCAACGGTCCATGCTACGACTTCCCGGTGCGATCACCCATCGCTAGGGTTCTCGGCTCGTTTAACTTGGTTACAATTCATTGCTATTATTTTTTCATTTGTTTTTCTTGTATTTTCTTTTCTTGTATTTCGTTATTTTATGTCTCCTCATCCATATCTAAGTGTAGTTCTAGGCATCCTAGCTGTCCGGACAACACTGGTCACCAGAACAGTAGAACGCACTACCAAATATAGGGGTGTTATAATTCTCCCCCCCTTAAAATAAATTTCGTCCACGAAATTTTATCCAATAGCCATCTTACAATAGTCATACGTTTATTTTCTCCTTTCTATAAGATCGTATAATCTTCTTTCCCTCGAATTTGTATAAGACTTTTAACAATCTAATACAACATTTAATTTGTTTGTATAACACCAATCTTCTCTTACTATTGTGCTGTCTAATATTTCGATTCATGTTCCTTCTTGAATGACCCTTAAGGTCATGTTAGAATGATTTATCTAGTCATTGGTCCTCTGACCATTCTAGTTAATAGTCTTTCTCACATTCGTAACATTTCTTTGTTATATCTGAACCAACGGTTCAAATTTCTACTTCCACAACTCTTTTTATCTTTTAATATTCTATAACTTACTTCCTTCTGTACTAAACTATAACCCTTCGATTTTCTAACTTTTGAGTTTTGAATCCCTAAGTAGGATTTTCAAATTTATTTCTACCAATTAAATTCTGTCCTGGCATAGCTATACCAAAACAGATGCCGTTGGCAACTATTCTCATCTTGGTGTACTATCGAGTAGTACGTAGCTCTACACAATAATCTCAAGTTAGTACTGTAATCTGCAGCTTACAGTATAAACATCAAGAACATTGCATAGTTACTACGATACATCCCAATAAATTAAACTTTCCTATCCTTTTATCCTTTTCGAATTCACTAATATCCAAAACTTATTCTGATTACAATATTCACTGATAATTACTAACTGTAACATCTTTGCCCTCATCTAAAGCAATTGTATTATTGTAACTTACTTTTACGTCCTCTTGCCTTATATTAAGTAGGCTTGCCATTTAGCTTTATAATTTATGGAATGTTAGAAAATACTTTTCACCGATAAACTCTTTCAAAACTAATTTCACTTATTATCACAATCCTTATCTTAAAGGACTAATCACTAATGCATCAAAATTTATTCCCTTGTAAAGGAATAACAACATAACATATAGTTCTAACACTAACATAAAAGTATGCAGATTCCAGGTCAAACAATATATAAACGAAGAGTGTCATCCTTCTTCTTAACAAACAATACTGGCACTCCCTATGGTGACACACTAGGGCGAATGAAGCCCTTTTCAAGTAGTTCTTGCAACTGTACATTCAACTCTTTCCTGAGGTAATCCTGGCAATTCATCAGGAAACACATCTGGAAAGTCATATACTGTAGGGATGTCCCTCAATGCTGGACTCCCCACTTGGGTTTCTACCACATGTGCCAAGTATGCTTCACACCTCTTTCTGATAATTTTTCTGGCTAGTGCAGCCGAAATGACATTTAATGACAATAACTGCCTCTCCCCATGTATTACCACAACACTATACTGAGGGAGACCAAAAGTGACTGTCTTCAATCTACAGTCAATCATGGCATGATGCCTAGCTAACTAATCCGTGCCCAAGATAATATAATAATCTCTGAAGGGCATTTCAATGAGATCAGACAGAAAAGTATGTCCTTGGATCACTAAAGGACAATCCCTATACATTCTATTAACCCTAACCTCTTGTCCTAACGGACTTGTTACTAACACCTCAAAGTCCATTTTTGTACATGGAACAGTAATGCAATCAATGATGCTAGCACTCACATAAGAATGGGTAGAACCCGAATCAAATAACACAAACACATCTTGATTAAAAGTTGAGAAGGTACCAGCCACAACATTAGATGTCTCGGCTTTTTCTCTCTGTCTCATTGCGTAGACTCTGACTGGAGCACTGTCTTGCTCTGATTGTTTCACTGTGCCTTGGCTGCCTATTGGGTTACCTCTACCCCTGCCTCTACCTCTGCTGGGTGGTTGTGAACCTCTAGTGACAGGGCTCTAAACTAACCCTTCAGCAGCAGTAGAAGGTGGTCCAACTCTATGGGCACTGGTGCAGTCCTTGGCAAAGTGTCCTATGCCTCCACAGTTATAATAGCCTCCTATGGCCTTGTAGCATCCCCCACCATGATTTCTACCACAAGTTTCACATTGGCAGGGAGGGTAGGAACTTCTAGTTGTTCAAAGATTGGACCTTGGTGATCTCTGCCTTGATGATCCAACTCTGTTATATCTCTAAGCTCGAGGCTCCTCAAATTCTTTTCTCTTCCTCAAATTACTGCTTGAGCTCTGACCCATAGGTTTCTCCCTCTTCTCTATTTCATGTTGCCCTTGTGGGGGTTGGTTCTGTACTTGGGCTTGGGCTGACAGATTATCAGCCATTTGTTGAAAGAAAGTGGCCATTTGCTGGACCATTTGTGCAGTAATTTGTACTGGTAAAATTGGTACAGTCGGGCCTTCGACACTTTGTGGAGCTGGGGCCTCAACTTATACCTCAGCCTCTATTGATTAATCGACTGAATGATCACCCTCTTCCATAGTCAATTCGAGGATCTTAGACCTCTTGAACAATTAACACAAGGAGATTTCCTCCCGTTAGTGCATATTCATAATGTAATGTACTGTATGTATCAAATAATGACATTGAGCAGTTGTACTATAAAGAAAGAATATTCAAATTATAGGTGAAAACAGAATTTAAAAACTAGCTCTGATACCACTAAAACATGTCACACCCTACCCCTCTGTAAGGCATAACATGATCTTGTAGTATACCTAATGAATTACCAACTTCGTCTACTAATAACCCATTAAATATACTACAAGGGATTTTAAAACTTTTCTTACTTCTTTTTATAGTGGTGAGCGCTATTTACAGGTGTTAAATTTTTTTTTTTTTTGAACTGAAGTGAAACAGCTAACACATTTGAAGAAATAATAATTTATGTAAAAATTTTGGCAGAGTGCCATTTGTATTTTGAATAAAGCAGTTTTTCAAAAGCCTGTAAAAAAGCACTTCAATTATATTTCTCAATCTCAAACTCCAACATTTAATTAACACAATGTGTTTCTCAACTCAAATCCACAAAAATTTTTCAGTATTTTCAAAGGCTGAGATAAAAGAAATATATCACAATATTTACAAACCAAAATAATTTACAATTTATTTTATAACTTCAATGTACAATTTTAATTTATAACTGCTCAAAACCAAGAACATTATATACATACAGTGAACATACATTACAATACAAAATGCAAAATATGGTATACTCAATATACCCAATGATCTCTCACTGAAGCACTAGCAGCCTAGTCTACTGCCCTGTCAGTCAGTCTACCTGCAACAGCAATGAAAAGCTATCGCTGAGTAAAATTTACTCAGTGGTGCATAATAACAATTTGAAATGCGATACATAAATCTTTTATTTACAATTAACAAATCAAATAGTTCACAATTCCATTTCACAATTTACAAAGTTCATATAACACAAATTTGATCAAATAACTGAATAATACAGTTTTGCTAATCAATAATACCATTTGATCAAATAACTGAATAATATAGTTTTGCCAATCAATAACACAATTTGATCAAATAACTAAACAATACCGTTTTACAAATTAATAACACAATTTAAATGCTGCACAATTACATTTCACAAATTATCAAAGCTCATTATAGATAAATTTTGGGTCAAATAATTTAATAAACACAGTGTTGCCAATTCATACACAACTTAAGCCATGACACAAAATTTTTTATCAATGTCGTGTTGTACACCACGACAAAGCAATCTACAACCCCACTAATCGAAATCAATGAGGGAGGAAGCTAGCTATATAATGAGTACTCATCCACACTCACCTCAGACTAGCAAGTCAAAGATGGAGGAACATAATCACACTCACCCTAGACTGATAAGTCAAAGAGGGAGGAATATATCACACTCACCCTATAAATGGAGGAACATAGTAATAGTGTCATGCCAAGTGTGAATCAAAAAAATTTCAAATCACAATATTTCATACAAACCACAAATCATATGTTATCTCAAAATTTCCATTTGCAAAGTAAGCAACACAATAATTTCCAAATAAGATTCTCAAAGCCAAAACAATAAAAAATTATTGATAACTCATTTCTGCAAATAAATTTTCTAGTAAAAGCAGTGAATATAAAAGTATTGTGCACGGACACAATTTAAAACTATAATGTTCAATTAAAATTTTAAGTAGAAAATGAGAAATCAAAATTATTGTGCACAAACACAATTTAAAACTATAACATACAAATAATCATAATTTATTTCAATTGAAAAATTCAAAAGAAATAACTATTATGCACAAACCTCTGATAACTGTCTCTTACCTCTGACTCAGTGTTTCCTTCCCTTTCTCTGAGTCTTTGCTAACTGAGAAACACAATTTGAAGTGTTTCAGTACTCATTTAAACTGTCTCTAAGAATAAGGTTCAATAATTAATTTATCGAATTCATTATTTCCTTAGTCAACCTAAGATGTCGACCCTCGATGCAGTCTAGGTGAATTAGGTTTTAATGTCACCAATATGTGACATTTGTAGCCTTTTTGTATTGGTACATATTACCAAATTCATTTCCATGTATATTGTGTTTTATTGCAATTTGTCGGATTTCGGTATACTAATTTGACCTAGCCGGATGACCTAGTTCCCTCAGTTTTCAGGTTTTAGTCAAAACTACAAACTTGTAGATCTATGTCTTATTGCAGGGCAAAATTTCAGGTCATTATGAGTTTACTAGACCAAGTTATGGTCATTTTACTATTGCTGGTCAGAATGTACCAAAATTGGTCACTTTAAGTCATTTTAGGTCAATTTTGGTTCGGTGAGTTTTTGGATCCGAAGTTGTGCAAGCTATTTGACTTACTTATGGTCATTTCTGGGCTTTAGTGTCTTCATAAGAGTTGTAGATATATGTCTTAACTATTGATGGTAAAACTTTCAGGTCAATTGGACCTGTTTTGAGTGAGTTATGGCCAAAACACTAACTGCTGCGCAAATGGTCAATTTTACGACCTTAAATGCACTAATCCGGATTTGGTCATTTTTCAAGTTACCTTACAAGCAGAATTTTGGTAAGCTTCCTTCATGAAAGTTGGCACATTTTGTGCCTAGTTTCACCTCCAATTGGTCTCATACCAATTGGCATCAAACACTTAAGGTTCTAGGCCAAAATGCACACTGCCCTATAGTAACACTCTTTATTACATACCAATACACTTTTAACGCTTGCCATGTTGCACATTCATGCCATTTCTATTTTGTACCATAACACAAACACATTTCACAACATATTGTTGGTCATTTTAGCAGCTTATAATCACACTCAATATGCACCATATGGTACAAAATGTTTCAAGCTCAAATTACAACAATTCAATCACCTAACCTAGCTCATTTACATTGTAACACCCTAGGCAAATCCCACATCGACAAAACATGGGAGAGATGCTGGGTTCATAAGTTGATAGTTCGTAAACCCTATTGACGCGTTTTAAAACCGTGAGGGCTTCGACCCAGAGCGGACAATATCACTAGTGGGCCGGGCCATTACATTTGTGGTATCAGAGCCGCACCGCGTGCAACCTTGAACGATGGTGGGGCAAACCTCAGCGAGGACGCTGAGTCCCATAAGGGGGGTGGATTGTAACAGCCTAGGCAAATCCCACATCGACAAAACACGGGAGAGATGCTGGGTTTATAAGTTGATGGTTCGTAACTCCTAGTGACACGTTTTAAAACCATGAGGGCTTTAGCCCAGAGCGGACAATATCAATATCACAACAAATGTAATGGCCCGGCCCACTAGTGATATTGTCCGCTCTGGGCTAAAGCCCTCATGGTTTTAAAACGCGTCACTAGGAGTTACGAACCATCAACTTATAAACCCAGCATCTCTCCCGTGTTTTGTCGATGTGGGATTTGCCTAGGGTGTTACAATCCACCCCCCTTATGGGACTCAGCGTCCTCGCTGAGGTTTGCCCCACCATCGTTCAAGGTTGCACGCGGTGCGGCTCTGATACCACAAATGTAATGGCCCGGCCCACTAGTGATATTGTCCGCTCTGGGCTGAAGCCCTCACGGTTTTAAAACGCTTCACTAGGAGTTACGAACTATCAACTTATAAACCCAGCATCTCTCCCGTGTTTTGTCGATGTGGGATTTGCCTAGGGTGTTACATACATGTCCAACCTCACACCATCAAACATATACACAAGCTGCCATAACAAGTACCATAATTCAACATTAATATTCCATAAACCAAACATGAAATAACATTTTTATGGTCCATCATTCAAGCTGCCGATTTGTACCTCACTTTGAACAAAGTTCCAAGCTTCCAAATTCAAGTATACATTCACATATACTTAGTATGCATCGCCCAATTTATTCCTACACATATAAACACTTAATCAACCCTTTAATCTACCATTTACAAGCAAGAATAAACTGCCCTTAAGGAGTTTCCATGGCTGCCGAAAATAAACATCTCCCTTTAAACATCAAACTCCAAAAATCTCTCCACAATTAAAGTACCTATAACATCCACACAATCTTTAATGAAGTAAGCATCAAAAACACCTACTTACTACTTTGGAAACTCTTCAAAACTTCACCAAAACTTGGTCTTCTTGCTGCCTATCTGCTGCCCATGGTGTATGGACAACTTTTAATGAAGGAAAGTGCCAAGAAAGGAGCTTGAATCTCACTTGCATGGAGCTTTCAAGTCATGCGGCAATGGAGGTTTGTTGGGAGCAATTTCGGCTGAATTTGAGAGCTTGAAGATGAAGTTGAATCTTCTGTCCAAATTGATGAATAAATGGTCCACTTTGGTGGGTGAGTGGAGCACTAAGGGTTGTTTAATGTTAGTTTATTCATAAGTTTCATTTTCACACATTAAGCTTCCATTTTTGCTATTTGCATTAGGTACCACTAATTTAATTTTTCATGACATTTTCCAAGTGTAATATCATGTATTTTTAATGGACATTTAAGTCAAAAGACAACTCGGGGTGTCAAATGACCACAATGCCCCTGTTCGGGTTGCATTCCTGATTTTTCGGTAACACCAAGTTTTGTCCGCTTTTCGATTTTTCACTTTTTTTTGTACTAATTAATTAATTTTTCTTTGATATTTCTAATTATATTTATACTTCAATAGGTCTTTATTTAAGTCATAAAATTATTTTCCAGGGTTCCCCGCGGTCCAGGGCTAGTCAACGGTCCACGCCGCGACTTCCCGGTGCAGTCACCCATCGCTAGGGTTCTCGGCTCGTTTAACTTGGTTACATTTCATTGCTATTATTTTTTCTTTTGTTTTTCTTGTGTTTTCTTTTCTTGTATGTCGTTATTTTATGTCTCATCATCCATATCTAAGTGTAGTTTTAGGCATCCTAGCTGTCCGGACAACACTGGTCACCGGAACAGTAGAACGCACTACCGAATATAGGGGTGTTACAGTATGTATCTTGTACATATTTTTATTAATAAAAGGCTTTTCCACTTTTCTGTTTATATAATATATTTATGTGTATTAGAAAAGGTCCATTGATATTTTGTTAGAAATATTATTCTTAAGTAGTTAAAAATATGAGTGACATTATTTCTAGCACAAAGTATCATAAATAGGTTCACAATCAATGATACTTTATAATAAGGACATGACTTATCCAAAAAGATTGTATTCATATTTGTTCCCAAGTTATTTATATGAGATATAAATAAGATGGAATGGTGAGTCTCATGCCATATAATAAACATGATCGGTACTTATAAATGATAAGTAGGCCGAACCAGTGACACTTATGACAAGCACATGGAGTTTACTCTTGTCAATGTTTTGTCATAAATCATATCAGTGCATATGATCTTTAGACCTGAGATAGCACAGTTATCTTATATATAGGTAGTTTGAGTTTGATACTGCTTTCATACTTGTACTGTGTATGGGTATATGGGTATGTGTTGGCTCCTACTAGTTACATATGGAGCTAGGTGTTGATCAAGATGGAATTTGTTCCTCTAAGTAAATAGAGATAAAATCCTATGTTCATTTAATTGTTCTTGATGTTTCAAGTTCCTAGCCAGGACAGATAGATTTAATCAAAAAAGAGTTTCTGATGAGAAAATATTTTTAATCAAGAACTGGAATTAAAAGAGAACATAATATTTATAGCAAATGGAGTGTGACATAAACCATGACTCCAGCTTGAGTTGGGATTTTGTAACAAAGAGATTCTAGTGCATGGTAACATGTGATTATAGGTTCATTTAAGGTAAACCTTATTACTAATTGGGTGGCCATGGCATGCTATGCTAGGTGTTAACCATGGTCTATGAGGTGTATAAAATGTTTTAGAGAAATCATTTATGGTAAGAAAGAGTTCTGATGATATTAAGAGTTGATATCATATCTCATTGCCAATTAGTGATGAGCCTAGTAAGTCACACACATACACAAATTATCACCTAATTAAATATGATTTAATTGATTAATTAATTAAAGAGTTTAATTGATTAATTAATTAAAGAGTTTAATTGATTAATTAAATAGGTTTGGTTTGCAATTAGATTGCAAAGTCCCTAGCATAACTTGAAACCAAATCTAGATTATTGGATATATAGTATAAGTTAAATTTATATTTAAAGTATTTAAATATGAATTTAATTAATGAGAAATTAATTAATAGAGATTAATTAATTAATTTATATTTGATATAAATTATTTAGAAGAAGAGAAATAATTATTTTGGGTTAAGAACTCAAAATTAAGACACAGGGGCATTTTGGTCATTTCACAGTGTGACACGTGGCACCATGAGATGGTGACACATGGCATTACACATAAGCTTGCCAAATGTCTTTTAATCATGTAAGATGATTAAAATTAAGATTAAATATAGGTTTGACACTTGGCACAATGTGATTGGGTCACTTAAACCTGGAGCTAATCAAAGGGTAACATGTGGCAAGGGTTTAATGTGTTAACCTAGCTATATAAGTGTTGTTATGAGAAAAATAAAAGACAACCAGCAGCCACACTCCTTTGTCATGCCATTTTGAAGCTCTCCCTATCTTCCTCTTCATCTCTCATCAATTCAAAGAGATTAGCCATCAATCTCTTGAATTAAAAATACTAGAAATTATTTCTAGTGTCCTGTTTACATCTCTAATCTCTTAAAAGGCAGAACTTGAATTTCTAATTAATAGAAAAAGCTTTAGAAGCTGTTCAAGGGCTGCCATAGGTGTTCTTGGTGTGGACAAGCTAGAGAGACAACATTTGGTGTTCTGAAAACGAATCTCAAAGGCGCAAATACGCTACAGTGCATCAAGAGGTTAGTGTAATCGTTCTTGATTTAATCTAGAGTTCTAAAATTAATCTGATTAATCTTAAAATCTTAAATAGCAAATACAGATCCAAAACATATTAAAAGAGTTTAATATGTTGTTTATCATTGAAATCAAATAGATAAAAATAAATCTTGCATGATGCATGTGACCCTAGGTGAAATTTTTTTGAATTCAATGGTATAAACTTGTGTTTTTCACGCTTCCGTTCTTTCAATTGGTATCAGAGCCACTATATTTGCCATTTAGATTGTTGATTATATGATTTAATTGTGTGATTTGATCATGAGATGATTAATCCATTGTTGGTTGCAATGGATGTGTGGCGGCACACATGGTGAAGCCACCATTGGAAGCGGCAACAATGGTTCTTCAAGGTGGCGCAAGGTTTGCCTTTTAATTTACAATTTTTGTATGATCTAAAAGCTCATCCTATGTCTAATTAAATTGTTTAATTAGAATTTTAATCACACAATTAAATTATGATTCAAATCAGAATTTTAAAAATTATTTGAATGTGACTCAAATCTAAATTTTAAAAGTTGTTTGAATGTGATTTAAATCTAAATTTTTAAAGTTGTTTAAATCATATTCAAATATGAATTTTTAAAGTTGATTGAATAATATTCAGATCTGTTTCTTTTTTAAATGTTTGAATGTGATTCAAATCTGATTTTTTAAGAAATGTATGAATGTGATTCAAATATGAATTTTTAAGGTTGTTTGAATGTGATTCAAATAAGAATTTTAAAATTTGTTTGAATGAGATTCAAATATGAATTTTTAAATTTATTTGAATCATATTCAAATCTGGATTTTTAAGTTGAATATGAGATATTCAATTTAATTTAAGTATATATGTTTTATTTAATTGTAAAATAGTGATATGCATGATGGATGATCATGGACTATAAAAGACCAATGTGATTGGATTTATTTCTTTTATGTTTCTTTGGGATTGTAAATTAATTTATTTATTTTAATTTATTTTGGGCATATATTATTAAGTTTGTAATAATTTTTGGGTTGTAATTTCATTTATTTAAGTTCTTGTAAATTCACCTTGGTATACCAAGGATTACTATGTAATATTGGATTGCAAGAAGTTCAAGGAGGTCAAGAGCATTGGTGGGACCAGTGGGAGGAATTCAAGATCAAGTGTTGATTATGTACTCCTTCAGCAACTCTTGTAAAATGAATGAATGAAATGCACCTAGGAATGCCCTGATTCAATTCTTGGTGGCTCAGAATTGAATCCCTTAGAAAGTCCATGATCATACCATATTTACTGCTTATCCATGATTGCATGAGATGTATGGGAATGTATGCATTTATATGATATATGCATGCTAAATGGATAATGTGTAAAGTGAGACCTAAATAGTAATTAGGATGACCATAAAATCTTCAAAACAAATGATTAAGTTGGAAATGTTATAATTATAGTAATTATAACATGGGCCCTCCATTGGGGCAATTATTTTAAGAAATTTTAAATAGTTGCATAAGATGCAATTAATTTAAGAGATTTTCTTAAGAATAATTATCAAGCATGAGATGTTGTAAATATGTAAATGGTTTGGTGGCCAATATTGGATGTACCTGAGGACATTAAAATTATTTGCATAATTACTGGCTCAATGGGATCAACTTAACTAATGCAAGATAAGTCAATAATGAATGTACCTGAGATTTTGAGCATTAGGGGATGTGTAAAGGATTGAACCTCACATGAAATGTGATAGGCAAGGATGTCACACCTTACCCCCCTGTAAGGCATAACATGATCCCGTAGAATACCTAATGAACTATCGAACTTCACCTACTGATAACTCATTAAGTACCTTACAATGGATTTTAAAATAATTTTCTTATTTTTGATAAGTAGTGAGCATTTTCTAAAAACATTTAGTTAAAATTAAAACTAGTTAATATTTTTAGTCCATTTTATTTTTCCGCAAATTTTATAAAAATTTTGACAGAGTTCCCTCTGTATTTTGAGAAAACAGTTCTTCAAATACCTATAAAAAGCACTTTTAAAAATTTTTTCCCAACAACTACTTCAATTTCACAATCACACTCAATCCATTTCAACAACTCCACAATCATTTCAATCAATTTCTCAAGTTCAAAATTCAATAATCCTCAAAATACTAACAATACATTTCATTCAAATTAAATAAAATAGTTCCACTCATACTTCATTAGAGACAAAATAATTTAGATACATCATTACAAAATTTACATTAAGAGAATTTCAAACTATAATATATATTACAACTTTATACAAATTTTATACAAAATGTTTTAAATACTTATTAGAAAATGCTCACCACTTATCAAAAACAAGAAAATTGTTTTAAAATCCCTTGTAGGGTACTTAATGAGTTATCGGTAGGTGAAGTTCGATAGTTCATTAGGTATTCTACGGGATCATGTTATGGGTAAGGTGTGACATATTTTAGTGGTATCAAAGCCTGGTTTCCATCGGTTCAAGAATCGCCTAAATCGGAGTTTTCTAGGGAGAGTTATAGCCATTGAAACTTTACTGCTCAAATGGCAAATCTGCAGTTTGCAGATTCAGTGACCCAACTTTGCTCAGTAATTTGATTTGGTTAATGGCATAATTTGGGTTTATGTTCTTCATGAAAGCTTTAGATCTATATCTCATCTAACCACTGGTAAAATTTCAGGTCATTTTGACCTGCCTAGCTTGAGTTATGACTAAATGAACAAACACTGTTCATTTAGTCAGGTTGTGCAGAGGCAGCTTGCAATTTTTAAACTTTGATCAATTTGTTCACTAGGTTTTCGTCACTTTTTAGGCATGCTTTCCAAATAAAAATTGTGTCATTTAGTGCCTATTTTCATCCCCAATTGGTCCCATATCCATTGGACTTGTAAAATTTTATTTTTGGTCCCTCAAAGGGAATTTTAGTCATGCTGGCAGCACATGACCTTATCCAATCCGAATTGGCTTTTAATTCCAACACTTCTAACACACCTCATTTGGTCACAAATGACCATTTTTCACTTCACATTAGGTCAAAGGCACCATTTACAAATTTCTCCAAATTTTTGCCTCAAAACCCTAGGTCTCAAACCCTAACCATTATAATCCATTGTAATTAACTAATTCAAAGCATATAAACACAATCTTTCAACTCATTCAAGCATCTTAACAAGTTTAACTCAATCAAACTCATGCAAATTACTCTCCCCTCCTTGCTGGACGAATTTTAGTTTAGTCCCTCACACATATATTTTTTTTTTATGTTTATTTCTATGCTCTTGATGCTATACATACACTAATTAAACTAAAAACTTGAAGTTTTCATTACTTACCTTGTTAGGTGTCTTTGAACTTTCACTTCCTCTCAATTTTCTTCAATTCTTTGATGAACAATCTTCCTCTGAAGTGATTAAATCAAGTTTTTGTGAAGCAAGTATGGGAGGATTTGGGGTTTAATGGTGGTTTCAAAGCTTGAAGCAAGCTTTAATGGAGGTTTACAATGGTGAGGGAAAGAGAAATGTAAATGGTGAGGAAGATAAGGCTTTTTACTTTTTTTTTTCTTTTCTTTTCTTTTCTTTTTTATCCTTATGGAAGACTCAAAAATTCATTTAATTAATTTATTAATTATATGACTTATGGCATCATGCATGATGTCATCTTCCTATACCTTTTTAACTTTTTCATTTTCTCTTCTTTTTTTTTAATTTTTTTATTAGTTCTTTAATTTAATTATCGATTCTGAAATTTTCTTTTCTCCAATTTTATTTGACAGTTAGGTCAGGAGTCAGCTCTCGGGGTCAATTGACCAAATTGCCCCTAGCCGGTTCATCCCGGTTTGCAAATAATTTAATATTTCTTCTGGCTCCCTGACCTAATCATTTGACTGGCTTAATAGTTCTTTTTCGTGATTTTCTCTTTTCCACTGTGTTCATAAGGGTTCTAAGGACCGCAACGTCACATTTTACGGTTCGAAATTTGAGTTTAAAATGACTTCGCAGTCGTTCCCGAGAAGGTCACCCATCGCTATGACTCTCGGCTCGTTTAACTGATTCTGTTATATTTTTCTTATTTATACTCAACTAATTGAACATTACTAATTATTTGTGTTTATGGCTTCTCTAGTTGTCTTAAGTGTGGTTCTAATCTCCTTAATTGTCCGGACTGACACCGGTCACCGGAACAGTGAAATATACCAGGCTATGCAAATAGGGGTGTTACAATTCTCCCCCCCTTAAATAAATTTCGTCTCGAAATTTTACCTAGTATTAATCTCTGAACAGCTGTGGGTGCTGTCTCCTCATGTCCTCCTCTCGTTCCCAAGTAGCCTCCTGGCCTGAATGATGGTTCCACAACACTTTTACCAATGGTATCTATTTGTTTCGTAACTGCTTTACCTCATAAGCCAAAATCTCTATAGGTTCTTCTTCATATGTGAGGTCTGGATTCACTTCAATTTCCTCTACTAGTAGTACATGAGATGGGTCTGATCGATACCTCCTCAACATAGACACATGGAAGACATTATGTATCTTCTCTAACTCTGGAGGTAGTGCCAAACGATATGCCAAAGGACCCACTCTTTCCAGAATCTCTTATGGCCCGATAAAACGAGGACTCAGTTTCCCCTTTCTGCCGAAGCTCATAATTCTCTTCCAAGGAGAAACTTTGAGGAAAACTTTCTCACCCACTGCATTCTCAATATCACTTCTTTTCAAATCAATGTAGGACTTCTAACGATCTGATGCAGTCTTAAGTCGATCTCTGATCACTCTAATCTTCTCCTCAGTCTGTTGAACAATTTCAGGTCCAATCATTTTTCTTTCACCCACATCATCCTAACACAACGGGGTTCTACATTTTCTGCCATACAAAGCTTCATATGGAGGCATCCCAATGCTTGATTGGTAGCTGTTGTTGTAAGCAAACTCAATCAAAGGCAAGTGTGTATCCCAACTGCCCTCAAACTCAATCACACAAACCCGTAGCATCTCCTCCAAGATCTGAATTACCCTCTCAGACTGGCCATATGTCTGTGGATGGAATGCAATACTGAAGTTCAATCTAGTTTTTAGGGCTCTCTGAAGACTACCCCAGAATCTAGAAGTGAACCTAGGATCTCTGTTTGATACGATGGATACTGGCACTCCATGCAGTCTCACAATCTCATCAATGTACAACTTGGCCAATCTTTCTAAACTGTAGTCCATCCGAACTGGCAAAAAATGAGCAGACTTGGTTAGTCTGTCAACAATGACCCAAACTGCATCATGACTCTTCTGTGTCCTCAGAAGTCCCATTACAAAATCCATCGTTATTCTTTCCCATTTCCATTCTGGTACTGGTAATGGATGTAACAACCCAGCGGGTACTTAATGCTCTGCCTTTACTTGCTGACAAGTTAGGCATTTAGAAATAAACTCTGCCACATCTCTTTCCATACCCATCCACCAGTAATGCTCCTTTAGCCCTCTATACATTTTTGTGCCACCAGGGTGCATGGCAAAAGGAGACTCATGTGCTTCCTTCAAAATGATCTGCCTCAAATCGACATTATTGGGAACACACATTCTGCCCTGGTGTAGCAGTAGACCATCATTTCTAACTAAGAACTCAGGTTTCTTGCCCTGCTGGACTTCCTCTAATAATTTCTGATACTTTTGGTCATTCTGAGCAGCCATTCTGATCTGATCAATCAACACTGGCTGTACATGCCATGCAACTACTGTCTGCACCTCATCATTAATCTCTAAGCTGGCATGTAATGATCTCAACTCATGTACCATAGACAAAGGAGTAACCCATAGACTTGCCATAGTCTTGCGACTTAAGGCGTCAGCCACAACATTAGCTTTCCCTAGCTGATAGTCTATCAGACAATCATAGTCTTTTATCAAGTCTCAAATTCAGCTCTTTCTGGGTGCCCAAATACTTCAAACTCTTATGATCTGCGTAAATGTAACACTTCTCTCCATACAAATAATGTCTCCAGATCTTAAGAGCAAACACAATAGTTGCAAGCTCCAAATCATGTGTTGGATAATTCCTCTCATGCGGTTTTAGCTGGCGTGATGCATAGGCAATGACATTTCGATCTTGCATCAATACACAGCCTAACCCATTGTGAGAAGCATCACTATAAACTGTGTATTCTTTACCTGGAGTAGGTAAAGTCAGGACTGAAGCTTCAGTCAAACATCTCTTTAATTCATCAAAACTCTGTTGGCATTTATCCATCCGCTGAAATTTCACATCTTTTCTAAGCAGCTTGGTCAATGGAGATGCCAACATGGAGAATCCCTTCACAAATCTAGGGTAGTATCCAGCTAAACCCAGAAAACTGCGAATCTCTGTGACATTTCTGGGTGGCCTCCAATTAAGGACAGCTTAAATCTTACTTGGATCTACCTTAATGCCCTCTTCTGATACTACATGCCCTAAAAAGGATATCTCCTTCAGCCAAAATTCAGACTTCAACAATTTGGCATATAGCTGTTTCTCTCTCAAAGTCTGCAGTACAATTCGCAGATGTCTATCATGCTCTTATGCATTCCTCGAATAGACCAATATATCATCTATGAATACCACAACAAACTGGTCGAGGTATGGTTTGAAGATAGTGTTCATCAGATCCATAAAAGCAGCCGGAGCATTAGTTAACCCGAATGGCATAACCAAAAACTCATAATGGCCATAGCGGGTTCTGAAGGCAGTTTTAAGAATACTTTGCTCTTGTACTTTCAGCTGATAATAACCTGATCTCAAGTCAATTTTGGAGAACACAACTGCACCCCTTAACTGATAAAATAAGTCATCAATACGGGGCAATGGATATTTGTTCTTTATTGTCACCTTATTCAACTGCCGATAATCAATACACAACTGGAGAGTGCCATCCTTCTTCTTTACAAACAACACTGGCGCTCCCCAAGGTGACACACTAGGGCGGATAAAGCCATTGTCAAACAATTCTTGCAACTGCACTTTCAACTCTTTCAATTCTGCAGGTGCCATTCTATATGGCGTTATGGAGATTGGATCCACACCAGGCATAACATCAATTTCAAACTACACCTCTCTTTCTAGAGGTAATCCTGGCAATTCATCAGGAAATACATCCGAAAAATCACATACAGTAGGGATGTCCCTTAGTGCTGGACTCCCCACTTGGGTGTCTATCACATGTGCCAAGTATGCTTAACACCCCTTTCTAATCATTCTTCTGGCTAGTGCAGCCAAAATGATGTTTGATGGCAGTAAATGCCTCTCCCCATGTATTACCACATCACCGTACAAAGGGAGGCCAAAAGTGACTTTCTTCAGTCTACAGTCAATCATGGCGTGATGCCTGGCTAACCAATCTATGCCCAAGATGATATCATACTCTTTGAAGGGCATTTCAATCAAGTCTGATAGGAAAACATGTCCTCGGATCACCAAAGGACAGTCTCTATAAATTCTGTTGACTCGGACCTCTTGTCCTAACGGACTAGTTACTAGCACTTCAAAATCCATTTGCACACATAGAACAGCAAGTGAACTGACTATGCTAGCACTAACATATGAATGGGTTGAACCCGGATCAAATAATACAAATACATCTTGCTCAGAGATAGAGAATGTACCAGCTATAATATCAGAAGTCTCAGCCTCTTCTCGCTGTCTCATTGTGTAGACTCTGGCTGACGCATTTCCTTGTGCTGACTGACTAACTGTGCCTTGACTACCTGAAGCAGTACCTCTACCTTCGCCTCTTTCTCTGCCAACTAACTGTGAACCTCTAGGAGCAGGACTCTGAATAGACCCCTCGGCAATAGTAGGAGCTGGACCATATCTCAAAGACGGAGCACTAGTGCAGTCTCTTGCTAAATGACCCTTGCCTCCGCAGTTAAAGCAGGCTCCAGTGGCCTAATAACACTCCCCCCCATGAATCTTGCCATAAGTCTCATAGGGGCGGGCAGAGTGTGAACCCCTGCTCGACTGCTGACCAGACCTAGGGGGTCTCTGTCCGGAAAATCTGCCCCAACCAAATCTTCCACCTTGACCCTTGCTGGGTCCACTAAATTTCTTTTTCTTTCCAGAGGTACCACCAGAACTCGGCTCTACTGACTTTTCCCCCTTGTCTTTTTCTGATTTCTTAGCTTTTTCTGATTTTTCTTTCACTCTGGTTGCTTCTGATTCAATTCTCTCCAGTTCAAGTGCTTGAGACGTAAGCTCTGAGAAGTTGCTGTGTGAAAATCCCACAACTTGCATCCTTATGCTCGGCTTCAAACCCGTTTCAAATCTCTTGCACCTTGCCTTGCTGGTAGTAAGGAGACTCCCAGCATAATGACTTAAGCGGGAGAACTCCCTCTCATACTCCACCACTGATTGGTTCCCTTGTTTCAAACTAAAAAATTCTTGTAACTTCTGATCAACATATGCATCTGGGATGTATTTCTGTCTGAACTCTCTGATGAAGTCATCCCAGGTCAGCACTGGTGGTTCAACCAAGCTGTGGGGGATGGTCTTCCACCAATCATATGCATCCCCTTGCAGTAGCGACACAGAATATTCAAACTTCAGTTCATCTGGGCAGTGCAGTTTCTTAAACACTCTGTCCATTCTTTCAAGCCATTGCTCTACCTCTAAAGGGTCCACTGTACCCTTAAATTCTGCAGCCCCATACTTCAATAATTTATCATACTATCTGGCTGGAGGCAGTGGTTGTGCCACAGGTGTCTAAGGTGGAGCTTGAGCAGGCATGCCTCCAGCCATTTGTTGAAACATCGCAGCCATCTGCTGTGCGAACTGTGCATGGAACTGCGACATTTGTGGGGCTGGTGCTGCTGACCCACTAACATTCTGTAGAGCTGGGGCTTCCTCTTATGCCTCAGCTTCAACAGACTGCTCAACTGAGTGATCCCCTTTTTCCATTTCAGGTTGAAGTTAGGGTATATCCTGAACAAGTAACACATGGAGATTTCCCTCAGTTAGTTCATATTATGATGTAATGCACTGTATGTAACAAATATGGACATTGAGCAGTTGTACTTAACAAGGAAAGACACAAATTCTCAAGTTAAAATTAAAACTAGTTAATATTTTTGGTCCATTTTATTTTTCCGTAAATTTTATAAAAATTTTGACAGAGTTCCCTCTGTATTTTGAGAAAACAGTTCTTCAAATACCTGTAAAAAGCACTTCTAAAAATTTTTTCCCAACAACTACAATTTCACAATCACACTCAATCCATTTCAACAACTCCACAGTCATTTCAATCAATTTCTCAAGTTCAAAATTCAATAATCCTCAAAATACTAATAATACATTTCATTCCAATTAAATAAAATAGTTCCACTCATACTTCATTAGAGACAAAACAATTTAGATACATCATTACAAAATTTACATTAAGAGAATTTCAAACTACAATATATATTACAACTTTATACAAATTTTATACAAAATGTTTTAAATACTTATTAGAAAATGCTCACCACTTATCAAAAATAAGAAAATTCTTTTAAAATCCCTTGTAGGGTACTTAATGAGTTATCGGTAGGTGAAGTTCGATAGTTCATTAGGTATTCTACGAGATCATGTTATGCCTTACAGGGGGGTAAGGTGTGACTTGTTTTAGTGGTATCAGAGCCTGGTTTCCATCGGTTCAAGAATTGCCTAAATTGGAGTTTTCTAGAGAGAGTTATAGCCATTAAAACTTTACTGTTCAAATGGCAAATCTGCAGTCTGTAGATTCAGTGACCCAACTTTGCTCAGTAATTTGATTTGGTTAATGGCATAATTTGGGTTTGTGTTCTTCATAAAAGTTTTGGATCTATATCTCGTCTAACCACTGGTAAAATTTCAGGTTATTTTGACCTGCCTAGCTCGAGTTATGACCAAATGAACAAATACTGTTCATTTGGTTAGGTTGTGCAGAGGCAGCCTGTAATTTTTTAACTTTGATCAATTTGTTCACTAGGTTTTGGTCACTTTATGGGCATGCTTCCAAAATGAAAATTGTGTCATTTAGTGCCTATTTTCATCCCCAATTGGTCCCATATCCATTGGACTTGTAAAATTTCATTTTTGGTCTCTCAAAGTGAATTTTGGTCATGCTGCCAGCACATGACCTTATCCAATCCGAATTGGCTTTTAATTCCAACACTTCTACACACCTCATTTGGTCACAAATGACCATTTTTCACTTCACTAGGTCAAAGAAACCTTTTACAAATTTCTCCAAATTTTTGCCTCAAAACCCTAGGTCTCAAACCCTAACCACTCTAATCCATTGCAATTAACTAATTCAAAGCATATAAACACAATCTTTCAACACATTCAAGCATCTTAACATGTTTAACTCAATCAAACTCATGCAAAACACTCTCCCCTCCCTGCTGGACAAATTTCAGTTTAGTCCCTCACACATATTTTTTTTTATTTTACGTTTATTTCTATGCTCTTGATGCTATACATACACTAATTAAACTAAAAACTTGAAGTTTGCATTACTTACCTTGTTAGGTGTCTTTGAACTTTCATTTCCTCTCAATTTTCTTCAATTCTTTGATGACCAATCTTCCTCTCAAGTGATTAAATCAAGTTTTTGTGAAGCAAGTATGGGAGGATTTGGGGTTTAATAGTGGTTTCAAAGCTTGAAGCAAGCTTTAATGGAGGTTTACAATGGTGAGGGAGAGAGAAACGTAAATGGTGAGGAAGATAAGACTTTTTACTTTTTTTTTTCTTTTATTTTCTTTTGTTTTTATCCTCATGGAAGACTCAAAAACCCATTTAATTAATTTATTAATTATATGACTTATGGCATCATGCATAATATCATGCATGATGTCATCTTCCTACACCTTTTTAACTTTTTCATTTTCTCTTTTTTTTTTTCTATTAGTTCTTTAATTTAATTCTCGATTCCAAAATTTTCTTTTCTCCGATTTTATTTGACAGTTAGGTCAGGAGTCAGCTCTCAAGGTCAATTGACCAAAGTGCCCCTCGCCGGTTTGCAAATAATTTAATATTTCTTCCGGCTCCCTGACCTAATTATTTGACTGGCTTAACAATTCTTTTTTGTGATTTTCTCTTTTCCACTGTGTTCATAAGGGTCCTAAGGACCGCAGCGTCACATTTTACGGTTCGAAATTTGAGTTTAAAATGACTTCGTGATCGTTCAGAAGGTTACCCATCATTGTGACTCTCGCTCGTTTAACTTCTTACATTACATTTTTTCTTATTTATACTCAACTAATTGAACATTACTAATTATTTGTGTTTATGGCTTCTCTAGTTGTCTTAAGTGTGGTTCTAATCTCCTTAATTATCCGGACCGACACCGGTCACCGGAACAGTGAAATATACCAGGCTATGCAAATAGGGGTGTTATAAAGGAGTTGCTCACTTATAGTTTATTATAATTCCAATAATGGATGTACCTAAGGTTGATCAATAGAATTATAAGAATTTAATCACCCACTAGAAATCCATCCAACTAGGATTTCTGTTTTCTACTTTGGAAGTGTAGGATTCACTAAGTTAGTGGGAGGACCAATTTGATTAAAAGACCATAATTATTTTGGTTAATTACATGATACATTTACTAATTAATATGGTTATTTTCTGCAGTTAATTTTTTGATAAAAATGAGCACAGAACAACCACCACCATCCAATATCCTTGTAAGCATACTTGATCGCAATAGGTTGACAGGACCTAATCTCTCTGATTGGCTAAGAAATTTGAAACTTGTTCTGAACCTTGAACATATAGGATATGTTCTAGATTTAAATGTTCCTGGTCGCTTACCTTCAGAGGCCACTCAAGAGGAACATGAAACTTTGGACAAGTGGAAGGAGCATGATATGAGAGCTTAGTGTTACATGCTTGCTTCCATGAGTAATGAGTTATAGAAGCAGCATGAGAACATACAGAGTGTGAGTGAGATCCTCTTTCACCTACAAGAGTTGTATGGTGAGCACAGTAGGAATGCTAGGTATGAGATATCTAGGCAGCTGTTCTGCATGAGGATGTCTGAGGGACAGAATATTGGGGATCATGTCCACAAGATGATTCGGCTGATTGAGCAGTTGGAACATCTTGACTTCAACATGGATTTCCAACTACAAATGGATTTGATCCTTCAGTCCCTTCCTGAGCCTTTTGGGAATTTTGTGACAAATTTCCATATGACTCAATAGGAATGCACCTTAGCTTGTTTACTCAACATGCTGGTTATTGCCCAAAAGAAAATGCCGGGCAATAAAGTAAAAGAGGTAGCTTTGATTGCATCTTCTTCTACTAGAAAGTCCAATAAGAAGAAGGGCAATAAGAAAAAGAAACCTCAGATTCGTAGTCCTTCTAAGAAAATAGCTAAAAAGAAAGGGAAGACTAAAGCTGAAAGAGGCAAAGGAAAGTGTTTCCACTGCCAGAAAGATGGGCACTGGAAAAGGAACTGTCTAGAGTATCTTGCTTCTCTGAAGGACAAGAAGGATACACCTTCGGAAGGTATATCCATATCTTGTTATTTAGATTTTGATGATACTCATAGTTCATCTACAGCTTGGGTTTTAGATACTGGTGCTAGTTCTCACATTTCTAATAATATGCAGGAACTAGCAATTAGTAGCAGCTTGCATTCTCAAGATGTTAGAGTCCGGATTGGCAATGGCTCAACTGTTGAAGCTTTAGCCATAGGATCTAAATATTTTTACATGTTTGGACATGTTTTGTGTTTGGATAATATATTTTATATGTACCTGATGCTTTTAAGAACATCATTTCTTTATCTAGTTTGACTAGAAATGGCTATGAATTTCAGTTCACAAATGATGTTTGCAATATTTATTTTGGAAATAAATATGTTGGTTCGGGTTATATGAATGATAGTCTTTATTATTTGAATAATAATGACAAACACAAAATGAATGCAAGTGATCTAAATAAATGCAATGCCATGGTGAAAACCAACTCAAGTTTAAAATATATTTGGGACTTAAGGTTATGTCATGTTGCAGAAGATAGGATTGCAAAATTGGAGAAAATGGGGATTCTATCCTCATTAGGCTCTGAGCCTACTCCAACTTGTGAATCTTGCCTTCATGGCAAAATGACTAGATCACCCTTTGTTGGACAAGGACTAAGAGCTAAAAATATTTTGGAGCTAATACATAGTGATGTATGTGGTCCATTTAAGGAAATGGCTAGAGGCGGTTTTCATTATTTTATTACCTTTACTGATGATAAATCAAGGTTTGGGTATTTGTATTTGATGAAATACAAACATGAATCCTTTAAAAAGTTCGAAGAATTTAAATCTGAAGTAGAAAATCAAACAAGAAAGAGTATTAAAGCTCTTCGATCAGATCGTGGAGGTGAATATTTGAGTACTAAATTTGATGAATACTTGAGAGAGCACAGCATTGTTTCCCAGCTGACTCCTCTAAGAAAGCCACAGCTGAATGGTGTATCTGAAAGGAGAAATCATACCCTATTGGATATGGTACATAGTATGATGAGCTATACTGATATGCCAATCTCCTTTTGGGGATTTGCATTAGAATCAACTTTGTATATTCTGAATAGGATTCCATCAAAATAAGTTTCTTCCACAACTTATGAGATATGGCATGGAAGAAAACTAAGTCTTAAGCATGTTAAGATTTGGGGTTGTCCAGCTTATATCAAAAAGCTAGACAATGATAAATTGGAAACCAGATCAGAAAAAGGTCAATTTGTTGGATATCCAAAAGATAGTTTTGGATATTATTTTTATTTGCCTACTTCACAAAAGATTGTGATAAGTAGAGATGCCACATTTCTTGAACAACAGTTTGTTCAAGAAAGAGGCAATGGATGGCAAATAGAGTTGGAATTGGAGAATTCTGACCAACCAATAGATCAGATGGACATAGATCCATCTAGTCAACCTACACCCATTGATGAAACATCTACAGTTGTTCCTCATAGAACAACTAGGGTATCTCACCCACTAGTGAGATATGATTTTCTTCATGAAAAAAAATAAGAGTTATCTACTCATGAAGAAGTAGATCATGGAGATGATCCACTTACCTATGAAGAAGCTATATCAGATATAGACTATTCAAAATGGGTTGAAACAAGCTTCGAGGAGGTGAAACATCCGTTTTGATGAAGCCATTAAATCCTTTAGTTTTATAAAAAATGAAAATGAGCCATGTGTATATAAGAAGGTTAGTGACAATGCTATCACTTTCCTTGTCTTATATGTGGATGACATACTATTGATGGGTAATGACACAGGTATGTTGACAACTGTAAAGATATGGTTGTCAAATACATTCTCCATGAGAGACTTAGGGGAGGCAACCTATATTCTTGGGATTCGCATCTATAGAGATAGAGCGAAAAAAATAATTGGTTTATCCCAAAGTCTATACTTGGAAAAGGTGTTAAAGAGGTTTAACATGCTTGATTCCAAGAGAGGATTGTTACCAGTGAGACATGGTATCCATCTTTCTAAAGAGATGTCTCCAATGACACTTGAAAAAAGAGATAAGATGGTTAGGATTCCATATGCTTCGGCTATTGGAAGTTTAATGTATGCAATGTTGTGTACTAGGCCGGATATCGCATATACTGTTAGTTTGACTAGCAGGTATCAATCCAATCCAGGTTTGGAGCACTGGATAGCTGTCAAGAATATCCTTAAGTACTTGAGAAGAACTAAGGATTTATTCTTGATATATGGAGGTGGAGACTTGCAATTGGATGGTTATATTGATTCTGATTTCCAATCAGATATCGATGATAGAAAGTCTACATCTGGATATATGTTCATTTGTAATGGAGGTGCAGTCAGTTGGAAGAGTTCCAAACAGAGCACGACTACAAATTCCACTACAGAGGCTGAGTATATTGCTGCATCAGATGCTGCAAAGGAAGCTGTTTGGATAAAGAAGTTCGTGACAGAACTTGCAGTAGTTCCTTCCATTGAGTCAGTAGTTCCACTACACTGTGATAACAATGGAGCAGCCATACAGGCTAAGGAACCAAGGTCTCACCAAAAATCCAAACACACAGAATGGCGCTACCACATTGTCAAAGAAATAGTTGGGTGAGGCGATGTAGCCATGCAGAAAATAGCATCAGCTGAAAATCCAGCTTATCCATTCACTAAGCCTATGTCACAGACTCAGCTAGACCGACATCTTGAGAAGATAGGTCTAAGATATTGTAATGAATGGCTCTAGTGCTAGTGGGAGATTGTTAGTAGTATGTCCTAGAGCATATCATTTAGTATGTATCTTGTACATATTTTCATTAATAAAAGGATTTTCCACTTTTCCGTTTACATAATATATTTATGTGTAATAGAAAAGGTCCATTGATATTTTGTTAGAAATATTATTCTTAAGTTGTTAAGAATATGAGTGACATTATTTCTAGCACAAAGTATTATAAATAGGTTCACAATCGAGGACACTTTATAATAAGGACATGACTTATCCAGAAAGATTGTATTCATGTTTGTTCCCAAGTTATTTATATGAGATATAAATAAGATGGAATGGTGAGTCTCATGCCATATGACAAACATGATAGGTACTTATAAATGATAAGTAGGCCGAACTAGTGACACTTATGACAAGCACATGGAGTTTACTCTTGTCAATGTTTTGTCATAAATCATATCAGTGCATATAATCTTTAGACCTGAGATAGCACAGTTATCTTGTATATAGGTAGTTTGAGTTTGATACTGCTTTCATACTTGTATTGTGTATGGATATATGGGCATGTGTTGGCTCCTACTAGTTATATATGGAGGTAGGTGTTGATCAAGATGGAATCTGTTCCTTTAAGTAAATAGAGGTAAAATTCTATGTTTATTTAATTGTTCTTGATGTTTTAAGTTCCTGGCTAGGACAGATAGATTTAATAAAAAAAGAGCTTCTGATGAGAAAATATTTTTAATCAAAAACTGGAATTGAAAGAGAACATAATATTCATAGCAAATGGAGTTTGACATAAACCATGACTCCAGCTTGAGTTGAGATTTTGTAACACAGAGTAACATATGATTATAGGTTCATTTAAGGTAAACCTTATTACTAATTGGGTGGCCATGGCATGCTATGCTAATTGTTAACCATGGCCTATGAGGTGCATAAAATGATTTAGAGAAATCATTTATGGTAAGAAAGAGTTCTGATGATATTAAGAGTTGATATCGTATCTCATTGCCAATTAGTGATGAGCCTAGTAAGTCACACACATACATAAGTTATCACCTAATTAAATATGATTTAATTAATTAATTAAAGAGTTTAATCGATTACTTAAAAAGGTTTGGTTTGCAATTAGATTACAAAGTCCCTAGCATGACTTGAAACCAAATCTAGGTTATTAGATGTATAATATAAGTTAAATTTATATTTAAAGTGTTTAAATATGAATTTAATTAATGAAAAATTAATTAATAGAGATTAATTAATTAATTTATATTTGATATAAATTAATTAGAAGAAGAGAAGTAATTATTTTGGGTTAAGAACTCAAAATTAAGACACAGGGGCATTTTGGTCATTTCGCAATGTGACACGTGGCACCATGAGATGGTGACACATGGCATTACACATAAGCTTTCCAATTGTCTTTTAATCATGTAAGATGATTAAAATTAAGATTAAATATAGGTTTGACACTTGGCACAATGTGATTGGGTCACTTAAACCTAGAGCTAATCAAAGGGTGACATGTGGCAAGGGTTTAATGTGTTAACCTAGCTATATAAGTGTTATTATGAGAAAAATAAAAGACAACCAGCAGCCACACTCCTTTGTCACGCCATTTTGAAGCTCTCCCTCTCTTCCTCTTCATCTCTCATCAATTCAAAGAAATTAGCCATCAATCTCTTGAATTAAAAATACTAGAAATTGTTTCTAGTATCCTGTTTACATCTCTAATCTCTTAAAAGGTAGAACTTGAATTTTTAATTAATAGAAAAAGCTTTAGAAGTTGTTCAATAGCTGTCATAGGTGTTCTTGGTGTGGACAAGCTAGAGGGACAACATTTGGTGTCTTGAAGATGAATCTCAAAGGCACAAATACACTGCGGTACATCAAGAGGTTAGTGTAATCGTTCTTGATTTAATCTAGGGTTCTAAAATTAATCTGATTAATTTTAAAATCTTAAATGGTAAATACAGATCCAAAAACATATTAAAAGAGTTTAATATGTTGTTTATCATTGAAATCAAATAGATAAAAATAAATCTTGCATGATGCATATGACCCTAGGCGAAATTTTTTTGAATTCAATGGTATAAACTTGTGTTTTTCATGCTTCCGTTCTTTTAAGTATATCTAATGAATTACCGAACTTCATCTACAGATAACTTATTAAATACACTACAAAGAATTTTAAAATAATTTTCTTACTTTTTAAAAGTGGCGAGCACTTTTCATAGGAATTAAAAACTTTTATTTGAAGATAAACCGCATATCAAAATTTTCAATCGACTTAAAGTTTCTGCAAATTTTATAAAAATTTTGGTAGAGTGCCGTCTATAATTGCGAAAAACTAGTTCTTCAAAACCTGTTAAAACACTCCTAATAATTTCATTTCTCAACCCAATTGCAACCACCAAAACTCAAATCAATACAATTCAATCAAATTTCAAATCAAAATTCACAACTCAAAAATTTTCCAAAATAATTCAATTAACTCATAAACATTGCATTATATTAAATTTACATACACAAATCTTAATTTACAGAAGAAAAATAAAAATTAATATTATTACAACTTTAACGTACAACTGCTCAATTTTACATTAACACATATGACACTAAACTATTTACATCAAAATAAACTACAAGGGTATAACTAAGTACCCGTACAAAAGCCTCAGTGTAGTCTCAACAATCAGCAGGTCATTAAGGAACGGAAGCATGAAAAACACAAGTTTATACCATTGAATTCAAAAATTTTCACCTAGGGTCACATGCATCATGCAAGATTTATTTTTATCTATTTGATTTCAATGATAAACAACATATTAAAACTCTTTTAATATGTTTCTGGATCTGTATTTGCCATTTAAGATTTTAAAATTAATCAGATTAATTTTAGAACCCTAGATTAAATTAAAAACGATTACACTAACCTCTTGATGCACTGCAGCGTGTCTGCGCCTTTGAGATTTGTCTTCAGGACACCAGATGTTGTCCCTCTAGTTTGTCCACACCAAGAGCACCTATGGCAGCCCTTGAACAGCTTCTAAAGCTTTTTCTATTAATTAGAAATTCAAGTTCTGCCTTTCAAGAGATTAGAGATGTTAACAGGACACTAGAAACAATTTCTAGTGTTCTTAATTCAAGAGATTGATGGCTAATCTCTTTTAATTGATGAGAGATGAAGAAGAATAGATGGAGAGCCTCAAAATGGCATAACAAAGGAGAGAAGTAGCTGCTGGTTATTTTTCTTTTTCATAACAACACTTATATAGCTAGGTTAACACATTAAACCCTTGCCACATGTCACCCTTTGATTAGCTCTAGGTTTAAGTGACCCAATCACATTGTGCCAAGTGTAAAACCTATATTTAATCTTGATTTTAATCATCTTACATGATTAAAAAAATATTTGGCAAGCTTATGTATAATCCCGTGTGTCACAATCTCATGGTGCCACGTGTCACACTGTGAAATGACTAAAATGCCCCTGTGTCTTAATTTTGAGTTCTTAACCCAAATTAATTATTTTTCTTCTTCTAATTTATATCAAATATAAATTAATTAATTAATCTCTATTAATTAATTTTTCATTAATTAAATTCATATTTAAACACTTTAAATATAAATTTAACTTATGCTATACATCCAATAACCTAGATTTAGTTTCAAGTCATGCTAGGGACTTTGTAATTTAATTGCAAACCAAACCTACTTAATTAATCAATTAAACTCTTTAATTAATTAATTAAATTATATTTAAATAGGTGATAGCTTGTGTATGTGTGTGACTTATTAGGCTCATCACTAATTGGCAATGAGACATGATATCAACTCTTAATATCATCAGAACTCTTTCTTACCATAAATGATTTCTCTAAATCATTTTATGAACCTTATAGACCATGGTTAACACCTAGCATAGCATGCCATGGCCACCCAATTAGTAATAAGGTTTACCTTAAATAAACCTATAATCATATGTTACCATGCACTAGAATCTCTTTGTTACAAAATCCCAACTGAAGCTGGAGACATGGTTTATGTCAAACTCCATTTGCTATGAATATTATATTCTCTTTTAATTCCAGTTCTTGATTAAAAAGATTTTCTCATCAGAAACTCTTTTCTGAATAAATCTATCTGTCCTGGCCAGGAACTTGAAACATAAAGAACAATTAAATGAACATAGGATTTTATCTCTATTTACTTAGAGGAACAGATTCCATCTTGATCAACACCTACCTCCATATATAACTAGTAGGAGCCAACACATGCCCATATACCCATACATAGTACAAGTATGAAAGCAGTATCAAACTCAAACCACCTATATACAAGATAACTGTGCTATCTCAAGTCTAAAGATTATATGCACTGATATGATTTATGACAAAACATTGACAAGAGTAAACTCCATGTGCTTGTCATAAGTGTCACTGGTTCGACCTACTTATCATTTATAAGTGCCTATCATATTTGTTATATGGCATGAGACTCACCATTCCATTTTATTTATATCTCATATAAATAACTTGGGAACAAATATGAATACAATCTTTCTGGATAAGTCATGTCCTTATTATGAAGTATCCTCGATTGTGAACCTATTTATGATACTTTGAGCTATAAATATTGTCACTCATATTCTTAAGAACTTAAGAATAATATTTCTAACAAAATATCAATGGACCTTTTCTATTACACATAAATATATTATGTAAACGAAAAAGTGGAAATGCCTTTTATTAATAAAAATATGTACAAGATACATACTAAATGATATGCTCTAGGGCATACTACTAACAGCTAACTCTACTGCTTTTTCCTTGTCTCTATCTGCGACAGCAAAGAAAGCTATCGCTGAGTATAAAAATACTCAGTGGTGCATAATAAAGTATAAAATGCATAATATAAAATAGTTGTTATCAATTCACAGTTCAAATATTTCACAATCACATTTCACAAATTTTCAAATCACATTTATAACAAATCACAATTTAAATATTTCACAACTTTCAAAGCTTAACATAACACAATTTGATTAAACAAATTAATAAACATAGTGTTGCCAATCAATAACACAACTTAGGCCATGACACAAAATTTCTAAGCATGTCATGTTGTACACCACAACAAGGCAAACTCATTCCACTAACCGAAATCAATGAGGGAGGTGGCTAGCCAGCTAATGAGTACTCATCCAAACTCACCTCAGACTGGGAAGCTAGAGAGGGAGGAATATAGTCATACTCACCCCATAAATGGAGGAGGAACATAGTGATATTGCCATGCCAAATGTGAATCAAAAATAATTTAAATCAAGTTATTCAAACATTTCACGCAAAACACAAATCAATTTCCAATTCAAATTTCCATTCATAAAATAGCAACAAAGCATTTCTCGAAACCCATAATTAGTTCAACTAATTCACAATGCATAGCTAAATAAGTTTTCAATTAAAAAATAATAAATTAAAGTTTATTGTGCACAAATCTGATGTGAGTCACCTCTAGGCCTTGAGTCTGTTTGCCCTATCCTTTTCTAGGTCTTTTTCTGCTGAAACACGCAATTTATAGCGTTTCAGTATCTTATCTCACAATAAATCCAATAATGAATTCATATATACTTAATTCTAGCCCCAATATACTTAAAATAACGTTCTTATAAATTTTCACTTCAGAGTTACTATTCACGACATTATTCAAATCAATTTGTTGACTTTCTTATGCTTAATAGGTACAGGGATTTCAATTTCACCCACATACCACATTTTGGTTACCAATTTTGTTGGTTTTAGTTGCTCCTTAGATTTTTAGGTTTCCTAGGCACAATTTCAAATTTTCCAGATTTGGTGTCCTGTATTTTATTATTCCATTGGTCATGTTACTATTACAATTTGGCTAAGTTTTCTTCATAGAAGTTGTTCCTTATTGTCTTAACTTTAATTCCCTTTTTGAATCACTCCATTTAGAGTTTTGTAGCCCAAGATATGACTATTTGAATGGGGCTAGCCAGATTTGGTGTTACCAAGAATTCTGGACATTTTCTAGATATTGGCAGTTTTTAGTGTGTTGACTGCAGGTGGTTTTTCAGATAGGTTATGGTCAAAATTTGGATTTGTTTTCTTCATAAAAGTTGTAGGGCTATGTCTCTGCTTTCCATCGGTATAAATTTCAGGTCATTTGGACCTTCCTAGACCAAGTTATGGTCATTTAAGTAACTACTGTTCATTTGGTCATTTTTGTACAGGGCAGTGTGCCCTAATCCGGATTTGGCCTAGTTGTTCACTAAGTTATGGTCATTTTCTGGGCATAATTCCTGAATGAAAAATGGTCCATTTTGTGTTTAGTTTTATTCCCAAATAGCCTCACACCAATTGGATTGGAAAATTTTTAGTTTTGGTCCCTGAAAGGGACTTAGGTTTAGCTGTCTGCATATTGACCTTAACCAATCCGAATTCAAACTTGGTTCTAACAATTCACACACACCACAAATGGTCACAATTGACCATTTCTCAACTCAAATAAGGTCATTTACATCAATTGACCAATTCTCAACTTTTTCTCTAATTTTTCACATGCTCAAAACCCTAATTACATAGAGTTCAAATCTAATGCATTCAAAGTGCACATTCAATGTTTACATACTTCATTCAACCTCAACAACCAATTAAACACATCAAATTCATTCATTTCAAACCCTAACTAAGGCTGGCCAAAATTTTCTTTTGGTCCCCCAATAATTATTTTCTTTTGATTTTAAGTTAAGATCTAAGTTACTTACACTAAAAACATAAGTATTAAACATAAATCAAACCACTAACCTTAAACTTTGATGTTCGACTCCTCAATTTCTTCCTTTTCTTCTTTTCTTTCCATCTTCTAAAGCTTTCTCAAGTTGATCTAACAAGTTTTTATGGGTTAGTTTGGGGTCAAAGTAGGTTTTAGTGGTTGTTTTAAAGCTTGGATTCAAGCTTTCATGGTGGGTTCATCCATGGTGGTGAGAGAGAGAGGTGGGGCAGCATATGAAGAAGAAGAAGAAAGGAAATAATTTTTTTTTAAATTTTGTGTTAATTTTATGTGTTTTAGTCTTCTTTGACTTGGTCAATTATGGTAGGGAAATCAAAATGAGTTTTGACATCATGACGATGTCATAAAAGTGATGTAAGGTGATGTAATAAACTTTTTCCTTTTTCTTTTTTTTTTTGCATTTATTTTTCCATTAGTTCTTCAATTTAATTCCCGATTCTGAAATTTTCTTTTCTCTTATTTTATTGGACCGTTAGGTCAGGAGTAAGCTCTAGGGGTGAATTGACTAATTTGCCCCTCACCGGTCTGATCCGGTTTGCAAGTTATTTGATATTTCTTCCGAATCCCTGACCTAATTATTTGACCTACTTAAAAATTCTTTTCTCTGATTTTCTCTTTTCCATTGTGTTCGCAATAGTCCTAAGGACCGCAGTGTCACATTTTCCCATTTAGAATTCGAGTTAAGACTGATCTCACAGTCACTTCCCGAGAAGGTCACCCATCACTGTGACTCCCGGCTCATTTAACCTTTTATATTCTGTTTTTCTTATTTTTACTTTTCCTGTCACACCCTACCCCTCTATAAGGCATAACATGATCCCGTAGTATACCTAATGAATTACCAACTCCGTCTACTAATAACCCATTAAATACACTACAAGGGATTTTAAAAACTTTTCTTACTTCTTTTACAGTGGTGAGCACTATTTACAGGTGTTAAAAACCTTTTTGAACTGAAGCGATAAAACTAACACATTTAAATTATTTGGAATTTCTGTAAAAATTTTGGTAAAGTGCCATCTGTATTTGGGATAAAACAGTTCTTCAGAAAACCTGCAAAAAGCACTTCAATATATTTCCAAATCTCAACTCCAACATATTTCTCAACACAACATATTTCTCAACTCAAATCCACAGTGATTTTTCAAAGACTGAGATAAAAGAAATATAATACAATTTTTACAAGTCAAAATAACTCATAATTTACTTTACAACTTCAATGTACATTTTTAATTTACAACTGCTCAAAACCAAAAACAATATATACATACAGTGGTTATACATTACAGTACAAAATGCAAAATGTGGTATACTCGTTATACCCGATAATCTCTCGCTGGATGTACTAGCAAATTTAATCTGCCCTATCTGTCTGCCTACTGCACAAAGAATAAAAAGAAAGCTATCACGAGACAATGTCTCAAGCAGTACAACATTAACCAAATACAACTTTAAATCACAATTCATAAATCATATAAATGATGGATACGTAAAATCATAGTTAAATTCAAGACAATGAATGTTAGAAGGAATTTAACATAATATCATAATAAATCTCAGAAATCCAAACATAGTTAAATTCAAAAGACAGTGAATGTCAATAAGAATTTAAATTCATTTCACAATCTCACAATACATATCAATAAATCACACACAGCTTAATGATGTTCCAAAGTTCAATTCGTCCCAAAAGCCGATGGCTAATGAGGTATTCAATTCGTCACAAAAGTCAATGACTAATGAGGAATAACATAGCTAGCTAGCAAAAATATGAGTACTCATCCAATTCGTCCTCAACAGGCACACACCTCAACACTTCAACCAGAGAGGGAATTCAATTCGTCCCACTAGACAAGCTAGCGAGGAATACAATCAATATACATGATAGCTGTGGTTTCAAACCATTTCCAATGCTTTTCAATCAATAAGTATCCATCAATATCATTCAAACAATTTCTCACAATTTCAAACCATTTACAGTGCTTTTCAAGCGATAAATATCCATTCAAACACATTTCCACAATTTAAAATAATAATGTACAAATAGTCATAATTCATTTCAATTGAAAAATTCAAAAGAAATAGTTGTTGTGCACAAACCTCTGATAACTGTCTCCTGGCCTTGACTCAGTGTTTCCTTCCCTTTCCCTGAGTCTTTGCTAACTGAGAAACACAATTTGAAGTGTTTCAGTACTTAATTAAACTGTCTCTAACGATAATGCTTGATAATTAATTTACTGAATTCTATTATTTGCTTAGTCAACTTAATATATCGACTCTCGATGCCTACTAGTAAACTAGGTTTTAATGTTACTAATAAGTTACATTCAATAGTCTTTTAGGATTGGTACATGTTACCAATTCATTTCCATGTATACTGCATTTTCTTGCAATTTGCTGGATTCCGGGATACTAGTTTGACCTAGCTGGACGACCTAGTTCCCTCGGTTTTCGGGTTTCGGTCAAAACTACAAACTTGTAGATCTATGTCTTATGGAACGCGAGGGAAAATTTCAGGTCATTCTGAGTTATCTAGGCCAAGTTATGGTCATTTTACTATTGCTGGTCAAATTGCACCAAAATTGGTCATTTTAGGTCACTTTAGGTCATTTTAGGTTCGGCCAGTTTTTGGACCCGAACTTGTGCAAGCTATTTGACTTTCTTATGGTCATTTCTGGGCTTTGGTGTCTTCATAAGACTTGTAGATATGGGTCTTAAATATTCATGGTTAAAATTTCAGGTCAATTGGACTTGTTTTGAGTGAGTTATGGCCTAAACATTAACTGCTGCCCAAATGGTCAGTTTTCAGGCCTCAATTGCACTTAATCCGGATTTGGTCATTTTTCAAGCTACCTTGCAAGTAGAATTTTAGCAAGCTTCCTTCATGAAAGTTGGCACATTTTGTGCCTAGTTTCACCTCCAATTGGTCTCATACCAATTGGAGCCACACACTTAAAGTTATAGGCCTAAAACTCAAACTGCCTTATTGCATTTCTTGCATACACATCAAGCATCACTTTTAATACTCACCAAACTTAACATTCAAACCAATTCTAGTTGTACCACAACCTAAACATAATTCACAACAAATTATAGGTCATTTTGGCTGCTTACAATTACATTCAACATACACCAACAAGTGCAGAATTTTTCAATCCAATTTACAACAATTCAATCACCTTTTTATGCTCATTTACATGTCCCACTTCACACCACCTTACACACACTCAAACTGCCATAACAACCAACACATTTTAACATCATTATTCCATAAACCAAGCATGAATTCCAGCATTCTTCAAGAGTTAGCAAACTGCCACAATGGTACACTTACATTCCATTACTTTCCAAGCTTTAAATCTCATTTTACATTTACATATACTAAGTATACATTACCCAAACAATTTCCTACACAATATACATTTAATCAATCATTTAATTCACCATTTACAAGCACAATTAAACTACCTTCAAGGTGCTTCCATTGCTGCTAAAAGTGCACATTCCCATTCAACATCAAAACTCAAAAATTTCTCCATAAATCAAACACCCATAACATGCTTACAAACTTTAACAAAACAACATTCAAAAACACAAACTTACCTATTTTTGAAGCTTCTTAAAAACTCATCAAAACTTACCTTTCTCACTCCCTAAATGCTGCCCAAGGTTTGGTGGTTACTTTTAGTGAAGAAAGGTGCCAAGAATGAAGCTTAAATCAAGCATGCATGAAGCTTTCAAGTGGACAACAATGGTGGATCTTCTTTTCATCATTTTCGGCTGAAATTGGGAGCTTGGAGATGAACTTCAATCTGCTGTCCAAAGGGTTAGTTAGTGGTCCACTTAGGTGTAGATAATTCCCACTAGCTCTCCACTAACTTTATTTAATTAATATTATATGTTAAATGTGTTAATTACTCCATTTACACTCCACTTTTGGCTATTTATATTAGGTACCCTAAATTTAATCTTTCATTATATTTTCCAAGTGTAATACCATGTATTTTTAATGGACATTTAGGTCAAAAGACAATTCGAGATGTCAAATGACCACAATGCCCCTGTTCGGGTTGCATTCCCAATTTTTCGGTAACACTGGGTTTTGTCCGTTTTTCGATTTCCCACTTTTCTTTGTACTAATTATTTAATTTTTATTTAATATTTCTAATGATATTCATACTTCAATAGGGGTCTATTTAATTCCTAAAAATATTTTCCAGGGTTTCCCGTGGTCCAGGGCTAGTCAACGGTCCACGCCGTGACTTCCCGGTGCCGTCACCCATCGCTAGGGTTCTCGGCTCGCTTAACTTGATTATATTTCTTTGCTATTATTTTTCCTTTGTTTTTCTTGTATTTTCTTTTCTTGTATTTCATTATTTTGTGTCTCCTCACTCATATTGAAGTGTAGTTCTAGGCATCCTAGTTGTCTGGACAACACTGGTCACCAGAATAGTAGTACGCACTACCGAACATAGGGGTGTTACATTTCTATCTGGTAATCACTATTTATTTTTGATAAGGGCTTTTCCATATGTCTTAAACATAGTTCTAGTCCTCTTAATTGTCTAGACTGACACCGGTCACCGGAACAGTATAATTTACTAGGCTATGCAAATAGTGGTGTTATAATTCTCCCCTCCCCCCCCCCTCCCCCCCAAAAAGAAATTTCGTCCTTGAAATTGTGTCTACTATCTGTCTTCAAATAGTCATACGTGTTGTTTTCTCATGTTTTTCTCATATTTCTACATAGCTTCATAGTCTAAATAATAGTCCATGGCACTTTAACCAATACTATTTACCTAATCATTGGTCCTCTGACCATTCTAGTCAACAATCTTGCTAATATTCGTAACATTTCTTTATTACATCTAAACTTACTATTCAACTTTTTTACTTCCATAACTCTTTTATCTATCGATATTCAATAATTTATCATATTGTAGGTGATGTCTTTCGCTAACAAACTCTTCCAAAACTGATTCTAAAAAGAATAGTCACTAACATATGAAAATTGATTTTTATGCATATACATATCTTAGTTAAGAATTGAAAAAATACCAGCAACAATGTTGGAAATCTCATCCTCGTCCCTCTGTCGCATAGCGTATACTCTAGTTGGAGCATCACCTTGTCCTGAATGATTCACAGTACTCTGACTTCTAGGTGTACTATCCCTAGCTCTGCCTCTGCCTCTACCAACTGCTGGTGAACTTTTTGGGCTAGAAACTTGGGTTGATCCTTTTGATGTGGTAAATGATCCATAACGGCGTGGACTTACGCAATCCTTAGCAAAATGACCGATCCCTCCACAATTAAAACATGCTCCTATAGCTCTATAAAATACTCCACTATGTGGTTTACCACAAGTCTCACAAATTCGATCCGACAGCGTATTTCTATGTATATGCTGAGTTTGTTGATCGGATCGAGGTGGTTTCTGTCCAGAAGATCTACCTCTACCCGATTCGCGCAAGCTAGATCCTCAAAAATGTTTTCTTTTCCCAGAACCACTCTCAGTAGCTTGGCCAGTGACCTTTTCAGTTTCTCTTTCTCTTGTGTGCTCTTTTTCACTACCCTTTCTGATTCTATCCTTTCCAGCTCCAGGGCTTGTGAAATCAATTTAGAAAAATTCTGGTGTCAGAACCCCACCGCTTGCATTCTCAAGCTAGTCCTCAACCCAGCCTCAAACCTCTTACACCGGTCTCTGGGGGTGTTGACCAAGCTTCCGGCGTAGTGGCTTAGTCGAGAGAAATCCCGCTCATACTCTGCTACCGTTTTGTCCCCTTGCTTCAGACTTAAAAACTCTTGCAATTTCATGTCCACATATGTGTCGGGGACCCACTTTTGCCAAAATTCCCTCAAAAAGTCTGCCCATGTGAGGACCGGTGGCTCTACCAGGCTATAGGGGATGGTTTTCCACCATTCATATGCATCCCCTTGGAGAAGTGATACTGAATATTCAAACTTTAACTCTTCAGCACACTGTAATTTTCTAAAAACCCATTCCATCCTCTCTAACCACTGTTCTGCTTCCAGTGGATCCACTGTTCCTTTGAATTTGATAGCCCCAAATTTCATTAACTTCTCGTATTGTCCTTTGAAATGTGGTTATCTTTGTAGGGGCTTGTGTCTGAGCTTGTGTTGGCAAGTTTCCTGCCATTTGTTGAAAGAACGCAGCCATCTGCTATGCAAACTGGGCAGGAAACTACGGTGCTTGAGGAGGAGCTGGAGTGGCTGACCCATTCACAATCTGAAGTGTTGGGGCTTCTCCTTAGGCCTCCGCCTCGATAGATTGTTCTACGGAATGATCTCCTTCTTCCATTCTGCTTTCAGAAATTTCTACTCTCTGATAAAAAACACAAGGAGGTTGACCTCTGCTACTGCATATTCATGATTCAAATATGTCATATGTACTAAACATTTGAGCAGTTGTATTTACCTATAAAATATTTCAAATTCACAGTTCAAAATTTATTTTAAAACCATTGCTCTGATACCACTAAAACATGTCACACCTCACCCCTTTATAAGGCATAACATGATCCTGTAGTATACCTAATAAATTACTAAACTTCACCTACCGATAACTCATTAAATACACTACAAAGGATTTTAAAACAATTTTCTTACTTTTCGAAGGTGGAGAGCACTTTTGGCAAGAATTAAAAACTTTTATTTAAAGATAAACCACATATCAAATTTTTCAATCGACTTAAAGTTTTCGCAAATTTTGTAAAAATTTCGGTAGAGTGCCGTCTATAATTAGGAAAAACTAGTTCTTCAAAACCTGTGAAAACACTCCTAATAATTTCATTTCTCAACCCAATTGCAACCACCAAAACTCAAATCAATACAATTCAACCAAATTTCAATTTAAAATTCACAACACAAAAATTTTGGAAAATAATTCGATAAACTCATAAACATTGCATTAAATTAAATTTACATACACAAATCTTAATTTACAAAAGAAAAATAAAAAAATAATATTATTACAACTTTAATGTACAACTGCTCAATTTTACATTAACACATATGACACTAAACTATTTACATCAAAATAAACTATAAGGGTATAACTAAATACCCGTACAAAAGCCTCAGTGTAGTCCCAACAATCGACTCACTCATCGCTTTTTCTTGTCTCTATCTCAGGATAAAGAAGAAAGCTATCACTGAGTATAAAAATAATCAGTGGTGCACAATAAAGTATAAAATGCATAATATAAAAAAGTTGTTATCAATTCACAGTTCAAATATTTCACAATCACATTTCATAATTTTTCAAATCACATTTATAACAAATCACAATTTAAATATTTCACAACTTTCAAAGCATAATATAAAACAATTTGATTAAACAATTTAATAAACATAGTGTTTCTAATCAATAACACAAATTAGGCCATGACACAAAATTTCCAAACATGCCGTGTTGTACACCACGACAAGGCAAACTCACCCCACTAACCAAAATCAATGAAGGAGGTGGCTAGCTAGCCAATGAGTACTCATCCAAACTCACCTCAGACTGGGAAGCTAGAGAGGGAGGAATATAGTCATACTCACCACATAAATGGAGGAGGAACATAGTGATATTGTCATGCCAAGTGTGAATCAAAAATAATTTAAATCAAGTTATTCAAATATTTCACGCAAAACACAAATCAATTTCGAATTCAAATTTCCATTCATAAAATGGCAACATAGGATTTCTCAAAACCCATAATTAGTACAACTAATTCACAATGCATAGCTAAATAAGTTTTCAATTAGAAAACGATAAATTAAAGTTTATTGTGCACAAACCTAATGTGAGTCGCCTCTAGGCTTTGACTCAGTTCGCCCTATCCTTTTCTAGGACTTTTTCAGCTGAAACACGCAATATATAGTATTTCAGTATCTTATCTCACAATAAATTCAATAATTAATTAATATATACTTAATTCTAGCCCCAATATGCTTAAACTAATGTTCTTGGAAATTTTCATTTCGGAGTTACTATTCACGATACTATTCAAGTCAATTTGTTGACTTTCTTATGCTTAATTGGTATAGGGATTTCAATTTCACCTACATACCACATTTTGGTTATCAATTTTTTTTGTTTTAGTTGCTCCTTAGATTTTTAGATTTCCCAGGCACAATTTCAAAATTTCCAAATTTGGTGTCCTATTTTGTACTCTTCCATTGGCCATGTTGCTGTTAGAATTTGGCAAAGTTTTCTTCATAGAAGTTGTTCCTTATTGTCTTATCTTTAATTCTATTTTTGAATCACTCCATTTGGAGCTTTATAGCCCAAGATATGAATATTTGAATGAGGCTAGCCGGATTTGATATTACCCAAAATTCTGGGCATTTTCTGGATATTGGCAGTTTTTGGGGTGTTGACTGCAGGTGGTTTTTTACATAGGTTATGGTCAAAATTTGGATTTGTTTTCTTCATGAAAGTTATAGGGCTATGTCTCAGCTTTCCATCGGTATAAATTTTAGTCATTTGGACCTTCCTAGACCAAGTTATGGTCATTTAAGTAACTACTATTCATTTGGTCATTTTTGTACAGCGTAGTGTGCCCTAATCCGGATTTGGCCTAGTTGTTCACTAAGTTATGGTCATTTTCTAGGCATGATTTCTTAGTAAAAAATGGTCCATTTTGTGTGTAGTTTCATTCCCAAATGGCCTCATACCAATTGGGTTGGTAAATTTTCAGTTTTGGTCCCTGAAAGGGACCTAGGTCTAGCTGTCTGCATATTGACCTTAACTAATCCGAATTGAAACTTGGTTCTAACAATTCACACACACCACAAATGGTCACAATTGACCATTTCTCAACTCAAATAAGGTCATTTACATCAATTGACCAATTCTCAACCTTTTCTCCAATTTTTCACATGCTCAAAACCCTAATTACATAGAATTCAAATCTAATGCATTCAAAGTGCACATTCAATGTTTACATACTTCATTTAACCTCAACAACCAATTAAACACATCAAATTCATTCATTTCAAACCCTAATTAAGGCTGGCCAAAATTCTCTTTTGGTCCCCCAATAATTATTTTCTTTTGATTTTAAGTTAAGATCTAAGTTACTTACGCTAAAAACATAAGTATTAAACATAAATTTTCAATTCAAACCACTAACCTTAAACTTTGATGTTCAACTCCTCAATTTCTTCCTTTTCTACTTTTCTTTCCATCTTCTAAAGCTTTCTCAAGTTGATCTAACAAGTTTTTATGGGTTAGTTTAGGTGAAAGTAGGTTTTAGTGGTTGTTTTAAAGCTTGGATTCAAGCTTTCATGGTGGGTTCATCCATGGTGGCGAGAAAGAGAGGTGGGGTGGCATATGAAGAAGAAGAAGAAAGGAAATAATTTTTTTTTTCAATTTTGTGTTGATTTTATGTGTTTTAGTCTTATTTGACTTGGTCAATTATGGTAGGGAAATTAAAATGAGTTTTGACATCATGATGATGTCATAAAAGTGATGTAAGGCGATGTAATAAACTTTTTCCTTTTTCTTTTTCTTTTGCATTTATTTTTCAATTAGTTCTTTAATTTAATTCCCGATTCTAAAATTTTCTTTTCTCCGATTTTATTGGACAGTTAGGTCAAGAGTTAGCTCTAGGGGTGAATTGACCAATTTGCCCCTTGCCGGTCTGATCCGGTTTGCAAGTTATTTGATATTTCTTCCGGATCCTAACCTAATTATTTGACCTACTTAAAAATTATTTTCTCTGATTTTCTCTTTTTCATTGTGTTTGCAATAGTCCTAAGGATCGCAGCGTCACATTTTCCCATTCAGAATTCGAATTAAGACTGACCTCGTAGTCACTTCTCGGAAAGGTTAACCATCGCTGTGACTCCCGGCGCATTTAACCTTTTATGTTCTGTTTTTCTTATTTTTACTTTTCCATTTGGTAATCACTATTTATTTTCGATCAGGGCTTTTCTATTTATTTTAAACATAGATCTAGTCCTCTTAATTGTCCGGACTGACACCGGTCACCGGAACAGTATAATTTACCAGGCTATACAAATAGGGGTGTTATAATTCTCTCCCCCCCCCCCCCCATTAAAAGAAATTTCATCCTCGAAATTGTGTCTACTATCTGTCTTCAAATAGTCATACTTGTTGTTTTCTCATGTTTTTCTCACATTTTTACGTAGCTTCATAGTCTAAATAATAGTCCATGGCACTTTAACCAATACTGTTTACCTAATCATTGGTCCTCTGACTATTCTAGTCAACAATCTTGCTAATATTCGTAACATTTCTTTATTACATCTGAACTAACTATTCAACTTTTTACTTCCATAACTCATTTATCTATCGATATTCAATAATTTATCGTATTCTAGGTGATGTCTGTCGCTAACAAACTCTTCCAAACCTGATTCTAAAAAGACTAGTCACTAACATATCAAAATTGATTTTAATACATATACATATCTTAGTTAAGAATTGAAAAAAATACAAGCAACAATGTCAGAAGTCTCATCCTCATCCCTTTGTTGCATAGTGTATACTCTAGTTGGAGCATCACCTTGTCCTGGCTGATTCACAGTACTTTGACTTCCAGGTGTACAACCCATACCTCTGCCTCTGCCTCTACCAACTGCTGGTGAACTCTTTGGGCTAGAAACTTTGGCTGATCCTTCTGACGTGATAAATGATCCATAACGGCGTGGACTTACGCAATTCTTAGCAAAATGATCAGTCCCTCTATAATTAAAACATGCTTCTATAGCTATATAACATACTCCACTATGTGGTTTACCACAAGTCTCACAAAGTCGATGCTACAGTGTATTTCTGTGTGTCTACTGAGATCCCTGACCTAATTATTTGACCTACTTAAAAATTCTTTTCTGTGATTTTCTCTTTTCCATTGTGTTGGCAATATTCCTAAAGACCACGGCGTCACATTTTCGTATTCAGAATTCGAGTTAAGACTGACCTCGCAGTCAATTCCCGGGAAGGTCACCCATCACTGTGACTCTCGGCTCATTTAACCTTTTTTGTTTTGTTTTTCTTATTTTTACTTTTCCATCTGGTAATCACTATTTATTTTCGATCAAGGCTTTTCTATATGTCTTAAACATAGTTTTGGTCCTCTTAATTATCCGGACCAACACCGATCACTGGAACAGTATAATTTACCAGGCTATGCAAATAGGGATATTACAAATGTCAAACAAAGGTTCCTTAGGCAAATCCCACATCGGCAAAACACAGAGATGGTCTTGGGTTCAAAAAGTAATGATATATAAAATGGAAAAACTAAACGCTAGAGGCGCCTTTTGGTAGAATGACTTGGAGAGTTGGAAGAACTCCAGGGTTAAGCGTGCTCGCTAGAGAGAAATCCGAGGATGGGTGATCTCTTGGGAAGTTCTCCATTCCACCTATGGGACAAAACCGTGAGGCTTATGGCTAAAGCATACAATTTCTCTGGTGGTTGGAGCCCAATCATTACATGCCCATTGGTGATCTTGGTGTGGACAAGCTAGAGGGACAACACTTCGAGTCCTAGGTACTTCCTAAAGGTGCCAATTGCATCCATAGTGCATCAGAGAGGTTAGTGCCCAAACTTCTCTTTTAAACTAGGGTTTACATGAATTAATTTGTTAATTCACAATCTTGAATGGCAAACATAGACCCTAATACATATTAAAAATGTGTTAATATGCAATTGAGCATTGAAATTAATTAGGCACATAAGAGATGTGGCATGATGCATGAAACCCTAAAAGAAAATTTTTGAAATTCAATGCTCCAATGACAAATCACCCTACTTCCACTCCTTCAATTGGTATCAGAGCCACTATATTTGCCATTAGGATTGTTTATTGAGGTTTAATTGTGTGATTGGATGAAATGTTGATTAATTCAAAGTTGTTTGGTGCTCCCATGGTGGCAGCATGTTTGATAACTCCATGGGTGCACATGGTTTGGGCCATGTCTGATAACTCCATGGGTGCCCATGGTTTGGGCCTCATTATACAATTGTTGTATACTTTAAGGCCTATAATTAGGCCCATACTTAATTAAATTGTTTAATTAAGAATTTTAATCACACAATTAATTTTTGAAAATTATTTTCAAGGTATTAAATTTAGAAAGAGTTTCTAAATTTAAATTTATTTGAATGAGATTCAAATCTGAATTTTTTGGTTGAATATGTGATATTCAATTTAATTTCTTAGTATGCATATTTTATTTAATTGTTAAATTTTAATATGCATGATGAATGATCATAGACAATAAAAGACCAATGTGATTGAATTTATTTCTTTTATTTTTCTTTGGGTTGTAAAATAATTAATTTTATTTTAGTGGCATGTATTATAAGTGTTCTAATAATTTGGGTTGTAATTTCATTTATTTGAGGACTTTAATGTCCATAATCTTGTAAATTCGCCTTGGTATTCCAAGGATTACTATGTAATTGGATTGCAAAAAGATCAAGGAGGTTAAGAGCATTGGTGGAACCAGTGAGAGGAAATCAAGATCAAGTGTTGATTATGTACTCCTTTAGCAACTCTTGTAAAATGAATGAATGAAAGACACCTAAGAATGCCCTGATTCAATTCTTGGTGGCTCAGAATTGAATCCCTTTGAAAGTCCATGATCATGCCATATTAATTGTTTATCCATGTATGCATGAGATGTATGGGAATGTATGCAAGTATATGATATATGCATGCCAAATGAATAATGTGCAAAGTGAGACCATAATAGTAATTAAGCCAACTACTAAATCTTCTAAACAAATGATTAAGTTGGAAATGGTATAATTAAAGTAATTATATCATGGGCCCTCCATTGAGACAATTATTTTAAGAAATTTTAAATACTTGCATATGATGCATTTATTTAAGAGATTTTCTGAAAGATAATTGTTAAGCATGAGATGTTGTAAATATGTAAATAGTTGATGGCCAATAATGGATGTGCCTAAGGATATTAAAATTATTTGCATGTTTATTAGCTTAATGGAATCAACTTAACTAATGCAAGATAAATCAATAACGGATGTGCCTAAGATTTTCAGCATTAGGGGCTAGATAAATTATTGAACCTCACATGAGATGTGATGGGTAAGGAGTTGCTCACTTATAGTTTATTGTAATTCCAATAATGGATGTGCCTGAGGATGATCAATAGGACTATAAGAATTCAATCACCCACTAGAAATCCATCCAACTAGGATTTCTATTTCCTACTTTGGAAGTGTAAGATTCGCTAAGTTAGTTAGGATCAATTTGATTAAAAGACCATAATCATTTTGGTTAATTACTTGATACATTTACTAATTAATCTTGTTATTTTCTGCAGTTAATTTTCTGATAATAATGAGCACACAACAACCACCACCATCCAATATTCTTGCGAGCATAGTTGATCACAATAGGTTGGCGGGACCTAATCTTTCTGATTGGTTAAGAAATTTAAAACTTGTCCTGAACATAGAACGTATTGGATATATTCTAGACTCAAAGGTTCCTAGTCCCTTACCTCTAGAGGCCACTCAAGAGGAAAATGATACTTTGGACAAGTGGAAGGAGCATGATATGAGAGCCAAATGTTACATGCATGCTAGCTTCTATGAGTAATGAGTTACAAAATGTGACACCCCATACCCGTCTACAATATAGCCGAGTAAGATTGTCACACAGTGTACCGGAACACCCTATTTTATTTCAATCATTTTTATCCTTCCTAATTTATTTCTTTCATAGTTATGAAGTATAATTCGTGAAATATCATTCATTGAAGTCATTTATTGAAATCATAAATTTATTTGAGATTCCGCAAATTTTATAGAAAATACGGCAGAGTGCCCTCTAAAAATGAATAAAACAGATCTTCAGAACCTGTGAAAAACACTTCCAAAATTTTCAATCAATCCCAAACTCCATTTCATCAACAAAATCTCAATATTTCTCAAATATACTCCCATTTCTCATTCATTCATTTCATAGGATATTCATGTACATGTCATATATAAATATTCACTTTTTCATTCATAAACATAATTTCCACTATTTACATTGATAACAAAATACATTACATGAGTCTCAATTTCATATGAGAAAATAAAAGTTAATTACAAAATACCCAAAATGAAACCTAGTGTCCTACTAATGCAATGATGTCGGTGAGATGACATAGATACTATGCAGAGCTGCAGATGATGTCACCCAGTCTATGATCTACTGGGCTCTCTATCAGTCTCTCCAGAACCTACGCGTGGCAAAAAGCAACGTGCTAAGCAATAATGCTTAGTGGTGCCAATAATAGAATTAAAAGAAATAAAAGAAAATAAATATGCAGTGAAGGTTCTGATGTCTTATGCAGACCATTTTTCGTTCATTATTGGTAATCTTATTTATTATGTACTTGTTATATTCATAATTTTATTAAATTTATCCATTTTTATTTTTGGTTGCTCAGGTAACCTATATTGGAGGACTGGACTGGATAAACGGGTAAACTGGCACTGGTTATCAAGTACCTCGGGCCGTAACACCATTGGTTACATATGTATCTCTGCAGTGTAATGAGCTAATTAACTATAATAACATTAGGCAAAAGGCCAAGTCTCAACACAATGTCAGAATGGCTAAAAGCCATAAAATCACAGAATGTCATAGTGCCATGTGTAGTACTGCTAACTGAATCCCATTGGCATGCCAACCCATCCAAACCAATCTTGCTAGGTGTACTTTAAATTGTGCAATTCTCGATATTTAAGTTTAGGTGTTATTATTCATTTCATTAGTCAACTAAAATGTTGACTTTTGCATAGGCAATAGGTACATTGGTTTTAATACTCCCAACATACCACATTTTTCATTCTAAAGTTATTGGTATTGGTTGCCAATACCATTTCTAAGCTTAGTGTTAGTTATTCAAAATTTTCAGATTTCAAGCCTTATATTTACTATCCCATTGGTCATTTGTACAGAAGGAATTTGGTAAAATTATCTTCATGAAAGTTGTTTCTTATTTTATCTAGTAATATTTCCTTTTTTGAATCACTCCATTTGGATTTTTGTAGCTTAAGTTATGGCCTAAACACCATAACTGGCCGGATTGGACAGAATCTAAATTTTTGGGCAAAACTGGTTCTGCCAGATTTGGTAACCTATGTTTGGTTGGCAATTTGACTAGGTTATGGTTAGAATTTGGATTTGTGTTCTTCATGAAAGTTGTAGGCCTATGTCTCAGCTTTCTGTTGGTAGAATTTCAGGTCAATTGGACCTTTCTACACTGAGTTATGAACAAATGAATAAATACTATTTATTTGGTCATTTTGCCCAGGTAGAATGCAAGTCACCCAGATTAGGGCAATTTTTAGGTAAACTTGGTTTGATTTTTTGGGCAGGGTTTCTGTACCAAAGTTGTGACATTATGTGTCTAGTTTCATGTTCAATTGGTCTTGCACCAATTGAGCCTCTACAACTCAATTTATAACTACCCAAACCTACTGGACTCATGCTCAGTCCTGCAGGTTAGCCAAGGCAGCTCACCCATACACAAATGCCAAGCCTCAGCTCACTTCATTTCCTCATCATACACATTCAAATGGTCACTAATTGACCATTACAAGGTTAATGAACCATCACATGAGCAAACCCTAGAATTGTTCAAGTGTCTAATTTTTTTCATTTCATACATGCACAATTCTTGCATTTCATTTACTTAATTATGTTCAATACCCCATCCACTATCAAAGGCTGTTCATAACCATTTTTCTACCAAGCAAAATCATCAAACCCTAGCTAACCCTAGCTGCCAAATATTGTAAGTTGCACACACACACTTGTTTGCTTTATTTCCTTATATTTCCTACACAACCATGCCATTGAACATGAATTAAAAGCAAAAGGAGTAAGAGTTGGACACTAACCACAAGTGAGCAGAATTTTTTGCTTCAAAAAACTTCCTCTTTCCTTCCTCTTCTTGCTGCCTAGTAGTGATTTAAGATGTGAGGATCAAATTTAGTGTAGGGCTTGAGTGATTTTATGGTGAGATTTGGTGTGGAGTGAAGCTTTGGTGGAGCTTCAATGGTGGAACGGAGAGGGACGGCTGATTTTTGGGTGAGGATGGCTGATGGCTTTTTTTTCATTTTTTTGTATCCTTTATCCACTTTTTATTAGTTAATTTAAGTGTTGATTAAATATGATTGATGGGATTTTTTTAATGACATCATAGTGATGTCATAATTGGCCTTTTATCTCATTTTCTCTTCTTTTCTTCTCTACTCATTTTTAATTTAACTTTTAACAATATTTATTCATATTTTGTGTCATGATAATTATTTACTTAACTGTATAAGTCGGCCAAAAATCACCTCTGAAGGCAAAATGACCAAAATGCCCTCCGTTTGGCTTAACAGACTAAAATTGTATGTACTAATTGAAAAATTTTTCTAAGTATTTTCTTGGCATTCTAATGCCATGAGAACCTCAATGACCCTTCTCTGGAGTCCTAGTTGTGAGAACCGCAACTTCCCCTGGGTTACCCATCGCTAGGGCACTGGCTCATTTAACTTGGTTGTATTTTATTTCTAAAATTTTTCCTAAATTTTTCTTATTAATATTTGAGTTAATTATGGTTCTTCACTTTATTTTAAATATTTTTTTTCGGACGTTCTAGCTGTCTGGACCCACACTGGTCATCGAAACAGTAGAATGTACAGAGTTGCTACAGGGAGGGTGTTACAACTCTTCCCCTCTAATTTAAATTTCGTCCTCGAAATTTGCCTGATGCAAACAGTTGAAGGAACTGTTGCCTCATCATCTCTTCACTTTCCGAAGTTGCCTCCTTGGTGTTGTGGTGCCTCCAAAGCACTTTCACCAGTGGAATCTGCTTATTCCTCAACTCTTTCACTTCCCAAGCTAGGATCCGTATGGGTTCTTCTTCATATGTCAAATCCAGTTGTACTTCAATTTCTTCCATGGAGATGACATGTGAAGGATGTGAGTGGTATCTTCTTAGCATAGATACGTGGAACACAAAAACCCAAGCTATCCGGATATGCATTCTGCAGAAATTTACCATATCTACAGTGCATGAACAGTAACTTGAGTCACTTGGTTGAATGGGTTCTGGCCATAATTTGGGGTAGGTTCCTTCATGAAAGTTTTTTTTCTATGTCTTAACTTGTTGCTGTAAAAATTTCAGGTCAATTGACCAAATCTACAGTGAGTTATGGCCAAATGAACATTTACTGTTCATTTGGTCAATTCTGCAGAATCAGTTGTGGTTCGGATTGGGGCCAAGTTGTGGTCCTCTTGCTTTGGTCTTTTGGGCATGGTTTCTTCAGCAAAAATGTGCCATTATAAGCCTAGTTTCATGTCCAATTGGCCAAACATCAATTGGACTAACACAGCCCAAGTTATGGCAGTGCAAAGGGACTGAATTTTCACCCTATGTCATTGCCCTAGGGCAGCTGCAACCCCTATTTGCAACCTTGTTCTTCAGTCCATTTGTTGGTCAAATTACCTAAAATGGTCACTAATTGACCATTAAAATGCTCTCTTATAATTTCCTAAACCAAGTTACATTTTTCTCACAAAACCCTAACTCAAATTCATGTTTTTATACAATATGTCTTAGTTAGCTTTTTAATCATTGTTCTTGTATTTACAAACTTCCAACATAACTCTAATTCACTTCAAACTCATTAAAACACTCCTCCTATTCCATAATTAGGGCAGCGAAATTCATGTACACCTTCACAAGAATTTTTGTTCATTTAATTTACATTTTCTCACTAAATTCAAGTTGCTATTTATGAAATGAAAGAGTTTTAAGTATATAGAGCACTAACCTTGTTGTATGCCAATCCAAGCTTGAGAGAACTTCACTTTCCTTCTTCTTCTTGGCTGCCAAGAGCTTGTGTAAGGTGTGGGATTAATTTTTGATGAAGGGACTTATGGGTTTTAGGGTGAGGAAGCATGGAATTTAAAGCTTGAAAGAGCTTTCATGGAGGTGGCTATGGTGGAAACCCTCTCCTTCCTCTCTCTACATTTTTGGCTGCTGGTTTTTGGTCCATTTGGTCTTCATTTTATGTCTTTTAATGGTTTAGTCAAATGGTAGCTTAATGGTGATTGGTGGTGGCTTTTTAATGACATCACCTTATGTCATTATTAAGCCTTTTTCTTCATTTTCTTTTCTTTCCTCCACTACTCATTTTTAATTTAATTTCTAGTAATGTTTATTCATATTTTGATTCATAATAATTATTTAATTAACTGGACAAGTCGGCCAAAAATCACCTCTGAAGGCGAAATGACCAAAATGCCCTCCGTTTGGCTTAACGGGTCTAAATCGTCTGTATCGATTGAAAAATTTTTCTAGGTATTTTCTTGGCATTCTAATGCCATAGGAACCTCAATGACCCTTCTCTGGAGTCCCAAAAATTATTTTATAATTTTTCCCCCGGGTCTAGGGCTCCTCGTTGCGAGAACCGCAACTTCCCTCCGATTACCCATCGCTTGGGCACCGGCTCGTTTTGCTTGGTTGTATTTTATTTCTAAAATTTTTACTAAATTTTTCTCATTAATATTTGAGTTAATTATGGTCCCTCACTTTGATTTGAATATTTTTCCGGACGTTCTAGCTATCCGGACCGACACCGGTCACCGAAACACTAGACTGTGAAGAATTGCTACCGGGAGGATGTTACAAATCTGGTAGGGGAAGATATTCAGGACAGAAGCCTCCCCTATCTAGTAAGCAGAGTACCAGAGGTTCCTACCCTCCCCGCCAATGTGAGACATGTGGAAGAAATCATGGTGGGATCTGCTACAAGGCTATTGGAGCCTGTTATAACTATGGAGGCACAGGACACTTTGCTGGCATCTTGCACTGAGTCGCAGAGTTAGACCACCTCCTACTCATCGCAGAAGGTCGGGCCTGAGCCCCACACTAGAAGTTCACAACCACCCAGCAGAGGTAGAGGCAGAGGTAGAGGTAGCCCAGCAGGCAGCCAAGGCACAGTGAAACATTCAGAGCAAGACAGCGCTCCGGTCAGAGTTTATGCAATGAGACAGAGAGAAAAGGCCGAGACATCTAATGTTGTGGTTAGTACCTTCTCAACTTTTAATCAAGATGTGTTTGTGTTATTTGATCCGGGTTCTACCCATTCTTATATGAGTGCTAGCATCATTGATTGCATTGCTGTTCCATGTATAAAAATGGACTTTGAGGTACTAGTAACAAGTCCACTAGGACAGGAGGTCAGGGTTAATAGAATGTATAGAGATTGTCCTTTGGTGATCCAAGGACACACTTTTCTATCTGATTTCATTGAAATGCCCTTCAGAGATTATGATATCATCTTGGGCATGGATTGGTTAGCTAGGCATCATGCCATGATTGACTGTAGGCTGAAGACAGTCACTTTTGGCCTTCCTCGGTATAGTGATGTGGTAATACATGGGGAGAGGCAGTTATTGCCATCAAACATCATTTCGGCTGCACTAGCCAGAAAAATGATCAGAAAGGGGTGTGAAGCCTACTTGGCACATGTGGTAGACACCCAAGTGGGGAGTCCAGTATTGAAGGACATCCCTACAGTACATGACTTTCTAGATGTGTTTCCTGATGAATTGCCAGGATTACCTCCTGAAAGAGAAGTGCAGTTTGAAATTAATGTTATGCCTGGTATGGATCCAATCTCTATAACGCCATACAGAATGGCACCAGCAGAGTTGAAAGAGTTGAAGATACAACTGCAAGAACTACTTGAAAAGGGCTTCATCCGCCCTAGTGTGTCACCTTGGGGAGCACCAGTGTTGTTTATTAAGAAAAAGGATGGTACTCTTCGCTTATGCATTGACTACCGGCAGTTGAATAAGGTGACAATAAAGAACAGATATCCATTGCCTCGCATTGATGATCTGTTTGATCAGTTGAAGGGTGCAGCTGTATTCTCCAAAATTGATTTGTGATCTGGTTATTATCAGTTGAAGGTACAAGAGCAGAGTATTCCAAAAACTGCTTTTAGAACTCGGTATGGCCACTATGAGTTTCTAGTAATGCCATTCGGATTAACAAATGCTCCAGCTGCTTTTATGGATCTGATGAACACTATCTTCAGACCATATCTTGATCAATTTGTGATGGTGTTTATTGATGACATTTTGATATATTCAAGGAATGCAAAGGAGCATGACAGACATCTGCGGATTGTACTGCAGACTTTAAGGGAGAAACAGCTATACGCCAAATTGTCGAAATGTGAATTTTGGCTAAAAGAAATCTCCTTTTTGGGACATGTTGTGTCAGCTGAAGGGATCAAGGTAGATTCCAACAAGGTAGAAAATATCCTTAATTGGAAGTCGCCCAGGAATATCACAGAAGTTCGCAGTTTTCTGGGTTTAGCTGGATATTATCGTCGGTTTGTGAAGGGGTTTTCTATGTTATCTTCTCCACTGACCAAACTGCTTCGGAAAGATGTAAAATTTCAGTGGACTGATAAATGCCAGCAAAGTTTTGATGAGTTGAAGAGGTGTTTGACTGAAGCTCCAGTCCTCACTTTACCTACTCTGGGTAAAGAATATACAGTTTATAGTGATGCTTCTCACAATGGGTTAGGCTGTGTACTGATGCAAGATCGGAATGTCATTGCTTATGCATCACGGCAGCTGAAACCGCATGAGAGGAACTACCCAACACATGATCTGGAGCTAGCAGCTATTGTTTTTGCTCTGAAGATCTGGAGACACTATTTGTATGGGGAGAAATGCTACATTACATAGATCACAAGAGCTTGAAGTACTTAGGCACCCAGAAGGAATTAAATTTGAGGCAAAGGAGATGGTTAGAACTCATCAAAGATTATGATTGCTTAATAGACTATTTGCCAAGGAAAGCAAATGTGGTGGCTGACGCCTTAAGTCGCAAGACTATGGCAAGTCTCAGAGTTTCTCCTTTGTCCATGGTATATGAATTGAAAGCACAGCATGCCAGTTTAGAAATTGATGATGAGGGACAGACAGTAGTTGCTTGGCATGTACAGCCAGTGTTGATTGATCAGATCAGAATGGTTGCTCAGAGTGATGAAAAATATCAGAAGCTACTGAAAGAAGTCCAGCAGGGCAAGAAACCTGAATTCTCTGTGAGAGATGATGGTTTATTGCTACATCAAGGCAGAATGTGCATTCCTAATGATGCGGAATTGAGACAGATCATTATCAAGGAAGCACATGAGTCTCCATTTGCTATGCACCCTGGTGGAACTAAAATGTACAAAGGGCTGAAGGAGCATTACTAGTGGATGGGCATGAAGAGGGATATAGCTGAGTTTGTTTCCAAATGCCTAACTTGTCAGCAAGTAAAGGTAGAACATCAAGTTCCAGCTGGTTTGTTACATCCTTTGTCAGTACCAGAGTGGAAATGGGAACGGATAACTATGGATTTTGTTACAGGACTTCCAAGGACACAGAGTAGTCATGATGCAGTATGGGTTATAGTTGACAGATTGACCAAGTCTGCTCACTTTTTGCCAGTTCGGAAGAACTATAGCTTGGAAAGATTGGCCAGATTGTACATATATGAGATTGTAAAATTGCATGGAGTGCCAGTATCAATTGTATCTGACAGAGATCCTAGGTTCACTTCTAGATTCTGGGGTAGTCTTCAGAGAGCCCTAGGAACTAGATTGAACTTCAGCACAACATCCACCCACAGACAGATGGCCAGTCTGAGAGGGTTATTCAGATATTGGAGGATATTCTACGGGCTTGTGTGATTGAGTTTGAAGGTAGTTGGGATACACACTTGCCTTTGATTGAGTTTGCTTATAACAACAGCTACCAATCAAGCATTGGGATGCCTCCATATGAAGCTTTGTATGGCAGAAAGTGCAGAACTCCCATATGTTGGGATGAAGTAGGTGAAAGGAAGATGATTGGACCAGAAATTGTTAAGCAAACAGAGGAAAAGATCAGATTGATAAGAGATAGACTCAAGGCTACATCAGACCGTCAGAAGTCCTATGTTGATTTGAAAAGAAGAGATATTGAATATTCAGTGGGTGATAAGGTATTCCTCAAAGTTTCTCCTTGGAAGAGGATTATGAGATTTGGCAGAAAGGGGAAACTGAGTCCTCGTTTCATCAGACCATATGAGGTTCTGGAAAGAGTGGGTCCTTTTGCATATCGGTTGGCATTACCTCCAAAGCTAGCAAGGATACACAGTGTCTTCCATGTGTCCATGTTAAGGAGGTACAGATCAGACCCATCTCATGTACTATCAGTTGAAGAGATTGAGGTAAATCCAGACCTCTCATATGAGGAAGAACCAATAAAAATTCTAGCTTCTGAGGTGAAGCAGCTGAGGAACAAACAGATACACCTGGTTAAAGTGCTGTGGAACCATCATGCAGGCCAAGAAGCTACTTGGGAACGTGAAGAGGATATGAGGAGACAGCACCCACAGCTGTTCAGAGACTAATGCCAGGTAAAATTTCGAGACGAAATTTATTTAAGGGGGGGGGGGGGGGGAGAATTGTAACACCCCTAAGTTCGGTAGTGTGTTCTACTGTTCCGGTGACCAGTGTTGTACGGACAGCTAGGATGCCTAGAACTACACTTCGTTATGAGTGAGGAGACATAAAATAATGAAATACAAGAAGTGAAAATACAAGAAAAACAAAGGAAAAATAATAGCAAAGAAATGTAACCAAGTTAAGCGAGCCGAGAACCCTAGCGATGGTGATCATGACGGGAAGTCACGGTGTGGACCGTTGACTAGCCTCGGATCATGGGGAACCCTGGAAAATATTTATAGGACTTAAAGAGACATCAATTGAAGTATAAATATCATTAGAAATATCAAAGAAAAATTAAATAATTAGTACAAAGAAAAGTGAGAAATCGAAAAATAGACAAAACTCGGAGTTATCGAAAAATCGGGAATGCAACCCGAAAAGGGGCATTATGGTCATTTGACATCCCGAATTGTCTTTTGACCTAAATGTCCATTAAAAATAAATAATATTACACTTGGAAAATATAATGAAAAATTAAATTGGTGGTACCTAAAGTAAATAACAAAAATTAAGGGTTTAATATGGGATAAATGAAAGTTAAACTTATTATATGATTTAATTGGTGTAAGTGGACCACTATAGGAATAAACTAAGAACTAAATGGCAGGTGTACACCCATTGTACATTCTGAAATTTCATCTTCTCCCATTTCTCTCAACTATGCCGAAATGAAGAAGTGAAGAACCCTCCATTGCCATTTTGCATGAAGCTTGATCCACTCCTTCAATTTACCTCCAATCATCTAGGTTTCTTCATTAAACATCACCTCCACATCACAAGGAAGAAGTAGATACCAATATTAAGAAGTTTTAGTGAAGATTAAGCAAGTCCCAACAATAGGTAAGTTTGAGTTTTTGAATATTTCTTTGTTAAACTTTGTATACATGTTATGGGTGTGTGCTTTGTGAAGGAAGTTTTAAGTTTTGAGAAGTTCTTGATATATCCATTTTGGACAGCCATGGAGTTGTATATTTGATGATTTATTCTTACATTTATTTGATGGGAAATTATGTTGAGTAGGGTGATTAATGTCCTAGTAAGTTAATTCCATGTATATATGTGGTGATTGTGCAATTGGGATGGAAGTTGACGAATTGTGGGACACTTTGGCATTGTGGAGCAATTCGGCAGCCTTGAGACTCCATGATGAATGTATGAATTCATGAAGATATTGGCAGAATTATGACACTGAGGATTGATGGATATGTATATAAATTAGTTGTGGAAATTGTATGAAATAATGAGTAGTGTTTATGTATATTTGTGGTTGTATTTGGACTTTATGAATTAGAGTTTTATTTGGTGTGTTAAGGATGTTTGTAATCTGCCCAAAGTGACTTTAAAGTGAAGTGGTATATGGTTTTGGTAATGTACCAAAACAGAATTGGTTTGAGGAGTGGATTTATGGTAAGGTAAATGTGTAATTGCTACATGTTTAAGCAAGGTAATTAAGGACAGTGTACATTTTAAGCTATAACTTTAAATGTGTAACTCCAATTGGTATGAGACCAATTGGAGGTGAAACTAGGCACAAAATGTACCAACTTTCGTTGAGAAAGCATACCAAAATTCTGCTTGCAAGGTAGCATGAAAAATGACCAATTCGGATTAAGTGCAAATGAGGCCTGAAAATTGACCAATTGGGCAGCAGTTAGTTTTTACGCCATAACTCACTCAAAACAGGTCCAATTGACCTGATATTTTAACCATGAATAGTTAGGACCCATACCTACAAGTCTTATGAAGACACCAAAGCCTAGAAATGACTATAAGCAAGTCAAACAGCTTGCACAAGTTCGGGTCCAAAAACTGGCCGAACCAAAGTTGACCAAAATTGACCTAAAATGACCTAATTTGATGCCATTTGACCAGCAACAGTAAAATGACCATAACTTGGTCTACATAACTCAGAATGACCTAAACTTTTGCCCCGCGTTCCATAAGACATAGATCTACAAGTTTGTAGTTTTGACCGAAACCCGAAAATCGAGGGAACTAGGTCGTCCGGCTAGGTCAAACTAGTATACCGGAATACAGCAATTTGCAATAAAATGCACTAAACAAGGAAATGAAATTGGTAACGTGTACCAACCCTAAAACACTATCGAATGTGATATATTAGTGACACTAAAACACTAATAGAGACAATTTAATTTAGTACTGAAACACTTCAAATTGTGTTTCTCAGTTAGTAAAGACTCAGGAAAAGGGAAGGAAACACTGAGTCCAGAACATGAGACAATTATCAGAGGTTTGTGCACAACAACTATTTCTTTTGAATTTTTCAATTGAAATGAATTATGACTATTTGTACATTATTGTTTTAAATTGTGGAAATGTGTTTGAATGGATATTTATTGCTTGAAAAGCACTGTAAATGGTTTGAAATTGTGAGAAATTGTTTGAATGATATTGATGGATACTTATTGATTGAAAAGCATTGGAAATGGTTTCAAACCACAGCTATCATGTATATTGATTGTATTCCTAGCTAGCTTGTCTAGTGGGATGAATTGAATTCCCTCTCTGGCTGAAGTGTTGAGGTGTGTGCCTGTTGAGGACGAATTGGATGAGTACTCATATTTTTGCTAGCTAGCTATGTTATTCCTCATTAGTCATCGACTTTTGGGACAAATTGAATACCTCATTAGCCATCGGCTTTTGGGACGAATTGAACTTTGGAACATGATTAAGCTGTGTGTGATTTATTGAAATGTATTGTGAGATTGTGAAATGAATTTAAACTCTTATTGACATATACTGTCTTTTGAATTCAACCATGATCTGACTTATTAAAATTTATTGTGATATTGAGAAATGGAGTTTAAATTCTTGTTAACAATTACTGTCTTGAAATTAACTATGGTTTTAAGTATCCACTATTTATATGATTTATGAATTGTGATTTAAATTGTATTTGGTTAATGTTGTGCACCACTGAGACATTGTCTCAGCGATAGCTTTTATTGCCGTCGCAGACAGATGCAGACAGGCGTGGACTAGGCTGCTAGTACCTCCAACGAGAGATTACCGGGTATAATGAGTATACCAACATTTTGCATTTTGTACTGTAATGTATGACCACTGTATGTATATATTGTTTTTGATTTTGAGCAGTTGTAAATTCAATTTGTACCCTGAAGTTGTAAAATAATTATGAGTTATTTTGGCTTGTAAAAATTTGTATTATATTTCTTTTATCTCAGTCTTTGAAAAATTAATGTGGATTTGAGTTGAGAAAAATGTTGTGTTGAGAATATGTTGGAGTTGAGATTTGGAAATTTATTGAAGTGCTTTTACAAGTTTTCTGAAGAACTGTTTTATCCAAAATACAGATGGCACTCTGCCAAAATTTTTACAGAAATTCCAAATAATTCAAATGTGTTAGTTCTATCACTTCAGTTCAAAAAGGTTTTTAACTCCTGTAAATAGTGCTCACCACTGTAAAAGAAGTAAGAAAAGTTTTTAAAATCTCTTGTAGTGTACTTAATGGGTTATCAGTAGACGGAGTTCGTGATTCATTAGGTATACTACGGGATCATGTTATGCCTTACAGAGGGGTGGGGTGTGACAAGAAATAAAATAATGAAATACAAGAAAAGAAAATACAAGAAAAATAAAGGAAAAATAATAGCAATAAAATGTAACCAAGTTAAACGAGCCGAGAACCATAGCGATGGGTGACCGCACCGGGAAGTTGCGGCGTGGACCGTTGACTAGCCCTGGACTGCGGGGAACCCTGGAAAATATTTTTAGGACTTAAATGAACATCTATTGAAGTATAAATATTATTAGAAATATCAAAGAAAAATTAATTAATTAGTACAAAGAAAAATGAGAAATCGAGAAAACGATAAAACTCGGTGTTACCGAAAAATCGGGAATGCAACCCGAACAGGGGCATTGTGGTTATTTGACACCCCGTTGTCTTTTGACCTAAATGTCCATTAAAAATAAATGATATTACACTTGGAAAATGTTATAAAAAAAATTAAAATAGTGGTACATAATCTAAATTGCGAAAGATAGGAGGAAAATGTGGAAAATTGGAAAATTTAACAAAAAAAAATACTTTTAATTCAACTAGTGCTCCACTAACACCCCTAAAGTGGACCATTAAGCATCATTGTGGTAGAATATGCCTTCATCTTCCTCACTTTGCAAAACCAGTCGAAATTGAAATGCTCTCACACATCCATGACCGAATTGCATGCAAGCTTCACTCTTCCATCTTCAAGCCATGATCCTTGCATTTTCCTTCGCTAAACTTTGCCTACACATATTGGGAAACATATAGGCAGTAAGAAATTTAAGTTTTGGTGAGGTTTTGAAGAATTTCAAAAGTGGTAAGTATGTATTTTTTATTCTTGTTTCATTTAACTTTGAATGGATGTTATGGATAGTTGATTTATGGAAGAATTTTTGAAGTTTGATGAATTAGTGGAAATGTACATTTTGGCAGCCATGGAACCTCAATAAGAACAGCTTATTCTTGCATGTAAATAGTGGTTTGAATGATGATTAAAATGTTTGGTTGTATTGTTGTTGAATTCCATGAGTAAGGTTTGATTTGGAAGCTTGAAAAGTGAAAATGGAAATTAATGGGTAGGTGTAAACTTGTGGCAGCCTCATAAAGAAGATTGAAGTATTTGAATTCATGAAATATTGTTGAATTATGTTGTCATTGATGGCAACATGTGTATATGAATAATTGTTTGAATTTGGATGTGTATAGTTGTTTGAATTTGGACATGTAAATGAGGTATGTCTTGTGGTTAATTATTGTAATTAGACTTGGAAAATTTTGTAATATAGCGTGTATGTTGAGAGTGGTTACAAGCTGTCAAAATGACCAAAAATGTGTTGCTAAATGTGTTAATGTTATGGTATAAACCAGAATTGCCATGGAAGAGTGAACTTGGTAAGCATAGGATGTGCAATTGGTAAAGGATGAATAAACTGTAATAGGGCAGTGTATGTTTTAGCTTAGAACCTTAAGTGTGTGGCTCCAATTGGTATGAGACCAATTGGAGGTGAAACTAGGCACAAAATATGCCAACTTTCATGAAGGAAGCTTACCAAAATTCTACCTAGAAGGTGATTTGAAAAATGACCAAATCTGGATTGGTGCTTTGAAAACCTGAAAATTGACTATTTGGGCAGCAATTAGTGTTTTAGCCATAACTCACTCAAAACAGGTCCAATTGACTTGAAATTCTTACCATGAATAGTTGAGACATATATCTACAATTCTTATGAAGTCACCAAAGCCCAGAAATATCCAGAACCAAGCAAAATAGCTTGCACAATTTCAGGCCTAAAAAACTGGCCTAACCAAAAGTGACCTAAAAATTACCAAAAGTTACCAATTTGGTGCATTTTGTCTAGCCTTGGTAAATTGATCATATCTTGGTCTACACAACTCAAAATGACCTAAAATTTTGCCTCGCGTGTAATAAGACATAGACCTACAAGTTTTTAGTTTTGATCGAAACCCAAAAACTGAGGGAACTAGGTCATCCGGCTAGGTCAAATTAGTATACCGAAATCCGGAAAGTTGCAATAAAATGCAATATATTTAAAAATGAATTGGGTAACATGTACCAACACTAAAAGGATATAAAATGTGACATTTTGGTAACATTAAACCTAATTCGCTTGGAGTGCATCGAGGGTCAACATTTTAGGTTGACTAAGGGAAATAATAGAATACAATGAATTAATTATTAAGCCTTATTATTAGAGACAGTTTAAATGAGTACTGAAACACTTCAAATTGTGTGTTTCAGTTAGCAAAGACTCAGGGAAGGGGAAGAAAACACTTCGTCAGGCCAAGAGGCTACACTTCAGAGGTTTGTGTATAACAGTTACTTCTTTTGAATTTTCAATTGAAATGAATTATGACAAATTGTATATTATTATTTTAATTGTGAAAAATTGTCTTAATGATATTTGATGGATACTTATTGCTTGAAAAACATTGTAAATGGTTTTAAACCACATCTATCATATATATTGATTGAATTCCTCTCTAGCTTGTCTAGTGGGATGAATTGACTTTGAATTCCATGTCTGGCTGAAGTGTTGAGGTGCGTGCCCATTGAGGACGAATAGAATGAGTACTCATATTATTGCTAGCTAGCTATGTTATTCCTCATTAGCCATCGGCTCTTGGGATGAATTGGACTTTGGAACATGATTAAGCTGTGTGTGTGATTTATTGATATTTATTGTGATATTGTAAAATGGAGTTTAAATTCTTATTGACATTCACTGTCTTTTGAATTTAACTATGGTTTTAAGTATCCACTATTTATGTGACTTATGATTTATGATTTAAAGTTGTATTTTGTTAATGTTGTGCACTACTAAGACATTGGCTCAGTGATAGCTTTTCATTGCTGTCGCAAGTAGACAGACTGACAGGGCAGCAGACTAGGCTGCTAGTACTACACTGAGAGATCATCAGGTATATTGAGTATACCATATTTTGCATTTTGTATTGTAATGTATGTTCACTGTATGTATATATTGTTCTTGATTTTGAGCAGTTGTAAATTAAAATTGTACATTAAAGTTGTAAACTAAATTTGTAAATTATTTTGGTTTGTAAATATTGTGATATATTCTTTTGTCTCAGCTTTTGAAAATATTGAAAAATTATTGTGGATTTGAGTTGACAATTGTTGAGAAACTTATTGTGTTGATTGAATATTGGAGTTTGGAAATTGAACAAAATAATTGAAGTGCTTTTTTACAGGTTTTTGAAGAACTGTTTTATTCAAAATACATATGGCACTCTGCCAAAATTTTTATAGAAATTATTAATACTTCAAATGTGTTATCTGGTTTCACTTCAGTTAAAAAAAAATTTTTAACACCTGTAAATAGTGCTCACCACTGTAAAAAGAAGTAAGAAAAGTTTTAAAATTCTTTGTAGTGTATTTAATGGGTTATCAGTAGACGAAGTTTGGTAATTCATTAGGTATGCTACAAGATCATGTTATGCCTTACAGAGGGATAAGGTGTGACACAGGATGTCTGGAACTACACTTCAGTGATAATAAACAGGCATAAAATGATGAAATAAATAAAAAGAAAATACAAGAAAAATTAAAGAAAAATAAAAGAGAGAAAGTGAAACTAAGTTAAACGAGCCGATACCAAAGCGATGGGTAATAGCACTGGGAAGTTACGACGCAGGCAATAGCTGAACTCAGAACCACAGGGAACCCTCGGAATTAAGTTTTGAAACATAATTAAAGACTTATTAAAGTATAATTGACATTAATAATGTCATAGAAAATTAAAGAATTAGTACAAAGAAAAACGAAAAATCAAGAAACTGACAAAATTCGGTATTGCCGAAAAACCGAAATACAATCCGAAGAGAGGTATTTTGGTCATTTGATGCCTAGAGTTGACTAATGGCCTAAATGTCCATGAAAAATAAGTGGTATTACATTTTGAAAATTTAATGAAAAATGAAATTAAAGATAAAATGTAATTTAAGGGAAGTTGAGGGTAAAAGTGCAATTAAAGGAAATCTTACATTAATCCAATTTTTAATTTCATTAGTGGAGCACTATGGAGTATATAAATACCCAAGTGGATAGCCAACTCCACTAACTCCATCTTCTTCTTCTACATTCTTCTCCAAGCTAAACTAAATTCTCTCAAAAAGTCTTCCATGGCCCCACCATACCACAAGCTCCATCAATCTATGTTCAAGCCTTGATCTTTATAAATTTCTTTACTAAAGTTGGACTACACATCTTGGGCAGTATATTGAGAGTAAAAAGGAAAGGTTTTGAAGAAGTTTTAGCAAACTCTAAAAAGAGATAAGTGCCATTTTCCTTTCCTTGCTTCATTAAAGCTTGTATGGAGGTTGAGAAATGTTAAATGGTGAAGAAATTTAAAGGATTTGAGGAGTTAATGATGTGTACTATTTTTGGTAGCCATGGATTTTGAAGGAGCTTAATTTCTTTTTACATGTAACTGGTGGGTAATGAAGTTAATTAGGTTATGATGTTATGTGCAATGTTGAATTTGACAGCTTGTTAACTTCTTAAAGAATGCTGGAATTCATGAAGTTGTTTGATGAATTGTGGTCTTAAAGATTGCTAAATGTGTATGTAAATTAGTGGTGAAGTAATATGTTATGGTAGCGATCAAGTTATATATTATGGTTAAGAGTGATTATGTGTATATATTATTAGAATTGGATTTGGTGAATTGGAATTGTTATTGGTGTATTATCAATTGGTTATATACTGCCCAAATTAACTATAATGTGAAGTGAGGAATGGATTTGGTACCATACCAAATCAGAATTGGTATGAGATATAGCAAGGTGAATGTACATGTGACACCCCTTACCCGACTACAGTGTAGCCGAGCAAGTTATGCCACTCAGTGTGCCGGAGCACTCTATTTTATCTGATTTCATTATAGTTCTTGATTTATTTATTCAAAAACTTTATTGAAGATTTACGCTATTTTTACTTTTATCAAAATCTAACTAAATTGGAAATTTCAAAAATTTTAACGATAATCCGACAAAGTGTCGGCTGTAATTTGGACTAACAATTCTTCTGAACCTGCCAAAGACAATTTCAATATATACTCAATTTCTCAAACTTAATAGTCTCAAAAATTTTCAAACATAATGTATCTCAATACAGTATCCAGATTTCTCAGAAATCTCATTAGATTTTCAATATCTCAATATTCACAAGTATAATCTCATTATAACTCAAATTCAATTCACATACTAAAATACTTACTTTGAATAGCTTCCATAATTCATAGGTTAATTACATGAGTTTATTTTGTACAAGATATACAAATAATTTACAATGTGCTAGGAATGAACAATATACATAACATGTATAAAATGAGCCCTATCTACATGCATTGCTGAGGAGGTGACAATCTTGAACTCTTTTGACACTTCTGCAGATCCGACTCCAAAAATCTCGATCGATACCATCTGGTTTTACCTTGAAGACTGCGCGAGGAAGCAATTCCATCGAGCTAAGCATTTCTGCTTAGTGGTGCAATAATATAACCAAAAATAAAATATACAAGTAAAGAAAGAAATAAATGATAATTCAGATACTCAAGAATCAATTTAATTTGGTATGGTATTTCTAGTATCAACGATCTTATATACTAGTTTGTTCCTCTTTGGAAGTGCTTAGTTTATAACTTTTCAGAAATACTAGTAGGTATATAATTTATTCTATCTTTATTGTATTTCAAGTCTGTACGGTCCTGCAATTTATATTTTTGTTATGTTTCTTTTGCTAATCTCTTTTGCTTATTCATTCAATACTTAATTTAATTGTACTGGATTTTCATTATACTTAACTTAACTTAGCTCGAATTGAATAATACTTTAATTGATCGCCAAGTAACCTATACTAGACGATCGGATCGATAACGGGTCGTTGGCACCGACACCGCGGGCCGTCATACCATGGGACGCAGAACGTCTACCATGTATGCAGTCAGTATGGCTAAAAAGCCATGATATCACATAATCGGGCATAAAAGCCATGAAATCGGGCATAAAAGCCATGAATATGGGCATAAAGCCATGAATACAGGCATAAAGCCTTTCGCAGTACTGCTAAAACAATACCCTATTGGCATGCCAAACTATCCAAACCAATCTTGTTAGGTATACTAGGGCATTTGATATTTTAAAATGTTAATATATTGTGCTTTATGACTTCATTATTTCATGATAAATTTCAATCATAATTCATACATTCATTTGATCATTTATATGATCACAATTCACATCAATTATTCTTTTATACCATTGTACTCAAAATACTTCTCCTCTTTACAATAATGAGAACTAATGTCTCATTCATACATTAATATGGTTTATTTATCCATTCAATATATTATTCATATTGATCACAATTCTAAACAATGGTTCACATGTACCATTGTATTCAAAACATTTTTCCTTTCTCATTTATACATTCAAGAATCTACTTATGTAATTACAAATTTTATATTTCAAGTTGAGTTACTAATATTTTATGAATTCCATTTGTGATGGGCATATATGCCCTAACTATCTATTCACATCAATTAGGTGACTTATTTTTCATGTTTCAAGTAATCCATGAATATTTCATGGATTTCAAATTTATGGCCTAATTTCTTTTTAACAATTTTGACTAGGATGCGTAGTCCATATTTCTCATACAATTCTAAGCATTTAAGCTTAGAATTGGTTCTAGGTCTTTATCTTAATTCACTAATCATCTTGATTACTATTCACCTTACTAGTCAACCAAAATGTTGACTTTTTCATACTTAGTGGATATATTAATTCTAATTACACCAAGATCCCACATTTTGAGTTTTACATTTACTAGTATTAATTGCCAATTGCAATTTAAAGTCCCCTAGATGTATTTCTAATTTCAAATTTTGAATTTCAAGTTTTGGTGTCACTATTCACCTCATTGGTCAACAAAAATGTTGACTTTTGCATAGACAATAGGTACATTAGTTTTAACACTCCCGATGTATCACATTTTGCATTTAAAACTTGTTGGAATCAATTACCAAATCCATTTCAAGCTTATTTCAAGTTTTCATGTCACTATTCACTTCATTAGTTAACTAAAATGTTGACTTTTGCATAGAAAATATGTACATTGACTTTGGCACTTCAAACATACTACATTTTTCATTTAAAACTTGTTGGTTTTGGTCACTTTCTCAAAGCTTAGGTCATTTTGGCAAAATTGCCAATTTTCGATTTTGGTGCTCCGAAGTTGCACTGTTTCATTGGTCAATTTACTGTTGGAATTTGACAAAACTTCCTTCATAGAAAATGTTCCTTATTTTGTCTAGTTGAATTTCTTTTTTTGAATCACTCCATTTGGAGTTTTGTAGCTCAAGTTATGGCCAAAATAAATTTACACGTGTCACGTGCTCCTCGCTGAAATTTTGGGTTTTGGTAGATTTTGGTCCAACTTTGGTCAGTAATTTGACCAAGTTAAGTTCATAATTTGGTCTAACTTTCTTCATATGAAATGTTCTATTATGCCTTATGTTTCCATCGGTTCAAGAATCGCCTAAATCCGAGTTTTCTAGAGAGAGTTATAGCCATCCAAACATTACTGCTCAAATGAAAATTCTGGAAATCTCAGTACAGTAAACTTCACTTTGCTCAATGATTTGATTTAGTTGTTCTGGTCATAATTTGAGGTAGGTTTCTTCATGAAAGTTGTTTTTCAATATCTTAACTTGTTTCTGTAAAAATTTCAGATCAATTGACCATTTCTATAGTGAGTTATGGCCAAATGAACAGTTACTGTTCATTTGGTCATTCTGCAGGGGCTGTTTGCAGGGTATCCGGATTGGGGCCAACTTTTGGTCCTCTTACTTTGGTCTTTTGGGCATGGTTTCTTCAGCAAAAATGTGCCATTATAAGCCTAGTTTCATGTCCAATTGGCCAAACACCAATTGGACCAACACAGCCAAAGATATGGCAGTCCAAGTGGACTGAAATTTCAGTCCCTCTGCTGCTGTCCTAGGGCAGCCTACAACTTTACTTTGCAATCCTATTTTTCAGTCCATAATATGGTCAACTTACCTAAAATGGTCACTAATTGACCATTAAAATGTGCTCTAACAATTTCATAAGCCAAATCAAATTTTCACTTCTCAAAACCCTAATGTCCAATTCAATTTGCCCATAAACCTCAATTAGCACACTAGTTCAACATCCATGCATATTCATACCTTAAACATCATTTCTATCCACTCTAAATTCATTAAAACAATCAAACTCATCCTTCCTTAGGGCTGCCAAAAATTCAAGGGATGCATACACTTAACTTTTATTCATTTAATTTACAATTTCTCACTTATTTCAAGCTTCTAACATGGAATCAAAGAAGTATATATATAAGTAGGCACTAACCTCACTTTAACCTCTTGTAGGGCAGATTTCTCCAAGTTAAATCTTCATTTTCCTTCCTTTTTTAGGCTGCGAAACACTTCCCCAAGAGGTATGGACAAGTTTTAGTGAAGGTGACTTAGGGTTTTGGGGTGAGGAAAGCATGGAAATTGAAGCTTTTAAGAACCAAAAATGGAGGAGCATGGGTGACGTTTTTTGAAGAGAGAAAGGGCTGCTGAAATTTCTGGAATTCTGCCTCATTTATCCCTTTTTATTGAATTTTAATTGTCTTGCTTTAATGTGATTGGCCATAGCATTTTTAATTACCTAAGCATGATATCATAATTCCCAATTTAGCTCCTTTTTCTTTCTTTTCTTTTCTACTAAATTTCAATTTAATTTTTAGCAATATTTCTTCATATTTTATGTCATATTAATTATTTACTTAACTGGACAAGTCGGCCAAAAATCACCTCTGAAGGCGAAATGACAAAAATGCCCTCCGTTTGGCTTAACGGGTCAAAATTGTCTGTACCGATTGAAAAATTTTTCTAAATATTTTCTTGGCATTCTAATGCCATAGGAACCTCAATGACCCTTCTCTGGAGTCCCAAAAATTATTTTATAATTTTTCCCCCGGGTCTAGGGCTCCTCGTTGCGAGAACCGCAACTTACCTCTGGTTACCCATCGCTTGGGCACCGGCTCTTTTGACTTAACTGTATTTTATTTCTAAAATTTTTACTAAATTTTTCTCATTAATATTTGAGTTAATTATGGTCCCTCACTTTGATTTGAATATTTTTCCGGACGTTCTAGCTGTCCGGACCGACACCGGTCACCGGAACAGTAGACTGTGCGGAATTGCTACCGGGAGGATGTTACAACTCTTCCCCTCTTATTTAAATTTCGTCCTCGAAATTTACCCAATGTAAATAGCCAAGGAGCTAATACCTCTTTATTTCTTCACCTTTCCGTGTTATCCTACTTCACTTTCTCCTTAGTCTCAATCCTATCCTCAAACAGTTATGTACTCATCCTTTTTCATCTTAAATACAGTCTCCTTCTCATCTCCATTCGCTATCTCATTGTCTCTTCACTCTCTTATTCCATACCTTAACCTAAAATAAATAGGAAATATAGATCTGCATTAGTATCACCTCGACTCTTATGAATGCAATGCATGATATGCAATCTATCTAGGTCCAGAAACGCCTAAACCGTGCTCTGATACCACTAAATATGACACCCCTTACCCGACTACAGTGTAGCCGAGCAAGTTATGCCACTCAGTGTGCCGGAGCACTCTATTTTATCTGATTTCATTATAGTTCTTGATTTATTCATTCAAAAACTTTATTGAAGATTTAGGCTATTTTTACTTTTATCAAAATCTAACTAAATTGGAAATTTCAAAAATTTTAACGATAATCCGACAAAGTGTCGGCTGTAATTTGGACTAACAGTTCTTCTGAACCTGCCAAAGACAATTTCAATATATACTCAATTTCTCAAACTTAATAGTCTCAAAAATTTTCAAACATAATGTATCTCAATACAGTATCCAGATTTCTCAGAAATCTCATTAGATTTTCAATATCTCAATATTCACAAGTTGTCACACCCTACCCCTCTGTAAGGCATAACATGATCCCGTAGTATACCTAATGAATTACCAACTCCGTCTACTAATAACCCATTAAATACACTACAAGGGATTTTCAAAACTTTTCTTACTTCTTTTACAGTGGTGAGCACTATTTACAGGTGCTAAAACCTTTTTGAACTGAAGTGATAGAATTGACACATTTGAATTATTTGGAATTTCTGTAAAAATTTTGGCAGAGTGCCCTCTGTATTTTGGATAAAACAGTTCTTCAGAAAACCTGTAAAAAGCACTTCAATATGTATTTGCAAATCTCAACTCCAATATATTTCTCAACACAACATATTTCTCAATTCAAATCCATAGTGATTTTTCAAAGACTGAGATACAAGAAATATAATACAAAACTATTTAAGTAAATGAAATCTCAGATTTACATTCACGATAATTTACATTTAATTACATACCAAAATATTTTACAAGAGTTTCTATACAACTGCTCAAATAATTTACATACATATTATTACATGCATACATCAAAACCTATGTACATGGGTATACCTATGATATACCTGGAGCTGATCTGAATATATCTTCAAGGAAATTTACTTACTGCTCTATGCTCTTCTTACCTGCGACAGCATACAAAGCTATCGAGTGGTGAACTCGATGGTGCACAACTATAATTTAAAACATAGTACAATATACATTGACAAAATTCTGATAAATAAATTGGGAATCTGAATACTCATCAAATTTCAAAACTCAAAATATTCGTTGCCAATAATGTAAATCATTTGTATAAATGACTTTGATCACAAAATTCAATTTATCAAATCATGACTAACCATTTAAGTAATTCCAACAAAATCAATTATACATAAACCATAATTGAAATCACAATTTCTTACCATTCAAAAGCCATTCTGTATCTCAAAAATCAATATGTATCTCAAAAATCATGTTGTATCTCAAAAATCAATATGTATCTCAAAAATCATGTTGTATCTCAAAAATCAATCTTTATCTCAAAACCATGTTGTATCTCAAAACCACGCTATAGCTCATAAACCATGCTGTATCTCACAAATCATTCTTTATCTCACTAACTATGCAAGACTAATCCGATAGGGCCATCTTCGATGTGATTCTAACTCCCAATGGTCGGGGAGGTCGAATCAGATTCTAACTCCCTATGGTCGGGGAGGTCGAATCATCGTGCACAGTACCATCACAATAATGAATCTTCCGCAAGGGCCATAACGATAAAATAAACTTAGATCTAACCTCAAATCAGAGGAAAATCTAAGCTGTGCACGTACTCATGGTAATCAAAACACAACTAACTCCATTGTCTTCTCAACAAATGAGAGAGACGGGTAATAACCTAGTCAAGCATCTACAGTGAGATACAAAACAATATCACAATCCTTTTAGTGAGCATAAATCACAATATAATTCGATTCAAATTCAATTCCAATATCCAATAATTTTTATGCTCATCACAATTCAAATTATAAATTTGCATTTTTCCATGAAAATTACCATCACAATTCAAAACATGTTCTATCACAATTTTCTAAAACATAATTTATTCAATCCATAACAATGCTTAATACTTGTGGAAATACCATTTCACAAAGCTAAATTCATACATACAATAACAATTTCAATAATCATTGAATTAAATCCAATGCTTGTTAAACATCATACATAAGAAAAATATGTCATTTAATCATATGAAATATTCAAAACAAAGTCAGTTAAAAACTAGTTGTGCACAAACCTCTGATGATCGTCTTCGATCCGACTCGTGTTTCCTTCCTTTTCCGAGTCCTTGTTAATCGAGAAACACAATTTGAAGTGTTTCAGTACTAAATTAAACTGTCTCTATCGATGGTGTTTGGTAAATAATGCACTGAACTCAATTATTCACTTAATCACCTAATATACCGACCCTCATTGCGTTTTAGGTAAATTAGGTTTGGTACGTTTTACCAAAGTCATTTCCTTGTTTAGTGCATTTTAATGCAAATTGCTGGATTCCGGAACACTGGTTTGACCTAACCGGACGATCTAGTTCCCTCGGTTTTCGGGTCTCGGTCGAAACTACAAACTTGTAGATCTAGGTCTTATTGCACGCGGTGCAAAATTTCAGGTCAATCCGAGTTAAGTAGACCAAGTTATGGTCATTACACTATTGCTGGTCAAGTGGTACCATTTTAGGTCAATTTTAGGTCAAATTGGTCAATTCTGGTTCGGCCAGTTTTTGGACCCGAACTTGTGCAAGTTGTTTGACTTGCTTATGGTCATTTCTGGGCTTTGGTGTCTTCATAAGACTTGTAGGTATGGGTCTTAACTATTCTTGGTCAAAATTTCAGGTCAATTGGACCTGGTTTGAGTGAGTTATGGCCTAAACACTCACTGCTGCCCAATTGGTCATTTTTCAGGTCCTAATTGCACCTAATCCGAATTGGTCATTTTTTTAGGTCACCTTGCAAGCAGAATTTTGGCATGGTTTCTCAATGAAAGTTGGCACATTTTGTGCCTAGTTTCACCTCAAATTGGTCTCATACCAATTGAGGTTACACATTCAAGGTTATAGGCTAAAATATACACTGCCCTCAATATGCATTTCACACCCCAACTTCAAACACACACTTACCTTCGCCATTTGTTTACTTACCTACCAAACTGTTTTGGCACATTACCAAAAGCATTTTCTACATTACATTAGCATTATTTTGGGCAGATTCCAATCACCCTCAACACACCAAATATCATTCACAATTACAATTTCTAAGTACCATTACAAACACACCTAAACATTACAAACTTTACATACACTTTACAATGTTAATTTACATACATATCATCAATCCTTCTAGGTCAATATTCTGCCCACACTTCCTTCAATATATACCATTCCTCAAGTGTCCACAAGCTGCCACAAACCATTCTTCAACATCACATTGCCGTCCCATATACCAATTTCCATCAAAGTGCATAATTCACCATATAAACATGAAATAATTCACTAAGTTACTAAATCACCATGATTAACATTATTTCTCATCAATTATATGCACAAATACCTCATCAAAAACGTGACTCATGGCTGTCCAAAATGAAAACAACAATAACCCTTCAAACTCAAAATTTTCCTTCACCAATCTAACACCCATAACATGAACATAAACTTTAACAAAGAATTTCTCAAAAATGCAAACTTACCTTTAATTGTAACTTGCTAAACCTTCACCAAACTTCTCAAAATTGGTATCAATATCTTCCTTGTGGTGTGTAGACCATTTTTCATGAAGCTATCAAAGTGATTGGAGTTGAAAATGGGGAGTGCATGGAGTTTTGAAGAAAAACGTTAATGGTGGCTTTCTCCTTTCTTTAAATTCGGCAACTTTAAATCCAAATGGGGAAGATGAAGTTTCAGCTGGTTAGTGGACTTACATCAGCCATATTTATGTTTAAATAAATCCCTAGTGGTCCACTAACTAAGTTTAAATCATTTTATAAGTTAAACTTTCACTTAATCCCACATTAACCCATGATTTTAGTTATTTACTTTAGGTACCACCCAATTAATTTTTCATTTTATTTTCTAAGTGTAATACTATTTATTTTTAATGGACATTTAGGTCAAAAGACACTTCGGGATGTCAAATGACCATAATGCCCCTGTTCGGGTGGCATTCCCGATTTTTCGGTATTATCGGGTTTTGTCTGTTTTTCGATTTCTCACTTTTCTTTGTACTAATTATTTAATTTTTCTTTGATCTTTCTAATGATATTTATTCTTCAATAAGGTTCTATTTAAGTCCAAAAAATGTTTTCCAGGGTTCCCCGCAGTCCAGGGCTAGTCAACGGTCCACGCCGTGACTTCCCGGTGCGGTCACCCATCGCTAGGTTTCATACTCGCTTAACTTGATCACATTTCTGTGCTTTTATTTTTCGTTTGTATTTCTTGTATTTTCTTTTCTTGTATTTCATTCGTTTAGGTGTGCTCCCTCGTGTCACAGTGTAGTTCTAGGCATCCTAGCCGTCCGACAAAGACTGTCACCGAATGCAGAACGCACTACCGAACTTTGGGGTGTTACAATTCTCCTCCTTAAATAAATTTCGTCTCGAAATTTTACAGCATTAGTCTCTCGAACATTTGTGGGTGCTGTCTCCTCATATCCTCTTCACGTTCCCAAGTAGCTTCTGCTCGAATGATGGTTCCACAAAGACTTTAACTGTGTATCTGCTTGTTCCTCACTGCTTTCACCTCATAAGCCGTAATTTTTATGGGTTCTTCCTCATATGAGAGGTCCGATTTACTTCAATCTCTTCAATCGACAAGACATGAGATGGGTCCGATCTGTACCTCCTTAACATGGACACATAGAAGACACTGTATCCTTACTAATTCTAGAGGTAATGCTAATCGATATGCGGAGGACCCACTCTTTCCGTAACTTCATATGGTCCGATGAAACGAGGACTCGCTTTCCTTTCGCCAAATCTCATAATCCTCTTCCAAGGAGAAACTTTGAGGAATACCTTATCACCCATCGCATATTCAATATTTCTTCTCTTGATCAACATAGGACTTCGGCGGTCGATGCGACCTTGAGCCTATCTCTGATCAACTGATCTTTTCCTCTGTCTGCTGGACAATTTTTTGGCCCAATCATCTTCCTTTCACCTACTTCATCCCAACATAAGGGAGTTCTGCACTTCTTGCCATACAAAGCTTCATATGGAGGCATCCCTATGCTTGATTGATAGCTGTTGTTATAAGCAAACTCAATCAAAGGCAAGTGTGTATCCCAACTACCTTCAAATTCAATCACACAAGCCCGTAGCATATCCTCCAATATCTGAATAACTCTTTCAGGTTGGCCATCTATCAGTGGGTGGAATGCTGTGATGAAGTTCAATCTAGTTCCTAGGGCTCTCTGAAGACTACCCCAGAATCTAGAAGTGAACAAAGGATCTCTATAAGATATAATCGATACTGGCACTCCATGCAATTTTACAATTTCATATATGTAAAAATCTGGCCAATCTCTCCAACTATAGTCCATTTAGAATGGCAAAAAGTGAGTAGACTTGGTTAGTCTATCAATTATAACCCATACTGCATCATGACTATTCTGTGTCCTTGGAAGTCTCATCACAAAATCCATAGTTATCTATTCCCTTATAATGTTTTCATAGGGTGCCACTTGTATGCTAGCTTGACACTTATTAATGTATACAAATTCTGTTAGTGGTATGTATCTGTCCCATCTCCTCTCGGATTCAATGACACAAGTTCTCGATATATTCTTGAGGGCTTATCACGCATTACAGGTTATTATTATCATTTCATTTCATTATTTACAGGAACTCAATGAGTTTTTTAAAATTTACCTGAATCACTTGTTTCGACTGTCCATCCATCTGAGGATAATAAGTCGTACTGATATCTCTAAGCTTATAGCAATTACTGTGGTACAGGTAATTCACACTAATGTAACCGAGTCACTGACTCTAGCTACCTTACAAGTGTAGTCGTTTGATAGGCTAGTTCTGAAGTCTTAAATTTCTGACTAAAATTTTCACACTTATTTCCAGTAGTAGTACTCTATTCGGGTGCAACTGTATCAATTTATAGATTACTTACAATTATTCTTAATTTATTATACCACAAGGAAGCACATAGCTCTACACAATAATCTCATGTCGGTACTGTAATCTGCAGCTTACAATACAAACATCTAGAACATTATATAATCACTACGTTATAACCTCATGGACTAGGTTTTCTAACATCTTATCCTTCTCGAATCCACTAATATCCTATATCGATTCTGATTACAATATCCATTGACAATTACTAACAGTAACATCTTTGCCCTCATCTAGAGCAATTCTATTACTGTAACTTACTTTTAGGTCCTCTTGCCTTACATTAAGTAGGCTCGCCAATTAGCTTTATAATTTATGGTATGTTAGAAAATACTTTTAGCTAACAATTCTTCCAAAATTAATGTCAATCATACTTGTTATTGTAGTTTTAATCCTAAAAGACTAGTCACTAACACATCAAAATTCATTTCCATGTGAAGGAGTAACAACAGAACATATAGTTCTGACACTAACACACAACTAAGTAGTGCTGGGATCAAATAATAACTAATTGCTTCTTTCAAAAATTAAGAACTTACCAGCAGCTACATCTGAAGTTTCTGCTCTTTCTTCTTGGCGCATAGTGGACGCTCTGACTGGTGCGCTACTATATTCGGGTTGATTCACTGTGTTATAGTGGTGAGGAGTACTAACTCTATTTCTATTCTGACTCTGACTGACGGTCTGTGAACTCCGGAGAGCAGATCGAGGTGGTTTAGTACAATTTTTAGCAAAGTGTCCAAGTTTTCCACAATTGTAGCAGGCTCCAGAGGTCTTATAGCATATCCCACCATGATATCTTCTACAAGTTTCACATTGGCGAGAAGGGTAGGAACTTCTAGTTGTTCGACGACTGGACCTTGATGGTCTCTGTCTTACTGATCCACCTCTATCATATCCCTGAGCTCGGGGTTCCTCAAATTCTTTTCTCTTTCTCAAATTACTGTTCGAGCTCTGACCCATAGGTTTCTCCCTCTTTTCCATTTCACACTGCCCTTGTGGGGGTTGGGTCTGTACTTGGGCTTGGGCTGACAGATTATCAGCCATTTGTTCAAAAGAAAGTGGCCATTTGTTGGGCCATTTGTGCAGTAATTTGTACTGGTAAAGGCTGATCTGATCGGGCCTTCGACACTTTGTGGAGTTGGGGCCTCAACTTGTTCTTCTGCCATCACAGACTGTTCTATTGTCTCATTCTTCTCTTCCATATTTTTCACATAATTTTCTATTCCTGTACAACCAACACAAGGAGATTCCTCTCCATTAGTTCACGTTTATGATGTAAATGTACTATATGTATCAAACATTTGAGCAGTTGTAGTTACGGACAAAAAGATTTCAAATTCACAGTTCGAAATTCACTTTAAAACCAGGCTCTGATACCACTAAAACATGTCACACCCTACCCCTCTGTAAGGCATAACATGATCCCGTAGTATACCTAATGAATTACCAACTCCGTCTACTGATAACCCATTAAATACACTACAAGGGATTTTCAAAACTTTTCTTACTTCTTTTACAGTGGTGAGCACTATTTACAGGTGCTAAAACCTTTTTGAACTGAAGTGATAGAATTGACACATTTGAATTATTTGGAATTTCTGTAAAAATTTTGGCAGAGTGCCCTCTGTATTTTGGATAAAACAGTTCTTCAGAAAACCTGTAAAAAGCACTTCAATATGTATTTGCAAATCTCAACTCCAATATATTTCTCAACACAACATATTTCTCAATTCAAATCCATAGTGATTTTTCAAAGACTGAGATACAAGAAATATAATACAAAACTATTTAAGTAAATGAAATCTCAGATTTACATTCACGATAATTTACATTTAATTACATACCAAAATATTTTACAAGAGTTTCTATACAACTGCTCAAATAATTTACATACATATTATTACATGCATACATCAAAACCTATGTACATGGGTATACCTATGATATACCTGGAGCTGATCTGAATATATCTTCAAGGAAATTTACTTACTGCTCTATGCTCTTCTTACCTGCGACAGCATACAAAGCTATCACTGAGTGGTGAACTTCGATGGTGCACAACTATAATTTAAAACATAGTACAATATACATTGACAAAATTTACAGTAAATAAATTGGGAATCTGAATACTCATCAAATTTCAAAACTCAAAATATTCGTTGCCAATAATGTAAATCATTTGTATAAATGACTTTGATCACAAAATTCAATTTATCAAATCATGACTAACCATTTAAGTAATTCCAACAAAATCAATTATACATAAACCATAATTGAAATCACAATTTCTTACCATTCAAAAGCCATTCTGTATCTCAAAAATCAATATGTATCTCAAAAATCATGTTGTATCTCAAAAATCAATATGTATCTCAAAAATCATGTTGTATCTCAAAAATCAATCTTTATCTCAAAACCATGTTGTATCTCAAAAACCACGTTGTAGCTCAAAAACCATGCTGTATCTCACAAATCATTCTTTATCTCACTAACTATGCAAGACTAATCCGATAGGGCCATCTTCGATGTGATTCTAACTCCCAATGGTCGGGGAGGTCGAATCAGATTCTAACTCCCTATGGTCGGGGAGGTCGAATCATCGTGTACGCATACCATCACAATAATGAATCTTCCGCAAGGGCCATAACGATAAAATAAACTTAGATCTAACCTCAAATCAGAGGAAAATCTAAGCCTGTGCACGTACCATGGTAATCAAAACACAACTAACTCCATTGTCTTCTCAACAAATGAGAGAGACGGGTAATAACCTAGTCAAGCATCTACAGTGAGATACAAAACAATATCACAATCCTTTTAGTGAGCATAAATCACAATATAATTCGATTCAAATTCAATTCCAATATCCAATAATTTTTATGCTCATCACAATTCAAATTATAAATTTGCATTTTTCCATGAAAATTACCATCACAATTCAAAACATGTTCTATCACAATTTTCCAAAACATAATTTATTCAATCCATAACAATGCTTAATACTTGTGGAAATACCATTTCACAAAGCTAAATTCATACATACAATAACAATTTCAATAATCATTGAATTAAATCCAATGCTTGTTAAACATCATACATAAGAAAAATATGTCATTTAATCATATGAAATATTCAAAACAAAGTCAGTTAAAAACTAGTTGTGCACAAACCTCTGATGACTGTCTCCCTGATCTGGACTCAGTGTTTCCTTCCCTTTTGCTGAGTCCTTGTTAACTGAGAAACACAATTTGAAGTGTTTCAGTACTAAATTAAACTGTCTCTATCGATGGTGTTTGGTAAATAATGCACTGAACTCAATTATTCACTTAATCACCTAATATACCGACCCTCATTGCGTTTTAGGTAAATTAGGTTTGGTACGTTTTACCAAAGTCATTTCCTTGTTTAGTGCATTTTAATGCAAATTGCTGGATTCTGGAACACTGGTTTGACCTAACCGGACGATCTAGTTCCCTCGGTTTTCGGGTCTCGGTCAAAACTACAAACTTGTAGATCTAGGTCTTATTGCACGCGGTGCAAAATTTCAGGTCAATCCGAGTTAAGTAGACCAAGTTATGGTCATTACACTATTGCTGGTCAAGTGGTACCATTTTAGGTCAATTTTAGGTCAAATTGGTCAATTCTGGTTCGGCCAGTTTTTGGACCCGAACTTGTGCAAGTTGTTTGACTTGCTTATGGTCATTTCTGGGCTTTGGTGTCTTCATAAGACTTGTAGGTATGGGTCTTAACTATTCTTGGTCAAAATTTCAGGTCAATTGGACCTGGTTTGAGTGAGTTATGGCCTAAACACTCACTGCTGCCCAATTGGTCATTTTTCAGGTCCTAATTGCACCTAATCCGAATTGGTCATTTTTTTTAGGTCACCTTGCAAGCAGAATTTTGGCATGGTTTCTCAATGAAAGTTGGTATATTTTGTGCCTAGTTTCACCTCAAATTGGTCTCATACCAATTGAGGTTACACATTCAAGGTTATAGGCTAAAATATACACTGCCCTCAATATGCATTTCACACCCCAACTTCAAACACACACTTACCTTTGCCATTTGTTTACTTACCTACCAAACTGTTTTGGCACATTACCAAAAGCATTTTCTACATTACATTAGCATTATTTTGGGCAGATTCCAATCACCCTCAACACACCAAATATCATTCACAATTACAATTTCTAAGTACCATTACAAACACACCTAAACATTACAAACTTTACATACACTTTACAATGTTAATTTACATACATATCATCAATCCTTCTAGGTCAATATTCTGCCCACACTTCCTTCAATATATACCATTCCTCAAGTGTCCACAAGCTGCCACAAACCATTCTTCAACATCACATTGCCGTCCCATATACCAATTTCCATCAAAGTGCATAATTCACCATATAAACATGAAATAATTCACTAAGTTACTAAATCACCATGATTAACATTATTTCTCATCAATTATATGCACAAATACCTCATCAAAAACGTGACTCATGGCTGTCCAAAATGAAAACAACAATAACCCTTCAAACTCAAAATTTTCCTTCACCAATCTAACACCCATAACATGAACATAAACTTTAACAAAGAATTTCTCAAAAATGCAAACTTACCTTTAATTGTAACTTGCTAAACCTTCACCAAACTTCTCAAAATTGGTATCAATATCTTCCTTGTGGTGTGTAGACCATTTTTCATGAAGCTATCAAAGTGATTGGAGTTGAAAATGGGGAGTGCATGGAGCTTTGAAGAAAAACGTTAATGGTGGCTTTCTCCTTTCTTTAAATTCGGCAACTTTAAATCCAAATGGGGAAGATGAAGTTTCAGCTGGTTAGTGGACTTACATCAGCCATATTTATGTTTAAATAAATCCCTAGTGGTCCACTAACTAAGTTTAAATCATTTTATAAGTTAAACTTTCACTTAATCCCACATTAACCCATGATTTTAGTTATTTACTTTAGGTACCACCCAATTAATTTTTTATTTTATTTTCTAAGTGTGATACTATTTATTTTTAATGGACATTTAGGTCAAAAGACACTTCGGGATGTCAAATGACCATAATGCCCCTGTTCGGGTGGCATTCCCGATTTTTCGGTATTATCTGGTGTTGTCAGTTTTTCGAATACTCACTTTTCATTGTCCTAATAATTTAATTTTTATTTTATCTATCTAATGATATTTATTATTAAATCAGGTTCTATTTAAGTCCAAAAATTTTTTCGGGGTTCCCATGATCCAGGGCTAGTCAACGGTCCACGCCGTGACTTCCGGTCTGATCACCATCGCTAGGTTTCCCGGCTCGTTTAACTTGATCACATTTCTTTGCTATTATTTTTCCTTTGTTTTTCTTGTATTTTCTTTTTTTGTATTTCATTATTTTATGTCTCCTCCCTCGTGTCAAAGTGTAGTTCTAGGCATCCTAGCTGTCCGGACAGCACTGGTCACCAGAACAGCAGAACGCACTACCGAACTTTGGGGTGTTACACAAGTATAATCTCATTATAACTCAAATTCAATTCACATACTAAAATACTTACTTTGAATAGCTTCCATAATTCATAGGTTAATTACATGAGTTTATTTTGTACAAGATATACAAATAATTTACAATGTGCTAGGAATGAACAATATACATAACATGTATAAAATGAGCCCTATCTACATGCATTGCTGAGGAGGTGACAATCTTGAACTCTTCTGACACTTCTGCAGATCTGGACTCCAAAAATCTCAGTCGATACCATCTGGTTTTACCTTGATTACTGCGAGGAAGCAATTCCATCGCGCTAAGCATTTCTGCTTAGTGGTGCAATAATATAACCAGAAATAATATATACAAGTAAAGAAAGAAATAAATGATAATTCAGATACTCAAGAATCAATTTAATTTGGTATGGTATTTCAAGTATCAACGATCTTATATACTAGTTTGTTCCTCTTTGGAAGTGCTTAGTTTATAACTTTTCAGTAATACTAGCAGGTATAAACTTTATTCTATCTGTATTGTATTTCAAGTGCATTTGGTCCGCAATTTATATTTTTGTTATGTTTCTTTTGCTAATCTCTTTGCTTATTCATTCAATACTTAATTTATTTGTAATCGATTCTCATTATACTTAACTTAACTTAGCTGGAATTGAATAATACTTTAATTGATCGCCCAAGTAACCTATACTAGACGATCGGATCGATAACGTCGTTGGCACCGACACCGCGTGCCTCGGCCGTCATATACCATGGGACGCAGAACGTCTACCATGTATGCAGTCAGTATGGCTAAAAAGCCATGATATCACATAATCGGGCATAAAAGCCATGAAATCGGGCATAAAAGCCATGAATACGGGCATAAAGCCATGAATACAGGCATAAAGCCTTTCGCCGTACTGCTAAAACAATACCCTATTGGCATGCCAAACTATCCAAACCAATCTTGTTAGGTATACTAGGGCATTTGATATTTTAAAATGTTAATATATTGTGCTTTATGACTTCATTATTTCATGATAAATTTCAATCATAATTCATACATTCATTTGATCATTTATATGATCACAATTCACATCAATTATTCTTTTATACCATTGTACTCAAAATACTTCTCCTCTTTACAATAATGAGAACTAATGTCTCATTCATACATTAATATGGTTTATTTATCCATTCATTATGTTATTCATATTGATCACAATTCTAAACAATGGTTCACATGTACCATTGTATTCAAAACATTTTTCCTTTCTCATTTATACATTCAAGAATCTACTTATGTAATTACAAATTTTATATTTCAAGTTGAGTTACTAATATTTTATGAATTCCATTTGTGATGGGCATATATGCCCTAACTATCTATTCACATCAATTAGGTGACTTATTTTTCATGTTTCAAGTAATCCATGAATATTTCATGGATTTCAAATTTATGGCCTAATTTCTTTTTAACAATTTTGACTAGGATGCATAGTCCATATTTCTCATACAATTCTAAGCATTTAAGCTTAGAATTGGTTCTAGGTCTTTATCTTAATTCACTAATCATCTTGATTACTATTCACCTTACTAGTCAACCAAAATGTTGACTTTTTCATACTTAGTGGATATATTAATTCTAATTACACCAAGATCCCACATTTTGAGTTTTACATTTACTAGTATTAATTGCCAATTGCAATTTAAAGTCCCCTAGATGTATTTCTAATTTCAAATTTTGAATTTCAAGTTTTGGTGTCACTATTCACCTCATTGGTCAACAAAAATGTTGACTTTTGCATAGACAATAAGTACATTAGTTTTAACACTCCCGATGTACCACATTTTGCATTTAAAACTTATTGGAATCAATTACCAAATCCATTTCCAAGCTTATTTCAAGTTTTCATGTCACTATTCACTTCATTAGTTAACTAAAATGTTGACTTTTGCATAGAAAATGTAACACCCCAAAATTTTATTATTTATGAGTATTTTTGGTATTTTAATTTTATTTGAATTTTAGGAATTTTTTTTGAGATTTTTCGGATTTTAAAAATCGGGTTCGATTTTCCGAAAATATAAACTTTGATGATTTTTAAAAATCAATTTAAAGACCACGTGGCAAAACTAAAAATATATTTGGAGTCTACGTATTTTTCTGAGTTTTATGGAATTTTTTCGGAATTTTTGGACCTCGTTTTCGGTCCCGAGGCAGAGTAAAAATTCAAAATTTTGTATCTGATCGAATCGAATCGAATCGACCGGATCGGACGGCCGAATCGGACCGCCCTTTTCCTTCTTCCTTTTTCTTTCCCGCGCGTCCCTCTCCCTTTCTCTCTCGCTTTCTCTCCTCTCCTCGCCACCGCCACCGCCTCCTGCGTCCTCCCTCGCCGGCCGCCTCCCACTGCCCCAATGGCACCGCCTAACGGCCGGAAAATGCGCGTGAAAACGCTCTACAAGGCTGCCGACTTCCTCGGCCAAATCCGCCGATCCACCACCAATTGACCGGGTCTTGTGTCCAAAATCATCTACTCGGCGAGCTTTCCATAGACACCAAGAACGCCAAATCCATCGAGCGGATTGTCCGATTTTTGCTCGGGAAGATTTTAGCCCATTTCGATTTTTGGGCTAGATTTCTAAAAACCGTGAATCCCACGAGAAAACCGAGGCCACCAGCACGCTCCATTCGTCGAGAGCTTCGCAACGACATAAATTTTGAATTTTTCCGACACCGTTTTTCGGTGGGTCCCACGGAACTTCGCAGTGTATTTTCGAGCATTAAATGAGCTTAGAAAATTATGAAAATTTTTGTACTAACCCCGTGTTATGGGCTTCGTAGGTATCCTCGATTCGCGAAATTCGGCGATTGACCGGTTCGCAAATTTCGCCGCATGCACTGTTACTGAAAAGTCCCCGAATTGACCGAGGTTTTGGCTAGCCCCCATTGTCGACGCCCCGAGCGTTCTCAAGTCGGAATCGCAAAGGTAAACCCAACCTTGTTTTTACGTAATTTTCTAGTGCTTAAATAGGATTAAAAATCCATAAAATATTCGTGGTAGCTTAGAAAATTACGATTCTTTTGCAATAGCTTAGTAATATTGCTAAGGACCATGGGCAAAGTTTTATAATTTTTAGAGCTTGTTTGGCGCTTTTGCAAAAATGATCAATAATAAGGACTAAATTGAAATTTTGCGTATTGTGATGGATGATCGATTTGATGGGCCCAGAGGGGCCGTGTGATATGATTGAACTGTTGATATATGGATTGTGAGTATAGAAGTGTGTTTTGAACCCTTTTGCAGTTGGGTAAGTCCTAGGTATAGGGAGACTCACGGATTTTCGCACGACTTAGGACGTAATTGGTCTTTTCTTTGTTTGTATTGAGTCGATTGTATTAAATAATTGTAATATAATTGTCGTGAGCCAGACAGCCTTTCTTCCTCCGCCACCGCCACAAGTAATTTGTCGTCAAGTCCGTGAGTAAAATATTAATTTTAATTGTAATTTCGATATTATTATATGTTCAAGATGCCCATGCATCACTTATATGCATATATTTATTTAGTTAAACTCTAGGCACGATTTATGTTGCATTCATAATCGTTAATATGCCATGGATGTTGTTGTGGTAATTTGGAGCAGCAGCGTGCGTTGGCCTGCGTGTGATGTGGTGTGGACTATGGATAAGACGGGGTAGTCACGGCTTGAGTAATTCACTGGGACCCGTTCCTTCGAGGGGTAGTCACGGCTTGAGTAATTCGCTGGGACCCTCGATTTGGTTATTAAGTGGAAGTCCGAGCTTGAGTAATTCCGGCACCAGTTGGATTTAAGAGAGTCGTATAGGGATCACTCCCATATGTTATGATTGATACTACAGGGTGTGTGAGTGCTCCAAATTACCTTTTTGATGTTATGATGTGAAAATGTTGTTTATGTTGCATTTCACTCTACAGGGTGCATTAGTTCAGATAGTTATAGAGATTATAGTTAAGATTGATATTTTACTCTCTGAGTCGAACGCTCACTCCTGTTCAAAAATTTTTACAGGCCACAGGAGGATATTTATTCTGGGTTAACCTGCTTTTATACTTCGCAGGTTGTTTATCGATATTTGTGTAATTTTATTTACTCCTAGAATTTCCGCATGTGTTAGCAGTAATTATTTGAATTTGGTCTGTAATATTATATTCATGTTGGACCTGTAAACTTAATATTTTAAGTCTGTTTTGATGGATTGGATGAGGGAGCTGAGCTCCCATTTATTATTATGTTGATGAGTATGTGGAGGGTGAGCTGAGCTCCCCAATGGATGGTTTATTGTGTTTACAGGTCGGGTGAGTCGAAAACTCCCCGTTGGAAAGTCCATTTTATGGCCGGACTCTGTCCGTTTGTTTTCTTGAATTTGGGCCCAATGGGCCTTAGAGTTGGGTTAATGAACAGTTAGGCTTACTACGGGCCTCGGGGGCTTTAGGCTGGCCCAGGTCCTAGTGCCGGTCCGGCCCATAGGTTGGGTCGTGACAGAAAATATGTACATTGACTTTGGCACTTCAAACATACTACATTTTTCATTTAAAACTTGTTGGTTTTGGTCACTTTCTCAAAGCTTAGGTCATTTTGGCAAAATTGCCAATTTTCGGTTTTAGTGCTCCGAAGTTACACTGTTTTATTGGTCAATTTACTGTTGGAATTTGACAAAACTTCCTTCATAGAAAATGTTCCTTATTTTGTCTAGTTGAATTTCTTTTTTTGAATCACTCCATTTGGAGTTTTGTAGCTCATGTTATGGCCAAAATAAGTTTACTGTTCACGTGTACTGTTCCTACTAAAATTTTGGGTTTTGGCAGATTTTGGTCCAACTTTGGTCAGTAATTTGATCAAGTTAAGTTCATAATTTGGTCTAACTTTCTTCATATGAAATGTTCTACTATGCCTTAGGTTTCCATCGATTCAAGAATCGCCTAAATCTGAGTTTTCTAGAGAGAGTTATAGCCATCCAAACATTACTGCTGAAATGAAAATTCTGGAAATCTCAGTACTGTAAACTTCACTTTGCTCAATGATTTGATTTGGTTGTTCTGGTCATAATTTGGGGTAGGTTTCTTCGTGAAAGTTGTTTTTCTATGTCTTAACTTGTTTCTGTAAAAATTTCAGATCAATTGACCATTTCTACAGTGAGTTATGGCCAAGCTGTTCATTTGGTCATTCTGCAGGGGCTGTTTACAGGGTATCCAGATTGGGGCCAACTTTTGGTCCTCTTGCTTTGGTCTTTTGGGCATGGTTTCTTCAGCAAAAATGTGCCATTATAAGCCTAGTTTCATTTCCAATTTGCCAAACACCAATTGGACCAACACAGCCAAAGATATGGCAGTCCAAGTGGACTGAAATTTCAGTCCCTCTGCTGCTGTCCTAGGGCAGCCTACAACTTCACTTTGCAATCCTATTTTTCAGTCCATAATATGGTCAACTTACCTAAAATGGTCACTAATTGACCATTAAAATGTGCTCTAACAATTTCATAAGCCAAATCAAATTTTCACTTCTCAAAACCCTAATGTCCAATTCAATTTGCCCATAAACCTCAATTAGCACACTAGTTCAACATCCATGCATATTCATACCTTAAACATCATTTCTATCCACTCTAAATTCATTAAAACAATCAAACTCATCCTTCCTTAGGGCTGCCAAAAATTCAAGGGATGCATACACTTAACTTTTATTCATTTAATTTACAATTTCTCACTTATTTCAAGCTTCTAACATGGAATCAAAGAAGTATATATATAAGTAGGCACTAACCTCACTTTAACCTCTTGTAGGGCAGATTTCTCCAAGTTAAATCTTCATTTTCCTTCCTTTTCTAGGCTGCCAAACACTTCCCCAAGAGGTATGGACAAGTTTTAGTAAAGGTGACTTAGGGTTTTGGGGTGAGGAAAGCATGGAAATTGAAGCTTTTAAGAACCAAAAATGGAGGAGCATGGGTGACGTTTTTTGAAGAGAGAAAGGGCTGCTGAAATTTCTGGAATTCTGCCTCATTTATCCCTTTTTATTGAATTTTAATTGTCTTGCTTTAATGTGATTGGCCATAGCATTTTTAATTACCTAAGCATGATATCATAATTCCCAATTTAGCTCCTTTTTCTTTCTTTTTTTTTCTACTAAATTTCAATTTAATTTTTAGCAATATTTCTTCATATTTTATGTCATATTAATTATTTACTTAACTGGACAAGTCGGCCAAAAATCACCTCTGAAGGCGAAATGACCAAAATGCCCTCCGTTTGGCTTAACGGGTCAAAATTGTCTGTACCGATTGAAAACTTTTTCTAAATATTTTCTTGGCATTCTAATGCCATAGGAACCTCAATGACCCTTCTCTGGAGTCCCAAAAATTATTTTATAATTTTTACCCCGGGTCTAGGGCTCCTTGTTGCGAGAACCGCAACTTACCTCTGGTTACCCATCGCTTGGGCACCGGCTCTTTTGACTTAACTGTATTTTATTTCTCAAATTTTTACTAAATTTTTCTCATTAATATTTGAGTTAATTATGGTCCCTCACTTTGATTTGAATATTTTTCTGGACGTTCTAGCTGTCCGATGCATACCACCGTAATCACGAGATCGTGTAATTGCTACCGGGAGGATGTTACAGTACATTTGGTTGTTGTTTGTGAAGGAGCGAAAGCATGAAAAATATAAGTTTATATCATTGAATTCAAAAAATTTTCACCTAGGGTCATATGCATCATGTAAGATTTATTTTTATCTATTTGATTTCAATGATAAACAGCATATTAAAACTCTTTTAATATGTTTTTGGATCTACTAACCTCTTCATACACTGCATAGTGTTTGGCACCTTTGGGATGCGTATTTAGGACACCAGATATTGTCCCTCTAGCTTGTCCACACCAAGTTCACCTATAGCAGCCCTTGAACAGCTTCTAAAGCTTTTTATATTATTTAGAAAATTAAGTTTTGCCTTTTGAGAGATTACAGATATAAACAGGACACTAGAAACAATTTCTAGTATTTTTAATTCAAGAGATTGATAGCTAATCTCTTTGAATTGATGAGAGATGAAGAATAAGAGAGGCGAGATGTTCTTTGGGTGGCAGCACCAAAGAAAAACAGTAGCCCACACATTTTATTCTTTCATAACAACACTTATATAGCTAGGTCATCACTTAAAACCCTTGCCACATGTCATCCTCTGATTGGCTCTAGGTTTAATTAACCCAATCACATTGTGCCAAGTGTCAAACCTATATTTAATCTTAATTTTAATCATCTTACATGATTAAAAGACATTTGGCAAGCTTATGTGTAATATCATGTGTCACCATCTTATATTGCCACATGTCACCCTGTGAAATGACCAAAATGCCCCTGTGTCTTAATTTTGAGTTCTCAACCCAAAATAATTATTTCTCTTCTTCTAATCAATTTATATCAAATATAAATTAATTAATTAATCTCTATTAATTAATTTCTCATTAATTAAATTCATATTTAAACACTTTAAATATAAATTTAACTTATACTATGCATCCAACAATCTAGATTTGGTTTCAAGCCATGCTAGGGACTTTGCAATCTATTTGCAAACCAAACCTACTTAATTAATCAATTAAACTCTTTAATTAATTAATTAAATCATATTTAATATGGTAATTACTTATGTATGTGTGTGACTTACTAGGCTCATCACTAATTGGCAATGAGACATGATATCAACTCGTAAATTATCAGAACTCTTTCTTACCATAAATGATTTCTCTAAATCATTTTATGCACCTCATAGACCATGGTTAATACCTAGCATAGCATGCCATGGCCACCCAATCAGTAATAAGGTTTACCTTAAATGAACCTATAATCATATGTTACCATGCACTAGAATCTCTTTGTCACACCCTACCCCTCTGTAAGGCATAACATGATCCCGTAGTATACCTAATGAATTACCAACTCCGTCAACTGATAATCCATTAAATACACTACAAGGGATTTTAAAAACTTTTCTTACTTCTTTTACAGTGGTGAGCACTATTTACAGGTGTGAAAGACTTTGGTGAACTGAAGTGAAACAACTAACTCATTTGATTTATTTGGAATATCTGTAAAAATTTTGGCAAGGTGCCATTTGTATTTTGGACAAAACAGTTCTTGTAAAACCTGTAAAAAGCACTTCAATATATTTTCAAATCTCAACTCCAACATTTTTATCAACACAACACATTTCTCAAGTCAAATCCACAGTGATTTTCAAAGACTAAGATACAAAGATATAACACAATTTTTACAAGCCAAATAACTCATAATTATTTTACAACTTTACTGTACAACTTAAATTTACAAATTGTCATAACCAAGAACATCATATACATACAGTGAATATACATTACAGTACAAAATGCCACATGTGGTATACTCACTATACCCAAAAATCTCTCATTGGCGATACTAGCGACCTAGCTCGCTGCCTGTCTGCTCTCTACTGCGATAAAGAATAAAGCTATCATTGAGACAATGTCTCGATGGTGCACAACATTTACCAAATACAAATTTTAAATCACAATTCATAAATCATATCAATAGTGGATACTTAAAACCATAGTTAAATTCAAGACAATAAATGTCAACAAGAATTTAAACTCCATTTGTTAATATCACAATAATTTTCAATAAGTCAGATCATGGTTGAATTCAATAGACAGTATATGTCAATAAGAGTTTAAATCAATTTCACAATCTCACAATACATAATAACACAATTCGATCAAATAACTGAAGAATACAGTGTTGCCAATCTATAACACAATTTAGGCCATGACACAATTTTTCCATATATGTCGTGTTGTACACCACGACAAGACATGCTCACCCCAATAATCGAAATCAATGAGGGAGGAAGCTAGCTATATAATGAGAACTCATCCATACTCACCTCAGACTGGGAAGTCAAAGAGGGAGGAACATAATCATACTCACCCCAGACTAATAAGTCAAAGAGGGAGGAATAATCACACTCACCCCATTAATGGAGGAGGAACATAATATTCGTGTCATGCCAATTGTGAGTCAAAACAATTCCAAACATTTTATTCAAATGATCCGTAAGAATCCAATAAATTTCCAAAGTTATAATTTCATTTACAAAATGGCAACACAATTCGTAATTCACTTCAATTTCCACAAAACCATTTACTGATGCTTTTCAATCAATAAGTATCCATCAATATCATTCAAACAATTTTTCACAGTTTCAAACCATTCACAATGTTTTTCAATCAATAAGTGTCCACCAAACACATTTCCACAATTTAAAACAATGATATGCAAATAGTCAATATTTATTTCAATTGAAAATAATTCAAAAGAAACAGTTGTTGTGCACAAACCTCTGATATTTGTCTCCTGGTCCTGACTCAGTATTTCTTTCCCTTTTGCTGAGTCCTTGTTAACTGAGAAACACAATTCAAGTGTTTGATCAAATTAAATTGTCTCTATCGATGGTGTTTGGTAAATAATGCACTGAACTCAATTATTCACTTAATCACCTAATATACCGACCCTCGTTGCGTTTTAGGTAAATTAGGTTTTAGTGTCGTTAATATGTCATATTCGATAGGGTTTTAGGTTTGGTACGTTTTGCCAAACTCGTTTCCTTGTTTAGTGCATTTTAATGCAACTTGCTGGATTCCGGGATACTGGTTTGACCTAGCCGGACGGCCTAGTTCCCTCGGTTTTCGGGTTTCGGTCAAAACTACAAACTTGTAGATCTATGTCTTATTGCACGCGGGGCAAAATTTTTGGTCAATCCGAGTTAAGTAGACCAAGTTATGGTCACTATACTACTGCTGGTCAAATGGCACCAATTTAGGTCAATTTTAGGTCAATTTGGTCAACTCTGGTTCGGCCAGTTTTTGGACCCGAACTTGTGCAAGTTGTTTGACTTGCTTATGGTCATTTCTGGGTTTTGGTGTCTTCATAAGACTTGTAGGTATGGGTCTTAACTATTCATGGTTAAAATTTCAGGTCAATTGGACCTGTTTTGAGTGAGTTATGGCCTAAACACTCACTGCTGCCCAAATGGTCAGTTTTTAGGTCTCAAGTGTACCTAATCCGAATTGGTCATTTTCTTAGGTCACCTTGCAAGCAGAATTTTGGTATGTTTTCTCAATGAAAGTTGGCACATTTTGTGCCTAGTTTCACCTCCAATTGGTCTCATACCAATTGAGGTTACACATTTAAACTTATTGGTCTATTTGCACACTGTCCTCTATATATATCTTTCAAACCCCAATTCAAACACACATTTAACTTGCTCTACTTTAAATCCCCATACCCAATTCTGATTTTATACCATTCCACATTCATTTATCACTTCTTACTATGGTCAATTTGGACAGAATACAAACATTCTCAATACATCAAATACAACCCTAAACCACAAAGTCCAAATTTTAGCAATATATGTACATAAATACACCTAATCATTACATATAATCTCCACTACTAATTTACATATACATTCATCAATTCTTCTATGTCAACATTCTGCCAACACTTCCATCAATACATACAATTATTCAAGGGTTCCCAAGCTGCTGAAAATTGTTCTTCAACATCAAAGTGCCCTACAATTTACCAATTCCCATCCAAGTACATAAATCACCATATATATGTGAAATAATCCTCTAGGATATTAAATCACCATGATCAACATTATTTCTCATCAATTATATGCATAAATATCTCATCAAAAACGTGACTCCATGGCTGTCCAAAATGAAAACAACAATAACTCTTCAAACTCAAAATTTTCCTTCACAAAACCAACACCCATAACATGCACACAAAACTTAACAAAGCTATCTTCAAAATTATGAACTTACCTTATGCTTGGAGCTTGTTAAACCTTGCTTAAACTTCTCAAATTTAGTATCAAACTCTTCCTTGTGATGAGTAGACAAAGTTTCATGAAGGAACCTAAGAGATTGGAGTTGAAAATGGAGAGTTAAGAGAGCTTGCATGAAAAATGGCTATGGAGTTTCCTTCACTCTTCAATTCGGCAATTTGAATGCAAATGAGGAAGATGACTTATTCAGCTGCATTTTAAGTGTACACATGTCCCACTATGTATTTAATTAATCCCCTTAGTGGTCCACTTAGTCACTTAATCATATAATAAAGTAATTATTCATTTATTTCACATTTAACCCATAATTTCCACTATTTATTTTAGGTACCACCAATTTAATTTTTCATTTTATTTTCTAAGTGTAATACTATTTATTTTTAATGGACATTTAGGTCAAAAGACACTTCTGGATGTCAAATGACCATAATGACACTGTTCAGGTGGCATTCACGATTTTTCAGATACACGGGTTTTGTCTGTTTTTCGATTTCTCACTTTTCTTTGTACTAATTATTTAATTTTTCTTTGATATTTCTAATGATATTTATTCTTCAACAAGGGTCTATTTATGTCCCAAAAATGTTTTCCAGGGTTCCCCGCAGTCCAGGGCCAGTCAACGGTCCACGCCGTGACTTCCCAGTGCGGTCACCCATCGTTAGGTTTCCTACTGCTTAACTTGATCACATTTCTTTGCAATCATTTTTCCTTTGTTTTTCTTGTACTTTCTTTTCTTTTATTTCATTATTTTATGTCTCCTCACTCTCATTGAAGTGTGGTTCTAGGCATCCTAGCTGTCCGGACAACACTAGTCACTGGAGCAGCAGAACGCACTACCGAACTTAGGGGTGTTACACTCTTTGTTACAAAATCCCAATTTGAGCTGCAGTCATGGTTTATCTCAAACCCCATTTGCTATGAATATTATGTTCTCTTTTAATTCTAGTTCTTGATTAAAAAGATTTTCTCATCAGAAACTCTTTTCTGGATAATTCTATCTGTCCTGGCCAGCAACTTGAAACATCAAGAACAATTAAATAAACATAGGATTTTATTCCTATTTACTTAGAGGAACAGATTTCATCTTGATCAACACCTACCTCCATATATAACTAGTAGGAGCCAACACATGCCCATATGCCCATACACAGTACAACTATGAAAGCAGTATCAAACTCAAACCACCTATATACAAGATAACTGTGCTACCTCAGGTCTAAAGATTATATGCACTGATATGATTTATGATAATACATTGACAAGAGTAAACTCCATGTGCTTGTCATAAGTGTCACTGGTTCGGCCTACTTATCTTGTATAAGTGCCTATCATGTTTGTTATATGGCATGAGACTCACCATTCCATCTTATTTATTTCTCATATAAATAACTTGGAAACAAATATGAATACAATCTTTCTGGATAAGTCATGTCCTTATTGTGAAGTATCCTCAATTGTGAATTTATTTATGATACTTTGTACTAAAAATACTGCCACTCATATTCTTAACAACTTAGAAATAGAATTTCTAACAAAATATCAATGGACCATTTCTATTACACATAAATATATTATGTAAACAGAAAAGTGAAAATGCATTTTATTAATAAAAGATGTACAAGATACATACTAAATGGTATGCTCTAGGGCATATTACTTGAAGGAGCAAAAGCATGAAAAACACAAGTTTATACCATTGAATTCAAAAATTTTCACCTAGGGTCACATGCATCATGCAAGATTTATTTTTATCTATTTGATTTCAATGATAAACAACATATTAAAACTCTTTTAATATGTTTTTGGATCTGTATTTGCCATTTAAGGTTTTAGAATTAATCAGATTAACTTTAGAACCCTAGATTAAATCAAGAACAAATACACTAACCTCTTGATGCACTGCAGCGTATTTGTGCCTTTGGGATGCGTCTTTAGGACACCAGATGTTATCCCTCTAGCTTGTCCACAACAAGATCACCTATGGCAGCCCTCGAACAACTTCTAAAGGTTTTTTTTTTTATTTATTAGAAAATCAAGTTTTGCCTTTTAAGAAATTAAAGATGTAAATAGGACACTAGAAATAATTTCTAGTATTTTTAATTCAAGAGATTGTTTGCTAATCTCTTGGAATTGATGAGAGACGAAGAAAAAGAGAGAATGGGAGCCTCAAGGGTGGCAGCACAAAGGAGGCAGCAGCTTGTATCTTTTTTCTTTTCATAACAACACTTATATAGCTAGGTCAACACATAAAACCCTTGCCACATGTCATCCTCTGATTGGCTCTAGGTTTAATTAACCCAATCACATTGTGCCAAGTGTCAAACCTATATTTAATCTTACTTTTAATCATCTTACATGATTAAAAGATATTTAGCAAGGTTATGTGTAATGCCATGTGTCACCATCTCATGGTGCCACATGTCACCCTGTGAAATGACCAAAATGCCCCTGTCTTAATTTTGAGTTCTCAACCCAAAATAATTATTTCTCTTCTTCTAATCAATTTATATCAAATATTAATTAATTAATTAATCTTTACTAATTAATTTCTCATAATTAAATTCATATTTAAGCACTCTAAATATAAATTTAATTTATACTATACATCCAATAATCTAGATTTGGTTTCAAGCTATGCTAGGGACTTTGCAATCTAATTGCAAACTAAACCTATTTAATTAATCAATTAAACTCTTTAATTAATTAATTAAATCATATTTAATTTGGTGATTAGTTGTGTATGTGTGTGACTTACTAGGCTCATCACTAATTGGCAAGGAGACATGATATCAACTCTTAATATCATCAGAACTCTTTCTTAACATAAATGATTTCTCTAAATCATTTTATGCACCTCATAGACCATGGTTAACACCTAGCATAGCATGCCATGGCCACCCAATCAGTAATAAGGTTTACCTTAAATGAACCTATAATTATATGTTACCATGCACTAGAATCTCTCTATTATAAAATCCCAATTCAAGTTGGAGTCACGGTTTATGTCAAACCCCATTTGCTATGAATATTGTGTTCTCTTTTAATTTCAGTTATTGGTTAAAAAGATTTTCTCATCTTAAACTCTTTTCTGAATAAATCTATCTGTCCTGGCCAGGAACTTAAAACTTCAAGAACAATTAAATGAACATAGGATTTTATCCCTATTCACTTAGAGGAACAGATTTCATCTTGATCAACACCTACCTCCATATATAACTAGTAGGAGCCAACACATGCCCATATACCGATGCATAGTATAAGTATGAAAGCAGTATCAAACTCAAACCATCTATATGCAACATAACTGTGCTATCTCAGGTTTAAAGATTATATGCACTGAAATGATTTATTACAATACATTGATAAGAGTAAACTCCATGTGCTTGTCATAAGTGTCACTTGGCACTTATCATGTATAAGTGCCTATCATGTTTGTCATATGGCATGAGACTCACCATTCCATCTTATTTATATCTCATATAAATAACTTGGGAACAAATATGAATACAATCTTTCTAGATAAGTCATGTCCTTATTGTGAAGTATCCTCGATTGTGAACCTATTGATGATACTTTGTACTAGAAATACCGTCACTCGTATTCTTAACAACTTAAGAATAGAATTTCTAACAAAATATCAATGAACCTTTTCTATTACACATAAATATATTATGCAAATGGAAAATTGGAAATGCCTTTCATTCATAAAAACATGTACAAGATACATACTAAATGATATGCTCTAGGGCATACTACTAACATTCTCCCACTAGCATTAGAGCCATTCATTGCAATATCTTAGACCCATCTTCTCAATATGTCAGTCTAGCTAAGTCTGTGGCATAGGCTTAGTGAATGGATCAGCTGGATTTTCAGCTGATGCTATTTTCTGCATGGCTACAACGCCTCGTCCAACTATTTCTCTAATAATGTGCTAGTGCCTTTCTATGTATTTGGATTTCTAGTGAGACCTGGGTTCCTTAGCCTGTATGACTGCTCCATTATTGTCACAGTGTAGTGGAACTGCTGACTCAATGGAAGGAACTACTGCAAGTTTTTCCACGAACTTTTTTATCCAAACAGCTTCCTTTGCAGCATCTGATGCAGCAATATACTCAGCTTCAGTAGTGGAATCTGCAGTCATACTCTGTTTGGAACTTTTCCAACTGACTGCACCTCTATTACAAATGAACACATACCCAGAGGTAGACTTTCTATCATCGATATCTGATTGGAAATCAGAATCAGTATAACCATCCAATTGCAAGTCTCCACCTCCATAGATTAAGAATAAATCCTTTGTTCTTGTCAAGTACTTAAGGATATTCTTGACAGCTATCTAGTGTTCCAAACCTAGATTGGATTGATACCTACTAGTCAAACTAACTGCATATGTGATATCCAGCCTAGTAAACTGAAGGAACGGAAGCATGAAAAACACAAGTTTATACTATTGAATTCAAAATTTTTCACCTAGGGTCACATGCGTCACGCAAGATTTATTTTTATCTATTTGATTTCAATGATAAATAATATATTAAACTCTTTTAATATGTTTTTGGATCTGTATTTGCCATTTAAGATTTTAAAAATTAATCAGATTAATTTTAGAACCCTAGATTAAATCAAGAACAAACACACTAACCTCTTGATGCACTGCAGTGTATCTGCGCCTTTGAGATGGGTCTCCAGGACACCAGATGTTGTCTCTCTAGCTTGTCTACACCAAGATCACCTACAGCAGCCCTTGAACAGCTTCTAAAGTTTTTTCTATCAATTAGAAAATCAAGTTTTGCCTTTTAAGAGATTAAAGATGTAAACAGGACACTAGAAATGATTTCTAGTATTCTTAATTCAAGAGATTATTTGCTAACCTCTTGGAATATATGAGAGATGAAGAAGAAGAGAGGGAGAGCCTCAAGGTGGTGGCACAAATGAGAACAGCAGCTAGTTGCATTTTTTTCTCTTCATAACAATACTTATATAGCTAGGTTAGCACACTAAACCCTTGCCACATGTCACCCTCTGATTGGTTCTAGGTTTAATTGACCCAATCACATTGTGCCAAGTGTCAAACCTATATTTAATCTTAATTTTAATCATCTTACATGATTAAAAGACATTTGGCAAGCTTATGTGTAATGCCATGTGTCACCATCTCATGGTACCACATGTCACCCTGTGAAATGACCAAAATGCCCCTGTGTCTTAATTTTGAGTTCTCAACCCAAAATAATTATTTCTCTTCTTCTAATCAATTTATATCAAATATAAATCAATTAATTAATCTTTATTAATTAATTTCTCATTAATTAAATTCATATTTAAACACTTCAAATATAAATTTAACTTACCCATATACATCTAATAATCTAGATTTGGTTTCAAGTCATGCTAGGGACTTTGCAATCTAATTGCAAACCAAACCTATTTAATTAATCAATTAAACTCTTTAATTAATTAATTAAATCATATTTAATTAGGTGATAACTTTGTGTATGTGTGTGACTTACTAGGCTCATCACTAATTGGCAATGAGACATGATATTAACTCTTAATATTATCAGAACTCTTTCTTACAATAAATGATTTCTCTAAATCATTTTATGCACCTCATAGAGCATGGTTAACACCTAGCATAGCATGCCATGGCTACCCAATTAGTAATAGGTTTACCTTAAATGAACCTATAATCATATGTTACCATGCACTAGAATCTCTCTGTTACAAAATCCCAACTCAAGCTGGAGTTATGGTTTATGTCAAACTGCATTTGCTATGAATATTATGTTCTCTTTTAATTCCAATTCTTGATTAAAAAGATTTTTTCTCATCCAACACTCTTTCTGAATAAATTTATCTGTCCTGGCCAGGAACTTGAAACATTAAGAATAATTAAACAAATATAGGATTTTATCTCTAATTACTTAGATGAACAGATTCCATCTTGATCAACACCTACCTCCATATATAACTAGTAGGAGCCAACACATGACCATATGCCCATACACAGTACAACTATGAAAGCAGTATCAAACTCAAACCACCTATATACAAGATAACCGTGCTACCTCAGGTCTAAAGATTATATGCACTGATATGATTTACGATAATACATTGACAAGAGTAAACTCCATGTGCTTGTCATAAGTGTCACTGGTTCGGCCTACTTATCATGTATAAGTGCCTATCATGTTTGTTATATGGAATGAGACTCACCATTCCATCTTATTTATTTCTCATATAAATAACTTGGAAACAAATATGAATGCAATCTTTCTGGATAAGTCATGTCCTTATTGTGAAGTATCCTCAATTGTGAATTTATTTATGATACTTTGTACTAAAAATACTGTCACTCATATTCTTAACAACTTAGGAATAGAATTTCTAACAAAATATCAATGGACCTTTTTTATTACACATAAATATATTATGTAAACGGAAAAGTGGAAATGCCTTTTAATAATAAAATATGTACAAGATACATACTAAAAGATATGCTCTAGGGCATACTACTAACAATCTCCCTCTAACACTAGAGCCATTCTTTACAATACCTTAGACCCATCTTCTCAAGATGTCGGTCTAACTGAGCTTGTGCCAAAGGCTTAGTGAATGGATCAGCTGGATTTTTCAGTTGATGTTATTTTTCTGCATGGCTATATCGCCTTGCCCAACTATTTCTCTAATAATGTGGTAGCACCTTTCTATGTGTTTGGATTTCTGGTGAGACCTTGGTTCTTTAGCCTGTATGACTGCTCCATTGTTGTCACAGTGTAGTGGAACTGCTGACTCAATGGAAGGAACTACTGTAAGTTCTGTCATGAACTTCTTTATCCAAACAGCTTCCTTTGCAGCATCTGATGTAGCAATATACTCAGCCTCGATAGTGGAATCTGTAGTCGTGCTCTGTTTGGAACTCTTCCAACTGACTGCACCTGCATTACAAATGAACACATATCTAGAGGTAGACTTTCTATCATCGATATCTGATTGGAAATCAGAATCAATATAACCATCCAATTGCAAGTCTCCACCTCCATAGATTAAGAATAAATCCTTAGTTCTTCTCAAGTACTTAAGGATATTCTTGACAGCCATCCAGTGTTCCAAACCTGGATTGGATTGATACCTGCTAGTCAGACTAACAGTATATGCGATATCCGGCCTAGTACACAACATTGCATACATTAAACTTTCAATAGCCAAAGCATATGAAATCTTGGCCATCTTATCTCTTTCTTCAGGTGTCTTTGGAGACATCTCTTTAGAAAGGTGGATACCATGTCTCACTAGTAATAATCCTCTCTTGGAATCAAGCATGTTAAACCTCTTTAACACCTTTTCCAAGTATAGACTTTGGGATAAACCAATTATTCTTTTCGCTCTATCTCTATAGATGCGAATACCAAGAATATAGGTTGCCTCCCCTAAGTCTTTCATGGAGAATGTATTTGACAACCATACCTTTACAATTGTCAACATACCTGTGTCATTACCCATCAATAGTATGTCATCCACATATAAGAGAAGTGATAGCACTGTCACTAACCTTCTTATATACACATGGCTTATCCTCATTTTTTTATAAAACCAAAGGATTTAATGGCTTCATCAAAATGGATGTTCCAACTCCTCGAAGCTTGCTTCAACCCATAAATGGATCGCTTTAGCTTGCATACCTTGGAACCATCTTGGGATTCAAAACCCCTAGGTTGTTCCATGAAAATGTTTTCTTCAATGTATCCATTAAGAAAAGCTGTTTTGACATCCATCTGCCAAATCTCATAATCATAGTATGCAGCTATTGCTAATAGAATCCTAATTGATTTAAGCATGACAACAGGCAAGAAAGTTTGCTCATAGTCGATTCCTTGCCTTTGGCAAAACCCTTTCGCTACTAGCCTTGCCTTATAGGTCTCTACCTTTCCATCAGAACCAATTTTCTTCTTGAAAACCTATTTGTTCCCTATAGGTATAATACCTTCAGGTGGGTCAACAAGATCCCAAACTTGATTCTTATACATGAAATCAATTTCAGATTTCATAGCATCAATCCATTTTGAAGAGTCTATATCTGATATAGCTTCTTCATAGGTAAGTGGATCATCTCCATGATCTACTTCTTCATGAGTAGACAACTCTTGTTCTTCTTTATGAAGGAAACCATATTTCACTGGTGGGTGAGATACCCTAGTTGTTCTACAAGGAATAGCTGTAGATGTTTCATCAATGGGTGTAGGTTGACTAGATAGATCTATATCCATCTGCCCTGTTGGTTGGTCAGAATTCTTCAATTCCAACTATGTTTGCCTTCCTTTGCCTCCTTCTTGAACAAATTGTTGTTCAAGAAATGTGGCATCTCTACTTATCACAACCTTTTGTGAAGTAGGCAAATAAAAATAATATCCAAAACTATCTTTTGGATATCCAACAAATCGACCCTTTTCTGATCTGGTTTCCAATTTATCAGTGTTCAGCTTTTTGATATAAGCTGGACAACCCCAAATCTTAATATGCTTAAGACTTGGTTTTCTTCCATGCCATATCTCATAAGGTGTGGAAGAAACTGATTTTGATGGAATCCTATTTAGAATATACAAAGTTGATTCTAATGCAAATCCCCAAAAGGAGATTGGTATATCAGTAGAGCTCATGATACTACGTACCATATCCAATATGGCACGATTTCTCCTTTCAGATACAGCATTCAGCTGTGGCGTTCCTGGAGGATTCAGCTGGGAAACAATGCCATGCTCTCTCAAGTATTCATCAAATTCAGTACACAAATATTCACCTCCACGATCTGATTGAAGAGCTTTAATACTCTTTCCTGTTTGATTTTCTACTTCAAATTTAAATTCTTTGAACTTTTCAAAAGATTCATGTTTGTATTTCATCAAATACAAATACCCAAACCTTGATTTATCATCAGTAAAGGTAATAAAGTAATGAAAACTGCCTCTAGCCATTTCCTTAAATGGACCACATACATCACTATGTATTAGCTCCAAAATATTTTCAGCCCTTAGCCCTTGTCCAACAAAGAGTGATCTAGTCATTTTGCCCTGAAAGCAAGATTCACAAGTTGGAGTAGGCTCAGAGCCTAATGAGGATAGAATCCCCATTTTCTCCATTTTTGCAATCCTATCTTCTGTAACATGACATAACCTTAAGTGCCAAATATATTTTGAACTTGAGTTGGTTTTCACCATGGCATTGCATTATTTTAGATTGCTATACACTGGGCAGTTCCTTTTCTAGTGCCCATCCTTCTGGCAGTGGAAACACTTTCCTTTGCCTCCATCAGCTTTAGTCTTCCCTTTCTGTTTAGCTATTTTCTTAGAAGGACCAGGAATCTGAAGTTTCTTTTTCTTATTGCCCTTCTTCTTGTTGGACTTTCCAACAGAAGAAGATGCAATCAAAGCTACCTCTTTTCCTTTATTGCCCGGCATATTCTTTTGGACAATAACCAGCATGTTGAGTAAACCAGCTAAGGTGCATTCCTGTTTAATCATATGGAAATTTGTCACAAAATTCCTAAAAGTCTCAAGAAGGGACTAAAGGATCAAATCCATCTGTAGTTGGAAATCCATGTTGAAGTCAAGATGTTCCAACTAACTTAATCAGCCGAATCATCTTATGGACATGATCTCCAGCATTCTGTCCCTTAGACATCCTCATGAGGAATAGCTGCCTAGATATCTCATACCTAGCATTCCTACTGTGCTCACTATACAACTCTTGTAGGTGAAGGAGGATCTCACTCGCACTCTGGATGTTCTCATGCTGCTTCTGTAACTCATAACTCATGGAACCAAGCATGTAACACTTAGCTCTCATATCATGCTCCTTCCACTTGTCCAAAGTTTCATATTCCTCAGGAATGGCCTCTGGAGGTAAGGGACCAGGAACATTTGAGTCTAGAACATATCCTATATGTTCAAGGTTCAGGACAAGTTTCAAATTTCTTAGCCAATCAAAGAGATTAGGTCCTGTCAACCTATTGCGATCAAGTATGCTTACAAGGATATTGGATAGTGGTGGTTGTTCTGTGCTCATTATTATCAGAAAATTAACTTTAGAAAATAGCCAGATTAATTAGTAAATGTATCATGTAATTAACCAAAATGATTATGGTCTTTTAATCAAATTGGTCCTCCCACTAACTTAGGGAATCCTACACTTCCAAAGTAGAAAAGGGAAATCCTAGTTGGATGGATTTCTAGTGGGTGATTGAATTCTTATAATTCTATTGATCATCCTTAGGTACATCGGTTATTGGAATTACAATAAACCATAAGTGAGCAACTCCTTGCCCATCACATCTCATGTGAGGTTCAATCCTTTACCTAGCCGCTAATGCTCTCAGGTACATCCATTATTGACTTATCTTGCATTAGTTATGTTGATCCCATTGAGCCAGTAATTATGCAAACAATTTTAATGTCCTCAGGTACATTCAATATTGGCCACCAAACCATTTACATATTTACAACATCTCATGCTTAATAATTATTCTTAAGAAAATCTCTTAAATTAATTGCATCTTATGCAACTATTTAAAATTTCTTAAAATAATTGCCCCAATGGAGGGCCCATATTATAATTACTTTAATTATAGCATTTTCAACTTAATCATTTGTTTGGAAGATTTTATGGTCATCCTAATTACTATTAAGGTCTCACTTTGGACGTTATCCATTTAGCATGCATATATCATATAATTGCATACATTCCCATACATCTCATGCATTCATGGATAAGCAGTAAATATGGTAGGATCATGGACTTTCTAAGGGATTCAATTCTAAGCCACCAAGAATTGAATCAGGGCATTCCTAGGTGCATTTCATTCATTCATTTTACAAGAGTTGTTGAAGGAGTACATAATCAACACTTGATGTTGAATTCCTCCCACTGGTCCCACCAATGCTCTTGACCTCCTTGAACTTCTTGCAATCCAATATTACATAGTAATCCTTGGCATACTAAGACGAATTTACAAGAAGTTAAATAAATGAAGTTACAACCCAAAAATTATTACAAACTTAATAATACATGCCCAAAATAAATTAAAATAAATTAATTAATTTACAATCCCAAAGAAACATAAAAGAAATAATCCAATCACATTGGTCTTTTATTGTCACATCCTACCCCTCTGTAAGACATAACATGATCCCGTAGTATACCTAATGAATTACCAACTTCATCTAATGATAACTCATTAAATACACTACAAGGGATTTTAAAACTTTTCTTTCTTCTTTTTGCAGTGGTGATCACTATTTACAGGTGTTAAAAAAATTTTTGAACTGAAGTGAAACAGCTAACACATTTGAATTGTTAGTAATTTCTGTAAAAATTTTGGCGGAGTGTCATATGTATTTTGAATAAAATAGTTCTTCAAAAACCTATGAAAAGCACTTCAAATATATTTCTCAATCTCAAACTCCAACATTTAATCAACACAATATGTTTCTCAACTCAAATCCACAATAATTTTTTAGTATTTTCAAGGGCTAAGATAAAAAAAAATATAGTACAAATTTTACAAGCCAAAAAAATTCACAATTTATTTTACAACTTCAATGTACAATTTTAATTTACAACTGCTCAAAACTAAGAACACTATATACATACAGTGAACATACATTATAATACAAAATGCAAAATATGGTATACTCAATATACCCGATGTTCTCTTAGTGTAGTACTAGCAGCCTAGTCTGCTGCCCTGTCAGTTTGTCTACTTACGACAGCAATGAAAAGCTATCGCTGAGCCATTGTCTCAGTGGTGCACAACATTAATCAAATACAACTTTAAAACACAAATCATAAGTCATATAAATAGTGGATACTTAAAACCATAGTTAAATTCAAAGACAGTGAATGTCAATAAGAATTTAAACTCTATTTCACAATATCACAATAAATCTCAATAAATCAAAACATAGTTAAATTCAACAGACAGTGAATGTCAATAAGAATTTAAACTGCATTTCACAATATCACAATGAATATCAATAAATCACACACACAGCTTAATCATGTTCTAAAGTTCAATTCGTCCCAAAAGACGATGCTTAATCAGGAATAACGTAGCTAGCTAGCAAAAATATGAGTACTCATTCTATTTGTCCTCAACAGGCACACACATCAACACTTCAGCCAGAGAGGTAAAGGAACGGAAGCGTGAAAAACACAAGTTTATACCATTGAATTCAAAAATTTTCACCTGGGGTCACATGCATCATGCAAGATTTATTTTTATCTATTTGATTTTAATGATACCAACATATTAAAACTCTTTTAATATGTTTTTGGATCTGTATTTGCCATTTAAGATTTTAAAATTAATCAGATTAATTTTAGAACCCTAGATTAAATCAAGAACGATTACACTAACCTCTTGATGCACTGCAGCATGTCTGCGCCTTTGAGATTCGTCTTCAGGACACCAGATGTTGTCCCTCTAGCTTCTCCACAACAAGAACACCTATGGCAGCCCTTGAATAGCTTCTAAAGCTTTTTCTATTAATTAGAAATTCAAGTTCTGCCTTTTAAGAGATTAGAGATGTAAACAGGACACTAGAAACAATTTCTAGTGTTCTTAATTCAAGAGATTGATAGCTAATCTCTTTGAATTGATGAGAGATGAAGAAGAATAGATGAAAAGCCTCAAAGTGGCGTGACAAAGGAGAGGAGTGGCTGCTGGTTATTTTTTCTTTTCATAACCACACTTAAATAGCTAGGTTAACACATTAAACCTTTGCCACATGTCACCCTTTGATTAGCTCTAGGTTTAAGTGGCCCAATCACATTATGCCAAGTGTCAAACCTATATTTAATCTTGATTTTAATCATCTTATATGATTAAAAAACATTTGGCAAGCTTATGTGTAATCCCATGTGTCACCATCTCATGGTGCCATGTGTCACACTATGAAATGACCAAAATGCCCCTGTGTCTTAATTTTGAGTTCTTAACCCAAAATAATTATTTTTCTTCTTCTAATTAATTTATATCAAATATAAATTAATTAATTAATCTCTATTAATTAATTTCTCATTAATTAAATTCATATTTAAACACTTTAAATATAAATTTAATTTATACTACACATCCAATAATCTAGATTTGGTTTCAAGTCATGCTAGGCACTTTGCAATTTAATTGCAAACCAAACCTATTTAATTAATCAATTAAACTCTTTGATTAATTAATTAAATCATATTTAAATAGGTGATAACTTGTGTATGTGTGTGACTTACTAGGCTCATTAGTAATTGGCAATGAGACATGATATCAACAGAACTCTTTCTTATCATAAATCATTTCTCTAAATCATTTTATGCACCTCATAGACCATGGTTAACACCTAGCATAGCATGCCATGGCCACCCAATTAGTAATAAGTTTTACGTTAAATGAACCTATAATCATATGTTACCATGCACTAGAATCTCTCTGTTACAAAATCCCAACTCAAGCTGGAGTCATGGTTTATGTCAAACTCCATTTGCTATGAATATTATGTTCTCTTTTAATTCCAGTTCTTGATTAAAAAGATTTTCTCATCTGAAACCTTTTTCTGAATAAATCTATCTGTCCTAGCCAGGAACTTGAAACATCAAGAACAATTAAATGAACATAGGATTTTATCTCTATTTACTTAGAGGAACATATTCCATCTTGATCAACACCTACCTCCATATATAACTAGTAGGAGCCAAGACATGCCCATATACCCATACATAGTACAAGTATGAAAGCAGTATCAAACTCAAACTACCTATATATAAGATAACTGTGCTATCTCAGGTCTAAAGATTATATGCACTGATATGATATATGACAAAATATTGACAAGGGTAAACTCCATGTGCTTGTCATAAGTGTTACTGGTTCGGCCTACTTATCATTTAAAAGTGCCTATCATGTTTGTTATATGGCATGAGACTCACCATTCCATCTTATTTATATCTCATATAAATAACTTGGGAACAAATATGAATACAATCTTTCTGGATAAGTCATGTCCTTATTATGAAGTATCCTCGATTGTGAACCTATTTATGATACTTTGTGCTAGAAATATTGTCACTCATATTCTTAACAACTTAAGAATATTATTTCTAACAAAATATCAATGGACCTTTTCTATTACACATAAATATATTATGTAAACGAAAAAATGGAAATGCCTTTTATTAATAAAAATATGTACAAGATACATACTAAATGATATGCTCTAGGGCATACTACTAACAATCTCCCACTAGCACTAGAGATATTTATTACAATACCTTAGACCCATCTTCTCAAGATGTCGGTCTAACTGAACTTGTGACAAAAGCTTAGTAAATGGATCAGCTGAATTTTTTAGCTGATGTTATTTTTTTGCATGGCTATATCGCCTTGCCCAACTATATCTCTGATAATGTGGTAGTGCCTTTTTATGTGTTTGGATTTTGGTGAGACCTTAGTTCTTTAGCCTGTATAACTGCTCCATTATTGTCACAGTGTAGTGGAACTGCTGACTCAATGGAAGGAACTACTGTAAGTTCTGTCACGAACTTCTTTATCCAAACAGCTTCCTTCGCAGCATCTGATGCAACAATATACTCAGCCTCTGTAGTGGAATCTGCAGTCGTGCTCTGTTTGGAACTCCTCCAACTGACTGCACCTCCATTACAAATGAACACATATCTAGAGGTAGACTTTCTATCATCGATATCTGATTGGAAATCAGAATCAGTATAACCATCCAATTGCAAGTCTCCACCTCCATAAATCAAGAATAAATCCTTAGTTCTTCTCAAGTACTTAAGGATATTCTTGACAGCTATCCAATGTTCCAAACCTGGATTGGATTGATACCTGCTAGTCAAACTAACAACATATGCGATATCCGGCTTAGTACATAACATTGCATACATTAAACTTCCAATAACCGAAGCATATTGAATCCTGGCCATCTTATCTCTTTCTTCAGGTGTCTTTGGAGACATCTCTTTAGAAAGGTGGATACCATATCTCACTGGTTGCAATCCTCTCTTGGAATCAAGCATGTTAAACCTCTTTAACACCTTTTCCAAGTATAGACTTTGAGATAAACCAATTATTCTTTTTGCTCTATCTCTATAGATGTGAATCCCAAGAATATAGGTTGCTTCCCCTAAGTCTTTCATGGAGAATGTATTTGACAACCATACCTTTATAGTCGTCAACATACTTGTGTCATTACCCATCAACAATATGTCATCCACATATAAGACAAGGAAAGTGATAGCACTGTCACTAACCTTCTTATATACACATGGATCATCCTCATTTTTGATAAAACCAAAGGATTTATTGGCTTCATCAAAACGGATGTTCCAACTCCTTGAATCTTGTTTCAACCCATAAATGGATCGCTTTAGCTTGCATACCTTGGAACCATCTTGGGATTCAAAACCCCTAGGTTGTTCCATGAAAATGGTTTCTTCAATGTATCCATTGAGAAAAGCTATTTTGACATCCATCTGCCAAATCTCATAATCATAGTATGCAGCTATTGCTAATAAAATCCTAATTGATTTAAGCATGGCAACAGGCGAGAAAGTCTCCTCATAGTCGATTCCTTGCCTTTGGCGAAACCCTTTCGCTACTAGCCTTGCCTTATAGGTCTCTACCTTTCCATAAGAACCAATTTTCTTCTGGAAAACCCATTTGTTCCCTATCGGTACAGTACCTTTAGGTGGGTCAACAAGATCCCAAACTTGATTCTTATACATGGAATCAATCTTGGATTTCATAGCATCAATCCATTTTGAAGAGTCTATATCTGATATAGCTTCTTCATAAGTAAATGGATCATCTCCATGATCTACTTCTTCATGAGTAAACAACTCTTGTTTTTCTTCATGAAGAAAACCATATCTCATTAGTGGGTGAGATACCCTGGTTGTTCTACGAGGAACAGCTGTAGATGTTTCATCAACGGGTATAGGTTGACTAGATGGATCTATATCCATCTGATCTGTTGGTTGGTCAGAATTCTCCAATTCTAACTATAATTGCCTTCCTTTGCCTCCTTCTTGAACAAACTGTTGTTCGAGAAATGTGGCATCTCTTCTTATCACAACCTTTTGTGAAGTAGCCAAATAAAAATAATATCCAAAACTATCTTTTGGATATCCAACAAATCGACCTTTTTCTGATATGGTCTCCAATTTATCAGTGTTCATCTTTTTGATATAAGCTGGACAACCCCAAATCTTAACATGCTTAAGACTTGGTTTTCTTCCATGCCATATTCATAAGGTGTGGAAGAAACTGATTTTGATGGAATCCTATTCAGAATATACAAAGCTGATTCTAATGCAAATCCCCAAAAGAAGATTGGCATATCAGTATAGCTCATCATACTACGTACCATATCCAATAGGGTACGATTTCTCCTTTTAGATACACCATTCAGTTGTGGCGTTCCTGGAGGAGTCAGCTGAGAAATAATGCCATGCTCTCTCAAGTATTCATCAAATTCAGTACTCAAATATTCACCTCCATGATCTGATCGAAGAGCTTTAATACTCTTTCCTGTTTGATTTTCTACTTCAGATTTAAATTCTTTGAACTTTTCAAAAGATTCATTTTTGTATTTCATCAAATACAAATACCCAAACCTTGATTTATCATTAGTAAAGGTAATAAAATAATGAAAACCCCCTCTAGCCATTTCTTTAAATGGACCACATACATCACTATGTATGAGCTCCAAAATATTTTCAGCTCTTAGCCCTTGTCCAACAAAGGGTGATCTAGTCATTTTGCCCTAAAGGCAAGATTCACAAGTTGGAGTAGGCTCAGAGCCCAATGAGAATAGAATCCCCATTTTCTCTAGTTTTGTAATCCTATCTTCTGCAACATGACATAATCTTAAGTGCCAAATATATTTTGAACTTGAGTTGGTTTTCACCATGGCATTGCATTCTTTTAGATCGCTTGCATTCAGTTTGTGTTTGTCATTATTATCCAAATAATAAAGACCATCATTCATATAACCTAAACCAACATATTTATTTCCAAAATAAATATTGCAAACATCATCTGTGAACTGAAATTCATAGCCATTTCTAGTCAAACTAGATATAGAAATGATGTTCTTAAAAGCATCAGGTACATATAAAATATTATCCAAGCACAAAACATGTCCAAACATGTAAAAGGATTTAGATCCTATGGCTAAAGTTTCAACAGTTGAGCCATTGCCAATCCGGAATCTAATATCTTGAGAACGCAAGCTGCTACTGTTTGCTAGTTCCTGCATATCATTGGAAATGTGAGAACTGGCACCAGTATCTAAAACCCAAGCTGTAGATGTACTATGAGTATCATCAGAATCTAAATAACAAGATATGGACATACCTTCCGAAGGTGTATCCTTCTTGTCCTTCAGAGAAGCAAGATACTCTGGGCAGTTCCTTTTCCAGTGCCCATCCTTTTGGCAGTGGAAACACTTTCCTTTGCCTCCATCAGCTTTAGTCTTCCTTTTCTGTTTAGCTATTTTCTTGGAAGGACCAGGAATCTGAGGTTTCTTTTTCTTATTGCCCTTCTTCTTGTTGGACTTTCTAGCAGAAGAAGACGCAACCAAAGTTACCTCTTTCCTTTTATTGCCTGGCATATTCTTTTGGGCAATAACCAGCATGTTGAGTAAACAACCTAAGGTGCATTCCTGTTTAGTCATATGGAAATTTGTCACAAAATTTCCAAAAGACTCAGGAAGGGACTGAAGGATCAAATCCGTTTGTAGTTGGAAATCCATGTTGAAGTCAAGATGTTCCAACTGCTCAATCAGCCGAATCATCTTGTGGACATGATCCCCAACATTCTGTCCCTCAGACATCCTCATACGGAATAGCTGTCTAGATATCTCATACCTAGCATTCCTGCTGTGCTCACCATACAACTCTTGTAGGTGAAGGAGGATCTCACTCGCACTCTGCATGTTCTCATGTTGCTTTTGTAACTCATTACTCATGGAAGCAAGCATGTAACACTTGGCTCTCATATCATGCCCCTTCCACTTGTCCAAAGTTTCATGTTCCTCTTGTGTGGCCTCTGGAGTAAGGGACCAGGAACATTTAAATCTAGAACATATCCTATATGTTCAAGGTTCAGGACAAGTTTCAAATTTCTTAGCCAATCAGACAGATTAGGTCCTGTCAACCTATTGTGATCAAGTATGCTTGCAAGGATATTGGATGGTGGTAGTTGTTTTGTGCTCATTTTTATCAGAAAATTAATTGCAGAAAATAACCAGATTAATTAGTAAATGTATCATGTAATTAACCAGAATGATTATGGCCTTTTAATCAAATTGGTCCTCCCACTAACTTAGCGAATCCTACACTTCCAAAGTAGAAAACAGAAATCCTAGTTGGATGGATTTCTAGTGGGTGATTGAATTCTTATAATTCTATTGATCATCCTCAGGTACATCCATTATTGGAATTACAATAAACTATAAGTGAGCAACTCCTTGCCCATCACATCTCATGTGAGGTTCAATCCTTTACCTAGCCCCTAATGCTCAAAATCTCAGGTACATCCATTATTGACTTATCTTGCATTAGTTAAGTTGATCCCATTGAGCCAGTAATTATGCAAATAATATTAATGTCCTCAGGTACATCCAATATTGGCCACCAAACCATTTGCATATTTACAACATCTCATGCTTAACAAATATTCTTAAGAAAATCACTTAAATGAATTGCATCTCATGCAACTATTGAAAATTTCTTAAAATAATTGCCCCAATGGAGGGCCTATGTTATAATTACTTTAATTATAGCATTTCCAACTTAATCATTTGTTTAGAAGATTTTATGGCCGTTCTAATTACTATTAAGGTCTCACTTTGCACATTATCCATTTAGCATGCATATATCATATAATTGCATGCATTCCCATACATCTCATGCATTCATAAGAGTTGCTGAAGGAGTACATAATCAACACTGGATCTTGAATTCCTCCCACTGGTCCCACCAATGCTCTTGACCTCCTTGAACTTCTTGCAATCCAATATTACATAGTAATCCTTGGCATACCAAGGCGAATTTACAAGAACTTAAATAAATGAAATTACAATCCAAAAATTATTACAAACTTAATAATACATGCCCAAAATAAATTAAAATAAATTAATTAATTTACAATCCCAAAGAAACATAAAAGAAATAAATCCAATCACATTGGTCTTTTATAGTTCATGATCATCCATTATGCATATCACTATTTAACAATTAAATAAAACATACATGCTTAAATTAAATTGAATATGTCATATTCAACTTAAAAATCTAGATTTGAATATGATTTAAATAAATTTAAAAATTCAGATTTGAATATCATTCAAATAAATTTAAAAATTCAGATTTGAATCACATTCAAAAAACTTTAAAAATTCAGATTTGAATCACATTCAAACATTTTTTAAAAAATCATATTTGAATCATATTCAAACATTTTTTAAAAAATCAGATCTAAATTTTATTCAAACAATTTTAAAAAATCAGATTTAAATATGATTCAAACAACTTTAAAAATTCAGATTTGAATCACATTCAAACAACTTTTAAAATTCAGATTTGAATCACATGCAAACAATTTGTAAAATTCAGATTTGAATCATAATTTAATTGTGTGATTAAAATTATAATTAGACATAGGATGAGCTTTTAGATCATAAAATAATTGTAAATTAAAAAGCAAACCTTGCGCCACCTTGAAGAACCATTGTTGCCGCCACCAATGGTGGCTTCACCTTGTGTGCCACCACACATCCATTGCAACCAGCAATGGATCAATCATCTCATGATCAAATCACACAATTAAATCATATAATCAACAATCCAAATGGCAAATATAGTGGCTCTGATACTAATTAAAGGAACAGAAGCATGAAAAACACAAGTTTATACCATTGAATTCAAAAATTTTCACCTAGGGTCACATGCATCATGCAAGATTTATTTTTATCTATTTGATTTCAATGATAAACAGCATATTAAAAATCTTTTAATATGTTTTTGGATCTGTATTTGCCATTTAAGATTTTAAAATTAATCAGATTAATTTTAGAACCCTAGATTAAATCAAGAACGATTACACTAACCTCTTGATGCACTGCAGCATGTCTGCGCCTTTGAGATTCGTCTTTAGGACACCAGATGTTGTCCCTCTAGCTTGTCCACAACAAGAACACCTATGGCAGCCCTTAAACAGCTTCTAAAGCTTTTTCTATTAATTAGAAATTCAAGTTCTGCCTTTTAAGAGATTAGAGATGTAAACAGGACACTAGAAACAATCTCTAGTGTTCTTAATTCAAGAGATTGATGGCTAATGTCTTTGAATTGATGAGAGATGAAGAAGAATAGATGAAAAGCCTCAAAGTGGCGTGACAAAGGAGAGGAGTGGCTGCTGGTTATTTTTTCTTTTCATAACCACACTTAAATAGCTAGGTTAACACATTAAACCCTTGCCATATGTCACCCTTTGATTAGCACTAGGTTTAAGTGACCCAATCACATTGTGCCAAGTGTCAAGCCTATATTTAATCTTGATTTTAATCATCTTATATAATTAAAAAACATTTGGCAAGCTTATGTGTAATCCCATGTGTCACCATCTCTTGGTGCCACGTGTCACACTGTGAAATAACCAAAATGCCCCTGTGTTTTAATTTTGAGTTCTTAACCCAAAATAATTATTTTTCTTATTCTAATTAATTTTTATCAAATATAAATTAATTAATTAATCTCTATTAATTAATTTCTCATTAACTAAATTCATATTTAAACACTTTAAATATAAATTTAATTTATACTACACATTCAATAATCTAGATTTGGTTTCAAGTCATGCTAGGCACTTTGCAATTTAATTGCAAACCAAACCTATTTAATTAATCAATTAAACTCTTTGATTAATTAATTAAATCATATTTAAATAGGTGATAACTTGTGTATGTGTGTGACTTACTAGGCTCATTAGTAATTGGCAATGAGACATGATATCAACTCTTAATATCATCAGAACTCTTTCTTATCATAAATCATTTCTCTAAATCATTTTATGCACCTCATAGACCATGGTTAACATCTAGCACAGCATGCCATGGCCACCCAATTAGTAATAAGTTTTACGTTAAATGAACCTATAATCATATGTTACCATGCACTAGAATCTCTCTGTTACAAAATCCCAACTCAAGCTGGAGTCATGGTTTATGTCAAACTCCATTTGTTATGAATATTATGTTCTCTTTTAATTCCAGTTCTTGATTAAAAAGATTTTCTCATCTGAAACTTTTTTCTGAATAAATCTATCTGTCCTGACCAGGAACTTGAAACATCAAGAACAATTAAATGAACATAGGATTTTATCTCTATTTACTTAGAGGAACATATTCCATCTTGATCAACACCTACCTCCATATATAACTAGTAGGAGCCAAGACATGCTCATATACCCATACATAGTACAAGTATGAAAGCAGTATCAAACTCAAACTACCTATATACAAGATAACTGTGCTATCTCAGGTCTAAAGATTATATGCACTGATATGATATATGATAAAACATTGACAAGGGTAAACTCCATGTGTTTGTCATAAGTGTTAGTAGTATGCCCTAGAGCATATCATTTAGTATGTATCTTGTACATATTTTATTAATAAATGGCATTTCCACTTTTCTGTTTATATAATATATTTATGTGTAATAGAAAAGGTCCATTGATATTTTGTTAGAAATATTATTCTTAAGTTGTTAAGAATACGAGTGACAATATTTCTAGCACAAAGTATCATAAATAGGTTCACAATCGAGGATACTTCATAATAAGGACATGACTTATCCAGAAAGATTGTATTCATGTTTGTTCCCAAGTTATTTATATGAGATATAAATAAGATGGAATGGTGAGTCTCATGCCATATAACAAACATGATAGGCACTTATAAATGATAAGTAGGCCGATCCAGTGACACTTATGACAAGCACATGGAGTTTACTCTTGTCAATGTTTTGTCATAAATCATATCAGTGCATATAATCTTTAGACCTGAGATAGCACAGTTATCTTGTATATAGGTAGTTTGAGTTTGATACTGCTTTCATACTTGTACTATGTATGGGTATATGGGCATGTGTTGGCTCCTACTAGTTATATATGGAGATAGGTGTTGATCAAGATGGAATCTGTTCCTCTAAGTAAATAGAGATAAAATCCTATGTTCATTTAATTGTTCTTGATGTTTCAAGTTCTGGCCAGACAGATAGATTTATTGAGAAAAGAGTTTACGATGAGAAAAATCTTTTAATCAAGAACTGGAATTAAAAGAGAACATAATATTCATAGCAAATGGAGTTTGACATAAACCATGACTCGGCTTGAGTTGGGATTTTGTAAGAGAGATTCTAGTGCATGGTAACATATGATTATAGGTTCATTTAAGATAAATCTTATTACTAATTGGGTGGCCATGGCATGCTATGCTAGGTGTTAACCATGGTCTATGAGGTTCATAAAATGATTTAGAGAAATCATTTATGGAAAGAAAGAGTTAAGATGAAATTAAGAGTTGATATCATGTCTCATTGCCAATTAGTGATGAGCCTAGTAAGTCACACACATACACAAGTTATCACCTATTTAAATATGATTTAATTAATTAATTAAAGAGTTTAATTGATTAATTAAATAGATTTGGTTTGCAATTAAATTGCAAAGTCCCTAGCATGACTTGAAACCAAATCTAGATTATTAGATGTGTAGTATAAATTAAATTTATATTTAAAGTGTTTAAATATGAATTTAATTGATGAGAAATTAATTAATAGAGATTAATTAATTAATTTATATTTGATATAAATTAATTAGAAGAAGAAAAATAATTATTTTGTGTTGAGAACTCAAAATTAAGACACAGGGGCATTTTGGTCATTTTGCAGTGTGACACGTGGCACCATGAGATGGTGACACATGGGATTACACATAAGCTTGCCAAATGTTTTTTTTTTTAATCATGTAAGATGATTAAATTCAAGATTAAATATAGGTTTGACACTTGGCACAATGTGATTGGGTCACTTAAACCTAGAGCTAATCAAAAGGTGACATGTGGCTAGGGTTTAATGTGTTAACCTAGCTATTTAAGTGTGGTTATGAAAAGAAAAAATAACCAGCAGCCTCTCCTCTCATTTGTCACGCCATTTTGAGCCTCTCCAGCTATTTCTCTTCATCTCTCATCAATTCAAAGAGATTAGCCATCAATCTCTTGAATTAAGAACACTAGAAATTGTTTCTAGTGTCCTGTTTATCTCTAATCTCTTAAAAAGAACTTGAATTTCTAATTAATAGAAAAAGCTTTAGAGGCTGTTCAAGGGCTGCCATAGGTGTTCTTGGTGTGGACAAGCTAGAGGACAACATTTGGTGTCTCAAGACGAATCTCAAAGGCGCAGACACGCTGCAGTGCATCAAGAGGTTAGTGTAATCGTTCTTGATTTAATCTAGGGTTCTAAAATTAATCTGATTAATTTTAAAATCTTAAATGGCAAATACAGATCCAAAAACATATTAAAAGAGTTTTAATATGTTGTTTATCATTGAAATCAAATAGATAAAAATAAATCTTGCATGGTGCATGTGACCCTAGGCGAAATTTTTTTGAATTCAATGGTATAATCTTGTGTTTTTCACGCTTCCGTTTCTTCAATTGGTATCAGAGCCACTTTATTTGCCATTTAGATTGTTGATTATATGATTTAATTGTGTGATTTGATCATGAGATGATTGATTCATTGCTGGTTGGATCAAGAGGTGTGGCGGCACACATGGTGAAGCCACCATTGGTGGCGGCAACATTGGTTCCATGGGTGGTTCAAGGTTTGGCTTTTAATTCTGCAATTGTTGTATGATCTAAGGCCTATTCTTTGACTAATTAAAGTGTTTAATTAGTAGTTTTAATCACACAATTAAATTATGATTCAAATCAGAATTTTAAAAATTGTTTGAATGTGATTTAAATCTGAATTTTAAAAGTTGTTTGAATGTGATTCAAATCTGAATTTTTAAAGTTGTTTGAATCATATTTAAATCTGATTTTTTAAAATTGATTCAATAAAATTCAGATCTGATTTTTTAAAAAATATTTGAATGTGATTCAAATCTGATTTTTTAAAAAATGTTTGGATGTGATTCAAATCTGAATTTTTGAAGTTGTTTGAATGTGATTCAAATCTGAATTTTTAAATTTGTTTGAATGAGATTCAAATCTGAATTTTTAAATTTATTTGAATCATATTCAAATCTGGATTTTTAAGTTGAATATGACATATTCAATTTAATTTAAGTATGTATGTTTTATTTAATTGTTAAATAGTGATATGCATGATGGATGATCATGGACTATAAAAGACCAATGTGATTGGATTTATTTCTTTTATGTTTCTTTGGAATTGTAAATTAATTAATTTATTTTAATTTATTTTGGGCATGTATTATTAAGTTTGTAATATTTTTGGGTTGTAATTTCATTTATTTAAGTTCTTGTAAATTTGCCTTGGTATGCCAAGGATTACTATGTAATATTGGATTGTAAGAAGTTAAAGGAGGTCAAGAGCATTGGTGGGACCAGTGGGAGGAATTCAATATCAAGTGTTGATTATGTACTCCTTCAGCAACTCTTGTAAAATGAATGAATGAAATGCACCTAGGAATGCCCTGATTCAATTCTTGGTGGCTCAGAATTGAATCCCTTAGAAAGTCCATGATCATACCATATTTACTGCTTATCCATGAATGCATGAGATGTATGGGAATGTATGCAATTATATGATATATGCATGCTAAACGGGTAATGTGCAAAGTGAGACCTTAATAGTAATAAGGATGGCTATAAAATCTTCCAAACAAATGATTAAGTTGGAAATGCTATAATTAAAGTAATTATAACATAAGCCCTCCATTGGGGCAATTATTTTAAGAAATTTTAAATAGTTGCATGAGATGCAATTAATTTAAGAGATTTTCTTAAGAATAATTGTTAAGCATGAGATGTTGTAAATATGTAAATGGTTTGGTTGCCAATATTGGATGTACCTGAGGACATTAAAATTATTTGCATAATTACTGACTCAATGGGATCAACTTAACTAATGCAAGATAAGTCAATAATGGATGTACCTGAGATTTTGAGCATTAAGGGCTAGGTAAAGGATTGAACCTCACATGAGATGTGATGGGCAAGGAGTTGCTCACTTATAGTTTATTGTAATTCCAATAATGGATGTACCTGAGGATGATCAATAGAATTATAAGAATTCAATCACCCACTAGAAATCCATCCAACTAGGATTTCCGTTTTCTACTCTGGAAGTGTAGGATTCGCTAAGTTAGTGGGAGGACCAATTTGATTAAAAGACCATAATCATTTTGGTTAATTACATGATACATTTACTAATTAATCTGGTTATTTTCTGCGATTAATTTTACGATAAAAATGAGCACAAAACAACCACCACCATCCAATATCCTTGCAAGCATACTTGATCACAACAGTTGACAGGACCTAATCTGCGATTGGCTAAGAAATTTGAAACTTGTCCTGAACCTTGAACATATAGGATATGTTCTAGATTCAAATGTTCCTGGTCCCTTACCTCCAGAGGCCACACAAGAGGAACATGAAACTTTGGACAAGTGGAAGGAGCATGATATGAGAGCTAATTGTTACATGCTTGCTTCCATGAGTAATGAGTTACAGAAGCAACATGAGAACATGCAGAGTGCGAGTGAGATCCTCCTTCACCTAAAAGAGTTGTATGGTGGGCACAGTAGGAATGCTAGGTATGAGATATCTAGACAGCTATTCCGTATGAGGATGTCTGAGGGACAGAATGTTGGGGATCATGTCCACAAGATGATTTGGCTGATTGAGCAGTTGGAACATCTTGACTTCAACATGGATTTCCAACTACAAACGGATTTGATCCTTCAGTCCCTTCCTGAGTCTTTTGGGAATTTTGTGACAAATTTCCATATGACTAAACAGGAATGCACCTTAGCTGGTTTACTCAACATGCTGGTTATTGCCCAAAAGAATATGCCAGGCAATAAAGGAAAAGAGGTAGCTTTGGTTGCATCTTCTTCTACTGGAAAGTCCAACAAGAAGAAGGGCAATAAGAAAAAGAAACTTCAGATTCCTGGTCCTTCCAAGAAAATAGCTAAACAGAAAGGGAGGACCAAAGCTGACAAAGGAATAGGAAAGTGTTTCCATTGCCAACAGGAAAGTGTTTCCATCGCTAGTAAGAAAGTGTTTCCACTGGCTAGAGTATAGCAATCTAAAAGAATGCAATGCCATGGTGAAAACCAACTCAAGTTCAAAATATATTTGGCACTTAAGGTTATGTCATGTTGCAGAAGATAGGATTGCAAAATTGGAGAAAATGGGGATTCTATCCTCATTGGGCTCTGAGCCTACTCCAACTTGTGAATCTTGCCTTCAAGGCAAAATGACTAGATCACCCTTTGTTGGACAAGGGCTAAGAGCTGAAAATATTTTGGAATTAATACATAGTGATGTATGTGGTCTATTTAAAGAAATGGCTAGAGGGGGCTTTCATTATTTTATTATCTTTACTGATGATAAATCAAGATTTGGGTATTTGTATTTGATGAAATACAAACATGAATCCTTTGAAAAGTTCAAAGAATTTAAATCTGAAGTAGAAAATCAAACAGGAAAGAGTATTAAAGCTCTTCGATCAGATCGTGGAGGTGAATATTTGAGTACTGAATTTGATGAATACTTGAGAGAGCATGGCATTGTTTCTCGGTGACTCCTCTGGGCATACGGCTAAATGGTGTATCCGAAAGGAGAAATCGTACACTATTGGATATGGTACGTAGTATGATGAGCTATACTGATATGCCAATCTCCTTTTGGGGATTTGCATTAGAATCAGCTTTGTATATTTTGAATAGGATTCCATCAAAATCAGTTTCTTCCACACCTTATGAGATATGGCATGGAAGAAAACCAAGTCTAAAGCATGTTAAGATTTGGGGTTGTCCAGCTTATATCAAAAAGCTGAACACTGATAAATTGGAGACCAGATCGAGAAAAGGTCGATTTGTTGGATATCCAAAAGATAGTTTTGGATATTATTTTTATTTGCCTACTTCACAAAAGGTTGTGATAAGTAGAGATGCCACATTTCTTGAACAACAGTTGGTTCAAGAAGGAGGCAAAGGAAGGCAAATAGAGTTAGAATTGGAGAATTCTGACCAACCAACAGATCAGATGGATATAAATCCATCTAGTCAACCTATACCCATTGATGAAACATCTACATATGTTCCTCGTAGAACAACCAGGGTATCTCACCCACCAGTGAGATATGGTTTTCTTCATGAAGAAGAACAAGAGTTGTCTACTCATGAAGAAGTAGATCATGGAGATGATCCATTTACCTATGAAGAAGCTATATCAGATATAGACTCTTCAAAATGGATTGATGCTATGAAATCCGAGATTGATTCCATGTATAAGAATCAAGTTTGGGATCTTGTTGACCCACCTTAAGGTATTGTACCTATAGAGAACAAATGGGTTTTCAAGAAGAAAATTGGTTCTGATGGAAAGGTAGAGACCTATAAGGCAAGGCTAGTAGCGAAAGGGTTTCGCCAAAGGCAAGGAATAGACTATGAGGAGACTTTCTCGCCTGTTGCCATGCTTAAATCAATTAGGATTTTATTAGCAATAGCTGCATACTATGATTATGAGATTTGGCAGATGGATGTCAAAACAGCTTTTCTCAATGGATACATTGAAGAAAACATTTTCATGGAACAACCTAGGGGATTTGAATCCCAAGATGGTTGCAAGGTATGCAAGCTAAAGCGATCCATTTATGGGTTGAAACAAGCTTCGAGGAGTTGGAACATCCGTTTTGATGAAGCCATTAAATCCTTTGGTTTTATCAAAAATGAGGATGAGCCATGTGTATATAAGAAGGTTAGTGACAGAGCTATCACTTTCCTTGTCTTATATGTGGATGACATACTGTTGATAGGTAATGACACAGGTATGTTGACAACTATAAAGGTATGGTTGTCAAATACATTCTCCATGAAAGACTTAGGGGAGGCAACCTATATTCTTGGGATTCGCATCTATAGAGATAGAGCGAAAAGAATAATAGGTTTATCCCAAAGTCTATACTTGGAAAAGGTGTTAAAGAGGTTTAACATGCTTGATTCCAAGAGAGGATTGTTACCAGTGAGACATGGTATCCATCTTTCTAAAGAGATGTCTCCAAAGACACCTGAAGAAAGAGATAAGATGGCCAGGATTCCATGTGCTTCGGCTATTGGAAGTTTAATGTATGCAATGTTGTGTACTAGGCCGGATATCGCATATGCTGTTAGTTTGACTAGCAGGTATCAATCCAATCCAGGTTTGGAACACTGGATAGCTGTCAAGAATATTCTTAAGTACTTGAGAAGAACTAAGGATTTATTCTTGATTTATGGAGATGGAGACATGCAATTGGATGGTTATCTCGATTACGATTTCCAATCGGATATCGATGATAGAAAGTCTACCTCTGGATATGTGTTCATTTGTAATGGAGGTGCGATCGGTTGGAAGAGTTCCAAGCGAGCATGATGCAGATTCCACTCTGAGGTGAGTATATTCTTTGCATCAGATGTTGCAAAGGAAGCTGTTTGGTTAAGGAAGTTCGTGACAGAACTTACAGTAGTTCCTTCCATTGAGTCAGCAGTTCCACTACACTGTGACAACAATGGAGCAGTCATATAGGCTAAGGAACTAAGGTCTCACCCAAAATCCAAACACATAGAAAGGCACTACCACATTATCAGAGATATAGTTGGGCAAGGCGATATAGCCATGCAGAAAATAGCATCAGCTGAAAATCCAGCTGATCCATTCACTAAGCCTATGTCACAGACTCAGTTAGACCGACATCTTGAGAAGATAGGTCTAAGATATTGTAATGAATGGCTCTAGTGCTAGTGGGAGATTATTAGTAGTATGCCCTAGAGCATATCATTTAGTATGTATCTTGTACATATTTTATTAATAAATGGCATTTCCACTTTTCTGTTTATATAATATATTTATGTGTAATAGAAAAGGTCTATTGATATTTTGTTAGAAATATTATTCTTAAGTTGTTAAGAATACGAGTGACAATATTTCTAGCACAAAGTATCATAAATAGGTTCACAATCGAGGATAATTCATAATAAGGACATGACTTATCCAGAAAGATTGTATTCATGTTTGTTCCCAAGTTATTTATATGAGATATAAATAAGATGGAATGGTGAGTCTCATGCCATATTAAAAACATGATAGGCACTTATAAATGATAAGTAGGCCGATCCAGTGACACTTATGACAAGCACATGGAGTTTACTCTTGTCAATGTTTTGTCATAAATCATATCAGTGCATATAATCTTTAGACCTGAGATAGCACAGTTATCTTGTATATAGGTAGTTTGAGTTTGATACTGCTTTCATACTTGTACTATGTATGGGTATATGGGCATGTGTTGGCTCCTACTAGTTATATATGGAGATAGGTGTTGATCAAGATGGAATCTGTTCCTCTAAGTAAATAGAGATAAAATCCTATGTTCATTTAATTGTTCTTGATGTTTCAAGTTCCTGGCCAGGACAGATAGATTTATTCAGAAAAGATTTTCTGATGAGAAAAATCTTTTTAATCAAGAACTGGAATTAAAAGAGAACATAATATTCATAGCAAATGGAGTTTGACATAAACCATGACTCCAGCTTGAGTTGGGATTTTGTAACAGATAGATTCTAGTGCATGGTAACATATGATTATAGGTTCATTTAAGATAAATCTTATTACTAATTGGGTGGCCATGGCATGCTATGCTAGGTGTTAACCATGGTCTATGAGGTTCATAAAATGATTTAGAGAAATCATTTATGGTAAGAAAGAGTTCTGATGATATTAAGAGTTGATATCATGTCTCATTGCCAATTAGTGATGAGCCTAGTAAGTCACACACATACACAAGTTATCACCTATTTAAATATGATTTAATTAATTAATTAAAGAGTTTAATTGATTAATTAAATAGATTTGGTTTGCAATTAAATTGCAAAGTCCCTAGCATGACTTGAAACCAAATCTAGATTATTGGATGTGTAGTATAAATTAAATTTATATTTAAAGTGTTTAAATATGAATTTAATTGATGAGAAATTAATTAATAGAGATTAATTAATTAATTTATATTTGATATAAATTAATTAGAAGAAGAAAAATAATTATTTTGTGTTGAGAACTCAAAATTAAGACACAGGGGCATTTTGGTCATTTTGCAGTGTGACACGTGGCACCATGAGATGGTGACACATGGGATTACACATAAGCTTGCCAAATGTTTTTTTTTTAATCATGTAAGATGATTAAATTCAAGATTAAATATAGGTTTGACACTTGGCACAATGTGATTGGGTCACTTAAACCTAGAGCTAATCAAAAGGTGACATGTGGCTAGGGTTTAATGTGTTAACCTAGCTATTTAAGTGTGGTTATGAAAAGAAAAAATAACCAGCAGCCTCTCCTCTCATTTGTCACGCCATTTTGAGCCTCTCCAGCTATTTCTCTTCATCTCTCATCAATTCAAAGAGATTAGCCATCAATCTCTTGAATTAAGAACACTAGAAATTGTTTCTAGTGTCCTGTTTACATCTCTAATCTCTTAAAAGGCAGAACTTGAATTTCTAATTAATAGAAAAAGCTTTAGAGGCTGTTCAAGGGCTGCCATAGGTGTTCTTGGTGTGGACAAGCTAGAGGGACAACATTTGGTGTCCTGAAGACGAATCTCAAAGGCGCAGACACGCTGCAGTGCATCAAGAGGTTAGTGTAATCGTTCTTGATTTAATCTAGGGTTCTAAAATTAATCTGATTAATTTTAAAATCTTAAATGGAAAATACAGATCCAAAAACATATTAAAAGAGTTTTAATATGTTGTTTATCATTGAAATCAAATAGATAAAAATAAATCTTGCATGGTGCATGTGACCCTAGGCGAAATTTTTTTGAATTCAATGGTATAATCTCGTGTTTTTCACGCTTCCGTTCCTTCAATAAGTGTCACTGGTTCGGCCTACTTATCATTTAAAAGTGCCTATCATGTTTGTTATATGGCATGAGACTCACCATTCCATCTTATTTATATCTCATATAAATAACTTGGGAACAAACATGAATACAATCTTTCTGGATAAGTCATGTCCTTATTATGAAGTATCCTCGATTGTGAACCTATTTATGATACTTTGTGCTAGAAATATTGTCACTCATACTCTTAACAACTTAAGAATAATATTTCTAACAAAATATCAATGGACATTTTCTATTACACATAAATATATTATGTAAACAGAAAAATGGAAATGCCTTTTATTAATAAAAATATGTACAAGATACAAACTAAATGATATGCTCTAGGGCATACTACTAACAAGAGGGAATTCAATTTGTCCCACTAGACAAGCTAGCGAGGAATTCAATCGATATACATGATAGTTGTGGTTTCAAACCATTTACAATGCTTTTCAATCAATAAGTATCCATCAGATATCATTCAAATAATTTTTCACAGTTTCAAACCATTTACAATGCTTTTCAAGCGATAAGTATCCATTCAAACACATTTCCACAATTTAAAACAATAATATACAAATAGTCATAATTTATTTCAATTGAAAATTCAAAAGAAATAATCACAGTGCACAAACCTCGATAATCTGTCTCTTGGCTCGACTGTTGTTTCCTTCCCCTTCTCTGAGTCTTTGCTAACTGAAACACACAATTTGAAGTGTTTCAGTACTCATTTAAACTGTCTCTAACAATAAGGTTCAATAATTAATTTATTGAATTCTATTATTTCCTTAGTCAACCTAAGATGTTGATCGTCGATGCATTCTAGGTGAATTAGGTTTTAATGTTACTAATATGTCGCATTTGTAGCCTTTTAGTGTTGGTACCTGTTACCCAATTCATTTCCATGTATAGTGCATTTTATTGCAATTTGTCAGATTCCGGTATACCAATTTGACCTAGCCGGATGACCTAGTTTCCTCAGTTTTCAGGTTTTGGTCGAAACTACAAACTTGTAGGTCTATGTCTTATTGCACGCGGAGCAAAATTTCAGGTCATTCTGAGTTATGTAGACCAAGTTATGGTCATTTTACTATTGCTGGTCAGAATGTACCAAAATGGTCATTTTAGGTCATTTTTAGGTCACTTTTGGTTCGGCTAGTTTTTGGACCCGAACTAGTACAAGCTATTTGGCTTGAGTGTTGGTGTCTTCATAAGAGTTCTAGATATATGTCTTAGCTATTCATGGTAACAATTTCAGGTCAATTGGACCTGTTTTGAGTGAGTTATGGCAAAAAAACTAACTGCTGCCCAAATGGTCAAGGCCTTAAATGCACTAATACGTATTTGGTCATTTTTCAAGTCACCTTCCAAGTAGAATTTTGGTAAGCTTCCTTCATGAAAGTTGGCACTTTTTGTGCCTAGTTTCACCTCCAATTGGTCTCATACCAATTGGAGCCACACACTTAATGTTCTAAGCCAAAACATACACTGCCCTATTGCACATTGTTCATCACTCATCAATTACACATTTAACACTTACCAAGTTACACATTCATGCCATTTCTGTTTTGAATCATAACATAAACACATTTCACAACACATTTTTGGTCATTTTGGCAGCTTATAACCACACTCAATATGCACATTATAGTCCAGAATTTTCCAAGGTCAAATTACAAACAATTTAACCACATAACCTAGCTCATTTACATGTCCAAACTCAAACCTTTATACACATATACAAGCTGCCATAACAAGCACCGTAATTCAACCATATAATTCCATAAACCAAACCATGAAAAAACATATTTTGGTTCACACTTCAAGTTGCCAGTTCATACATCTCTCTCAATTAACTTCCAAGCTTCCAAAATCAAGTGTACATTCACATGCATTTAGTATACATCACCCAATTTATTCCTACACACATAAACACTTCATCAACACTTTAATCTACCATTTACATGCAAGGATAAACTGTTCTTATGGAGTTTCCATGGCTGCCAAAAATATACATCTCCCTTAAAACATCAAACTCCAAAAATCCCTCTATAATTCAACTACCCATAACATCCCTTCATGGTTTAATGAAACAATAATAAAAAACACATACTTACCACTTTTGAAACTCTTCAAAACCTAGCCAAAACTTGATTTTCTTGCTGCCAATCTATTGCCCAAGTTGTGTAAAACAATTTTAGTGAAGGAAAAGATAAGAAAATTGGCTTGGAGATGGGAGAATGGAAGCTCAATATGGGACGGCAATGGATGTTTTCCTTAGGGGCATTTTGGCTGATCTTTGAGAGGTGAGGAAGATGAAGTATATTCTGTCCAAATGCAGGCTTAGTGGTCCACTTAAGTGAGGTGAGTGGAGCACTCACCTAAGTGGACCACTAAGTAGAAATTTAATGTTTATTTATCCTAAGGTTTCCAAATTCCACATTTAACTCCTATCTTTTGCTATTTACATTAGGTACCACCAATTTAATTTTTCATGATATTTTCCAAGTGTAATATCATGTATTTTTAATGGAAATTTAGGTCAAAAGAAAACTCGGGGTGTCAAATGACCACAATGCCCCTATTCGGGTTGCATTCCCGATTTTTTGGTAACACTGGATTTTGTCGTTTTCTCGATTTCTCACTTTTCTTTATACTAATTAGTTAATTTTTCTTTGATATTGTTAATGATATTTATACTTCAATAGGTCTTTAATTATGTCTTAAAAATATTTTTTAGGGTTCCCCATGGTCCAGGGCTAGTCAACGGTCCATGCCGCAACTTCCCAATGCGGTCATCCATCGCTAGGGTTCTCAGCTCGTTTAACTTGATTACATTTCATTGCTATTATTTTTTCTTTGTTTTTATTCTATTTTCTTTTCTTGTATTTCATTATTTTATGTCTCCTTACTCATATCTAAGTGTAGTTCTAGGCATCCTAACTGTCCGGACAACACTGGTCATAGGAAAAGTAGAATGCACTACCAAACTTAGGGGTGTTACAATTCTCCCCCTCTTAAAATAAATTTCGTCTTGAAATTTTATCTGGCATCAGTCTTTGAATAGCTGTGGGTGTTGTCTCCTCATATCCTCTTCACATTCCCAAGTAGCTTTCTAGCCTAAATGATGGTTCCACAGCACTTTAACTAGGTGTATCTGTTTGTTCCTCAGCTACTTCACCTCATAAGCAAGAATTTCTATGGGTTCTTCCTCATATGAGAGGCTTGGATTTACCTCAATCTCTTCAACTGATAGTACATGAGATGGGTCAGATCTGTACCTCCTTAACATGGACATAAGAAAGACACTGTGTATCCTTTCTAGCTCTGGAGGTAATGCTAGCTGATATGCCAAAGGACCCACTCTTTCTAGAACCTCATATGGTCCGATGAAACAAAGACTCAGTTTCCCCTTTCTGCCAAATCTCATAATCCTCTTTCAAGGAGAAACTTTGAGGAATACCTTATCACCCACTGCATATTCAATATCTCTTCTTTTCAGATCAACATAGGACTTCTGATGGTCTGATGCAGCCTTGAGTCTATTTCTGATCAATCTGATCTTTTCCTCTGTCTGCTGAACAATTTCTAGCCCAATCATCTTTCTTTCACCTACTTCATCCCAACATAGGCGAGTTCTGCACTTCCTGCCATACAAAGCTTCATATGGAGGCATCCCAATGCTTGATTGGTAGTTGTTGTTATAAGCAAACTAAATCAAAGGCAAGTGTGTATCCCAATTATCTTCAAACTCAATTACAGAAGCCCGTAGCATATCCTCTAATATCTGAATTACCCTTTCAAACTGGCCATCTGTCTGTGGGTGGAATGCTGTGCTGAAGTTCAATCTAGTTCCTAGGGCTCTCTGAAGACTACCCCAAAATCTAGAAGTGAATCTAGGATCTCTGTAAGATACAATCGATACTGGCACTCCATGCATTTTTACAATCTCATATATGTACAATCTGACCAATCTTTTTAGGCTATAGTCCATCTGAACTGGCAAAAACTGAGCAGACTTGGAACCCACACTGCATCATGACTTTTCTGTGTCCTTGGAAGTCCCATCACAAAATCCATAGTTTTCTGTTCCCATTTCCACTCTGGTACTAGCAAAGGATGTAAAAAACCAGTTGGAACTTGATGTTCTACCTTTACTTGCTGACAAGTTAGGCATTTGGAAACAAATTCAGCTATATCCCTCTTCATACCTATCCACCAGTAATGCTCTTTCAACCCTCTGTACATTTTAGTTCCACCAGGAAGCATAGTAAAAGGAGACTCATGTGCTTCCTTCATAATGATCCGCCTAAATTCCACATTATTAGGAACACACATTCTGCCTTGATGTAGCAATAAACCATCATCTCTCATAGAGAATTTAGGTTTCTTGCCCTGTGGGACTTCTTTCAGTAGCTTCTGATATTTTTCATCACTCTGAGTAGCCATTCTGATCTGATCAATCAACACTGGCTGTATATGCCATGCAACTACTGTCTGTCCCTCATCATCAATCTCTAAACTGGCATGCTGTGCTTTCAACTCATGTACCATGGACAAAGGAAAAACTCTGAGACTGGCCATAGTCTTGCGACTTAAGGCGTCAGCCACCACATTTGCTTTCCCTAGCAAATAGTCTATTAAGCAATCATAGTCTTTAATCAGTTTTAACCATCTCCTCTGCCTCAAATTCAATTCCTTCTGTGTGCCCAAATACTTCAAGCTCTTGTGATCTGCGTAGAGATAACACTTCTCCCCATATAAGTAACGTCTCCAGATCTTAAGAGCAAAAACAATAGCTGCTAGCTCCAAATCATGTGTTGGGTAGTTCCTCTCATATGGTTTCAGCTGGCGTGATGCATAAGCAATGACATTCCGATCTTGCATCAGTACACAGCCTAACCCATTGTGAGAAGCATCACTATAAACTATATATTCTTTACCCGGAGTAGGTAAAGTAAGGACTGGAGCTTCAGTTAAACACCTCTTCAACTCATCAAAACTCTGCTGACATTTATCTGTCCACTGAAATTTTACATCTTTCTGAAGCAGTTTGGTCAGTGGCGAAGATAACATAGAAAACCCTTTCACAAATCGACGGTAATATCTAGGTAAACCCAGAAAACTGTGAATTTCTGTGATATTCCTGGGTGGCTTCCAATTAAGGATAGCTTCTACCTTGCTGGAATCTACCGTGATCCCTTCAGCTGACACAACATGTCCCAAGAAGGAGATTTCTTTCAGCCAAAATTCACATTTTGATAATTTGGCGTATAGCTATTTCTCCCTTAAAGTCTGCAATACAATCCGCAGATGTCTGTCATGCTCCTCTGCATTCCTCGAATATTTCAAAATATCATCAATAAACACCACCACAAATTGGTCGAGATATGATATGAAGATAGTGTTCATCAGATCCATAAAAGCAGCTGGAGCATTAGTTAACCCGAATGGCATTACCAGAAACTCAGAGTGGCCATACCGACTTCTGAAAGCAGTTTTTGGAATACTCTGCTCTTGCACCTTCGACTGATAATAACCAGATCGCAAATCAGTTTTGGAGAATACAGCTGCACCCTTCAACTGATCAAACATATCATCAATGCGAGGCAATGGATATTTGTTCTTTATTGTCACCTTATTCAACTACCGGTAGTCAATACATAAGCAGAGGGTGCCATCTTTCTTCTCAATAAACAATACTGGCGCTCCCCAAGGTGACATACTAGGGCGGATAAAGCCCTTTTCAAGTAGTTCTTGCAATTGTACCTTCAACTCCTTCAACTCTGCTGGTGCTATTCTGTATGGTGTTATGGAGATTGGATCCACACCAAGCATAACATTAATTTCAAACTGCACTTCTCTTTCCGGAGCTAATCCTAGCAATTCATCAGGAAACACATCTGGAAAGTCATATATTGTAGGGATGCCCCTCAATGCTGGACTTCCCACTTGGGTGTCTACCACATGTGCCAAGTATGCTTCACACTCCTTTCTGATCATTTTTCTGGCTAGTGCAGCCGAAATGATGTTTGATGGCAATAGCTGCCTCTCCCCATGTATTACCACATCACTGTACTGAGGAAGACCAAAAGTGACTATCTTCAGTCTACAGTCAATCATGGCATGATGCCTGGCTAACAAATCCATGCCCAAGATGATATCATAATCTCTGAAGGGCATTTCAATAAAATCAGACAGAAAAGTGTGTCTTTGGATCACCAAAGAACAATCCCTATACATTCTATTAACCCTGACCTCTTGTCCTAGTGGACTTGTTACTAGCACCTCAAAGTCTATTTTTGTACATGGAACAGCAATGCAATCAATGATGCTAGCACTCACATAAGAATGGGTCGGACCTGGATCAAAAACACAAACACATCTTGATTAAAAGTTGAGAAGGTACTAGCCACAATATCAGATGTCTCGGCCTCTTCTCTCTGTCTCATTGCATAGACTCTGACTGGAGCACTACCTTGCTTTGATTGTTTCACTGTGCCTTGGCTGCCTGCTGGGCTACCTCTACCCCTGCCTCTACCTCTACTGGGTGGTTGTGAACCTCTGGTGACAGGGCTCTGAATTGATCCTTCTGCAGTAGTAGGAGGTGGTCGAATTCTGCGAGTACTGGTGCAGTCCTTGGTAAAGTGTCCTATGCCTCCACAGTTATAACAGGCTCCAATAGCCTTGTAGCATACCCCACCATGATTTCTTCCACAAGTTTCACATTGGCGGGGAGGGTAGGAACCTCTGGTACTCTGCTGACCAGATAGAGGAGGTTTCTGTCCTTAATATCATCCCCTACCGGACTTCTTACCACCTCTGCTATGTCCCCCATGGTTCTTCCTCTTTCCAGTAGGACCACTGGAACTCTATTCTACTGACTTTCCCTCTTTTTCTGACTTCTCTAATTTCTTTTTCTCTGGGGCTGCTTCAGATTCAATTCTTTCTAACTCTAGGGCTTGAGAAATAAGTTTAGAGAAGTTAGTATATTTGAATCCGACCACTTGTAATCTGATACTGGGCTTCAAGCAGGTTTCAAACCTCTTACATCTCTCCCTGCTGGTAGCAAGTAGACTTACTGCATAATGGCTTAGGCGGGAAAATTCCCTTTCATATTTAGCCACCGATCTACTCCCCTGTTTCAGACTTAGGAACTCTTGCAGCTTTTGGTCCACATAAGCATCAAGGACATATTTTTGTTTGAACTCCCGTAGAAAGTCATTCCATGTTAGCACTACAAGTTCTACCAGACTATGAGGAATGGTTTTCCACCAGTCATATGCATCCCCCTGTAGCAGAGATACTGAATATTCAAATATGAGCTCCTCTGTACAATATAACTTCTTGAATACCCTATCCATTCTCTCTAACCACTGTTCTGCCTCTAGAGGATCTACTATCCCCTTGAACTCTGTAGCCCCATATTTCATTAATTTGTTGTACTACCTAGCAAAAGACTGTGATTGTACCACTGGTGTCTATAGTGGGACTTGAGTAGGCAAATTACCAGCCATCTGTTGAAACATTGCAACCATCTCCTAAGCGAACTGAGTAGGAAACTGCGGTACTGAGGGGGCTGGTGCTGCTGATCCACTGACATTGTGTAGGGCTGGGGCATCCCCTTGTACCTCAGCCTCTATCGATTGATCGACTGAACGATCACCCTCTTCCATAGTTAATTCGAGGATCTTAAACCTCCTAAACAAATAACACAAGGAGATTTCCTCCTATTAGTGCATATTTATAATGTAATGTACTGTATGTATCAAACAATGATATTGAGCAGTTGTACTATGAAGAAAGAATATTCAATTTACCGATGAAAATAGAATTTAAAAACTTGCTCTGATACCACTAAAACATGTCACACCCTACCCCTCTGTAAGGCATAACATGATCCCATAGTATACCTAATGAATTACCAACTTCGTCTACTGATAACCCATTAAATACACTACAAGGGATTTCAAAACTTTTCTTACTTCTTTTTACAGTGGTGAGCACTATTTATAGGTGTTAAAAATTCTTTTGAACTGAAGTGAAACAGCTAACACATTTGAATTGTTAGTAATTTCTGTAAAAATTTTGACGGAGTGCCATTTGTATTTTGAATAAAATAGTTCTTCAAAAACCTGTAAAAGCACTTCAAATATATTTCTCAATCTCAAACTCTAACATTTAATCAACACAATATGTTTCTCAACTCAAATCCATAATAATTTTTCAGTATTTTTAAGGGCTGAGATAAAAGAAATATAGTACAAATTTTACAAGCCAAAATAATTATTAATTTATTTTACAACTTTAATGTACAATTTGAATTTACAACTGCTCAAAACCAAAAACACTATATACATACAGTGAACATACATTACAGCACAAAATGCAAAATATGGTATATTCGATATACCCGATGATCTCTCAGTGTAGTACTAGCAGCCTAGTCTGCTGCCCTGTCAGTCAGTCTACTTACGACAGCAATGAAAAGCTATCGCTGAGCCATTGTCTCAGTGGTGCACAACATTAATCAAATACAACTTTAAAACACAAATCATAAGTCATATAAATAGTGGATACTTAAAACCATAGTTAAATTCAAAGACAGTGAATGTCAATAAGAATTTAAACTCCATTTCACAATATCACAATAAATCTCAATAAATCAAAACATAGTTAAATTCAAAAGAAAGTGAATGTCAATAAGAATTTAAACTCCATTTCACAATATCATAATGAATATCAATAAATCACACACACAGCTTAATCATGTTCCAAAGTTCAATTCATCCCAAAAGCGGATGGCTAATGAGGAATAACATAGCTAGCTAGTAAAAATATGAGTACTCATTCTATTTATCGTCAACAGGCACACACCTCAACACTTCAGCCAGAGAGGGAATTCAATTTGTCCCACTAGACAAGCTAGCAAGGAATTCAATCAATATACATGATAGCTGTGGTTTCAAACCATTTACAATGCTTTTCAATCAATAAGTATCCATCAGATATCATTCAAACAATTTTTCACAATTTCAAACCATTTACAATGCTTTTCAAGCGATAAGTATCCATTCAAACACATTTCCACAATTTAAAACAATAATATACAAATAATCATAATTTATTTCAATTGAAAATTCAAAAGAAATAACTATTGTGCATAAACCTCCGATAACTGTCTCTTGGCTCTGACTCAGTGTTTCCTTCCCCTTCTCTGAGCCTTTGCTAACTGAAACACACAATTTGAAGTGTTTCAGTACTCATTTAAACTGTCTCTAACAATAAGGTTCAATAATTAATTTATTAAATTCTATCATTTCCTTAGTCAACCTAAGATATTGACCCTCGATGTATTCTAGGTGAATTAGGTTTTAATGTTACCAATATGTCACATTTGTAGCCTTTTAGTCTTGGTACATGTTACCCAATTCATTTCCATGTATAGTGCATTTTATTGCAATTTGTCGGATTCCGGTATACCAATTTGACCTAGCCGGATGACCTAGTTCCCTCAGTTTTTGGGTTTCAACAAAATGACAAACTTGTAGGCCTATGTCTTATTACACGCGGGGCAAAATTTCAGGTCATTCTGAGTTATGTAGACCAAGTTATGGTCATTTTACTATTGCTGATCAGAATGTACCAAAATGGTCATTTTAGGTCATTTTTAGGTCACTTTTGGTTCGGCCAGTTTTTGGACCCGAAATTGTGCAAGTTATTTGGCTTGCTTATGGTCATTTCTGGGTGTTGGTGTCTTCATAAGAGTTGTAGATATATGTGTTAACTATTCATGGTAAAAATTTGAGGTCAATTGGACCTGTTTTGAGTGAGTTATGGCCAAAACACTAACTGCTGCCCAAATGGTCAATTTTCAAGCCTTAAATGCACTAATCCGGATTTGGTCATTTTTCAAGTCACCTTCCAAGTAGAATTTTGGTAAGCTTCCTTCATGAAAGTTGGCACTTTTTGTGCCTAGTTTCACCTCCAATTGGTCTCATACCAATTGGAGCCACACACTTAAGGTTCTAAGCTAAAACACACACTACCCTATTGCACATTGTTCATCACTCATCAATTACACATTTAACACTTACCAAGTTACACATTCATGCTATTTCTGTTTTGTACCATAACATAAACACATTTCACAACACATTTTTAGTCATTTTGGTAGCTTATAACTACACTTATTATGCACATTATAGTTTAGAATTTTCTAAGTTCAAATTACAAACAATTTAACCACATAACCTAGCTCATTTACATGTCCAAACTCAAACCTTTATACACATATACAAGCTGCCATAACAAGCACCATGATTCAACCATATAATTCCATAAACCAAACCATGAAATAACATATTTTGGTTCACACTTCAAGTTGCCAATTCATACATCTCTCTCAATTAACTTCCAAGCTTCCAAAATCAAGTGTACATTCACATGCATTTAGTATACATCACCCAATTTATTCCTACACACATAAACACTTCATCAACACTTTAATCTAGCATTTACATGCAAGGATAAACTGTTCTTATGGAGTTTCCATGGCTGCCAAAAATATACATCTCCCTTAAAACATCAAACTCCAAAAATCCCTCCACAATTCAACTACCCATAACATCCCTTCAAGGTTTAATGAAACAATAATAAAAAACACATACTTACCACTTTTGAAACTCTTTAAAACCTCACCAAAACTTGATCTTCTTGCTGCCTATCTACTGCCCAAGTTGTGTAGAACAATTTTAGTGAAGGAAAAGGTAAGAAAATTGGCTTGGAGATGGGAGAATGGAAGCTTAATATGGGACGGCAATGGAGGTTTTCCTTGGGAGCATTTTGGCTGATCTTTGAGAGTTGAGGACGATGAAGTATATTCTATCCAAACGAAGGTTTAGTGGTCCACTTAAGTGAGGTGAGTGGAGCACTAAGTAGAAATTTAATGTTTATTTATCCTAAGGTTTCCAAATTCCACATTTAACTCCTATCTTTTGCTATTTACATTAGGTACCACCAATTTAATTTTTCATGACATTTTCCAAGTGTAATATCATGTATTTTTAATGGAAATTTAGGTCAAAAGACAAGTCGGGGTGTCAAATGACCACAATGCCCCTGTTCGGGTTGCATTCCTGATTTTTCGGTAACACCGGGTTTTGTCGTTTTCTCGATTTCTCACTTTTCTTTGTACTAATTAATTAATTTTTCTTTGATATTTCTAATGATATTTATACTTCAATTGGTCTTTAATTATGTCTTAAAAATATTTTTCAGGGTTTCCCGTGGTTCAGAGCTAGTCAACGGTCCACGCCGTAACTTCCCAATGCGGTCACCCATCACTAGGGTTCTCGGCTCATTTAACTTGATTACATTTCATTGCTATTATTCTTCCTTTGTTTTTCTTCTATTTTCTTTTCTTATATTTCATTATTTTATGTCTCCTCACTCATATCTAAGTGTAGTTCTAGGCATCCTAGCTGTCCGGACAACACTGGTCACAGGAATAGTAGAATGCACTACCAAACTTAGGGGTGTTACATTTATAGTCCATGATCATCCATCATGCATATCACTATTTAATAATTAAGTAAAACATACTTAAATTAAATTGAATATATCATATTCAACTTAAAAATCCAGATTTGAATATGATTCAAATAAATTTAAAAATTCAGTTTTAAATCTCATTCAAACAAATTTAAAAATTCAAATTTGAATCACATTCAAACAACCTTAAAAATTCAGATTTGAATCACATTCAAACAATTTTTAAAAAATTAGATTTGAATCACATTCAATTTTAAAAAATTCATATCTGAATATTATTCAAACAACTTTAAAAAATCAGATTTAGATACGATTCAAACAACTTTAAAAATTCATATTTGAATCACATTCAAACAACTTTTAAAATTCAGATTTGTATCACATTCAAACAACCTTAAAAATTCAGATTTGAATCACATTTAAATAATTTTTAAAAAATTAGATTTGAATCACATTCAAACAATTTTTAAAAATTCATATCTGAATATTATTCAAACAACTTTAAAAAATCAGATTTAAATATGATTCAAACAACTTTAAAAATTCATATTTGAATCACATTCAAACAACTTTTAAAATTCAGATTTGTATCACATTCAAACAATTTTTAAAATTCTGATTTGAATCAAAATTTAATTGTGTGATTAAAATTCTAATTGAACAATTTAGTTAGACATAGGATGAGCTTTTAGATCATACAACAATTGCAAATTAAAAAGCCAAACCTTGAGCCACCCATGGAACCACAAACCTTGCGCACCAGAAGGTGTTCTCTTGCATGCCGCTACACATCCATTGCAACCAGTAATGGATAAATCATCTCATGATAAAAAAACACAATAAAATTATATAATCAACAATCTAAATGGCAAATATAATGGCTATGATACCAATTGAAGGAATGAAAGCGTGAAAAACACAAGTTTATACCATTGAATTCAAAAATTTTCACCTAGGGTCACATGCATCATGCAAGATTTATTTATATTTATTTGATTTCAATGATAAACAACATATTAAAACTCTTTTAATATGTTTTTGGATCTGTATTTGCCATTTAAGATTTTAAAAATTAATCAGATCAATTTTAGAACCCTTGATTAAATGAAGAACAAACACACTAACCTCTTGATGCACTGCAGTGTATTTGCACCTTTAAGATTGGACTTCAGGACACCAGATGTTGTCCCTCTAGCTTGTCTACACCAAGAACACCTATGGCAGCCCTTGAACAGCTTCTAAAGCTTTTTCTATTAATTAGAAAATCAAGTTTTGCCTTTTAAGAGATTAAAGATGTAAACAGGACACTAGAAACGATTTCTAGTATTTTTAATTCAAGAGATTGTTTGCTAATCTCTTGGAATAGATGAGAGATGAAGAAGAAGAGAGGGAGAGCCTCAAGGTGGCGACAAAAATGAGAACAGCAGCTGGTTGTATTTTTTCTCTTCATAACAACATTTATATAGCTAGGTTAACACATTAAACCCTTGCCACATGTCACCCTCTGATTGGTTCTAAGTTTAATTGACCCAAACACATTGTGCCAAGTGTCAAACCTATATTTAATCTTAATTTTAATCATCTTACATTATTAAAAGACATTTGGTAAGCTTATGTGTAATGCCATGTATCACCATCTCATGGTGCCACATGTCACCCTGTGAAATGACCAAAATGCCCCTGTGTCTTAATTTTGAGTTCTCAACCCAAAATAATTATTTATCTTCTTCTAATCAATTTATATCAAATATAAATCAATTAATTAATGTTTATTAATTAATTTCTCATTAATTAAATTCATATTTAAACAATTTAAATAAAAATTTAACTTACCCATATACATCTAATAATCTAGATTTGGTTTCAAGTCATGCTAGGGACTTTGCAACCTAATTGCAAACCAAAACTATTTAATTAATCAATTAAACCCTTTAATTAATTAATTAAATCATATTTGATTAGGTGATAACTTGTGTATGTGTGTGACTTACTAGGCTCATCACTAATTAGCAATGAGACATGATATCAACTCTTAATATCATCATAACTCTTTCTTACCATAAATGATTTCTCTAAATCATTTTATGCACCTCATAGACCATGGTTAACACCTAGCATAGCATGCCATGGATACCCAATTAGTAATAAGGTTTACCTTAAATTAACCTATAATCATATGTTACCATACACTAGAATCTCTCTATTACAAAATTCCAACTCAAGCTGGAGTCATGGTTTATGTCAAACTCCATTCGCTAAGAATATTATGTTCTCTTTTAATTCCAGTTCTTGATTAAAAAGATTTTTTCTCATCAGAAACTCTTTCTGAATAAATCTATCAGTCCTGGCCAGGAACTTGAAACATCAAGAATAATTAAATAAACATAGGATTTTATTTCTATTTACTTAGAGGAACATATTCCATCTTAATCAACACCTACCTCCATATATAACTAGTAGGAGCCAACACATGCCCATATACCCATACACATTATAAGTATGAAAGTAGTATCAAACTCAAACTACCTATATACAAGATAACTGTGCTATCTCAGGTCTAAAGATTATATGCACTGATATGATTTATGACAAAACATTGATAAGAGTAAACTCCATGTGCTTGTCGTAAGTGTCACTAGTTCGGCCTACTTATCATTTATAAGTGTCTATCATGTTTGTCATATGGCATGAGACTCACTATTCCATCTTATTTATATCTCATATAAATAACTTGGGAACAAACATGGATACAATCTTTCTGGATAACTCATGTCCTTATTGTGAAGTATTCTTGGTTGTGAACCTATTTATGATACTTTGTGCTAGAAATACTGTCACTCATATTCTTAAAAACTTAAGAATAAAATTTCTAACAAAATATCAATGGACCTTTTCTATTACACATAAATATATTATGAAAACGAAAAGGTGGAAATGCCTTTTATTAATAAAATATGTACAAGATACATACTAAATGATATGCTCTAGGGCATACTACTAACATACACAACATTGCATGCATTAAACTTTCAATAGCCGAAGCATATGGAATCCTGGCCATTTTATCTCTTTCTTCAGGCATCTTTGGAGACATCTCTTTAGAAAAGTGGATACCATGTCCCACTGGCAATAATCCTCTCTTGGAATCAAGCATGTTAAACCTCTTTAATACCTTTTCCAAGTATAGACTTTGGGATAAACCAATTATTCTTTTCGCTCTATCTCTATAGATGCGAATCCCAAGAATATAGGTTACCTTCCCTAAGTCTTTCATGGAGAATGTATTTGACAACCATACCTTTATAGTTGTCAACATACCTGTATCATTACCCATCAACAGTATGTCATCCACATATAAGACAAAGAAGGTGATAGCTGTTAGTAGTATGCCGTAGAGCATATCATTTAGTATGTATCTTGTACATCTTTTATTAATAAAATGCATTTTTCACTTTTCTGTTTACATAATATATTTATGTGTAATAGAAAAGGTCCATTGATGTTTTGTTAGAAATTCTATTCTTAAGTTGTTAAGAATATGAGTGACAATATTTCTAGTACAAAGTATCATAAATAGGTTCACAATCGAGGATACTTGATAATAAGGACATGACTTATCTAGAAAGATTGTATTCATGTTTGTTCCCATGTTATTTATATGAGATATAAATAAGATGGAATGGTGAGTCTCATGCCATATAACAAACATGATAGGCACTTATACATGATAAGTAGGCCGAACCAGTGACACTTATGACAAGTACATAGAGTTTATTCTTGTCAATGTATTGTCATAAATCATATCAGTGCATATAATCTTTAGACCTGAGATAGCACAGTTATCTTGTATATAGGTGGTTTGAGTTTGATACTGCTTTCATACTTGTACTATGTATGGGTATATGGGCATGTGTTGGCTCCTACTAGTTATATATGGAGGTAGGTGTTGATCAAGATGGAATCTGTTTCTCTAAGTAAATAGAGATAAAATCCTATGTTCATTTAATTGTTCTTGATGTTTCAAGTTCTTAGCCAGGACAGATAGATTTAATCAGAAAAGTGTTTCTGATGAGAAAATCTTTTAATCAAGAACTGGAATTAAAAGAGAACATAATATTCATAGCAAATGGGGTTTGACATAAACCATGACTTCAGCTCAAATTGGGATTTTGTAACAGAGAGATTGTAGTGCATGGTAACATATGATTATAGGTTCATTTAAGGAAAACCTTATTACTGATTCGGTGGCCATGGCATGCTATGCTAGGTGTTACCTATAGTCTATGAGGTGCATAAAATGATTTAGAGAAATCATTAATGGTAAGAAAGAATTCTGATAATATTAAGAGTTGATGTCATGTCTCATTGTCAATTAGTGATGAGCTTAGAAAGTCAGACACATACAGAAGTAATCACCAAATTAAATATGATTTAATTAATTAATTAAAGAGTTTAATTGATTAATTAAATAGGTTTGGTTTGCAATTAGATTGCAAAGTCCCTAGCATGGCTTGAAACCAAATCTAGATTATTGGATGTATAGCATAAGTTAAATTTATATTTAAAGTGTTTAAATATAAATTTAATTAATAGAAATTAATTAATAGAGATTAATTAATTAACTTATATTTGATATAAATTGATTAGAATAAGAGAAATAATTATTTTGGGTTGAGAACTCAAAATTAAGACAGAGGGGCATTTTGGTCATTTCATAGAGTGACATGTGGCACCATATGATAGTGACACATGGCACTACACAAAAGCTTGCCAAATGTCTTTTAATCATGTAAGATGATTAAAATTAAGATTAAATATAAGTTTGACACTTGGCACAATGTGATTGGGTCGATTAAACCTAGAACCAATTAGAAGGTGTCATGTGGCAAGGGTTTAATGTGTTAACCTAGCTATATAAGTGTTGTTATGAAAAGAAAAATAACACAAGCTGCTGCCTCCTCCTTTGTCTCACCACCTTGAAGCTCCCATTCTCTCTTTTTCTTCATCTCTCATCTACTCCAAGAGATTAGCAAACAATCTCTTGAGTTAAAAATACTAGAAATTGTTTCTAGTGTCCTGTTTACATTTTTAATCTCTTAAAAGGTGAAACTTGATTTTCTAATTAATAGAAAAAGCTTTACAAGCTGTTCAAGGGCTGCTATAGGTAAACTTGGTGTGGACAAGATAGAGGGACAACATCTGGTGTCCTAAAGATGCATCCCAAAGGCACAAAAACACTGCAGTGCATCAAGAGGTTAATGTATTTGTTCTTGATTTAATATAGGGTTCTAAAATTAATCTGATTAATTCTAAAATCTTAAATGGCAAATACAGATCCAAAAACATATTAAAAGAGTTTTAATATATTGCTTATCATTGAAATCAAAAAGATAAAAATAAATCTTACATGATACATGTGACCCTAGGTGAAAATTTTTGAATTCAATGGTATAAACTTGTGTTTTTCATGCTTCCGCTCCTTCAATTGGTATCAGAGCCACTATATTTTCCATTTAGATTATTGTTTATATGATTTAATTGTGTTTTTTGATCATGAGATGATTTATCCATTGCTGGTTGCAATGGATGTGCGGCGGCATGCTTGATGAACTCCAACATGGTGCGCATGGTTGTTATTAAATTCTGCAATTGTTACATGATCAAAGGTTCATCATATGACTAATTAAAATGTTTAATTAGGAGTTTTAATCACACAATTAAATTTTGATTCAAATTAAAATTTTAAAAATTGTTTGAATGTGATTCAAATCTGAATTTTAAAAGTTGTTTGAATGTGATTCAAATCTAAATTTTTAAAGTTGTTTGAATAATATTTAAATCTGAATTTTTCTAGTTGTTTGAATAATATTCAAATATGAATTTTTTAAAATTGTTTGAATGTGATTCAAATCTGATTTTTAAAAATTGTTTAAATGTGATTCAAATTTAAATTTTTAAGGTTGTTTGAATACGATTCAAATATGAATTTTTAAATTTGTTTAAATGTGATTCAAATCTAATTTTTAAATTTGTTTGAATCATATTCAAATCTGGATTGTTAAGTTGAATATGAGATATGCAATTTAATTTAAGTATGTGATATATGCATAATAAATGGATAATGTGCAAAGTGAGACCTTAATAGTAATTAGGATGACCATAAAATCTTCCAAACAAATGATTAAGTTAGAAATGCTATAATTAAAGTAATTATAACATGGGCCCTCCATTGAGGCAATTATCTTAAGAAATTTTAAATACTTGCATAAGATGTAATTAATTTAAGAGATTTTCTTAAGAATAATTATTAAGCATGAGATGTTGTAAATATGTAAATGGTTTGGTGGCCAATATTGAATGTACCTGAGGGCATTAAAATTATTTGCATAATTATTGGCTCAATGGGATCAACTTAACTAATGCAAGATAAGTCAAGAATGGATGTACCTGAGATTTTGAGCATTAGGGGCTAGGTAAAGGATTGAACCTCACATGAGATGTGATGGGCAATGAGTTGCTCACTTATAGTTTATTGTAATTCCAATAATGGATGTACCTGAGGATGATCAAAAGAATTATAAGAATTCAATCACCCACTAGATATCCATCCAATTAGGATTTCTATTATCTACTTTAGAAGTGTAGGATTCGCTAAGTTAGTGGGAGGACCAATTTGATTAAAAGACCATAATCATTTTGGTTAATTACATGATACATTTACTAATTAATCTGGATATTTTATGCAGTTAGTTTTTTGATAATAATGAGCACAGAACAAGCACCACCATCCAATATCCTTGCAAGCATACTTGATCACAATAGGTTGACAGGACCTAATCTGTCTGATTGGCTAAGAAATTTGAAACTTGTCCTGAACCTTGAACATATAGGATATGTTCTAAACTCAAATGTTCCTGGTCCCTTACCTGCAGAGGCCACTAAAGAGGAACATGAAACTTTGGACAAATGGAAGGAGAATGATATGAGAGCTAAGTGTTACATGCTTGCTTCCATGAGTAATGAGTTATAGAAGCAGCATGAGAACATGCAGAGTGCGAGTGAGTTCCTCCTTCACCTATAAGAGTTGTGTGATGAGCACAGCAGGAATGCTAGGTATGAGATATCTCTACAGCTATTCCTTATGAGGATGTCTAAGGGACAGAATGTTGGGGATCATGTCCACAAGATGATTCGGCTGATTGAGCAGTTGGAACATCTTGACTTCAACATGGATTTCCAACTACAGACGGATTTGATCCTTCAGTCCCTTTCTGAGGCTTTTGGTAATTTTGTGACAAATTTCCATATGACTAAATAGCAATGCACCTTGGCTAGTTTACTCAACATGCTGGTTATTGCCCAAAAGAATATGCCGGGCAATAAAGGAAAAGTGGTAGCTTTGATTGCATCTTCTTCTGCTGGAAAGTCTAACAAGAAGAAGGGCAATAAGAAAAAAAAAATCTCAGATTCCTGGTCCTTCCAAGAAAATAGCTAAACAGAAAGGGAGGACTAAAGCTGATAGAGGCAAAGGAAAGTGTTTCCACTGCCAGAAGGATGGGCACTGGAAAAGAAACTGCCCAGAGTATCTTGCTTCTCTGAAGGACAAGAAGCATAGACCTTCGGAAGGTATGTCTATATCTTGTTATTTAGATTCTGATAATACTCATAGTTCATCTACAGCTTGGGTTTTAGATACTGGTGTCAGTTCTCACATTTCTTATGATATGCAGGAACTAGCAAATAGTAGCAGCTTGCGTTCTCAAGATGTTAGAGTCTGGATTGGCAATGGCTCAACAGTTGAAGCTTTAGCCATAGGATCTAAATCTTTTTATTTGTTTGGACATGTTTTGTGTTTGGATAATATTTTATATGTACCTAATGTTTTTAAGAACATCATTTCTATATCTAGTTTGACTAGAAATAGCTATGAATTTCAGTTTACAGATGATGTTTGCAATATTTATTTTGGAAATAAATATATTGGTTCGGGTTATATGAATGATGGTCTTTATTATTTGGATAATAATGACAAACACAAAATGAATGCAAGTGATCTAAATGAATGCAATGCCATGGTGAAAACCAACTCAAGTTCAAAATATATTTGGCACTTAAGGTTATGTCATGTTGTAGAAGATAGGATTGCAAAACTGGAGAAAATAGGGATTCTATCCTGATTGGGCTCTGAGCCTACTCCAATTTGTGAATCTTGCCTTCAGGGCAAAATGACTAGATCACCCTTTGTTGGATAAGGGCTAAAGGCTAAAAATATTTTGGAGCTAATACATAGTGATGTATGTGGTCCATTTAAGAAAATGACTAGAGGCGGTTTTCATTAGTTTATTACCTTTACTGATGATAAATCAAGGTTTGGGTATTTGTATTTGATGAAATACAAACATGAATCCTTTGAAAAGTTAAAAGAATTTAAATTTGAAGTAGAAAATCAAATAGGAAAGAGTATTAAAGCTCTTCAAACAGATCGTGGAGGTGAATATTTAAGTACTGAATTTGATGAATACTTGAGAGAGCACGGCATTGTTTCCCAACTGACTTCTCCGGGAACACCACAGCTGAATGGTGTATCTGAAAGGAGAAATCGTACCCTATTGGATATGGTACGTAGTGTGATGAGCTATATTGATATGCCAATCTCTTTTTGGGGATTTGCATTAGAATCAGCTTTGTATATTCTGAATAGGATTCCATCAAAATCAGTTTCTTCCACACCTTATGAGATATGGCATGGAAGAAAACCAAGTCTTAAGCATGTTAAGATTTGGGGTTGTCCAGCTTATATCAAAAAGCTGAACACTAATAAATTAGAAACCAGATCATAAAAGGGTCGATTTGTTGGATATCCAAAAGATAGTTTTTGATATTATTTTTATTTGCTTACTTCACAAAAGGTTGTTGTAACACCCTCCTGGTAGTAACTCCGTACATTCTACTGTTCCGGTGACCGGTGTCAGTCCGGACAGCTAGAATGTCTGGAAAAATATTTAAACTTAAGTGAGGGACCAAAATTAACTCAAATATTGATAAGAAAAATTTAGTAAAAATTTTAGAAATAAAATACAACCAAGTTAAACGAGCCGGTGCCCTAGCGATGGGTAACCCAGAGGGAAGTTGCGGTTCTCGCAACTAGGAGCCCTAGACCCGGGGAAAAAATTATAAAATAATTTTTGGGACTCCAGAGAAGGGTCATTGAGGTTCCCATGGCATTAGAATGCCAAGAAAATACTTAGAAAAATTTTTCAATCGGTACAGACAATTTTGACCCGTTAAGCCAAACGGAGGGTATTTTGGTCATTTCGCCTTCAGAGGTGATTTTTGGCCGACTTGTCCAGTTGAGTAAATAATTAATATGACATAAAATATGAATAAACATTACTAGAAATTAAATTGGAAATGAGTAGTGGAGAAAAGAAAAGAAAATGAGGAAAAAGGCTTATTTATGACATCATGGTGATGTCATTAAAAGCTATAACCAATCACCTTTAAACTACTAATTAACCAACTAATAAAAGAGACTAAATGAAGACCAAAATAACCAAATATTACAGCAGCCATCTCCCTCCCCAAAAACCAGCCGAAACCCTTGCAATACCCAACCTCCATTAAAGCTTCAAGCAAGCTCCTTTTCTCCCATTGTTACACCACTAAACCCTAAACCCCTTTCATTAAAACTTGACCACATCTCTTGGGAGAGTATTTGGCAGCCTAGAAAAGGAAAGAAAGTGAAGATTTAACTTGGGAAAAATCTGCCACTTAAAGGTTAGTGCATCTATACACCTAAAACTCTTTACTTTCATGATTAAGGACTTGAATTTAGTGAGAAATTGTAGTTTAAATGAATAAAAGTTGTGTGTATGGCCACCATAAATTTTGGCTGTCCTATTGAAGGAATAGAAATGGAGTGTTTTGATGGACTTAAGGTGGATTAGAGGTTATGTTTAAACCATCTATGCATGTGGTTAGTGAATGGGTTAGTAATTAAGGTGTGTTGTGAAAACCTATAATGGGAACTAGGGTTTTAAGGGTGAAAATTGGAATTGGCATTTGAATTTATTAATGGAAATTCTAATGCCCAAAAGAAACCATGCCCAAAAGACCAAAGCAAGTGGACCAAAAGTTGGCCCCAATCTGGATACCCTGCAACAGCACCTGCAGAAATGACCAAATAAACAGTAACTGTTCATTTGGCCATAACTCACTGTAGATATGGTCAATTGACCTGAAATTTTTACAGCAACAAGTTACGACATAGAAAAACAACTTTCATGAAGAAACCTACCCCAAATTATGGCCAGAACCTATTCAAAAATGCAATCACAGTCACTGTTCATGGTATTGTAGATTTGGTAATTCTGCAGTTTTGGAAATCCAGCCAGCTATAGGCTTTGGACCATATCTGGAGCTACAAAACACCAAATGGAGTGATTCAAAAAAGGAAATTCAACTAGACAAAATAAGGAACAACTTTCATGTTTGCCTTTTCTTCAAATTCCCACTGTAACAGTGCTTAATAGAACAGTAAACTTAGGCTTCAAAAACTAAAATTTCTGCCCTCTTGGTTTTAAGTTAGAAATGGTAATGGTGACCAATTCCAACAAGTTTTAAATACAAAATGTGGTTTGTTGGGAGTGCCAAAACCAATGTACCTAATTTCTACCTAAAAGTCAACATTTTTGTTGACCAAAGAGGTGAATAGTGACACCGAAACTTGAAATTCACAAAGTGAAGAATTTAAAAGTTCCAAATGCCCTAGTATACCTAACAAGATTGGTTTGGATAGTTTGGCATGCCAATAGGGTTCAGTTAGCAGTACTGCATATGGCAATATGCCATTCTGTGATTTCATGGCTTTTAGCCATTCTGACCTTGCATTGAGATTTGGCCTTGTGCCTGAGATTATTTACAGCTTGCTAGCTGTTTTGTTGCACACCGGGAGATGCATATGTGACCGATGGTGTGACGGCCTGAGGTACTAGATACCCAATGCCAGTTTACCCGTTATCCAGTCCAGTCGTCTAATGTAGGTTACTTGGGGCAACCAAATGAATAAAAGTGGACAAAGTAAATGATATACAAATACCAAACAAATAAAACATATACATTCCTTACATATTTATTTCTTGCTATTTCTTTTATTTTATTATTGCACCACTAAGCATTATTGCTTAGCGCGTTGCTTTTGCCACGCGTAGGTTCTGGAGATACAGATCGTGAGCCCAGTAGACCGCAGACTGGGTGAGTCCATCCTGCAGTTCTGCACAGTGTCCGTGTCACCTCAACTTCTGCAGTGCATTGGTAGGACACTAGGTGTCATTTTTGCATTTTGTAATTAATTTTGATTTTCTCATATGTAATTAAACTTGTGTAATGTATATTGATGTTCATGTAAATTATGAAAATTGTATTTGTGAATGGAAAAGTAAATATCTATTTGTGATTTATACTTGATTATCACATGTGATGGATGATTGAGAACTGAAATTGAGAAATGTTGTTGAGATCTTGATATTGAGACTTTGTTGATGAATTGAAGTTGGGATTGTTTGGAAATTATTTGGAAGTGTTTTTAACAGGTTTCGAAGAACTGTTTTCTCTATTTTTAGCCGGTATTCTTTCGGATTTTCTATAAAATTTCTGGAACCTCAAATAAATTATAATTTCAATAAATGAACTATATTTCACAAACTATATTCAAAACTTTGACAAAAAAATTAATTAAGGTAAAATAGAGTGTGCTGGTACACCGTGTGACATAGCTTACTCGGATACACTGTAGTCGGGTAAGGGGTGTCACATTTAGTGGTATCAGAGCACGGTTTGGGCGTTTCTGGGCCTAGATTGAGTCCATACCATGCATTGCATTTGTAAGAGTCGAGGTGACACTAATGCAAATCTGTTTGTTTTTCTTATTTTGAATAGGATATGGATCCTTCATCTCAAAGAGCCGTCGAGGAGGAAGTGGAGAGTCATGCTCCACCTGCAGCAGCTAAGACTAGGGCCATGGGAGAACCTGCTCCGCCAGCTCAAGCAGAGCCTGCTCAGCCTCCACAGGCCATGTTTCTGCAAATGGCCGATTTCTTTAGACAAATGGCCGGAGTAATGCCAGCACCACCACCACCTCCACCTCCACAGCAGAAATCACACCTAAAAAGGCTAAGAAAGTTTGGAGCAGTGGACTTTTTCGGTAAGAGAGAAGATGACTCTGTTGCAGCCGAGAATTGGTTGAACAGAATGGGCAGAGTTCTAAAACAACTCCACTGCACCCCAGAGCAAAACCTAGAGGCTGCCATATCCCTATTGCAAGATGATGCCTATGAATGGTGGGATACTGTGTCCAGTGAAGTGCAGCCAGAAGCTATAACTTGGGACTTCTTTCTCTCAGAATTCAAGAAGAAATATGTGGGTACTGTATACCTGGAAGAGAGAAGAAGAGAGTTCATTAATCTGAGGCAGAGACAGCTATCAGTGGCCGAGTATGAGAAGGAATTCGTCCGATTAAGCCGCTATGGAAGGGAGATAGTCCCTAATGAAGCTGAAAGATGTAAGAGATTTGAAGAGGGACTAAATGACAACATAAAGATCCAGTTCACTGCCTTGGGAATCACGGAATTTAGCAAGTTAGTAGAAGCTGCAATAAAGGTTGAAAAAGTAAGAATCAGTGAGCAGACCAGAAGGGATAGACAGCAGAAAAGGGGCCCGGGTCAGTCTAGTTCATCTCCTGCACCTGGGAAGAAGTTTAAAGGTCCATCTGCACAGAGTTCAGGCCAGCCACAAGGTCAGGGTCAGTCTCAGGGGCCCAAGCCACAGTTCACCCCTAGGAGAGGTCAGTCCACACCATCAGTGGGCAGCTCTCCAGGGATGGGGTTCAGGGGACCAGCCCCAACATCTTCTGCATGTCCACACTGTCTGAAATGGCACAAGGGGGAATGTTGGAGAGTAACTGGTGCCTTCTTAAGATGTGGGTCGACAGAGCATCAGCTGAGGAACTGCCCACGCAGAACTACTACAGCTGCTCCAACACAAGCAGACAGACCTGCTCCTGTACCACAGAGGGGTAGAAAATCTGGTAAGTCTGAGGCTGTAGGACCATCATAGAGGCCTGCATCTGAGCTAGCAGAGAGGCCTGACAGCAGACCACCTGCAAGAGCTTATGCTATTAGAGCTCAGGAGGAGCAAGATGCCCCAGACATCATCAGGGGTACGTTCTCCCTCTACAATACACCTGTGCATGCATTGGTGGATCCAGGATCCACTCATTCATATATCTGCATCAGCCTACCCATAGAAAGGGGGATACTAGTAGGGGAGAGTGACCAAGACATTCTGGTCACTAATCCATTGGGCCACAGTGTAGTGGTGAACAAAGTATACAATGGTTGCCCGTTAAGGATTCAGGGGTATGAATTCTTGGCAGACCTGATTGAGTTGCCCTTCCACGAGTTTGACGTGATTTTGGGAATGGACTGGTTGTCACGTCATCAGGCAATAGTTGATTGCAAATTGAAGAGAATTTCTTTGAAAACCCCTGAGGGTAATGAGATCATTGTTGTGGGGGAAAGGACAGATTTCTTGTCCAATGTCATCTCAGCCACAGTTGCAAGAAGAATGATGAGAAAAGGCTGTGAAGCCTACCTAGCACATGTGGTGGATACTAGGCAGGCTAAGCCAAACCTGAGTGATATACCCACAGTAAGAGACTTCCCAGAGGTATTTCCTGAAGAGTTGCACGGTTTGCCACGAGAAGGGAAGTTGAATTTGCTATTGAGACAACTGCGGATCTGACACCCATTTCCATTGCTCCTTATAGGATGGCACCCACTGAATTGAGGGAGTTGAAAACTCAGTTGCAAGTGTTGCTAGATAAGGGGTTTATACACCCCAGTGTGTCACCATGGGGAGCTCGGTCTTTGTTTGTGAAAAAGAAGGATGGGACTTTGAGGCTATGCATCGATTCTGATTGAATAAAGTGATTGTGAAGAACAAATATCCGTTGCCTAGAATTGATGATCTATTTGATCAGTTGAAGGGAGCAGGAGTATTTTCTAAGATTGATCTCAGATCAGGGTATCATCAGTTGAGGGTGAAGGATGTAGATGTGCCCAAGACTGCATTCAGGACCCGGTATGGGCATTATGAGTTTCTAGTGATGCCCTTTGGCCTAACAAATGCACCAGCGGCATTCATGGACCTTATGAACCGTATCTTCCATCCATACCTAGATCGGTTCGTAGTGGTCTTTATTGATGATATTCTGGTGTATTCCAAGACCAGGGAAGTACATGATGAGCATTTGAGGATTGTTACGCAAACCACGAGAGAAAAGAAGCTGTATGCTAAGTTGTCCAAGTGTGACTTCTGGTTGAATGAGATTGCATTCCTTGGACACATAGTGTCAGCTGATGGGATTAGGGTGGATCCCAAGAAAATAGAAGCAGTGATGGAATGGAAGCCTCCTAGAAATACAACTGAGGTCAGAAGCTTCTTGGGGCTAGCTGGGTATTACAGAAGATTTGTGAAGGGATTTTCCTTAATAGCTGCTCCAATGACCAAGTTGTTACACAAGAATGTCAGATTTGACTGGAATGACAAGTGTCAGACCAGTTTTGAGAAGTTGAAGGCTATGTTGACAGAGGCACCAGTGTTAACACAGCCAGTGTCAGGAAAGGACTTCGTGGTCTACAGTGATGCTTCTCATAATGGGTTAGGGTGTGTATTGATGCAAGAGGGGAAGGTGGTCGCTTATGCTTCCAGGTAGCTAAGGCCACATGAACAGAATTACCCTACCCATGATCTAGAGCTTGCAGCAATTATCTTCGCACTGAAGATATGGAGGCATTACTTGTATGGTGAAAAGTGCTACATTTACACGGACCACAAAAGCCTAAAATACTTGCCAACCCAGAAGGAGCTCAACCTTAGACAGAGGTGATGGATTGAGTTCCTGAAAGACTATGATTGTGTAATTGACTACCATCCTGGGAAGGCAAATGTAGTTGCTGATGCTTTGAGCAGAAAGTCCATCACAGCTTTGAGGTCATTGAATGCCCGTCTAACTTTGATTCGAGATGGAGCTATTTTGGCTGAGTTGCAAGTGAGGCCAAACCTACTACAGCAAATTTTAGATGGGCGAAAGGCGGATGAAAAGTTAATGGCTATTATGAGCAAAATCCCAGAAGGAAAAGCAACTGACTATGAGGCGAAGGCAGATGGGTGTCTGTATTACAAAGGAAGACTGTGTGTACCAGATGATGGGGAATTGAAGGCCAGTATTCTAAAAGAGGCACACACCAGTGTATATGCTATGCACCCAGGAAGTACAAAGATGTATCATGATCTGAAGCTTCAGTATTGGTGGCCTGGTATGAAGAAGGACATAGCTGACTATATGACTAAATGCTTGACATGTCAGAAAGTCAAGGCAGAACATCAAGTTCCATCAGGTTTGCTACAGCCTATACGCATACTTGAATGGAAATGGGATCGGGTCACCATGGATTTTGTAAGTGGTCTACCTCTCACCCGAAAGAAACATGATGCAACATGGGTGATAGTGGGCCAGTTAATGAAGTCGACACACTTTCTGCGATTAGGGTGACTACTCACTGGAGAAGTTAGCAGAATTGTATATCAGTGAGATAGTTAGACTGCATGGAATTCCACTTTCCATCATATCTGATCGAGACCCAAGGTTTACATCGAGATTCTGGAAGAAGTTACATGAGTCCTTGGGTACACAACTCCACTTCAGCACAGCATTCCATCCTCAGACGGATGGGCAATCCGAAAGAGTAATCCAGGTAAACAATTGAAACCAATTGAATTGATATAAATATTGAATTAAAATGATAACAATAACATGAAATATATGTCAGGTCCTGGAGGATATGCTGAGGAGTTGTGTCATTGAGTTTGAGGGAAGTTGGGATAGATACCTCCCACTGGCAGAATTTGCATACAACAATAGCTACCAAGCTAGCATTCAAATGGCCCCATATGAAGCACTGTATGGGAGAAAATGTAGAACTCGGTGTCTTTGGACTGAATTGGCGAACAAGCGGTAGGGCTGGACACAGTGAAACAGACTGAGGAGAAAGTGAAACTAATCAAAGCCAATCTGAAGGTTGCCTCAGATAGACAGAAATCCTATGCCGACTTGAAGAGAAAAGAAATAGAATACACAGTTGGCGACAAAGTGTTCCTCAAGGTGTCACAGTGGAAAAAGGTATTAAGGTTTGGAAGGAAAGGTAAGTTGAGCCCTAGGTTTATTGGCCCATATGAAGTCATTGAATGTGTGGGACCAGTAGCCTACAGGCTAGCTTTACCACCAGAGCTGGACAAGATCCACAATGTGTTCCATGTGTCCATGCTCAGAAGATACCGCTCAGATCCTTCACATGTCATCTCCAGGGAAGAAATTGAAATACAACCAGATTTGACATATGAAGAAGAACCTCTATGGATCCTAGCTCGGGAAGTAAAAGAATTGAGGAATAAGCAGATTCCACTGGTGAAAGTGCTTTGGAGGCACCACAACACCGAGGAGGCAACTTGGGAAAGTGAAGAGACGATGAGGCAACAGTTCCCTCAACTGTTTGCATCAGGTAAAATTTCGAGGACGAAATTTAAATTAGAGGGGAAGAGTTGTAACACCCTCCTGGTAGCAACTCCGTACATTCTACTGTTCCGGTGACCGGTGTCGGTCCGGACAGCTAGAATGTCCGGAAAAATATTTAAACTTAAGTGAGGGACCAAAATTAACTCAAATATTGATAAGAAAAATTTAGTAAAAATTTTAGAAATAAAATACAACCAAGTTAAACGAGCCGATGCCCTAGCGATGGGTAACCCAGAGGGAAGTTGCGGTTCTCGCAACTAGGAGCCCTAGACCCGGGGGAAAAATTATAAAATAATTTTTGGGACTCCAGAGAAGGGTCATTGAGGTTCCCATGGCATTAGAATGCCAAGAAAATACTTAGAAAAATTTTTCAATTGGTACAGACAATTTTGGCCCGTTAAGCTAAACAGAGGGCATTTTGGTCATTTCGCCTTCAGAGGTGATTTTTGGCCGACTTGTCCGGTTGATTAAATAATTAATATGACATAAAATATGAATAAACATTACTAGAAATTAAATTGGAAATGAGTAGTGGAGAAAAGAAAAGAAAATGAGGAAAAAGGCTTATTTATGACATCATGGTGATGTCATTAAAAGCTATAACCAATCACCTTTAAACAACTAATTAACCAACTAATAAAAGAGACTAAATGAAGACCAAAATAACCAAATATTACAGCAGCCATCTCCCTCCCCAAAAACCAGCCGAAACCCTTGCAGTACGCAACCTCCATTAAAGCTTCAAGCAAGCTCCTTTTCTCCCATTGTTACACCACTAAATCCTAAACCCCTTTCATTAAAACTTGACCACATCTCTTGGGAGAGTATTTGGAAGCCTAGAAAAGGAAAGAAAGTGAAGATTTAACTTGGGAAAAATCTGCCACTTAAAGGTTAGTGCATCTATACACCTAAAACTCTTTACTTTCATGATTAAGGACTTGAATTTAGTGAGAAATTGTAGTTTAAATGAATAAAAGTTGTGTGTATGGCCACCATAAATTTTGGCTGTCCTATTGAAGGAATATAAATGGAGTGTTTTGATGGACTTAAGGTGGATTAGAGGTTATGTTTAAACCATCTATGCATGTGGTTAGTGAATGGGTTAGTAATTAAGGTGTGTTGTGAAAACCTATAATGGGAACTAGGGTTTTAAGGGTGAAAATTGGACTTGGCATTTGAATTCATTAATGGACATTCTAATGGCCAATTAGTGACCATTTAAGGCAAGTTAATCATAATTTGAAGTGAGTTAATGCATGGTAAAACTGAAATGGAGGGCTGCCTAAAGACAGCATCATGGTGGCTGAGATTCCAGCCCACTTAGACAGCCATAACTTTGGCCGTGGAGGTCCAATTGGTGTTTGGCCAATTGTACATGAAACTAGGCTTATAATGGCACATTTTTGCTGAAGAAACCATGCCCAAAAGACCAAAGCAAGTGGACCAAAAGTTGGCCCCAATCCGGATACCCTGCAACAGCACCTGCAGAAATGACCATAACTGTTCATTTGGCCATAACTCGCTGTAGATATGGTCAATTGACCTGAAATTTTTACAGAAATAATTTAAGACATAGAAAAACAACTTTCATGAAGAAACCTACCCCAAATTATGGCGAGAACCTATTCAAAAATGCAATATGATTCTTGTTCATGAATGCTGTAGATTTGGTAATTCTGCAGTTTTGGAAATCCGGCCAGCTGTGGTTTTTGGACCATATCTGGAGCTACAAAACTCCAAATGGAGTGATTCAAAAAAGGAAATTCAACAAGACAAAATAAGGAACAACTTTCATGTTTTCCATTTCTTCAAATTCCCACTGTAACAGTGCTTAATAGAACAGTAAACTTAGGCTTCAAAAACTGAAATTTCTGCCCTCTTGGTTTTAAGTTAGAAATGGTAATGGTGACCAATTCCAACAAGTTTTAAATACAAAATGTGATATGTTGGGAGTTCCTAAACCAATGTACCTAATTTCTACCTAAAAGTCAACATTTTTGTTGACCAAAGAGGTGAATAGTGACACCGAAACTTGAAATTCACAAAATGAAGAATTTAAAAGTTCCAAATGCCCTAGTGTACCTAACAAGATTGGTTTGGATAGTTTGGCATACCAATAGGGTTCAGTTAGCAGTACTGCATATGGCAATATGCAATTCTGTGATTTCATGGCTTTTAGCCATTCTGACCTTGCATTGAGATTTGGCCTTGTGCCTGAGATTATTTACAGCTTGGTAGCTATTTTGTTGCACACCGGGAGATGCATATGTGACCGATGGTGTGACGGCCCGAGGTACTAGATACCCAATGCCAGTTTACCCGTTATCTAGTCCAGTCGTCTAGTGTAGGTTACTTGGGGCAACCAAATGAATAAAAGTGGACAAAGTAAATGATATACAAATACCAAACAAATAAAACATATACATTAATTACATATTTATTTCTTGCTATTTCTTTTATTTTATTATTGCACCACTAAGCATTATTGCTTAGCGCGTTGCTTTTGCCACGCGTAGGTTCTGGAGATACAGATCGTGAGCCCAGTAGACCGCAGACTGGGTGAGTCCATCCTGCAGTTCTGCACAGTGTCCGTGTGACCTCAACTTCTGCAGTGCATTGGTAGGACACTAGGTGTCATTTTGGCATTTTGTAATTAATTTTGATTTTCTCGTATGTAATTAAACTTGTGTAATGTATATTGATGTTCATGTAAATTATGAAAATTGTATTTGTGAATGGAAAAGTAAATATCTATTTGTGATTTATACTTGATTATCACATGTGATGGATGATTGAGAACTGAAATTGAGAAATGTTGTTGAGATCTTAATATTGAGACTTTGTTGATGAATTGAAGTTGGGATTGTTTGGAAATTATTTGGAAGTGTTTTTAACAGCTATTCCTCGTAGAACAAACAGGGTATCTCACCCACCAGTGAGATATGGTTTCCTTCATGAAGAAGACCAAGAGTTGTCTACTCATGAAGAAGTAGATCATGGAGATGACCCACTTACCTATGAAGAAGCTATATCAGATATAGACTCTTCAAAATGGATTGATGTTATGAAATCTGAAATTGATTCCATGTATAAGAATCAAGTTTGGGATCTTGTTGACCCACCTGAAGGTATTGTACCTATGGGGAATAAATGGATTTTCAAGAAGAAAATTGGTTCTGATGGAAAAGTAGAGACCTATAAGGCAAGGCTAGTAGCGAAAGGGTTTCGCCAAAGGCAAAGAATCGACTATGAGGAGACTTTCTCGCCTGTTGCCATGCTTAAATCAATTAGGATTTTATTAGCAATAGCTGCATACTATGATTATGAGATTTGGCAGATGGGTGTCAAAACAGCTTTTCTCAATGGATACATTGAAGAAAACATTTTTATGGAACAACCTAGGGGTTTTGAATCCCAAGATGGTTCCAAGGTATGGAAACTAAAGCGATCCATTTATGGGTTGAAACAAGCTTCGAGGAGTTGGAACATCCATTTTGATGAAGCCATTAAATAATTTGGTTTTATCAAAAATGAGGATGAGCCATGTGTATATAAGAAGGTTAGTGATAGTGCTTTCTTTCAACAAATGGCTGATAATATGTCAGCCCAAGCCTAAGTACAAACCTAACCCCCACAAGGGCAATGTGAAATAGAGAAGAGGGAAAAACCTATGGGTTAGAGCTCGAGCAGTAATTTGGAGAAGAGAAAAGAAATTGAGGAGCCTCGAGCTCAGGGATATAACAGAGCTGGATCATCAGGGTAGAGACCACTAAGGTCCAATCGTCGAACAACTAGAATTTCCTACCCTCCCCGCCAATGTGAAACTTTTGGTAGAAATCATGGTGGGGTATGCTATAAGGCCATAGGAGCCTGTTATAATTGTGGAGGCACAGGACACTTTGCCAAGGACTGTACCAGTGCTCGTAGAGTTGGGCCACCTCCTACTACTGCTGAAGGGTCAGTTCAGAATCCTATCACCAAAGGTTCACAACCACCTAGCAGAGGTTGAGGCAGGGGTAGAGGTAGTCCATCAAGCAACCAAGGCATAGTGAATCAGTCAGAGCAAGGCAGTGCTCCGGTCAGAGTCTATGCAATGAGACGGAGAGAAGAGGCTGAGACTTTTGACATTGTTGCTGGTACTTTCTCAATTAGTAATTAAGATATATATATGTATTGTTTGACCTAGGGCCTGCATACTGTTATGTTAGTGTTAGAACTATATGTTCTGTTGTTATTCTTTTACAGGGGAATAAATGTTGATGCATTAGTGATTAGTCCTTTAAGATAAGGATTGTGATAATAAGTGAAATTAGTTTTGAAAGAGTTTATCGGCGAAAAGTATTTTCTAACACAACATAAATTATAAAGCTAATTGGCGAGCTTACTTAATGTAAGGCAAGAGGATGTAAAAGTAAGTTGCGATAATATAATTGCTCTAGATAAGGGCAGAGATGTTACTATTAGTAATTATTAATGGATATTGTAATCAGAATAAGATTCGAATATCAGTAAATTCGAAAAGGATAAAATATAGGAAAATTTGATCTATTAGAATGTATCGTAGTAACTATGCAATATTCTTGATGTTTATACTGTAAGCTGCAGATTACAGTACTGACTTGAGATTATTATATAGAGTTACGTACTACCCGATAGTACACCAAGATGAGAATAGTTGCCAACGGCATCTGTATTGGTATAGTTATGTCAGGATAAAATTTTATTGTTGGAAATGAGTATGGAAATCCTACTTAGGGAGTTAAAACTCAAAAGTTAGAATATCGAAAGGTTATAGTTTAGTACAAAAGGAAGTAAGCTATAGAATATTAATAGATAAAAAGAGTTATGAAAGTAAAAAAAATTTTGAGCAGTTGGTTCAGATATAAAAAAAATGTTACGAATGTGAGTAAGATTGTTGACTAGAATGGTCAAAGGAGCCATGATTAGATAAGTAATTCTAATACGACCATAATGGTCATTCAAGAAGGGAACATGAATCGAAATATTAGACAGAACGATAGTAAGAGAAGATTAGTACTGTATAAACAAAGTAAATGTTATATTAGATTGTTAAAAGTTTTACACAAATTCAGAGGAAAGAAGATTATACGATCATATAGAAAGGAGAAAATAAACGTGTGAATATTGTAAGACGGCCATTGGGTAAAATTTCGTGGACAAAATTTATTTTAAGGGGGGAAGAATTGTAACACCCCTATGTTCGGTAGTGCGTTCTACTGTTCCGATGACCAGTGTCTGTCCGGACAGCTAGGATGCTTGGAATTATATTTAAATATTAGTGTGGAGATATAAGGTAGTGAAATACAAGAAAAACAAAGGAAAAATAATAGCAATGAAATGAAATTAAGTTAAACGAGCCAGCACCGCAGCGATGGGTGACCACATAGGAAAGTTATGGCGCAGGTAATAGCTGACCCCTGGACTGCAGGAAACGCTCGGAATTTAATTTTGAGACATAATTAAAGACTTATTGAAGTAAAAATGTCATTAGAAATATCAAAGAAAAATTAATTAATTAACACAAAGAAAAATGAGAAATCGAGAAAACGACAAAACTCGGTATTACCAAAAAATCTAGAATACAACCCGAATAGGGGCATTGTGGTCATTTAACACCACAAGTTGTCTTTTGACCTAAATATCCATTAAAAATAAATGATACTAAACTTTGAAAATAGCATGAAAATTAAAATGGTGGTACATAATCTAAATAGTAAAAGATATTAGGAAAATGTGAGAAATTGGAAACTTTGGATTATTAAACATTAAAATTCACCTAAGTGCTCCACTAACTCAATCCTTGGGACACCTATATAAGCTAAAGTGAGAAGATTTCATATCATCTTCAACATTTGCTCACCTTGCTGAAACCATTTCCACCATTAAACCTCCATTGCCATACCTCAACCAAGCTCCATGCACATCACTTTAAGCCACAATTTCTGCTAAGCTTCTTCATTAAAGTTGGACTACACACCTTGGGCAGTAATAAGGGAGCAAGAAAGATAAGTTTTGGTGGATTGTTGAAGAAGTCAAAAAGAGGTAAGTGGCTATTTTCAATTCTTGTTTCATTAAAAGTGTAACTAAGGTTGGGGTTAGTTGAATAATGGAAGAAATTTGAGGTTTGATGAATTATTTTTTAGGAACGGAAGCATGAAAAACACAAGTTTATACCATTGAATTCAAAAATTTTCACCTAGGGTCACATGCATCATGCATCATGCAAGATTTATTTTTATCTATTTGATTTCAATGATAAACAACATATTAAAACTCTTTTAATATGTTTTTGGATCTGTATTTGCCATTTAAGATTTTAAAATTAATCAGATTAATTTTAGAACCCTAGATTAAATCAAGAACGATTACACTAACCTCTTGATGCACTGCAATGTGTCTACGCCTTTGAGATTCGTCTTCAGGACACCAGATGTTGTCCGTCTAGCTTGTCCACACCAAGAACACCTATGGTGTCACACCCTACCCCTCTGTAAGGCATAACATGATCCCGTAGTATACCTAATGAATTACCAACTCCGTCTACTGATAACCCATTAAGTACACTACAAGGGATTTTAAAAAACTTTTCTTACTTCTTTTACAGTGGTGAGCACTATTCACAGGTGTTAAAAACCTTTGTGAACTGAAGTGAAACAGCTAACTCATTTGAATTATTTGGAATTTCTGTCAAAATTTTGGCAGAGTGCCATCTGTATTTTGGATAAAACAGTTCTTCAAAAAACCTGTAAAAAGCACTTCAATATATTTCCAAATCTCAACACAACATATTTCTCAACACAACATATTTCTCAACTCAAATCCACAGTGATTTTTCAAAGACTGAGATAAAAGAAATATAATACAATTTTTACAAGTCAAAATAACTAATAATTTACTTTACAACTTCAATGTACAATTTTAATTTACAACTGCTCAAAACTAAAAACACTATGTACATACAGTGGTCATACATTACAGTACAAAATGCAAAATGTGGTATACTCATTATACCCGATAATCTCTCGCTGGATGTACTAGCAGCCTAGTCTGCTGCCCTGTCCGTCTGTCTACCTGCGACAGCAATGAAAAGCTATCGCTGAGACAATGTCTCAGTGGTGCACAATATTAACCAAATACAACTTTAAATCACAATTCATAAATCATTTAAATGATGGATACGTAAAATCATAGTTAAATTCAAGATAATGAATGTCAGAAGGAATTTAACACAATATCACAATAAATCTCAGAGATCAAAACATAGTTAACTTCAAAAGACAGTAAATGTCAATAAGGATTTAACTCCATTTCACAATCTCATAATACAAATCAATAAATCAATAAATCACACACAGCTTAATCATGTTCCAAAGTTCAATTAGTCCCAAAAGTCGATGACTAATGAGGAATAACATAGCTAGCTAGCAAAAATATGAGTACTCATCCAATTCATCCTCAACAGGCACACACCTCAACACTTCAGCCAGAGAGGGAATTCAATTCATCCCACTAGACAAGCTAGCGAGGAATACAATCAATATACATGATAGCTATGGTTTCAAACCATTTCCAATGCTTTTCAATCAATAAGTATCCATCAATATCATTCAAACAATTTCTCACAAGTTCAAACCATTTACAGTGCTTTTCAAGCAATAAATATCCATTCAAACACATTTCCACAATTTAAAACAATAATGTACAAATAGTCATAATTCATTTCAATTGAAAAATTCAAAAGAAATAGTTGTTGTGCACAAACCGCTGATAACTGTCTCCTGGCCTTGACTCAGTATTTCCTTCCCTTTTCCTGAGTCTTTGCTAACTGAGAAACACAATTTGAAGTGTTTCAGTATTCATTTAAACTGTCTCTAACGATAATGCCTGATAAGTAATTCACTGAATTCTAATATTTGCTTAGTCAACCTAATATGTCGACCATGATGCATTCTAGGTAAATTAGGTTTCAATGTTATTAATATGTTACATTCGATAGTGTAACACCCCTATGTTCGGTAGTGCGTTCTGCTGTCCCAGTGACCAGTGCTGTCCGGACAGCTAGGATGCCTAGAACCACACTTCAATATGTGTGAGGAGACATAAAATAATGAAATACAAGAAAAGAAAATACAAGAAAAACAAAGGAAAAATAATAGCAAAGAAATGTAACCAAGTTAAGCGAGCCGAAAACCCTAGCGATGGGTGACCGCACCGGGAAGTCACGGCGTGTACCGTTGACTAGCCCTAGACTGCAGGGAACCCTGGAAAATATTTTTAGGACTCCAATAAATATTTATTGAAGTATAAATATCATTAGAAATATCAAAAAAAAAATTAAATAATTAGTACAAAGAAAAGTGAGAAATCGAAAAACGGACAAAACCCGGTGTTACCGAAAAATCGGGAATGCAACCCGAACAGGGGCATTATGGTCATTTGATATCCCGAAGTGTCTTTTGACCTAAATGTCCATTAAAAATAAATAATATTACACTTAGAAAATAAAATGAAAAATTAATTTGGGGGTACCTAATATAAATAGCCAAAAGTGGAGTGAAAATTGTGTAATTAGCACTTAAATCTTATTAAATCATTTTTCTTAAGTAAGTGGTCCACTAATGAATAAATTAAACATGTAATGGGGCAGGTGTAAGTCCATAATGCCATCTGAATTCTTCATCTTCTCCAATTCTCCCAACATTGCCGAATTGAAGAAAAGAGAAACCACCATTGACGTTTTTCATTCAAGCTTCATCTAACCCTCCATTTCACCTTCAATCACTTAGGTTCCTTCATGAAAGTTTGTCTAGACATCATAAGGAAGAGCTTGATATCAAATTTAAGAAGTTTAATCAAGGTTTGGCAAGTTCCAACCATAAGGTAAGTTTACATTTTTGAAGATTGCTTTGTTAAACTTTGTGTACATGTTATGGGTGTTGGTTTTGTGAAGAAAATTTTTAGGTTTGAAGAGTTATTGAGATATCCATTTTTGGGCAGCCATGTAGTCATGTATTGATGAAGTATTTGTACATATATTTAATGAGAATTATGTTGATTATGGTGATGTAATATCCTAGTAAATTATTCCATATATATATGGTGATTTTTACATTTGGATGGAAATTGATGAATTGTGGAATACTTTGGTGTTGAGAAAGCATACCAAAATTCTGCTTGCAAGGTGACATAAGAAAATGACCAATTCGGATTAGGTACAATTGAGACCTGAAAATTGACCAATTGGGCAGCAGTGAGTGTTTAGGCCATAACTCACTCAAAACAGGTCCAATGGACCTGAAATTTTAACCATGAATAGTTAAGACCCATACCTACAAGTCTTATGAAGACACCAAAGCCCAGAAATGACCATAAGCAAGTCAAAAAGCTTGCACAAGTTCGGGTCCAAAAACCGGCCGAACCAGAGTTGACCAAATTGACCTAAAATTGACCTAATTTGATACCATTGGACCAGCAAATGTATAATGACCATAACTTGGTCTACATAACTCGGAATGACCTGAAATTTCGCACCACGGTCCATAAGACATAGATCTACAAGTTTGTAGTTTTGACCGAAACCCAAAAACCAAGGGAACTAGGTCGTCCGGCTATGTTAAACTAGTATCCCGGAATCCAGCAAGTTGCACTAAAATGCACTAAACGAGGAAATGAGTTTGGTAAAACGTACCAACCTAAAATCCTATCGAATGTGACATATTTATGACACTAAAACCTAATTTACCTAGAACGCATCGAGGGTCGGTATATTAGGTGATTAAGCAAATAATAGCTTTCAGTGAATTACTTATCGAACATTATTGTTAGAGACAAATTAATTTAGCACTGAAACACTTCAAATTGTGTTTCTCAGTTACCAAAGACTGAGGAAAAGGGAAGGAAACACTAAGTCCAGACCAGGAGACAAATATTAGAGGTTTGTGCACAAAGGCTATTTCTTTTGAATTTTTCAATTGAAATGAATTATGACTATTGTACATTATTGTTTTAAATTGTGTTTGTGCACAACTAGTTTTCAACTGATTTTGTTCTAAATAATATTTCATATGATTAATTGTATGTTATTGTTTTAAATTGTGTTTATGCACAATATTTATTTCTTTTGAATTATTTTCAATTGAAATAAATTATGACTACTTGTATATTATTGTTTTAAATTATGGAAATGTACTTGAATGGATATTTATTGCTTGAAAGGCATTGTAAATGATTTGAAACTGTGAGAAACTGTTTGAATGGTATTTGATGGATACTTATTGATTGAAAAGCACTGTAAATGGTTTTTGTGGAAATTGAAGGGAATTACGAATTGTGTTGCCATTTTGTGAATGAAATTATAACTTTGGAAATTTATTGGATTCTTACGGATCATTTGAATAAAATGTTTGGAATTGTTTTGATTCACAATTGGCATGACACTGTTACTATGTTCCTCCTCCATTAATGGGGTGAGTGTGATATATTCCTCCCTCTTTGACTTATCAGTCTGGGGTGAGTATGATTATGTTCCTCCCTCTTTGACTTGTCAGTCAGAGGTGAGTGTGGATGAGTACTCATTATATAGCTAGCTTCCTCCCTCATTGATTTCGATTATTGGGGTGAGTATGTCTTGTCGTGGTGTACAACATGGCATGTGTGGAAAAATTGTGTCATGGCCTAAATTGTATTATCGATTGGCAACACTGTATTCTTCAGTTATTTGATCAAATGTTATTATTGATTGGCAATACGGTATTCTTAAACTATTTGACTAAATTGTGTTATGATAAATTTTGATGATTTGTGAATTGGAGTTTAAATTCCTTATGACATTCATTGTCTTGAATTTAACTATGGTTTTACGTATCCACTATTTATATGGTTTATGAATTGTGATTTAAAGTTGTATTTGGTTAATGTTGTGCACCACTGAGACATTGTCTCAGCGATAGCTTTTTATTGCTGTCGCAGGTAGACAGATAGACAGGGCAGCAGACTAGGCTGCTAATACCTCTAGCGAGAGATTTTTCGGGTATAACGAGTATACCGCTTTTTGCATTTTGTACTATAATGTATGACCACTGTATGTACATATTGTTTGGTTTGAGCAGTTGTAAATTTAAATTGTAACTTGAGGTTGTAAAATAATTATGAGTTATTTTGACTTGTAAAAATTGTATTATATTTCCTATATCTCAGCTTTTGAAAAATTACTGTGGATTTGAGTTGAGAAATATGTTGTATTGAGAAAAATGTTGGAGTTGAGATTTGGAAAATAATTGAAGTGCTTTTTACAGGTTTTCTGAAGAACTGTTTTATCCAAAATACAGATGGCATTCTGCCAAAATTTTTACAGAAATTCCAAATAATTCAAATGTGTTAGTTCTATCACTTCAGATCAAAAAGGTTTTTAACACCTGTAAATAGTGCTCACCACTGTAAAAGAAGTAAGAAAAGTTTTTTAAAATCCCTTGTAGTATATTTAATGGGTTATCAGTAGACGGAGTTGGTAATTCATTAGGTATACTACGGGATCATGTTATGCCTTACAGAGGGGTAGGGTGTGACATGTTTTAGTGGTATCAGAGCAAAGTTTTTAAATTCTGTTTTCACATGTTATTTGAATATTCTTTCTTCATAGTACAACTGCTCAATATCATTGTTTGATACATACAGTACATTACAGTATAAATATGCACTAACGGGAGGAAATCTCATTGTGTTATTTGTTCAGGAGATCTAGAGGGGTAGGGTGTGACAGATAGTATTTTAGGGTTGGTACATGTTACCAAATTCATTTCTATGTATTTTGCTTTTTTTTGTAATTTGCTGGATTCCGGGATACTAGTTTGACCTAGCCGGACGACCTAGTTCTCTCGGTTTTCGGGTTTTGGTCAAAACTACAAACTTGTAGATCTATGTCTTATGGAACGCGGGGCAAAATCTCAGGTCATTCTGAGTTATGTAGACCAAGTTATGGTCATTTTACTACTGCTGGTCAAATTGCACTAAAATTGGTCACTTTAGGTCACTTTAGGTTTGGCAAGTTTTTGGACCCGAACTTGTGTAAGCTGTTTGACTTGCTTATGGTCATTTCTGGGCTTTGGTGTCTTCATAAGACTTGTAGATGTGGGTCTTAACTATTCATGGTTAAAATTTCAGGTCAATTGGACCAGTTTTGAGTGAGTTATGGCCTAAATACTAACTGCTGCCCAATTGGTCAATTTTCAGGCCTTATTTGCACTTAATCCGGATTTGATCATTTTTCAAGCTACCTTGCAAGCAGAATTTTGGTAAGCTTTCTTCATGAAAGTAGGCACATTTTGTGCCTAGTTTCACCTCCAATTGGTCTCATACCAATTGGAGCCACACACTTAAAGTTATAGGCCTAAAACTCAAACTGCCTTATTGCATTTCTTGCATACACATCAAGCATCGCTTTTAACACTCACCAAACTTAACATTCAAACCAATTCTGGTTGTACCACAACCTAAAAATAATTCACAACACATTAAAGGTCATTTTGGCAGCTTACAATTACATTCAACATACACCAACAAGTGCAGAATTTTTCAATCCAATTTACAACAATTAAATCACATTTTTATGCTCATTTACATGTCCCACTTCACACCACCTTACACACACTAAAACTGCCATAACAACCAACACATTTTAACATCATTATTCCATAAACCAAGCATGAATTCTAGCATTCTTCAAGAGTTAGCAAACTGCCACAATGGTACACTTACATTCCATTACTTTCCAAGCTTTAAATTTCATTTTACCTTTACATATATTAAGTATACATCACCCAAACAATTTCCTATACAATATACATTTAATCAATCATTTAATTCACCATTTACAAGCAAAAATAAACTGCCTTCAAAGTATTTCCATGGCTTCCAAAAGTACACATCATCATAACTCACCAAAAACTCAAAATTTCTTCATCAATCATTTTATCTCAAGCTTCCCATAAACTTTACTTAAGAAAAAACATAATTTAAACACTTACCTATTGTTGGGGCTTGTTAAATCTTCACCAAATTTCTTCCTTTTTGTTCCCTATAATCTGCCCAAGAGGTGTGGACCATGTTTAATGAAGAGAATTTATGGTTTTATGTTGAAAATGGGAGAGAATTAAGCTTTGCATGGAAAATTTTCCATGGAGAATTGGGAGTGACAATCGGCCATTGTTGGAAGGTTGAAGAAAATGAGTTAGTTAGTGGAGAAATCTGCCCATTTAATGGTTATTATAATCCTTAGTGCTCCACTCACCAATTATAAACTATATTATATGTTTAAATGTGTTAATTAGTCAATTTACCCTCCATTTTTACTATTTACATTAGGTACCCCTAAATTAATTTTTCATTATATTGTCCAAGTGTAATATTATTTATTTTTAATGGACATTTAGGTCAAAAGACAACTCGGGATGTCAAATGACCACAATACCCCTGTTCGGGTTGTATTCCTGATTTTTCGGTAACACCGGGTTTTATTCATTTTTCGATTTCCCACTTTTCTTTATACTAATTATTTAATTTTTATTTAATATTTCTAATGATATTTATACTTCAATAGGGGTCTATTTAAGTCCTAAAAATATTTTCCAGGGTTCCCCGCGATCCAGGGCTAGTCAACGGTCCAAGCCGTGACTTTTCGGTGCGGTCACCCATCGCTAGGGTTCTCGGCTCGCTTAACTTGGTTGCATTTCTTTACTATTACTTTTCCTTTGTTTTTCTTGTATTTTCTTTTATTGTATTTCATTATTTTATGTCTCCTCACTCATATCGAAGTGTAGTTCTAGGCATCCTAGCTGTCCGAATAACACTGGTCACAGGAATAGTAGAACGCACTACCGAACTTAGGGGTGTTACATATGGCAGCCCTTGAACAGCTTTTAAAGCTTTTTCTATTAATTAGAAATTCAAGTTCTGCCTTTTAAGAGATTAGAGATGTAAACAGGACACTAGAAACAATTTCTAGTGTTCTTAATTCAAGAGATTGATGGCTAATTTCTTTGAATTGATGAGAGATGAAGAAGAATAGATGAAAAGCCTCAAAGTGGCGTGACAAAGGAGAGGAGTGGCTGCTGGTTTCTTTTTCTTTTCATAACAACACTTATATAGCTAGGTTAACACATTAAACCCTTGCCACATGTCACCTTTTGATTAGTTCTAGGTTTAAGTGACCCAATCACATTGTGCCAAGTGTCAAACCTATATTTAATCTTGATTTTAATCATCTTACATGATTAAAAAACATTTGGCAAGCTTATGTGTAATCCCATGGGTCACCATCTCATGGTGCCACGTGTCACACTAAATAGTTGTGGGTGTTGTCTCCGCATATCCACTTCTCGTTCCCAAGTAGCTTCCTGGCCTGAATGATGGTTCCACAGCACTTTAACCAGATGTATCTGTTTGTTCCTCAGCTGCTTCACCTCATAAGCCAGAATTTTTGTGGGTTCTTCCTCATATGAGAGGTCTGGATTTACTTCAATCTCCTCAACTGATAGTACATGAGATGGGTCTGATCTGTACCTCCTTAACATGGACACATGAAAGACATTGTGTATCCTTGCTAACTCCGAAGGTAATGCCAACCGATATGCCAAAGGACCCACTCTTTCCAGAACCTCATATGGTCCGATGAAACGAGGACTCAGTTTCCCCTTTCTGCCAAATCTCATAATCCTCTTCCAAGGAAAAACTTTGAGGAATACCTTATCACCCACTGCATATTCAATATCTCTTCTCTTCAGATCAACATAGGACTTCTGACGGTCTGATGCAGCCTTAAGTCTATCTCTGATCAATCTGATCTTCTCCTATGTCTGCTGAACAACTTTTGGCCCAATCATCTTCCTTTCACCTACTTCATCCCAACATAAGGGAGTTCTGCACTTTCTGCCATACAAAGCTTCATATGGAGGCATCCCTATGCTTGATTGGTAGCTGTTGTTATAAGTAAACTCAATCAAAGGCAAGTGTGTATCCCAACTACCTTCAAACTCAATCACACAAGCCCGTAGCATATCCTCCAATATCTGAATAACCCTCTCAGACTGGCCATTTGTCTGTGGGTGGAATGATGTGCTGAAGTTCAATCTAGTTCCTAGGGCTCTCTGAAGACTACCCCAGAATCTAGAAGTGAACCTAGGATCTCTGTCAGATACAATTGATACTGGCACTCTATGCAATTTTACAATCTCATATATGTACAATCTGGCCAATCTTTCCTGGCTATAGTCCATCTGAATTGGTGAAAAGTGAGCAGACTTGGTCAATCTGTCAACTATAACCCATACTGCATCATGACTACTCTGTGTCCTTAGAAGTCCTGTAACAAAATCCATAGTTATTCGTTCCCATTTCCACTGCATCGACAAAGGATGTAACAAACCAGTGGAACTTGATGTTCGCCTTTACTTGGCGACAAGTTAGGCATTTGGAAACAAACTCGGCTATATCCCTCTTCATACCCATCCACCAAGTAATGCTCTTTGACCCTCTGCATTTTAGTTCCACCAGGGTGCATAGCAAATGGAGACTCATGTGCTTCCTTCATAATGATTTGTCTCAATTCCACATCACTAGGAACGCACATTCTGCCCTGATGTAGCAATAAACCATCATCTCTCACAGAAAATTCAGGTTTCTTGCCCTGCTGGACTTCTTTCAGTAACCGATATTTTTCATCACTTTGAGCGACCATTACGATCGATCAATCAACACTGGTTGTACATGCCATGCAACTCATGTCATCCCTCATCATCAATCTCTAAAGCGGCATGTTGTGCTTTCAATTCATATACCATGGACAAAGGAGAAACTCTGAGACTTGCCATAGTCTTGTGACTTAAGGCGTCAGCCACTACATTTGCTTTCCTTGGCTGATAGTCTATTAAACAATCATAGTCTTTAATGAGTTCTAACCATCTCCTCTGCCTCAAATTCAATTCCTTCTGGGTGCCTAAGTACTTCAAGCTCTTGTGATCTGTGTAAATGTAGCATTTCTCCCCATACAAATAGTGTCTCGGATCTTGAGCAAAAACAATAGCTAGCTCGGATCATGTGTTGGGTAGTTCCTCTCATACGGTTTGGTGGCATGATGCATAAGCAATGACATTCGATCCTGCATCGATACAACCTAACCCATTGTGAGAAGCATCACTATAAACTGTGTATTCTTTACCCGGGGTAGGTAAAGTGAGGACTGGAGCTTCAGTCAAACACCTTTTCAACTCATTAAAACTTTGCTAGCATTTATCAGTCCACTGAAATTTTACATCTTTCCGAAGCAGTTTGGTCAGTGGAGAAGATAACATAGAAAACTCCTTCACAACCGAGCGGTAATATCTGCTAAACCTAAAGCTGCAATTTACGTGATGTTCTGGCGGCTTCCAATTAAGGATAGCTTCTACCTTGCTGGAATCTACCTTGATCCCTTCAGCTGACACAACATGTCCCAGAAAGGAAATTTCTTTCAGCCAAAATTCACACTTCGACAATTTGGCGTATAGTTGTTTCTCCCTTAAAGTCTGCAGTACAATCCGCAGATATCTGTCATGCTCCTCTGCATTCCTCGAATATATCAAAATATCATCAATAAACACCACGACAAATTGATCGAGATATGGTCTGAAGATAGTATTCATCAGATCCATAAAAGCAGCTGGAGCATTTGTTAACCCGAATGGCATTACTAGAAACTCATAGTGGCCATACTGAGTTCTGAAAGCAGTTTTTGGAATACTCTACTCTTGCACCTTCAACTGATAATAACCAGATCGCAAATCAATTTTGGAGAATACAGCTGCACCCTTCAACTGATCAAACAGATCATCAATGCGAGGCAATGGATATCTGTTCTTTATTGTCACCTTATTCAACTGCCGGTAGTCAATGCATAAGCAAAGAGTACCATCCTTCTTCTTAACAAACAACACTGGTGCTCCCCAAGGTGACACACTAGGGCGAATGAAGCCCTTTTCAAGTAGTTCTTGCAATTGTATCTTCAACTCCTTCAACTCTACTGGTGCCATTCTGTATGGCGTTATGGAGATTGGATCCACACCAGGCATAACATTAATTTCAAACTGCACTTCTCTTTCCAGAGGTAGTCTTGGCAATTCATCAGGAAACACATCTAGAAAGTCATATACTGTAGGGATGTCCTTCAATGCTGGACTCCCCACTTGGGTATCTACCACATGTGCCAAGTATGCTTCACACCCCTTTCTGATCATTTTTCTGGCTAGTGCAGCCGAAATGATGTTTGATGGCAATAACTGCCTCTTCCCATGTATTACCACATCACTGTACTGAGGGAGACCAAAAGTGACTATCTTCAGCCTACCGTCAATCATGGCATGATGCCTAGCTAACCAATCCATGCCCAAGATGATATCATAATCTCTGAAGGGCATTTCAATGAAATCAGACAGAAAAGTGTGTCCTTGGATCACCAAAGGACAATCCCTATAAATTCTATTAACCCTGACTTCCTGTCCTAGTGGACTTGTTACTAGCACCTCAAAGTCCATTTTTGTACATGGAACAGCAATGCAATCAATGATGCTAGCACTCACATAAGAATGGGTAGAACCCGGATCAAATAACACAAACTCATTCTGATTAAAAGTTGAGAAGGTACCAGCCACAACATCAGATGTCTCTGCCTCTTCCCTCTGTCTCATTGTATAGATTCTGACTGGAGCACTGTCTTGCTCTGATTGTTTCACTGTGCCTTGGCTGCCTGCTGGGCTACCTCTACCCCTGCCTCTACCTCTGCTGGGTGGTTGTGAACTTCGTGACAGTGGCTCAATCGACCCTTCTGCAGTAGTAGGAGGTGGTCCAACTCTACGACTACTGGTGCAGTCCTTGGCAAAGTGTCCTGTGCCTCCACAGTTATAACAGGCTCCAATAGCCTTGTAGCATATCCCACCATGATTTCTTCCACAAGTTTCACATTGGCGGGGAGGGTAGGAACCTCTGGTACTCTACTGACCAGATAGAGGAGGCTTCTGTCCTGAATATCTTCCCCTACTAGACTTCTTGCCACCTGTGCCATGTCCCCCATGATTCTTCCTCTTTCCAGTAGGACCACTGGAACTCTATTATACTGATTTTCCCTCTTTCTCCGCCTTCTCTGATTTCTTTTTCTCAGGAGCTGCTTCAGACTCAATTCTTTCCAACTCTAGAGCTTGAGAAACAAGTTCAGAGAAGTTAGTGTAATTGAAGCCGACCACTTGTAATATGATACTGGGCTTCAAGCCGGTTTCAAACCTCTTGCATCTCTCCCTACTGGTAGCAAGTAGACATACTGCATAATGGCTCAGGTAGAAAAATTCTCTTTCATACTCAGCCACTGATCTGCTCCCCTGTTTCAGACTTAAGAACTCTTGCAACTTCTGGTCTACATAAGCATCAGGGACATATTTTTGTCTGAATTCCCTGAGAAAGTCATTCCATGTTAACACTACAGGTTCTACTAGACTGTGGGGAATGGTTTTCCACCAGTCATAAGCATCCCCCTGCAGCAAAGATACTGAGTATTCAAATCTGAGCTCTTCCGTGCAATGCAGTTTCTTGAATACCCTATCCATCCGCTCTAACCACTGTTCAGCTTCTAGAGGATCTACTATCCCCTTAAACTCTGTAGCCCCATACTTCATCAATTTATCTTACTACCTAGTAGGAGACTGTGGTTGTACCACTGGTGTCTGTATTGGGACTTGAGTAGGCACATTACCAACCATTTGTTGGAACATTGCAGCCATCTGCTGAGTGAACTGAGTAGGGAACTGCGGTATTGTAGGGGCTGGTGCTGCTGAACCACTGACATTGTGTAGGCCTGGGGCATCCCCCTGCACCTCAGCCTCAATAGATTGATTGATTGAACGATCACCCTCTTCCATGATCAATGCGAGGATCTTAGATCTCCTGAACCATTAACATAAGGAGATTTCCTCCCGTTAGTGCATATTTATAAGGTAATGTAATGTACTGTATGTATCAAACAATGATATTGAGCAGTTGTACAATGAAGAAAGAATATTCAAATTATAGGTGAAAACAGAATTTAAAAACTAGCTCTGATACCACTAAAACATGTCACACCCTACCCCTCTGTAAGGCATAACATGATACCGTACTATACCTAATGAATTACTAACTCCGTCTACTGATAACCCATTAAGTACACTACAAGGGATTTTAAAAAACTTTTCTTACTTCTTTTACAGTGGTGAGCACTATTCACAGGTGTTAAAAACCTTTGTGAACTGAAGTGAAACAGCTAACTCATTTGAATTATTTGGAATTTCTGTAAAAATTTTGGCAGAGTTCCATCTGTATTTTGGATAAAATAGTTCTTCAAAAAACCTGTAAAAAGCACTTCAATATATTTCCAAATCTCAACTCCAACATATTTCTCAACACAACATATTTCTCAACTCAAATCCACAGTGATTTTTCAAAGAATGAGATAAAAGAAATATAATACAATTTTTACAAGTCAAAATAACTAATAATTTACTTTACAACTTCAATGTACAATTTTAATTTACAACTGCTGAAAACCAAAAACACTATGTACATACAGTGGTCATACATTACAGTACAAAATGCAAAATGTGGTATACTCATTATACCCGATAATCTCTCGCTGGATGTACTAGCAGCCTAGTCTCACGCTCGTCTGTCATTTCACTGCGATAGCAATGAAAAGCTATCGCTGAGACAATGTCTCAGTGGTGCACAACATTAACCATATATAACTTTAAATCACAATTCATAAATCATTTAAATGATGGATACGTAAAATCATAGTTAAATTTAAGACAATGAATGTCAGAAGGAATTTAACACAATATCACAATAAATCTCAGAGATCAAAACATAGTTAACTTCAAAAGACAGTAAATGTCAATAAGGATTTAACTCCATTTCACAATCTCATAATACAAATCAATAAATCAATAAATCACACACAGCTTAATCATGTTCCAAAGTTCAATTCGTCCCAAAAGTCGATGACTAATGAGGAATAACATAGCTAGCTAGCAAAAATATGAGTACTCATCCAATTCGTCCTCAACAGGCACACACCTTAACACTTCAGCCAGAGAGGGAATTCAATTCATCCCACTAGACAAGCTAGCGAGGAATACAATCAATATACACGATAGTTGTGGTTTCAAACCATTTCCAATGCTTTTCAATCAATAAGTATCCATCAAGATCATTCAAAATTTCTCACAAGTTCAAACCATTTACAGTGCTTTTCAAGCGACAAATATCCATTCAAACACATTTCCACAATTTAAAACAGTAATGTACAAATAGTCATAATTCATTTTAATTGAAAAATTCAAAGGAAATAGTTGTTGTGCACAAACCTCTGATAACTGTCTCTTGGCCTTGACTCAGTGTTTCCTTCCCTTTTCCTGAGTCTTTGCTAACTGAGAAACACAATTTGAAGTGTTTCAGTATTCATTTAAACTGTCTCTAACGATAATGCCTGATAAGTAATTCACTGAATTCTAATATTTGCTTAGTCAACCTAATATGTCGACACTCGATGCATTCTAGGTAAATTAGGTTTTAATATTATTAATATGTCACATTCGATAGTATTTTAGGGTTGGTACATGTTACCAAATTCATTTCTATGTATTTTGCATTTCCTTGCAATTTGCTGGATTCCGGGATACTAGTTTGACTTAGCCGGACGACCTAGTTCCGTCTGTTTTCGGGTTTTGGTCAAAACTACAAACTTGTAGATCTATGTCTTATGGAACGCATGGCAAAATTTTATGTCATCCTGAGTTATGTAGACCAAGTTATGGTCATTTTACTAGTGCTGGTCAAATTGTACTAAAATTGGTCACTTTAGGTCACTTTAGATCATTTTAGGTTCGGCCAGTTTTTGGACCCGAACTTGTTCAAGCTATTTGACTTGTTTATGGTCATTTCTGGGCTTTTGTGTCTTCGTAAGACTTGTATATATGGGTCTTAACTATTCATGGTTAACATTTCAGGTCAATTGGACCTGTTTTGAGTGAGATATGGCCTAAACACTAACTGCTGCCCAAATGGTCAATTTTCAGGCCTTATTTGCACTTAATCCGGATTTGGTCATTTTTCAAGCTACCTTGCAAGCAGAATTTTGGTAAGCTTTCTTCATGAAAGTTGGCACATTTTGTGCCTAGTTTCACCTCCAATTGGTCTCATACCAATTGGAGCCACACACTTAAAGTTATAGGCCTAAAACTCAAACTGCCTTATTGCATTTCTTGCATACACATCAAGCATCACTTTTAACACTCAACAAACTTAACATTCAAACCAATTCTGGTTGTACCACAACCTAAACATAATTCACAACACATTATAGGTCATTTTGGCAGCTTACAATTACATTCAACATACACCAACAAGTGCAGAATTTTTCAATCCAATTTACAACAATTCAATCACCTTTTTATGCTCATTTACATGTCCCACTTCACACCACCTTACACACACTCAAACTGCCATAACAACCAACACATTTTAACAACATTATTCCATAAACCAAGCATGAATTTCAGCATTCTTCAAGAGTTAGCAAACTGCCACAATGGTACACTTACATTCCATTACTTTCCAAGCTTTAAATTTCATTTTACCTTTACATATATTAAGTATACATCACCCAAACAATTTCCTACACAATATACATTTAATCAATCATTTAATTCACCATTTACAAGCAAAAATAAACTGCCTTCAAAGTATTTCCATGGCTGCCAAAAGTACACATCATCATAACTCACCAAAAACTCAAAATTTCTTCATCAATCATTTTATCTCAAGCTTCCCATAAACTTTACTTAAGAAAAAACATAATTTACACACTTACCTATTGTTGGGGCTTGTTAAATCTTCATCAAATTTCTTCCTTTTTGTTCCCTATAATCTGCCCAAGAGGTGTGGACTAAGTTTAATGAAGAGAATTTATGGTTTTATGTTGAAAATGGGAAAGAATTAAGCTTTGCATGGAAAATTTTCCATGGAGAATTGGGAGTGACAATCGGCCATTGTTGGAAGCTTGAGGAAAATGAGTTAGTTAGTGGAGAAATCTGCCCATTTAATTTTTATTATAATCCTTAGTGCTCCACTCACCAATTATAAACTATATTATATGTTTAAATGTGTTAATTAGTCAATTTACCCTCCATTTTTACTATTTACATTAGGTACCCCTAAATTAATTTTTCATTATATTTTCCAAGTGTAATATTATTTATTTTTAATGGAAATTTAGGTCAAAATACAACTCGAGATGTCAAATGACCACAATACCCCTGTTCGGGTTGTATTCTCGATTTTTCGGTAACACCGGGTTTTGTTCATTTTTCGATTTCCCACTTTTCTTTGTACTAATTATTTAATTTTTATTTAATATTTCTAATGATATTTATACTTCAATAGGGGTCTATTTAAGTCCTAAAAATATTTTCCAGGGTTCCCCGCGGTCCAGGGCTAGTCAACGGTCCATGCCGTGACTTCTCGGTGTGGTCACCCATCGCTAGGGTTCTCGGCTCGCTTAACTTGGTTGCATTTCTTTACTATTACTTTTCCTTTGTTTTTCTTGTATTTCATTATTTTATGTGTCCTCACTCATATCGAAGTGTAGTTCTAGGCATCCTAGCTGTTCGAACAACACTGGTCACAGGAACAGTAGAACGCACTACTGAACTTAGGGGTGTTACATATGGTAGCCCTTGAACAGCTTCTAAAGCTTTTTCTATTAATTAGAAATTCAAGTTTTTCCTTTTAAGAGATTAGAGATGTAAACAGGACACTAGAAATAATTTATAGTGTTCTTAATTCAAGAGATTGATGGCTAATCTCTTTGAATTGATGAGAGATGAAGAAGAATAGATGAAAAGCCTCAAAGTGGCGTGACAAAGGAGAGGAGTGGCTGCTGATTTCTTTTTCTTTTCATAACAACACTTAAATAGCTAGGTTAGCACATTAAACCCTTGCCACATGTCACCCTTTGATTAGCTCTAGGTTTAAGTGACCCAATCACATTGTGCCAAGTGTCAAACCTATATTTAATCTTTATTTTAATCATCTTACATGATTAAAAAACATTTGGCAAGCTTATGTGTAATCCCATGTGTCACCATCTCATGGTGCCATGTGTCACACTGTGAATGACCAAAATGCCCCTGTGTCTTAATTTTGAGTTCTTAACCCAAAATAATTATTTTTCTTCTTCTAATCAATTTATATCAAATATAAATTAATTAATTAATCTCTATTAATTAATTTCTCATTAATTAAATTGATATTTAAACACTTTAAATATAAATTTAACTTATACTATACATGCAATAATCTAGATTTGGTTTCAAGTCATGCTAGGGACTTTGCAATTTAATTGCAAACCAAACCTATTTAATTAATCCATTAAACTCTTTAATTAATTAATTAAATCAAATTTAAATAGGTAATAACTTGTGTATGTGTGTGACTTACTAGGCTCATCACTAATTGGCAATGAGACATGATATCAACTCTTAATATCATCAGAACTCTTTTTTACCATAAATGATTTCTCTAAATCATTTTATGCACCTCATAGACCATGGTTAACACCTAGCATAGCATGCCATGGCCACCCAATTAGTAATAAGGTTTACCTTAAATGAACCTATAATCATATGTTACCGTGCACTATAATGTCTCTGTTACAAAATCCCAACTCAAGCTGGAGTCATGGTTTAGGCCAAACTCCATTTGCTATGAATATTATGTTCTCTTTTAATTCCAGTTCTTGATTAAAAAGATTTTCTCATCAGAAACTCTTTTCTGAATAAATCTATCTGTCTGCCAGAACTTGAAACATCAAGAACAATTAAATGAACATAGGATTTTATCTCTATTTACTTAGAGGAACAGATTCCATCTTGATCAACACCTACCTCCATATATAACTAGTAGGAGCCAACACATGCCCATATACCCATACATAGTACAAGTATGAAAGCAATATCAAACTCAAACTACCAATATACAAGATAAGCTGCTATATCTCGTGTCTAAAGATTATATGCACTGACATGATTTATGACAAAACATTGACAAGAGTAAACTCCATGTGCTTGTCATAAGTGTCACTGGTTCGGCCTACTTATCATTTATAAGTGCCTATCATGTTTGTTATATGGCATGAGACTCACCATTCCATCTTATTTATATCTCATATAAATAACTTGGGAACAAACATGAATACAATCTTTCTGGATAAGTCATGTCCTTATTATGAAGTATCCTCGATTGTGAACCTATTTATGATACTTTGTGCTAGAAATATTGTCACTCATATTCTTAACAACTTAAGAATAATATTTCTAACAAAATATCAATGGACCTTTTCTATTACACATAAATATATTATATAAATGGAAAAGTGGAAATGCCTTTTATTAATAAAAATATGTACAAGATATATACTAAATGATATGCTCTAGGGCATACTACTAATAATCTCCCACTAGCACTAGAGCCATTCATTACAATATCTTAGATCTATCTTCTCAAGATGTCGGTCTAACTGAGTCTGTGACATAGGCTTAGTGAATGGATCACCGGATTTTCACCGATGCTAATTTCAAAGATGGCTACATCGCCTCGCTTGACTATTTCTCTTATAATGTGGTAGCGCCTTTCTATGTGTTTGGATTTCTGGTGAGACCTTGGTTCCTTAGCTTGTATGATCGCTCCATTATTGTCACAGGTAGTGGAACCTGACTCAATGGAAGGAACTACGTCAGAAGTTCATCACGAACTTCATTATCCAAACGACTTCCTTTGCGATCATCGATGCAAAGAATATACTCAGCCTCTGTAGTGGAATCTGCAGTCGTGCTTTGTTTGGAACTCTTCCAACTAACTGAACCTCCATTACAAATGAACACATATCCAGATGTAGACTTTCTATCATCGATATCTGATTGGAAATCAGAATCAGTATAACCATCCAATTGCAAGTCTCCACCTCCATAAATCAAGAATAAATCCTTAGTTCTTCTCAAGTACTTAAGGATATTCTTGATACTATCGATGTTCCAAACCTGGATTGGATTGATACCTGCTAGTCAAACTAACAGCATATGCGATATCCGGCCTAGTACACAACATTGCATACATTAAACTTCCAATAGCCGAATCATATGGAATCCTGGCCATCTTATCTCTTTCTTTAGGTGTCTTTGGAGACATCTCTTTAGAAAGGTGGATACCATGTCTCATTGGTAACAATCCTCTCTTGGAATCAAGCATGTTAAACCTCTTTAACACCTTTTCCAAGTATAGACTTTGAGATAAACCAATTATTCTTTTCACTCTATCTCTATAGATGCGAATCCCAAGAATATAGGTTGCCTCCCCTAAGTCTTTCATGGAGAATGTATTTGACAACCATACCTTTATAGTCGTCAACATACTTGTGTCATTACCCATCAATAGTATGTCATCCACATATAAGACAAGGAAAGTGATAGCACTGTCACTAACCTTCTTATATACACATGGCTCATCCTCATTTTTGATAAAACCAAAGGATTTAATGGCTTCATCAAAACAGATGTTCCAACTCCTCGAAGCTTGTTTCAAACCATAAATGGATCGCTTTAGCTTGCATACCTTGGAACCATCTTGGGATTCAAAACCCCTAGGTTGTTCCATGAAAATGTTTTCTTCAATGTATCCATTGAGAAAAGCTGTTTTGACATCCATCTGCCAAATCTCATAATCATAGCATGCAGCTATTGCTAATAAAATCCTAATTGATTTAAGCATGGCAATAGGTGAGAAAGTCTCCTCATAGTCGATTCCTTGCCTTTTGCGAAACTCTTTCGCTACTAGCCTTGCCTTATAGGTCTCTACCTTTCCATCAGAACTAATTTTCTTCTTGAAAACCCATTTGTTCCCTATAGGTACAATACCTTCAGGTGGGTCAACAAGATCCCAAACTTGATTCTTATACATGGAATCAATTTCGGATTTCATAGCATCAATCCATTTTGAAGAGTCTATATCTGATATAGCTTCTTCATAGGTAAGTGGATCATCTCCATGATCTACTTCTTCATGATTAGACAACTCTTGTTCTTCTTCATGAAGAAAACCATATCTCACTGGTGGATGAGATACCCTAGTTGTTCTACGAGGAACAGTTGTAGATGTTTCATCAACGGGTATAGGTTGACTAGATGGATCTATATCCATCTGATCTATTGGTTAGTCAGAATTCTCCAATTCTAACTCCATTTGCCTTCCTTTGCCTCCTTCTTGAACAAACTGTTGTTCAAGAAATGTGGCATCTCTACTTATCACAACCTTTTGTGAAGTAGGCAAATAAAAATAATATCCAAAACTATCTTTTGGATATCCAACAAATCGACCTTTTTCTGATCTAGTCTCCAATTTATCAGTGTTCAGCTTTTTGATATAAACTGGACAACCCCAAATCTTAACATGCTTAAGACTTGGTTTTCTTCCATGCCATATCTCATAAGGTGTGGAAGAAACTGATTTTTATGGAATCCTATTCAGAATATACAAAGCTGATTCTAATGCAAATCCCCAAAAGAAGATTGGCATATCAGTATAGCTCATCATGCTACATACCATATCCAATAAGGTACGATTTCTCCTTTCAGATACACCATTCAGCTGTGGCATTCCTGGAGGAGTTAGCTGAGAAATAATGCCATGCTCTCTCAAGTATTCATCAAATTCAGTACTCAAATATTCACCTCCACGATCTGATCGAAGAGCTTTAATACTCTTTCCTGTTTGATTTTCTACTTCAGATTTAAATTCCTTAAACTTTTCAAAGGATTCATGTTTGTATTTCATCAAATACAAATACCCAAACCTTGATTTATCATCAGTAAAGGTAATAAAATAATGAAAACCCCCTCTAGCCATTTCTTTAAATGAACCACATACATCACTATGTATTAGCTCCAAAATATTTTCGGCTCTTAGCCCTTGTCTAACAAAGGGTGATCTAGTCATTTTTCCCTGAAGGCAAGATTCACAAGTTGGAGTAGGCTCAGAGCCCAATGAGGATAGAATCCCCATTTTCTCCAGTTTTGCAATCCTATCTTCTGCAACATGACATAACCTTAAGTGCCAAATATATTTTGAACTTGAATTGGTTTTCACCATGGCATTACATTCTTTTAGATCACTTGCATTCAATTTTTTTTTGTCATTATTATCCAAATAATAAAGACCATCATTCATATAAACCGAACCAACATATTTATTTCCAAAATAAATATTGCAAACATCATCTGTGAACTAAAATTCATAGCCATTTCTAGTCAAACTAGATATAGAAATGATGTTCTTAAAAGCATCAGGTACATATAAAATATTATCCAAACACAAAACATGTCCAAACATGTAAAAAGATTTAGATCCTATGGCTAAAGCTTCAACAGTTGAACCATTGCTAATCCGGACTCTAATATCTTGAGAACGCAAGCTGCTACTATTTGCTAGTTCCTGCATATCATTAGAAATGTGAAGCGCACTTGATATCTAAAACCCAAGCTGTAGATGAACTTTGAGTATCATCAGAATCTAAATAACAAGATATGGACATACCTTCCGAAGGTGTATCCTTCTTGTCCTTCAGAGAAGCAAGATACTCTGGGCATTTCCTTTTCCAGTGCCCATCCTTTTGGCAGTGGAAACACTTTCCTTTGCCTCCATCAGCTTTAGTCTTCCTTTTCTGTTTAGCTATTTTCTTGGAAGGACCAGGAATTTGAGGTTTCTTTTTCTTATTGCCCTTCTTCTTGTTGGACTTTCCAGTAGAAGAAGATGCAACCAAAGCTACCTCTTTTCCTTTATTGCCTGGCATATTCTTTTGGGTAATAACCAGCATGTTGAGTAAACCAGCTAAGTTACATTCCTGTTTAGTCATATGGAAGAGACTAAAGGATCAAATCCGTCTGTAGTTGGAAATCCATGTTGAAGTCAAGATGTTCCAACTGCTCAATCAGCCGAATCATCTTATGGACATGATCCCCAACATTCTGTCCCTCAGACATCCTCATACGGAATAGCTATCTAGATATCTCATACCTAGCATTCCTGCTGTGCTCACCATACAACTCTTGTAGGTGAAGGAGGATCTCACTCACATCTGCATGTTCTCATGTTGCTTCTATAACTCATTACTCATGGAAGCAAGCATGTAACACTTAGCTCTCATATCATGCTCCTTCCACTTGTCCAAAGTTTCATGTTCCTCTTGTGTGGCCTCTGAAGGTAAGGGACCAGGAACATTTCAATCTAGAACATATCCTATATGTTCAAGGTTCAGGACAAGTTTCAAATTTCTTAGCCAATCAGACAGATTAGGTCCTGTCAACCTATTTTGATCAAGTATGCTTGCAAGGATATTGGATGGTGGTGGTTGTTTTGTGCTCATTTTTATCAGAAAATTAACTGCATAAAATAACTAGATTAATTAGTAAATGTATCATGTAATTAACCAAAATGATTATGGTCTTTTAATCAAATTGGTCCTCCCACTAACTTAGCGAATCCTACACTTCCAAAGTAGAAAACGGAAATCCTAGTTAGATGGATTTCTAGTGGGTGATTGAATTCTTATAATTCTATTGATCATCCTCAGGTACATCCATTATTGGAATTACAATAAACTATAAGTGAGCAACTCCTTGCCCATCACATCTCATGTGAGGTTCAATCCTTTACCTAGCCCCTAATGCTCAAAATCTCAGGTACATCGATTATTGACTTATCTTGCATTAGTTAAGTTGATCCCATTGAGCCAATAATTATGCAAATAATTTTAATGTCCTCAGGTACATTCAATATTGGCCACTAAACCATTTACATATTTACAACATCTCATGCTTAACAATTATTCTTAAGAAAATCTCTTAAATTAATTGCATCTTATGCAACTATTTAAAATTTCTTAAAATAATTGCCCCAATGGTGGGCTTATATTATAATTACTTCAGTTATAGCATTTCCAACTTAATCATTTGTTTGGAAGATTTTATGGTCATTCTAATTACTATTACGGTCTCACTTTGCACATTATCCAATTAGCATGCATATATCATATAATAGCATACATTCCCATACATCTCTTGCATTCATGGATAAGTAATAAATATGGTATGATCATGGACTTTCTAAGGGATTCAATTCTGAGCCACCAAGAATTGAGTCAGGGCATTCCTAGGTGCATTTCATTCTTTCATTCATTTTACAAGAGTTGCTGAAGGAGTACATAATCAACACTTGATCTTGAATTCCTCCCACTAGTCCCACCAATGCTCTTGACCTCCTTGAACTTCTTGCAATCCAATATTACATAGTAATCCTTGGCATACCAAGGCGAATTTACAAGAACTTAAATAAATAAAATTACAACCCAAAAATTATTACAAACTTAATAATACATGCCCAAAATAAATTAAAATAAATTAATTAATTTACAATCCCAAAGAAACATAAAAGAAATAAATCCAATCACATTGGTCTTTTATAGTCCATGATCATCCATCATGCATATCACTATTTAACAATTAAATAAAACATACATACTTAAATTAAATTGAATATCTCATATTCAACTTAAAAATCCAGATTTGAATATGATTCAAATAAATTTAAAAATTCATATTTGAATCTCATTCAAACAAATTTAAAAATTCTGATTTGAATCACATTTAAACAACTTTAAAAATTCAGATTTGAATCACATTCAAACATTTTTTTAAAAAATCAGATTTGAATCACATTAAAACATTTTTTAAAAAATAATCAGATCTGAATTTTATTGAATCAATTTTAAAAAATAAGATTTAAATATGATTCAAACAACTTTAAAAATTCAGATTTGAATCACATTCAAATAACTTTTAAAATTCAGATTTGAATCACATTCAGACAATTTTTAAAATTCTGATTTGAATCATAATTTAATTGTGTGATTAAAAATCCTAATTAAACATTTTAATTAGTCATATGATGAACCTTTCATCATGCAACAATTGCAGAATTTAATAACAACCATGCGCACCATGATCTTCCCAAGCCATGCGCACCATGTTGGAGTTCATCAAGCATGCCGCCACACCTCTTGATCCAACCAGCAATGGATCAATCATCTCATGATCAAATCACACAATTAAATAATATAATCAATAATCTAAATGGTAAATATAGTGGCTCTGATACCAATTGAAGGAACGGAAGCGTGAAAAACACAAGTTTATACCATTGAATTCAAAAATTTTCACCTAGGGTCACATGCATCATACAATATTTATTTCTATCTATTTGATTTCAATAATAAACAACATATTTAAACTCTTTTAATATGTTTTTGGATCTGTATTTTCCATTTAAGATTTTAAAATTAATCAAATTAATATTAGAACCCTAGATTAAATCAAGAACGATTACACTAACCTCTTGTTGCACTGCAGCGTGTCTGCGCCTTTGAGATTCGTCTTCAGGACACCAGATGTTGTCCCTCTAGCTTGTCCACACCAAGAACACCTATGGCAGCCCTTGAACAGCTTCTAAAGCTTTTTCTATTAATTAGAAATTCAAGTTCTGCCTTTTAAGAGATTAGAGATGTAAACAGGACACTAGAAACAATTTCTAGTGTTCTTAATTCAAGAGATTAATGGCTAATCTCTTTGAATTGATGAGAGATGAAGAAGAATAGATGAAAAGCCTCAAAGTGGCGTGACAAAGGAGAGGAGTGGCTGTTGCATCCTTTTCTTTTCATAACAACACTTAAATAGCTAGGTTAACACATTAAACCCTTGCCACATGTCACCCTTTGATTAGCTCTAGGTTTAAGTGACCCAATCACATTGTGCCAAGTGTCAAACCTATATTTAATCTTGATTTTAATCATCTTACATGATTGAAAAAAACATTTGGCAAGCTTATGTGTAATCCCATATGTCACCATCTCATGATGCCACGTGTCACACTGTGAAATGACCAAAATGCCCCTGCGTCTTAATTTTCAGTTCTTAACCCAAAATAATTATTTCTCTTCTTCCAGTTAATTTATATCAAATATAAATTAATTAATTAATCTCTATTAATTAATTTCTCATTAATTAAATTCATATTTAAACACTTTAAATATAAATTTAACATATACTATACATCCAATAATCTAGATTTGGTTTCAAGTCATGCTAGGGACTTTGCAATTTAATTGCAAACCAAACCTATTTAATTAATCAATTAAACTCTTTAATTAATTAATTAAATCATATTTAAATAGGTGATAACTTGTGTATGTGTGTGACTTACTAGGCTCATCACTAATTGGCAATGAGACATGATATCAACTCTTAATATCATCAGAACTCTTTCTTACCATAAATGATTTCTCTAAATCATTTTATGAACCTCATAGACCATGGTTAACACCTAGCATAGCATGCCATGGCCACCCAATTAGTAATAAGGTTTACCTTAAATGAACCTGTAATCATATGTTACCATGCACTAGAATCTCTCTGTTATAAAATCCCAACTCAAGTTGGAGTTATGGTTTACGACAAACTCCATTTGCTATGAATATTATGTTCTCTTTTAATTCCAGTTCTTGATTAAAAAGATTTTCTCATCAGAAACTCTTTTTTGAATAAATCTATCTGTCCTGGCCAGGAACTTGAAACATCAAGAACAATTAAATGAACATAGGATTTTATCTCTATTTACTTAGAGGAATAGATTCCATCTTGATCAACACCTACCTCCATATATAAGTAGTAGGAGCCAACCCATGCCCATATACCCATACATAGTACAAGTATGAAAGCAGTATCAAACTCAAACTACCTATATAAAAGATAACTGTGCTATCTCAGGTCTAAAGATTATATGCACTGATATGATTTATGATAAAACATTGACAAGAGTAAACTCCATGTGCTTGTCATAAGTGTCACTGGTTCGGCCTACTTATCATTTGTAAGTGCCTATCATGTTTGTTTTATGGCATGAGACTCACCATTCCATCTTATTTATATCTCATATAAATAACTTGGGAACAAATATGAGTACAATATTTCTGGATAAGTCATGTCCTTAATATGAAGTATCCTCGATTGTGAACCTATTTATGATACTTTGTGCTAGAAATATTGTCACTCATATTCTTAACAACTTAAGAATAATATTTCCAACAAAATATCAATGGACCTTTTCTATTACACATAAATATATTATGTAAACGGAAAAATGGAAATGCCTTCTATTAATAAAAGTATGTACAAGATACATACTAAATGATATGCTCTAGGGCATACTGCTAACGCTAAGAAACAAATTTTTGGTGCTAATCTAATTTATTTCAGAACATCATACTCATTTGTTTGCTTTCTAGCATTTTTAATTACTAATATTCATTATTTATTTTAATAAATTAGACTGCCCAAGTAACCTATGACAGGCTGACTAAACTGGATAGCGGGTCATTAGCACTGGACAAACGTGGTGCCTCGGGCCGTCATACCATGGGATGCAGAACGTCAATCACATATGCAGTCATTATGGCTAAATAGCCATGATAACATATAATCGAGCATAAAAGCCATGAATGTTGGCATAAAGCCATGAATGCGGGCATAAAGCCATGAATACGGGCATAAAGTCATGAATACAAGCATAAAAGCCTTTCGCAGTACTATTAAACAATACCGTATTGGCATGCCAAACTATCCAGTCTGACACACATGTCTAGGCAATACAAGAGCATATGATATCATTAAATATTAATATATTGTGTTTTATGACTTCATTATTTCATAATAATTTTCAATTATAGTGTATACATTCATTTTATCATATATATGATCACAATCCACATCAATTATCTTTTTATATCATTGTACTCAAAGTACTTTTCCTTTCTATAATAATGAGAACTAATGTCTCATTCATACATTAATATGGTTCATTTATTCATTCATATGTTATTCATATTGATCACAATTCAAAATAATGGTTTACATGTACCATTGTATTCAAAACATTTTCCCTTTCTCATTTATACATTCAAAAATCTATTTATGTAATTACGAATTTTATATTTCAAGTTGAATTACTAACATTTTATGAATTCTGTAACACCCTCCCAGTAGCCACTCCGTACATTCTACTGTTCCGGTGACCGGTGTCGGTCTGGACAGCTAGAATGTCCGGAAAAATATTTAAACTAAAGTCAGGAACCATAATTAACTCAAATATTAATAAGAAAAATTTGGTAAAAATTTTAGAAATAAAATACAACCGAGTTAAACGAGCCGGTGCACAAGCAATGGGTAACCATAGGGAAGTTGCGGTTCTCGCAACGAGGAGCCCTAGACCCGGGGGAAAAATTATAAAATAATTTTTGGGACTCTAGAGAAGGTTCATTGAGGTTCCTATGGCATTAGAATGCCAAGAAAATATTTAGAAAAATTTTTCAATCGATACAGACAATTTTGACCCGTTAAGCCAAACGGAGGGCATTTTGGTCATTTCGCCTTCAGATGTGATTTTTGGCCGACTTGTCCAGTTAAGTAAATAATTAATATGATATAAAATATGAATAAACATTACTAAAAATGAAATTGGAAATGAGTAGTGGATAAAAGAAAAGGAAAATGAAATAAAAAGCAATTTATGACATCTTGATGATGTCATTTAAAAGCCATAACCAATCACAATTAAGTAACCATTTGACTAATTAATAAAAGAGATAAATAAAGACCAAGGAAGACAAAAAACAAGCAGCCATCTTCTTCTTCAAAACGTGATCCTCTCCTCCATAACCCTCCATGGAAGTTTTCTTTAATTACTTCCATTTTCCCATGAATTTGCACTATAAAACCCTAAGTCCCTTCACTAAAAGCTTGTCTCTACCTCTTGGGAAGTGTTTGGCAGCCTAGAAAGTGATGGAAAGTGAAGTTTTAGCTTGGAGAAATCTGCCCTACAAGAGGTTAAAGTGAGGTTAGTGCCTACTTATATATATACTTCTTTGATTCCATGTTAGAAGCTTGAAATAAGTGAGAAATTGTAAATTAAATGAATAAAAGTTAAGTGTATGCATCCCTTGAATTTTCAGCAGCCCTAGGAAGGAATGAGTTTGATTGTATTAATGGACTTAGAGTGAATTGGAGATTATGTTTAAAGTGTATACATATATATATACAAAGAATGAAAGAGTTAACTAAAGAAATTGTGAAAACCATGACTTTGAGCTAGGGTTTAGGAGTGAAAATTTGACTTTGCTTATGAAATTGTTAAAGAACATTCTAATGGTCAATTAGTGACCATTTGAGGTAAGTTGACCACAATTAGGAGTGAATTATTGCATGGCAAAGTGGAATGGGCAGGCTGCCCAATGAGTGCAGCAGGGTGGCTGAGATTTCAGTTCACTTGGACTGCTATATCTTTGGCTGTGTAGGTTCAATTGGTGTTTGGCCAATTGGACATGAAACTAGGCTTATAATGGCACATTTTTTATGAAGAAACCATGCCCAAAAGACCAAAGCAAGTGGACCAAAAGTTGGCCCCAATCCGGATACCCTGCAAACAGCCCCTGCAGAATGACCAAATGAACAGTATTTGGCCATAACTCACTGTAGAGTGGTCAAATTGACCTGAAATTTTTAAAGCAACAAGATAGGATATAGACAAACAACTTTCATGAAGAAACCTACCCCAAATTATGCCATTAACCCATTCAAATTATTGAACAAAGTTGAGTTATCAAACCTGCAACTCTGCAGATTTACATTTGAACAGTAATGTTTGGATGGCTATAACTCTCTCTAGAAAACTCGGATTTAGGCGATTCTTGAACCGATGGAAACCTAAGGCATGGTAGAACATTTCATATGAAGAAAGTTAGACCAAATTATGAACTTAACTTGGTCAAATTACTGACCAAATTTGGACCAAAATCTGCCAAAACCCAAAATTTCAAAGGAGCGATGCAGTGAACAGTAAACTTATTTTGGCAATAACTTGAGCTACAAAACTCCAAATGGAGTGATTCGAAAAAAGAAATTCAACTAGACAAAATAAGGAACAACTTTCATGTTTACCATTTCCTCAAATTCTTAATGTAACAGTGCTTAATGGAATAGTCAAGTTAAGCTTCAAAAACCGAAAATTTTGTTTCCCTTGGTTTAAGCCTAGAAATGGTAATGGTAATCACTTCCAACAAGTTTTAAATGAAAAATGTGGTATGTTTGAAGTGCCAAAGTCAATGTACCTACTTTCTATGCAAAAGTCAACTTTCTTGTTGACCAATGAAATGAATAGTGACACCAAAAGTTGAAATTCAAAGATTGAAGAATTTTAAAGTATCAAATGCCCTAGTATACCTAACAAGATTGATTTGGATAGTTTGGCATGCCAATAGGGTATTGTTTTAGCAGTATTGCGAAAGGCTTTATGCCTATATTCATGGCTTTATGCCCGTATTCATGGCTTTTATGCCCGTATGCATGGCTTTTATGCCCGATTATGTGATATCATGGCTTTTTAGCCATACTGACTGCATACATGGTTGACGTTCTGCGTCCCATGGTATGACGGCCCGAGGCACAGCGGTGTCCAGTGCCAACGACCCGTTATCCAGTCCAGTTGTCCAGTATAGGTTACTTGGGCATGGAAAAGTATAACTGTGATTGAACTGATTATTAAACAAAATATGAAAATTGAGTATCAGGAATGATTACAAAAATACAAAGAAGCTCAAGATCATGAAGAAAATAATTAACGAAATGCATGAAGAAGTTAATATCATAAAACATGAATAGCCCTCGACTAAACAATAAGTTAGTAATTATTCATTTATTATGAACACAATAGCAACGAAATTATTATTTTTATTTGCATATTATATTTTCTTGTATTATTGGCACCACTAAGCTTTATGCTTAGCACGTCGCTTTTGCAACGCGTAGGTACTGAAGAATTGGACAGACGGCCCAGTAAACCACAGATTGGGTAAGGTCGTTCACAGTTCTGCATAGTATCCGTGTCACCTCACAGACTACAGTGCATTGGTAGGACACTAGGTCCCATTTTGTATTTTATGTTTTTTGTAAACTTTGTAATTAAACTCTTATTTTATCATGTGTATTTGAAACAAATGTAATATAATTTTGTATTAATGTAAGTACTTGTAATTTGTGATTATAAATCACATGTGAGAATTTATTTATGATTTGAGTCTAATGATGATGTGAAATGAATGAAGGACAAATAGAGGAATTGTTAAGAAATTGTTGTAAATTGATGTGATGCAAATGGATCAAATGAGATGAATGATTGAGAAATGAATGGTTGAAAAATGTTGAGATTATAACAAATGGAGTTGAGATGATTGAATATGAATATAGGAAGTGTTTTTCACAGGTTCCGAAGAACAGTTTTCTCCATTTTTAGCCGGTACTCTGTCGGATTTTCTATAAAATTTTCGGAACCTCAAATAAATAATAATTTCGATAAATGGCTTAAAATGAATTATATTTCATAAGTTATATTCAAAACTATGATAAAAATGAATTAAGATAAAATAGAGTGCTCCGGCACACTGACTGGCATAACTTGCTCGGCTACACTGTAGTCGGGTAAGGGGTGTCACAAATTCTATTTGTGATGGGCATATAAGCCCTAACTATCTATTCACATCAATTTGGTGACTTATTTTTCATGTTTCAAGCAATCCATGAACATTTCATGGATTTCAAATTTATGGCCTTAATTTCCCTTTAACAATTTTGACTAGGATGCATAGTCCACATTTGTCATACAATTCTAAGCATTTAAGCTTAGGATTGGTTCTAGGTCTTCATCTTAATTTGCTAATCATTTTGATTACTATTCACCTTACTAGTCAATCGAAATGTTGACTTTTTCATACTTAATGGATATGTTAATTCTAATTACACCAAGATCCCACATTTTGAGTTTTACATTTGCTAGTATTAATTGCCAATTGCAATTTAAAGTCCCCTAGATGCATTTCTAAATTTTCAGTTTTGATTACTTGAGTTTACTATTCTATTGGACAATTTTACAGTGGAAAATAGGCTAACTTTTCTCCATCAAAGTTGTTCCTTATTGTGTCTTCTTTAATTCCCTTTTTAAATCACTCCATTTGGAGTTTTGTAGCTCAAGTTATGGTCATTTTACCATAACTGGCCAGATTGACCTGTACCCAGAATTTTTGGCCAATTTGGTTCTGCCAGATTTGGTGACCTAAGTTTGCTTGGCAATTTGACTTGGTTATAATCAAAATTTGGATTTGTGTTCTCCATGAAAGTTGTAGGACTATGTCTTAGCTTTCTTCAAATTTCAGGTCAATTGGAGCTTTCTACACTGAGTTATGACCAAATGAATAAATACTGTTTATTTGGTCATTTTGCATAGGCAGAAGGCAAGTCACCCGAATTGGGGTAATTTTTAAGTCAACTTGGTTTGATTTTCTAGGCAGGGTTTCTTCACCAAAGTTGTGCCATTATGTGTCTAGATGTACAATTGGCCTTGCACCAATTGAACCTATACAACTCCATTTATGGCTGCCCAAACCTACTGGACTCACACCGAGTCCTGCAGGGCCACTCAAGGTAGCATGCCATTTCAATTCCAATACCACAATTCACTTCAATTCCTCATCAAATAAAGCCAAATGGTCACTAATTGACCATTAGGACTTCCATTCACCAACACTTGAGCAAAACCCTAAGTTTTCTCTAAACCCTAACTTCCATACTCTACTTCCATGCAACCTATACTCTATCAACCTATCCATCCTATCCATCACATGTATACATTAATTGACATTAATATACAAACTTAATTGCAACTAAACCATCAAACCCTCACCCTTTCTTAGCTACTAAAATTTGAAGTGACCTTAACATGCATATTTTTCTTTCTTTGTCCATAATTCCAAGTTGAATTTAGGTTCTAACATGGATACAAAAAGAAATAGGGAGAGAAATAGCACTAACCTTTATGGAGAGATTTTCTCCCTTCAATTTCCTCCACTTTCTTTGGCTTTCTTGGCAGCCAAACACCTTTCCAAGTGGTGTAGACAAGTTTTAATGAAGGAGGTCTAAGGTTTTGTGGAGGGAAATCAATGAAAATTAAGAGAGATGAAGAAATTTTTTCCCATGGAAGAGAGAAACATAAGAGACTTTCAGCAATGAGAGACAAATGAGGAAGATGGCTATTTTGTTTTTGTTTTTATCTCCTTTTTAATAATTTTAATATGCTTGTTGTGATGTGATTGGTGGAGGCCCTCTTAATGACATCATGTGATGTCATAATTAGGTATTTTCCTTCATTTTCTTTTCTTTTCATCTCTAATCATTTTTAATTTAATTTTTAGCAATATTTATTCACATTTTATATCATAATAATTATTTACTTAACTGGACAAGTCAGCCAAAAATCATCTCTAAAGACGAAATGACCAAAATGCCCTCCGTTTGGCTTATTAAGCCAACATCGTCTGTACCGATTGAAAATTTTTTCTAAACATTTTCTTGGCATTCTAATGCCATAGAACCCTCAATGACTCTTCTTTGGAGTCCCAAAAATTATTTCATGAATTTTCTCTCAAGTTTAGGGCTCCTAGCTGCAAAGACCGCAACTTCTCACTGGGTTACCCATCGCTAGGACACTGGCTCATTTAACTTGAATGTATTTTATTTCTAAAATTTTTCTTAAATTTTTCTTATTAATATTTAAGTTAATTATAGTTCCTCACTTTAGTTTAAATATTTTTCCAGACGTTCTAGCTGTCCGGATTGACACCGATCACTAGAACAGTAGAATGTGCGGAATTGCTACAATAAGGGTGTTACAATTCTTCCCCTCTAACAAAAATTTCGTCCTCGAAATTTACTCGGTGTAAATAGTCGTGGAGCTGCTACTTCCTTATTTCTACACCTTTTCGTGTCATCATACTTTACTTTCTCCTTAGTCTCAATCCTATCCTCAAACAGTTCTGTACTCATCCTTTTTCATCTTAAATTCAGTCTCCTTCTCATCTCCATTAACTACCCCATTGTCTCTTCACTCTCTTATTCCATACCTTAACCTAAAATAAATGGGAAATATAGATCTGCAATAGTGTCACCTTGACTCTTATGAATGCAATGCATGATATGCAGTCTATCTAGATCCAAAAATGCCTAAACCATGCTCTGATACCTTAAAATTATGCATAGTTTGATAAATTGTGGTTGAAATAAATAATTTGTCAGTGATTCAAAATATTTTCGTATTGTTTCGGGATTAAAAAGAAATGTAGATAAATAGTTACTATTTAATCAAAATGTTATTCAAATAAATAATTTGCATGAATGAAAATATTGATTTCTGAATGTTATGAATTTTGAAGAATTTAGAAATTTTAAATTTTTATTTGTTATGAATTGTCAAGCATAACTTGTATTAAGTTTTAAATTATTTGTTTGTGCACCATTGAGTTCACCACTCAGTGATAACTTTGTATGCTGTCGCAGGTGAAAGAAAATATAAAGCAGCTGAGTAAGATTACTGAAAGGCATAGTTAGCCTATCTTCGGGTATATCGTAGGTATACCCTTGTACTTTAGATTTTGATGTAATTCTGTAATTGTATGTGTAAAATTTACTTTGAGCAGTTATACCAACTAATTCTGTAATTGTCTGTATGAAATTTACTTTGAGCAGTTATACCAACTCTTTTGTAATATATTTTTGTATTGTAATGAAATACAAATTATTATAAAGTTATCTTGAGATTTTATATATTTATAAAGTTTGCACTACTAAATTTTTAATACTCCCATGAATGTAAATATTCACTTTGTTATCTTAATGAGATATTTCATTGTTTGATTTAATTTAAACTGTGTATTGAGTTGCTTGTGTTGATTTGTGAAATGAGATTGAATAATAGAGTTGTGATTGTGAAAAATATTGGGAGTGTCTTTATTTTCAGGTTTTGAAGAATTGTTTTCTTAAAATACAGACGGCACTCTGTCGAAATTTTTGTAAAAATTATGGAGATTTTAAAAATCTAAAAATTTTATTAATGTTTGGACTTTAAATAGAGGTTTTTAATATCTGAAAAAAAAAAATTTACCCACTATTTTAAAAATGAACGAAAATTGTTTTAAAATCCTTTGTAGTATATTTAATGGGTTACCAGTAGGCGGAATACGGTAATTCATTAGGTGTACTATGGGAGCATGTTACATCTTACAAGGAGTAGGGTGTGACATTCTTTGGCTTTCTTGGCAGCCAAACACCTTTCCAAGTGGTGTAGACAAGTTTTAATGAAGAAGGTCTAAGGTTTTGTGGAGGGAAATCAATGAAAATTAAGAGATGTGAAGAAATTTTTTTCATGGAAGAGAGAAAGATAAGAGATTTCTAGCAATGAGAGACAAATGAGGAAGATGACTGTTTTGTTTTTGTTTTTATCTCCTTTTTAATAATTTTAAATATGCTTGTTGTGTTGTGATTGGTGGAGGCCTTCTTAATGACATCATGTGATGTTCTAATTAGGTATTTTCCTTCATTTTCTTTTCTTTTCTTTTCTTCTCTACTCATTTTTAATTTAATTTTTAGCAATATTTATTCACATTTTATATCATAATAATTATTTACTTAACTGGACAAGTCGGCCAAAAATCATCTCTGAAGACAAAATGACCAAAATGCCCTCCGTTTAGCTTATTAAGCCAAAATAGTCTATACTGATCGAAAAATTTTTCTAAACCTTTTCTTGGCATTCTAATGCTATAGAACCCTCAATGACTCTTCTTTGGAGCCCCAAAAATTATTTTATGAATTTTCTCCCGAGTTTAGGGCTCCTAGCTGCGAAGACCGCAACTTCTCACTGGGTTACCCATCACTAGGGCACCGGTTCATTTAACTTGGTTGTATTTTATTTCTAAAATTTTTCCTAAATTTTTCTTATTAATATTTAAGTTAATTATAGTTACTCACTTTAGTTTAAATATTTGTCCAGACGTTCTAGCTATCCGGGCCGACACCGGTCACTAGAACAGTAGAATGTGCGGAATTGCTATAGTGAGGGTGTTACAATTCTTCCCCTCTAATAAAAATTTCGTCCTCGAAATTTACTCGGTGTAAATAGTCGAGGAGCTGCTACTTCCTTATTTCTACACCTTTCAATGTTATCATACTTCACTTTCTCCTTAGTCTCAATCCTATCCTCAAACAGTTCTGTACTTATCCTTTTTCATCTTAAATAGAGTCTCCTTCTCATCTCTATTTGCTATCCCATTGTCTCTTCACTCTCTTATTCGATACATTAACCTAAAATAAATGGGAAATACAGATCTGCAATAGTGTCATCTCGACTCTTATGAATACAATGCATGATATGCAGTCTATCTAAGTCCAGAAACGCCTAAACCGTTCTCTGATAACAATAAATGTAACATCCCTCACCCGACTACAGTGTAGCCAAGCGAGGTGTGTTACATTTGGTGCCGGAGCACCCTAATTTATCTCACTTTATTTCTTTAAAAATTTTATTCTCGTTATATTTAATATCGATTATTTTTTTACGAAGAAACTAATGGAGTTTTCCCTATTTTATTATTGTTTAACGTGTTTTACTATTCACCTGTTTGAAAATTCAATAATATTTTCCAATAATAATCTCATCCATACTCATATCATCATTTAAAAAATCATTATTTAATTCAAATCTGTACTCATTGGTACAAATTCATTCATGCTCCATTCTTATAGCAAAATTCTTAAATTTGCAGTAATTTACATAATTTGCAATAATTACGGAAATCCTTAATTTACACGATATACAAATTAATTACAATTTGCTAATTTACATTACAATATAAGAAATAAATAATATACACAAAATTCATGATATGCTTAATGTGAGCCCTATCTACATGCATTGTTGAAGAGGTGATAACCTTTGACACTCTGCATGTAACACCCCTCACTCGTCTACAAATTAGCCGAGCAAGGCGTGCTACGCAGCGTGTCGAAACACCTAGTCTGTGATTATTTTATTTCCTGAGCTCAATTTGATTTTAAAAAGTCTTTTATGTAATATTCATATCATGCTGATACTATTTTCATATTTTGATAAAATTAGTGTTTCAAGATTGGTAATAAAAATTTGGTAAGGTGCCGTCATATTTCAGACAAACTGTCCTACCAAACCTGTTGAAAACAGTTTAATATGATAATATCAAAATCTCAAGTATTTCACAGTCTCTATTTCTCAGTAAAGTCAATAGACTTTTACAGTCACTAAACAGTTCCATAATACAGTCCATAATAATTCAAATATATCCAGAAAATCTCCATGTCATTTAATATGTACAAAATATTACAAACTTTAGAGCTTTTATAACATTACAAAATACAAGGCCAAATTTCAAAAATACAACAAAAGTACAAAATACAATATATCCTAAGTCCTACCATATATGTAATGCAGTGCAGATGACTCTGGACTCCTGTGTAGATCCAATGTCTCACCCGGTCGTAGGTTTGCTGGGCTCCCCAATTGTGTCTCCAATACCTACGCATTACAAAAGCAACGCGCAAAGCAATTTTGCTTAGTGGTGCCAAATGTAAAGAAATATACACTAAAATAAAGTAAATAAAGTGTTTACGAATTTTTGGTGGTGCTGTATGTTAGTAGACTGGATTTAGCTATTTGAATTTAATAGAACTTGAATTACTGCCCATGTAGCCTATATACTGACCAGACTGGATAAATGGATATACTGGCACTGGGCACCTAGTACCTCGGGTCGTCACACCATCGGTCACAAAGTGTCTCCCGGTGTGCAAATAGCATAGCTAAAAAGCCATATAGTCAATTTGGCAATAAGCCAATAATAAATACGCAATATGTATAGTCGTAGGCTATTGAAGTCACAGTGCGGCATAATAGGCCATAAAAACACAGTATGGCATGAAGCCATTTACAGAATAGCTATCAAAATTTTATTGGCATGCCAACCTATCCATACTAGTCAACTAGGCAAACTAGGGCACATTATAAATTAATTGTTTAATTCCTCAATTTTTGGAGTTTACTAACTATTATATAATTCACAAGTCAATGCATATGTTGACCTTTTTAGGTAATATGGATAAGTTGTTTCTAGCATCAATATGTCGCAATTTATATCTCAATATGCTGCCAATATAGTGCAATTTACCATTTTTACAAGTTGGCATTCATTGCCAAAATGCTTCAAGCATCATTGTATGTAAAATGTCAAATTCTTAATTTTTGTGTGCTAGATTGGTCTAGCTTAAAGTCCTATTTCTCTTGGTTTTTAGCTTCTGGTCAAAGAAGCAAAATTATAGCCCTATGACTTATTGCCCGCAGGGAAAAATTTTAGGTCATTCTGAGTTGTATAGACCAACATATGGTCAATTTACTAAAGTTGGACAGATTGCACCTTTAGTGCAAAATTTGGTCAATTTTAGGTCACTTATTGTTCGGTAGTTTTTGTACCCGAACTTTTGGAAGCCATTTGACTTGGTTCTGGCCATTTCTAGGCTTTGGTGTCTTCATAAGAATTGTAAATCTATGTCTAAACTAACCATGGTAAAAATTTCAAGTCAATTGGACCTGTTTTGAGTGAGTTATGGTCAACCTAATGATTATTGTTCATATAGTCAAAAATCTGAGTTGCAAGGTTGCTATTCCAGATTTGGTCATTTCTAAGGTCAGTTTCTAGACAGAATTTTGGCAACATTTCTACATGAAAGTTGGCCTATCTGGTGTCTAGTTTCACCCCCCATTGGAGTCATACCAAGTGGGTTCATAGTTTGGCACTTATGACCTAATTTGTGTACTGCCTTCAATACATAACCTGCACAAAGCACATACACTTCTAATTTGATATTCCTTCTCCTCCTCATTACTTCAATATTCAATCAATGAAACTTCCATATAAATATATTGTACACAATTCTAGCAACAATTTTGGGCAGAACATTTAAGTGCTCAATGCACACAATTCACTATTAAGTTAAACATTCACTTCCACCAAAATTCAACATATCTCAATGTCAATATTATACATACACTTCAACATAATCATACTTCAATATCACTTACACATGCTGCCCACAATTTAACACTAGCATATTTCATTAATAAACTACATATTCACACATAAATTCATGATTTAATAGGCTGCCAAACATGACAGTTTGCCCAAAGCATTAAGGTTCCATTTCACACCCTTAATTTAAGCACTACATGCACATACTTAGATTTTAACTTACTACATCCTCCATTTGAGTTAATCAACCATAATTTCCATCCATTAGAGGTAAGAAAAACTCAAATACAACACATAATCATGGCTGTCGAAAATGGACCATTTCATTTCTCAAGATTTTCTTCGTTTCTCTTCACCAAAATACTTACCTCAACCTAAACACAAGGTTTACTAAAGTAAGGGAGAGGTTTTGGACACTTAACACTTTTGAAGCTTATCAAAACTTCACCAAATCTTGTTTTTCTTGTTGCCAATATCTTCCCCAAGGTATGTAGGCAAGCTTTAATGAAGGAATCAAGAGGAAAGGATGGCTTGATCAATGGTGCATGGTGATGGAGGGAGTTTGGCCATGGTGGACTTCCATGGAGGTTCAATTCGGCCAAAGCTTTAAAGGTTAAAGATGAAGATGATAATGAGTGCAATCTGCTATCCCAAACCCTATTTTAGTGTCCCAATATTCAAGTTAGTGGAGCACTAAGTTCATTTTAAAGTTTAATTAGTTAAAGTTTCCTTATTTGCTCATTTGGCTCCATTCTTTTACTATTTACATATTGTATCACAATTTAATTTTTCATGACATTTCTAAAGTGTAATATCATTTATTTTTAATGGACATTGAGGTCAAAAGGCAGCTCTTGGTGTCAAATGACCAAAATGCCCCACTTCAGGTTATATTCCTAATTTTTCGGGAACACTCATTTTTGTCTGTTTCTCGATTTTTTATTTTTCTTTGTACTAATTTATTAAATTTTCTTTGAAATTTATAGTGTCAATTACATTTCAATAAACCTTTATTTATGTCTCAAAATTAAATTCTGAGGGTTTCCCACGATTCTGGGGTCGGCAACGGCCTTCCCAGTGCGGTCACCCATCGCTGCGGTGCCGGCTCGTTTAACTTAGCTTCATTTTCTCTCTTTCACTTTTCTTTGATTTTTCTGTTAGTAGTATGCCCTAGAGCATATCATTTAGTATGTATCTTGTACATATTTTTATTAATAAAAGGCATTTCCACTTTTCCGTTTACATAATATATTTATGTGTAATAGAAAAGGTCCATTGATATTTTGTTAGAAATATTATTCTTAAGTTGTTAAGAATATGAGTGATAATATTTCTAGCACGAAGTATCATAAATAGGTTCACAGTCGAGGATACTTCATAATAAGGACATGACTTATCCAGAAAGATTGTATTCATGTTTGTTACCAAGTTATTTATATGAGATATAAATAAGATGGAATGGTGAGTCTCATGCCATATAACAAACATGATAGGCACTTATAAATGATAAGTAGGCCGAACCAGTGACACTTATGACAAGCACATGGAGTTTATTCTTGTCAATGTTTTGTCATAAATCATATCAGTGCATATAATCTTTAGACCTGATATAGCACAGTTATCTTGTATATAGGTAGTTTGAGTTTGATCTCGCTTTCATACTTGTACGTGTATGGGTATATGGGCATGTGTTGGCTCCTACTAGTTATATATGGAGGTAGGTGTTGATCAAGATGGAATCTGCCTCTCTAAGTAAATAGAGATAAAATCCTATGTTCATTTAATTGTTCTTGATGTTTCAAGTTCCTAGCCAGGACAGATAGATTTATTCAGAAAAGAGTTTCTGATGAGAAAATCTTTTTAATCAAGAACTGGAATTAAAAGAGAACATAATATTCATAGCAAATGGAGTTTGACATAAACCATGACTCCAGCTTGAGTTGGGATTTTGTAACAGAGAGATTCTAGTGCATGGTAACATATGATTATAGGTTCATTTAAGGTAAACCTTATTACTAATTGGGTGGCTATGGCATGCTATGCTAGGTGTTAACCATGGTCTATGAGGTTCATAAAATGATTTAGAGAAATCATTTATGGTAAGAAAGAGTTCTGATGATATTAAGAGTTGATATCATGTCTCATTGCCCATTAGTGATGAGCCTAGTAAGTCACACACATACACAAGTTATCACCTAATTAAATATGATTTAATTAATTAATTAAAGAGTTTAAATTGATTAATTAAATAGGTTGTTAGTAGTATGCCCTAGAGCATATCATTTAGTATGTATCTTGTATATATTTTATTAATAAAAGGCATTTCCACTTTTCCATTTACATAATATATTTATGTGTAATAGAAAAGGTCCATTGATATTTTGTTAGAAATATTATTCTTAAGTTGTTAAGAATATGAGTGACAATATTTCTAGCACAAAGTATCATAAATAGGTTCACAATCAAGGATACTTCATAATAAGGACATGACTTATCCAGAAAGATTGTATTCATGTTTGTTCCCAAGTTATTTATATGAGATATAAATAAGATGGAATGGTGAGTCTCATGCCATATAACTAACATGATAGGCACTTATAAATGATAAGTAGGCCGAACCAGTGACACTTATGACAAGCACATGGAGTTTACTCTTGTCAATGTTTTGTCATAAATCATATCAGTGCATATAATCTTTAGACCTGAGATAGCACAGTTATCTTGTATATAGGTAGTTTGAGTTTGATCGCTTTCATACTGGTACTATGTAGGGGTATATGGGCATGTGTTGGCTCCTGCTAGTTCTATATGGAGGTCGGTGTTGATCAAGAAGGAATCTGTTCCTCTAAGTACATAGAGATAAAATCCTCTGGTCATGTAATTGTTCTTGATGTTTCAAGTTCTGGCCAGACAGATAGATTTATTCGTAAAAGAGTTTCGATGAGAAAATCTTTTAATCAAGAACTGGAATTAAAAGAGAACATAATATTCATAGCAAATGGAGTTTGACATAAACCATGACTCCAGCTTGAGTTGGGATTTTGTAACAGAGAGATTCTAGTGCATGGTAACATATGATTATAGGTTCATTTAAGGTAAATCTTATTACTAATTGGGTGGCCATGGCATGCTATGCTAGGTGTTAACCATGGTCTATGAGGTTCATAAAATGATTTAGAGAAATCATTTATGGTAAGAAAGAGTTCTGATGATATTAAGAGTTGATATCATTTCTCATTGCCAATTAGTGATGAGCCTAGTAAGTCACACACATACACAAGTTATCACCTATTTAAATATGATTTAATTAATTAATTAAAGAGTTTAATTGTAATTCCAATAATGGATGTTCCTGAGGATGATCAATAGAATTATAAGAATTCAATCACCCACTAGAAATCCATCCAACTAGGATTTCCGTTTTCTACTTTGGAAGTGTAGGATTCGCTAAGTTAGTGGGAGGACCAATTTGATTAAAAGACCATAATCATTTTGGTTAATTACATGATACATTTACTAATTAATCTGGTTATTTTCTGCAGCTTAATTTTACGATAAAAATGAGCACAAAACAACCACCACCATCCAATATCCTTGCAAGCATACTTGATCACAACAGGTTGACAGGACCTAATCTGTCTGATTGGCTAAGAAATTTGAAACTTGTCCTGAACCTTGAACATATAGGATATGTTCTATATTCAAATGTTCCTGGTCCCTTACCTCCAGAGGCCACACAAGAGGAACATGATACTTTGGACAAGTGGAAGGAGCATGATATGAGAGCTAAGTGTTACATGCTTGCTTCCATGAGTAATGAGTTACAGAAGCAACATGAGAACATGCAGAGTGCTAGTGAGATCCTCCTTCACCTACAAGAGTTGTATGGTGAGCACAGCAGGAATGCTAGGTATGAGATATCTAAACAATTATTCCGTATGAGGATGTCTGAGGGACAGAATGTTGGGGATCATGTCCACAAGATGATTCGGCTGATTGAGCAGTTGGAACATCTTGACTTCAACATGGATTTCCAACTACAAACGGATTTGATCCTTCAGTCCCTTCCTGAGTCTTTTGGGAATTTTTGACAAATTTCCATATGACTAAACAGGAATGTACCTTAGCTGGTTTACTCAACATGCTGGTTATTGCCCAAAAGAATATGCCAGGCAATAAAGGAAAAGAGGTAGCTTTGTTGCATCTTCTGCTGGATAGTCCAACAAGAAGAAGGGCAATAAGAAAAAGAAACCTCAGATTCCTGGTCCTTCTAAGAAAATAGCTAAACAGAAAAGGAAAACTAAAGCTGATGAAGGTAAAGGAAAGTGTTTCCACGGCCAACAGGAAAGTGTTTCCATTGCCAACAAGAAAGTGTTTCCATTGCCAGTAAGAAAGTGTTTCCACTGGCCAGAGTGTAGCAATCTAAATGAAAGCAATGCCGTGGTGAAAAGCAACTCAAGTTCAAAATATACTTGGCACTTAAGGTTAGGTCATGTTGCAGAAGATAGGATTGCAAAATTGGAGAAAATGGGGATTCTATCCTCATTGGGCTCTGAGCCTACTCCAACTTGTGAATCTTGCCTTGTGGCAAAATGACTAGATCACCCTTTGTTGGACAGGGCTAAGAGTGAAAATATTTTGGAGCTAATACATAGTGATGTATGTGTTCCATTTAAAGAAATGGCTAGAGGGCTTTCATTATTTTATTACCTTTCTCGATGATAAATCAAGATTTGGGTATTTGTATTTGATGAAATACAAACATGAATCCTTTGAAAAGTTCAAAGAATTTAAATCAAGTAGAAAATCAAACAGAAAGAGTATTAAAGCTCTTCGATCGATCGTGGAGGTGAATATTTGAGTACCGAATTTGATGAATACTTGAGAGAGCATGGCATTGTTTCTCCGACTCTCCAGAACGCCACAACCGAATGGTGTATCTAAAGGAGAAATCGTACTATTGGATATGGTACGTAGTATGATGAGCTATACCGATATGCCAATCTCCTTTGGGGATTTGCATTAGAATCACTTTATATATTCGAATAGGATTCCATCAAAATCGCTTTCTTCCACACCTTATGAGATATGGCATGGAAGAAAACCAAGTCTTAAGCATGTTAAGATTTGGGGTTGTCCAAATTTATATCAAAAAGTGAACACCGATAAATTGGAGACCAGATCGTAAAAGGTCGATTTGTTGGATATCCAAAAGATAGTTTTGGATATTATTTTTATTTGCCTACTTCACAAAAGGTTGTGATAAGTAGAGATGCCACATTTCTTGAACAACGGTTTGTTCAAGAAGGAGGCAAAGGAAGGCAAATAGAGTTAGAATTGGAGAATTCGACCAACCAATGCATCAGGATGGATATAGATCCATCTAGTCAACCTATACCCATTGATGAAACATCTACATTGTTCCTCGTAGAACAACTGTGGTATCTCACCCACGGTGAGATATGGTTTTCTTCATGAAAAAGAACAAGAGTTGTCTACTCATGAAGAAGTAGATCATGGAGATGATCCACTTACCTATGAAGAAGCTATATCGGATATAGACTCTTCAAAATGGATTGATGCTATGAAATCGAGATTGATTCCATGTATAAAAATCAAGTTTGGGATCTTGTTGACCCACACAGAAGGTATTGTACCTATAGGGAACAAATGGGTTTTCAAGAAGAAAATTGGTTACGATGGAAAGGTAGAGACCTATAAGGCAAGGCTAGTAGCGAAGGGTTTCGCCAAAGGCAAGGAATAGATTATGAGGAGACTTTCTACTTTGTTGCCATGCTTAAATCAATTAGGATTTTATTAGCAATAGTGCATACTATGATTATGAGATTTGGCAGATGGATGTCAAAACAGCTTTTCTCAATGGATACATTGAAGAAAACATTTTCATGGAACAACCTAAGGGATTTGAATCCCAAGATGGTTCCAAGGTATGCAAGCTAAAGCGATCCATTTATGGGTTGAAACAAGCTTCGAGGAGTTGGAACATCCGTTTTGATGAAGCCATTAAATCTTTTGGTTTTATCAAAAATGAGGATGAGCCATGTGTATATAAGAAGGTTAGTGACAATGCTATCACTTTCCTTGTCTTATATGTGGATGACATACTGTTGATGGGTAATGATACAGGTATGTTGACGACTATAAAGGTATGGTTGTCAAATACATTCTCCATGAAAGACTTAGGGGAGACAACCTATATTCTTGGGATTCGCATCTATAGAGATAGAGCGAAAAGAATAATTGGTTTATTCCAAAGTCTATACTTGGAAAAGGTGTTAAAGAGGTTTAACATGCTTGATTCCAAGAGAGGATTGTTACCAGTGAGACATGGTATCCACCTTTCTAAAGAGATGTCTCCAAAGACACCTGAAGAAAGAGATAAGATGGCCAGGATTCCATATGCTTCGGCTATTGGAAGTTTAATGTATGCAATGTTGTGTACTAGGCCGGATATCGCATATCTTTAGTTTGACTAGCGGTATCAATCCAATCCAGTTTGGAACATCGATAGTCACAAGAATATCCTTAAGTACTTGAGAAGAACTAAGGATTTATTCTTGATTTATGGAGGTGGAGACTTGCAATTGGATGGTTATACTGATTCTGATTTCCAATCAGATATCGATGATAGAAAGTCTACCACTGGATATGTGTTCATTTGTAATGGAGGTGCAGTCAGTTGGAAGAGTTCCAAACAGAGCACGCATCGCAGATTCCACTCATCGAGGTCGAGTATATTCTGCATCGATCTCGCAAAAGAAGTCATTTGGATGAAGAAGTTCGTGACAGAACTTACAGTAGTTCCTTCCATTGAGTCAGCAGTTCCATTACACTGTGACAACAATGGAGCAGTCATACAGGCTAAGGAACTAAGGTCTCACCCAAAATCCAAACACATAGAAAGGCACTACCACATTATCAGAGATATAGTTGGGCAAGGCAATATAGCCATGCAGAAAATAGCATCAGCTGAAAATCCAGCTGATTCATTCACTAAGCCTTTGTCACAAGCTCAGTTAGACTGACATCTTGAGAAGATGGGTCTAAGGTATTGTAATGAATGGCTCTAGTGCTAGTGGGAGATTGTTAGTAGTATGCCCTAGAGCATATCATTTAGTATGTATCTTGTATATATTTTATTAATAAAAGGCATTTCCACTTTTCCGTTTACATAATATATTTATGTGTAATAGAAAAGGTCCATTGATATTTTGTTAGAAATATTATTCTTAAGTTGTTAAGAATATGAGTGACAATATTTCTAGCACAAAGTATCATAAATAGGTTCACAATCAAGGATACTTCATAATAAGGACATGACTTATCCAGAAAGATTGTATTCATGTTTGTTCCCAAGTTATTTATATGAGATATAAATAAGATGGAATGGTGAGTCTCATGCCATATAACAAACATGATAGGCACTTATAAATGATAAGTAGGTCAACCGGTGACACTTATGACAAGCACATGGAGTTTACTCTTGTCAATGTTTTGTCATAAATCATATCGTGCATATAATCTTTAGACTGAGATATACAGATTATCTTGTATATAGGTAGTTTGAGTTTGATCTCGCTTTCATACTTGTACTATGTATGGGTATATGGGCATGTGTTGGCTCCTGCTAGTTATATATGGAGGTAGGTGTTGATCAAGAAGGAATCTGTTCCTCTAAGTAAATAGAGATAAAATCCTATGTTCATTTAATTGTTCTTGATGTTTCAAGTTCTGGCCAGACAGATAGATTTATTCGTAAAAGAGTTTCGATGAGAAAAATCTTTTAATCAAGAACTGGAATTAAAAGAGAACATAATATTCATAGCAAATGGAGTTTGACATAAACCATGACTCGGCTTGAGTTGGGATTTTGTAACAGAGATTCTAGTGCATGGTAACATATGATTATAGGTTCATTTAAGGTAAATCTTATTACTAATTGGGTGGCCATGGCATGCTATGCTAGGTGTTAACCATGGTCTATGAGGTTCATAAAATGATTTAGAGAAATCATTTATGGTAAGAAAGAGTTCTGATGATATTAAGAGTTGATATCATTTCTCATTGCCAATTAGTGATGAGCCTAGTAAGTCACACACATACACAAGTTATCACCTATTTAAATATGATTTAATTAATTAATTAAAGAGTTTAATTGATTAATTAAATAGATTTGGTTTGCAATTAAATTGCAAAGTCCCTAGCATGACTTGAAACCAAATCTAGATTATTGGATGTGTAGTATAAATTAAATTTATATTTAAAGTGTTTAAATATGAATTTAATTGATGAGAAATTAATTAATAGAGATTAATTAATTAATTTATATTTGATATAAATTAATTAGAAGAAGAAAATAATTATTTTGGGTTAAGAACTCAAAATTAAGACACATGGGCATTTTGGTCATTTCACAGTGTGACACGTGGCACCATGAGATGGTGACACATGGCATAACACATAAGCTTGCCAAATGTTTTTTTAATCATGTAAGATGATTAAAATCAAGATTAAATATAGGTTTGACACTTGGCACAATGTGATTGGGTCACTTAAACCTAGAGCTAATCAAAAGGTGACATGTGGCAAGGGTTTAATGTGTTAACCTAGCTATTTAAGTGTGGTTATGAAAAGAAAACATAACCAGCAGCCTCTCCTCTCATATGTCACGCCACTTTGAGCCTCTCCAGCTATTTCTCTTCATCTCTCATCAATTCAAAGAGATTAGCCATCAATCTCTTGAATTAAGAACGCTAGAAATTGTTTCTAGTGTCCTGTTTACATCTCTAATCTCTTAAAAGGCAGAACTTGAATTTCTAATTAATAGAAAAGGCTTTAGAAGCTGTTCAAGGGCTGCCATAGGTGTTCTTGGTGTGGACAAGCTAGAGGGACAACATCTGGTGTCCTGAAGACGAATCTCAAAGGCGCAGACACGCTGCAGCACATCAAGAGGTTAGTGTAATCGTTCTTGATTTAATCTAGGGTTCTAAAATTAATCTGATTAATTTTAAAATCTTAAATGGCAAATACAGATCCAAAAACATATTAAAAGAGTTTTAATATGTTGTTTATCATTGAAATCAAATAGATAAAAATAAATCTTGCATGGTGCATGTGACCCTAGGTGAAAATTTTTGAATTCAATGGTATAATCTTGTGTTTTTCACGCTTCCGCTGTATCAATTGGTATCAGAGCCACTATATTTGCCATTTAGATTGTTGATTATATAATTTAATTGTGTGTTTGATCATGAGATCAAGAGATTCATTGCTGGTTGGATCATGAGGTGTGGCGGCACACATGGTGGAGCCACCATTGGTGGCGGCAACAATGGTTCCATGGGTGGTTCAAGGTTTGGCTTTTAATTCTGCAATTGTTGTATGATCTAAGGCCTATTCTTTGACTAATTAAAGTGTTTAATTAGTTGTTTTAATCACACAATTAAATTATTATTCAAATCAGAATTTTAAAAATTGTTTGAATGTGATTCAAATCTGAATTTTAAAAGTTGTTTGAATGTGATTCAAATCTGAATTTTTAAAGTTGTTTGAATCATATTTAAATCTGATTTTTTTTAAAATTGATTCAATAAAATTCAGATCTGATTTTTTAAAAAATATTTGAATGTGATTCAAATCTGATTTTTTAAAAAATGTTTGAATGTGATTCAAATCTGAATTTTTGAAGTTGTTTGAATGTGATTCAAATATGAATTTTTAAATTTGTTTGAATGAGATTCAAATCTGAATTTTTAAATTTATTTGAATCATATTCAAATCTGGATTTTTAAGTTGAATATGAGATATTCAATTTAATTTAAGTATGTATGTTTTATTTAATTGTTAAATAGTGATATGCATGATGGATGATCATGGACTATAAAAGACCAATGTGATTGGATTTATTTCTTTTATGTTTCTTTGGGATTGTAAATTAATTAATTTATTTTAATTTATTTTGGGCATGTATTATTAAGTTTATAATATTTTTGGGTTGTAATTTCATTTATTTAAGTTCTTGTAAATTCGCCTTGGTATGCCAAGGATTACTATGTAATATTGGATTGCAAGAAGTTCAAGGAGGTCAAGAGCATTGGTGGGACCCGTGGGAGGAATTCAAGATCAAGTGTTGATTATGTACTCCTTCAGCAACTCTTGTAAAATGAATGAATGAAATGCACCTAGGAATGCCCTGATTCAATTCTTGGTGGCTCAGAATTGAATCCCTTAGAAAGTCCATGATCATACCATATTTACTGCTTATCCTTGAATGCATGAGATGTATGGGAATGTATGCAATTATATGATATATGCATGCTAAATGGATAATGTGCAAAGTGAGACCTTAATAGTAATTAGGATGGCTATAAAATCTTCCAAACAAATGATTAAGTTGGAAATGCTATAATTAAAGTAATTATAACATAAGCCCTCCATTGGGGCAATTATTTTAAGAAATTTTAAATAGTTGCATGAGATGCAATTAATTTAAGAGATTTTCTTAAGAATAATTGTTAAGCATGAGATGTTGTAAATATGTAAATGGTTTGGTGGCCAATATTGGATGTACCTGAGGACATTAAAATTATTTGCATAATTACTGGCTCAATGGGATCAACTTAACTAATGCAAGATAAGTCAATATTGGATGTACCTGAGATTTTGAGCATTAGGGGCTAGCAAAAGGATTGAACCTCACATGAGATGTGATGGGCAAGGAGTTGCTCACTTATAGTTTATTGTAATTCCAATAATGGATGTACCTGAGGATGATCAATAGAATTATAAGAATTCAATCACCCACTAGAAATCCATCCAACTAGGATTTCCGTTTTCTACTTTGGAAGTGTAGGATTCGCTAAGTTAGTGGGAGGACCAATTTGATTAAAAGACCATAATCATTTTGGTTAATTACATGATACATTTAAATGATATGCTCTAGGGCATACTACTAACATATGTTTGGTTTGCAATTAGATTGCAAAGTCCTTAGCATGACTTGAAACCAAATCTAGATTATTGGATGTATAATATAAGTTAAATTTATATTTAAAGTGTTTAAATATAAATTTAATTAATGAGAAATTAATTAATAGAGATTAATTAATTAATTTATATTTGATATAAATTAATTAGAAGAAGAAAATAATTATTTTGGGTTAAGAACTCAAAATTAAGACACAGGGGCATTTTGGTCATTTTGCAGTGTGACACGTGGCACCATGAGATGGTGACACATGGCATAACACATAAGCTTGCCAAATGTTTTTTAATCATGTAAGATGATTAAAATCAAGATTAAATATAGGTTTGACACTTGGCACAATGTGATTGGGTCACTTAAACCTAGAGCTAATCAAAGGGTGACATGTGGCAAGGGTTTAATGTGTTAACCTAGCTATTTAAGTATTGTTATGAGAAAATAAAACATAACCAGCAGCCACACTCCTTTGTCACGCCACTTTGAGGGTTTTTATCTCTTCTTCTTCATCTCTTATCAATTCAAAGAGATTAGCCATCAATCTCTTGAATTAAGAATACTAGGAATTGTTTCTAGTGTCCTGTTTACATCTCTAATCTCTTAAAAGGCAGAACTTGAATTTCTAATTAATAGAAAAGGCTTTAGAAGCTGTTCAAGGGCTGCCATAGGTGTTCTTGGTGTGGACAAGCTAGAGGGACAACATCTGGTGTCCTGAAGACGAATCTCAAAGGCGCAGACACGCTGCAGTGCATCAAGAGGTTAGTGTAATCGTTCTTGATTTAATCTAGGGTTCTAAAATTAATCTGATTAATTTTAAAATCTTAAATAGAAAATACAGATCCAAAAACATATTAAAAGAGTTTTAATATGTTGTTTATTATTGAAATCAAATAGATAAAAATAAATCTTGCATGATGCATGTGACCTTAGGTGAAAATTTTTGAATTCAATGGTATAAACTTGTGTTTTTCACGCTTCCGTTCCTTCAATTGGTATCAGAGCCACTATATTTGCCATTTAGATTGTTGATTATATGATTTAATTATGTGTTTGATCATGAGATCAAAAGATCATTGCTGGTTGCAAAGCAAGTTGGCGGCATACTTGAAAAAACACCATCATTGGTGCGCATGGTTTGGCTTCCATGGGTGGTTTAAGGTTTGGCTTTTAATTCTGCAATTGTTGTATAATCTAAGGCCTATTCTTTGACTAATTAAAGTGTTTAATTAGTAGTTTTTATCACACAATTAAATTATGATTCAAATCAGAATTTTAAAAATTGTTTGAATGTGATTCAAATCTGAATTTTAAAAGTTGTTTGAATGTGATTCAAATCTGAATTTTTAAAGTTGTTTGAATCATATTTAAATCTGATTTTTTAAAATTGATTGAATAAAATTCAGACCTGATTTTTTAAAAAATGTTTGAATGTGATTCAAATCTGTTTTTTTTTAAAATGTTTGAATGTGATTCAAATCTGAATTTTTGAAGTTGTTTGAATGTGATTCAAATCTGAATTTTTAAATTTGTTTGAATGAGATTCAAATCTGAATTTTTAAATTTATTTGAATCATATTCAAATCTGGATTTTTAAGTTGAATATGAGATATTCAATTTAATTTAAGTATGTATGTTTTATTTAATTGTTAAATAGTGATATGCATGATGGATGATCATGGACTATAAAAGACCAATGTGATTGGATTTATTTCTTTTATGTTTCTTTGGGATTGTAAATTAATTTATTTATTTTAATTTATTTTGGGCATGCATTATTAAGTTTGTAATAATTTTTGGGTTGTAATTTCATTTATTTAAGTTCTTGTAAATTCGCCTTGGTATGCCAAGGATTACTATGTAATATTGGATTGCAAGAAGTTCAAGGAGGTCAAGAGCATTGGTAGGACCAGTGGGAGGAATTCAAGATCAAGTGTTGATTATGTACTCCTTTAGCAACTCTTGTAAAATGAATGAATGAAATGCACCTAGGAATGCCCTGATTCAATTCTTGGTGGCTCAGAATTGAATCCCTTAGAAAGTCCATGATCATACCATATTTACTACTTATCCATGAATGCATGAGATGTATGGGAATGTATGCAATTATATGATATATGCATGCTAAATGGATAATGTGCAAAGTGAGACCTTAATAGTAAATAGAATGACCATAAAATCTTCCAAACAAATGATTAAGTTGGAAATGCTATAATTAAAGTAATTATAACATAGGCCCTCCATTGGGGCAATTATTTTAAGAAATTTTAAATAGTTGCATAAGATGCAATTTATTTAAGAGATTTTCTCAAGAATAATTGTTAAGCATGAGATGTTGTAAATATTTAAATGGTTTAGTGGCCAATATTGGATGTACCTGAGGACATTAAAATTATTTGCATAATTACTGGCTCAATGGGATCAACTTAACTAATGCAAGATAAGTCAATAATGGATGTACTTGAGATTTTGAGTATTAGGGGCTAGGTAAAGGATTGAACCTCACATGAGATGTGATGGGCAAAGAATTGCTCACTTATAGTTTATTGTAATTCTAATAATGGATGTACCTGAGGATGATCAATAGAATTATAAGAATTCAATCACCCACTAGAAATCCATCCAACTAGGATTTCCGTTTTCTACTTTGGAAGTGTAGGATTCGCTAAGTTAGTGGGAGGACTAATTTGATTAAAAGACCATAATCATTTTGGTTAATTACATGATACATTTACTAATTAATCTGGTTATTTTCTCAGATTAATTTTACGATAAAAATGAGCACAAAACAACCACCACCATCCAATATCCTTGCAAGCATACTTGATCACAATAGGTTGACAGGACCTAATCTGTCTGATTGGCTAAGAAATTTGAAACTTGTCCTGAACCTTGAACATATAGGATATGTTCTAGATTCAAATGTTCCTGGTCCCTTACCTCCAGAGGCCACACAAGAGGAACATGAAACTTTGGACAAGTGGAAGGAGCATGATATGAGAGCTAAGTGTTACATGCTTGCTTCCATGAGTAATGAGTTACAGAAGCATTTGGGGATCATGTCCACAAGATGATTCGGATGATTGAGCAGTTGGAACATCTTGACTTTAACATGGATTTCCAACTACAGACGGATTTAATCCTTCAGTCCCTTCCTGAGTCTTTTGGGAATTTTGTGACAAATTTCCATATGACTAAACAGGAATGCACCTTAGCTGGTTTACTCAACATGCTGGTTATTGCCCAAAAGAATATGCCAGGCAATAAAGGAAAAGAGGTAGCTTTGGTTGCATCTTCTTCTACTGGAAAGTCTAACAAGAAGAAGGGCAATAAGAAAGAGAAACCTCAGATTTCTGGTCCTTCCAAGAAAATAGCTAAACAGAAAAGGAAGACTAAAGCTGATGGTGGCAAAGGAAAGTGTTTCCACTGCCAAAAGGATGGGCATTGGAAAAGGAACTGCCCAGAGTATCTTGCTTCTCTGAAGGACAAGAAGGATACACCTTCGAAAGGTATGTCCATATCTTGTTATTTAGATTCTGATGATACTCATAGTTCATCTACAGCATGGGTTTTAGATACTGGTGCCAGTTCTCACATTTCTAATGATATGCAGGAACTAGCATTTTCTTGTATTTTCTTTTTATTTATTTCATCATTATATTTTTGTTCACTATTATCGAAGTGTAGTTCCAGACATCCTGACTTGCCTGGACTGATATTTGGCCATTGGAGCAACAAAACATATAGAGCACGTACAATGGGGATGTTACAACTCTTCCCCTCTAAATAAAAATTTCATCCTCGAAATTTACCTGATGTGAAGAGTTGAGGGAACTGTTGCCTCATTGTCTCCTTGCTCTCCCATGTTGCCTCTTTCGTGTTGTGGTGTCTCCATAGGATTTTCACTAGTGGAATTGTCTTGTTTCTGAGCTCTTTTACCCTCGTGCCAAGATTTTAATTGTTTCTTCTTCATATGTCAGGTCAGGTTGTACCAGAATTTCTTCTGCTGAGATGATATGTGAAGGATCTGATCTGTATCTTCTGAGCATCGAGACATGGAACACATTATGTATCTTGTCCAGCTCAGGTGGTAAGGCTAATCGGTAGGCTACTGGTCCCACACGTTCAATAACTTCATATGCGCTAATAAACCTAGCGTTTAATTTTCCCTTTTTCCCGAATCTCAGCACTTTCTTTCATGGTGATACTTTGAGAAATACCTTCTCACCAACTTCATACTAAATGTCCTTACTCCTCAAGTCAGCATAAGATTTCTGTCGGTCAGAGACAACTTTCAAATTGGCCTTTATTAGTTTCACCTTTTCCTCTGTCTGTTTTATCAGGTTTGGCCCCACTAGCTTATCTTCACCCAATTCAGTCCAACATACAAGTGTTCTGCATTTTCTCCCATACAGTGCTTCATAGGGTGCCATTTGTATGCTAGCTTGATAGCTATTATTGTATGCAAATTCTGCTAGTGGAAGGTATCTATCCCAACTTTCCTCAAACTCAATAACACAACTTCTCAGCATATCCTCGAGGATCTGGATTATTCTTTCTGACTGTCCATCCGTCTGAGGATGAAAAGCCATACTAAAATGGAGTTGTGCGCCCAAGGATTCTTGTAATTTCTTCCAAAATCTAGATGTAAACCTCGGGTCTCTATCAGATATAATGGAAAAGCGAAATTCCATGTAGTCTAACTATCTCACTGATATACAATTCTGCTAGCTTTTCCAGTGAGTAGTCAGTTCTGATTGGCAAAAAATGTGTTGATTTCGTCAACCTATCCACAATCACCCATACTGCATCATGCTTCTTCTGAGTGAGAGGTAGACCACTGACATAGTCCATAGTGACTCGGTCCCATTTCCATTCATGTATGTTTATGGGCTGTAACAAACCTGATGGAACTTGATGCTCTGCTTTGACTTGCTGACATGTCAAGCATCTAGTTACATAGTCAACTATGTCCTTCTTCATACCTGGCCACCAGTATCATAGTTTCAGGTCATGGTACATTTTTGTGCTTCCTGGGTGCATAGCATACACACTGTTATGTGCTTCTTTCAGAATACTGGTTTCCAACTCCTTATCATCTGGTACACATACTCTTTCTTTATAGTACAAGCACCCATTTTCTTGTACTTCATATTCAGTTTCCTTCCCCTCAGTGATTTTGCCCATAACAGCCATTAATTTCTCATCTGTCTTCTGCCCATCCTGTATCTGTTGTAACAGATTCGGCTTCACTTGCAACTCAGCCAAAATAACTCCATCATGGGTTAAGGACAGTTGGGCATTCAGAGATCTTAATGCTACAATAGATTTTCTACTTAAGGCATCAGGAACTACATTTGCCTTCCCAGGGTAGTAGTCAATCACACAATCATAATCTTTCAGGAATTCAATCCATCGCCTCTGTCTCAAATTAAGTTCCTTATGGGTTGTCAAATACTCCAGACTCTTATGGTCTGTGTATATGTAGCATTTTTCTCCATACAAGTAATGCCTCCATATTTTCAATGCGAAGATAATTGCTGCTAAAACTAAATCATGAGTAGGGTAATTCTTTTCATATGGCCTTAATTGCCTGAAAGCATATGTGACCACTTTCCCTTATCGCATAAGTACACACCTTAACCCATTGTGTGAGGCATCACTGTAGATTACAAAGTTTTTTCCCAACACTGGCTGTGTTAACACTAGTGCCTCTATCAACATAGCCTTTAGCCTCTCAAAACTGGCTTGACACTTGTCATTCCAGTTAAATTTCATATTCTTGTGTATTAATTTGGTCATTGGAGCAACTATCAGGGAAAATGCCTTTACAAATCTTCTATAATATCCAGCTAACCCTAAGAAACTTCTGATCTCAGTTGTATTTCTGGGAGGCTTTCATTCCTCACTGCTTCAATCTTTTTGGGATCCACTCTAATCCCTTCAGCTGATACTACATGTCTAAGGAATGCAATCTCATTCAACCAGAACTCACACTTGGACAATTTAGCATACAATTTCTTCTCTTTCAGAGTCTACAGAACAATTCTCAAATGCTCATCATGTTCTGCTTTATCCTTGGAATACACCAGGATGTCATTAATGAAGACCACTACGAACCGATCTAAGTATGGATGGAAGATACGGTTCATAAGGTCCATGAATGCTGCTGGAGCATTTGTTAACCCAAATGGCATCACCAGGAATTCATAATGCCCATATCGGGTTCTAAATGCAGTCTTAGGTACATCTGCATCCTTAACCCTTAGCTGATAATACCCTAATATGAGATCAATCTTAGAAAACACACCGGCTCCCTTCAACTGATCAAACAGATCATCAATTCTAGGCAACGGATACTTGTTCTTCATTGTTAATCTGTTTAACTGCCGGTAATCAACACATAACCTCAGTGTCCCATCTTTCTTCTTTAGAAACAGTACTAGAGCTCCCCACGGTGATACACTGGGGCGTATGAACCCCTTGTCTAGTAATTCTTACAGCTGGATTTTTAACTCTTTCAATTCAGCAGGTGCCATCCTATACGGAGCAATTGAAATTGGAGCTGTACACGGCATAATCTTAATAGCAAATTAAACTTCCCTTTCTGGTGGTAAACTAGGCAATTCCTCAGGAAATAGCTCAGAGAAATCCCTTACTGTGGGTATGTCAGACAAGTAAAGTTTGCCCTGCCTAGCGTCAATCACGTGTGCCAGATAGGCTTCACGCCCTTTTCTCAACCATCTCCTTTCAACTGTAGCTGAGATAACATTGGACAAGAAATCTGTCCTTTCACCCACAACTGTTATTTCTTCGTTCTCAGCAGTTTTCAAAGAGATTCTCTTTAATTTATAATCTACTATTGCCTGATGATGGGATAACCAGTCCATTCCCAAAATCACATCAAACTCATGGAAAGATAGTTCGATTAATTCTGCTAAGAACTCTTTCCCTTAAATCTTCAATAGACAGCCTTTATACACTTTGTTTACTACCACACTGTGGCCTAGCGGATTTATGACCAAGATGTCTTGGTCCTTTCCTCTACTAGTATTCCCTTTTCTACGGCCAGCTTGATACAAATATATGAATGAGTAGATCTAGGATCCACTAATGCATGCACAGAAGTATTATAAAGGAGGAACGTACCCTTGATGACATCTGGAGCATCCTATTCAACATGTAAGCCAACCCAAATTCAATATACATACTCACCAAATTTTCACATACACTCCCATAACAAATACACACATACTGCCCTCAATTCAACTCCATCATATTTCATGAATAATTTTCATTAATTCACATGCAAATTCAAGGGTTTACAAGCTGCCAACCATGGCTGTTTGCCAAGGCTTTCATAATTACTTCCAAAACTCTAAATTCAATTATTCAATCACACATACAAAAGGATTAAATTGCTAGCACTTCAAATTGAGTCAACCAAAACTAATTCCCATCAATTCCTACCAATTTAATGTAAGAAAAACTTATGCAAGCTCACCTCCCATGGCTACCTAAAATGGGCAGATTGCAAACTCAACAATTTTATTCAAATTTTTCAACCAAAATACTCCCCATTACCTCAACACAAACTTTAGTTAAGAAAGGGAAGAAAATAAGCACTTACCTCTTATTGGAGCTTGCTAAAACTTCTTGAAATCATTTCCTTTTTACTCCCAATATGCTGCCCAAGAAGTGTAGTTTAACTTTAGTGAAGGAAGATGGGTGAAACCATGGCTTGATCACTGGGAAGGGAGCTTTGCATGTATGGCCATCTATGGTGAATTTGGGAGAAGAAATTGGTTCGGCAATGTTATGAAAATGAAGAAGAAGATGTTGAATGGTTAATACACAAGGCCATTTGAGTATTTAAATATCCCATAGTGCTCCACTTATGTGAATTTAATTATTTAAATAATTAACTTTGATTAATTATAAGTCCACCCTTTAATTTCTCTCTAATTCCACTTCAATCTAATTTCAATTTTTCATGGAATTTTCAAAATTCAACACTACTTATTTTTAATGGACATTTAGGTTAAAAGCCAACTCTAGGTGTCAAATGACCAAAATGCCCCTTTTCGGGTTGTATTCCCAATTTTTCGGTAACACCGATTTTTGTCGATTTATCGATTTTTCATTTTTCTTTGCACTAATTATTTAATTTTTCTTTGGCATTTCTAATATCATTTATTTTTCAATAGATTTTTATTTAAGTCCCAAAAATATTTTTCAGGGTTCCCCGCAATCCAAGGCTAGTCAACGGCCCACGCTGCAACTTCCCGGTGCTGTCACCCATCGCTGCGGTGCTGGCTCATTTAACTTAGTTTCATTTCATTGCTATTATTTTTCTTTTGTTTTTCTTGTATTTTCCTTTCTTGTATTCAATTATTTTATATCTCCTTACTAACTTTTAAATGAGCTCTAGGCATTCTAGCTGTCCGGATAGACACTAGTCACCGGAACAGTAGAACGCACTACCGAATATAGGGTTGTTACAATTCTCCCCCCCTTAAAATAAATTTCGTCTCAAAATTTTTACCTGGCATCAGTTTCTGAATAGCTATGGGTGCTGTCTCCTCATGTCCTCTTCACGTTCCCAAGTAGCTTCCTCGCCTGAATGATGGTTCCACAGTACTTTAACCAGGTGTATCTATTTATTTCTTAGCTGCTTCACCTCATATGCTAGAATTTCTATGGGTTCTTCCTCATATGAGAGGTCTGGATTTACCTCAATCTCTTCAACTGATAGTACATGAGATGAGTCAGATCTGTACCTCCTTAACATGGACATATGGAAGACACTGTGTATCCTTTCTAGCTCTGGAGGTAATGCCAACCGATATGCCAAAGGACCCACTCTCTCCAGAACCTCATATGGTCCGATGGAACGAGGACTCAGTTTCCCCTTTTTGTTAAATCTCATAATCCTCTTCTAAGGAGAAACTTTGAGGAATACCTTATCACCCACTGCATATTCAATATCTCTTCTCTTCAGATCAACATAGGACTTCTGATGGTCTGATGCAGCCTTGAGTCGATCTCTAATCAATCTGATCTTTTCTTATGTCTACTGAACAATTTCTGGCCCAATCATCTTCCTTTCACCTACTTCATCCCAACATAGGGGAGTTCTACACTTCCTGCCATATAAAGCTTCATATGGAGGCATCCTAATGCGTGATTGGTAGCTGTTGTTATAAGCAAACTCAATCAAAGGCAAGTGTGTATCCCAACTACCTTCAAAATCAATCACACAAGCCCGTAGCATATCCTCCAATATCTGAATTACCCTCTCAGACTGGCCATTTGTCTATGGCTGGAATGCCGTGCTAAAGTTCAATCTAGTTCCTAGGGCTCTCTGAAGACTACCCCAGAATCTAGAAGTGAACCTAGGATCTCTGTCTAATACAATTGATACTGGCACTCTATGTAGTTTTACAATCTCATTTATGTACAATCTGGCCAATCTCTCCCACTATAGTCCATCCGGACTGGCAAAAAGTGAGCAGACTTAGTTAATCTATCAACTATGACCCATAGTGCATCATGACTATCTTGTGTCCTCGAAAGTCTCATCATAAAATCCATAGTTATCCATTCCCTTACAATGTTTCATAGGGTGCCATTTGTATGCTAGCTTGACACTTATTATTGTATACAAATTCTATTAGTGGGAGGTATCTGTCCCATCTCCCCTCGGATTCAAGGACATAAATTCTCAGTATATTCTCAAGGGCTTATTACATTTTACAGGTTATTATTATCGTTTCATTTCATTATTTACAGAAACTCAATGAGTTTCAGAATTTACCTAAATCACTTGTTTCGACTGTCCATCCGTCTGAGGATGATAAGTCGTATTGATATCTCTAAATTTATAGCAATTACTGTGGTACAGGTAGTTCACATTATTGTAACCGAGTTACTGACTCTAGCTACCTTACAAGTGTAGTCTTTCGACAGGCTAGTTCTGAAGTTTTAAATTTCTGACTATAATTTTCACATTTATTTCCCGTAATAGCACTCTATTCGGGCGTAACTGTATCAATTTATAGATTACTGACAAATATTCTTATTTCATTATACCACGAGGAAGCATGTAGCTCTACACAATAATCTCGTGTCGGTACTGTAATCTGCAGCTTACAATACAAACATCAAGAACATTACATAGTCACTACGTTATAACCTCATGGACTAGGTTTTCTAACATCTTATCTGTACACTTATTTCCTTCTCTGTCTTTTAAAGTCATATAAGTGGTCTCTTTATGTAATTATTTAAATTTAAAACTCATTACTTATATTTATGCTCAAGTAACCTATCAAAGCACTTGCAGGCATTACGTATCACTGTCCCAGCAAGCCACTTCTTTGTCCTTGGTGGCAATTAAGGGTACCTATCAAAACACCTGCAGGCGTTACGTATCACCATCCTTGCAAGCCCCCTGATACCGATATTCATTGTCTTTTAAAATCATATCAACCATATGTTGTCAATCCATGACTTTCCATATAGGTAGTATTGCTATCTGTAATTCCTAATTGGTATACTAATCGATCTATACAATATACATAAGCCTAGGTTTACTTTGAGCAATTAAGCATTATCAATTGTCTAACAAAATCTTCATATCCATGTATTGTAGAAAAGGTGGGTACCACATCACTATTTCATATGATTTAACATGTAGTGATAACGAAATTTCCATGTCAATGTATAGTGGGAAAGTGGGTCCCACATACCTGTTTCAAGTAATTTAGTATATAGTGACTTAGTAGGGATAAGCCAATAATGTTTTTCAAGAACATTTCTTTAGGTTCAATTTCGAGATCTGATAAAGTCAGACTTCCAACTTTTGGGGGCCTGGGGCCTCACCTTGTACTTTCGCCGTCATAGATTGTTCTATTGTCTCATTCTTCTCTTCCATTCTTTTCACAGGATTTTCTATTTCTTGTACAAATAACACAAGGAGATTCCTCTTCATCAATTCATATTTATGATGTAAATGTACTATATGTGTCAAACATTTGAGCAGTTGTAGTTACCGACAAAAAGATTTCAAATTTACAGTTCGAAATTTACTTTAAAACCATTGCTCTGATACCACAAAACATGTCACACCCTACTCCCCTGTAAGATGTAACATGATCCCGTAGTACACTTAATGAATTACCGTACTTCGCCTACCGATAACCCATTAGATACACTACAAGGGATTTTAAAACAATTTTCATGAAATTTAAATCATCGATTAAAATCTGGTGTTATAAAAATTTTTTCAAAATTTCGGCAAAGTTTCGACTGTATTTTGAGAAAACAGTTCTTCAATCCTGTAAAAGAAAATGCTCCCAATATGTTTTCTCAAATACAACTCCAATAACTTCATTTCAATTCACAATTCAAATCTCAATAAACAATCAATTCATTTTCAAACCAATCTCATCATAAAGAAATATTTCATTGATTACAAGACTCAAAATTTATATTACAAAACTATTCAAGTAAATGAAAATCTAAAATTTACATTTACAATAATTTACATTTAATTACATACCAAAATATTTTACAAGAGTTTTTATACAACTGCTCAAATAATTTACATACATATTATTACATGCATATATCAAAACCTATGTACATGGGTATACCTATGATATACCTAGAGTTGATCTGAATGTGTCTTCAAAGAAGCTTACTCAATTGCTCTATACTCTTTTAACCTGCGACAGCATACAAAACTATCGCTGAGTGGTGAACTCAGTGGTGCACAACTATAATTTAAAACATAATACAATATACTTTAACAAAAATTACAATAATTAATTTGGAAATCTGGATACTCATCAAATTCCAAAACTCAAAATATTCATTGCCAATGATATAAATCATTTGTATAAAATGACTTTGATCATGAAATTCCATTTATCAAATCATAACTAACCATTTGAGGTAATTCCAACAAAATCAATTATACATAAATCATAATTGAAATCACAATTGTTTACTATTCAAAAACATTCTTTATTATTCAAAACCATTCTTTATCTCAAAAATCATTCTTTATCTCACTAACTATGCAAGACTAATCCGAAAGGGCCATCTTCAGGGTGATTCTAACTCCCTATGGTCGGGGAGGTCGAATCATCGTGCACAGTACACATCACAATAATGAATATTTCGAAAGGGCCATAACAAATAAAAAATTAGATCTAACCTCTAATAAGAGGAGAATCTAAGCCCATGCATGTACCATGGTAATCAAAACACAACTAACTCCATTGTCTTCTCAACAAATGAGAGAGACGGGCAATAACCTAGTCAAGCATCTATAGTGAGATATAAAACAATATCACAATCCTTTTAGTGAGCATAAATCACAATACAATTCGATTCAAAGTCAATTCCAATATCCAATAATTTTTATGCTCATTACAATTCAAATCATAAATTTGCATTTTTCCATACAAATTGCCCATCACAATTCAAAACATGTTCTATCACAATTTTCCAAAACATAATTTATTCAATTCACAACAATGCTTCATACTTGTGGAAATACCATTTCACAAAGCTAAATTCATACATACTATAACAATTTCAATAATCATTGAATTAAATCCAACGCTTGTTAAACATAATACATAAGAAAAATATGTCATTTGATCATATGAAATATTCAGACAAAATCAGTTAAAAACTAGTTATGCATAAACCTCTGATAAATGTCTCTTGGCCCTAACTCAGTGTTTCCTTCCCCTCCCCTGAGTCTTTGCTAACTGAAACACACAATTTGAAGTGTTTCAGTACTCATTTAAACTGTCTCTAACAATAAGGCTTAATAATTAATTTATTGAATTCTATTATTTTCCTTAGTCAACCTAAAATGTTGACCCTCGATGCACTCTAGATGAATTAGGTTTAATGTTACCAATATGTCACATTTTATAGCCTTTTAGTGTTGGTACATGTTACCAAATTCACTTTTAAGTATATTGCATTTTATTGCAATTTACTGGATTTCGGTGTGCTATTTTGACCTAAACGGACGACCTAGTTCCTTCAGTTTTCGGGTTTCGGTCCAAACTACAAACTTGTAGGTCTATGTCTTATGCACGCGGTGTAAAATTTCAGGTCATTCTAAGTTGTGTAGACCAAGATATGGTCAATTTACCAATGCTGGACAGAATGTACTAAAATGG